>NW_027206512.1:60695499-62022999 GCF_024711535.1 Dipodomys merriami | reverse complement strand
GGCAAAAAAAGAAAGAAAGAAACTGTTTCCCCCAACTTTCTTAGTTCTGGGGACATCCTCTGCGAAGACCATGCTATGCAAGCTTGCACCAAATGTGTACAGTGTGGAACATGCATTGTCAAATTTCTCAGATACATAAACCACCACAGTAGAAGGGATTTTAAGGGTTATTCTATACTGGCTATATTCCTATCCACCCATCCATCCATCCATCCATCCATCCATCCATCCATCCATCCACCCATCCATCCACCCATCCACCCATCCATTCATCCATATCGTCTCATTGACCACCTTCAATGGGACAGGGACTCGGTCAAAATCTGGAGTTAGACAAGAGAAGACAGATGCGTTTCTTACATTCCAATGGAAAGAGATGGCAAATAAGCATGCACACAGACCAATATGAATATTTCAGAGAGCACAGAAAGTGTGGAGAAAAAGAAAGTTCTGTTTTAGGATACAGGGTTGAGTGCATGTGTAGCTGTTTAGGCCTGAGGACTTTTGAAGTGACTCTGAGGCCCTAGGCCTGGCTGGCTCTGTAAGCACACCTATTCATATATGCAAGGCTTCAGAACCATCTTTTTACATAGTAACTAGCATAACAAACTTAGTGGCAGAACTTATTCTAACAGCATTGGGGTAAAAAAATGAATGTAAACCATTTACCTTCATCCACTCCAACAACCTATATTAAATGAAGACAAAATAATGGTGAATGACTTTGGATGATAGGGAATTTAATATAATACTATGTGGTTTTGGAGCACTTGGTTGTTAGAATTGGGGAAAATATTTTGTTAGTGTAAATATTGTTCTAACAATGTCTAAAGCATCTAACAAATCAAAATTGTATACTCTTCATACAATGTAACAGATAAGCAGGATGTCTTGTTTGTGCATGATGGATTGTTCTCATTCAGAGGACAATTAATCCATAGTTATCAAGAGCTTAGAAATATGATGATCCTTCTCTATTAATTGCCTTGATGATAATCTTGTTCTAAGAACCACCCCCAAATTTGGTGCAAGCTCTATGTATAAGGTTGTTCAGTGTATCATTCTTAAAGTTTCAAATCACTAGACACAAACTACATTCCCAGATAAGTGATAATAGTTAATTTTGGTGCTATACTCATTTACTGGGATATTATGAGGCATTATAAATATGTATAGATGCCAGGAACAGCTGGCTCACATCTATAATCCTACCTACTCAGGAGGCTGAGGGTGGAGGATTGTATGGCAGCCCAGGTAGAAAAGCCACCATGTGATTCATCTCCAATTAACCACACAAAAACCGGAAGTGGTGCTGTGGCTCAAGTGGTAGAGCACTAGACTTGAGCACAAAGAGGCTCAGAACAGTGCTGAGTTCAAGCCATACAACTGACTAAATAAATAAATAAATATAGAGAGTGGAATAAGATTATACTATATGTATGCCTCAAGATAGACATTATAAAGGATCACAATTATGGCCCTATAGCTGAGTGCCAGTGATCCTAGCTGCTGAGGAGACCAAGACTAGAGGATCAAGACTCAAAGCCAGCCCAGGCAGAAAAGTCCAAGAGACTCTTTCTAATCAACAAAAAGTCAGGCTAGAGACATTGTTCAAGTGGTACAGCATCAACCATGATCAAGCAAGTTGAACAGGTTCCAGGCCCCATTACCAATACCAGTATACCAGCAAAAACATACATACAACAGTTGCCTTATGATACAGTTCTATGCCACAGAGTCAATACACACACTGTTTTTGTTGGATGAGGTCACATATTTTCACAGGTGTCTGAAGTCTAAGAAACATTAAAAATCACTGATGTACAGAAGGGATCCGGAGAGGCGGGCCATTTACTGAGGTTCCTAAGATATCATGCAGCTAAGGTGACCTTGAGCCAAGGTCTTTTGCTTCATAGATAAGAAACCTCCAATCTTGTCTGATACTAGCCAACAGACAGGCTCCTTTGTTTGAAGGAACTTGGCATCCCTTAGAGTTCCATTTCATGACGGATAGCAAAGCAAAGTAAGTCTAGGGATTAAACCGAAAAGGCTGTGAATCCATTCGAATGAGTGATTTCTAGTCTCCCCACTGAGTCTTCCTGGGGACTTTGAACCTGAGTTCAAAGAGCTCAATCAGATGCACCTGAGATCTCAGGGGCCTCAAAGGAGAGGGAAGGTGGCCCATAAATACCGCCGAAGCCTGCAGCGAGGGGGAGCGTCCTTTTAGTACATCAAAACCCAGCTGAGCTTTTGCTTGAGGGCTCTGAACTTGAAAAATCATGTGTAACTAGAATAGTAGAGTGAAATCTCTCTAGGTTTTCTACTTTAACATGCTTTTTTTTCTGTTAGAAAATAAACAGTAATGGTAATGGCTTATTACCTCTCTCTGTCTCCCTTTTATCTTCCACACCTCATCCCTTCTTTTTTTCTCTCCTTCCCTCCCTTCTTCCCTCTCTTCCTTCTCTTGCTTTCCCCCTCCCTGTCTTCCTTTAAAAAATATTTTCAGCCAGGTTGTCTCTGTTTTGGTTGTTTGTTTTTGTCATTTGTTTTTGTTTTGCTGATCCTGGCACTTGAACTCAGAGCCTGGCCATGGTCCCTGCGCTTCTTTTGTTCATGGCTAGTGTTTTACCACTTGAGCCACAGTTCTACTGTCTATTTGGTAGTTTATTGGAGATAAGAGTGTCACAGACTTCCCTGCTGGGCTGGCTTTGCTCCGTGATCCTCAGATCTCAGCCTTCCGAGTTGTAAGGATTATACAGGCATGAGCCTCTGGCACCTGCTATCTCTGCATTTTTTTTTTTTAACAGTCATGGCTGTGGGGAGAGGACTGGACTGGGGGATTTCAGGACTGGCCCTGTCTTCTGCAGTGGGAAGCCTAGAAGTTTTCTAGCTATCCAGGCCCTCACTTTTCTGCTAGGGCTTGGTAAGGATAAACGGAGTATACAATTCTCCACATTGGGAACTGGATAGTGCCATGTGGACTGATCTGAGGCAGGTAACTCATTGTTTGTGTTGAAATAGACTCAATAAACACTCAATGTACAGGTGTGGCATTCACCCTTCTCTAAGGGCAAAGAAATGTCACTTTGTCTGATTTGTGGCAGAGGAAGCAGAGCTCTGGGTGGGTGGCGGTGCTTGCTGAAGTTCACAATGACTAGTGGGTCCTCGTGATTTACACCCAGATCTTGGTGACACTGCCTTCCTCTTACTACTTTGCAGCCTTGTCTTTTTTTGAGAACAAAACAAAGGTGCAGTGCAGTTTCCAGCATTTTACTTTGGCAAGGCTGGTGTTTGGAAGCCATGGAGAGGGGGCAGGAACTGAGCAGTGACCCATGGACCTGGCTTCCTCCTAACTGAGCCAGTCAACAAGGAATGGACAGGTGGCATAGCATGTCTGTTGAAAATCTGAGTCTTCTTTTACTTTAGTTTTTCTCTTGAGATGCATGTTGAATAGGACTACTGTGAGAATAAAATATGACAAAGGAAAGTAAATAGATCCTGTTCATTATAGCTACTTAAGGTACAAAGATGACCTCCCACCCATCTTAAAAATCCAAGACAAAATAGTTACTTACTTTACTGAAGTCTTTCAGGCTTATCTGCCTGCAAGAAAAGGAAATCTTGTGTTAAATAAAACACAATTATTAATGACCGAGATAAAACCACTCTGAACCCTTTATAAACCTTTGATTACGTTTTCATTGCCAAATTAGCAGCCCGTAGTCCACTGTGATATTTATCACTGTGTTATAAAATGAAAGCAGGTTGTTTTTTTCCTCATAATTTTCTAAAGAAAGGAAGAAGTTGTAAGTTAACATAAAAAGTGGTGATAGGAAAGGCATGAACACCCTTGCTTCTAATTTAGGGGAATTTAAATAACGTCATCCTTCCTCGGACTTGACTTCCAAAGTCAGGCTTTCATTAGCACAGTCAGACTTACTATGAATTTGACTTTAAATCTCCCAGGTTTTTGCTTGGAGAAAATGCAGAGTTTAAAATATAAAATATCAGGTGGGATCTCACCAGGCCATGCACAAGTGAAAGGATGTGGGTAACAAAAAGGGAAACGAAATGGAACAAAATCCACCAAACAGAATGGTAATATATCGACAAGTCAGTTAACTCCTCTAAGTCTCCTTTTCCTCATGTGTAGAACGGCAACAAAAATATTTGCCTAGGGGGAATTGTTGCAAGAATTGGGAGAGATGGAAATGAAAGTGGCTAGCATTCAGTGGACTTGGTCCTTAGAATGTGTCTGGGGTCTGGTGAGAAAGCAAAGGAGGAGGTAGCTTAAGCATGTGGGCGTGTCACTGAAAGGACTGGAGGATGCTGGGAAGTCTGTGATGCCCTTATCAGGGAAAGGCTGTCCACGTGGAGCCTGTGAATGCATTGACACCAGGGAAGCTGACCCCAGGCTCACGCTGCTCAGGTGATACTACATCCCAGTCTTAGCCCTCCAGGCAGTAGGCAACCATCCCAAGACCCCACTGTTGGTAATGTCATCACCCATCTCAATACTGGCTCCTTTGCATCCTTCCCTTTAAGCTGGGCTTGCAGAAGGTAAAGAGATATAATTAGAGGTAATGAAGTAGAACAAACACCCATATTATTGATTGTCTTGCCCTTAAAAGAGACTAAGCTCAGGGTTTTTAATGTTTATCAAGGGTAGTGATGGATGAGTTATGTGGTTTCAGTTTAAAATACAGAATTGATTTTAGACTTCTTATATTACTTTTCAAAAGTCAAGACTTGTTCAACTCCATTTGTAGAAGGTTTGATCTGGGTTAGAGAACTAGATTATTTCCCACATATCATATACATGTGTGTGTGTGTGTGTGTGTGTGTGTGTGTGTGTGTGTGTAATTAACTAGGTTCACAAAAATTGTTAAAGGTTGCTTTGCTTACTAGGATTGAAACCTACTGTGTCAGAATCAAATATATTCAATTATGATGGATTTCACGCCATGAAGTGCATGTAGTGGAGTGTTGCATACTTGTCCCTAACCTGTGTCTCTTTATAGTTTGAAATTTGTGGCTTCAGAAAAGGTTGTTTTTGAAATTCATTACTTCAGTAAATCAATGTTTTGGGTGGTATTGGGGTTTGAACTCAGGGCCTCAGAACTTATCGGGCAAATGCCTGTCATTCAAGCCTTGCCTCTAGTCCATTTTTGCTTTTGTTTCTTTCTTTCAGACAGGATCCCTAGATTTTCCCTAGTCAGTCCTAGAACCTTGATTCTCCTACTTCTGCCAGCAATGGAAGATGGCCCTCCATTTTAAACTAGAACGTGGGAGATTCAGAAAAGTCTTCTGTACAGAGTCAGGGCAAGGTCTTCTTGTGTGCTGATGGTCTGTTCGTGCCAGCCTACTTTGCCGTGTGGAGCGTGTGTTTTTGTCAGGTGGTTTATGTTCTGTCTGCTGAAGGGGGCCAGTATGGTAAAATGATTCCCTTTTTAGTTCTCCTTCAGGTTATGTCAAGGAGAGAGTCTCAGTGTGGTGGTTAGAGGGTCCTAGACACCTGCCTAATACTTTTTCTTTTAACTGAGAGAAATTTCCCTCAGGTTTCAGGTTTGGAATTGAAACTGCTAATGCCACAGTTACTTATGGCTATGTCTTTCTTTTAAGTGGATTTATTTAAGTAAGAAAAATGAGCATAAAATCAGTGCCTGGATGTTCTAAAAATCGTGACTACCGTGGTACATACATAGCTGAGAATATCCAACCCAGCACGCTTCAAAATTCAAGGTTTTGAGCAGCCAGTGAATGATTTAAATGCCACTTTCTTAACTGAAGTGCTTTGAACCAGCGATGCCAAGACTTAGCTTTCAAAGAGAATGGCACAGCCAGCAGAGACAAATGAGGACTGCAAGACAATGGCTGGAGCCAGGACTGCCACCCAGGACGAACCGCGCCATTGTCATCATTGTCACCATTGTCAGTGGGGCAGCTGTCTGCTGCTCACAGTGGATGTCCTTGAAAGCTCCCATACATCAGTGTCATCGGCCAGAGGAGGCGGTCGGGCCGTGGTGCCTTCTGGAACATCTATTAGGAAGGGAGGGAGCACTATTCTGTGTGGTCACTGCGGATGTCCGGAGCTCTAATGTTCTGTTTTTGGAGCAATGCCTTCACCTGGCTATGTACACGTTGCGAGCCAAAGAGAGCCTGGCTAGAAAACCGGGACAAGCAGCTCCCCACACAGCTTCACCTCCAGCAGTCCCGCGTGCGCAGACCTCTCGACATCTTGTCCCCCTGGCCTTGAGCAGTTGTGCATGCGGGCCCCTTGGCACATCATGGCCCATTGCTAGGAAGACTTACAGGTGAGCCATGGACTGACTGGTCCCCAGAGGTGTGTCTGGGAATGGGCGCCCTGTCATAGGAGCTAAAGGATATGTGGAGAGCTCATCAAGGAGCCTCTGATTGGGTCAGGGAACTGATAAGGTCCACAGGCTGTCCAATGATCTTGAGGGTCATGAAGCTCTCCCATAGCAACATCTTTTTAATCCCTGTTCAGGGCACCCCAGCTGGTACCCTCTTTTGGGACCCCTCCCCTGTAGCAGGAACTCTGCTTAATTTTTTTCTTCTATACATATCTGCCATTTTACTTCTTCCTTTGTGTCTGTGGACTTGCTCCTTGAGAACATCGGGATAAAGGACCTAATCCAGATGCTGCAGATTTTCAAAATCAGTGTGATCTGGGTCGTTAGTCATGTTGTCCATCAAAGCCCTGTTTAAAATGAAGTTGAAGCTGGGTGCTGGTGGCTCACACCTGTAATCCTAGCTACTCAGTAGGCTGACATCTGAGAATTGTGGTTCAGAGCCAGCCTAGGCAGGAAAAGTTGGAAGTGGCACTGTGGCTCAAGTGATAAAATGCTAGCTTTGAGCAAAAGAAGTTCAGGCACGGTGCATAGGCCCTGGGTTCAAGCCCCAGGACTGGTGGGTACATGCATACACACAAACACACAAATATAATGAAGCTGAAAACATAACTGTCTGCCTATAGCAGAACTCCCCTTCATGGTGGTATTTCTGATATCTCTTACTGGGCTTTGCTTGGTTTATTTCCTCAGTGACTTTGGGTTGTTTATCTTCTCTCAATGTCCATGACCTTACGTTCAAAGTGGATGGGAAGTATTATTAACTGAGTGCTGGTGTGCCATCCATGAGACCTGGGCCTAAGAAAACCATGCTTTACATGGCTACTAAAATGAGTCCATAAATAAGATATAATCTTTGGAGATTTTTGTGGCAAAGAGATTCAGCCCGATTCTTATCACATCTAAGAGCCATTAAAACAATGTAAATTACAACTGTGGGAACCCAGTGATATAAGACATCAACATGGCAGCGGCGCTCGGTGGAAGTGTGGGCGAGTGATGTGTCCAGCTGCAGAGGGACTTGGGTGATGGAGGAAGCCCTGTATCCAACACTGGGCCTTGGTCACAGATTCCTAGAACCCTCTTCCTCTGGGTTCCTTATGCCATACCTAACAGTTACTTAGAAGTAGACTTGGCTGAAAAGCACAGACTCCTTACCTGGGTCCATGAACGAATTAAAGCAGGAGCGCTTGGCATGTGGGCCTCCACTGTGTATCTGTGTTCTTGCTTTGAATTGGTGCCTTGGCAGTTGTTTTGCTATTACCTTTGAATCCATGAAGGCCAGAACTGGTGAATCATCTCTTCATATAGAGGAGAGAGACTCCCCCTCTCCCCGCCATGAAAGGGAACAGCACAGACTGCACAGGCCAGGCTGCATGCCAGGCCACGGTGACTTGCTTATCTCTACCACACTGGTCCCTACCTGAGATAGCATTACAGAACCCTTCTCTGATGGCCAACCAGATCTCACGCTGGCCAGGACTGTTGTGTAGTGACCAACACTTTGCACCTCCTCCTCCGATTATTTTCTTATTTAAACCTACAGCTCATGTCTATATTCTGCTGTTACCAAATCTCCCTTTCCTGCCCTTCCCCATATCTCTTTATGTGGCAGCTGGAGGCATGGCTGGACCTGATAGGAGGAGGCCCAGGAGTTTGAACCTGGGGCCTAAAACTCTGGGCCCAGAAACAGAGCTGTGGCTCAAGTGGTAGAGCACTAGCCTTGAGCAAAAGTGCCCAGGCTGAGTTCAAGCCCCACAACTGACCAAAAAACCTCAAACAACAGTAACAACAAAAAACAAAAACCCTCTGGTTTTAGCTCTGGCTGCCCATGAGATTCACCTGGTGGAGCTTTAAAAAGTCTCAGTTCCCACCTGAGTGCAATTCAGATACCCTGGATCATACATTAAAAAGCAAGCAAATAGAAAAAATAAACAAAAACTGTCTGCCTGTCACTGGTGGCTCACACTTGTAATCCTAGCTGCATGGGAGCTGAGATATGAGGATTGAGGTTCAAAGGCAGTCCGCGCAAAAAGTCCCCATGAGACTCTTATCTCTAATAAACTACTCAGAAAAGTTGAAAGTGGCTCTGTGGTTCAAGTGGCAGATGGTACCCTTGAGCAAAAGAAGCTCAGAGACAGAGCCCAGGCCCTGAGTTTAAGGCCCAGGACTGGCACACACACACAAAAAGAGCAACTTTGGTGATTCCTGATCTGATCTGATTTGTTGCCTTTGGAAGCTGCAGAAGAAAAGAATATGAATCCAGCAGGTGCAGGCTGGGGAGTTTGGGCAGTGAATGAGCTGTCTTTCTTTGTGGGGTGGGAGGGCCAGGGTTAGATATACCTAGCAAGAACAGCACAAACAAAAAGGATTCAATAATCCCAGCTGCAATAATCACCATTAGTTATAAATACGTGCTGTGATGTATTTTCTGGAAATCATTGAATCTTCACATTAATGGCATTCTTTCTTAACCACCAAGGGGAAAAAAATCCTCGGATTAGGGAAAAGTTTTGGACAGGCTTTCCTAAGGTGATTTCATTTTCACCTGGGCCCATGAGCCTTCTAAGTTTGGGCCCTCCTGCACCCTGTAGCTTGCCTGGAAGCACCGGGCTTCTTTTCAGTGGGAACCTGTAGCATCTCTCTCTCTCCTGTTATCACGTCCGAAAGCTGTCCACAAGTGGTTAACTATGCGCTTGCAGGGAGGGAGGGCACAGACACCCTGAGCTGAGAACCGTGACCCCAAATCTATCACTCCAGACCAAGGAGAATCTATGTTTCAAGCAGGACCAGCAGAGAGGGCGGTCATCACAACACAAAGGATAGACGGAGCATCTCAAAAGACAGGTGTCCATGTTGGCTAAGAGAGTGAAAAGACAAGGGACAGTCACCAGACCGCCAGGAGGGACAGAGGTGGCACTGCAGCCTTTGAGACGCTGCTGCTGATCCTGGTAGAACCAGTGCTGACCACGTTTCCCACTGAACTCCAACAAAACCAGTGCTGACCATGTTTCCCACTGAACTCCACCAGGGCTTAAGAGCCGGACTGCGGGAGGAAGTTCCTGACTAGCTGGGCCTGGGCCCGGGCCTGGCCGCACACCTGCAGCCAGAAGCTCCACTCCACCTGGGCAAGGACGTGAAGGTTTGCTGAGCTCTGCTCTGCCTTCTTCTACCAGGTAACCGGGAAATTCAAATTCTCTTGGGGGAAAAAAGGAACTGCTCATTCAGGTGAGCCACACTGTGTGGTTAGAGCCAGCTGCTCACACGTGGGAACAGAGACTGGCCGCATCATCAGCCCTGATACCCGAGGGTTGGCGTGCTCAGGCTTATCAGTGATCATTTACACGGAAAGGTGGCATTGTGCTCACTGCAGCCTGGGGGCTGGGAGGCGGGATGGGGACTGGTCCTGGGACGGGCTGAAGCACTTTTGGGCTTTTAGATGCATTGCCTGTGGACGTTTAGCATTTTATGCCATCATTAATTCAGGCCTCAAGTGAGCAAGTCTTTCAATAGGACAAAGAAGCGCTATTTTCTGTGCAGATGAAAACCATAGATCCGTAAAACTATTTTCCCTGCAGCAATAACTGGCCCAGCCCACGGCGGTCTTCACAGAGGAGAGATCCTCCCGCCACCCCCCTCCCGGCACACCTCTCAGCCACGTCACCAGTGGCAATGCTAAGTCTCTTACCTGGGGCCTCTTGGGGCTTCTGGAAAGGTGTGGCAAGGTGTGCAGTTGTCCAGGGCTGATACTGGGGTCTCAGGGGGTGCTGTGGGTAAGGGCTGGTACTTCTTTGGGAGAGTGAGGGGAGGCCTGTGGAAAGAGTCCCAGAGGGGCCAGAACAGGTCTTCTACACAGCTGCTCCTCAGAGCCCCAATTTGCCCGCCCCCGCCCCCCGCTTCCAGCTGGAAGGGCACTGCTTTGTAGAGCAGGTGACTCCAACCTTGGCATCTTCCTTCCACTCCCTCCCGACTGTCCTCCTGGTCCTGGGTCCTTTCCTCCGGGGTGTGACACAAATCTCTACAGGTGTGCATATATCACCCTACCATCACTTTTCACTACAGGTGTCAAATATCACTTTCAGGACACCACTGATTTTAGCTGTAGGAGGCCTGGGAAAATTTCTCCCAGGATGGAAGATCTGAGTTTTGAACACTCCCTAAAGAAACACGAAGCTGTTTGGAAGTCAATGAACGCCTCACTCACCCATTTCCTCCAGCCTTTGGCTCATTCATTCAAAAAGCATCATCAGCCACCTTGGTAGGTGCTAGGTATGAAGACAGGAAGGAGACGCAATTCTGGGCTTGGGATGCTCTCTCCCAGAGGGAGGAGCAAAGGCTGAAGGACCACCACGTGTGGTCAGGGCTAAGGAGGAGGGACAGCAGGCTCAGGCAGAGCCACGGAAGAGGCCAGCTCAAGCAGATGCAGCCGCTCGTCTCCATTTGTGTATTGGCATTCATGTATGTCTTGGACATAAATGCATGCACGTACGTGAACATGTATTCATGCGTTCTAAGTCCCTTGATTTAATTCTAAGTCAGTTTTTACATTTGGATTCATATATATGGACATATCTCCATCCAAACCCATAGCTATCTATCTCCATCATCTCTATCTCTACTTCTTCCTATGTTTTCCCTATAGCTGTACTTCATGATTGTGAGAAACAGAAAAATAATGAAAAAAACCCCCACATTTAGGTAGAAACGGAGGGGAAGGCATATCAACTAGATGACAGTGGATGGGAGGATGAGCAAGCAGATGAATGAAGTCTTGTGTTAAGTTTTTCCAATACCAAATGTCTTCTTTTCAAGCACTGGCACATCTTATCCAAGTACAATATAAAAAGAAAATACGATGTTGATTGTCTTACCGAGGAGGTGGTAAAGGAATCTGATAAAAGGAAAGAAAATCCAAAATTAAGTATATTTCTCTTTGGGAAGGAGCACCAAGGGTTAATTTTGGTTTACAAATAGAAAAAAAAAATCTGACTAATTCTTACCTTGTTTCCTTTTGTGGGTCTGTCTCCTAAAACATAAAAGAGAGGTCACCAGTGAATATGGGAAGTGTCATTGGATGTTATTCTTATATAAGGTTCTGTGAAAATGACTCGGGTTTTCACACAGAACCCAGCACGGTCCTACACAGCTGACTTCTGGGGTTTTATTAAACTTCCCCTTCATTGTGCTAATGAAGAACCTGAGATATGGAGCAGTAAGCGCTTCACCTGCAGGGCCTAGCTAGTAACTGGAAGACTAAGCAATTCACTGGGGTGGGGTGACTCTCCTAGCCACTGGGCTTGTTGAGGGTTGATGTTCCTATATTTAACCATAATAATTAACACTGTCTATGTAATAATTAATGAGGGAAAGAATCGATTAAGACGCAATGAGTGGAGCTATAGTGACCAGACACTAATTATATTTAATATAATTTAACATTTAGTATTTTGATTTTCTATCCTTGTCTATAATCAGTCCCATTTTCTGCTTAGCCCCTTATGAAGTTACTTCTAAGCAGGAGAGAAAATAACATCAAAGAATTAGAAAAAATACCAGCATCCAACACCTTTGTTTAACGGATGAGCATGAGCTAAGAAACGGATGATATAGAATGAGTCCTCAGAACCAGCTCTCCCTAGAAAAGCCAGAGCGGGAGGCACCACAGATTGCTCTCTCTTCTAGGTAGTTTTATACCCACGATTCAATCCGATTCAAAGGTAAGGATAGAGCTGCTCCTCTGAGCTAAGCTGGGGACCAGGTGCAGAGGCCAGAACGTCCAGTGGGAGAAGGCATCTCACCGAGCTCAGCACTGGGCTGTCCACAGGCTACGTTCTAGGTTCTGGGCGCCATGGTAAGGTGATTGCCACTGCTCCTGACACCGACAGGTGCGTACTTGAGGTCATGGACGTGACTGCAAACAGCAGGAAAGCCCTGGGAATCTCAGGTACGGAGGGCCAGGGGAGGAGAGCTGAGTTAGGATGGAGGTCAGAGAAAGCCCACTGGAGGAGGGAGCAGCGTTGCTCATCTGTAAAGACGGCTGTGGCGAGTTATTCTGTGGGTCTGTGGGAGACATCCCAGGAAGGCTCTGACTCTAGTGACAGGAGTGTGACACCTCACCCGAATCCTGGCCCAGTTTGCTGCACTGATCTTCGTAGCTGAACAAGACAGCCAGGCCCTGAGTTCAAATCCTGGTATTAGCACACACGGAAAAGACTCCAAGCAGAGGTAACAGATGTCCCAATGTGATCAAAATCCAAACCATAAATGATCCCAGTGTGCTTTCACACTGCTAGTCGCGCTATGGGTACATCTTTGGCCATCTCAATGACATTACAACAAGCTTAGATTACAGGATGTTGCTTCTGGCACCAAATTAAAAGCCAGACCGTTATTTCCCCCTCATTTGATTGTTTATGTCATCAACTTAAAAGAGCTTCGTGGGGAAGATTTCTGATGCCTGACTTGATGACATTCCTTGTGAAATTAGCTTTGGCTCTCCAAGAGCTCTTAAAAAGAAAAAGAAATAGGGGAGACTGACTCCTGGCAATTCCGCAGGGAACATGGTATTTGTTTATTTTTAGACATACCTCTTCACCTCGCTTAGGTGGCTGTGATTTCTCTCTCTTATTCATTGACTTAGCCCTGAGCTCCCAGGCCCCTCTCTGTGGGAAGTCCATTCACTCTTTTCTTTTTTGCCTTCACACAAACTTGCTTTGTCTGTTTACAGCACTCTCCTACATTTTAATTCTTTAATTGGTGGACTAACAGGCCTGTACATAGATGCTTATACTCCATCACAGGCTGAGAAAGGAGTGAGCAGTATGTACTCAGCAAGAAAGGCGGGAGGGACTTTGTACACTTCATGGCAAGCAGTGTGTTGAGTAAATGAGTTAAAGCAATTTAAGGCATGGTCTTAAGGCACCCCTGCAGTTACAGTTGTTGCTGTTGTTGATTATTATTATTACTTAATGGAAAATTAGAGGCAATGTATATTTGCACTCTTAATTAAGTACACAGTCTGAAATGCAATAAGTTTCCTGTCTGTCCAGTGAGAGGACCAAATGGTTGCTCAGTCTCTTCCGACCGTTTCCTGTGGAGGAGACTGGAAGGTGTGCCCTCTGGTGGCCAGAGTTTTCACTGTCGACCTCTCTGGAGAGACGTGGCTTTTGCTTTTCCTTCTTCAGATCTGTCAGGCAGGGAAGTTCAGGGCTTTGGGGTTGTGGATGCCAAAGGTGGGCACAGCATGTCTGCCTGCCTGATGGATCTTGGGTTGACACTGCCCTGCACAATTTGTCAGGGAGAAATGAACTTCGCAATGTTAGGTGAGCAAGCTTCTTGGAGATAGCCTGTTGGTGACGTGTTGGAGGACCTGGTTGTTAAATACAGCCACCATTAAAGATCAGTAATGTAAATGCACCATTAGCTGAGGATAGTCACCCCTCTGGTATCCATGCTGGGCATTTTGTCTCAAACATTGTTGTACGATGAACTGGCATTTCTTCCCAAGTTCATATTCATGAGCACGTTGCATGCTGAGAGTATGTACACCATGGGAACTGGCAATCTACACATCAGAGTTTTACTTGTTTTGTGGCTTGTCCACACTGAAGACAGCTTTATGAAGAAAATGTTTCTAAGGTCAGTGTGGAAGTGTGTGGCGCCTGAAGCCATTTGGTTTTGAACAATGGGAAAATGGAGAAAGTATGGTTGTGGTTCTGGGATGATTTACTGACCTGTTACTGAGCTCCCAGACTCAGACATGTGCTGCTAGTATTTGGCTCAGCTCAGAAGTTGTGTTTGTTATTGTATCAATAGATACAAGGATTTGGCAAAAAATCATCAAAAACATTGAAGATTGACTAGCTTGAGCCAAGAGTGGTGTGCAAACCTGTAATCTCTACATTTGGGAGGCCAAGGCTGGAAGATCACAGTTCAAGGTCAGCCTGGATTATTGTAGCAAGATCCAACCTCAAAAGAAAAAAATTGTGTTCACTGAATGATGATCAAGGGTATATATCTTCCACAAATTATTATTATTTTTTGATACTGTACTAGGACTTGAATTGAAGGCCTGGGTGCTGTCCCTTAGGTTGTTTTGCTCAAGGATGGCACTCTATCACTTGAGCCATAGCTTGACTTCTGGCTTTTTGCTGGCCTGAACTTTCCTACACAGGCTGGCTTTGAACTCTGTTCCTTAGATCTTAGCTTCCTGGGTAGCTAAGATTACAGCAAGAGCCATCAGAACCTGGTTTCACCATGAATTTAAATTGTGTGCTACATATCCTTTCATAAGCAAAATGTATCAGAGACTTACATGCATATATATATATATATTTTTTTTTTAGATATCCAGTGGCTCTATGTTTCTTGCAGTTTGTGATCTACTTCCGTTGCTAAGAATGATGAGCTGGACAACTAAATTTAAGTTGCCTTGCTTCTCTGAGCTTTTTGCATCCTCATCTAGACTTCAAAGGGTTGAGAAACAAGATAAGAAGCAAGAATTCATCTTCTGACAGAAGGAGCAGTAATGCACTAGGTAGCGGTAGGAGCTTTGACATCATTTGAGTTGGGTTTCAGCCCATCTGTGTCACTTCCTGAGTGACCATGGACAAGTTACTTAAATGTTCTTTTTTTTGGCTGTCCTGGGTCTTGAACTCAGGGCCTGGGTGCTGTCCCTGAGTTCTTTTGCTCAAGACTAGCGCTCTACCACTTGGAGCCGCCGCTTCCCTGGGTTTCAGTTTCAGTGGCTGTGAGGCCCAGGCAACAGCATCGAGTTCTGTGGATGGTTAGGGTTAAGTAAAATAATATTTAGTTTTCATTTTTGCTTCCAACCAATTTGTGCTAATGTTGGCATTCCCCTTTATCTATGAAATACAATCATGCAAGTCCACAATTTTAGGAGCAGACCATCCGTGTAATGTTCTGTAATTAGAGAAACAGACTTTGGACAAAATTGGATAAGACCTGGCCTCAATCAAAAAATTTATTATGTCTGGGAGTTTTATGATATGCGAAAGTGAACCATTAGGGTTTCGTGTCCTGATGATGAATTATGGAAGAGTCCAAAGAAGCAACTTAGAACGCAAGTGGCTAATAAAGTATATCTGGCAGGGCCTTCTCGGGGAGCAGCACGCCTATTGAAACCTTTGGAATTCATTGCAGCAGTAAATGACCGAAAACAATTGTTTGGGGTGCAGTAGGGAGGGGGTTACGCCAAGCGAAGCTAAGGATAGGCTACAGCAGCTCCTTAAATAAGGTCTGAGGTTCAAGATGGAGCACAATGGCTTTTACAGCTCTCAGGCTGGGGTTGCTGGGGAATGGGGGAAGAGGACATTTCTCTAACCCAACCCGGGGACAGTGTTCTCTGCTGAGTTGGGCGTGTCAGGATGGGAGGGTAAAGGGATAGGCTAAGGGAGGATGGGCCAGGGGTGTGTGTGTGTGCGTGTGTGTGTGTGTGTGTGTGTGTGTGTGTGTACGTGTGCACGCGTGTGTGTGTGTGTGTGTGTGTGTGTGTGTATGTGTGTATGCATGCTGGAGACGTGGGGTTCTCTTACATTTCTGTAGACAGGATAGGAAGGCCCAAGGAAGGAAGATAACTCATCTCTATTTAGAATGAACTGGGACAGAAGCCTCCAGACCTCCTGACTTGCCGCTGCCCTGGGCCTTGCCTAAGGGGAGGGTGACAGAGGCCGCAGGCTCCAGGGCTCTGTGACACCAGACACAGAAGCAGTGACTGGTAGCACAGTATCGCCATGGCTCCAGCAGAGGGCGCATGTAGCTACCCTGTGGTGTTACCACCGTCACTGTGGACAGTGCTGTGTGTAGAACTGGGATTCATAAATCGTTAGTAGCTGGGATGGATGGCTTCTGCTTATAAATTCATCAGGTTTAAACCACACAGATGGGACCAGAGCTGTGGTGGGGTGGGAAGAAGGTCCCCGGGCTGGGAGAAGGGCTGAGCCTGCAGGAGGGGGGAGAGAGCCGTGAGGGTCTTACTGAGCTCCCCTCCTACCGCACACACACAGGGCGGTAACTGGGTCCTGGCTTTTGGGTTGGTCATCACCTTTCAAACAGACAGATACTTGGTGATGTATGCAGAAGGAATTTAGAGAAGTTACTTGTGGTTGGTCTCATAGCTCGGAATCAGTAACGCTGGGACTTGAACCCAGGACTCCTTGTTCCCCAATCTAGTGTGGAGGCGATTCCCTCCTGAGCACCGAGGGTGTGGCTTTGCTTCCTGGGGGCCTGTGGTCTCAGTACCTCAGTACCCAGGGCAGTGGGCAGCCCTCCTGGAGGGACAGTACTTTCCCCAGGTGGAACTTAGTACACCTGATTTTGAGTTCCTCAGTTTGATGATAACCCCTGGTGCTCAGGGACCAGGCACAAAGCCAACCCAGCACTTAGCCCTGACACCAGAGCCACAGGACGATATGCCTCCCCGGCTTAAGAACTCTGTCTGGTTGGATAAACAGATACATAAAGAGTGCTTACTGGGCTGGGAAGGTGGCTCAGTGGTAGAGCGCTTGCCTTGCATGCCTAAGGCCCTGGGTTCCATTCCTCAGCACCACATAAGCAAAAATAAAAGAAAAAAAAAAGCCGGAAGTGGCGCTGTGGCTCAAGTGGTAGAGCGCTAGCCTTGAGCTGAAGAGCTGAGGGACAGCGCCCAGGCCCAGAGTCCAGGCCCCACGACTGGACCCCCCACCCCCAAAAAAGAGTGCTTACTGTGGGACTTACGGTGCATTGAGCAATTAAGGAGCAGCAGGTGCAGGTCATGATGAAGTCAGCATAGTCTCCTCCCAACCTTCTCTTGGCACACCCAGAATATTGGATTGGAGACCCCGCCCCATGGGCCCCCATATCCATGGGTGCTCAGTCCCTACTATAAAATATGGCACAAAATTTGCACAGCACCAAGGGCGCTGGCCTGTATGCGGGAGATTTCGTCTGGGTGACGTGTAATACCTCCAGCCGAGGAGATGCTACGGGAATCGTGGCTCTGCTTCCTTGCGCAGGGAGGAAGTGGCAGGAAAGAGTCTGCTCAAGGGGACACAGCAGTTTTGCTCCAATATTTCTCCTTGGTGGTTGGTTAAACCTACTGATCTACTGGAGTGTAGAACCCACAGAGATGGAGGGAGGAGCGTACAGCGACGATTAACAGACCAGTTCCATGTCTATTACTCAGAGTCTCCGTTTTCATGTTGTGATGTAGGAGGCGGAATGAGGGCAAATAAGTAGGGAGGGAGGAGAGCAGGCAAGCTTCCCTTCCCCCACCAGTCCTCAGGGGTGGGCGGGGAGGCGGGCAGACCCCACAGATGAAGGGGACGATGACCCGGGCTCCTCCAGAGGTAGCTTGCTGCAGTTGACGATCTGCCTCAGAAGATGCACACATGTTCTTACTGTCACCACTAAATACCAACCAGGATAGGGAGTGAACCTGCGTGCTCGTCCATGAGTGAGTGAAAATGGGTGTATGTCGACGGCTATAAAGAGGAACGGAATCCTGCCAATTCTAGCAACAGGGATGGACCTGGAGGACCTCACCCGGAAAGACCTGCACTGCACATCCTCTGCCGCAGGTGCAGGCTAAAGATCAAAAGAAGAGCCGGGTCTGCGTGTAGAATAGGGATTATTAGAGGAGAGGTTGGATTGGATGACTGTGGGTTGAAGTGTCATTGTAGGGGTTGGTTAAATCTACAGGTGTGGTACCCACGGAGCCAGAGGGCTCCGACTGACTGACTGTATAGGAAACGGGACCGCTCACACATACAGTTAATATACATCAATGCAACAGCAAAGCACATGACCCCGTTCGCTCAGGAAACTACTGGGAAGGGAAATGGATATAAAGCGACAGCAGAAGACACTGCGTCGCTGGCAACCATTCTACAGAGTCCCAGTACCAGGGCAGAGGAAGAGGATGGGGAAGAGGGGCGGGGGGGGGGGGGAGGGGAGGGTTCCCAGGTTCCAGCATGTTCTGGAAAAGTATCCAGCAAAGAGGTGCTGACTCTTGTTTAACTCAGTGTTTCCCAAGGTTAACGCATCCTGAGTCCCTTCTGCACAATGTAGATGCTGTGGGCTCTGGAGAGCCAGGGCCTGTGGGGAGAGGTCACAGGAGGACAGTGTGTGTGTGTGTGTGTGTGCGCGCGCATGTGTGTGTGTGCTGACTTGGAAAGCGGCCCTGTGCCCACAGGTGCCCTCCGGTGTCCCCGCAGACGCCTGCTCCTCATCACAATGAGGGGCTGCGTGGCGCGGTCACTGGTGAACAGAGGCACCCGTTCTCCTGCTGGCCTGTGTGTGAGCCTCGCAAGCTTGGAGTCCACACGCAGGCGGACTGGCTTGGCCCGCTGGCCTGGGCCGCCTCTGGAGTTAATTCTCAATGTCCTGAGCCACCCAGTCCAGAGCAAACAGAGCCGATCCAAAGCTACACAGAAAAAGTATTTACATACACACAGACACAGACACACACACACACACACACACACACACACACACACACACACATATCAATTGATAGCTTCATATATATCTATATAGATATAGAAGGTTTATGTATACATCCATATGAATAGATCTATAATTCATATTTATGTATCTCTATATAACTACTGGTAGATCTATTGATAGATGTATCCATATACCTATATCTATATATGTACATCTATATAAAAGGTCTATATAGATGTATGTATGTATGTATCTGTCTACAGAGATTATTTTGAAATGGTTGTATGGTGATTTTGTCTAGTAGTTCCTGTATTGGATCTTAGGAATTGGAGTGTTCCTTGGGGAAATGTTACTTGGATGTTCTACGGCTTTAATGATTGAAAACCTTGCTTTGAATTCTCCTCCTGTGTGTGACTGTTCTGTTCCTCTGTAGGGAAACACTCATGGCCCCAGCGATTGGACGCCCTTCCAGTTCTGAGTCTTATTTTTTCCTCTGCAGCGCTGAGAAAGATCACTACTCTGCAGTCTGTTCTCACGGGAGTTTTAATCAAGTTTGCAGCATTCACTCAGATCCCTGCGTAGCAATGCCTGGGTTGCTTTTGAGCCATGAGTTGTGGCTGAAACAAATTGAAACCCCAGGATGACAGGAGATGAATCTTGAATTCATTTCTGATCAACCCTAAGACCCAAGGCTTGCTATTTTTGTTACAGATGCAATTCACAGACTACCAAAGGCCATCACTGTGATGTGTGTGTTGCCAACTTCTACCACTAGGGGCGGTAGCTCGGGTCTTGGGTGCTAGGCCATTGGTTTAGATGAATGGGAGACAGCAAACCAGAGGAATTAATTTATGGAATTAATTTGCATTTTGGCAAATTCCTTGTGCCCTGGGCACCTCTCTGCAGAGGAGTAAACACACGGTCTGGTTCTTGGCTCCAACTACGTGGTGCTTGACCCTGAGCAAGCCACCTCGCTTGCTAATCCTCACGGAGGGAGTGTGTGCAAGCAGGTGAACTCCAAACTCACCTCTGAATCTCATTTCTTCAGCAGCTGAAATGACCGAAAAGCAAACCAGGACAAAGGCCTTTTGCGGGCACTGTGTGGAATTCTATTTTGCTTCTTTTCAGCCAAGCTTGTATTTCTGGATATACGTGCTCATTCGCCTACGCATAATTCTCCTTTTTCTTTTCTTGGGTGGTTTATTGTATTTCTGTATAAATTCACAGCTGAATATAGTGTGCTTGTCATTTCAAAGGAAATTGGTTTAGAGTTCTTGCTTGGTTCACATCCAGGGCAAAGAGAAATGCATTTTAGAGACCTTTATTCTCAGCTTTGGTTTTTCTCCGGAGCTAAGCCATGTCACATTTGAAAATTACAGCTCCGCTCTGAAAATGAGATTTCTTCTGAATCTCTGGTTAATGGGAGTAGTTCATCACCACCAACTTCTCCTGTAACTATTTGCCTCCAGATAAACTCTCTTTTCTAGGAAAAGAAACACAAGACAAAGCAAAGCAAACACACAAACAACAACAAAACTGGTCAGCCTCCAAGGGGAGAGAAGTCCTTAAAATCTGATGGGCTGCAGATAATGTCAGAATATGATCGCAAGAAAAATCAGACAAAATGCACATTAGCGTAAGTCTATAACTGCTCAAGTTGATGAAAAATGTCACCGTGGAGATCTCCCATTACTGAACCAAGTGACACCTTTTCTATGACATTTTGTGAGAATGACTAAATCACCTTTGCATCAACATTTTGCAATAAACACATAAATCACCCAAGGGTTTTCCAGTGAGACACCTGATCCTCAATGTGGAGGTATCCATTTTAACCCTCCGGTTTTTAGCTTCTTCCTCTCTGTTGTGTCTTATGCCAGGCTCACACTGGTCACTTTTGGAATGTAGGAGATGAAGATTAACTCGTACAGAAGCTGTCTTCTACTCCGCCTCCCAGCCAGCAATCCTAGACCCCAGTGAGCCTCAGCAGGGTCTCTCTGAACTTCCTGACTCTCCTGACACTGGGGTTTGCTTTAAGAAGCAGTTATACTTGGTTGCCATACCAACCAATGTCCCCACCCTGGGAGATACACCCTCAGCAAGCTCCCTGACAAGCTGGTTTGCTGGTTACAGCACATAAGGAGTTTGTTTCACTTTTTGCTTCGACTACCAGGAAGCTCAGTTGAAAAATCAAACTGCTTTTCATGGAAAGTGGCAATTATGTCAAGAGAAGCAAAAATATTACACATTTCACCCAAGAATGAAAATATATCATGGCGGGTAGCAGAACTCAAAGTCAGGGGCTATGTACCTCAAAGTTGGGGGCTATGTACCACTTTAAAAAATAAAGAAAATTTCTGAACTTCAAAAAATGGTACAAGGCGTTTGCAACAGATCATGTCCGTCTAAGTGTCTAGTGCCTCTTGTTCAAGGTCATTCTTCCCCCATCTTGTCTGTCCTCCCTCCTCCAGACTCACCTGACATTCCCACTTCCTTTATGATGTACAGACATGGAGTATTCTGACTCTGTTACTGTCTTACTCTAGCGTCTGAATTTCTTTTGTGAGAGGGGTTGAGAGGTTCACTCTGCCGAGATTCACTCTGATATATACTAACTACATTTGAGCCAACTTAAATTGTGTAGATGAGCCAATACCTCTGTGTGTGACTGTATGAAGGGCTGTAAATTTTGAGTGGTCACTCTTACGAAGGGCCAGTGAGGAGCAGAGATGGAAAGCTGTCCTGTGCTGAGCTGGCAGGATGGAGGGAATCAGCTAGAAAACCTCCACGCTGTGCAGTGGAGCAGGGGGAGGAGGGCCCTTTCTGCATGGCTGTACCACATCCAGCTTAGCAGCCAAAGTGAGCTGTCATCTGACCTTTCCTACTCAGCAGTGTGTGTGTGTGTGTGTGTGTGTGTGTGTGTGTGTGTGTGTGTGTGTGTGTGGCATTTGTGTGTGTGCTGTGCTGGTCCTGGGGCTGGAACTAAGGGTCTGCTCTCTGACCCTGCGCTTTTTTGTTCAAGGCTAGCACTCTCCAACTTGAATTGCACCCCACTTCTGTTTTTTTGGTGGTTAACTGGAGATTAGAGCCTCACAGACTTTGCTGCCTAGGCTGGCTTTCAACCACTACCCTCAGATCTCGGTCTCCTTTAGAAGCTAGGATTAAGGGCATGAGCCACTGGTACCCGGCCCTGCTCAATGTTTGCAAGAAGAAGGAATCACTCAGAAAGGTGGCGTGCCCTGGGCAAGCTGTGCCTGGCTCCCAGCTCCTCTCCTTGTTCCGTGTACTGTGCTCTCCGCTGCTGCATGTCCCTTATTCACCCCTCCACCCCTTCGCCCTGACACCCGTGGTGCCTTGCGACTCGGGTGGGCAGCCCTGCCCTCTCCTTTCTGGTGGGGGAGGTCCAGTGTGGGTCAGAGCAAGGCCGGAGAAGGGCTGGGCACTGAGCTTCAGCCCTGTGGTGTTTGTCTGCGGAGGCCTGGGCTCGGCCTGCAGCGCTGGTGGACACCGCAGGAGATGGGACTTGAGGGGAGGAAGTTAGGTTACGGCAGGCGTGTCCTTGACCGGGGGATGGCAGGACACCTTGGCTCTCCTTCCTTGGCTCACCCGCTGACCACCGACTGCCCCGGCTGAAACCAGAAGCCAGACAAACCTTTCCTGGCTGCCAGTTGTTTTCCTGGGGTATTTTGTCATCGTGACAAGATGGTGGAGGCGAGAGCCCCCTTGTGAGGGGTCAGTGCTGTCCTCCTCCCCCCGGGGGCCTCGGGGTGCTGCCCGCCAGGGCGTCTGCACCCCAGCCCTGGCCCCTCTCCACCCATCCTGGGCCTCCTCCATTCCCTTGTGAGTCAACGTCCTTACAGGGAGACGTTAGGAAGACATCGCATAATCCAGCATCAGAACTTAAAGGGTGAGTCCAGTGTGCTTCCCAATTAGGAAACGTAAAGCACAGGACGGCCATTCCTTCCCCACTGCACACAAGATGCCCAGGGCCCACGGGACAGGGGAGGGGGCTCCGTGGTGGAGAGCAGCCGATTTTCGTTCCGTAGCTGTCCTCCATTTGTGCTTCTCCTGCCAGTGGAATTGATTCTTTCCTTACAGGCTTGATTGAGCCTGTACTTCCCTCTTCAAATTCAATATATATATATATTTTTTGCCTAAAGCTTTCAAACAATTAATTGACTTTAAAAACATTAGATTTCTATCTTGTGGGTTTTTTTTTTCCAGGTAGATGCTTGGAGAAATAACATAGTTCCATAGTCCATGCAATCTATATCTGTTTGAAATGATTCCCTCCTTAAATTATTCCATAGAGAACATGAGCTGGCCCTATCGATTTCTTCATCAAGAAGGGGAGGCAAGGAGCTTTTTGTCTCTAGAACTAGATATCTATTTCCAGACAGGGAGCTGAACAGACCGCCGTGGGGAAGATAACCCATGGCCAGAGACAGAGACACAAGGCCGCCATCTTGGAAGTGAGCACACCGCTGTCATACTCAGCGTTCAGAGTTTGGGGATGTGACTTTACCTGCAAGGTGTGGGCTTCTGCTGTGCTGGGAGTGGGGTTCGCATGCCTGTAGGAGACAAGATGGCGCCATTAGTTCTTCCATGAGGACAGTGCCACCCCCAGAACTCCCCTGGCCACGTAGCTAGGGGTGAATGCGTATGGACACACAGCTCTTAGCAGCTGCCACTGTGAGCTGGTGCTTGGCCAACACGTGCCTGTAGGCACAGCTGCATCTTGGGTTTATTGGGAATAAAAAGACTTGGGTCTAAAACCCAATCCTCTCTCTTATGGCTGTGAAATTTTGGAGAGAGCACTCAGCATATTAGGAACCTCATTTGTTTTGGCTGCTGCTGGGGCTTGAACTCACAGCCTGCAGCTCTCACTTAGCTTGTCATCGCCTGAGGTTGGTGCTCTACCACTTGAGCCACACCTCCACTTCTGTCTCTGGCCTGGTTAGTTGGAGATGAGTTCTTGGCTGCGTATGTTCTGTACTGACTTTGAACCATAATTCTCAGAGCTCAGCCTCTGAGTAGCTAGAAGGACAGGCATGAGCCATGGGCGCCGGGCCGCAGGGATTGTAGCCTGATCATAGAGAAGTCAGTGTCTACGGCTGTGTCAGCATGGAGGTCAGGATGACAGGGGGCGGGAGCTGAGAAGGTCATGGTGGTGATCCCGCCTTGTCACACGCTGGCTCTGGGAGCCCTGGGCCGACTGGGCCTCTGCGTCCTCATCTGTGGGATGGAGGGGGGCTACTCTGCTCCCCCTGAGGAAGGGGACAAGATGGGGTGCTGTGTGCCGGGTACCTACAGCCACTGCGCTGTGGATGGCTGTGCAGTAAGAAGACAGGAGGGTGGAGCCTTCATCGCTAAGCCTGTCAGCCTGGGTGAGCACTGGGCCTTGGCTTGTGTCCTGGCTGAGGATGGGAAGAGAGGGGGACTTGACCTCCGACCTCGGGGGAAGGCTGAGCCCTTGTATTTACCCCAGAGAGGACATGGAGGAAGAGGGGAGCAGCAGCCCGGGTTGGGGAGGGAGAGGTAGGGAGCCACAAGAACATGGGTGTTGAGATCTCCGCAGCTGCGGGGATTTGGGGCTGGACAGAGGGTGTCCCCTGAGTTCACAGGATGGTGCTCAGCAGCGCCTCCGTCTCCATCCACTAGGTGGCAGTAGCACTCTCCTAGTGCAGCAATGAAAACATTGACCCGAGGGCAAAACCTCTATGGAGAGCCACTGATGGCTGGTGGTGTTACCGGGGTGGGAGAGAGGTACTTCCTGCAGGTGGGCAGGTGGGCGGTGAGCGGCCTGGTGAACCCTGCCAGGTCCCAGTGATCACATGACAGTACTATGGCCAGTGCGGGTTGCTGTGGGCTGGGCACCGGCTGGCATCTGTGTGCCTATGGCACAGTGCTTGGTGTGCAGTAAGTACTTAATAAATATAGCCGTAGTGTAGGGCAAACTTGCAAGCAACGCAAGCAGCGCGCACGGGCCTTTGAAAGGCTGACTGGAGATCCATTTCACAGATAGTTTAATCTCAGCCGAAATGTGCAGAGCTAATCAAGCCCGTGCTGGGAAATGAGACCGCGATGAAGATCATCTGCTGGTCATGAAGACGTGATTCTTCGAACACTGATTATGAAACGTGAAACACGCTCTCCATCTGAATTGAGGCTAAGACCTTGCTTAATATATGAGCCGATGTCCCTCCCAGTCAGAATTTCCCCTCATGTTTCTCCTTCCCTTCCTTTATTTCCTCTCTCAGTAAATCTACTTGGCTAAATGAGATGGGATTGCAATTTTTGCTTGCAAAGTGATCTGTCTGCAGGAGAAATTAGTCATAACGGAAGCTACAGTGGGAGCTGGAAGGGACATAAAGTACCCAGGAGGGAGGAGGTTCAGATTCTACAGTAGCTGTTTTAAAAAGATCAAATGATTGCTTTTCCTAAAATCCTTCTATGCATGAAGGCTCACCTAGGCATACAAGGGGGCTGGTAATCAAGAAGTTTTAGGTAAAAGAAAACTCAACCTTTCAAATGAGTATTTTCAGCCTGGGGCTGTCTACAATGGTTATTAGTAATTATAATTGCTATTATTGTGGTAGTACTGGGTCTTGAAACTCAGTGCCTAGGTGCTATACTACCCTTTAGGTTTTTCTTTTTTTTTTGCTCAAAGCTGGCACTCTACCACTTGATCCACACCTCCACTTCTGGCATTTTGGTGGTTAATTGGAGCTAAGAGTCTCAGAGTCTCATGTGCTCTTCCTGCCCTGGCTGGCTTCGAACGGTGATCCTCCAGATTTCAGCTAGGATTTTAAGTGTGAGCCGCTGGCTTCTGGCCAGGCTGTCCGCTCACCTCCCAGCAGTGTCCTGGAACAGCCCCGCCCTGTCACACAGGCCCCGCCCCTGTGGGGCTGCACCAAATGGGAGACCTTCTCCAGGTCAGCCAAGAGGCCAGCAAAGCAGAAGAGCTCCAAAGAGACATGGAGCTGTGGGTGGGCTTCTTCCCATGAAAGAGCCCTGCCATCTTCCGGGTGGAGTGAGACACAGAGGCTTGCTCGTGTGTGCCCATTTGGTTCCTGCGTGCTTTCATAAAGGTGCGTGCTCTGTTGGGGGCTACAACAGTCCCTGACCTCATGTAGATGCTGCTTGTGGACTGCTGTGTGCCTTGCCCGGTGTTCTATGTGGATTACTACAACCGCCACGAGGCTTCCAAGGTGAAACGGAAACTCAGAGAGGGAAAGCAAATATTCTATGATGAAGAGCAAAGCAGGGTGAGGACCTTCACCCTGCACATCTCCTTTGAGGAGGAAGTGCGCTTTATTCATTCATTTAGTCCAGTCTCTGCCCTTCCGATCCTGCTCTCATTGGGCGATTGCCGACGTTCCCCAGAATCTGTAAATGAGTCTGCTTCTGGCTGGTGCTGCACTTGGAGCGCATGCCTGGAGCGCGTGTGAGAGGAGGCGCTGGGGGTCACGACCCCCGGCTCTCCATCTCCGTTGGAGACACTGTAAATGGCTTTGCGGGCTAGCATTCATCCTTTTGCTTTCTTGCCAGGGAGCGTTTGAATTTTTTTGTCTGTCATCCTAGATACTCAGGAGGCTGAGATCTGAGGATCCTGATCTGAAGCCAGCCCAGGAAGGGAAGTCCGTGAGACTCTCATCTCCTCATCTCCAGTTAACCACCAAAAAGCCAGAAGTAGGGCTGTGGCTGGCAGAGCACCTGCCTTGAACTCAAAGTGAAAGGACAGCGCCTGGGCCCTGAGTTCAAGTCCCAGAGCCTGAGTATGCGCATGCCCCCACACCTTCCCTCCCTACAACATATCACACACATAAACTCCATTCTAGCAACAGGCCTATGAGCGGTCCTTCCCGAAGAGTTTCTGGGAGGACAAATTAAAACGGAGAGAGAATTTTACAACACGAACTCTAAAACTTTTCACATGTTTTCACCCAATGGTTAAATAAAAAATAAGTAAGCCAGGTGCGGGTGGCTCACGCCTATAATGATAGCTACTCAGGAGGCTGAGATCTGAGGATCGAGGTTCAAAGCCAGCAGCAAAGTCCGTGAGACTCTTATCTCCAATAAACTACTAGAAAACCGGAAGTGGCGCTGTGGCTCAAGCAGTAGAGGACTCACCTTGAGCTGAAGAAGTGCAGGGACAGCGCCCAGGCCCAGAGTTCAAGTCCCACAAACTGACAAAAAATAAAATTAAAAATTCCCCAGCAGGGTGGGGTCCAGCTGCAAGCAGCCGTGCCTGGGAACATCTTTGTTGGTTGCAGGGAGAGTTGTCTGCTACCTGGACCTCGGTGTACAAAGAAAGAGAGGCAGGCGTTCAGAGCATGGATTCTTCTATCTGGGTAGTTCCACTTAGAAAATGCACACGTGGAATTCATCCAAATATTACGATCGATAACCCTGCTGTCCCAGGCACCGTTCATCTTTATTTTATGAATTTCTCACTTAAGTAAATGAAACATGTGACAATATTTCATTTAAAAAAATCTATGTACATTTTTGTTTACAAGATGTATCCACTAAATTACAGCCTCCCAATAGACATCTTTTTCTTTTTTCTTTTTTTTTTTTTAAATGTGTGTCCTGGGGCTTGACTCAGGGCCTGGGTGCTGTTCTTGAGTTGCTTTGCTCAAGGTTAGTGCTCTACCCCTGGCCAGAGCCACAGCTCCACTTCCAGCTTTTTGGTGTTTAATTGGAGAGAAGAGTCTCAGGAACTTTCCTGCCTGAGCTGGCGTTGACTCATGATCCTCAGCTCTCAGCCTCCTGAGTAGCTGGGATTACAGACGGGAGCCACCGTGTCTGGCGTCCTACTGGATGTTTGTACTCTGCTGGGGAGGATCACACTTCTGGGCCATAGACCAGGCTGCTCAGAGGGTTGTGGGACGTATTTATTACCATGCAGTAAGATGTTGCTGAGGGCTTGGCAAAATCACACATGATTTGTTTTTAATATTTTAATATTTATTTATTTTTTGATGGTCACGGGGCCTGAACTCTGGGCCTGGGCGCTGTCCCTCAGCTCTTCAGCTCAAGGCTAGCACTTTACCACTTGAACCACAGCGCCACTTCCGGCTTTTTCTGCTTATGTGGTGCTGAGGTATCGAACCCAGGGCCTCACGCATGCAAGGCAAGCGCTCTACCCCTGAGCCACCTTCCCAACCCCTGTTTTTATTTTTTATGTGCTAGTTAGTACTGAGACTTAGACTCAGGACCTGGAGCTCTAATTTAGTCCTTTCACTCAAAGCTGGTGCTCTTCTACTTGTGCCACAGCTGCACCATTTCCACATTTTGCTGTTTCATTGAAGATAATCTCATAGCTCCCCCCCCCCCCCTTTTTCTTCTTTTTTTGGCTGGGCTGGTTTCAAACTCTGTTCCTTCTATCTCAGCTGCCTGTGTTGGCTAAGGATTACAGGCATGAGCCGCTAGTGCTTGGAGAAATGATGCATTATCATCAGAAAAAGTGGAGTTCAGATTCTGGCGCTGCAGAAGTAGTGGGTTAGATGAGATCGATATGAAAGTCCTTGGCCTGCAGCCCGGCTCACAGTTTCTCATGAGCAAAAGTGTGAGTGCTCTTCCCTTCTAGATTCTTCCACCGGCTAGAACCCTACCAGCCTCCATGAACTGCATGGAGCTTTAGATGCTGATGGTCTAACACTCCACTGGGGCGGGGAGCAGCTGCTCATGTCTGAATCTCAGGGCTCTGTGACTCACCTCTCGCTTCATCTGCCTGCTCCTCCGGCCTTGCTGGTCCGGCGGTGACGGGAGGGGGTTGTCCATCACCGCCTTGAAATGGCGTGTGTCTGTGCAAAGAGAATGACATCCAACTCAGCACCCTGCGGTTGGCTGGATCTTCACCCATTGGCAAACCCAGTCTGCAAACCCGCCAGGACACCCAGGCCCACCTGTACTCCGCCGATGAGTGTTGCCATGAAAGACAGCCACAGCTCTGTCCCCGTTCACAGAAACCCAGGCTCTGGTCTGGACTCCCCTCCAGTTCCTTCTAACTGAGAAATTCTACCAACCCTGAAAGCACGGAGCTAGGCCACACCTGGCCAAAGTTCCCCAGACCCCCCCCCACCTCCCCCCCCCCCCAGTCCTGCTCTGGACACTCCAATCACGCTTCTCTGCCACTAGATCCACACCTGTCTGAGGAGAATCGGCTTGTCCTGTGTCTCTTGAGCAACTCTAAGACCATGGCTTGTCGATTGGTGCTGATCTATGATCTATGAGTATCTCTGGTGACACAGATATAGTAAATGAACAGAAGATGATCACCATTCTTTACAAGGTGATTTGCTCCAAAGAAAGTGATGTAGAGTTATTTCAGTGGGCTACACTCTCAGAAATCATACATATGTGTGTATGCATGTGTTTGTATATAGGTTTGTATATTTACACACACATGCACACTGTGCATGAATATATGGGTATATACATTCAGGTGTATATGTGTACATTGGCATGCATGCATGTATATGCATGCATATATTTGCATATGCACATGTGCATGGATGCAGGTATCTGCATGTGTGCATGCATAGCCACATGTTCATGTATATCTGCATATTATAGGTGTATATGCACATGTATATATGCATGAGCATGCATGTGTGCATGAATGCATAGCTGCATGTATGTGTGTATCTGCATGTGTATATGTGCACATGCACATGTATATATGTTATATATGCATGTATGTGTATCTGCATGTACATGCATGTGTATATATGCATATTTATGCTTATATATATATATATAACCACATGCATACATATTCAACACATCTACACAGTCTGGTTAATCCAACCTCCATAGCACCTGCTGACAGCCCTGTGGACTCCAGGTAGGAAAAGGCAAAGTTGCATGTGGAACTAAGCCTGCCCACTAGGAATGAGCGGATTCACTGCTGCGTCTTACTACAAGTCATAGGCTGTCCACCAGCAATGTGAACCTAAGACATAAAAGTCTTCCTACCATGCAACTCCGGGGTCACTTCTCAAGTGATGAACACTATCTCCCAATAGAGAGGGTAAGTACTAGAGACTTTTTCTGGGTCACCTGGCTGGGAAGCCCTGGAGGCAGGATTTCCCCCTGGGATTGTGTATCTCTGAATAATCTCTCCACGTCCTAGCCGCACAGATCAGAAGCACCTCAGGCTCCCGGGCCAGCCGGCTGTGTTACCTGCGTACTCAGATTCCTTTAGCGGCCTGGCTGGTAAAATCTTCATGGTCGTCCACGCTTCTGCCAGCTGAAGCTCAGGGTCTTCGTAATTGTCATCAATGGGGTACGCGGCTCTGCTCAGGACTGCAGCCAAGTGCCTTTGCTAAGCATACGGGGCATCGGCATGAGTGGAAGGAACAGGGTTTGTGGACAAAGCTCACAGCCCCAGAGGAGCTCAGGGAAGAAACAAAGTGCTTCAGTAGCAGCTACAGGTCTAGGATCATACCTGGAAGCTTAATTCTTGTGTAGGCAGAGTTCTACAGATGTCTCCCTAATATTCCACACCTATTTTAAAATTATTTATTGACTTTTGGTCAGTTGTGGGGCTTGAACTCAGGGCCTGGGCACTGTCCCTGAGCTCTTTTGCTAGCGCTCTACCACTTTGGTCCACAGCACCACTTCCCGTTTTCTAGTGGTTAATTGGGGATAAAAGTCTCCTAGGGACTTTTCTGCCTGGGTTGGCTTCTAACTGTGATCCTCAGATCTCTGCCTCCTGACTAGCTAGGATTGCAGGCATGAGCCACCAGCACTAGGCTTCCAAACCTATTTGGGAATTAGTCACCCACCCTGACGTGCTCATGCATGCACATGCCCAAGAGTCAAGGAAATACAGATTATAGCATAACTCTGGCAACTAGAAGTCAGCAGACACTGTATGTAAAATCTGAGCAAGCTATCTGGTGGAAAGCACTCAGTAAAGATCACCCAGACAGCTGCTGTTTTGCTTAGCACCACCAGAGGGAGCCAGAGATCAACAGACTCCCAAGCCTGTCCTCTCACCCCTCCCTTCCACGACTCCCTTAACCTTTGCTCCATGCCTAATAGGTGCTGGTGCTTTGTTCACTTTATTTCACAGCACATACAGAAACCTCTAAGGGGTGTCTTGATTACCATGGGAGGAATTGGGATTGCAAGATTGAGTGTAGGGTCTCACTTTGCATTGCCTTAGTTCCCTAACAGAGTACTTGGGGGGAGGGGTTCGCTCCCCAGCCCCAGATCTCAGCAGTTGTTATGGGTAATAGTAATGATGCCTCACTTCCGGGGAAGCATTCTCCCAGTTGTACTGCGCAGGCCCCTCTGTGCAGGCACTTGGGGGCTCCGCTGGCTCAGAGCACTGCTGCAGGTAGGAAGCTGTGGTCTATGGGCAGCCCAGAAGGGGCCTGGCACCGGGGAAGGTGGGCCTCACAGGAAGTCAGGGCCTGGCACTGAGGAAGGTGGGCCTCACAGGAAGTCAGGAGTCAGGCACGGGGGAAGGTGGGCATCACAGGAAGTCAGGAGTCAGGCACTGGGGAAGGTGGGCCTCACAGGAAGTCAGGGCCTGGCACCGGGGAAGGTGGGCCTCACAGGAAGTCAGGGCCTGGCACCGGGGAAGGTGGGCCTCACAGGAAGTCAGGGCCTGGCACCGGGGAAGGTGGGCCTCACAGGAAGTCAGGGGTCGGGCAAGTTATCCAAAGGGAAGTTTAACAGAGGATAGGCCCTGCTTGTCCTGGGAATAGGAGCAGGAGCTAAGACACCAGGCACAAGGTTGGAGGAACGCCAACGCACAACTGACCTTGCTCACGACTTCTCACCTGATTACAGGCGGGTGCCACCATGCATGGCAGGGAAGGTGAATTAAAATGGTAAATTATTATTACCTTAAATAACCATACACCAGTAATTTTACAGGCAGATCTATCTATCTATCAATCTATCAATCAATCAATCTATCTATCTATCTCTATCATCTATCTATCTATCTATCTATCTATCTATCTATCTATCTATCTATCTATCTATCTATCTATCTATCTATCTATCTCTATCTATCATCTATCTATCTATCCATCCATCCATTAGTCGATCTATCCATCTATCTCTCGGTCTGTCCGTCTTATCTACTCTACCATCTATCTTATCTAATCTATCATTATCATCTCTCTATAAGCCATTTAATTTATCTGCATATATTGCTTCCCAATATAACCACTTACAATGTTAGATATTTGAGCCAATGCTATCCATTGTAAGTTTTAGTTGTCAACATTCTTTACAAATATTTTGAGTGGTTTCAAAAGATGTCTCTATCACAACATATAGGACATTTCTATACTGACTATCTAGCATGATTCCAATCTGCTGCCATTAAAACAGATGATGAGAATGTGATGGGGAATTCCTGCTGTTTACATGAGTGTCTAGTGTAAGCTCTCCCATGGGATTATGGGGCCAACAGAAAGGAGATAGTTAATAGAGTCTAGTTACTATTATAAAACTGCTGTCCGGAAAGCTGGTTCAGCGCACACCCCCTGGGTGCTGGGCGGTGTGTTTCTCGTTGCACACCGGCAGGGCTGGCGCCCTCTGCATCTGCAGCCTTCACCCTCCCACGCGCACTGACCTGCATCTCCTCTCCATAGCTTTAAACCCACGAATTGAGAAGCAGGCTTCCTGGCCAGGAAAGCATGACAGGTGGAAGTTCTCTTTCTTTTCAGTGCAGAGGTGACTTGGAGAAAACCACTTACTTTGCAGGAAGCGGAGGCGTTGGCGCTGGGGAGGGGGCGTGGCTGGCTGCGGGCCGGTGGGGGCTCCTTGAGGCTGTGGCACTGGCCTGCCAACCACAGGTGGGTGTCACCACGTGCCGGTCACTGCCAAGCCCTGGGCCCTCCCTCCCCACCAGGCGTCCCTCCCCAACTCCCTTCCCCCCTCCTCCCTCTCCTCCTCCCTCTCCTCTCCTCCCCTCCTCCTCCCTCTCCTCCTCCCTCTCCTCCTCCCTCTCCTCTCCTTCCTTCTTCGCCTCTCCTTTGCCCTTCTCCCCCCTCTTCCCCTCCCCTTCCTCCTTCCCCTCTTCTTTCCCCTCCTCCTATCTCCTCCCCTCCCCTCCTTCTTTCCCTCTCCTTTCCCCTCCTCCCCTCTCCTCCTCCTCCCTCTCTCCTCTCTTTCCCTACACACCCCTTCCTCCTTTCCTCTCTCCTTCCCCTCTCTTCCCCCTCCTCCCCTCTCCTCTCCATCTTCCCCCTCCTCTCTCCCTCCTCCCCTTCCCTCCCTGCCCCCTCTCCCTTGCTCCCTCCTCTTCATTCTCTTCTCCCCTCCCCCCTCCTCCCCTTTCCTCTCCGCCCTCCTCCCCCTTTCTCCCCCTCCTCCTTTTTCTCTGTCACTTTAAAAAACAAATGCAAAACCGTTTTGTGTCGGTAGGAAGGAGCCCAAACACACATGGTCATTTTAAGGCTGCTCCATATCTTGCTGCAGGCGCATTATTTCCGTGGACTTGAGTCTTTTCACCCTGAACTCCCAAAGCATAGCAGAGTAGGGAATGAAGGGGGGTCGTGCCTGGGCCTCCCCCTATCCTGCGGGGTCACTGATGTGGGAGGGGCTTGGTGGAAGTGCAGCTCACGGGATGTGTCTAGGACTTGCGCGAGGAGGCAGCGGCTGTAGGGACCGCCTTGTACCCCAGCCCTGGGACTGGACGCTCTGCCTCCCACCTTCCTGACCCATCCAGCTCCGTCCACTCCATCTCAGATCCCTGGCAGATAAACCACGTCCGTCTACCCGGCAGAGTGGACGCAAGAGGAGTGGGGGATGGTCTTGGAGGTCTTCCAGGAAACAGAGCCGCCCGTGTTCCTTCGGCTCTTTGCTTCTGCGTTTGCCTTCTACTAGGAAAGATATTGAAACTAGTTGTCATGGTTAAGCTCTCCTGAGGTTTTGAGTCGTTAATGCTTTGTTCTCCTGGGGAGGGCCAGCTTTGGACTTTTCTATTTAGCAATGCAGAACTGCTACTCAAGGGTAGAAGGAAGACAACGTCTATATTTCATGGGAGGTTCTAGGACCAAATCCTGGCCTGTGACTTTCTGGCAATGTGGCTGCATGCAAGGCTCAGGACTTGCGAGACTTGGGTGCCGAACGTTGCCCTGTCGAGTGGTGGGGTTTCCCTGTCTGCACCCCACATAGCTATGACTGGTCCAGGCGCATGTGGTCTGGGTGGGATGTTCACTCGCAGTTTCCAGACTCTGTTTGCCCTGAAGTTTCAGTGCCCAGGAGTGAGATGTTTTGTTTGAAGTTCAACCGCATGACCAAAGCTTCGCCCTCCCGCCTCAGCCCCAAGTCTTCAGCAGGGCTTTCAGCTCTGCCGGAGGAATTTGCTCTCCCCTCGGTGCTCATCGGAAGCAAATTGTGCATCTCTTTTTCCCAGTTCTGCTTCACAGACACCCATGAGCTCATCCCTTGCAGGGGTCTTCAAACAGTCCTCCAGCCATTACTCTAGGCATCCAGGGGCCACAGCGTCTACGGACTCCTCATTTGAAAGTGAAAGATCAAGGTGAAAGCTGCTGGGCACACAAGCCTACCTGTACTGCCCGGATTTAAGTTCTCAGGTATACATACACTCCTTCCTGACTTCGCCGGCTCAGGGTATCTTACTTAAAGTCAGTATAGTGAATCAGTGCCCAACCTCCCTACGGCTAAGTTAGACAAGGTTATTAAATGTCTGGCACATTCTACACGCCCAGTATATATTGGTTTCTTTCACATGTGTGTCTATGTATGAAGAGAGGGAATGAGAGAGAATGTGTGTGTGTGTGTGTGAGAGAGAGAGAGAGAGTGAGAGAGAGGAAGAGGGAGAGAGGGAGAAGAGAGAGTCAAAATGAAAACAGACTGACGCAGTCATTTAGTTTTCTGGGCATTCCAAGTTATTTGATCAACTATCACTTTGAGATTATGAGCTGACCATTTCAAGCCCTAAATAAGCACAAAAGGAATGTGAATTATTAGCTGGAAGAGCAATCTCAATGTTCTCAGAAGCTGTTCCTTGGAAATCTACCTCCTTCTCTACTTCTTGATTTCCTCATCTGCAAAGTATGGGATTATGAACATCAGGCCAGCAGAGTCCTAGAGATATTACAGTTTCATTTTTCATTTCAAAGACATCTGTGCCCAACACTTGATATATCTGTCATTTCCTGGACCTGCCACAGATTGCTTGAATGCACAGATGAATGAGTGAGCATACGGTGATGGATGAGACTGGCCCCTCCCATTTTCCTGGTGCTTTTCAGAAACTCAGGTGGGAGAAACTGACCCTGTGGTCTAGATCATGGCTGGTAGCTTTGTAGTGAGGACAGTTTTGAGAGTCTCCCTCCCTCCCTCCCTCCCTCCTTCCCTCCCTCCTTCCCTCCCTCCCTTCCTTCCTTCCTTCCTTCCTTCCTTCCTTCCTTCCTTCCTTCCTTCCTTCCTTCCTTCCTTCTTCCCCCCTCTCTCTTTCTTTCTCTTTCTTTGCCTATGCTGGTCCCAGGGCTTGAACTCAGGGCCTGGGTGCTGTTCCTGAGCTTTTGTACTCAAGACTAGTGTTCTACCACTTAAGCCACACCTCCACTTTCAGCTTTTTTGGTGGTTAATTGGAGTTAGGAGTCTCACAGAATTTTTAGCTTTGAACCATGATCCTCAGATCTTAGTCTCCTGAGTAGCTAGGATTAAAAGCATGAGCCACTGACTCTTAGCTCTTCTTCCTTAACCTCAGCCAGTGATTCTTGAAAGAATATCCTAAAACTTCCCTGAACTGGAATTACCTTGTAGATGTTTCCCGTGGCTTCACCCTAGGCCTGCCAAAGTGTAAACCCTGGGTGGCTTTAGAACATACATATCTCCATCTCTATCTCTATCTCTATCTCTATCTCTATCTCTATCTCTATCTCTATCTCTATCTCTATCTCTATCTCTATCTCTATCTCTATCTCTATCTCTATCTAGAGAGAGTCTATTGTCCATTGAACTTTGAAGACAGCTGTTAGTCAGAAGACTTGAAGCCCTGCTTGGTGCTTACAAGAATTTGGTGAGCACCTTGCCAGTTCTGCTGTCGGGTTCTCTGATTCTGCCCACCAAACTTTCTAGAACCTGGTTGACTCCAGCTTTGTCTCAATTAGTACAGGTCTTGCAATATCTTAAAAAGGTCAGCAGGGGGCACCAGATACACACAATCCTGTGCCTGCCTTTCCTCTAGTCCTAAAAAAAAATCCTTATTAATTTTTCTTTTAAAAGTGGGGAAAATCAACCTTTAAGACTTCTTTCCATAGAAAATTGGAAAGAAAAGTCAAATGTTTCTGGACGAAATGAAATTTTGCGTCTACTTAATCAAATCAGCCAATATCTGTCTTTATGCGAGATTTATTGCATACGATGCTTAAGGCAGAAGAACCCAGTTTCTAAATAAGGTGATGTTCTCCAATTTCATTTTTTCATACAGTGGAAGGAGAAAAAAATTCATGAGTTTATTTATGGAAAAATACAGCATTGTTCTCTGTATATAAGCTTCTGAGAAGGCAGGACATTGACTGATTGTCTACATTGTAGTGTGTATCTGTTTTTCCCAGGCCTGGAGGACTTTTTTTTTTTTTTAAAAGAAGTTATTTAATTTTTTTCTTACAGTATAAAAATGTATATTACTGTACAAAAGTTATAAGGCATAGATGTGCTAAGTAGAAAAGGGAGGATAGAAATCTCTACCATGTCATCAGATCATGACATTGTTGTACAATTGGATTATAGCTGATTCACTCCCACATCACACCGCATGTGCTGTGTGTATTTATTTGCTCATAGTGCATTTTCTCACATCGATGTGCCCACCATATTTTCAATCGGTCCCATGGCTCTCAGATCTCTGGGAAGAGAAGGCCCTTCTTGGAAGTTAGTCCTCAGACACATTCTTAGTTAAGATCTGTTATATTTGCATAGACCTTACGTGTGCTTGGACTGAGCATTGTGCGTGGGTAGGCGCATGTATGTGGAATAGACTTGGGAGGCTTTATCTCAGTTGTCTTTTGGTGGGGGTGGATTTGTATTTCATTTCCTTTTTTGGGGGAGGTTCATTCATGGGTCTTGAACTCTGGGTCTGGGTGCTGTCCCTCAGCTCTTCAGCTCAAGGTGAGCAAGCGCTTTACCACTTGAGCCACAGTGCCACTTCTGGTTTTCTGGTGGTTCACTGGAGATCAGAATCTCATAGGCTTTCCTTCCCCCAGCTGGCTTTGAATCGCAATTCTCAGATCTCAGCCTCCTGAGTAGCTAGGATTATAGATATGAGCCGCTGGTGCCCAGCTTCTTTTCCTTTTATTTTCATGTGTGTTTCTATATTGTTACTCATGAAATGGAAAAACCAACCTCTCAGTTTTCCTCTAATTCACCAAGGAGGAAATAAGATTGATGAGAAACTGGCACAGGTAGGTTCTACTGGCTGCTCTATTTTACATAGTTTTGAAGTCACCAGGCAATGTGTCACATAAACATATTTATTCCTAGGCAATATAAATACACTGGAGGGAACGGCCACGTGTAGCTAGTGCTCCGTAGAATAGGCCACTAGATTTGTTTTTTAAAATTCTGGTCCTGGGATTTGAACTCAGGGCCTGAGATTTTTTGTTTTGCTCAAGGCCAATACTCTACCATTTGAGCTCAACTTCCAGCTTTTTATCTGGTCAATTGGAGAGCAGAATCTTAGGGATTTTCCTGCCTACGTTGGCTTCAAATCATGATCCTCAGATTTCAGCTTCCTGTGAACTGAGATTACAGGTGTGAGCCCCTGGCGCCTAGCTGCTAGAGTGATCAAAAGCAGCACAGACATCAAGAGACAGCATCTCCTTTCCTTACCCTTGACTCCCCCAGGCAAATGTTAGCCGTGTTTGTAGTGTGCCCAGTGTGTTCTGGGAGTTATGACGCTAGGTGGTCAGGAGCATGTACTCCTTGGCCACTGGGCATGTGTGTTCTGACGTGTTCTCTTGAGATGCTCCCTCTGAAAGCCTGTCACCAAGCTGTCACAAGCCTGGCTGAGTCACCAGGTCCAGTCTTGGAAGTCTCAGGGTGTCCGTCCTGGAGGAGCCCCTAGCTGGTTGAATCTTCAGAAAGGAGGCCCAGCCTTTGTGGAATCTGCAGGGCCAGCCTCTGCCCTGTTCCCCGCCCGAAGGCCTGAACTGCAGCTCTGTGAGCACACCAGGGGACCCCCCCCTCCCACCACAGAAAACCACAACAGAGCAGCTCAACAGACCCATGAGGTCCCGACAGAGGGCGCCCCACTCACCTTTGGCAGTGCTGAGACGAGGCAATGACCTAGGGCAGAAGAGAGAACCAATGAACGTCAGCCACGGAACCTGCCTACTCCCCCCAAGCGAGCAAGCTCTTCCTAGACGCCGTTGCATGACCCCCAGTGAAATTTCTGTGTTCCTAATACTGTAGACCCCGAGTAACATACTGTTAGGATGTAAGAGAGTGAAAAAGGTCTGTAGAAGACAAAAAAAACCAAACCCAACAAGACCACCTTCTAAAAAGAATTCTCCTACACCCACACGTGTGTGTGTATATGAAGACGTAGGTGCGTGCACACACACCTGTGTCCACATAGCTCAAGAGAATGGACAAGATCCTGAAGTTACAAATACATTCTGCACCCGTCAATGTTATTCCAAAATCCGGTGCTCACTGGCTGTGTGATGTTTTGGAGGGAAATTTAGATTTTGGTGAGTTCTAACTATTGTAAAAAAAAAAAATTACATGGTGAGGGACCTGTGGTCTCCATCTCTAAGCTCAGGGCTGGTTGCAGGGTAGATGGTAGCCAGGTGTAGATAGGGGCCGAGTGGCGCAGGCCTGCTAGGCCCTTGCTAGCTGCTCCCCGTGGCTTTCTACATGGCTTGTGCCAATTCATAGTCACTTTTTTTTGTTGGTCCTGTGGCTTGAACTCTGGGCCTGGGCACTGTCCCTCAGCTCTTCAGCTCAAGGCTAGCACTCTACCACTTGAGCCACAGCGCCACTTCCGGCTTTTTCTGCTTATGGAGTGCTGAGGAATCGAACCCAGGGCCTCATGCATGTGAGGCAAGCGCTCTACCACAGAGCCACCTTCCCAGCCCTCAGATTCACTTTTGTTCTTTTTTTTTGGTTGGTCATGGGGCTTGAACTCTGGGCTTGGGTGCTGTCCCTGCGCTCTTCAGCTCAAGGCAAGCGCTGTACCCCTTGAGCCACAGCACCACTTTGGGTTTTCTAGTGGTTTATTGGAGATAAGAGTCTCACGGACTTTCCTGCCCCGGCTGGCTTTGAACCACGATCCTCAGATCTCAGCCTCCTGAGTAAGCTAGGATTACAGGCGTGAGCCACCGGTGCCCAGCTTCACTTTTGTTCTTACGTATAGAGTAGGAGTGTTCACATTCTCTGCACCAGGAAATCCCAACTGCAACCCAGCTTTACCTCCATGGAACTTGAAACCCTTGTTCTCCTTGTTCTACTTTCTAGAAGACTAGGTGAATCTAAATTTTTTGTTCTTTTTTTTTATCCCCCCAAATGTTTTGGGACCATTTTTTTTCTCATTACTTCTTTGGACATTACCTGCATGAGCATCTGTTTTCCAACAAGGTCTGTGTGAACTCACAACCATCACCCTCAGACAGTGTGCTTTTGGGACTGGCTTTTCCTTAGATTTCAGGCGCCCATTCCATGAGCTAAGTTGTTTGTGCCTTTAACAACCCCTGGCCCTGACAGCATACCTTTCCTCTGAGGCTCTCTAAGTGCGTCACAAGAACAATTAACCGAGCATCGAGCATCGCAACCCAGGCCGGGTGTAAATATTTATGAGTCCTGTGTGGTGGCTGGGGCCTTGGGTGCTGGATAGTTGAGTTAGTAACCAGGCGACCCCAGTGCGCAAGTCCAGCCCGCCCTGTTGATTTCCCTTCACCAGTCTCATCTGTGAAGTGAGCTTGAGGGAGAGCTGTCATGCTCCTAACTATACAGAAGAGGAAACCCAGCAATTCCCCAATCAGCAAAGCCACAGAGGGAGAACAGGGAGAAGGAGGGATTTGCCACCCCGTCCCCTCCCCCTCCCTGGTCGGGCCTCCTGCTGCTCTGTGCCTCTGGGAGGAGGTGGACCCCCCCCCCCCCCCCCCCGAGGAGCGGCTGTGCCTGGGAGTCTGCCTGTGGTTGGCGGTTGGCACCCGCTCAAGTTGCCTGAGACGCAGCAGAAATTAACAGTAAATCAACCAGTAAGGAGAACATGATTTATCTGGGGCCTGAGCTTTCTCTCTTGACACTCTTTAAGCATATGGTCTCTTCCCTGACACCCTAGCCTTTGATTAAGGCCTCAAAAGGCTCCGCAGATATTCTAGAGCCGACATGGAAGGTGGAAATAATACGTTTGTGTGACTGTGTGCGGCGAGCTTGCTGTAAGCGTAGCAAGACCCCTGTGCTGGAAGACAGATGCCAACACAGGCAGCTTGTGAGGGAGAGCTCAGGGACGGTGAATGCAAGACCAGCGCGTCTTCAGAGATTCTAGAAAGAGTTTGGACTCCTTCACGGACTCCCTCTGACCTTGGCTTCAGCTGGACATTAGAATCAAAAGCCCACTGGCTAGCCTGTGGTTTATAGAAGGGGGGGATGGACTAGGGGCCTTCGCATGGCTGTGATGTTCTTTGACTTCTCATACCCTTGGGGACAGAGCTGAGCTCCTGTGATAGTTTAAAAAAGAGTGGAAACATCTTTTTTTTTTTTTTTGGTCGGTTGTGGGGCTTGAACTCTGGGCCTGGGCGCTGTCCCTCAGCTCTTCAGCTCAAGGATAGCACCCTACCACTTGAGCTACAGCCCCACTTTTGGCTTTTTTCTTTTTTGCTTATGTGGTGCTGAGGAATCAAACCCAGGGCCTCATGCATGCGAGGCAAGCGCTCTACCACTGAGCCACCTTCCCAGCCCAAGTGGAAGCATCTTTTAAAAAGCTGCAGAGCATCTGCCTGGCCTCGTCCCTGCCCCACCCCTAGGTGGGGAGCATTTCTTTTTCTTTCATTGTTGTTGTTGGAGTTTGACTCATGGACATTTATTTTTACAATATGTGTTTTTCAAATCAAGTTCACTGTATTTAAAAAATGTTTCATTTCTGGCCTGGGAAGGTGGCTCAGTGGTAGAGCGCTTGCCTTGCATTCATGAGGCCCTGGGTTCGATTCCTCAGCACCCCATAATGCATGCGAGGGCAGCTGCCCAGCCCCGGGGGCAGCGTCAGCATGGCGGGCTGGCACGCACACGCGGGGGCAGCTGCCCAGCCCGGGCGATGGTGAGATGGCGGCTGGCAGACCTGGGGAGGCTGCACAAAGCGGGGCCAGCCGCCGGGTCCTGGGGTCCACAGCCAGGGGAAGGGGCCGCGTAGGATGGCGTCTTCCTCCGGCAGCCAAGGCCCCGCCACACCCAGGGTCTGGGGCGGAGGTCTCCCCGACACCAGCCCCCGGGTGTGCCCCGGGCAGCGAGTGAGTGTGAGTGAGTGTGAGCCGCTCCAGGCTGGCCCTCCACCGCCCTTCACCCCCACCCCAGCCCACCCCACCCCAGCCCTGGGCCCAATCACAGGAATCCCCTGGAGTTTTAATCCTGAATTGTTTTAAAATTTTTATACTTGTCAATAATTCAATACATGCAATGATTAGTTTTTTTCAGAAAACTCTCCTCTCTCTCCTCTCTGTCTCTGTCTCTATGTCTCTATCTGTCTGTCTGTCTGTCTCTGTCTCTGTCTCTCTCTCTCAGCTGGCAGGCAGTTGTGGCTGTGTTGGTTCAGGCCTAGTGTCCTTCTATCCTATTGAGCCGTGGGAACACAGCTTGGATAGTGTGTTATTCCGGTCCCATAGAGACGGACTTGATCTGTCTCCAGGGTCAAACTGCTGGCCAGGAGACAAATGCCTTGTGTCCCCCTGGAGTGCAGAATGCGGGGTCCCCCTGGGCCTCCCTAGGCACCCACTAGGAGCCCACAACTCAACAGGAAGCCACTGGAAAGTGACTTGGTGGATTTCACACCCCCAGCCTTCTCCCACTCCCCGACTCGCAAGACTGCCGACAGCCGGACTCAGCTCCAGGTCTCCTCTTCAGCCCTGCCTCTGTCAGGAGAAGTCGGCTGCAGACTACGATCCCCTAGGTTTCGCCAGGCAGTTGATGTCCCTAGGCATTCCCGGACTCATTTTACATTCAGAGACAGGTGACAAAGGATCTAACATTTCGAAATCCACTCCCTTCTTCTTGTGACTTGAATGTCTGAACTGCAGGGGGAATGGGACGTGTTACAAAGTGACTTCTCCGGCGCCTCGGGACAGCCTCGGTGGGCAGAGTCGTCATTTGGAGGCTTTTTTAGAGAATATGAGGGCCAAATGGGGCACTGAGGACATTACCCACCCTTTCACTCTGCGGATGGACTGACCTCCGATTTTGAGTTGATGGAGCAATGGTCACAGCCAGACTGACAGCTTCAACCATCCTAACCTCCCACACCCTAGGCACTGTGGCCCAGGCCTAGACATTCATCATCAGCCCAGAGGGGCAGCGACCCGAAGGGTTCAGTGAGTGAGCAGACAGGTGTCCCCTAGGGTACCTGAAACATAGCCCATAGGCACAAGTGTGCTGCTGAAGAAGCAGGAGAGATGGATGGGTGGGTGAATGAATGCTACCTGCACCTGTCCAGGAAAGCTAGATGAAGGGAATTCCATGAAAGGCCACGTCTGGATCTATAGGCAGACCTTTCCTGTCTCACTGAGGCCAACCAAATGTCCAGCACATAGTAGGATTGTTCTTCAACTCATCTGCACAAACACTCAGCTCTTCCTTGGGAGGGATTCTATGGGTGTCCTACAGATTGGAGACTGGAGAGTCCCTTTCCCAAGCCTGTGTTCTCTTGAAGCAGGTGATACTCGCTTCAGGATGAATAGGCCAGTGCTCAAGAATTATCTTCTTTATTTCAATGGACACATAAAAACACTCATTTATGGATGTTTTGGTACATGTATGCATTGTATACTGTTGAAGGCAAGAATCTCATTTTATTTTTATGAAAACTATTTAGGGTAGGCAAATGCCTGCAGAAGCTTGGGAAGAAATCATAATGTTTGGTGCCCACAGCTGTGCAGGGCCCTGAAACCTTTCTTAGGTGGTATCCAGCACCCTTCCCTGAGCTGACCCTCCCAGGCCCTGTCTGCTTTCTGCCTCCTCTGAGCTCCTTGCAGCTTCTTGCTCTAACAAAATATATGTAGCAAATTCAGAAGACCACATGTGACCATTAATATATTATTTACCTAATAGCATAAACTTTCCTCTTTCTTCTGCAAATAGATCCTGAGTTCCTTGAAGACAGAGTTTTTGTGAGCTACAGTCCCTTCTGGAAGAGTTACCAACTTCCTTGGCAAATACTAGAAAATGGAAACAGCATTTTACTGAAAAATTTTATGTTGCGCTTTTCTGGCAGCAAGATGAAGCAGAACCTTAGCTCTGCTAGGTGGCAGCCTCCTGCCCAGGGCCTGTGTCCTCCATCCCCAACAGCACCTGTGCGAGCGGTGACCCCCTGACAGTTGTTGTCTCCACCCCTGCCCCAGACAGCACCCACAGAAGGGGTGTCCCCAGGCTCAACCCAGTGGGGGGCGTCACTCCAGGGAAGAACAAGTCTGCTTCTCAGCCATCTCTCCCCTCCACGCACCCTCTGTCTCAAAAGATCTTCCCTCTGCCCATTTGCTGACAACGCTGTGGGAGGAGAGCTGGAGTCCAGCCCCAAGGCCTCTCATTCCAACCCCAGAGGCTGCACTGTAGAGACTATGGCTGCTAGCTGAGTTCTCAAGCCTCAGAGAGCACCAGATCAGGGAGGGAGCACCATCAGATCAGAGCTGAGGGTAACCCAGTGCCTGACTCTAATACTTGCATTTCTTTCTTGTTTTTGATAGTTAATTGTCATAGTTTTATTTTTCAATTGTGAAAATACTGTACAGAGGGGTTACAATTACATGAGCAAGGTAATAAGTACATTTCTTATCCTTTGTGTTTCCCCTACCATCCCTGCTCTCCAGTCTCCATGCTACACTCCCCCCACTCTCCCCTCCTCCTGCGCCAAAGTTGTAAAGTTCATTTTTCAACACAGGATTTTGTACATCTCATTGTTGTAATAGGTCCACCTGTATCTCTATTTAAACAATTTTGTTTTTTTCCCTTCCCCTCCCCAAATTATACCAACATCAAATACAGTGAAAACAGGGGTTATACCGTGGGGGAGGGACATACAAAGCAACAAAACAATCACCTTAAAAATATGTTAGAAATAATCCAAGAAAGAAAAAAACCACTTTTGTCTTTATCTTGGGGTTCATGTCGCCTAACATCATCTTATCTGCCCTTTCCTGCTTGTCTCAGACATATACTAGTAATACTCGCATTTCTGAGGTAGCGTGGAGTCTGAGATTCTGCATGTCTAGTTCCCAGGAGAGGCAGATGCTGTTGGTCCCAGGACCAACCACTCTGAGGGCCATTCCAGATGCGTATGTGCCACCCAGAGCAGAGTGTGTGTGTGTGTGTGTGTGTGTGTGTGTGTGTGTGTGTGTGTGTGTGTGTGTGTGTGTGTGTGTGTGTGTGTGTGTGTGTATGTGTGTGTGCTCACCCTTGATGGGGAGGAGGACTTCAGACAGGAGCCTTCTGGTTCCCATGTCTGCAGATATTCTTCCCTGTCTGTACATCCTGGGTTTCAGCCCCACCCCCATCCCCATAGATGCAAAATCCAGGGAAGCTCAAGTGTCTTAAAAATGATCTCATATTTGCATGTTACCTATGCACATCATCATGCATGCTTACATCACCTCTAGAGCACCTGTAATGCCACAATACAATGTCAATACTATTAGACCTGTTAGTCTACAATGTTGTTTGAAAAGAATGGTAAGAAAAGGTCTGCATATCCAACACCCCTTTATGATGAAAGCTCTGGAGAAACTAGGAACCCATGGAAAATTCCTCACTATAATATAGGCTGTATATGACAAATCTACAGCCAGCATTATACTTAATGGCAAAAAGCTAAAGCCATTCCCTCTAATATCAGAAACGAGACAAGGATGTCCGCTCTCTCCACTTCTCTTCAATTTAGTATTAGAATGCCTAGCTACAGCAATAAGACAAGATGCAAACATAAAGGGGATCCAAATAGGGAAAGAGGAAGTAAAACTTCCTCTTTGCAGATGACTTGATCTTGTATTTAAAGAATCCCACAGACTCCACTCCGAAGTTACTGAGCTGATGTGAAACTTTGGCAAAGTAGAAAGGTACAAAATTAACCCTTAGAAATCAATGGCTTTTCTATATGCCAATAACAAGAGCACAGCTGAAATCAGGAAAGCAACTCCTTTTGTAATAGCCCCACAAAAAATAAAATAGTTATGAGTTGAGTTAACTAAAGAAGTGAAGGACCTCTATGATGAAAACTTTAAAAACCTGAAAAAGGAAATTAAAGCAGAACTAAGGAAGTGGAAAAACCTCCCATGCTCCTGGGTTGGGAGGATTAACATTATGAAAATGGCAATACTTCCCAAGGCTATCTACAAATTCAATGCGATACCTATCAATCTCCCAACCTCTTCTTCAATGAAATAGAAGAAGCAATCCAAAAATTCATATGGAACAATGAAAGACCCCAATAGCAAAAACAATCCTTAGAAGAAAGAACAGTGCTGGAGGAACACCACCACCAAACTGCAAACTCTACCTCAAAGCCATAGTAATCAAAAACAGCTTGGTACTGGCACAAGAACAGACCTGAGGATCAATGGCATAGAACTGAAGACCCAGAAATGAACCCACAGACCTGTAGCCACCTAATCTTCCATAAGGGAGCAAAAAAATAGAGAGGAAGAAAGACAGTCTCTTCAGTAAATGATGCTGGCAAAATTGGTTAAACACCTGTAGGAAACTAAAGCTAGATCCTTATCTATCACCCTCACCAGAAAGAATCACCCTGAAAACATTACAGGAAGAAATAGGAGAAACTCTAGGTCTCCTTGGCACAGGCCGATATTTTCTTAAGAACCAGAAACACAACAAATCAAAGAAATGTTGGACAAATGGGATTGCATGAAACCGCAGAGCTTCTGCATGGCAAAGGACAGAGCAAGCAAGATCAATAGAAAGCTCATGGTTTGGGCCAGACAAGTCTTATATCTAAAATATACTTAGAACTCAAAAAATTAAATCCCCCAACAACAACTGCCTGATTAATAAGTGGGCTAAAGACTTAAAGAGAGACTTCTCTGAAGAGGAAATAAGAATGACCAATAGACACATGAAATGCTCAACTTCTCTAGTCATAAAAGAAAGGCAAATCAAAACAACATTGAATTCCACCTTGTCCCAGTTAGAATGGCTAAAATCAAGAAATCTAATAACAACAGATGCTGGAGGGGATGTGACCAAAAGGGAACCCTACTGCATTGTTGGTAGGAATGTAAACTTGTTCAACCACTTTGGAAAGCAGTATGGAAGTTCCTCAAAATACTCCACATAGAGCTCCCCTATGAACCAGCAATCCCACTTTTGGGCATTTACCCAAATAATCACAAACAAGACCACACTAAAGCTACCAGCACAACTATGTTTATTGCAACATTATTCACCATAGCTAAGTTCTAGAACCAACCCAGATGCCCCTCAGTAGATAAATGGATCAAGAAAATGTGGTATATATACACAATGAAATTCTGCACCTCCATCAGAAAGAATGACACTGCCCCAATGGAAATGGAAAGACTTGGAAAAAAAATTATATTAAGTGAAGTAAGCCAGGCCCAAAGAAACATAGGTCCCATGGTTTCCCTTATTTGCAATTACTAGTATATGTCTAGTATAATCTTACTAGAGAAGCAGAAAGGTCAAAAGCTATGTACATATGACCAGATAAGATGATGCTAGGCAAAATGAACCCCAAGATAGGGACACAAGAGGTTTTATCTTTGTTGCTGTTGTTTTTAATGTACTTTGTGATTTTTTTATTTTGTATGTTCTTCCCTTGTGGTATAACCCCTGTTGTCACTGTATCTGATTCTGGTGTCCTGTATCTTGTACATACATATTGCTAATTTGGGAGGGGAAGGGAAATAACAAAATGCTGAAACAAAGATACAGGTTGACCCATTGTAACAATAAGATGTATGAGACACTATGTTGAAAATGAACTTTACAACTTGTGGGGAGGGGTGAGGGAGGCGTTGGGGAGGTAGGGAGGGAAGGAATAGTAGGGGAAAAACAAAGGAAGGGTTAACAACGCTCGATAGGAAATGTACTCATTACCTTACTCATGTAACTGTAACCCCTCGGTATAGTATCTTTACAATAATATATAAATGTATACATATATATGTATTTACACACACACACATATATAAAGAAAACACTTGCACATGCTTATCAAAAGAAATTCATTTGCAATGCTTTTGATCTGTGGTTGGCTAAATGGCTCATGGAAACTAAACACATGGAGGGGCCAACTGATGTAGAAGATGGTTTTGATTATTAGAATACTCCCTCTCCTGCATATCTCTGACCTGCTTCCTCAATTTCAACAGGTTTTATTGTATCTTCCTGTATGAATATGCATATATTGGCCATATTCATCTTTCTTCACCTTCCCCATCTACCCTCCAAACTCCCTGTCATTCATTTTATCTTTCAGAGTGAGTCAATTGCACATACTGTGCTTTTCTTGGAAGCCTGTGGGCAGTATCCTATACCCGGGCCCCAGTGCTCAGCTCAGCCCCGGCCGCTGTGTGCTTAGGTCAGTGTATGTTTGACCTTGGGAGGTGGATGACCCTTTTGTACCTGTTGAGTGAATTGATGGTTTCCATTCTACAAAGATCATCTTAGTGTAACTAGATATGTAGCTTTAAGAGGGTTTTTTAACTCTTCTCTGGGCTGGGTTTTTCTTTCCTGTGAAGGGCAGTAATGGAAGCGTGATGGGTTGGATCCAAGGAGAGCCATGTGTTCAGCCCTTAGGACGCTGTCTAGTGCATAGCGCACACTGGTGGATGCTTCTTTCTTGAGGACCAACTCTGTTGCAGGCCTAGTACAGAAGCCAGTTATTTTCTATGTATGTATGTATGTATGTAAGTATATTTATTTGTCGGTCATGGGGCTGGAACTCTGGGCCTGGGTGCTGTCCTTGCACTCTTCAGCTCAAGGTGAGTGCTCTACCTCTTGAGCCATGGTGCCCCTTCCGGTTTTCTAGTGGTTTATCGAAGATCAGAGTCTCATGGACTTTTCTACCCAGGCTGGCTTTGAACCATGATCCTCAGATCTCAGCCTCCTGAGTAGCAAGGATTACAGGCGTGAGCCACTGGTGCCCAGCTAGAAGCCATTTATTTAAGCCTCAAATACAGACACTGTTATATGCTAAGGGGATTTGGCATTGAATGAGAGTCTACTTTTCTACATATCACTTCTACAGTTTATAACTGGACATAGCTATTGGTCGTCAGGCAGCTAAAAAAGGGCAGGTTTGCTGAAATTCCAGTTGGACCCAGGAGGCTCATGGTATGCCAGGATCTTGCCACAGCCCCATCCATCCCCAAATGCTGCGTGTCATTTTTATGGGCAATGATATGTTGGCATAATAGTTATAGAAGTAAGACAGTAGATGCAAATAGGTTGTTTTCAGACATTTTAATCTGATTTATGTATCTCAAGTACTAATTTATATTCATATAATACTTCCATTATAAAATATGCAGTGGTACAGAGATTTGTATGTATATGTGAATTTGTTTTAAACGTTAGATTTATAAATGGTTTGGAATAGGCTGTAGAAACATCGTCTGTTGCTCTTTTTAATATATCTTGAGCATGCTATGACACATCCTGAAATAATTTGCTTTGGAAAAAAACCACTGCTCTCCTCTCGCTGTCTCTCCCCCCCCTCAAAAGTAACAGTAAATATTACTTTGATGTATGTAATTACTTCAACCCTCTCCATTCGACAGGCAGCTTTCTAACCCTTCCATTTCCCATCTCTTGCTTTTGTCAAGAACTCAGAAAAACGAACTTAAACATGCATTATTCAAATGTATTTAGGGTAAACATTAGAGAACAGCTACAGTTTTTCCTTTCTTAAAGTGATTTTGAAGAATAACATGTATGTTCTGTCCCACAGGCAACCCCGCCTCCCCACCCAACCCTCAGTGAAGTATTCATCTAATATGTCTTATGATCTCAGGACTCCTGACAGTGTCACGGACACAGAAGAACCTGAAGGATGCTTGGCAGGTTGACTTGAGTAGAATGAACTTGGAATGGTGGGGCTGGTGGTATTCATGGAGGACCTGCAGGAAGAGGGCACTGGGGGAGCTGTGGAGAGGGAGTCGGGCTGGGCACAGTGGCCCCATGAGTGTTGGGAGGTTGTCTAGGATTGTCTGTGCGACTCTCAGGTGGGTTTACGGCCAGATCCCTGAGCCATTAGCCAGCACTCACTGGCAGATGCGTGGCTGCCTCCCAAGTGTCTCTCTCGTGGGGCTGTTCAGAAACCTGAGCAAGGGATAAAAGCAGCCCTGTCCTGTAAAGCTATGGAACCCTGGAGTTTTCAGCCCAGGTGTCTACCCCCCACCTGCTTGCAAATCCCCTATACCTCCATCAGAGCCCCTTACTTGGTCTCTTAAGATCACGACCAGTGGATGGGAGTATGGCTCCGTGGTAGAGAGCTTGCCTAGCATGCATGAAGCCCTGGGCTCAAATCCTTCCTGCCAAGTACACAGAAAAAGCTGGAGGTGACACTGTGGCTCAAGCGGTAGAGTGCTAGCCTTGAGCAAAAGAAGCTCAGGGACAGTGCCCAGGCCCTGAGTTCAAGCTCCAATGACTGGCAAAATAAAAAATCACTACCAGTGATGTAATTTAATTGTATTAACATTCTCTGTCTCTGTCTCTGCCCATCTCTGTCTCTGTCTGTCTCTCTGTCTCTGTCTGTTTGATAGTCTTGTTTGCCACAGAATTAAAAACATCACTTTTCTATTAATAAACAAGTAAAAATTCTGACCTATTTTTTGGCAGAGAGAAGTTCTGGAATTTCAAATCACTGGATCCTTCTTTTGTTGTCCTTTTATTACCCCTGGGATGAAAGGAAATAGATTATAGCTGAGAATTAGCAATAAGCTAGGAGGAAGAATTAATTAAGTGCATTCATTCAGAGAAACAACCACCCAGTCAGATTTAAGTAATGAATGCTGCACATATAATTTTGAGTCTCCCTTTGCATTTCCATTGGGGTTTAAAAAAAGCCCTAAAACCCCTTGTGTTTAAAGTCATTTAATTACTTAAAACCACTTTTTAAAAAAGCATTATTTTTTCAGGAGGAATATTGTGGGATGGGTCAAGATGGAGCTGTAACTGCTGCTCCCACATGGTGACTTTTAAAAACGTGTGTGTGTGTGTGTGTGTGTGTGTGTGTGTATGTGTGTGTGTGTGAATGAATGTGCAGTACTGGGGCTTGAACCCTGGCCCTGGGTGCTGCCCCCTCAGCTTTTTTTGCGTAAGGATGGCACTCTACTACTCGAGCCACAGCTCCACTTCTGGCTTTTTGGTTGATAATTGGAGTCCTAGGCCAGCTTCAAACAGTGACCTTTAGATCTCAGCTTGCTGAGTATCTAGGAATTCAGGCTGGACTAGTGCCTAGCCCTTTAGTGGTATTAGTCTCAAGCTCCAAGAGTTTCTTCCTTGTCTGCAAAATTGAAGGTGTCATACTTCTGTGGCATGATTGACAGGAGGCTGGCAGGATATTGAGAGGTCCCCATCTTCAAGCCTAGGAAGATTCTAGCTGCTTCCTTATATTAGTTGAATTTGATGAGAAGTCTAGAAAATATCAACCCACGTAGGAAAACTGGAGATTGAGCAAGAGTAGCCCCGATACAAGTAATAGTTACTGAACTTCCATATAATTTAGGCATTGTGCTAATCCACTTTCCTTGAAGATTAAATTATTTTAAATTGAGTTAATTTGTTAAAATTCATTAAACACACTATCATAAGCCATTATTGTTATGCATCTCTAGCTCATTTAATTAGCTCAGTATAACATACTTTTCTTTCTTAGGCACTTCATGAGCTTTATCAAACAGTGGAGATTTTTCCTTCCTGGTTCCTCCAAGACAAGTGGTGGTTAGCTGCTTTACCCTCTGGCCTTCCTGCTATGTCCCTTTTGACCAGCCTTGCCTTTGTTTTCTCCTTGGACTTCCTCTGTTCCCTCCCACAGAACTCTTTCAAGTCTACTTCCTTCTTCCCAGCATGCCCCTGGACTGCCTTTTTCTTGCTCTGCTGCTCTTCATGGGTTCTGGTCTTGGGAGAAACTCTCTCTCTGACCTTGCTGACCTGCTCCTTCCCAGAACTTGGTTGGGTTTTAATTTTACTTTTGTTGTAATTGACTTGGAGCTTCTGCTCATGTCTGACAAAACTTTCAACTTGCATCTTTGCAAGACCACAGATTTGTAGATTTCATCTTCCCAGGGCCTGGTTGCATGTCTGGCTCTCAGTGGACTCCCGTGGCAGGGCAAGATGTCTACAGATAGGCTCACAGGTCTAAAGGACATTGAGACTTACCTCAAGATGGCTTAGGGCCTGGCATTTATACAACCTGATAAATAAAATGTCTAGTGAATTGTCACTATGTAAAGTGATGGCATTATTCCATGATTTCAATATTCCTAGCTTTATTTCTTTCCTCATTTAATTATTTAAAAATGATTTCATTCTTTTATTGTTTCCTGTACTTCATTCCTTCAATACTGAGGATTGAATCCAGGGCTTATCCCCAGCCTTTTGTGATTCTATAATTTTTGAGGTAGAGTTTAACTTTGCCAGGGCTGGCCTCAAGCTTGAGATCTTTTGCCTCCATCATCCAAGTAGCTGGGGTTACAGATGTGTGGTTGTATGTTTTTGTTATTTCACTGTTCTTTCTCTATTTAACCAAAGATAATTTATAATAATATGATAAAGATAATTTATATGGATAAAGTTTTATACATATCGAGACATATCTAAATATGTACATACGTGTATTTGTTTTTTCTTTTTGTCGGTCGTGGGGTTTGAACTCTGGGCCTGGGCACTGTCCCTCAGCTCTTCAGCTCAAGGCGAGTGCTCTGCCACTTGAGCTACAGCACCACTTCTGGTTTTCTGGTGGTTTATTGGAGATAAGAGTTTCATGGCCTTTCCTGCCCAGGCTGGCTTCGAACTGTGATCCTCAGACCTCAGCCTCCTGAGTAGCTAGGATTACAGGTGTGAGCCACCAGCGCCCAGCCATGTTTGCTCTTTGACTTAGAAGTTCTGGACATAAACATCGAACTATTTCCTGGGTCTTTCTAGCTGGCCTCCATTCCATTGCTCACCACAGAGATGGTCTTTGCTTTTACCACCTCCATCATTGCTATCTTGCTAATCTGTTATCACATTCCAGCCCTCAGATCCTCAGATACCTCTCAGTTCTATTCCTTCCTCTTTGTCCCTTCAGCTGGTCTCAGTTTTAATCCTTCTTTCAGTATCTCCAGAATGCTGCCTGCTCTCTTGACCTCCCAAACTCCAGCCAATCCACAAAGCTGACTAAGAGCCACCTTTCTAATTAGCAGAAGAACATCGAATCACCTTCCTGCTCGGAAATCCTCATCAGCTCTCCAGTCCTACAGGAGAAAAATCCAAACTTTTGAGTGCAATAGCTGAGATTCCTGCCCCCAGAAACCTAAAATGCCATTTATAGCTATTGTATTTCCCACCAGTCCCCCATGCTGTGGTCTTTGAACCATACTTTATCTGCATATGTCTTTTTTTGATGCATTCATAATCATTAATCAGATTATTCTTTATACTTCCTATGGACCTGAAAAATAATTTCCATTCTTCAAGGTCAAATTCAAATTCACTAGGAGTCTTTGTCTACTGCTTCTTCTGTCTTCATTCATTCATCCATTCACCTATTCACTCATCCACTCATTCATTCACTTTGGAAAGTATCTATTGGGCCTGTTCTGTTTCAAGCAGTGTGTGTTTAGTATTGGGAAACAGGAAAGGAAAAGCAGAAACAGTTACAATAATTGGAGAGACATGTCATATGCGAATAGAACCTTACTTTATTATATTAACCTGTATGTGCCTATGTGTGTGTTTATGATTACCCCGCTGACGTCTTTTGTGAGTAGGGCATATCTTGGGCATCATTTTCCACCCCAGGAACACAGGATAATTTACCTCAGCACATGCTCTCAAGAATGAAAAGTAATTAATAGATGCACCAATAACAAATACATCAATGGCCTGCCAGCTTGTGTTTATCCACATAATGAGCCATGTACTTAATTGCCTAGAGTATTTTGTCTCTCTCTGATATCGGGAGAGTTGATGGGTCCTCGTGTGGAGAGGGCAGCCCTCAGTTTCATCGAAACTCTGGATCATGGTTTCATTTTTGAAGTTGCACAGGCCATGTCCACAATCACTTCAGCGCTTTTTCCTGTCTAGTTAGGCAAATGGGAAGATCCTGAAAACTCCATCAGCTTCTTCCTAGTTACCTGAAGAGCCCAAAAGCCTGGAAGCCTACTCTGACCTTTGGAGATCATCGGTTTTGGCTCTTTTTGACTGTAAGAAGAGAGTTGAACTAAAATTCTCTTTCGATCTCATATTTACAGCAACTTTCAACTGCACAAAGACAGACATCCTCCTAGCTCAGTGCTGCGGGTAAAAACTCAACTGAAAGCAGAGGGGCTTTGGTTTAGGGCAGCTGATTGGTGGCAGAACCAGTACTGCCAATGCCAGGCTGCCAGTTGCCTACCCAGAGGGCAGGGGGTCGCAAAGGAAGCCGGGCCGCCTATACTGCTCATCGCTCAGGCCAGGCCCACCTAAAAGCAGCAAAGGGAGAGAGGGGAAGGGAGTTTCTAGGATTACAGGCTGGGGCAGCGTCCTGCCCCTGTGTTGCATGGGAAGCAGGGGGAAGCCCCTCCGCCTGTCCTCCTTGCTGGCGACAGACCCCAGGGCAAACTCCATGCAGACAATAGGGATGGGGTGTCTGGTGTCCACTGGAGACTCTGCAGGTGTGATGGGGTTTGGGGAAAGCACCTTGCACATCTGGGGTTAGGCATTTTGTGTTGAGTGCTAGGTGTGTAGTAGAGAGTAGCAATCACAAGCCTGGCTTATGACTGGGAGGGAGTTATATAGAATGTGGAGAGGCTTGAGGGGCATTGGGCCCTCGGCTCCATGTGTTGCTTGTTTCAGTATGGGCCTAAGAGGAGACACAACTCAAAGACATCTGGAAGATTTCCTATAAACCTATGAGCCAAATCAGGTGGCATCTTCCACAGCCTATCGCATAATCAGCTATGAGGTTATCATGTATGTTCAGTAGCACTTGAGGAGAGTGGATGGCCCTGGATGATGAATGTCTCAGCAGTTCATGGATGAACTCGGCTTCCTGACTGCTATTGTGTGGCTCTGGGATAACTGACCTCGCCCCCAGGGCCCTGTGTTTAAGGCATTGTCAACAATGCCATTGGAGGGGGGGGGGGTGAGTCAGGGGACAGAGGTGAGGAGACAGAAACATTTGAACAAATGTTGAAAGGGCCAGACTCACGCATTAAAACCAGGAAGTGAAAATGGGGGAAAGAACCCTAGAAAACAACTTTTCCTTCCCACCAGACCTCCTTTTTGATGCGAACTTAAAAGAGTAGGAGATGTAAGAGGCATGATTTAAATCTACCTTCTCCTTTGTAATGGTAAAAAGCTGCAGGCTCTTCCTAAATGGGTAGAAAGGGAGAAGCCAATCTGGGAATAGGCAGTCCTAAAACTCATGTTTTCTCTCTTTGTTTCTCTATTTTCTGACTTATCACCATGAACAGCAGCTATCTTGGCCATGCAGAACCGACGTCTAATGATTGGGCATTGCTAATAAAGCACAACTGCATGTGTCCACCCAGCTCAGGAAGAATGAAGGCAGCAGATCACAGCTGCCATTTTGAGTCTTTAACTCCCATGTCCTGCTTGGGGAACAGGATATGTTACTCTCTTCTCTGTGTCTACTCTATCCTCTTCTACTGAAACAAATCCTTGCTGAACTCCCACCTTGCTGGGGTCTCCTTAAATGCAGATTTCAAGGGTCTGGGATTTGGTGTAGGAACTGGGAAGTGGAGAGAAGTCCTCATCTGTCTTCTGGTGACGGGAGGCTTTGGGAGGTGGGCTGACGAGGGAGGAAGCTAGGCAATTGGGAGCATGCCCTAAAGGAGAAATTTGGGCTTAAGTCCCCCCCCCCCCTTCTCTCTCTGCTACTCTACTTCTCCCTGGGGCATTTTGCTGTGGTGTACTGTGTGGTCACAGGACCAAACAACGGGCCTATGGATTGAAACTTGTGAAACATTCATCAAATCCAACCATTCCACCTTTTCAGTGTATTTCCTCAGGTATTATGGCACAGTGGGGGCAAGTTGGCTAATGCTCTTAACGATCGCCACAGAGAAAGCTGCCTAAGTTTCCAGTCTGTTGCCCTGGAAAATTCGGGTTGAAAACTGCAATGCCAGCTCTTAATGGAATCGCCAGCCTCTTAGGCCGCCCTCCGCTGTAGCTTTGGCAGCTTCCACCTTCCCTGAGCCCTTCCCAGTCCTTGCTTTCTTCATGCATATGAGCTGTTGGTTGTTTCTCTAGGAAATCCTGACTAAAATCCTGACACAGAGAGGAGAAATGCACTATCCTTTCAGAGAGCAAGCCCTTGTCCTGTGGCGCTTACCATCATAGGCGAACTGTCTGAATCCTCACCACTACTCAGATTTGATGTTTAGGATGTTTATGTTTATGTGGAAACTAAACCACAGGGATCCAGTCACTGTGGTCTTATGATTAGACACATACTGGTTCAAAACCTGCTGCAGCACTGAACGTTCTCCTAGATAAAATATATACCACTCTGTGCTACACTAAGCATCTGAGACGTGGGATTGGTGAGAGGTGCATCGTAGCTGCATAAGAGCTGAGGTTACAGAAATGTACCACACACCCAACTTACTGATTTAGATAGGGTCTCACAGTTTGCCTGGCCTGGCTTGGAAGAGCAATCTTCCTGCTTTCTACCTCTTGAGTAGCTGGGATTATAGACATGAGCTACTATGCCCAGGCTTGGTTAGAAGCATTATGCGAAGTGTCCTCAGTTTAGCAAAGCCCTCTGGATCTTTCATTTTGGAAGCCTGAAAGAGCTCCTTAATTGAGCTTGATATCAACCACTTTCCACTCAAAGATCCCCTGTAATTTTCTCAAGCATTACTTCAACTCTTGCGTTTTGTTTTACAACCTCAATGCTAGGCTAGTGAAACTTCTTCCTAGGCTGAAATCCAGTGAGTGGAATGCTTCCTTGTGTGTGATCACCTCGGCTGGATCCCAGTCCCTCTTTCCTGCCTTCTTCCCCAACTCTAGGGCTTCAAACTCCTTGGTCCTCAGGCCTCAGCACAGAGGACATCCGAAGCAGCTTTCCATCATACGTCCAGGCAGCTGCACCAGGTGACCTAGAAAGGAGCTTGTCCCCTCCACAGCAAATCTCCATCATGACTCACAGTCCCTACCCGCATCACAGACTCCTCTTCATTCTCATTCTCTTTTCTCTGGAAAGGTTCTGTCTCAGGATCAAGAGGAACAAAGTTCTCAAGGCCTTCAATAAGTTAGGTACATGTGGAGCCATCACAAATAGGATTAGAGCTCTTGTAGGAAGTAACTATTTTTTTTTTCTCTCTGGGCTACATGAAGATGCAAGGAAACAGCCATCTGCAAACCAGGAAACAGGCTTTCTGCCAACTGGAGCTCTGTTGGTACCATAATCTTGTACTTCCTGGCCGGCAGCTCTGAGGGACGTAAGTGTCTGTTGTTTAAGGCCCTAGAGCATAGCAATGTGTTGTGGCAGCTAGATCTGGCTAATGAAAAGTCTTCTCTAACAGTGAGGTCATTGTCCCTCAGGAACTGTTTGGCTGAAGGGCGGTGAAAGGCTCCACTTTCACGATTGATTTACCTCCCAAAGATCCCCAACACCATGACTCGGGGGTTAGGACCTTCTATATGAATTTTAGGGGTTATATTAGGCCCATAACAGGACTGGAATAAAGGTGAACAAAGTATAACAGGCCCCGACTTCATGATGCTGGTAAGCAATGAGTAGGAGTCATTCCAGCCAGTGAGGGATTCTCTTTTTTTCTACAGTTTCTTAATTTGAATTGTAACCTGGTTTCTGATGTCAGGCCTGTCTATCATTCCCCGTGCACAGAAGGGCATTCAGAAAACATTAGTGCCTACAAGATACAGAAATGGAGGCAAAGACCTCCCACAAGAATAAGTTATTGTTGTTTATACAGGACAAAAAGAAGATCTATAATATTCTATACTGGATCAGCTCTGTCTCTGAGTTGCAGGTAGAAGATGGCATCTGATTTTTAACTCTTCCTTTTCCCAGAGTTAAAAACTCAATGACTTTTAGGGCATGAGGCTAGAAAGAGAAATAGGGATCATGTGCTTGAACTTGATGGTTTTACAAATGAGAAAGTTAGACCCAGAGAAGTGAAATGACTGTTCCATGCAACCAAATACAGACCAAGAGAAGGTTACAATATACCTTCAGTGTACTGAGGGCTGCTCATGGTCTCTTCCATTTGTCCTTAATTTCCATAGTCCTTCTGGTGAAACCTCATTGTGTGTGTCTAAATGAATGTTCCTCTTTGTAATCTTGAGAAAAGAAACACTAAAAAAAAAATCTAATTTAGAAAACAAGACAGTAATCCCAAATCCTTTATGTCCAGGTTTTAAGAAACTTCATAAAACCTTTACCCTTTCTTTTTCTTCTTGTTTAAATTTTGATCCAACAAAAGGAAATAAATGAACCAAGACAAATAGAAGCTGTATAGTTCATCTTTGCAAATGCCTTCTTTCTTTTCTCTCTCTCCAGTCAGGGGGTATAGCTTCTAATAGACCATCAATGAATGTAATGATCAGACATAATAACAACAGCAAATTACCCCCTTTTTATAGGCCCATAATTGTGCTCATAGTGGAATTTAATTTATAGATATCGTCATGGCTGAAAGATTCTGGGTGCGTGATAGAAAACAACACATAAAAGTCAATATGTGTGTTTTCAGAAAACCCCTCACAACTTGCTTTGTGCCAGGTGAGTACACCCCAATAAAAACTTCCAAGGCAAAGGGGCAAGTGAGTTTCTGTGGTCTATGGGAATACCAGAGAGGGGTCCCAGGCTTGGACTGCAGGAAGCTTCCTGCGTAGGAGGCCCTGGGAGATACACCAACCCTTCCTGTCCTAGTGCAGCCCTTTCGGACTCTAGAAGGCCAGAAGCAAAGAAAGGAAGAGAAAGCAGGGATGAGAAATGAGAAGGTGGTCTGGGCTTGTCTCCCACTGTCTCTCCTCTAGGGGGTGAGGTCTGCAGCGCCCCCTGCAGTCACTGCTTAGCTTTGCACCATACTCCCTCTCGCTTAATCTCATTCATCTGCCATGTTGTAGCCGGAGTCCTCTTAAAATCTGGTGCTTCTGTGGACTGCTGATTTAGCCCATCTGCACACGGCCCAGAGACCTTCAGAGTCTGGCCCCGGACACTCTCTCTCCTGTTCCATCGCTTTGGGCCTAACCTCACACCTTAACTGTAGCCCTCGTGCACAACTGGCCCTTCAGATCTTTCTCTGCAAGCAGAGAAAGCACCTTGCATCACACCTCATTCTTTCACAAGTGGAGAGGCACCAAAATGAACACAAAGCTATCTCAGTTCCAACCCCTCTCACCTTGTCCTTTCTGCTGCCCAGTATCAAGAGCTCTTTCCTAACATGCTCTCATCTTTCTGTGAACACATGTCATTGAACATGTTTCCTGTTCCCATCTCTAACCCATCCACGGAAACAGTTCCCTCCACACAGCTGGGGTCAAGGTTACAGCTGTGATTAACACCAGACCTGTGCCCTGTCAGCAGTCCTGAAGAGGAAGTGTGGCTTTGAAATCAGCCCCTAAAGGAGAAGAGACAAGTTGATCTGGGAAAGAAAGCTATTATTCACACATTGTCTTACTTAGTACTGTTGATCATTTTTCTCAGTTGTTGTTGTTTTATTTTGTTTGTCATGGGGCTTGAACTCTGGGTCTGGGCACTGTCCCTCAGCTCTTCAGCTCAAGGCAAGCACTGTACCACTTGAGCCATAGCACCACTTCTGGTTTTCTGATGATTTATTGGAGATAAGAGTCTCACAGACTTTTCTGCTCAGGCTGGCTTTGTACCAAGATCCTCAGATCTCAGCCTCCTGAGTAGCTAGGATGACAGGCGTGAGCCACCAGTGCCTGGCTTTGGTTGTTCTTTTTGATAGCATTATGGGTTTTTTTTTCTCTCACATGACATAGGGAGACAATGAAGCACAGAGAGGCACAGCATATTGCCCATGGCTTCATAGCTGTGAGGGACGTGGAAAGATTCAGCATAGGGCTTGTCTCGAAAGACCATTTCTCTCTGTTGTTTTAGTCTGGGTTTCATAGAAATGGAGAGTGTCCGGAATCCCAGAGTTACCCAGGGCTCAGAAGCTAGCTTCTTTCCCACGCTGAAGAGCTTTGCAATAGATCTATCTTATCATATTGTCGGGCAACATTTGCTTTTCAAAGATACACATCAAAAGATAATCAAACCCAGAAAGGCAGGCTCGAAGCTAATCAGTTTAATACATCCTCTCATCTACACTTTCCAGAGACTTTTTAATAGCATCATCACGTTTAAGTTTTGCTATATTTTTGAGAACATTGTGAGAATTAAGTGAGATAATGCATGCAGATACTTAGGATAGGGTTTTGAATAGAAGGTGTCTTCAATAAATACTTAGGCTGGCAATCTTTACCAAAGTCAACTCAATAACACATTTCTCTCACTCGTAGTGTTCACTATACAGGCCAGGAATGTTCTCAGTGCTCAGGGTATAGCAGGGAACAGGACAAAGACAGAGTGAAAGGGACCTGTGCCCATTGAGACGAGAAGGATAATAATAGCAGTAGATAGAAGGAACCAGGACTATGTAGGTTAGCAGGTCATTCAGTACTGTGGAAATGTGTTCAAGTTAGGTGGAGGAAGGTGCCAGGGGCATGGGCAGGTGGGAACTATTCCCCAGGATGGTGGAGTCGGGCTGTACTGAGGAAGTTACAAGGAGGAGCAGGCAGGATGGCTCTCAGCCGTCAGGTAGCTGGTAGCTGCAGGAAGGGCATGCCAGAACCAAGACAGGAGTGCATCTAGGTTGTAGAGTCAAGGCCTGGGGGTCCATATGGCTCAGTGATCCGAGTACGTGCATGGATGCCTGGGGAAGAGACAGAGCGGAGCTTCTGGGAGAATCAGAGCAGAATCAGTGAGGTCCTGGAGTCGCTGACGGGCCTGAGGTGTAGCCTTCAAAGAAATGTGCAGCCGACGGAAGGTCCAGGAGAGATAATACACAGTGTGCCTGGTGTTTTATCCCTCGCCCCTCCCCTCTTCCCCAATCTCTCTGCCTACTGTCTGGAGAACTCATGGCTTGTTGGAGGGGTGCTGTGCATCTCCCCAAAGTTCAGGTGTCACAGACTTAATCCCTAATATTTTTGTGAGAATGGTATCTGGAGAAGGAGTCTCTGGGAGACAGGATTCATGGAAGTCCCATGGTGGACCCTCTTGTTGGCATTAGTGGCTCTATAAGGAGAAGGCAAGGGACCAGAGCAGGCATATATTTGCTCTGTCTTGCTGTGTGATTCCCTTTTTTGCACCTTAGGAGGCAAGCAAAAGGCTCTTGCCAGATATAGCCCCACGTCCTTGGATGGGGCAAACTCCAGATCTGTGAGCCCAGTGATCTTTTTTCCTTCATAAACATTCCTAGTCTCTAGTGTTTTGTGTCAACAACAGAAAACCAAGTAAGATACGTGATAAAGTAGAGGAAGGGAGACCAGTGCAACAGCCAAGTCAGAGATGAGGTTGTCCAGGCTGGGGAGACAAGGGAGATGTTGTTCTGGTAATGAGAGCTGATGTCCTATGTCCCCCCACCCCACTCCTCCTGCAGAATCTAGTTCTTTTTAATGACTGCCTTATTAATAAAAGCAAGTGGCTCCACACACCCAGTTTTCCTCTGCTCTGTCGTTCATAGAGTATCTAACTACCTTGCTTTGTGTCCGATAGCCTGATCTGTTCCACATGGACCAGACTTCATTTAGGACTCCAGAGGAAGCAGAGAGCCCAAGGCTGACCCTGCACCATCATTGGTGGATGATCATCACCTTTGAACAAAAAAAAAGTCAGCAATGAAGGACACACTCAGCTTCAGACCTTCATGGGGAGGAAGGCAAGGAGAGATTCACCACCTTTTCCTGCTGGGTTAGGACTGTGTATGGGAGTTGGCTTGCTTTGGAGGAGTGGGATTTTAACATGCATTAAAATTTCAGGCACTCTGGATGCCGGGTGTTGAACACAGTCATTATTAAAAAGTAAATCTGACAACATTATATTAAAAACAAAGGTAATCAACCCACAAAGAATACTACTTCTTAATTATTTGACTACATTTTGCTTCTGCCGTGGTTTTGATGTGGCTTACTTACATCTGTTACAGCGGTGAGGCAAAACCATGCTACTGTGCCTCTCTCCCAACCCTCCATTAGTGACCTCACGTTAGGAGCCAGATTTGGGCCATTGTGGGAATATTTACATAGAAATTGGCACTTGCTACAAGTCAGGTTTTTTTTTTTTTTTTAACATTATATATGGAGAGACTAATGAAAGAGTAGCTGTGTGCCACACACCTGGAATTCCAGCATTTAAGAGGCAAAGGCAGGAAGATCACAAGTTTGGGAGAAGCTGAGCTATATGGAGAGTTCTAGGCACTAGCGTAGTAACACAATATCTAAAACAACAACAACAACAACAAAAGCCAGATGCCAGTGGCTCACGCCTGTAATCCTAGCTACTCAGGAGGCTGAGATCTGAGGATCATGGTTCAAAGCCAGCCCGGGCAGGAAAGTCCGTGAGACTCTTATCTCCAATAAACCACTCAGAAAACCGGAAGTAGTGCTGTGACTCAAGTGGTGGCCCAGAGTTCAAGTCCCACGACCGACACAAAAAAAGCAACAAACAACAAAAAAACTGCCCCCAACCCAACAACACAAACAGCAAGACTAAAACCACAAGGAAAAAATTAGTAAATCAGTTTCCATTTCAAACTGTGCAAGTGTATAGAGATAGGTCCATCCATACCACAAAAATTGAAGAGATGGTAGTATTCAAGATTCATAGCCAATTCATGCTGTTTCTTCAGAACAAGCCAAGTTATCGCCTATCTCTTTGTGGTGTTACTTATAAATACAAAGGGAACGATTGCCTTTCTTTGTGTAAATAAAGAGCTATTGATGCTGGAATCATCTGTATTCATTTATCAATTGCAAGTGGGAGGATGAACATTCTACAGTAGATGAAGCTGTTCTCCAATACTCCATAGCATAGAAGGACTCGACAGGAGAACTCCAGGATTCATTATTACTTGTAAGTTATGTTGTACAAATCTTTTATGTTAGTAAACTGTAGAATGAACTGGTATGTACAGACATTCAAATGTATATGTTTGAATGCATGTGCACATAGATATGTACTTAAATACACACACAAAGTGAAAAAGGCAGATCCAAAGACCACCTAGAAATGACTGGTTTAGAAAAGGCCCATCTATGGAGACAGGCTGGGGAATGACGGATAGATAGTAAATAGCTATAAAACTTCTTACAGGGGAGATGGAAATGCTGTAAAAAGGGATTTTTGGTGAAGGCGCTCTAATTTGGTACATTTACTAAAAAACGTTGAATTGTATACCCCTAAGCTGGTGAATTGTACATCATGTAAAATATGCCTGAGTGAACCAGGGGTGGGGTGTTGGTGGCTCATGCCTGTGATCCTAGCTTCTCTGGAGGATGAGAGATGAGGATCACAGTTCAAAGCCAGCCTGGGCAAGGAAGTCTGTGAGACTCTGATCTCCAATTAAGTACCCCAAACTCAGAAGTAGAGCAGTGGTTCAAGTGGTAGAGTGTTAACCTTGATCAACAAAAGCTCAGGGACAGTGCCCAGACCCTGAGTTCAAGTCCCAGGACTGGCATTAAAAAGATATACCTAAATGAATTTGTATTTAAAAGAAAACTCAGCCTTTCACTTTGCTGAGCCATCCATGAAAGTCTCCAGCTCTGTCATTTCCCATGAAAAAGCTGGAGTGGCCCTGTGTTCTACACTACTGGCTGCTCACCGGACCTGGCTGCTCGGAAGCTCAGGAGATCATTGTACCTGTAGGCAGGTGAGCCCCTCAGACAGAGTGCCATAATTCATGCTAAAGATTCCTAGCTATCTCGGAGGGCAATTGCTGGAGCCTTTTCATGCTAGCTTGGAGTTAAGCATAGTAATCGCCTGTTAGGAAAATAAACTCACTCTGGTTTCAGGAGCTCTGTGTTCTGAAATCAGTCAGACTCCTTGAACTGCTGCCAGCAGATGGGGAAGAGACATCAATGGGAGACAGATGGAGTCTTGGAGACTGTGTTTTGGTAATAATGATGTGGTCAATACCTTGTTGGAAATAAAATTAAATGTTATGAGCTACCATAAGAGAACCTTGGCTGCTCTCTGTGTGACAATGACCTCACTAATTGGTTATTAGAATTAGCTTTATTTCTTGCTAGCGTGTGCGTATGTGCGGTGGGGGAGACAGAAAAAGGAAAGAAAGGAAAAGAAAGAAAAGGAAATCTTCCCTGTGACTGTGTTGGAATAGATCTCAAGCAGAATGTGATCAAAAACAGTACAATAAAAAAAGAGGGGGAAAGGAAGGAAGATAGGAAACAGTACTAGAGGAGTAGTAGAGGAATACAGGGGATGAATTTGATCAAAATATACGCCTGCAGGGAAATGTCACAATGAAACCTTTTGTACAATTAATGTACGTGAATAACCACCCCTCCCCTCCTATGCAACCTGAGAAGAAGGCATTCATTCAGACTATATGAGCCACATACAGTCTTAGCCGTCTCTCCATTTCATGAGCTGGATTTTTAATTTGCAGATGGGGGAAACTGAGGCGAAGGGAGGTGAAGTATCACACTGATAACTGGCAGCTACACTCCAGACTTACACTTGTGTGGACTCAAAGGCCAGGATTCCTTCCACAAGGCTGTCTCTAAATCCACTAGAGGAGATTCCGGGGATCAAAAGCGCCTCCAGCATGGAGGCACCTGCCTTTTGTTTGCCTGGCCATGCTCAGCGGGGCCTTCTCTCACCTTGCTGTCCTGTCCCTTCACAGCTTTCCAGGCATGTGAAGTTCACCGGCCCTGGGTGCAGGCTTTTCCCCAGTTCCCACTTGCTCAGCGAGTTAATTCTTCCTTGTATATCTATCTCACCCACTGCCTTGGTGTCTACTGCTCCCTGTCCCACACAGTCCAGTAGCTTCTGTCTCTCATGATGCTTACTTTTCTCACATTCTTCTCTGTATTTTACTGTGACTGCTGGTTTGCTTGCCTATGTGCTCCTTGAACCAAACAGGAAGTGACAGTCCATCTCGAGACCAGCAAATTCTTGAACGCAGAGACGGTACCCTGGCATCTGATTCCTGGCCTCAAGCAAGTGACTGACAGATAGTCAATGTGTGTAGAAATAGATAAGTAAATGTAACTCAATTTAGCAAAGCTAAGAATCAGTAAGACCTTTGCATTCTGGGGTCCAAAGGTCTCCTTTGAGTCAAGAGCCTAATCTTCGGCAGGGCTGCGGTCCAGCTCTTGCTGTATAACTCAGTAAGGTTCAGGTAAGAGGCACCAATACTAGCTACCTGAATCCCTAGCCCTTAAATCCACTCTAGCTTCAGATTCTCTAAACCACTGATACTATTCTGGCACGCACAGGGATGGGTTAAGAATAAAATGTCAAGCAGAAGATGATGACCATATTGAAAATCCAAGGACTGTTTCCTTTTCACAAGGGATCTGGGGCCAGTGAACTTTCTTTGTATGTAGTGAAAAATTTTCCAACTGTAGTCTATTGTCCCACGATTAGACGCTGCGGCTCCACAGGTAAGAGATGAACAATTCTAAGGGTAATTGAACACTCCATAAGTTTTCACAGTGGATCAGCACTGAGCCATTCAGCCTAGGTATTTCTGTGATTGCGGCACCGAGAAAATGTATACCGTTAAATGGTTCTCAAATCATTCTTTCATCTGAGCCAAACAGGACTTGGTATTTGCAATGCGGGCTATAAAAGCAAGTGGTTTGGGAACAATGGCTGTTTAAAGACTAAGGAAAAATACTCTTTGGTTGAAAATCCGAGTCTTTAAAACGTAGGCTTCAAAGGTTTAAGGGAGTACTAGCATGCCTGTGAGCTCCCTGCCTCTTTACATGACAAAATGCCACATTGTTAGAGGCCTAACCAGGTGGTAACAAATGTGATTCCCATTTTACAGGTAGGGAAATTGAGTTTTGTGCTTACACATCTTGTAAGGGGGGGTGAATTTGTGGGCAGTAAATTTGGTTTACTTGAAGTCAGTGTTGTTGAATGCTGGGAAAGGTAAGAGTCTGTAAGATCTCTCCATTCTGGGGTCCAAAGGGACTCCTTTGGGTCAAGAAATGGGACAATAGGTCAATGCTATGTCCCAAAGTGTACAGCGTAGCCTTTTCTTCTTTCTCAAAGCACTTAAACTTTTGCAGGAAGGTGGGTATTCAGAGAAAAATGGCTCTGTCTTAGTTTAAACTGACTGCTTGAGAGATTTCCCCCAATCCAGGACCAGGCGGCATGGCAGAGCTGGAGGATACTCAGGGCATGGGAACATAACAAAAGCCTCTCCATGCCGCACAACCTCGTGACCTCCTGTGCTGCTCTGGCCCCTGACAGCAGGCAGGGCTGCTAGGATGCCTGGAGCATGCAAATCCTTCCCTCCCAGCCTTTTCTCCCTTTGTTCTGGCGTTTGCAGGAAACAATAGTTTTCAGAAGCTGCCAACATGTGAGCTTTTAAGTAAGCTAGCGAGTTAGTTCCTTCAACATGGTTTCTTAGGTCAAACCAAGCCACCAGAGGGGGCCTGAAGTCATCCGTTCAGATCATGTTGACACTCGGGCCGGGTTGATGTGGTGGCAGATGCTTCTGATGCCTTTCCTGGGTGAGAGACCTACTGTGAGCAGAGCTGACAGCCCTGGCCCCCTTCCTTTGGGGGAAGACTCCTTTGACTGACAAGAGCCACCTGGCTGGGTGGTGCCTAAGAGGTGAGTTCCTCCCTGGTACCCAGGTGCACATCCTGTGCAATTAGCTGACCAGGTGTCTCTCCTTTGGGCTGCACAACTGCTCACGTGGCTCAGGTTCCAGGACTTCTTGCAGACTAAAGCCCAGGAAAGTCCCCCCTTGAGTCTCTTTCCCCAGCCTTTCTCCCTTCTGTGTGTCCCCTGCACAAGTCTTCAGGCCTGAGCATCTGCCGCTCGAGGGGCTCACACGGGGAGCACGAGGATTCACTGTGCTGTGGACGTAGGCAGATCACTGCCTGCTACTTTGCCGCTAGCCTCTCAGCTGGCCAACCACATGGCCTCTCTGTCTCCTCCAATCTGTGTCCAGGAGCCCATGAGCGCTTTCCAGTTGTGTATCTGTTCTGTGGATGCCATGCCTAGAAATTTTATTTATTTTTAAAAATTTGTGCTGATAATCAGGGCTGAATCTCAGAGCCTGGGGTACTGCCTCTTAATGTTTTTTTTTTTTTTCATGGCAGGTGATCTTCCATTTGAGCCAGAGCTCCACCTCTGGCTTTTTGCAGGTTAATTGGAGATAAGAGTCTCATGGACTTTTCTATCCTGGCTGGCTTTGAACTGTGACTTTCAGATCTCAGCCTCTGGTGTAGCTAGGATCACAGATGTGAGCCACCAGAACCCCTGGTTTCACACTTTTAATGTCCTTACCTTGTTGGAACTAAGACTACATAGACCTACATGGTCTGGTTTGTGACAGGTTCTCTCCTGCTCTACCTCCTTCTCTCCCTCAGCCATACAGACCTTCCATTTCCTCAGAAGTGTTGTTCTCTATTTAGACTTAAGATCTTTCTGCATGTGGTTCCCTCGGAGGAGAAGTTTGCTTATTTTTCCTTTGCTTAGTTTTCTATTTGTCCTTCAGATCTCAGCTCAAGGTTATTTTCTGACTCGGATGAAATTAGTGCTTCTTTCATGAGTCATCCAGGAACTCATAGTAGTTTGCAAATATTTATTTTTGAGATTACTTTTCCTCTCTCTGCATGAAAGCAAGGTCTTTAAAAGTTTCTATTTTGCTTGCTAGGTGGTGAAAATCTCCAGAATTTCACCTCTTGTGCATTGGCATTGGACCCTCTAGACCTGGTCTAGCATCTCTGGAGGTGGGTGGATTTGGGCTCAAGTGCTAGATTTCTGAGGCAGGTTAGGTGGCGCTGGCCTCTGTCTCCACCGTCTTCGGTGGAAACAGCAATGCCTGTCTTCTTAGAGCTAACCTGGCCTGGAGGAGGCGGGTAGAAGATTCACCTTCCTAAGACACACTGGCAATCTGAGGGAGAAGACATAGAGTATTCTCTTCCAAGATAGCCTCATTCCTGCAGGGCTCAGGAACCGGAAGTGAGCCCTGACCACAGGCCTGGCAACCGGAAGTGAGCTCTGACCCACAGGCCAGACGCACACAGGCCTGCTTAGTTTTCATGGCAGCAGCGACCATACAACAGGGCTCATGGCGGTGGTGAAGGCAGCATGGTGGGGCACATGTGCTGGCTGCCCCAAAGGTTCCTTTTCAGTGAGAGAGTTAGAGTCTCCCACGATCTGCACCCCTGTGATCGCACTCTCAGGGACTCCTCAGCCCTCCTCTGAGCCTGCCCAGGGTTTCTGACGCTGCCTGCAACCACAGTCCGAGCCTGGGGTAAGGAAACCTGCGCCACGAGCCGTCTACGATTCCAGAGAGCACGAGCACCGCAGAGGTGGAATGATCTAGGGACAAAGCGGAGCATGGCCCCACGCACACGTCCCTGCCAGGGAAGTGGGCTGCGTTCCGTGGCAATCCCTCTGCTTGGGGCCAGGGGTTACCTCGAAATAAAGTTGTGTTTGCCCTTCATTTTGCTCCCGAGCTCCCGGGTTGCTCTCCACCAGACTATGCTGTTTTGTAGTGCTCAAGGGGCTAGAACTCGCTGCAGTCACACATCTGTTCCCCACCAGGACTCTGATCCTTCGGCGAGAACTTTCCTGTCACACAGAGCAGGGAGTGACGTCCTGGCAGTCTACAGGGACTGGCCAGCTTCCATAGCGGGCCCTCGGCAGAGCTGGGCTCCAACTCCAATCTATTCAACAGCAAGCTCAGGGCTGCTCCTATCCCGACTCCTCAGTCTGCATCAAGTCCTGCGCTGTCTGCTGTGAGTTCAGGAGTGGCGGAGTCCCCGCCTCTCCGATACAGGCCGCGTGCTCTGGGAAGGGAGGAGCTCACTCACTCTTACAGCTTATCACCTCCTGCTCTTACTTTATTCCCGTTCCCTATGCATAAGATCTGAGCATCCCTAATTAAGTATTAATCAATTATTTACTATTTCCCCCTTTCATTCATTCATCAATGTATGCCCTTCCTTAGCAATCATACCAATAAGCCATCACATAAGAGGCCATGCAGACTGCTGGGCAGACATGATGCTAAGCAAGGCATTCTTGCTCTGCATTTGCCCTACAGACAGCCCCTGGCAGTAGATGAGCAGAATAGAGTGACACCTGTCTTGTAGCCCAGACCATTTGCTGAATGAATGAACATGGATACAGGGATGAGGACTGCCATTAGGATATGTAGGGAAAGCACTAAGGAGAGGCACAAAAGAGGAGGTCTTCCACCCTCCCCCCCCACCTGATGCCACAGCACCCCAGTGGTGCTCCGCTCCAGGACTGATTGAGAGAATCTGCATCTCCTGATCTGCTCTCCTAGCTTAACGAGAGCTTTTCTCTTTTTACCCTCTACTTCCCTCCCTCTCCCCCAGATGTCTGGTGGTCTTTGGGTCAACATGGTGAGACCAGATCCTGGAGAACCCTCCAGGATATAAGCGGTCAGAGTGACCCCTGCCTGGAGCGTATTGATTGGGTAGCACTTCCAGCTGTCAAAGGTCCACGTCCTCGCTCATACAGGCCAAGCTCTCCAGCTGCTTCCTGGACGAAGTCACTTAATTGTTCAGGGCTGGGCCTCATTGCACACAGAAGGCAGAAGAGTAGATACAAGCAGGAGAGGAGATATTGCCTCTGCCCTCAGTGCTCCAATGAAGAAAAAAATGAAATGAGAAGGGAGGAAAGATCCCAGTTACAGAAAATAGGTTTTCATTAGGCAGCCTGAAAGTGAGGTAAGAACCCTTGATAGACAGATCAATCTATAGCTAGGCAGGTAGATGCGGAGATCTGGGTGGATATATGTACTACATAGGTATTGGAAGAAAGACAAAGAAGGTTTTAGTATTCTGTAACTATTTTGGTGACATTTAACTGTATGTGTATTACGAATTCTTCTCCATCCCCAAGGAACTGAAAAATAGGGAAGAGAAAGGAGATGGACAAAAGGAAGTAGACAATAGATCAACTGTAGTGACTAATAATTAGAAAGGGCTTTTTTTTGGTCTCCTTTTATTCCAAAGGCAATTCAATCACATGGGCCTTCTTTAAAGTTGAATAGGCAAAAGAATTTCCCCAACAGTGCTTCAAACACCACTTAGCTTGGAGATAGTGGGTCAAAGACTCAAAGGTGTCATGTTTTAAAGTATTTCTTTTTGTTTAAATCTTTCTCCTCCTCCTCTTTCTTTTGGTGATACTTGGGTTTGAACTCAAGGATTTGAGCTTATTCTGCAAATGTTCTACCACTTACGCCACACACACCCTGCCCATGAACCCCTAGATTCCTGGTCTGAATAGAAGGCTCAGTGTGCATTCTATCTGGTGCATGAGTGAATTTATAATATTAATAAGTGGCTGAAGCCACAGGCAGAATTTTGTATGGAGTATCTGCCTTCTATTTCTAATTGGATTTCTGACCAGCACCTAAAAATTAAGACGGTCAAGATGTGACTCATGCTTCAAAGCCTCTTGGCTTCCAGGATGCGGTGCTCTCTTCTTTTACACATGTGTGCTGTCTAATGGTCCAGGAGGCATCCTGACCACCTGTCTTCCCCAGGCTAGTGTTTTATCCAGACTTGAAGAGGCTGGGTCACGTATAAAGGAAGAGGTTCATTTGACTTATGACTATAGTGTAGAATTGATATCTAGTGGGAACTCTTTGGCTGTGTCACACATAGGGGATAGATACACTGCAAGTGGGGAGAGAGAGAGAGAAAAAAACATGTTAGAGAGAGAAGAGGAAGAGGAAAGAGGAGGGACACAGGGAGATAGAGATAGAGAAGAGAGAGAGGAGAGAGAAGAAGCAGAGGGGAGAGACCTCATGGAAAGACAAAAAGAAACAGGAGGGACGAGGCCTGTTTATTTGCATCCACTCATTCCCTGAAGGACTGACCACTCCCGCAGGACGTTACACACTCTGAGAGACCGTCATTAATCCCTTCTAGAGGTCATGTCCTGTGACCTGACTCTTCCACTTTTAAAGATCCATCACCTCTCAAAATTGTAAATTGACAAACCAATTTCCAGCCCAAGAATCTTTGAAGAACAAATGAAATCCAAACTCTAGCACCAACTTCCTACCTCCCACCTCCTGGTCTGTCCATTTTTCTCCATCAGAGGTCTGTCCATCACCATTATCTTTGCCTGTCTTCCAGCCCAGGAGGCTTGGTCTTAATTTCCACAAAGAAATGAGTGAGGTTGAAATTAGCACTCCCATTTTATAGAGTAGGAAAATGAGACTCAGCGTGTTTAAAATTCACCCGTCTAAAGTCACAGAGGCATGGTGGAGTCCAGGCTGATGGACTCACATTAAGCCCTGGCCTTAATCATCATGTGTTGTTTTGTCTTCTTGGTCAATGCTTGTTTCCTGAATGAGCAAGTACTCACAGAAGAGGGACAGAGGTCCTTACAGATCATTAGAAAAGGCCTCTGAGAGACTCAGGGAAGAAGGCTGAATATTTGTCCTGAAAAACTGGCCCACACCAAACTTTAGCTACAAAAGGAAACACCTGGGTGGTCGCTTTGGGAGATGTCCCACACATTAGTCCTGGATCAGTAGTCAGGCCCAGAGACCCCACTGCTTGCTGGCCAGCCTGCTGTGTGTACTCAGCCCTTTGTCATCTGGGGGAATGAGCTGAAGCTAATTAGTCCTATTTACTGAGTTTACCTGTCATTTCTTCTGCAACTCAAACTTCACACTTTCTACTTTTCCACATTTGATCTCAGAAAAGCAACCTGGAGTCTGTGGGGCTTGTGCTATTCTGTGAACGACTGTGCATTTTCACTGTTTAATTATGCTAAGTACTTCCAGTGTCCCCTGCTGCTTCTCAGAGGCCCTGCTTTCCCAGTCAGACTTTGGCTCCTGGAATACCTGCCACTGCTTGGCCTTTTGCTTTGTGCTTCCTTCCTGTGCAGACCTCCTGGAGAACAACTTGACTTTTCCCTTCAGGCTCATTCAGATCAGGGACATCAGTAGAGATGAGGAAGGATATAAGAGCGCCGGGGATGAAAGGCAGTTTGGTGAAATGTGCAGTTGGACTGTGTAGTCTTCCAGGGAAGATTCTGAGGCTCACAGAGAGGAAAGAACACCTTGTCCCATGGCACTGCTCCTTGGTTGTGGGGTAAGTGGGAACAGGAGTCTGCTGATTCCTCCCCAAAGCTTCCCCCATTGTAATTGCCCTGTGCCTAGTTCTTCTTTCAAAACAAGTGAAAGTTATCTGAGACTTCTTACAATCCAGCTTTGAGATCAGCGACCTTTTACTAATTGGTGAGGTTCTATAGTTATCCATCCATCCATCCATTCATTTTGACAAAGATTTAGAGAAGTCGAGCACTGTAACAGTTTTAAGGGGCTAGTTTTTCTGGGTTGTTATTTTAATGGTGTTTCCTATAATTTTATGTGCTACTTATTTTTTTATTTCCATTGTGACCAGCAACTTCCCCAATTGTCAAGCTCAGGCCACTCAATGTACCTTTTGCAGAAAAGAATTGTCAGGTGATTCAGCCTGGCCAGTGAGAACTCTCTATTTCCTAGGAAGTGAGTGATTGGTAGCATCTAACAACTGAAATTGAGGCACACTTCAGCAGAGAACAGGCCTTTTCTCAACTCTGGGATAATAAGTTCTTCACATGATATAATTTTAGGTACTGTTGGCCCTTTTTGCCTCATATGGAATGAGACTGAAAATAAAGCCAATATTGAGGACACAGATGGCAGAGAGAGGGTAAGGGAGAGAGCCCCAATTGATGTTAATTTAAGTCTCCACGTATAGCTCTGTCAAAATCTAGGCTAATTCTAGAAGCTTCCAGTTTCATAAGCCAATTAATTACTGCCTGTGGTTTGAATGAACTTAACTGAAGCCTCACATTGTTCAGGCTGTGGGTGAACTTGTGCGTTCCAGCAGAGAAACAGGGTTGGGCCGTTCCACCCACACAGGTGTTACCAAGAGCCGAAGGGCCTTCCCAGGTGCACTGGCAGTAGAGAGCAAGATGGCGGACACTTGGGCTATCCCAGAGCCCACCAGTCAGAGCGCCTGACCACTGAGCAAGGCAGACAGCAAGTGAACAACACTTCAGCATCCTCCTCGGGCTGTCTGCACATGACGCCTCGGTGAGTGTTCTTTGTTATAATGAATTATCCTCACATGTGCCTTTAGAAGAGACATTTGTTGTTGGATGAAGATTCATTTTCTTCCCCACACTTCCCAGCTTCTGGGCAGCTGCTGGGGCCATTGCGGGTTCCAGACAGTGGTGTCTAGGAGTGTGAGGGAGTTTGTTATATTCCACCAGCTTCCTCACCTCTCCAAAAGACATCAGGCTCTTTTGAGAGTTCAGGGGGACATGCCAGCCATTCTTCTGCTGCTGCCTACTTCTGTGTGCACTCCTCAAAAGCATGGAACACTTATGGAATTAACCGGAGAATTAAGCTTAGCATTCTCTAGTATGATTTCCTTGTTTTCCCTGAGCTCTCACTGGAAGCTAGCGATGTGTCTGAGCCCAGGCCCAGGCCTTTGAATTGAGCCTTTGATTATGCCTTGTTTACACCCTGAAGCCCACCATCCAGCCTGTACTGACCCAGGGGGAGCCTGCGGGAGCCCTCACCACAGGCCGGTGTATGCATGTCACACTTAGTGACAGCCACGGTGCTCTAGTGAGGATTTGGGGGGAACTTTTACTATTAATTTTGGTTCAAATGTAGCAACATGATGTTGTCATTTGTATAGATGCGAGTGATCTTTGAGAACTAAAGGGCGGCGTGGATCCTGAGGGAGGGGAAACAGTGTGAACTTGAATTGCCTTTGGGAAATGAGGACACAGTCATCTCAAGCCAGACAGCTTTGGTGGAAATCAGATCTGGTATCAACACAGGACGTGTCCAGGATGGAGGAGTCTAGAACTGGTGTTTGTGATCTGGCTTTATTTATTTATTTTTTGGGTCTAGTCGTGAGGCCTGAACTCTGGGCCTGGGCGCTGTCCCTCAGCTCTTCAGCTCAAGGCAAGTGCTCTACCACGGAGCCACCTTCCCAGCCCTGATCTGGATAGTTGTTTTGTGTGTGTGTGGCGGAGGTGGGGTGGGGGTGGGGGTGGGGAGTGGGGGGGTAGGGGGAAATCCTGAACAAATCACCTCACGTTCTGAGGTTTTAGTTACTTGTCTTTAAAATGGGCATCACGATCAAGTCTTGCAACAATATGAAAATGTGTGTGCAAGTGGCATCTTCATTGTAAAATGCTATGGTGTTGTCACTGTTATTGTCACTGAGGCTGGTATCCTTCCTTAGTAAATTAAAGCTATCAGTTCTCTGCCTGTGTCTCTGGCTGTAATCATCTGAGAAGATTTATCAGATAACTGCCAGGTGAGGTCGCTTGAGCTGCTGTAGCAGAGGCCCACGGCTGAGGATGCCAGACAACAGGACTCTGTCATTGAACTGTTTGGGAGCCCAGATGTCTGAGATGAAGGTTTCTCTGGCTGTGCATCTGGTTGTCTTAACTGTCTTCACATCTTCCCTCTGTACAGCTGTGTCCAAATCTCTTCATAAGGACAAACTTTAGTTTGAAATTTATGACCTCTTTAAAGGCCTTATCTCTAAGTACAGTCCCATTCTCGTGTGCTGGGGCTAGGGCTTTAGAATTAGGCATCTGGAGAAAACAGTTCAGCCTCTAAAGATACCTTCCTTTATCCTGACCAAAGCTGGCCTCTTGAGCTCCAATTGAATCAGGGTTTTAAGAACACAGTTCCTCTGGTAAGTTGGCCCCCTTTCTGGTCTTGTGGCAGATTTGTCTCGTTGGCTACTCGGCTCGGTGAGCCTTCAGAAGCTCACCGAGTCACCTGCACAGTTCACCTCAGCGGCCCTCTCCCGCTGGTGATGGGAAGTGGTGTGGACAGGAGGCCTTCGCACTGACACAGCAGATAATATTCTCTCAGTGGTTTTGACTCATGGTACAAAGCACTTTCTTGTCTCCAGTGATGACAGACCGGCCTTAGGGCTTGCGTGCACTCTGGGGGTGCGGTATGCCTGCAGTTCCCCAACTTAGGTAAATGGCGGGAGATGATGTTGGGGGGAATTTCTCCTCAGAGCTTCAGTTTCCTCATCAAGAAAATGAGACTTTCTGCCTCACTGGGTACACAGAGCCATCACAGAGAATAAATAAGAGCCTGAATGTGGTGTCTAGATGTCCATTAAGATCTTTGCTACAACAGAGTCCACTTGTGTCCTTACATTCAAGTGAGACTCAATTAAAAATTGGAAGACAGTAGTATGGCTTCTCGCTCTTACCAGTCTCATATTCATGGTGACTCCTTATGGGGACAGCGCGGATGGGGTACGTATTTCCCCCACTTCACAGAGTTCTCTTCAGGGCCCTGCTCAGTCCCAGTGCTTCCAGGTCTTTCTTGTGAGTGAAATTACTGCACACATGTGAAGCATGGGAGGGCGGGGCCAGAGCTAAGCTCCGCTTTCAAGTCATAGGCAAAAGGGGGTTTACCTGGGACTTGACTTGAAAGCTGCCCACTTCCTAAAGTCTGGGCTGTGTTTCATTAAATCACCATACTTTCCAGCTGGAGCTCAGGGGTGGACTATTTTTCTTAGTCTTTAGAGGCAGTATTCCCCTAGTCTAAGGTGATAAGCAACTTTCTGACTTCTGGGACCCCTCCCAGAAAGTTATCCATGGCATTGTTAAATTGATGTCCCTTCTGGTCTTGCTTTTTCTCACATACACACAGACACACAGACACACATTCACATGCACATATCCACGCCCTCAGGAGCCTCCTGTATTGGGATTTCTTTCTCATGTATTGGATTCTTTCCCAAGGTATGTGTAGCCTTGAGGAAGGAAGTTGCAGACATTCTTCCATTCTGCTCCTTTCAAAAAGCAGAAATCCATTGACATCGCCAGACCACAGAGACAGACTTGCAAGAGCTGACTCTATACTTTTCCCTCTCCCACCATCCCAGTCCTGTCTTCTCAAACTCGGCAGGCTTCTGCTCTCCACCAAGAACTGTACTTGTAGCCAGAACTAACAGCAAAGGGAAACTTGCTTAGAGGCAGATGAGAAGCAGCTGCTGGAAGAGAGAGGGCGCGCTCACCGGGCCTGCGCAGTGAGCTTCCACCCAGAGCCTTGCTACTCCTGAAGGGAGGCCTCCATCAGAAAGGCTCCTGGCCACTGCTTCTGAAGCTTGCCCTTCCCCCACTCGGAGCATATCGGGTTATTGTTTTCATGTGAAAAAAGAATCAAGTATTAGATGAGAAGGTCTGTTCCCCCTCCCAGGGGTTTCTTTTCCTACTATTATTATTATCTTTAAGTAGTTGTACAAAGGGGTTTTAATTCAACTTATCAATTTATGAGTAAAATACATCATGGTCAAAGCTGCCCCTGACATCATTCTCCTTCTCATTAGTTGATTTGAATTAAGGTTCAAGAATTTTTCTTCTCCCTTCCTTTTTTTCCTTTTTTCCTTCCTTTTTTCCTTCCTTCTTTCCTTCCTTCCTTCCTTCCTTCCTTCCTTCCTTCCTTCCTTCCTTCCTTCCTTCCTTCCCTCCTTCCTTCCTTCCTTCCTTCCTTCCCTTTCCTTCTTAAAGGTCATGAATGTATGTGCGTGCGCGCGCGCGCGTGTGTGTGTGTGTGTGTGTGTGTGTCCATGTGTGTACCTTGGGTATCCTGAAGCTATGGATAGTTATTACTTTATGATGGTTTGAGTATTTTTTTATTCTAAGGTGGTGTAAAAATGAAATTATTTAGCAGCTACCACATTCCAAATTTGACTTTGGATCTTTCTGGGCCTGTGCTCTGTGGTAGCACTCTCCCACTGCTAGACAGCATCCCGAGGCACCCAGTCAGCTGTGGGGCCACTGGGCCACTCAGCCATGAGGTCCGGGAGGTCAGGTAGAGGAAATGCATTGCTGTTGCATGATATTTTCATTTTACTTTGGGTTTATCAGACTCTGACCACATCATAAGTAGAGGAGCAATTGGATGAGGGCATAAGTAGAGCCTTCAAGTCGACTCACAGCCTTAAGAAGAGGGACAGTGGGGCCCTGAGGGACGTGTGGTAAAGGGTCCCAGGGTTTGACTGTGCACACGCATGTGCATGTGTGTGCACATGCGTGTGGGGGGCGGGGCTTACTGAGTGGTGTTCACGGGGCTTCAGTGTTGGTGGTGTGAGCTGGCAAACAGAGCATGGCAGGGGGATTACTGAAGTTGTGCCACTTAGGGCAGAGACTGTGAGAGGAAGAGACGGGTGAACGCCTCCTGTTGTCTGGTTGCTGCTAAGCGTGGTCTGCACTGAGGGCTCATGCAGCATGACTCTTGGAAACAAGAGTTTTCATGGGGTCCAGGGTGAGCTGCAGGAGCAACTGCCACTCAGTGGCCCTCAGGAAGGAGGCCAGCATGAGGCCAAGACTCAGCAGAGGCCCCCAGAGCATGCCATGCAGATCCCCCTGTGTGTGTGTGTGTGTGTGTGTGTGTGTGTGTGTGTGTGTGTGTGTGTGCGCGTGCCAATCCGATTCTGGGGCTTGAACTCAGGGCCTGGGAGCTGTTCCTTCGCTTTTCTCTCTCTCTCTCAAGCGAGCACTCTATCACTTGAGCCACAGATCTACTTCCCATTTTTTACTAGTTAATTGGAGATAAGAGTCTCATGGATGAGTGTACCCGGGCTGGCTTGGAACCATGATCCTCAGATCTCAGCCGCACACACACAGCAGCTTGGATTACAGGTGTGAGCCACCCGGGCCTGGCCAGCTCCTTCTTGGTAGTGAAACATCACCCCTACTGCTAGGAGTGGTGCTTGTGGACAGTGTTCAGTGCATGTATCTTTTCTTCCATATAAATAAGTGAATACATGAAAGATTAAAAAAATATCCATCATGTATTTGGCATTCTCAAGACTATAACTATAATCACTAACATACCAAAAGTAAATTTTGTAAGTCAACTTTGGGGGAAAAAAAAAGCCCAAGGAATGAAGAAGAGCACAGAAAAGCAAAGGAAGAGGTGACACTGTCCAAAAAGAAATGTATTCATGACCTGATGTTTGAAACAGTCACCCCTCTGTACAATACCTTAATAACAAACCATAAAATTATATCTTAAAGCAGCAGGTCTGACACAGAAAGAGTCTTTTAACATTGCCAGTGTACCCTGACAATATCTTCTGACTTCCTGTCCAGTTCCCGCTGCCATGAGCCTGACAGGTATCTCAGAAGTATCCTGTGACACACAGAGCTGATTAAGGCATTGCAGCCATGCTCAGGATGTTTCTGATGGAGAGAAACAGTGTGAGGAGAGGCAGAGTGAGCAGGACACAGAAGAATAAAGGAACCATTTCTTTTTTGCTGCACAGGTGACCAAGTTGCAGAGAGGAGATACTTCCAGATAAAGCAGGCTCCTGGAGCCGAAGCAGCAAGGACAGAATGAAGAGAGATATTACAAGGAAAAGCCCGGTCTTGTGATTTTTCCTCTGCAACTTGGTACTGCACCAATAGGGCTTGTATGCACTTGGACAGGACACGGAATCTTTGTCCTTCATTTCATCATTTATGCCACAGAGAGGGGAAAATGAGTAACATTAGACAAAAATCCCCAACATCATTTAATAGGTGGGTGGCTCAGGACGTCACCCTGCTTCTTTTATTATCCTTAGTTGCTTCAGTTCTGAAATACCCTGAAACCATCATGTTTGCCCTCTTAAAGGATGTTATAGTGACGGAAGGACATTTACAATGTTAAATGTTGCAAAGCTGTAATCCATAGTAAGAAAAAAATAAATCACCCGGGTGCCGGTGGCTCACGCCTGTAATCCTAGCTACTTAGGAGGCTGAGAGTTGAGGATCCCAGTGCAAAGCCAGCCTGGGCAGGAAAGTCCATGGGACTCATATCCAATTAACCACCAGAAAACTGGAATTGGCACTGTGGCTCAAGTGGTAGAGCTCTAGCCTTGAGCTGAAGAGCTGAGGGACAGCGCCCAGGCCCAGAGTTCAAGCCCCATGATTGACAAAAAAAAAAAAAAATTAAATAGAAAAAAAATTAAATAAAGATAGCATCAGTATAACTTCTTGCTTTTACTGATTTTAATTTGGCTCAGCAAGATATTGAGGAGAATCTGTTTCTTCTCTTCTTCCTCCCATCTTGTCCTTCTTCCTCCTCCTCTTCCGCCTCCTCCTCCTCTTCTTCCTCTTTTTCTTCCTCCTCTGTCTCTTCCTCTTTTCTCTCCATGCTAGGGAGGAAACCCAGGGCCTCATGCACCCAACCTGTCCTCTATCACTGAGCTTCACCTCTAACCCCATCTGGCCACATCTTAATTCCTGACCTCCACTCTAACTCAGATGGCCGTGACAGGAAACTTGTTCTGTGGATCCGTGAAGTTCTTACCTAGGGTGTTAAACTCCTACAAAGCATGACAAGCTATTATTGCTGGCTTTAGCTAGATCTCAAGGGTCAGTAGAACCATTACATCTCCCCCACTTTACAGGCTCTTCACTCTGCTTGTGATATCTGAATGGAATATTTAAATATATCTCGGAGTTGACCTCTAGGCCATAAATGGGCATGGCTGAATGGTGGAAAAGATACTGCTTTTTAAGATCTTCTCCCCTCTCCTCTCTGGGCTTCTACTCCAGCCTGCGGTAGCTGTAACTCCCCACAGCGCGGAGCATGCTGGGACACGCTCTGTCACAGCAGTTGCCGCTACTGGCAGCTAGTGACCTGGAGTATAGCCATAAGCGAGGGGATGATTGACAGAGTGAGATGTCCCGTGTCACTGTCCCTAGGGTCCAGGCTTTGCCCAGCCTATAATAGAGTTCATGTAATGCCTGGAAAGTGAATAAATGAGTTACCAGGGAACTTTTAACCCCACTGTTCTAAGACTCCCTATGCCTCTTGAAATACTAATTCTTCTCCTTCCTCACAGTAAGAACCTTATAAATCTCCCTGCCTAAGCAGAAATGACACATGCGCTTAACTCAGATAACTCCAGTTTACACACTTAACACCTAATCTTTCACTTTGAAGATAATAACATATTTAATCCTCATTCAATCCTTAGGGTAATCCTATGACATAATATAGATGCTGGGTATATAATGCATATTTTAAAGATGGCACGCATGCACACACATGCACGCACATGATGAGTTATGGATATAGAACCTATTTTGGAATTTTCAAATTTGAAATGTCTCCTAGTGCCTCTGAATGCTTCTTTTCAACAAAACACGACCAAAAGAGAATTTGAGCCTGAACTTTCTAAGGTGAAGGTTTATTTTTAAATCCAGAGGGCTTTGATGTTCGAAAGGACGGACTGTGCCACTTACGTGTCAGCTCAGGAAATAGGCCCGAGACCTGAAGTGCGCAGTGAAATGACCCGATGATGAGTTTCCTGGACGCGCTATCAGCTCACGAGCAGATGTGCCCCAGCAAATACATTTCCTCAAGAAAAAAATTCCCCCCTGTCAGTAAACCTGGCCTGAGAAAGACAGTACGGGGAAGACCGAAGTGAGCCACCAACCAAGAATGACTTCCCAGCCACGCTGATGCTGACAAAGAGGGGTGCTGTCCCCTCTGAGCCAGGCCGGGGCAGTGACTCTCACATCCTTTTTATTGTATATAAATTTGGAATCTACTCCTGGGTTAAAAAAAATCTTCCTATGTCTCCCAGGACCCAAGCATCAGTATTCAAGCTATTATTACTATCAAGTGATTCAACTAGGTCAGGTTCGGTATTGTTTCCTATGCCCTAATTTTGGTGAGAAAAACAAACACACATTTCTAGACTCTTGTCAAGACTACCCTGAAGGCTGTATCTGGTGACTTCAACCTGTAATCCCAACTACTTGGGAGGTAGAGGGAGAAGGATTATGGTATGAGGCTAGCCTGGACAAAACGTTAGTAAGATGGTTATCTCCAAAAAGAAATCCAAAGCTGGTGGCAGACTCCTGTAATCCCAGCCTTTTAGAAGGCAGAAGTAGGAAGACTGTGTGGTCTGAGGCTGTACCAGGCAAAAGCACCAGGCACTATCTGAAAAAACACAAACTAAAGCAAAAAAGATTTATGTTTGAATTAGCCCTGAGCACAGCCCATGTGATAGAGCAATGGCCTACTATGCAGGAGAGCCTGAATTCAAGGCCTCACATTGCCAAAAACAATAAGTAAGTAAATAAAAGACTATATTGAAGAATATGCTGTTAAGACAGCCAGTCTTTGTGGAGATGATTACCACACCTTCTTTCTCACCACCATTAAACTTGGTATCTACCTTTTTGCCAGTGCTCCCAAATGGTATTGTAATTTGTGCACCTGCCAGGTTTCCCCAGGACTGTGAGTATAGATTCCTGCCAAGGGAGTCTTCCTTCATCAGCACCTACAGGGTGGGGGGTCCATGCTGGGAGACACAGCTTGTCCTAAGTTGTCCTGAAGTTACCATGGAGATGTGTTACTCATCAAGAGAGCATTCATTCGCTCAGCAATTTCTTCTCATGACTTGGGTGAGCATTTCACCATTGTAGTGACAGCGTCTCAGGCTTTTGGGGGAGAGCCTAAAAAAAAAATCTACCATTTCTTTGTCCTATCTGATTACTTTTTTTGAGACATCTGAGCTGGTGAATTACGAATTTGGAAGCATTTCAGACTAGGAAACAGCTAGGCATCTGTCCCTGTGAGAGCTTAAGTTTTGTGTGCAGGATTGGTTCATCTCCTTTTGTTTGTGATCATTTGGTACAACAAAGAGAAAGACCACTTGAGACAGAGCCTTTGGAGCTGGAGGAGCACTTTCTTTGGGACATACAGTTAGGTGCTGTCCGGTGGGATATATAGGGAAAAGTCATATTAATTCTACCCAGAGTATAGATATGAGCTGCTTGTTAGCAGCGCAGGAGAGCAGTACTTTATTACAGGAAGTTCTTCTGTGTCTCAGGTAGGACTTCCTCTTCAGATCCCAGCCATTTCAAGGGGGAGACTGTAGAGACTGCTGATTGATGACTCACTCAACCAAGAAGAGGAACGTAGACTTCTTAGCTGCCTGGAAGTCCAGATATGTTCCTCTTCTCATCCTCAAAATGCTGGCAGCAATTGGCTTCTCAACCAGAATCTAGGTTCCCAGATCTGAAGTTGGTGTCCTCATTCCGTGACACCTAGCTGTGTTAGGGCCTCTTATCTCTGGTGACCTCTCTGCACACCGGGATGTGAGGAGACTCACTTTCTGGAACTTGAAAAGAAATGGCCTCATGTTTCCATTCCACTTGTTTCCTAGTTTTATAGGTCAGGCTCCCAATCCTTTTATTTTTAAGGAAATAGCTCATTAAAACAAACTGTCATATAATGAGATAGGGATTTATTATTTATTTATTTTTGGTCAGTTGTGGGGCTTGAACTTGCAGCCTGGGCGCTGTCCCTCAGCTCTTCAGCTCAAGGCGAGAGTTCTACCACTTGCGCCACAGCGCTACTTCTGGCCTTTTCTGTTTATGTGGTGCTGAGGAATCGAACCCAGGGCCTCATGCACATGAGGCAAGCACTCTACCACTGAGTCACGTTCCCAGCCCAGGGATTTTTTTTATGGTTCATTTGGATTCATTAAGATCTTTCCTGTGAACTGTCTCATGTGACACAACTGACACCTATATTATTATATGTATACATTATTATATATAACATATGATCATATGTATATGTGTATGGCTCTCTCTCTCTACCTATATTTATCTCTGCTCTGTAGATGTGGAAAATGGCAAATTTTGAGTCTTAAATGTTATCAGTACTGGTGATAGTGTAATTTTATCCCTAGTGATTAAGATGCACATGATGCAAACTATTTCCCAGGTGCCCCACAAACTTCCTTTGTAACTCTTTTCTAGCAGATAGTGGGAGTGAGATGGGAAATTGTGGTCCACCTGATTTCTTTCTCTCCTTCGTACACTTTGGCTTCATAGTGGTTATAGTATGTATCTTCAGGATCAAACAACTGCCATTTCAAGCATTGGCATAGGAAAGATGTTTGAAAAAATTGGTAGGAGTGAGTCTATCTTTTATAAGATAAGGAAGCATAAGACTTATAGACTATCTGTTTAGATCTACAAAGAATGAGGGCTTAGCATTCCTTGCCAATAGAGCTACATAAGTAAAAGAAGGAGAGGAAAGAATAAAATTGAATTACTTACAGCCAATATTATTACATGTATAACAAACCTAAGAGTGTTAACAGATTTTAGGGCTGATAAAACACTTAAGATGCCTGATGTATACATCACCTATGATATTTTGATCTCCATGTATTTATAACACCCACAGAATACCAGTAAGATAGTCCAGTTTTTCAGGTAAAATTATAAATTTATATGGCATTAGGTGGAAGAAATTCTCTTTCTGAAGATAATGTAACATATTCATGAGCTGGAAAAACTTAATATCTAAAAGAAGTCATTTGTCTCTATAGATGCAAAGTAATAACCATCAAAATCCCAAGAAAGAGTGTGTCTATATTGATAAGATGAGCTTTCATGAAAAAGTAAACATCCAAGAGACTATTCATTAGTATAAGCTGGGAGATGTAAATTCTCACATATGAATTACAATAAAATTATGTCAATTTGGCTTCTGTAATTAACATGAGGTAGATAGGCTAATTATAGCACATAAGAGGAAAGGTAGAAGAGGATTCACCTAGAAAACTTGGCTTATTAAGAGCAAGTGTAACAATCAACATTGTAAGGATAGAGTTTTAATATACGATGCTGAATAAATTCTCTGTCCATGTATAAAGAAGAAGATGACCCCTATAGTTCATCCTAAACACAAATGAATCAACCCTTGGCTCCAGCAAGTTGAGAGATGGAGAAATAGATTCATTTTTGGACTGATGTGTTTTCATGTCACGTGATGTAGGGGCACATGGGTGGGGACATTTTGAACTTCTTTTAGGAAAGTACTATTGGCTACCTCTAGGAAAAGGACAAGTACTTAGTGCTGGCCACAGTCTCTAACATTATATTCAGTAAGTCACTTATTGTACTGGACAGATCTTTGAGTTGTTTATAGTTTTCATTGAATAATGAAAATGAGACCTCTCTATGAGCCTAAGTGTCTAAAATGTGACAGTAAGTGCCAGAGTTGATATTCCCATACGATCATTCCTTAACCTGAACTCTTAATCACTGAAGTGTTTAACTGCTCTGCCATGAGAATTGAATATGTTTGACTTTATTATCCCCTTTCATGGACTAACTCAGCAGAATTAATTGAAGCTCTTAAAATCCCAGAAAAAAGCTATTTTCTCCTAAAATCTAATAGAAAAGAATGGATGCAGGAATAAAGACTCAGGCTGAAGTGTTCAGCCTTAGTGACTTGTCATTCTGCCTGCCACCAGGACTCCTTTGGCCTTGCCTGTGAAGTTAAGGCTATTTGCCCTCTAGGAAATCTGTTTCCCTTTCCAGTTGGTATTTTTCCTAGGACTCCCTGATTGATGCTGGCCACACATCATATCTATTCAAGACTTTGAGAAATCATTCCATTTGGTATCAAGCACGATTGATATTTTCAGGAAGTCAACTTGTCTGTCATGTAGGGAAAGCTGAGTAGAGATGAGCTATAGATATTCAAGTGACTGGTAGTTTGGCCTTCATGGAGAACTCAAGCATAAAGGCTGGTCCTTATTTCCAAGTTATCAGTGTGTTTATGTGATCAAATAGTATGGACTTATAAACTACCAGTGTGATCAGGTTCTCCAAACATTGGCCTACCTTATAACATTCCCAAAAGTGGTTGATTTTTAAATTTCCAGGTAACAAGACATACCATCTTACTCTTTGGGCATGAATGGAATTATTAAGTAATATTAATAACCATTAATATTTATATAAAGAGTTTTCCAAATTCACAAATTGTGTTGTTTTCTAACAGTAGAAGGATATGAAATATGAGTTGTATAAATAATAGAAGATTTCACAGTAATAAAATGATACTAGTAACATTGGAAAATATAGTGCATTCACTTAAAAAGAAAATTGAGTTCCTAGTTATGCTAGATTTAGGTTACAACTTACAAGTAAATATGTTGGCTTATATGCGTATACGAATGTATTAACTGTAACACAGTAGATTCAAGGGAGAACTCAAATAGCATAACTCCTTAGAAAGGCAAAGTCAAAGTTAAAAAAAAGAATAGGGGGCACTACTTGACATGGGTGAGGTGTGGTCAAGGGAAAAGGGGTAGGCAAATGAAGAGGAGAAGAAGGAGGAGAATGCAGTCAAGAATCCAGTATGGGCTGGGAAGGTGGCTCAGTGGTAGAGCGCTTGCCTTGCATGCATGAGGCCCTGGGTTCGATTCCTCAGCACCACATAAGCAAAAAGAAAAAAGCCGGAAGTGGCGCTGTGGCTCAAGTGGTAGAGCGCTAGCCTTGAGCTGAAGAGCTGAGGGACAGTGCCCAGGCCCAGAGTTCAGGCCCCATGAAAAAAAAAATCCAGGGTATATCCTACAAAATTAAGAAGATGAGGATAGGGGTAGGTAAGGGAAGGATGGGTGAGAATATTGAAACTGCTTTGTTAGATGGAAATTCATTCATAAATTACTTAAAGATAATAAAACAGCAACAACAAAAGGAAACTCTGAAAAGAAATACCTGTTAATACTAACCATGTTTAATGGTTTAATTAGTGGTAGTGTTTCATTATATATTTATATTTTTAAATGTTCCACAATGAATATATATTGCTGCTGTTGCTGCTGCTGCTGCTGCTGCTAATAATAATAATAATAATAATAATAATAATAATAATAATAATAATAATAAGAAGAAGAAGAAGAAGAAGAAGAAGAAGAAGAAGAAGAAAAAGAAAAAGAAGAAGAAAATCAACCATTAAAATGCATTGTTATCTATGGCATTTTATTATTATGATTATCTTTACGCATACCAAGAAGTTTCAGTTGAACATGTCAGTGCATGAGTACAGTGAGTCTTGGTCGGTGTCATCCCTTCCATCTTTCTCCTTCCGTCTGTCCCTTCCATTTTCCCTCAAGTTACCTGGCTCCATGGGCACGTATGGCCTTGGAATCTTATGGCTGCATTCACCTGCCCTTCTCAGGGCATTTTAAATTGCTTGTAGCCATGAGAAGTTCAGCCTTCTGGTTGGCTGACTGGAGGCTGAATTTGTTGGAGTGGAAGTTTCCCATGTGATGGTCAGCTGGTGAACTCAGCTAGCTCATCACCAGCCAGCACATTTCCCATTAAGGAAGGCGGAGGGCTCCTGAAAGCCTCCTGAAAGCCATCATTTCTCCATCACAGACCATCTGCATTGTCTCTGAGCTGATCGCACCTGTGGATGGTGCCCAGGTATCTCTGGCCATGTCTACAACTGGTAGAAAACTCCTCTTTGGGTCTCAGCTGTGTTCTTGCACAGCTTGTAATTTTTTAATTACCAGGCAACCACAAAGCTGAGAGGGTCTCAGTGCAGCTTTGATAACATCAGAGGACAGGCCTGGTTGGTCTGAGAGTTGGTTCCTAATTACTTGTGGGTAACTAGGAAGGCAGCCATCCTGACTACTCAGCTGGGTGTAGGACTCTGATCTCAGGGTGCCAAAATTGCTGCCTTCATTTCTCCCCGATTCAGTGGGATTTACACTTATTACATCCCGAAAATCAAAATGAAGGACTCCCTGAGGTGGAGAGCTGGAGTTGTTCACACATGCCATGAAGGAAAATAATGATCTGGACTTTACATGGTGTTCTATTTTATCATTCCCACACACAGAGGGAAATACCAGCTACTGTATATTTCCTGGGTGCTAGACACTAAGTCAAGATTTTTTTTCAGGTGAGGAGTTTGTAAACTCCATTTGAGTTCAGAATGGATTTTACATCACAAATTTTTAAGGGAAAACATGTCTGTTGTAAAAAAAGCAGTTGTTTGGTTTGGTGAGGTGTCCCTGATGATAAATATATAAAAGGTTTTATTAGTCATTGAAGAGTAGTTTAATATGGCACACATGTTCTGTGTGAGAGATCTGTGGCTTCAGTTTCTGTGATTGTGGGAATGTTGTGTTTCTCAGGTGGCTCTCAGCCTGACAACAGGGACAGTGCATTTGCTGAACAGCTACGAAGCCTTGCCCAAATCCTCACGTGAAATGGCTAGCAGAGTGCTGGATTGCGGGAGACTAGGTTGATAACTTTTGTGTACATTTTACCCTCTCGTTTGCCTCATTACCTTTGGAATTCATCTGAGAAAAGCAGTATGTGAGGAAGTGTCCACTGTTTTGCTAAGCAGAATGTATATGGCCAATGATTAACATTCATATGAGGGTGACTTTGTTGCTACCAACAATTATACTGGTTCCTCACTCACTATCTTAGAAAGGAGTGAACTCTTCATCTCAGCACAATTTGAGTGAAGAGTCTCAGTTGTGTCTCAAAGAGCTCTTGCAAAGAGCATGATGGCTGCTCTATGACTCCAAGACTCTTATCAACCTCTAGAATCTCGCTATTTTGTTGGGTTTTATTTGATATCAAAACTCTTTCCAAAGTAAGTAAATATGAGGATAGGTCCACTAATGCAATGAAAGAAATATTGGGTTATTGAACTTCCTTGAGTCCATTTTCTGAGCAACGCTAGACAACTTGAGTGGCTTTCAAGTAGTCATAGAACTATTTCATGAAACTGAATAGGAGGCAACTGTCTAGCACCAGGAACATGATGGAATAAAACCACTCGGTAAACACAGGTCTCCCATCTTTACTCAACTCCTTAGGGCCAAGAGTGCAGCATATTGTGCACCTAAAGGACCATGTACTGTCTTCTCTGAGATGGGCCTGCAGAGATCTGGAGCTTCCTCTGGTTACTAAACAGCAGAACACAGTTTTGCTAAGTAGTAAAGATGTGGAACATGCATACACCCCGCTGCAGGTCAAACTTTTGCTGCCAAAGTCATTACAAGAGCCTTTCAGTATTTCAGAGCCCTTTGAACTTGCAATCACAGTGTAGGGAGTTGTCAATCTTATTTAAGTAGTAAAGTTACAACACTATGGATCTGGGGAAAACCTAACTGTCTGGGCCAATGTTTATAACATAAAATGGTAGATTTTAATAAGATTATTGGAGAGAGTATGTGTTAATAGTTTAAAAAATGTAAAAAGCATTCCATATACAGGATAGCAAGTGCGGAGGAGAGCTGATTGCTTCTTGGTGCTGGGATAATTGTGGGTTTTCAATTTCTTCTTATTTCCATTAAGACTAGCTCGCTTTGGTATGCTTTTAGTGTATTTTAAAGTGGACACGGGGTTCTGGTCTTTCCCAGCATGCCCTTTGAGTGCCCAGAGGATGCTGGGTCTAGTAGGGTGTGGCTTACTAGAAAAGCTCCAGGATCAGTTGCTCTGGAAAGCGTACCTCTTCCTGAAGACTCAGAACCACAACAGCTAGGTTCTTCTCAGTCCTGTCCATAGTGGAGCAGGTATACTGCAAACCCAACCTCCGGATTCCTCCACCCTCATCTCTCTGCCCATGTGCTTCAAGGAATGAGGTGCTTTCTTTTTTTTTTTTGCTGTTTAATAGATTCTTAGGGAAGCTGTGAGTTTGTTACACAGGCAACCAATTTAAAATAGCCTTCTAATTTCAGAAGCAATTTAGAAGCATGACACCCAGCCCCTTCTGAGTTCTCATAAAGTTTTCCTGCCATTTTCTTCATAATACTAGGAGGATTTGGTGCACATATGGCTAATATTCTCTGAAGGCCTGAACTAATTCTCATCTTTATAAATGAGGCTCCTAGCTCAGTGCAGAAATCATGTATACTCAGTGAACAAATGCTTTTGACAGCACAGATACAATTACATGGAAGATGTGTACAAACACATGTACTGTTTGCATATTCATACCTGAGTACCCATGCTTGTGTTGTTCATACGGGTATGTATCTACGGGTTTGTATAAACATATTTACACATATGAATATCATAGCTATTCCTGAATCATCATTTTTATTTGTTGATTTATTCATTATAAGAGTGCCTAATAAGAAATACCACAATAAACCCATGCTGGAGATATGAGGATTGTAGTTCAAAGCCAGCCCCGATAGTAAAGTCTGTGAGACTCATCTCTACAATTAACCACCAAAAAACTGAAGTAGAGCTATGGCTCAGTGGGAGAGCAATAGCTTTGGGTAAAAATACTCAGGAACAGCACCCAAGCCCTGAGTTCAAGCCCCAGGACCAGCACACACACACACACACACACACACACACACACACACACACACACACACACACACACACACACACACACACACACACACACACACACACACACACACACACACACACACACACACACACACACACACTGGCTTAAATGTCTGTGTCCCTCCCAAACTCATGTTAAACCTTGGCCACCAGAGTGATGGTATGAAGTTGGTGGCTGGAAGCTGACTAGATCATAAGGGTCGGAACTTGCGGGAATAGCATTTGTGACCTCATAAGAGAGGCCCCGGGGAACCTTCTTGCCTTTTCAATGAGGGGATACAGCAGGCAGTCCTCCATGTACTAGGCATGATGCAGGCCGTCAGCAAACAGGACGTCTGCTAGCATCTTGTGCTTGGAGGTCTCAGGCTCAGAATGGTGAGAAAATAAATTTCTTTTCTGTGTGAGTCACCCAGTCTAAGGCATTTTGTTTCAGCAGCTCAAGCAGACAAAGACAGCAAGGAATTAGTCACAGTTACAAAGGCGGTCTAAAATTCTCGCTGTGGGAACTGCAAGAAATTAAGAAATTCCAGTTTAGGGAACTATAAGATGCCATTCTTCAACCCTGGCTTCATGCTAGGCTCAGCCAAGTATTAAAAATACACAGTGCTCTGATCGCTTTGGCCTGGGGAAGAACACTGGATGGCTTTCTGGCTAGAGCTTCCTCAATTATTCTAATGTTGTGTCCGGTTTACAGTCTGCTGCCGTGAACCAAGTTAATGATTTCTTTTTTCCTTGAGAAAAGTGGGAGTCCCAATATGGCAACGAAACACATCTGTGCACGTGCACGCAGGCGCGCGCACACACACATACGCATACATACACACAAACATATTCTGTAGGTCTTGGCAACCTGCATTCCGGTTTTAGAACTACCGCTGTTACTTCTCCAGCCTACTGGGAGGGAAATGGCACTGGGCATCGCTGTTCTGGTCCAGTACTTTGGAGTTTGCAAAAGTGCAGAATCTGAACCAGGGTGTCTGCGTTTGGGCTGTGCTTGTGGGATTTTGCTTTTAACAAGCTCCTGATTTTAACAAGCCACGATTGATACACAGACTTCACTTAGGGTGACAAAATCCTGTAAATTAGGAAACGCTGGATAAGCTATGATGGTTGGGAGTGATGCCGTGTGTGTGAGGGCGGCCAGGTTTCCACATGGGTGGTGGCACTGCAGCGTGTGTGTGCTGCAGGGAGTTTCCACATTAATGTTCCCTTTTCAGGCTGGGACCAGCCAGGGACAATCCCAGTGGAATGGCTGATCTGAGCTGCATGAGAGGAAAGGGAGGACCAGGTTGGGACTGATGGGGAAGAAGGAAAAGGGAAAGAAGTGAAATTGAGCATGGTGAGCACCTAGGGTTGCTATGTGAGATCTACAAAGGCAGTCTCCACTTTGGCTCTTCTGAAGAGATGAAAACTAGCTCATAGGAGGTGATGGTGGTTTGGGTTTTTGTTTTGTTTTGGTTAATGCATTATCAACTTCACATCTGAGGTTGGATAACCTCAGCTGCAATCTCTCAGCTACATGTTGGAAAGCTTGAAAAGAAGTGGCTGTGGAGAACCATTACCTGGCTAAAACTAAATTGCACTAAAGTCCTTGCCCGGAAGAGAAGACCTCCTCTCTCAGTTCCACAGGGAAACTGAAATCGATGAAAGACAAAAGCAGAAACCAAAGGGACAAGGGTCCTAAACATCTAAGCCAGATGGAAGGTCAGAGCGTTAAGAATCTCAAAAGCAACCTTACATTACCCCCAGTGAGGGAATGAAGTCCCTGGAATAGATTCCATGGTGGTCCTAAAATACATCTTCAGTCAAGTTCCTGGTACTTGAAAACATGCCCTAATTTGAAAACAAGGGTCTTTGCAGACATAATGAAGGATTTTGAAGTGAAATCATTCTGGATTATCTGGGATACATCTAGGTGAATCTTAAGACTGTGTGTGCTTTTATAAAGACATCAAGTATCCTCACAAGAGACAGAAGAGGAAAAGGTCATGTCACATCCACACAATGGCAGAGACACAAGTGATACAGCCTCAAGACAAAAAGTTCCTGGAGCAGGAACTGGCTAGAAGGAACTACCAGAAGCTGGCACAGCCGGAAGCATCCTTCCCTAGACTAGCTTTGGGAGAGAACATGGCGCTGCTAATGTTCTTGGTTTGCATTGCCAGCCTCCAGAATGCATAGAAGTTTCTGTTGTGGTAAACTATGCATGTGGTAGGTAGTTTGTACCCACAGCCCCACGACATCAATACACCTTTTCTTTTTTGGGAGGTCCATTCGTGGGGCCTGAACTTTGGGCCTGGGCACTGTCCCTCAGCTCTTCAGCTCAAGGCTAGTGCTCTACCACTTGAGCCACAGTGCCACTTCCGGCTTTTTTCTTTTTGCTTATGTGGTACTGAGGAATTGAACCCAGGGCCTCATGCATGCAAGGCAAGCGCTCTACCACTGAGCCACCTTCCCAGCCTCCTGATCATAACTTTAGACTCGAGAATGCATCCACGGATAAGCAGCTCACCCTCATAGCAGCCTGGCCTCCCCTCAGTGCCCTGTCTCCATTCTCCACAGAGGTGGGATCCTGGAAGGAACACTGGCTCGAGCTTGAACTTGACCTCCCTCATCACCTTCTAGCCCATCCCAGATAAGCCAATTGAACAAGGAAGGCGATGGTCAGAGAAGCCGGGGATGCTGGTATCCAGAGCTGCTATAATGGCCACAGAGCAAAGGCCTCACCACACCTGTCTTCTGAGAGATGTTCTCAGTCTTGGATTCTGGTTCAGTGAGGAATCTGTATAGGGTCTGTGCCCTGGGGAGCTCCCGCTACCTTTTTCACAGAAAGTAGAAGGAAGGGCAGAAGCTCTGGTTTCCTCACCCTGTAGGCCGTACCCTAGATAGAGTTGCCCAGCCTTGACCCTGATGGCATCTGTGGGATGGTGTGATGGTATGCCTTCGATGGGCGATTCGGCTTTTCCTTCTCCAGCCCAGATAACCTCTCAGATACCCACAGGATTGGGCAGTATCCTCGGATCACACAGCTGTGAGTTGATGGGGTGAGGGCGGGAAGATGCCTGTCTGACTCTGACACTCACAGCTCTCCTGTTCTGCACAACCACTCTGCTTTCCCTTGTGCTCCAGAGTAACGATTGTATCTAACCATGTGGCAAAATAACAAACCAAGCACATAAATAGATAAGCAACATTTAGAAACAGCAGGCCAGATTTTCTTGAACCAAGATCCTTTTTTTTCTTGTTGCATTGTAAATATTCGTTTGAGACTGGCTATTTTTATTTATTTTTTGCTGTATTACAGGCATTAGACATTTTTTTTTTCTGAATCAGATAAGCCTTTGTTACCCCAACCCAATCACCTCACTCATTCTGGGTGTCCTAAGAGAGAAAGCTGGACTTGAGTTTTCTCCTGTGGGAACACACTGAGGAGCCGCTGAATTTATCTTACACCATCATACATCTGGCTGTGCCATGACCTTTGGTATTTCTGGGTGCCCTTTGTTGTGCTAGTGCTGAGGCCTTTCATCCCCGCTCACGCTGAACACTCATCCTAGGTCAGAACAACTGCCCTGTCCGTTAAAAAATGCCATTACTAAGACTGAAGTCCACATCTCAAACCCAGCCTTCGAGCGTATTCCTTTCTACTGTGGCACAGTGACACCTTTATGAATACATCCTCCAGGCCCTAGCTCCTGACCCCACTGGATTCTGGGAGTTGGGGATCACAATGAGGCAGCAGTACTTACGGACTGTTCATAGTTCTTGGCATCTGGGAAATAAGAGGGATCTTCAACTCAGCCTGTGGAAACAAAAGCAAAGTCTTCAGTGAGCCTTCCGCATCCTGTTTTAATTCTGTTGCACATACTCCTATTGCGTCTTGTTAAAATTGGATGCAGGTGCTGGCTTAGGGAGAAGCGGTCCAGGTCAGGCCAATAATTGGTTTATTTCTGGAATGGGGTAGAGGAGGGGATTTTTTTTCCCCTGACATGCTGGCCTCCTTCTGTCAGCATTCATTCCATCTGCCCTGGGGAGCTGAGCAAACATGCACCGTGCTTGCTTTTCCCCGGTGTACAATTGTGTGTTTCCCTTGGGTGTGGGGCACATTAGCCCAGGCTTCGTTGGCTCTGCTCCGGAAGAGTTCACAGGCTTGCCAATGCATGGAGGAGGAGGGATGCTTCTCATTTCCAAGCATGACTCTCCCATGAAATACTTACTGGAAGTTTCATTTCTATACCATTTGCTCAGACCACAGCACTTGGAGTTCTGTATTCACCCACAAAGGAGACATCATTAGTTCCATTTACCATATAAATTAACAGCAGAGACCCCGGGAGTATCCAATAAATGTGTTACATCAATGATCACATTTAATCTACTCAAAGACCCTGGGAGGAATAGATGATTTTTTCCCATTGTATCAAGAAGGGGTCTAGCAAGAAGCAGATGGCAGCTATGAATTGGGTCACTTGAGAACACTGTAATAAGGCATGGGCCGCATGGAGGGAATCCACAGAGGTCGGTGAGGTACATGGGGGTAGCAGGGAAAGAATGCTGTTGTATTCAGGAGGGCTCAGAGGACTGAGTGCTTGCTCATTTATTAGCCTGACCCGCCTGAGTCTCTTTCCCCACTTTCCATCCTGGCACCCACAGACAGGGCTGGCTGGATAGCAGAGGAGCTGTGATGGAGCAGTTGATGGAGCTGCGGGGAAGGGGCCGGGGTGAACAGAGTGGTCATCTCCACCTCATGATCCTCCCCAGCCTGGGCCTCCTGCTGTTGTCCCCACTGGCCAAACTCAACAGGAAGCCTGGAGTGAGGAGCTGTTGATGTGGTTTATGTCTGTCAGATTCCTGGGGCTCCTGAATGAGTGTAACAGGGTGGAGAGTGGGTTTCACAGTTAGAGAATGAGGCCCAGGGTGGTTAAATTACATACCCAAGATCACCTATTTGCAAGAAGTGCTGGATGCAGACCATTCCATTTCCTAACCTGAGAGTGTATCCAATCCCACCGAACCTTATGGCAATTCTTGATGCTGTCAAAACCATATTCTAGCTACCCAGCCACTGTTTATGGAAAGTTGTGTGTCCAATGAGACCTAGTCCCCTCCCTGAAGGTGCTTCTAAAACTAAGGACAGAATGCTTCCTGCCTCCCTATATGACTAATGTTACCAAAGGGTTTTATAAGCACAGATGCACATAAGACAAAATGTAACAGATCTTAAGTCTTCCCCTGGATGGCCAGGGAAATCTGTGTAAATGGAGAGAGTGCTGGGGTGGGTCTGGCTGAAGCACTTTGGGTTTTCTCAGCTCAGAGGCAGGGAAGGTGGCCCAGGCCTATAGAGCATCATGTGCAGAGGTATGAAAGCATAAAGATGCATTCAGTGACACAAGAGGTTTGTATGTTTTGGCTTGGATGCTGGAAGTCCATGGGAAGGAATTTAGGAGGGCCCAACGAATGATGGATTATGCATGCCCAGGGTGGGTTTTGGACTTGGTCTATGTCATCTTGGCGTATTTTCTAAAGAACTTGGATGGAGCTCTAGGTCTACTGACTCCAAAGCGTATTCCCTCCTCTTACGATACTAGGTCACTCACTGGTAATAGGAAAAGGGAAAGAAGCAGCTAGACTTTCATTCACTGGTGGCCCTCTTTAGATGGTGCTGAGTGAGTGCCTAGATCAGGGTCTTCTTTTGGAAGATGTTTCTGCCATGGTGGATAAGAGGAGTAAAACTCACACCAGTGTGATACAGACAATGCCCATGAAGTACTATAAGAGCCTTAGATTGGGAAATGTTGAAGAAACTCTGTCCAATCCAGTGCTGCTGTTATGTAGCTGTGGAAGCCTGAAAGAGTGCTGCCATTATCCTGGTAGTATTAATGTGAAATAAGCAGGTGCATCTGAAAATGCCTAAGAAACTAAAATATGATGAAATATTACTCACACAATCAAGTTGCCAAGAGACCTTAACACCAATCTTGTTATATTTGAGCATATAGGATTATGAACATTGGTTTTTGAATATTAACATGTAGAAGGAATGAACTACTTGGTCATGGCTCTGTAGGCTAACGTGCCCACCGCCCAGAGCATCTGCTGCTCAACTGCTCTTCCTTGTTCAGTTCTGGCTTCCCTTGGAAAGCACCAAGTGATGCTATATTGATAAAACGAGCTGATCTTTATGGGGGACTTTTGGCTGGCTCTTATGTCCAGAATAAGGGAAGCAGAGATGAAGGATAGTCCTTCCCAGGATTACTGTTTCCCATCCCCATCAGTAAGGCCGGAAGTAGGCCGGTCCCGACTCTGCCATCCACTGCATAGCTTTGAAGAAAGCACTGGAGCTCCCAGGGCTTGGTTTCTTCACCTGACAAATGAGCAAACTGGGCCTACCAAGTCTTTTTGAGATCAAAGATTCCGTAGTGGAGTTCCTTTAAAATATTACAGTTGATCCAAGTTGTGGTCCAAAAAAAATCACTTTAAAAAAGTTAGAAATAGATCTATACATTTCTTGCATGTTCTTGCCCTTTTCAATGGAGCTCTTGGCAGGGAGAGTGAACTGGAGCGCATTCTGCTGAAGAAGATGTGCCCAGGACAGCCAGGAGGGGCTGGAGAGGGCTGGAGAGGCATCTGGGACTACGGCTTACCCAGAAGCCTCGCCGTATTGTTGGATGGGTCACATCTCTATATTAAAAAAAATGAATAAAAGTTTTCAAAGATAACCGGTTGCCAGATTTTGAGAGAGAGGAACAATCTGTTGTGTTAAGGTTTTTGTTTTGTTTTGTTTTAGTGGTGGTGGGGCTTGAATTCAGGGCCTGGGCTCTGTCCCTGAGCTCTTTTGCTCAAGGCGAGTGCTCTACCACTTGGAGCCACAGCGCCACTTCTGGTTTTCAGGTGGTTCATTGGAGGTAAGAGTCTCACAGACTTTCTTACCTGGGCTGGCTTCGAACCATGATCCTACGATCTCAGCATCCTGAGTAACTAGGATGACTGGACTGAGGCACCAGTGCCTGGCCTTGTGTAAAGATTTAAAACATATTTTAAAGGGAGCACCAAATTGTTCTGACATTGTAAAATGTGCAATCTGGGATCTTAATGACCCCTCCAGAGTATAAACCCAAGCGGGATTATCAGCAGGATAGAACGAAGGATGCACACAGATCTCTCTTCCATCAGACCATTCTACGCCCTTCTAGAACACGGTATGCTCATCTGATTTTAGTCCTCTTGTAAACGGTGTGGTGAGAAGGCGAGTCAGAAGGAGTTTTATGTCCACAGGATTTATGAAGATCTGATAGCAAAGACAAGGCCCTTTCTTTGGAGACCAGGGCTGTTCACTGCCATGCTCCTCCCCCCTTCCCTCCCCTCCCCTTGCCTGTGTTGGCATCTATCTTCTACATAACCAACTTGGCCTTCACACAGGTTAAGTAACTGCCCTGCATGGCACATGTAATTACTTGGTATATTAACTTCACAGGCTAAGGCACTTCAGCCATCCTTTGAGACAATCATTTGCTTCTTCTAAACCTGTGTGTACTTATCTGAGATGTAGGGTAACAGAATGGTCGTCTTTTTGTGAGCTTGCAAGGCTTACGTGAGGAAATAAGATGTCTTAAGGCAGAAAGAAATGAAATGATGATGGCTTTGAACTTGAACTTGAATTCAAATGTCTTACGCCACTTTTAGGGTTTGAGTCTCCCAAAATGAGAGGCCCTGTGTTCATAGCCACACAGCTTCCCTGTGTGCCTTTCAGAATTACCTGGGAGTTTGAAAAAGTATGGTGCTATGTCACTCACATCAGTGTAGCAGTTCTGGGGAGGAGCCAGGTGTGACTCTTGTTTAAATTCCGCAGATATTAGAATGGGGCAGGAGACAGCAGTGAATGAATGGCCCAGTGACAGCTGCTTCCCACCTCCAATGCCCAACGCCGCTCATGGATAGCGTCTCCCACAACTCACAAATGCTCTCTTATCTCTAGGTAAAGAATCGAATCCCCATGCTTCATTTATCTTCATTCTGTTTCATTCTGAAACTAAAGAAACACTATGTTTTTTTCATGAAAAAATATTTTACTTTCAGAATTATTTCTGAGTTAATTTTGAATGGAATCCTCTTAAAAATCCAAATCCTTATGCCAGGCTTCCCTAGCCGCACCGTGTGGATGATGGATATGCATCACCATGTGGTTTGTTTCTTGAGAGAACTTTCATCCGGGCTAGCCCCCATCACCATCCTCCTGTCTCTGCTTCCCTCTTTTTAAAAAAATTGTGACATAATATTTGTAAGTCTTTGTGGGGTGCAGTATTATAATCTTATCCATACATCCACATACACATATAGTGTAATAATTAGGTCAGGGTGCTATGTGCCTCGGTCTCCTCAATCATTGATCATTTCTGATTTGGGAAATCATACGGTTCTGATGGGAAAGGTTTCTAATCAGGCCAAAGCAGCGATTTCTAGGATTTTTATCTACAGGCAAGGACTAAAATCTAGTAAAATCCAGGCTCACGAAACTTTCAAGGTACAGTTCCTTCATTCATCCTGCAGTTGCTCATGGAGGCTCTACTGTGAGCTGGGTGCAGACAGGACAGCTGTGTTCTAGGAAGACCTGACTCCCCACAGCTCTACACACGATCACAATGGAAGGAGGATAAATATTTGCGTGTCAATAATAGAGGAGCACAAGGTATTACTGGGACACAAGGGAAGATTGGTCTCAAGCTGGTTTGTATGGTTTCCTGTGGAGTTGGTTAAAGTTTCCTGGCAAGCTACTCTAGGATTCTTGAGTCTGAGGAGTAGCCCCATGGCTGCGGCCTGCATGGTAATAGCCTGGCAGGCAGGATTTCCTGCCGAGGTACCTTCCTCACCCCAAGTTTTCTCCAGAGTCTTCAGGATCTGTTTAAGATAGGAGAGCACACAACATGGTGTCACACTGACTGGAGACCTTGAAAAGCTGAGAAGCCAGCAGTGAGTAACATCTGGCTGTGTTCTGTGCATGTATGCACCTGCAGAGAGCAGGACATTCCCTCTCTTCCTCCGAATCCTCAGCACTGAACTGCATGGTGGCTCTCCTTGACAAACACAAGTGGCCCCCGGGCGCCATCTGTCTGTCCTTCTTGTGGAAACTTGAATCCCAGCCAGACACCCAGGCACAGGGGATGCTAATTTTTCACACTGAAGGGACGCACAGTCGGTCAGGAAGGAATTGAACAGGAAGAGGTGGTGTCCATGGACCTAGGTGCACCTGGACATGCCACCAAGAGAGGCTGCCTCTTATCACGATGTCAGTTTATTTATCCAACAGGAAAATACCACCCTGCTCAGTGTTAGGCGCCAGTACAAGCTGACGGGACACTAGAATTGCCTGACTCTCAACCAGGCTCCAATATCAACAGAACTGGCTCATTATTTGCTTATTTTGTGTTAGGCATCTTTGTTTCTAATTGTCATTTCCATGGAATCAGCACATTGTGATCTGGACTTCTTTGGGAATGGAAAGTGAACTTCTGTTTGAAACTTTTTACCTAATTTTGCCTTTCTCTATGGCTCACTTTGTACCCTTCAGGGTAGGTCAAAGGTCATGTGTGGATCATGGCCTAGGAGCAAACAAACCTGCCTCTCCCATCCATTTGACCCAAACAATCACACAGTCTTGGCTGCTATCATTGTATTTGATTAGCTCACTCAAGTACTAACTTTATAGGTGTGAGAAACATTTTGCAGAGAATAATGTATTGATGAATAAAACCTATTTTTTTTTTAAAAATCTTTTATTTTTTAACCTGGAAACTAGAATAATGGAAATAAATTTCTATATTGAAACTCTCCTGGAGTCAGTGAATGTGTTAGAAAGCAAAGACTTGTATAAATGGATTGGAATTTTGGTGTGGATCTTAATCCAAAAATAATTAATACCCTTATGGTATCATAAGCAGTTTAAACAATTGAAAATATGTAATGCAGCAAATCGCATTTCCTTGTCATCCTTGAAAGCTCCTGCTAGCCATGGGGAATTCACCAACATTACCAAGCTGAGCTTGCAAAAGAGGCATTTTTATCATAAATATTTCTCCTGCATTTTCCTTGATACAAAATTAATAGTTCGTGAATAAAAAACAATGCTTTACAGTAAGGAATTATTTTTGCTTTCAAATATTTTCATTTATTCCTGGATGAGAAAGCTGATAAAAATTCTAGCTTTAGCTTCCCTGAAAGCTTAACCAGCATCATTTTAATGACCCTGTGTCTAACTAGATACAGGAAATGGTCAAGAGCAAAGAACAGCTTGCTGACTTTGTGTGGTTGGGAAGACAGGTTGTGGCTAGTCAGCCTCAATTGGGTCAAGCTGAAGGATAAGGTCTAAATGAAAGCTTGATGCTTTTTTCTCATTAAAATAGGAAAACAAAAATTCAGTATATACAACCACACACATCTCATTGTCTAACAAGCAATCGCTCAATCGCTCAATATATTCAAAATGACAGAGGTTGGGTGAAGAATAATGCATGTATCTGGGGAAGGGGTCTGTGTGTGTGTGTGTGTGTGTGTGTGTGTGAGAATATGTATATGTGTCTGTGAATTTGGGCACATAAATGTGAGAGCTTGGGATAAACATGCTGAAATGAAGATTCCTCAGGCCTAGAGATTTATTAATATCTGCCATAATTCAAAATTATTTATAATTTTCTTCTCTTTTCATATCAAAAATTAGAAAGTCATATTTTAGAGATGCTCCTTTTTAGAGGAAAATAGATGCTGATTGAATTTCTGATTCTAATTCTGGTCAGGACAACCGGCTCAATTTAATTAAATATAACATTTAATTTTATTGGATTTCCAGTGAGTGGAAGCATTTGAAGTCAAATGGATTGTTATTATAGATTTTTTTTGAATAATAGAGTTGGCTAGTTTTTAAATTTTTCTGCTATTAAGTATGAACATATTTTTTTTTAAAAGAATTTGCAATTGTCTGGGCAAAAGCAACCTTCCCTTAAGTGTCTCAAGGGACCATGTGTGTATCCATTGTTTATTTCAAGCAATTCTGAAAACATCCCTAATGTGCTGATCCAATCTATAGCTTTTGAATTTATTGCTCTTAGGGCATTTGTTTATAAAAGCCATTTTTTTTCTTTCTTCTGATGTCTAATTCTGCAGAAAGGGTTCCATCCTATAGTGTTAAGCTTTCCCCTTTATTCTGCAGTAAATGGATACCATTGGCCTTCTCTTTTCTTATTTACCTATCTCGTCTCATATGCTTTTCTTTCTACTGTAAGCCCTTTGTCCTTCTTTCTCCTCTGCTTCTGTCTGCCTCACCTCCTCCTCCTTTATTCTCTTACTAACACTATTTGTGCTTTTCAGCTCAAATGAAACTATAGCAAAAATGGACAAACTTTTGTCTATCCCATCTGTCTGTCTATCTACCTATCTATTTATCTACCATGCATGCATGCATGCATCCATCCGTCCTGTGTCTACTGAGTAAATTGTGACATATTATATTTGGTATGGTTGGCACTGATCTTAATGAGCTGATCCTTATTTTTATTTTAAGCATCACCCTTGTCAAACCCTTATTTCCATGAGGCTCTTACAGGTGGTGAGAGCCCACAGATCAAGGGTACGTCTGGTAGTCTAAGGCTCATCAGAATATCCCAACTGTGACTGATTCTCCATTAACTGATGAATGACTCAGGTAGTACTGAAAGGAGTTTGGGAAAAGGACAGTTAGAAGATTATAATAAGATTCAGGGGTCAGGATACCATCACATGCAGGCTGGGTTTGGGTGAAGACAGCTCTAGCCAATCCTACTTTTTCCTCAGATTGCTAAAGGCCAGCAGAAAAGACGAATGTCCTTCCAAGGTTATTTATTGAACCCCTGCTGTATGCTGGTGATAGCTGGTTATTTTTTGGGTAATAACAACAGCCTAAAAGAGGTTTGCATGAGACTGAATACCCCAAGTGGAGGCATGACGGCTCAGGTAATCTAATTAATACTGAACTGAGAGTAATGCAATTTATAACAGTCATAATAATAATAACAATAATGGCTTTCACCATGTATCAGAACCCTATGTAAAGACATTCTGCTTCATTTAGATTTCCTTGTAGGGCAGCAATCCAAATGACCCAGATCTTTCTATATGGGACAATTCTGTCATTTTGTTCAGTGAGAGGCAAATCTGTCCAGCAAACAGATGAGACTGTCTCTTTGTGTGTGACTGAAAGTACCTTCAGAACCCTACATTAGAATTAAGCTTCTTCCTCTGTAACTAGCTATTCTTTACTATCACTTTTATTTAGGCTCCTCTGGTAAGACATGAGACAATTCTTGATGCCCCAAACTCCATGATCTGACCTGAAACATTAGGGCACTGGTGGTTACCATTATTTGTTCATGGGATTATTTTGTAGACCAAAGAATCTGATGGAAATGAAAGCATCTTGTAAATATTCAACTGTTATGAAAACATAGCTGAGATAGTTATTGAGTCATTTGTGTGTATTGTTATCATGAAGGATCCTGTGAATTTGAAATTTATAAGGGGAGTATTCCAAAGAAATTTCTCTATGCCTTTTCCATTCAATCTTAAACATTTCAGAGGGTCAGTGTATTAGAGGAACTGCAAGACACTACTGATAAAATAATAAAGTTTAATACAATTATGATGAGATTAACTTTTTATAGAAATCATCTTAAAATAGAATATATTTAGGTTAATTTTCTTTTGGTGCCATTCATGGGGCTTAAACTCAGGGCCTAGGTTCTGTTCCTAAGCATTTTTGCTCAAGGCTAGCACTCTACCACTTGAGTCACAGCTCCATTTCTGTTTTTATCTTTTGGTAGTTAATTAGAGATGATAGTCTCCTGGCCTTTCCTACTTGGGCTGGTTTTGAACTGCAGTCCTTTGATTTCAACATTCTGAGTAGCTAGGATCATGGGTATAAGCCATTGGTGCTTGACAGGTTAATATTTTTCAATAGGATTAAAGGTCAAGGATCTAAGGAACATTTGTCTGCGATAAAGTCAAGGTAGTAATACTAACAGAAGTAATGGTAGACATCACTTACTTTGAGCTTAATCATTGTTAGACATTGTAATGTACAGTTTTTCTATATCGTATCTCTTTCCTCACCACAAATACTAGTGGTTACCACAGTCACATTGAAACAAGGATAAAGTGAGGTTTTGAGAGGTTAAACAACTTGCCTAAAATCCTGCTCCTAATAACAATTGTGATTTCACACCCAGGCAATCCATGTCTCAAAGATGGATGGGCTAGAGAGGAGGAAGAACTCAGGAATAGATGTAAGAGTGTGGGATGGGGAGAGTGTAGAGGTGTCCTACAAAAGACTGCCTGGAGAGATGAGACTGACCAGGGGAATCTTAAGCCTGGATGTGGACTTGGTGGACCTAGAGCATCTATAGGCATCTATCAGTTGTCACGGAGCAGAACAACTCCTAGGGCCTGCCTAGACCTGTCAATCACCCCCTCAGCCAAGACATCAGCCAATCACCACCTCAGTGCAGACAGCAGCCAATCACCACCTCAGCCCAGACAGCGGCCAATCACCCACTACCTCAGCCCAGACAGCAGCCAATCACCCACCACCTCAGCCCAGACATCAGCCAATCACTACCTCAGCCAAGAAACCAGCCAATCACCCCCTCAGCCAAGAAATCAGCCAATTATCACTTCAGCAATCCACCTCTTGCAATGGTGGTGTGACTTCTGACACTGTGTTCTCCAAACAAAATATAGCAGTTTGGTGTCCCATGTAAATGTGTGTCCACTGAGTAGGCATGCTGATCCCTGGAACTTATGACCTGAGCATGCTTGAACAAAGTCTATACAGATATATGTAAAGGCCAAAATGATAGAATGGGACAGCTGCTGTGCTCCCTCACATCTGAACATCCTGAAGGAAGCATTGTGTTGAATTGAAGCCCCTTTGGACAACTACTTAAACATATTAAAGAAAACGAAAACAAAGCACTAATAGAATGTATTTCAAATGTTCTCACCAAAAAATTAAGTATTTGAGAGGATGCATGTTAATTGGCTTGCTTTAATTATTCCACATTGAATTCCCAAGTTCCAACATGGCTTTTCACCCTCCCCAAACATATACACATAAATTTTGCTAATTTAGAGGTATAAATAAAAATTGAAAGAGGAAGGGTGGTTTGACTGTGATGTCAGACACACCCAGTGCCAAACAAGAAGTTAGAATTCAAGGTCATTCCTGTCATATTCTTTCACCCCCTGACTGGGTTTCAGAGACAGACTGGAGTCTCTCAGGATCCTAGTGTCCTCTTCTGTAAAGTAAGAATAAGTACATGTAGCAAGCACAGAAAACTGAGTATTCATCGCCTGTCTGATACACAGCAGCCCACGCACAGCTGTACAAATCATTAGTGGAGGACATGGTTAAAATAATCTGAATAATTATTCTCAAAGTGTTCTGTCAGAAAGTAACAAAAAGTAGATAAAAAGCACAAGAATTTCTCTGCAATAGGTCCCACCCCATTTCCATTTTTCATTGTTTTTCTTTTGAGATACTCATCTGAAGCTTCCTGTCTCTCCCCTCCTCCCCTCCCCCCATCACTTACTTTGCAAAATCTCTAGCCATTTGGGCTCAATCTATTAAACATCTTAAATACAATTAGATTCAAGTGCTTATCTCTCTTCTTAATAATTTAATTCTTTCCAACATCCAGTCTCTCTCCTGCTAGGAGGGGTAGTGGGTCTGGAGGAGCTCTGTAAGCTTTGACCTTCGTGGACCTTGATGGTTGTTTGTGGGGCTGGGACGGGTGGGGGATGTGAATGCTCTATGAATGGAGTTGGATTCTGAGTAGGATACTCCAGGTCTCTGGTACCCTGTGACCTTGGGTATCACTCTGTATGGCACTACATACAGCCAATCATAGTGTCAGAAACACTATGTGCATTGCTGACAATGTCATAGATACTCACAAAGTATGTTAATCTTCACAGTTTCAAATTTTTCAACACCAAAAACAGCTAACTGGAGATCAGAGAGGTCAAGCCATTATACAAAGCCTCGCCCGGCACACACTGGATTCCTGCACCACTTTTTAGCTGAGCTCAGAGCATTTTCTCTTTCCATTTCACCATCTCTCCACCTGGTCAATGTCTCTGGGCCTCAGTTTCTCTCTTTTGGCAGATGTAACATACAGCCTACCTACTTCCTTAAGGTGTTAAAGTCATTAAGGAAGAAAACATATAGTCAAATGCTTTGTAGTATGAACGAGTCTAGGCAAAGGTAGTATGCTTTTATTCTCTAGTGGGATTATTCAAATAAAATATGAGTACTGTGATGTAGATTAATGAAAGCCATGCTGACTGTGGGCCTGCTTTATGAATAAAGTCAGAACTTATTTGGGTGAGGAAATGGAAATAATGGAGAATGAAAGTAATATTTACTTGATGGCTACATCAAGTATATACTATAGCAAATACAAACACGGTATTAAGTCTAATTATTTGTATAGGCCTTGGGTGACACTATTGTCCTATTCTAAGGAGGCAGGAATTAAGGATAGGAGAGAAGAGGCAGTTCTGTCCAAGTGGCAGAATTGGGATCCTGACCCTCTCCGGCAAGGATCAACTCCCATAGTCTTTCCAAGAGTGTACCTGACTTAGGACCAAGTGAGCTAGACATTAGAGTCCCCTGATGTTGAGGCCAGAGCTGTCCAGATGGCACAGAAAGCTTTAGCCTTTGTTTTCAGAGTGGCCTTGTTCCTGGAGTCATCTGAGAGGACTCCCTGGGGGGAAGAATCAGAAGCACTGCCATTCATGCAGATGTCTGGGGCCATTAGATCACCGCGAGAGTGGATTCAAGGGTGAATTCTGTGGAACTGCCAACAGGGTTCACCGTCCATACCAGTCAGTCCCAGGCAAAAGGCAATTTCGTTTTGAATTTTGTTAGTGAATCCCCTAGGATTTGAAAAACCTGGATGGTGCTCCTTCAGCCACTCAACCTCTGCATGGGTGAACCATGGCAAGGGACACCCCGCCTTCAAGGGTGGGTGCAAGGATTGAGTTAATGCACCAGGCTGGCTGGCAAGAGCCAACATTAAATCAATGCAACTTGCCCTTCCTGCTTCTCTAGGGCATATTTTATCTGAGGCTCGTCAGGGGATTTCTGAAGCTTTGCCATTTCTCTGGCAGGCCTTGGCATTCTTTATCCCGTGGTTTGTCTCCTGAGAATCTGAAGAGTCACTACCATTGGAGGCACTGGGCCACCGTGCAGACAAAGATTAAAAAATCAAAGGGCTTGTGTAAAAAATAAAATGAAATCAAGTGGACATCAGCAATATGCAATCCCATCAGCATTGTTCGGAATTAAATGGTCTGGGCTTTGATGGCACTTTTCTCTTTTCTCTCTCACTGCAGCTTATTATTTGTTTGTTCTAACCGAGAGGAAAACCTGGAAGAGAGAGCTCCTGGCACAGTTCAAGGATAAGTGTTTGATCCTGGCTTTCATCTCGCTCTTGAGCTCCTCAACCACAGGAGCTGGGGCAGAATGCCTGCATGGCTCCAAAGCCTACATCTTCTTTGTTAAACTCGAGAGAAAATTGTACTGATTTGGAAACTAGCAAAGCTAAACTTCCACGGAGGCTCTAGAAGTTAACTTCTTTGAATGACCCATTTTGAATTGAGGCTGCCTTGCAAGGAGCCTGTCCCAGTGCTCAGAGTCGGTCTCTTGACTTTAGTAGGGGGTCCAAGATTAGGTTGAACACATTTAACCTGCTCATTCTTTCTGGCTAGCCATCTTGATTCCTTTTCCCAGTAGGAAAGGAATGAAGGAATCCTTAAAAAACGGGGCTAAGGCAACCAGCTTTTTTTTTTCTTCAGTTGATGTTACAAGGCCCCTCATTTCTCTATAGGAAGGTTGTTTTTGCTTGATGTGGAGCTCTTTCCTAATGATCACTTATAACCACGAGATGCTGCACAGTTAGTTTACCTGGCCAGCTGGAGATGTGTCACGAGCTGAGGGTGGAGAAGTCCTGGGAGAGGGCCTGGTGGCGACATCAGGGAGAAGTCAAGATGCTGGTGACCTGGAAGGCAAGGTGAGGGGGACCGAACTGGTCCAGAGTCTAGCATGTCCTTCTGCAGAGGCCGGCGCAGATGGCCTTTTAGTTCTGGTTTCCTGTGAGCTGTGGCCACAGACCTGGGGGGGAAACGGCTGTGGCAGGCTGAACTTCCTCTTCTTGAGATGTAGTGTGGCTAAAGTAAGGTGTTGGAGACTTTGTCTTCAACCCCAAAGGGGTTCTTAATGTCACACAAGGTCCTTACCCTTACTTATCCTTGGCAACTCCCCAGAATACCTTAAAACAGACCACCAAGCAAGTGTGAAAGGTAGGCTCTCTTCATCTTACTTCTCCTGTGCATACTGGACATTTAGTTATCTTGTGACTGGATGTTGTAATGACATCCCAAGCCATCCAAGAAACATGGAGAAACACCCTCAGGGATGGCGGTGAGAAATGGCCACTACTTCTTCTTGCTATGTTCGTTATTAGCTATGGGATGCTGGGCAAAAGGCTATTTATTTCTCAACTCATTCCTGTATCTACGATGGCAGAATTTTAGAATTTTAGAATTAGTATAAGAAATGAACAAAACAACATCGATAAATTCGTGGACTCCCTACGAGGTACTCAATATAATTTAATTTCCTTCTGACTTAAGTTTGATCCATACAGGGGCCTTGTTAAGAACCTATTGTTCTTCATCTTGATACTTCACTTTTTTTTTTATTGTGAAAATACTATACAGAGGGGTTACAATTACATGGGCAAGATAATGAGTACATTTCTTATCAAGCATTGTAGCCACCTCTCTGTTTCCCCTTCCCATCCCTTCCCATCCTCCCCCGCCCTCCCACCCAATCCTCCTCCTCCCTCCCCCCCCCCCCCCCGCAATGAAAGTTGTAAAGTTCATTTTCAACATAATGACTTGTATATCTCATTGTTGCAATGGGTCCACCTGTATCCCTATTTAAACGCTTTGTTTTTTCCCTGCCCCTCCACAAATTATACAAACATCAAATACAGTGAAAGCAGGGGTTATACCGTGGGGAAGGGACAGACAAAGCAACAAAGAAATCATTTTATAAATATATTAGAAACAATTGCATGAAAGAAAAAACATTTGAATACATATCTTAGGGTTCATTTCCCTAACATCAACTTATCTGATCTTTTCTGCTTGTCTCAGACATATATTAGTTACTACAAATAGGGAAACCATGGGACCTATGTTTCTTTGGGCCTGGCTTACTTCACTTAATATAATTTTTTCCAAGTCTTTCCATTTCCTAACAAATGGGGCAACGTCACTTCTATATATGTGGATGTTACTGGTGTTGAATTCCCCAACAGTAGCCTATCTTTATTTGAAGTAAATTCAAAGAAAATTTGTATGTTCTTGGGCAAATACTAGAGTTTTGACTTACAAGGGAAACATGGAATTAAGCGCTCACGGCCTGGGGCCAGGACCGTGCTAAGCAACTTGCAAGCCTTATCTTACTTAATCTTCTAATAACCATGTAAGGAAGATACTTGAAATGATATTTGTGTAACAGTGAAAGATACGGTCCAAGGAGACGCAAGCAATTTATTCATGTTGTCTATTAGTGTTTGTTGTATTTGGGGCTTAAAGCAACCAAAAACATCCAGTTTTTTTCAGCTCACTCTTATGTGGGTCACTGGGTCAGTTATTTGGGTCTAGATGTTTACTATTCAAAAAAATTATTATCTCTAAGTACAAAGGAGTTGCCACTTAACAAAGCAGCTCTTGAATACAATGTATCTTGATCAATGAATGCCAACATTCTCACCCATCCCTCCCTCCCCACCCTTTCCTTCACTCTTCTTCATTTTGTAGGCTATACATTGGATTCCTGCTTGCATTTTCCCTTTCTCCTTCCCTTCATTTGTCTCTTCCTTTCTCTTTGACCTCCCACTCCACCATTTTAGGGTACAAAGCACCACACGGGGTACAGAAACAGAACAGACGTTTCTTGTTTCAGACTCTGGAGCAGCCAGAGGGCCAAGGGCCAGGTGTCAGGCAAGGTTGGTTCCCTTTGTATGCGGTGGTGAGAAGCTGAGCTTCAGCCCCTTGTAAGCTTGAAGTTGCTGTCTTTGTTTCTACACAGCATTCTCTCTGTGTGTACCTGTCCCCTTCATGAAAGGACACCAGACACATTGGGTTAGGGTCTACTCTATGGCCTCTCAGCCTCAACAGGTTTCATTTTCACCCATGTATACAGCATTTTCATCCTGTTTACCCTCTTTACCCTCATTAGGACCCATACCCCAGAGAGCCATGTTTTACATCTTGTCATTATTTTATTTTATTTCATGTTTGTTGGTTGTGGGGCTTGAACTCAGGGCCTGGGTGCTGTCCCTGAGCTCTTTGGCTAAAGGCTAGTTCTCTACCACTGTGTGCCACAGTGCCACTTCTGGTTTTTGAGTGGTTAAATATAAAGTCTTACAGACTTTCCTGTCCGGGGTGGCTTCAAACTGAGATCCTCAGATCTCAGCCTCCTGAGTAGTTAGGATTATATTAGCCACTGGTGTCCGGCTGTCATTTATTTTTTAAAGTATATGTTAATACATTTTAAAAGGGGGTTCTGTCATGGTATTTTATACGTTTAGTGAGATTGACTCTCTTCAATTACTTTCTGTTTCATTCTTTCCCTACCTCTTATTACTGGGCAATTTTTAGTAGGTTTTGCTATGACATCTTTGTATACATTCGCAGTGTATTGTTCACATAAAATTTTCATTTTCTCTTCCCTTTGCCTCTAGTCATGTAAAACAGTTCCACAGTTGCCAACATGTAATGGGACAAATAGGAATTCGCTAGACCAACAGAGAATAGAAAGGGAAAGAGAAAAGGTAGTAATAGGATGAAAGAAAGGAAAAAAATAAAGAAGGAAGCAGGATAGAATGGAGGAGGGAAGATGCTTATGCAGAAAGGCATCACAAGAGAGAACGTTCAAGGCCCAGGAGATTCTATGTCTGAATGCAGGAGTAGACAGGACTTGCCACAGAAACAGCTAATGTCAGAGTACACACTCGCAGAGCCAAGGCCAGACACCCACACGTTCCGGCCTATGTTTTCTCTTCTTGCCCTACATTGCGCTGGTGGATGGAATCCCATGTTCATCTTCTGTCTAGCTGCTTCATGAGTTCTTACCTCTTCCCCCCTACTTCTCATTCCTGGCCTTCACGATCTGTGGGTCCGTACTCTTGAGTCACAATATGGCTTAAGAGGACAATCCAGGAGTGTCTGGACTCTGACAAACCTGCGGTGATTCTCCAGTGCTATTGCTCAGAGGATGTGTGGCTTTGGGCAAGGAACTGAATCATTCCCATCCTTGCAAGCGTGGTTGTGATGATCACATGAGTTACCTCCCACAAGTGTCTAGCTCTGTGCTTGGCACCTCACCTCCTTTGGTTTTCCCCAAGTCTCTCTCCAGTACCATGAAAACATGCTATGGGGTTAGCAGCCATATGAACCAATGGATTAATGAACCACATCTGTGGGTAGAGGACGTGCAATGCATACAGAGCAGCACGTGGGTAAGGGGATATTTTGGGTCCACTCTCCATTTATTGAGTTTTTTTCTCTTCTTCCGGGATATTTCTTTCAAAAGTGTGAAGCTCCTGAGCAGGTCCTAACTCAAAAAATTACAGAGTAAGAAAACAAGTAAGTAAACAAACCCCAAATAAAATGCAAAGGAAAAACCAAGCATGACATTGAGGACCAAATTGTACACAGAGAGAGAGTCAGGTTTCCAGGAATGACCAGCAAGAAAATGGCAGGGAGGATGAAGTATCAGATGGAGGAGCTTTAGAGTTATTGGCTCACTTCAAATCCTGCCCAGCTCCACTCATGAAAAGAATTCAGACAGGTTTATCAAAACAATTCTCTCATTCTTAGTCTCTAAAAATGGGGTGTGAAACTAAGAGCTTCCTAGCATTGTTAATGCATGAAATTAAAAAAAAATTACCTTGCAAATACAGGAGAGAGACATATGTTAGCAAGCTGGAACTCATTTCAACAGGAGGTCTTTACAGTTTTTCAACTTTATGGCACATGAGGAGGGGACTGATATTTTCATTTGTACTTTAAAAAATATTTTTTATGTTTAACCTTTTAATTTTGAAATGTTATAGACTCATAAGAATTTTTTTTTAAAAAAATGGTTTCTACTAGTACCTCTTCCCCCAAATCCTACCCCTAGACACTGAATTCTTTTTAACAACCATTCTGAGCACAAGCAAATTTGATTCTTCATTCACTCCCTCTTCTTAAAGTAAGGAGTGAGGGAATGTGTTGGGGAGGAGCGAGGGAGAAAATGGCAGGACCTCAGCTAAGCTTTCGCTTTCCTGCTGATTTTGCTCTTGGTTTCCTTTGCAATTTTTTTTTTTGTCTTTCCCAACAAGACAAATTTAGGTGTTAAAAGAGAAGGCTGGTTCTGGGTAAACAGCCTGACACCCTGCGGCATTCTGTTTTCCTGCTTTCAGCGGGTAGTGACTGCTATGCTCAGCCTCATACCTGACAACTGGTCTCAGGCCAATGTCAAGAGCTGAAGCTGAGCCCTGAAACTTAAACATCCACATATCCCCAAACACAAAAGAGACAGTTTCACCACCATCAGTGACGGATGCGTTTTATGGTTCATAAATCCCTACCTGACAGTACTGTCTGTCTTCTGTAAGAGATCAACAACTGTGTATTTTTAAGAATTATTATTATTTTTTATAGCGGAAGTCTTGTGTGAAAACCTGGGTTAATTAGCAGCAGCATTTCTGATTCATTAGAGCTGGGCAACTGTTTATTATAGGTACCTCAAGCAGTTGGCCTCTGGATCACACTAATTGTCATTCCCTCCTTGTTTCCTGTCCTGTCACACCGTGAGTCCTCTCCCCACAATTAGCTGTGCCCTCTCTCCCACACCATGTGGCCCCTTTCAAAGTGAGATGTCTGTGTGAGCCGGAGTGGTGACCTCTTGTGGATACAAGACATGTTCAACTTTTGCTTGCCTGGTGACACCAGATGGAAAGTCTTTATGAGTGCTATGAAAGAACTTCTTGGCACGGAGCTCAACATTATAAACACAAATAAGCTCAAAATTATGTTTCTGTTTTTCTGGGGGCACTGTAGTGGTTTGGGTGATCCATGGATCTTCTGGTATCCTCCAGCTCTGGGCCACCCATCCAGACCAGGCCCCATCCAGGAAAGAACTCCACATGGTAAGTCCAGAACTCCGTGGGGAGCTCACAGCGGAAGGGCCAGTCTGAGGCCCACAGGATTTCTGACCTTTGTATTTTCCTAATCCTGTTTTATTGCATCGTCATCTAAGGTTTTTGAACAAGTCAAGGTGCTGAGTGCATGTACCGACTGCTTTTCCTTGCAATCTTTGCCTGGGATTTCTTGGATGTCCCTCTTTCCTTCTTCAAACAATAGCTTGGTTGCCAATGCAACAGTCTCTGTGAACTACACATTCATTGTTGAATTCATTCTGCTCTTTCCCAGAAAGGCTTCACGGGGCTAATCCTAGGACTTTTCAGTAAATGCAATAATTGTTCTAGACATTCTACATAAATGTATAATTTATTCATTATGGTAATGCCTCCATGTTGAAACTATTGTTGTGGCTGTATCTTGTAAACAGCAGGATCAGCGTTGCTGACTTCTTGCAACACTGGTGATCGGTTCATTTGTCACCTTATCCTACCTCTGTCCCTATATGCTCTGCAGACCATGGGTGTTCCTATCCTACTGTGGTTATGGAGCAAGTGGTAGCAGAGGTGACTTCCTGAACCAGGAAATGCCAGTGATGCAGGAATGCAGGATAAATGCAGTGTGGTAAAGTGAAGGTATAACAAGGGCAAAAATGATACTAAGGGGCAGCAGGATTATAAGGGACAGAATGTTTGAGGGATATGGGGTGAGACTTTAGGTAAGGTGATTTGAGTTTGAACCTCTGCCAAGTGGGCGTTGGAGCTCAAATCTGAATGATGAAAGGACCCTGCCAGGGATTACTCTGGAGGAGAGAGATTTCCAAAGAAAAGGCTGGGTTTATGGGTATGCATGCTTTCAATGATAAACCCCAGAAGGAGGCTGTAGTTAACTTTCTTTTTGGAATCCATTATAATACCAAGGACTCACATGGCATTACTCATGTGCTGCAATAGCTGAATTGCTGCTGTTCTACTACCTTAGCCATGCCTGCCATCCAGCTTTTTGGCTGGTTAAGAAGAGAGTCTCAGGGACTTTTCTGCCTGGACTGTTTTCATGCCAAGATCATTGGATCCCAGCATCTCCAGTAGCTAGAATTACAGGCACGACCTATTGATACTTGGCTTAAATTTCACATTTTTAGTGGAGAAAATAGAGTCTTAACAAGATGGAATGGCTTACCAACATGGTGATCTGAGGAGAAACTAACTCAGAGGCCAAGTTTTAGCATCCAGAGAAAATGCTCTTCTTCTAGGTCAGGATCGTTCTGTCTCCTCATTTTGCATCATAATGGTTGCCGTCATAATCCATTCTTTTTCTCGGGCAGAGCCTTGTTTAGAAAAATCTGTCTGGGTATGTGACATCATCCACAAGGGGAAAAATCTGCTGTAGGTTGTTTGCCAAACACTTTTCCCTGAGGTTATAAAACACTGGAGTATTCTTAAACTCTGCAGGCAAATCACTGCTTTTCATGCCGGGACCAAATTGTTGGCAAGGTTGCTAAATTGGTAGGCCAAAGGGCCCCAAGCCTTCTGTCCTCACAGAGGCTGAATCTAGGTCTTGAAGTAAGAACCAGATGAAGAAAAAGGAAACAGTATGGAGCATTGAGGAGGAAACCCTTCCTAGGGTGTGCATTAGCTTGTGTGATGAGCAGGCTGTGGGTGGGACCAAGGACTCAGAATAGAAGAGGAAGGAAGCCACAGGAACACCACGGGGGAGTTAGGCCTGTGCTTGTACTTAGGCATAGTCTCTTAACTTCACTCTTACATTTCCCTCCCCTTCCCTTCCCTCCCCACCCCTCCCCACTCTTCCCCTTCCCCTCCGCTCCCCTTTCCTCTCCTTCCCTTCCCTTTTTCCTCTCCTCCCCTCCCCTTCCTCTACTCCCTCCCCTCTTTTTCCTTCCCCTCCCCTTTTCCTCTCCTCCCCTCCTCTCCCCTTTCCTCCCCTCCCCTCCCCTCCCCTCTCCTCTCCTCTCCTCTCCTTTCCTCTCCTCTCTTCTCCTCTCCTCTCTCCTCTCCTCTCCTTTCCTCTCCTCTCTTCTCCTCTCCTCTCTCCTCTCCTCTCCTCTCTTCTCCTCTTTCCTCTCCTCTCTTCCCCTCCTCTCCTCTCCTCTCCTCTCCTCCCCTCTCCTCCCCTCCCCTCTCCTCTCCTCTCCTCTCCTCCACTCCCCTCTCTCCTCTCCTCTCCTCTCCTCTTCTCTGTTCTTTTATCTCTCACTTTTTAAAACAATGCCTTTTGGATTTTTTAGGAAGAATAAGGAATCCAAGGCAGCAGGAAGAGTAACAAAAGGTGTATGGAAAGTATCTTAACCATTTGCAACCTCTTTCTTGTACTTTGTTTCCTTCTATTTGCATTTCAGTCTATGATGAGTCTAGCATTCCATATAATGACTCAAAGGCATTCACTTGAAAATCTTGTGTGAATCCACCAGTTGGTGAAGCACTGAGCAAGGTCAAGCTCTTATCTCAACTTTCAGATCGCTTGCCTTGGTCAGTGGTATTTTTTTTTTCCCACAGAGATTCAGCACAGTGAAGCCCAAGGGCTGAGTTTCCAGTCAGCAGTTGGTGACCCAGGTCCTCTGTGGGGGAAGGCGTGGTTCTGTGGCAGCTTCGTGTAGCTGCTTTCTAAGGGAACATTCTGCACTTTGAGGTTTTGTAAGAGACTGAAGGTCTGTGGTTCTTAGGTAGGGATCAAATCTACAATCAAAACCCCACAGTCAGTTCATAGTATATAGCAGAGGACTAGGGGCCTAAGAAGAAGGTTCAAAGAGGTAAAATATGGAGGAAAGAATTCAAAGACACTTTAAGGACTGCTCACGGTGTGTTCTTAAAATGAGCGCTCTCTGAGTGTGGGGTTTTATGTCTCCTAAAATCAGCCACATAGAAGATCTCCAGGTACACAGCACATGCTCAGTGAATATTAACACAAGAATGAGCGACTAGCCTTGTGGCTAGGGGTTTCTCTGTCTGTTCGAGTCATCTGTTTCCATGCCTGCACCAGCCCTTCAACAACTTTGTAAATTAGAACATGGAAAAGGGAAGAGGTTTAATAGACGTCCTAAATAACTTGAATAATAAGCCCTCCTGTAATTTGAATAACAAGCCTCCCTATGTTTGCTGATAGGTTTCAGGCGAATGTATAAAGTCTGTACTAAGCAAATACCTAATATGGACTGAGTCAATAGTCTAGTCAGTGAAGCAGTGGGCAGATTTTCATTGAAGGGCTTTGCAGGGCTGGAGCACAGAGTTTCTGCTGGACGGAGCACTGCTTCTGTAGCAGTAGGGAAGCAGTTGTGCCTGCAAGGCTGCTGTTTTACTTGGCTGTCCTTGAGTCTAGCACACTCTAACAATGGGTGTGAAAGGGATGTGAATGTGTAAAAGCAATGTGATAATGATCTTGATGGTGTTGATGGGCGGAAAGATTCAGGAACAAAAGTTAGGTATAATTAAAGACTAGATTTTTCTCTGGGATGTTCTGGCTTTGGAGCCTGCGATGAGTTGAATTGTGTCTTCCACGGGGAGACCCTGGTTTGTCACAATGTGACCTTCTTCCTGAGGGGGGAACAAAGTGTCTTACTTAACAATATTAAGATAAGGTGACTAGAGCAACCTCTAGTCACATGACTTACAAGAACAGACAGAACAGACAGACACCAAGTGATGGTACAGCTCCACACAGGGAGGAGAATGGAGTCCCACCACCACAAAGCAGAGTGGAAAGAGGAAGAGGGATCCTCTCCTATAGACTCTGGAGGGAGCTTTGGCCCTGTCAACATCTTGATTTCAGATGGCCAGCTTCCAGAATCCTGAGGGACTACATTTCTCTTGTTGAAAGCCACCCAGCCTGTGATCCTTGTTCCAGGAGTCCAGCAATGGAGAACACACACACACACACACACACACACACACACACACACACACACGGCTGTCACTGTGTGGAACATCGTTGTTTTGAACACTCTTGTAGAAAAATTGTCATACTGAAAGCCACACACTGTTTCATCCTCACTGAAACAGCTTTTAAAATACTCATCGTAGGTTTCTCAGGGATGTAAATAGGACAGACCATAGCCATGTGTTGTAGAGTGGGAAGAACTTGGTTGAAAATGTCTTGCAGCTCCGCCGGCCAGAGATCCTAGGAATAGCAGCTGTCATTTTTTTTTTTTTAAATAGCAGTTGAGATGGTGCAGCCAAACACTCAAGGCTTTCCCACCGGATGTCCCTGTTTTCAGGACACGACGTACAGTTTCCTTGGTCTTTCTGAGTACTTGCAGTAGAGGTGAGGTGGGGGAGCAATCTCAAGGCCCTGTCTAGGTGGCCCTGGTCCTATGATTGTGAGGTTCCTAGAAGCATGAATGCCAATGGAGTCAGAACAGTCACATGTGTCTTTTGACAGATTCCTACAGCTCGCCCTCTCATGCCTAATGTATATCTGATGACTTGAAGGGCAGTATGGGCCTTCAGCTTCTTATCAAAGTCTGTAGATTGCACCTCAGCCAGAAAACAAGGAATTAGAACCCTTACACTGACGAAACCTTTGTCCAGCCCCAGTTATGGTGTCAGACTGTCCTGTGGGATTTAGACAGCTTGCCAGTTCTCAGAGTCAGAGATATGCCCATCTATGAAGAAGGAGCTTTTGTTCATGAGAGTTTGGGCCACAGAACCAGAAAGTGGGCTGAGTGTGAATGGATTCATACTTGACTCAGGCTAAGCCCTTTCTAGCTTACATCAGTTGCTTGCTTTGTGTCCTCTTCTCCATTCTAAGCTTGCTGTGGCCTTACAGGGACTGTTAAGTATTATTCAGTCACACCTGCAGGACTTGTTTCCTTCTTTTCCCAGCCTGATTCTGATTCAAGCCAGGTTTCCGAGCAAGTGTTTCTCTAAAAAAAACCACAGGGGAACATGGGAAAAGGAAAAGGACTGGAGATCTAGCTGGGTTTCATAGACTATATCAGCCTATAGAGTTACAATTTCTTGCTTTGTCTTTGAGAATACTAGCTCTTCCTTACTCACCAGTAGCCTGTCTTAGCTAAGCAGAACTTATCTTCCTAGATTTCTTCAGTTTGATGTGTTCAAGTCATCTACCATCCTTAGTGACCCTAACATCAGCACTCTGGAAATACAGTCACGTCCTGCTAGATCCCCTACAGTAGGTGGGAACTATGAGCCCTAGCAACTCCTTGGGGCCTTGTTGTTCTTTGTCCCTCTCCCTCTGCGTAGACTCAGCTTTGTCAGGTTGGTAGTCACCATCTAACTAAGCCTCATCAACTATTTTTGTGGTGCAATACTGGATCTGTGATTGCACCATGAGATGGCGGGAAGGAGCCATGACTTGGGCAGGCATGCTACAAAACATTCAGGCAGCTCAAAGCCATCTCCTTGTGTCGGGCCATTTGTACTCATGGTAGCCTCCTTAGGATCTCATTTTCAATAGATTTGCCAGTCAGGATGTTTTAGAGTGATTTATGAGAAAACTAGTTTAGGATAATCCTTATGTGGGTTGACCCTAACACAGAACAAAGATTAGACTATCTGTTTCAGCTGTATTCTGAAGATCTGCTGGTGGTTCACTTTCACATTAAAGACTCAGAAGCAATATCTGATCAAGGGTAAATTGAGGAAGAAGCAACAAGTATGTGATCCACATTTAGCTTTCTGTATCCTTGGAATAACTAAAAAATATCTCTAGCTTTGAGTGGCAGGTTCATGTGTTAGTCTTCAACCTTTGCTATATCTCCTATCAGTGAATACTTAGAGACTCACATGATTGCAGAAGAAATCTGAAAGCAGCCTCCTTAAAGAGTCAGTAGAGCACCTGGTATTGTCAGGAATTTCCACAGTGTCTGCATTTGAACTTCACGGACATGGGCCCCATGCACGTGACCATATCCACGAATAGCTGCTGAGTCCTTAACATCCGGAGTGCGGTCCATTCACTTGTGGGGTCCAGAGAGACCTGTGCTTCAGCAGCAGGGGCTCGTCCAGGAAATGTCACCCCATTGTCTTTCTTTGCAAGAGGAGATCTTGCAAGTATGAATGCACCGCAAGTGTGATTATATGGAAGACAGTGTCAGTTAGAAAGTGATTTCCATCCCATTTTCTGGATGGCATTCTCTCTGTCAGCTCAAGAGTCCAGCAAGGATGGATTATCCACTATATAATCAGGAAGGTCACTGTGTGTAGAGCGTGCATTGGTTAGAACTTTTTTTTGACTCCTGTCAGGCAAAGCCTCCTGAATGTAGAAGATGTGGAAGCGTCAGGTAAGTCATACAGAATGTTTCAACACTAGCCTGGGCTTTTTATCTCATAGAAGCATTAGAGCAAAGCATTAAGGTGCTGTCAACTTGGGTCTAGTCAAGTGGACATTTGTTTTAAAATGTGTGAGCTGTAATAACAGAATGAAAGAACTTCATGGAACAGCCATTGGCATTTCATAAAATCTGAAAACATTGTGGTATCATCGTCTTCATGGCCTTGATCATCAGATCTAGGAGGCAGGCACTGGGTAGATGTCCACAGAAATATGAAGTATTTGGTGTCACTTATGTGACATTAACAGGACTCTGGGGGTAAAAGTGAAGAGAGGGGCTTTGGTTCATAATTAAGACCTTTATCAGAGTTAAACACCAGTGGAATGCTCACTCCAGATGTGGGTTGTGGGTCCCTCATCTCTGTGGATATGGCACTGTAAGGAAGCGCCACAGCGGTGATGTTCGTGGCATTGGTGGTGGAGTAGTAAGATGGTGGCTTGGCACCAGAATTCTAGGGTATCATAAGCATATTACACTAAAGACCTCTAGAAATGTGATTCAGTTTCTAGCAACACTTGGTGGGTAAACAAGGTCCTGCTTCCATTAAGTCTATGACCCCGGAACCAGGCATAATAGCTGGACCATTATTATACCTTCAGTAAATGTTACTTGGAAAGTGACTACATATAAAAAGGAATAGATGACTAATGGAAAAATAAAATGTGACAATACATATAAAGCAGATGCCACGTTCCAGAAAATCTGTGAAGCTAATTTTGTCCCTGGCATTCTTTGCTTTTTTCTTTTTTTTTCATAATCAGATCCCCTCCCATGCTTCCTGTCCGTTGATACAGCTTCCTCCCAAGGTTTTATAGCTCTCAGATAGTTCTACTCTCTAACCAAAATATTCAAGAGAACAGTAGGGGGTGCTGTTCTACTTAACGTGTGAAGGAATTCTCATGGATCCTTACTTTGTGGGTGAACTTGAGTGGCCATGAGGGTTAAGACATTCCTGGTGCTCCCGACTGAGCCCACTGCAGTGGCGAAGCTCATGTAAATGGTGGACCTTAGCTGATTTGTTGAAGATTGGAATCGAAGAAAAAAGGTTTAGGAGGAACTTCTTTTGGGTGACAACTTGAATTAGAACACTGGTCTTTCCAGCTTTCAAACTCAGACTGACATAATAGCTCTTGTTGGGCCCCAGAGCTGTTATTTCTTATGCCATTGGTTCTTCTGGTTCTCAGGACTTGCACTCAGACCAGAGCTACATCCTTGGCTCTTTTAGGACTTTAGGCTCCTGATTACTGGTATTAGCCAATTCCTTGTGATTATCTGTCTGTCTGTCTGTCTGTCTGTGTCTGTCTGTCATCTATCAATCATATGCTATCCCTCCCCACCCCCCACCCGCCCGCCCCTCTCATCTGCTATTTACTTCTTGGTTCCCATCACCTACAGGACTTCAATACCCTTAAGTCATAAAGAATTTTCATTTTAGTAAAGATTAGAGAAAAACAAGTTTGTCAAAGGGAAGAAGTACTAGTTATGGAGTTTAAGGAAAAAGGAGATCAAGGTTAAAAACACTGACTTCGGGGATAAAGAGTTGCAATTGCAATGGTGATTACTTGGGATTATCTGCATAATTCGTGTCAGTAAATCCCATAGGAGTGACAGGGTTAGTCTATAAGAAGCCAAAGTCACGGCAGCTCAGACACACCCAGAGTGTGGAATCTAACTGAAATCAGATTCTGTGCATTTTCCAAGCCCATGACGCTCCCGGACAACTTCCCAGAGTTCCTGGAATCACCCGCTCTGTTCTCGGACAGATGTAGGTGGGTTCCCATTGTATATTCATAGTGCTTCACACTTTCCACGAGCTTAAGAAACATTACCTCATTCAAATCGCAGAGCCTGACTTGTGATGTTGGCACTATTTCTGATTTTACAGAAAAGCCAGCTCAAGCCTTGGAGAAGTGATTTGTTAATATGCAGCTTGAACACAGGGTCACGCTGGCGCTGTGACCTCCTCACTCCAGGCCACTCAATTTGCCCTTTCTTTAGCAGAGAGGGTTCTTAAGTGAGCTGATAAAGAAACAAGTACGGATGGGAAAAATTATCTACAATAATCCCCATATCCTTCAGAAAGTAAAAGAAGCAGGGTTTTATGTAAACAACAGCAAGCTGTAATATGAAAAGCCATGATAGAACGTATAATGATGCATATATAATTACATAGAGGCTTTGTATTCAGAAATAAAATCATTCAACTGTTTTACTGCTTGAAACATTTTAGCAAATGACAATGATTTCAACGTGCTGGAAATGGCCATTACCTTCTACACCTGCAAAAGGATGTTTTTTTGTTTTTTGTTTTTTTTAAACCAGCTCTTCAACCTTTTCCTAGTTAAATTTCCCTGCACCAACAATTAATTCTTCTATTTCTTCCCTACCAGACATCCATGAGGCCATCATCATCTAACTGTCCTGGCTTACAGTAGGAAGTCATTATTTCATTTTTTGTTGGCTTTTTTGACAAGGAATCCTGCTGTTGACTTTGCAAGGAGACATTGTGCAATTCAGGCTTGGTTGCATCCATTGTGTGTCAACATAAACCAAGATACCTGACTGAAAACTATTACATCCCTTGCCTCTCTCCTAGCCAGACTGGTAGAATGACCTATATAAACCCTGTGAAACAGGGGGTGTACATGAGATCACTGTGGAAGACCAGCATCATTGGAGGCTAATGAAGACCGTTACTGAACCTCTTGTCCATTAATAGACATCAAAGAACCAATGAAACACAGACCCTGCTCTCCAGGCAGTTGAAGTGAGGTAAGAGACTCAAAATAGATACACAAGTTGTTTGCTAAAGGAAAACAGAGTTAGGCATAATGAATTAAATTTGGCGAGGGAAGGAAGCCAATTATTTGCAAAAGGAAGTCATAATAAATATTCACAGTACATGCACCAGCCACCATACTGAGGCCTATGCCTGTATTGGTTCATTCAAATGGCCGTTCCTGTCCCTCAGTGACACAGTATCATTCCATTTTAGAGATGGAATAGGAGACAAAGGGGAAGGGACATGAGGCCACCCAGCAGTTTCATGAGCGGAATGATGATCCTCAAATCCTAGCTGTAGGGTTCATTCGCCTAGCTGCTATCCTCCACTTTTTCAGCAGTGGAGGGCATCAGGAATGGGCACCCAGTCTAGGATGTAAGAAGCACATTCTAAGTAGATTGACCTGTGTTTTTAGAATGCAGAGAGCCTAGAAGGTAAGGTTGGGATAATCTGATACACTGGGTCGCCAATTTTCTCTAGATTGGTTATTAAAAGTACCAATTCTGCAGACCAATGATTGGACTATCTGAGTTTGGGTGTAGGACTTTTTATTCCATGCAAAGAACACTCTGAGGACAGCATCCTAGGGAAGGAAGGGGAGGCTGAAGTAGGAGGACAGGGTTTGTAATCAGCACTTGGCATCCTGACTGCTTGTAGTCTCTGAGAAATTGCGAGCTGTGAACAGCAAGCTTACCTGTCCTCCCTCAACCCAGGCTACATTTTCTGCCACCAGCAAATGTTTTCAGATACACATAATTATAAAAGATGTCATAAAGTATTAGAATGCTTGTACTGCACAGGTGTGGAGACATAATTGCCAAGAAAATGAGGCCAAACAGGTTAGTCTATTTATCTTGGTCTTTCCAGATAAGAGCTTCCCTGGTTCATTCTGAAAATGAGAAGCCATTGCATTTTACAGAGTGGCATGCTGTGGTTTCCATGCTCCATGAGGCCACTTGGAGGAGGTGCAGAGGAGCTGTTTTATTCATAGAGATCTGAATTGAAGCCTGGAAGGAGACAGATTGAAAAGTGCAATGGAGAACATAGACCAGAATGGACTGGGGGACATAGGAGAAGCAGACTGGCTTATTGGACCAGGCAGATGAGAGAGAGAGAGAGAGAGAGAGAGAGAGAGAGAGAGAGAGAGAGAGAGAGACAGAGACAGAGACAGAGACAGAGACAGAGACAGAGACAGAGACAGAGACAGAGACAGAGACAGAGACAGAGACAGACAGAGACAGAGACAGAGACAGAGACACAGAGACACAGAGACAGAGACACAGAGAGACACAGAGAGAGAGACACAGAGAGAGAGACACAGAGAGAGACAGAGAGACAGAGAGAGAGACAGAGAGACAGAGAGAGAGACAGAGAGAGAGACAGAGAGAGACAGAGAGACAGAGACAGAGAGAGACAGAGAGACAGAGAGAGACAGAGACAGAGAGACAGAGAGAGAGACAGAGAGAGAGAGACAGACAGACAGAGACAGAGAGAGAGAGAGAGAGAGAGAGAGAGAGAGAGAGAGAGAGAGAGAGAGGGAGAGGGAGGGAGGGAGGGAGAGATTGAGGATGAAGGAGGCGAGGAGGGAGAATTCTTTATTGGTAATAAAACTCCAGCTTCTTCCTTTATGCATTTCATAGTCTCCCAGAGGCACAGTCCTCAAAAAAAATCATGCAGTACTTCTTCAGAACAATCTTGTCACTGGAAACCAGTTGGGCTGCAATCAGCTTCCTGGGATCATTGAGATTGCACTTAGTGCCAACTTTCTCCCCAAGTTACAAGCCACCTTGCTCATTCTGGCTGCAGCTGGACTTGCACCCAGCCAGCAGACACCACAGCATCCTCTTGACCAGGCTTCTTAGAGCTGTCTTTAGAACACGGCAACCAGACAGCGATCACTTAGGGAACAAAGGCCAAAGGACACTGTGAGCCAGCCAGTCATCTGAGCACCGCTCCGTGGTGCCACCCTTTCTTAGCCTGGATTCTGTGGTCAGATTCACTTTGAAGCTGTGGAAGTGATTAGCCTTACCTTTATTACTATTTATAAACCATCTCCAACGAACACTGCTTGGAATGTAGAAGCACTAGTTTAATAAGTAAAAAAATGAGCCACAATTTCCATGATAGCGGGAAGGCTTATCTTTTCATTAGATACATGCTGGTCTTCAGAAGCAGAGAGAAATAAGCGGAGGGCAATTAATTAAAGATGGGATTCATCACGAGCACTACCTGCTTCAAGGATGCGCTGTGGTTTGCACGTCTCACCAAGGATGAGCCTGTGCTTGGTGTGATCAGTGGTGGCGGTAGTGGAAGTGCATATCATTTAGGAGCCACTGTAAAGGCCCAATACTGAGTCGCCTGTGGGGCACACAGAACGAACCCCGTGGCAGTTTAGTTTGGGAACTACAAACTAGGTGCTTATTCCACAGGAGGTGTCTAAGTGCTGCTGTTTCTTGGTGGGGGGAGGCGCTGGGATTTTGCATGCTTTTGGGTCACGGATGAAGGATACAATTAGGATGCTCTGCAGAGTATGTGTGACCTCCCTGGGAGCAGGGTGATGTGTTCTCTAAGCACCAAGTACATAAACAGACAGAATGATTACCATAATCCTAGTAATGAAGCAATAGTTCATCTTCTTTGAGGTATACGACAATAGCGGTGTGTCTTATCGACATTAAGGGGGTTCTTCCTCAGGGGTGATCTCTGAGGAAGGATAGTTTCAATGCGATTTCAGGAAGAACAGGAGGAAGGTAGAGAAGAGAAGGAGAAGGACATTGCAGGTGGTAGAGAGGAGAGAGAAAAGGAGGAAGAGAGAAAGAGAAAAGAGAAAGGATAGACAGTGAGAAAGAGAGACAGAGAGAGACAAGAGAGACAGAGAGAGAGAGAGAGAGAGCAAGAGCGCTCCTTAGTGAGCAATTCCCTTGCATTCTATTTTGCTCACATCCAGGACTGGTTGCCTTTAAGTTCTGTAAAGTACCATTTCAGGAGATCATGTTTTCTGTGTTTTTTTTAAATGACTCATATAAAAGCTCTTTTGTTGTCATTGGCATTAAAAATAAATTGAGGAAAAAATAACTTGGAACTATTTTTTTGTATTTTTCATTTTTGTTTCTTGTAAAAGTATGAAATGATGGGATGCCAAGTTTGATTCTTCCTATGCTGTTAGAAATGGATGTCTTCTTGCAGATGCACACCAGCTGCCTACCCTGAGCCCCTGCAGTAACCCTGCCTCAGCCCCTCCCAGACACCTTTCTCAGCCATATGCTGGAGAAGGCCCAGTCTTAACCCTCCAGGCTTGGCAGGGTGGCTTATCAGAACACATATTACCCTTTGGTTCAGGACAAGACACTTCTGTCCAGAAGCTGGTGTGCACAGTGCCTTCCTGTCCAGGCCTGACATGGTAGCCTGAGCTGCTGTGACTGTAGATTCTCATGGCTGTCAGAAATACCTGAGGAAAATGACAAGAAAGATTTAACTCAGGGTTCAGTCCAAGCTCTGCTGGCTCCATGGTTGTGGGTGCATGTGAAGGCAGAGGCGGCTCATCTTGGACAGCCAGTAGGTAGAGAGAAACAAGGAACCAGAACCACAATAGACCCTTCAAAATCAAACCCTCAGGTGAGCTACTTCATCCAACCAGGCCCCACCTTGTCTAGTACCATCATCTCCCAATCCATCGACAGATCAAGTCATTCATCAGGTCAAGGCCATCATGATTATCTCTGAAAATTCCTCTCACAGACATACTGTGCTAGAAGCTCTTAGATGTCTCTCAGTCAAATCAAGTCGACAATTAAGACTGACCATTGCACAGGGCTATAGTGACCCACTGGGGAGAGCTTTGAGCTAGTACCAGGATTTGTTTCTCTCTGGAACTGATTTTACACAGAGTTCCCAGCTGAAGGCCACATGCCTGAAGTTCCTGGTGTTGAGACAGAGATGCCAAAATAAGCATTCATATTTCTCTGGGAAAGGGGCAGCTTTCATTTCAAGCCTTCCTTATAAACATCTCTGAAAATATCAAGTCTGTTTTCTACCAGATGTAAGGGCATCAGGGAGAAGGAGGCCACACCTCGCAATTTCTGTACATCGTGAGTATATTTCAGGATCTGTTTCATCTATCTTCCTTATTTGAACCCATCTGCCAAATCTTGCAGTCCATACAGGGAAGATTTTATATTAGTTTCTCATTGACCATGCAGTAGATGACACCTGTGTCCTTAGGGTGTGTCTAGGCTACTTTCCAAGGCGGTGAGGGCAGGTCTGCCGCTGGACAGTGGTGTTTTGGAAGCAGGAAGGCCTCAAGTCGTCCTGGCCTTTTCTGCTTCAACGTTTGACTCAGACCTTACTCAGTTCTGTATGAAGGTGTACTGATTATTTAAAACTATTTTGCCTACAACTTGACCTAGATTTTCCTAATCTGTCTCTCTCCAATTCAAGGCTAAAGATACTCGTTAGACACCATGAACAGAAACTCTAGTGAAAAGAGATGACCCTTCAGTTGCTGGAGTGCCCCAGTCTTTTTCCAGAAAAGACATCAATGTACTTCTTAATGACTCCATCAATCAATTGGATTTTCCCTCATTGTTCTTATCCTGTATTTGTAACTCTTCAGTAGGATGGAGAAGCTGATTTGCAGGCAAATCTTCCTTCTACATTCGTTAACCATCCAATGAAGTTTTTCTTCCTCCCAACATTCAACTCTCAATGTTGGAATTTCCATGGGACGAGCCTCTGGACATGGGTTCAGTCACCAGCTCACAATGCGATTGGCTAAAGGAGGGCTTTCCTGTCATACTGTCCTTTTCTTCTGGACTCACAGGCTGAAATCCAGACAAGGAGACCCTGTGGGGGAGGGTGCAGGAGAAAGCTCTGGGGAGATGGAGTAAAACCAAAGGAGCCCTGTCCTGGAGTGGGGGCGTCACTCAAGTCACCCCAAGGGAGGAGGCTCAGAACCAAAGCTGGAAGTTTCTTTAATTGCAATGAGTTTTGTAAAGCAAGATAGTTGTACTTGTGAGTTAAACTGAGTGAACTGTTTTATTACTGAAAACCAGGGGCAGAGAAAGAAATAGCCTCTCAATGAATGAACTGTAGGAAACAGATGAAGCTATTGGAAGTTGGTGACAGGTGACAGCTTCTTCTCTGCAAATTCCTTCAGCAGAGAGATTGTTAACTTTGACACAGGTTTTCCAAACTTACTGCCTTATCAACTTCCATTTCTTTCCTACATAAGAGCAATTCTGATTCCACAGAAAAAATAGAATGTTGGAAACATACTTAAATGAGTGTCATTCAAATGGCTAAGTGTGTTCTTTTTTTGTGCCATACTGGGGCTTGAACTCAGAACCTCAGGCTGTCATTGGCTTTGTTGTTATTGTTACTGGCTTTGTTGTTGTTGATCAAGCTGGGAGATGCTGTATCACTGGAGCTATCTCTACTTGCAGCTTTTTCCCCATAAGGTATGAACTTTTGAATTTTCTGCCTGGGCTAGTTTTGGACCAAGATGTTCAGATCTCAGCCCTGTAAGTAGCAAGGATTACAGGTAGGAGCCAGCACTTGGCTTCAATATTTTCTTTTGGATTAATACAAAGGGGATTATCATTTTGGTTTAAAGAAAGCATAACCTCCCCAAATAGTATGTAAACATCAGCTTCTCACATCTCTTTTAGTGTAAAGTATCTTAGATAGCACATTTATAGACATGTGCTTGCATGGGAGCTGTGTGTGTGTGTGTGTGTGTGTGTGTGTGTGTGTGTGTGTGTGTGTGTGTGTGTGTACTTTCATGTTTATACCATAGCAAATAGTGAAGTATTTCAGATACCAGTGGAAAAGTCACCCTAATTATCAAAATAGTTATTTCAACATTTGGGATTGTGACAATTGATCAAAACATATATGTGGATATCTCATTTAGAAATTGTGATCAATGTAGACAGAGAAAACTGCTGCTAACAGGTGAAGGTTTAATCTTCTCTTTTATTTTAGACCTTTTTATTTTTAACTCAGTTATGCTCCTGAAAGTATTTTTCACTGCCTTGAATCAACATCCTTACTCAGTAATGAGCCTACCAGTAATGATCTAACCATGTAATTTTTATGACTCAGTTGCATTTTTTTAAAAGAGGCAAATGATGAGTTGCCTGAAATACCTTCAATTAAAAACCAGACACATGTTACTTCTTTTACATATTATTCACATGGACCTCTCAGAGTCCTGCTATGTCAAATGTCCTTTGTAGACAGAGGCACCGGACAGTCTTGGGATCTTGGTAGATCTCCAGACCTGCTTCCTCACCTGGAAGCAATCTGCCCAGTAGAGCTGGAGGATGCACCTTTAGACAGTGGTGGCTTTAGTGCAGGTTCATAGTCTGTTTAGATGTAGACTTCATGGCTTCCACCCTCTGGGTTCCATCATAGAGGAAACCATAAGAGCAAGATTAACTCTTAAACCACCACCGGGCTGGCAGAGGTGGGATTATGGGCAATTTACTTACATGTCTGGCCCCAGTTCTCTCATTTTCCAAATGTGGGTAATATTCTTTGTCACAATTCTGAAGAGCAGGACTTATTAAAAATAATAGTATTTATAATAAACCCAGTGTACTCCTGACTCAAACCTACACTCCATAAATGCTGTTTATACCATGATAGTCCTTCCCTCCTCTTCCTCCTTCCTGTTTTCCACTTTCCTTTCCTCTTCCCCCTTGCTTCTTCCCCTTGTACCTCTTGACCTTCCCTTCCCCTTTCCTCTTCGTTTCCCTTCCTATTCTTCCTCCTTCTTATTCTCCTCCCCCTCTTTCTTCCTTTTATTCTTCCTCATTGTCCTCTTCCTCCTGCTTATCCTTTCCCTCCTCATCTTACTTTTGAGTAGATGCAGCTACCTGGACTATCAGTAAGAATACTGAATTTTCTACATTAATTTAATACCTGTAAAATTATCATGACAGCTGGGTGCCAGTGGCTCACGCCTTAATCCTAGCTACTCAGGAGGCTGAGATCTGAGGATCATGGTTCAAAGCCAGCCCGGGCAGTAAAGTTTGTGAGACTCTTATCTCCAATAAACCATTAGAAAACTGGAAGTGTTGCTGTGGCTCAAGTGGTAGAGCACTTACCTTGAACTGAAGAACCCAGGCCCAGAGTTCAAGCCCCATGACCGACAAAACAAAAACAAAAAAAACTAAAAACAACAACAAAAAAACTATCATCAAAGCTCCCCAAGTCACAATTCTTGTTTGTTGTTGGTGAGAGAGGCCCTGTGTTTTCAAGCCAAATACTTGATCCTTCATTTACCCACAACTTTGCAGGTAGGGTCTTTTCATTTCTAATCCCCTAGAATATTACAAGCAAGGATTGGGGTTGTGGGACCCAGTGACTTTGGGGAAGGGCATTAAAGTTTACAGCTGCCTGGCAGAGAGAAGCTTAGAATTAGAATCTGAGTCATCAGAAAGAGGTGAATTCTTTTCCTGAGCTTCTACCCTTGGAGAAGGTAGGGAGACTTTTAATGATATCTAACCAAAAGTTGAGCATGCAAGATTATTTTTAAAATTGGGATTTCTGAGTGAATGCCACCAAATGGAGGTTTCAGCAGTATTACATCAACAATAAGCAGTTTCTATCTGAAATAATTCTCAAGAGTTTCTTCTTTAGAAATGTTAACATTAACTTGCTCCTGACCTGAGAAAATCTCTATGACTCCCCTCCCCCTTTGCTTTCTTTCTTTTTTTAAACTTTTTATTGGTGTTGAGGTTTAAGACTATGGCACTTTTTATTGGCTTTGAGGTTTAAGACTATGGCAATGTCAAACAAATAGATTAAGAAGAATTTCATCAAGGTTCAGTTAAGATGGAATGTGTGCAGTTTAGTATTTTATTTTTATTATCTTTTTTTTCCATATGTTGGCACTGAGGATTGAACTCTGGGACCTGGGCACTGCCCTTTAGCATTTTTGCTCAAGGATAGTGCTATATACACATCTCTATTTCAGGCTTTTTAATTGGAGATAACAGTCTTATGGTATTTCTTGTCTAGGCTGGCTTTGAACTGTGATGCTCAGATCTCAGCTTCCTGAGTGGCTAGGATTTTAAGCATGAACCACTGATGCCCAGTTCTTTTCCATCATCGTTAAATAGTTATTGAAAGAGGTTTCAATTCTACATGTCAATGTACAGTGTCACCTCTTCCATCATTCATCATCCCCACAATTTCCAGCAGGATAACAACCCACCCTTCCCCTCAAGTTACAATTCACTATTTCTGAAAGAGGATGACGAGCAGTATATTGACAGTTCTGCTTTTGGAAATATGGGCTAGATATATTTTTTTACTTAATCTTCCCAGTAAGCACTACTAAAAATCCTTGAATGTTATAGCTTAAAACTTGAAGAAAACTCTGAAATGTGAGGACAAGGTGATAGACAAACCAGGGGCCTGTGAACCCAAATGTAGTAAGTTCCCTGAGCTTTTTTTCTGTTCCTTGCATCTGAAACTTGAGGCTGAAGATTCCAGCAATCTGGAAATGCCAATAGACACAGACAGGAAAGACTCAATAATTCAAAGGAATAGAAAGGACCAGGCTGGAGAGACAATTTTTTTCCCAGAAAATAAATATTGCTCCAAACCACTGACAGTGGTCTTCACAGCAGTGGAACCAGAGTTGGGAGCCTAGACCTCTATTGGCATAATGAGCTCTGCAGGCTGCTGGTGTTATAAGTGGGCAGCTGTGGGGGGTTTTCCTCTTTGCTAGGAAGGAGCCCTCTGCCCATGAACATGTCTGTGGAGCTCATGTAGGATGCTTGGACTTTTCTCCTCACTGAACAGGAAGGGACACCTCTCTCTCTCCCTCCTGGGGACTGCCTCTTCCTAAAACAGAATCATCATGGGCAATCTCAACTTCTCCATCTACATTTTCCCCTGAGAAAAGGAGACAGCATCTCCCTTTTCTAGTATGAGTGGTCTTGAGAGGGGGAGGAGGGAGAGGGAGAGAGAGAGAGAGCAAGTTTAAATAAGGCTCAGGGTCTCATAACATAATTCCCAGAGTACACATGTTTTAGTAAAAAAAAAAAGTCACGCATCATACCAAGAAACTGAGAGTTCTGATTGATGAGAAAGAGACAATTGATAGATTCCAACAGGGAGATGACAGTAATATTATAGTTATTATCTAATGTCATAAAAATTTAAAGAGCCATCTTCCAAAATACTTTATTGAGAAATAAAGAACATGCTTGAAGCAAATGAAAAAGTGTCTCAGCAAAGAAATGTGAAATCCCAGCAAAGAAAAAAAGATATAAAGGAATACCCAAAAGGAAGTGCTAGAAGTAAAAACTACCTATAATAAAGTTAAAAACAAAAACAAAATGTACCTTAATCGATGGAAGAGTAAGAGTGAAGTGTGAGTTATCTGGAAGTAGAACAATAGAAGTTTTTCAGACTGAAGGGTGTAGAGAAAATAGACTAAACAAATAAGCAAATAAACAAAACACCGGAGAGCCTGGGAGACCTGTAACACAGTGATCAGAGGTCTCACACAAGTGCCATTGGAATTCCAAAAGGAGAAGAGAAAGAGGTCAGGGTGAAAACACATATTTGAAGAATTAACTACTGATTACTTTTCAGTTTTGTAAAAGACAAAAGTATGTAGCTAAGAAGCGGAGCAAACAAGATAAACACAAAGGGACCACACCAAGGCATAGTGAACTTTCTTTAAAGGAATCTTGAAAAACATCAGTTCAGAACAATATAACGCAAAGAAAAGATGATTTTTGTTGGTATTGATATGTAAATTGATTTAAAAATGCTGGTGTGCCCACACAATAGAGTATTATTCAGCCTTTGGGAATAATAAAATTATATATTGTGTCATTTTTCTGGATAGAACTAGAGATCATGTTGTTACACAAAATAAGTATTTTTTTAAGATTACACATATGTTTCCTCTCACATGTGATAGTCAAGAAAACTCAAGAAAAGGAAGTAAAATTCATAATTATAAAAAGGAAGAAATAAAACTTTTTGTATGTATGTTTTTTTTGTCAGTTGTGGGGCTTGATGCACTGCCTGGGTGCTATCCTTGAGTTCTTTTGCTCCAGGCTAGCATTCTACCAAGTTAAGCTACAGTGCTACTTCCAGTTTTCTGTGGTTAATGAGAGATAAGAGTCTCACAAACTTTCCTGCCTGGACTGGCTTTGAACCACAGTCCTTAGATCTCAGCCTCCTGAGTAGATAGGATTACAGGTGTGAGCCACCAGTGCCCAGTAACATGATTTTTAATATAAAAACATGTAATTTATCTACAAAACAACTCCTGGAACTAATGAAGCCATTCAAAAAGGTCACACACATTAGCAATGAATATGTGAGTACTGAAGTTTAAAAGGAAAACCCTTAAAAATCATTATAAAAAAATTAAAAGTGATTAGGTCTAAACTCAAGAACACACACACACAGAACTTTGTTGCTACAAGCCACAACATTCCAATAAAAAAATCAAAGACTGACATAAATGTAGAACAACTTTGCAATGGATTTTAAGACTCAGCAGGGTCGAGAATTGGACTCTTTTTAATCTAAGATACAGCTGTAATACAATGATTATCAAGAACCCACCAAAATATTTCACAAACATAGACAAGATTGTCCTAAAATGTATAAAGAAGACAACTTTGGAGAAGAAAAACATGTAGAAATCAGTTTTCTCAATTATAAGAAGGCTTTATAAAGCTATACTAACCAAGATTGCGTTGGAGTGGCAGAAGTATAGGCCCATAGAATAATGGAACAAAACAATCAGTAAAATGGAGCCACACCAGCATGCCCAGATAGCTTCAGCAATGATGCAATAATAAAACAAACAAGGACCCTTTTAGCTGGTGATTCTGAGGCAGTGCAGGTGAGCTAAGACAAAACACCCAGCAACTAGCCGAGATTAGACTCATCTCACATTTTGTACAGGACTTTATACAATGTAGATTTATACACTGAAAAGCAAAAGCTACACAACTTTTAAAAATGGAACAAAAACCTGTGAGATCAAAGACGAGGCCAAAAATTATTAAACTTGACACGCCACGCCACAATTTATAAGAGGTAAAATTGACCAATCACGATGCTCTCAGTCCAAACCTGAGCACCACCACCAACAAAGAAAAAGAGGTGCAATGGGTAATGGTATGGACAGATTATATTTTTATCAAGAGGTTAGATAGACAAATGGCAAAGAATCATGGGACAAGATATTCAGCATCATTATTCACTATGGAAAACGAGTGAAGTATCAGTGCATGCCTGTTAAAATGGCAAAAATAAGAGCTCTATAAAACTCACCTGCTACTTTACTATATCATGAAATGTCATTAGGCATAAGAGAACCACAACCCAGATTAAAGTACAGAGCAACACACATATAAAGCAAATGATGACCCCCAAATGATATAAGAAGTTGGAGAGTGCATAAATTCCTTGGAGAAATGCAAAACAATACACAAGTACTCTAGAAAAATAGCTGTTATTAAAGACTCTTAACCACTAACAACTGAATTCCTGGTCATGAAAACTTACATTCCCACAAAATTCTACATACAAATTATTCATAATAGCCACAAACAAACTAAGACAGTGCAAAGGTCCTTCAATGAGTGAAGAAGATCAGCTGCAGGACATTTGGTCATTGAATGCTATCTAACCAGACAGAGAAACCTGTGTGATTGCAGTAATATAACACTCTGGAAACTGGAAAATGGCTGAGATGAGTAACAAAGGGACAGTTGCAGTGGACAGAGAAAGGAGTGAGGGCCAGACTGGAGAAGGCAGGGCTGAGTGGCTGAGAAGTGACCATGCGACCTGCCTCTGTGGTGACTGGACCACTGTTTTTATCTTAATTATACTACTATGTCATTGTTGCACAAGGTTTTACCACTGAAGAACATTAGAACTGGGAACATTAAAGCTGGTTTTTCATTTTGCAACCAATCGATTAATTGCTTAGTTTTCCTGGGTGACATCATGACCTTTTTTAGAGATAGGCTTATTCTTAACCACTGACCTCCAGATTTCTGCATCCTGAGTACCTGGCGTTACAGGTTTGAGCCACAGTGCCTAATCCTATAAATTAATTTTAAGTTTATTTTATTATTATTTATTTGCAGTACCGGGGATTGAACTCAATATCTCCTGCTTTTAAGGCAGTACTGTGTGCCACTTGAAGCATACTTCCAAGCCAATTTGAGGTTGATTACTTTTTTTTCTTTTGCAAGTCCCGGGGCTTGAACTCAGGGTCTGGACACTGTCCTTGAGCTTCTTTTACTCAATGCTAGCATTGAGCCACAGTGCCACTTCTGGCTTTTTCTGTGTATGTGGTACTGAGGAACAGAGCCCAGGGCTTCCTGCACGCTAGGCAAGCACTCTACCACGAAGCCACCTTCCCAGCCCAAGGGTTGATTACCATTGAGGTAAGGTCTCACTTAATGCCAGAGCCAGCCTGAGGTGCCATCCCTGGGATGATGAGCGTGTATCACTTTACCCTACCACTGTGTACCCCTTACAGCTGAGATACCAGCTTCCTATTGCAAAGACTCTGGGGAGCTCAGGGAGGTTTCTAAGGGGGTAAGACTTGATCACACTGTACCTTAGCAGGCCTCGCTGTGGGAGGGGGAAAGTCCCTCAGGCACTGAATAGTTTTGTTTCAACTCGGGTGAACACCAGAAGAAAGACCCAGCTCTGAATGGAGGAAGACTCCTTTTAAATTTCTTCCAACTTCACACTCCATAATAATCAAAGGGAGAAGGGAGTGTTACAGGACAGACAGAGGAGGTGAGACCCGATGAATTAAGAACCTGGAAATGGCATCTTGCACATTATAAGTAGGTGTATAAATACATCAGGCACTTGAGGACCAAAACAGCCTTATCTTTAAAAAAGGAAAAAAAAGCAAGCAAGCAGCCACAGGAAGCAAACGAGGCAGGTGTTTGTCTCTCTCTTTCCTCATGGGTTCCTATTTTTGAAGCATCACATCCTCAGTGTCAGCCGATTATATCTGCTAATTTATTTTTCTTTTTTTTCCGACAAAATAATCTTAAGAAGGAGGATGGGAAGGTTTTTTTTTTAATGCCATTTCCTTTCGGCAGGAGAGCACAGAGCAGGAAACGCTGCAGAATTTCATTTTAGGAAGCCCGAGGTACTAGTGAATGTCTTCAGAGGGGAAAAACCCACTTGTACCGCCCTCTGTTTGTGGCTTCAGTTAGCCACTGCTTCCTGAGCCCATGACTAGACTGCCTATGCCAGCACCTACCTGGTTTTCTTCTCTGGCTGGGTTTTGACATCACACAGCTTGTGTTTGCCTGTGGACCTTGTGCCACAGCCAAGCCTTGGTGGCCACACCCTTTAGATCCTGAAACCCTCTGCATTCCTGATGGCTGTCTTCCACCTTAATTGGTAATTTGCACTCTGGCTACATCCTTCCTGACTGGTCGTATTGGTCTTAGGAGAAAATGTTCATGGAGTGTCAATATATGATAGCTGTGTAAATTCAGTAAACAAGGGAACCCATCTGAGGCTCAGTGTTCTCCAGTGTAAAAGGAGATGGAGTGTGAAGTCTAGGTTAAATGTTGAGGAAATGAATGTTTCAAAGTATCGGGCACAATGGACGAATGAAAGCATCCGAGCATTCTGCTTTTGGTGATGATTGCTTCTATCTATTGCCTGGTCTGCATGAAATGGTGCATTTCCCAAAGGCTTGATGCTTTACTCCTCCATCCTGAGCATCTGCTGGTGTCAGGGCCATGCTGCCTACCTCCTCTTGCTGGCTATAATGTCTATTAGTTCTTTGTTTGTTTGATTTTCCAGGGATGCTCTCTGCACTTTTCAGCTGCTGAGCTAGAGCTAGAAACCTACAGAGAGTGTGTAGAGCTGTCCCTGACTTACAGAGAGCTGCCATTCCTTCACACCCACTATACATGGGAACTTTCCTCCTGAGGACAAATAGAGCTAGGTATGGATTGCCAGTGTTACTCCCTACTGTACACCTATCAAATAGTTGATGGTGTTCTAAATCATTACATCTAAACCATTCCTTTATTATTTACTGAAGAATGGTAATGAGGGAACAAGACAAATTACTTCTCAAAAAGAACATCTAAGTGTTAGGATTTCCATGAGTTTTGTAGTTATTGTCTCATTCCTCCCCTCCCCCCTCCTCGCCCCAAGAGTCACACAAAGAGGTGTCATTCACCTGGCCCTGTAATTGAGTTAAATAAAAGTCAGAGTGATTAAAAAACTGGCTTCTCTTCCCAGAATTTGCAAAGCCTGAACCTGGGTTGTCTGACACCAAAATCTGAGCATTTGGCTGCATGTGAAGCTTGAAATGTGCAGTAATCTTTAGAATTTCACAATTCTGCTTGTGGGTCCAAATGTATCCCCTCATAAAGCTTTACCGTAAATCTGTGACCTTAAAATACATCTGATGGTACTTTACTGACAAGTGAAGGGATCTTGCCACTACCGAGACCATACTTCCCCTCCTCTTGGTTAGAGAATCCAGTCCCTTTTCAAATAGTCAAATCTGTTGACAATTTGTCTTTTTGTAGTTGCAAGAAGTGTAACAAAAGCAAAGTTGAATCGACTTACCATTGGAGGCATGCACCACAATTTAGCAAGGAATATGGCTAAATGACTTAAAACAGTTTTCACCAGGTGTCTTCTTTGTTGGGTCCCAATTTCCAGGAAGCAAGATATCTAGCAGAATTTTGTCACTGTCCAATGCTGTCAGGACTTGATTGGAAGCCCATCCGTCTGAGGCTCCCTTGTAAGACAAGACTCTAAAGGTCTTGTCTATTTGATGAGCACAATGGCCAAGGAGAAGCCAAGTCAGGTGGAAGCCCTTGTGTGCTACTTGTGGACTGCAGGAGGCTGTATTCTTCTGGCTCATGGACTAAGCAGATGGACAGAGTCCAGGTGGGGTCACAAGATCCTCTCACAGCTGCTGTTGACATCAAACAGTGGGGCGTATCCGTTCTTGATTGTCTATAAAATTGAGTCCCTGAGCTCAGAGAACTTAGGTCCTGCCCACCCTCCATCAGTGGAGCCAAGGTGATAAATATGCCATGTCTTTTCTTTATCTGCAGACATTCTGGGTACAATCTGGAATGAATCTCACTGAGTGCATTGTAAATATCTCTCCTAGGAAGAGGTTTACTTTTTACTCTTCATATGGAAACTTTGATGAGCAAGTCACATCTCATTTAGTATTGATTGGTGGTGGCTACCTAGAGCATCATTTTACAAAGCATCCTGAGATTGTGAATTGGCTCAGTAGGAAAGAGCACTGTGGTCTATTTGAGATGTCTGACAATCATTAGGGACCCTAGCACCATTAATTTGTGGCTCTGGAATAAGATACCTAACTAATAAATGATTCAACTCCTATTCCTACCTATGAACCCATTGGATAGAACTCCAAGGTCAAACTCATGACTTGATAAAAATTGAGATAATAGAGAGATAATAGACTATTGATAGATGTTAATGATATACACATTATCTCTCAAGGACATGGGCAAATTTTACCTTCTTAGGGGAGGTCAATTAAGCTCTAGATTTCCAGGACAAATAATGTATAAAGCTGCAATCATTCACGATCACTGTAGCTTTTATGTCCTTAACCAACAGCAATAAAAATAAAGGACATAAAGAAATGTTGAGAAGTGATAAATGTCTGTTACCTTGATAGTATGGTGAGAGTTTGTGTATCTGCAAAACTGCCAACTTCTATCTATCGAATCTGTACAGATTGTCACATGTTAATTAGAGGCCAATAAATATATTTAATCAACAAGAGGATCAAATGTCCAGACATCAAGAAATGGCCAATATCAAGAAAACTAACCAAAACAAATGCTGGTGTGGATGTGACCATATCTGTGGGAATATAAGCTTTTTCAACAACTCTGGAAAGTAGTATGGAGGTTCCTCAAAAAACTAAACATAAGCTAAACTTTGACCCAGCAATTCCACTCCCTGGGAATTTATCCAATAGAGGACAAACAAGGCCATACTAAAGGTACTTAGTACACTCATGTTCATTGCAGCACTATTTACCATAGCCAAGATTTAGAATCAGTCTGGATGCCCCTTCATGGACAAATAGATCAAGAAAATGTGGTATATATATGGAGCAGAATTCTACTCATCCATCAGAAAGAATGATACTGCACCATTCATAAGGAAATGGAAAGACTTAGAAAAAATATTAAGTTAGCCAGACCCAAAGAAACATAAATTGAATGGTTTTCCTCATTAGTGGTAGCTAGATACAAATGTGCCTATCAATCTATAGGTAAACACACTGGATGGTAAGCAAAGGGTTACAAATCAATTAACTGAAGTGCTGTAGACTCTATGGAGAGTGCAAATAGTGCGACTCTTTAAAAAGACTATGTCAAAACCAAACAGAGCAAGTACCAGGAAATGGGCACTTGTAAGAGAGGAGAGTGAGATCAAGGGGAGAAGGAAAGAAGAATGAATCAGGGAAGAAGGGAGAAGAAAGGAGGCAAGAATTCACTATATATACCACAAAGTTAAGAAATATAAGGGAAGGGATGGATTGAAGAGAGGTGAAGATTCTGAAGTGCATTTTACACATAAACTGTTTTGTTAAAAGGAAAAAAATTAATGCATAACCTCAAGTTAAGTAAGGGAAGAGGAGTGGGCTGGGAGGAATGGAGAGAATGTTGAAAGGGGTGACATTGATCAAGACGCAGTGTACTCATAAATTGCTTTAGTGAATGGCATCTTCTTTGTACAACTACTTAATTTTTTAACAAAGAAACTTCACTGGACAGGGTTTGAATAACATGGTGGGCATTTTGTCGACCTGAGTTGTATCCCCAGTGAAGCAAATGGTGATGACAAAAGAGGTTCGAGGAACTGTTGAGGCCAGAGCATCATAGTTATACCTTCTCTGTGGTGAAAGCTAAAGCTGTCAGCTGATGCGATCAAATCTTGCTCCTGTGAACAGTGAGTGTTAGGTTTACAATGTGTACAATAGGCTGGGTGTCAATGGCTCATGCTTGAAGTTCTAGCTATTCAAGGAGGCAGAGATTAAGAGGATCATGGTTTCTGGCTAACTGGGTATAAGCTCAAGATCCCTTCTCAATCCATCCTAGCCACATGGGAAGTGTAACTAGGCTGTCAGTGTCAGCTCAAGCATATAGATAAGATAGGACAAAAGGGCTGGATATATGGCTCAGGAGGTAGAGAGCCTGCCTAACAAGCACAAGGCCCTGAGTTCAAGCCCCAGTCCCACCAAAAATGAAACTACAGAGCTGGACACGACCATAGCAAGAGCAGGAGGTGAGGAAAGGTGTACGAGGAGCAAGCAGGGTCAGGCCTTCCACTGGCAAGCTGTGCTCAAGCAATTATGACCTCTGAAGAGCAAGACGATCTATCTATCGAGGCATGGTTAAAGAGAACAAATTCATTTACATTATTTACACCAGAAAGGGGTCCTGTGACTACTTGTCCTGGGCTAGAAACTCAGAGCCAAGAGCAGCCTCGACCACCAAACCTCCAAGCCTCCAATGGGCAGCTCCCCGACCTTTATTAGTTGGTCTGCAAACCCCCAAACCTCTGACTGCCGGAGCTCCACACGTCCGAAGGGGAGGGCTTTTCCCTTTCCTTCCCTCCTCCTCCTCTGCAGGCCTCTCCACTCTCCACAGCCTGCCCTGCTCTGCTCCAGGAGCAGCCTCTCCACAGGCCTCTCCAGAGGAAGGCCCCAATGACCTCCAGGGGAGGCCCCAATGACCTCTCGAGGTCTCCAAATGACCTCCAGGGGAGGCCCCAATGACCTCTCGAGGTCTCCAAATGACCTCCAGAGGAGGCCCCAATGACCTCCAGGGGAGGCCCCAATGACCTCGGAGGAGGCCTGCCCTGCTCTGCTCCAGGAGGAGCCTCTAGCCTGCTTTCCCCTCTCTCGACTTCCCTGGGCCTCAACTCGCAGCCTATATATATGCTGTGCACCCCACCCCCACTAATAGTTTCCAACTGCCATTCATGCCCCGCCCCCAAGCTGCTCACTGTCCAATCACTTCTTGACACCTCACCATGAGGAGCTCAACACCCCACCCCCTCCAGTAGCAGGCCCCACCCTTTTCTGCAGGAAGCCCCACCCTTTTGGTAGAATGCCCCGCCCCAGGGCACGCCCCACGGCAGTGACGTCATCCTCTCGGTGCCCCGCCCCTTCCGGCGTAGGACCGGAAAACGAGTTTGGGATTCTGGCTTTGAGGGTAAGTGAAGAGCCCCAGACCCCGGGCCCCGGGCCCCGCTGTGGTCCAGGAGAGCTGGGCCTGTGACCGGCCCTGAGCCCTCAGCTGGGCCTGTGTGCTGTGAGCCTCCTACTTTAAGAACCAGGCAGAAGTCCCGAATTTCAGCCCATCGGTTGCCCACGGCCACATGGTGCAGGACTGAGGATTGAGGAGGGGACCTGCGGCTCTGCTTGCCTGCCCTGTCTGCTTCTCTCCTTCTGGCATCTTCTTCTTACAAGGAAGAGGTTTGGAATTGAACCAGGAGGGAAGAGCTTAGGGAGTTTTGAACTGCATTCTGAGTCTCACTGTTCGGACAATCTATGAACCAACCCAGTTTTGATGAAACCACCAGACCCTCAGTCTATGCCTCAGTTTTCATTAAAAACAGTCCAGGTATTATGGCTCAGAGGGCAACTTTGACAGCCCTTAGGACTTTCTGAGGACTTCATCCATTATCTCTAACAACCAGGACAACAATGCCAACTTCGTAGAGTTGATACGAAGCTTTCTTAAGAATTGGGGAGATACTTTGCGCATGGAAAAGCTTTGCGGTGTGTTCACAGTGTGATGGTTGCTATGGCGACCATGATGGTGATTATGATGTGCCCCTGACCAGGAATTCCCTGTGAGTCATACCTCGGTTGCCTCCTTCCTAGCTTGGCTTGCTGCAGACACGGGAGGGCAGTTGTGTGGGATTGTGAAGAAGCCAGATCACATGAAAATGTAGAGGTGCAAAGTCAACCAGAAAGAAAAATCAAAACTACGCAAAGAGTCAGAGTCACTTAAGAAGATTTTAATTTCAAACTTTTAACAGCTTCTTTGTGGCTTTGGGAGAAAGGTAATTATATGATTGTCATGCAAAGATAGAATGCAAATGAAAAGTAGGAGGAAATATAGGACAGACTTTAAAGAAGGGTGAGTTAACCAATAGGATTCATTCTCCTACAACAGAGCATTTGTATGTGCTGGGTGAATTGAAAAGTCCCTTTTGCCCTTCTCCCGGGTTTTTCATTTTTTCCTTTATAGTCTCTGTAGAGATCTTTAACATTTCACATACTGGAATTTTATTATACTTTTTGTTTATCTGTCTTTCCCAGACAATATAATCATTGTGGGCTGAGGAATATGTGCATGTTTTCCTGTTGTTTCTTGGCACCAAGTAGATAATGAAGGTCTTTCTGTTTGTGAAAAGAATAAAAGTTGACTATAATGAAATGTCTCAGACATAGGGTGTACAAAGAGTTCTCAAAGGAGGAACATGAAGACGATTTGTTAGGAAAAAGGTGAACAGAAAACTCAAGGCAAAATTGTGTAAAGCAAGGGAAAATTTAGGGTGCCATATCACTAATATTGATTGGGTGCATAAGAACACTTTCTAACCAGAGTTTGCAGAGAGAAGGGAACCTTCAAGAAAGGCAGGGACTGCTGCAAGCAGAGTTCTGGAGCCAAAACTACTTTTGAAAAGAAACCTGAATGAAAGGAAGGATTTCCACAATTACAATGTATTTTCCCTTTATGTCTTATCTGCTTCCTTCAGAAGCTATTTTTGGTAAGTCTGCATTAACCTTCTAACAAAATGCCAATTAAAGCAACTTTTAATAGGCTGTGTTTAGAAGACTGAATCCAAAGAGGAAAGTGTGTTAGATTAGCACGTCAATGCAGAAGCAGGATTCTTACTCCTAGTTGGATAATAACTAAAATTCTCAGTGGTTTTCACCTGGGTAGCAATATATTAAATGGAGGAGCAAACTCCCCAAATGGTGCTAAGTTGTAGATGCACTTTGTGCTGAGCTGATTTCTTTTATTTCCTTATATATATTTTTCTTTTTGCTCCCCTTTCATTTTACTATTAGTTCTTCCCTTACCAGGAACCTGCTCTTTAGATATTGTCAGCTGACATCCAAGCATTCGTGTTTATCATACAAACCAAACTCCAGTCTGTGTTGATCCTCTGAATGTTTTGCACGACATCAGCTTTTGACCGTTTCTGAGAATATGAATTGAGCCACCTGCATTATTTACCTCTGGGCTGCAGGTGCTTTGGGTGGAGTTCCTGGTTTTGTATTCATAATGTGTTGAGGAATAACCTCAATATGGGATCAAACAAGGATTTAATTTGGTCCCTCACAAACCTCCCCAGATGGGCCATATTTCAACTCCTCTCTTAGAGAGGCTTGATACACTCTTTTTCCTACATCCCCTCCTTTCTTCTCCTCACCTCTCCTTTGATGCTGATTCCTACCTATCTAGTAGCTTCTATTCAGACATTGCCCCCATACCTTGTAGCTAGTATCCTTCAGAGTTTATATCTCTGAACTGTCAGTGCAACCATCATTGATTGGTCAATATCCTGAGGCAACTTGAATACATGTCTTTATATTACTAATTATATATATATATATATATATATATATATAATGTATCTTCTACTAAAATAGAGACATGCAGCAAATGACCAACCTACTACTATAAATAAAATAGAATAGGGAGTATTGTGGTTTGAATATGAAATGTCTCAGCAGGCTTATGCATTGAATACTTCATCTCCAACTGCTATAGGAAGTAGAACACTGAGGCTTTGATGGTCTTGTCTGCTATCTGGTCCTCTGGGTCCTTACAGCCATGAGGGAAAGAGATTCCTTCACCAAGTGCTTCGCTGTCATATTCTGCCCTATCTTTGGCACAATTGAATGGAACTAGATGACCATGGGCTGAACCTCCTGAGATCACAGGCCAAAATAAACCTGTCATTCCATTGAAGTGGATCAGTCAGCTGGGTAAATGACTCATCCGAAGAGATAAGAGGGGCAGATGTATATGTATATAGCTCATAGATAAATATAGCTTATAAATTTTGGACTCCTTTATACTAGTTCAATAGAAACCTAGGTCAGTTGAGCAAGCATTCAAGAGGGAATGCTTATTGAACTCAACAGTAACAATTTTATCACTTTTAAGACTAATCAATTTAAGATGAACATTATTAGAAATTTCTAAAGAATGGAAAGGTCATAAAGAATGAAAATGTGATGAGAGAAGACAGCAACCTTGGCCTTGACTCCTTCCACTCAGCTCCATCTCTAGTATCTGCTTATAAGTTTATCTACTTCTCCATCCACCATCCATCCAGCCATCCTCCTTTACATCTTCCATGTTCATGTGGTTGGGAGTCCATCCACTAGATACATAAGCAACCAAGATGGCTATATTAGTGGGACTTCCTCACAGTTGTATTAGGGCCATTTCCTTGCCCTGATGTCTCTTGTGAAATGAAATCACACTGAGGAGTAAAATGTGTTTCTATGTGAAGGTTCCCTGTTGGTTGTTTACAAGCTGGGCTGTGATCTGTTGCTCCTCTATCTACTTCTTAGGAGAGGCCTGAGGAAGACTCATTTGAGGGGAATAACTCACAAGATTCTCTAAGCAAGTAAGAAGTCCTGTTTTCTTCAAGAGTGGCATGTCTTCAGTGATGGGGGTGGGAAGGAGGGTATGGGAAATTGAGGTTCCTCTTTCCTTGGTAGCTGTGTTGGTAATCAGATAAAGAATTGAGTTGAGAGGCTGGGAAGGTGGCTCAGTAGTAGATCGCTTGCCTTGCATACATGAGGCCCTGGGTTTGATTCCTCAGCACCAGATAAGCAAAAAGAAAAAAGCCGGAAGTGTTGCGGTGGCTCAAGTGTTAGAGTGCTAGCCTTGAGCTGAAGAGCTGAGGGAAAGTGCCCAGGCCCAGAGTTCAGGCCTCATACCCGGCACCCCCCCCCAAAAAAAAAAATTTGGAGTTGAGGAATGGATTATTTGCTAGGGTTGAGGAAGAATGTCGAGGTGAGTGTGGCTTAAGGTTCAGGAGGTAACAGATCTGGGTGTGTTATTTTTCATCTGCAGGAAAGTTCTCACCAAAAATTCTCACCAAATAACCATTATTTATAAGAATATGGGTGTATATAAGGCTTCTGTAAAGGAAGCTATATATTTCAAATTTTTGTCTTATACCAAAACTCTGACTTGTTAATGATTTTTTAAGGCTCAGTAACATCAGGACTAATTGTGTAGCATACACATTCCTAGTTCTAGGTCTTCTCTTGATTCTTCATTTGTGTGCTGCTTTTCCTCTTTATTTTTCAACCTGCAAAAGCGATATCCAATCTATGTGCTATAGTGACATTACTGCACACACTGTTCATAATTTTTAGGAGTTGCTAGATTCCCCACCTGTGCCCCCCCCCAAAAGAAAATGTAAGTTAAGCTAAGAACATGAGAATAACTTGGGTATGGTTGCGCAAGCTTGTGATCCTAGCTATTTGGGAGGTAGAGATCAGGGAATTATGGTTGGTGGCCAACCTGCGCAAAAATAATACTTGAGGCTCCATCTCAGTCGATACTTGGGTGCAGTGCTACATGCCTGTCAACCAGGGACACAGAAAGCACAAATAACAGCATTGCAGACCAGGCTGGCCCCCAACATAAGCAAGACTATATCCTTAAAAAACAATGAACAGAAGAGTTGGAGGCATGGCTCAAGTATCAGAGTGCCTGCCTAGCAAACAGAGTGCCCTGAGTTTAATCCTTTGTTATACCTAGCACTGCCCTAACAAACAGGAGTATAAAACATTAATTATATCACTGCTAGGCTTCAAACCCTTTATAACCATAACAATGACTTAAGTTTTCATCATCATCTGATCCTGGGCCCCACACCTGTGGAATCAAGATGCATCTCTTTGAGATTTTTTTTTTGTTGGTCATGGGACTTGAACTCTTGACCTGGCTGCTGTCCCTCAGCTCTTTAGCTCAAGGTGAATGCCACAGCACCACTTCTGGTTTTCTGGTGGTTTATTGGAGGTGGGTCTCACAGACTTTCCTGCCTGGGCTGGCTTTGAACCGTGATCCTCAGATCTCAGCCTCCTGAGTAGCTAGGATTACGGGCATGAGCCACTGGTGCCTAGCCCTCCTTGAGTTTTGGTTGAAACTCAGTGAGATAATTCAGAAAGCATGAGTGTGTGTGGCATCGCCTAACATATAGGGAAGGTCCAGAAGTTTCCTGCTAACATTAAAATAAAATGGCCATGTCAGGATCAGTGATATTGGAACCTTGGAAACCTTACTCTCTCAGGTCTCCTGCCTCTCATCTGGTTAGATAGCCTATAAAAATTCTGGAAAATCACCGTGGTCGTAGAAAAAGAAGATAACATGGGAGACAGGAGCACTCTATGCTGCATTTGGTATCATGCTCTCCTCCCATCTTTCATCACCATAGGGTCAGAGTCTGACCAACATGGTGGCCATTGCTAATCTCCTTTCCTCAGCTTCAGTTCCTGCTGCTTCTCTGCAGGAGTGCCCATGCCAAGGAGATCTGGATAGGATGGAGGACCTGTGCGTTGTCCCTGTGTGCCATAGGTCATGTAGGAAGACTCAAGAAAGTCCTGAGCAGAACAGGCAAGGGTCCTTGTGACCCTACAGAAGCTAACCTTGGTAACTCATGGAGCCTCAGCTCCATCCTGAGTTCTCTTCGTCTGTCCACTCTTTCCATCCTGGTCTCTTTACTTTCCTAGCTCTCCACAAGACTCTTTATCTCAGGACTTCAGGGATTTCTGTCCTCACTTCTTGAGAATGCCTCAGGCTCAGGTTTCTACCTAGCTCCCTGCTGTTTTTCCTTCGAGTATTTGGTGAAATGTCGCTTCCTCAGGATAGTTTTCTTTTTTCCATTTAACATTTTTAAAATGATCTCTAAGTAGTTGTACAAAAGAATTGCCATTTAACAAAGCAGTTGATGAATACAATGCCCTTTGGTCCATGTCACCCCTTTCCACATTTTCACCCATCCCTCCCAATCCACTCTTTCCTTCACTTTTCTTAATTTAGTAGGATTTATATGAATTTCTTTTTTTAAAATATTGTAATGGTGATATACATGGGGGTTACAGTTACATAAGTCAGAATGAGTATATTTCTTTTTGAGCAGTGTCACCCTCTCCCTCATTTTCTGTTTCCTCCCTCCCTCCCCCTTTTCCTGCCCCCCAAGTTGTATAGTTCATTTCCAACACAGTGTCTAGTGAGTATCACTGCTGAATTGGTTCACCTTTTATCCCACCATTTCTGTTCTTCCTCTTCCCCTCTCCAAATCAGATAAACATCAAGATAAAAGGTACAGAGATCAAAAATAGAGACAAAAGGGAATAAACTGAAGTGGGAAAAAAGAACTACAAACAGTACAGAAAACCCAACAGTTTCCATTTCTTGGAGTTCCTTTCAATAAGGATCATTTAATATGGTCATATGCAAATAGCTATTGAGCCCTTGAGATCCTCTCCTAAGATTATCCTCCTTTGGTCTCATGGTTACATGGATTACTTGACTGCATTATTCTCAGGCTATTTTTTAAAGGCCCTTAATTAAATAGCAGCACCTCATTTGTCCCTTTCTAGTCCCTTATGCTGCTTTATTGTTACCACCATTAGACAAGTCCATATTTATCCTTAAATTTGCTTATTATATAAGGTTTATAATAGCATGCCTTTTGTATTATTTGATCTTTCTTGTCTAGAAAAGTATGCTGAGGACTACCATTTCCCCACTCAGAATGGCTAGAGCCCTGCCTGTCTCTGCAGTGTTACTTTTACTTTCGTCCTGCCATGAGTTCCTCATTATCATTTTTAAATTTGGCTCAGCTCTGAAGATAACTCATATCCATCATGTCCTTGAGTTCGTCAGCAACCCTCTCAACCTATAGTGGTCACCTGTTTCCCCACATTGCTGGAGAAGTGACAGCTTCCACCTGTCAGCTGTCACCCACTGCCTTGTAGTTCACAGTGGTGTCCAATTATCTATGGGTGTCCACAGATTATGGGTTCCAAGTTCTCCTGAAGATAGCCAAACCTTCTATAAAATCATGTAGTACTTTTGTATAACTTACACACCCTTCCTATACATTAAATCATCTTTATGTGTAATACTTAATGCAAAGTAAATTACTATATACAAAGTCATTAGACTTTATTGTTTATGACATAATGAAGACATACATTCACTTACAGGCACTTTTGTTTTTTGGTCAGTCGTGGGGCTTGAACTCTGGGCCTGTCTGCTGTCCCTCAGCTTTTTAGCTCAAGGCAAGAGCTCTACCACTTGAGCCACAGTGCCACTTCCTGCAGGTACATTTTAAAATATTTTTTTTCCTGCAAGTCATTACTCACCCATATAGAACCCACAAATAGGAAGGGTTCTATTGGGTCCTGTGGATATGTTCTGGGTTCAGATGACAATGCACCATCTTTCATGTGAATTTACTGTGTTAAAGGAATTGCCTTAGCCAAAGCACCATGCACATAGCACATTTCAGTGCTTGGTTGACATTTGTGCTTATTTTGTCACCTAAGTAGTGTCTGTCTCTGGCTAGATCAAGAGCTTTGTTCTCTGTCTGCCCCCATAACATCTGGCAGAGTCTTCCACACAGCAGGTGCTCAATAACTCTGTTGACTTTTGGTAAAATTATTTCCCCAAAGAAATGTCAGAATAAATGCCTGGAAAAAATATGCCAAAGCAGTTATGTTTGTAAAGCTGTTTGGGGACTAAGAAAGGCTAAAGGAAAAGTCTCCAGAGGAGGCTCCCTTGCAGGCTCATTTGAAGAAGCATCATTGAGCATCTAAGGTGGCCACTGATTATGATCAGAGCTGTGTAGATGAATGAAAAGGGGATATAGGGACAGATATGTGACCGGATGGCTGTCGCAGTGTGAGAAGTGCTGAAGATGGGCATGGGCGGGCTCTGGTGTCTCCTTACTCAGTTGCGATGGGAATGACCAGCTAGTAACTTCTTCAGGATGACTCCAGTAGACTAGATTTCTATCTCTGTGTGTTGCACCGGTGATTCTGAAAATGAGAACAGTGCTGAAATAGAAAATGGAGTCAAGTCCCTAGAGAATAGGAGCAGAAGTGGTTGGGGAAGAATATACTGAAACTGGGTAAAACAAGAAGTACAGATGGAACAAAAAATGTTTTCTACAGGCTTCAGTGTATATCCCACCCCCCACCAAATAAAAAAGTTTCCCAAGGAAAGCAATTAAGACTGGAATAGGGGCTAGTATTTATTGTAGCGTATTAATAATAGTGCCGGTCCTGTCATGAAAGGATGTGACACATGTATAAAAGTGGCTCAGCACTAGCCACACATGCTTTTGTCTCTAGATCCTTGTCATGACGCTTAGTCCTCAGGCTATTCAGGTTCCCATCAGCTCTGGCAATGCCTTTCAAAGAGACAAAACAAATTTAGGATTTGGGCATAATGAATAGGTAAGGTACAGAAACATTATTGAAAGAAGCTAAAGTAGATTCTAAATAGACACTACCTCATGTTCACGCATAGGAAACTTAATATTCCTTAGATGTAATACTACACTAGAAGTCAATCTACAGATAAAATGTGATCCTGCCACAATCCCAGTGGGCTTTTTTTTTTTTTTTTAAGAAGTGGACAAATCCATCTACGTAGAGAAGCAAAGGACTCTGATTAGTGAAACAATCCCAGAGGAACAAAATGTTCATACTTCAATTTCAAAGCAAATTATAAATCTACAGTAATCACGATAACATCCAACTGGCATATTACTGAAAATATAGATCATGTGAAAGAAACAAGTACAAAAGAAGACCTGTATATTTATTATAAAAAACAAAATTTTTTCTTCAAAAGACACTAGCAAGAATATGAACAAGCTATAAAATGTGAAAATATTCTTGCAAGTTATGGTGTCAGCTAAGGGATTTGTTTCTAGAACAATAAAAAGGTAAGTAACTCAATAAAAAGGAAAATGATCTGAATAGATATTTTCCCAAAGAAATAGGTAATATGTTTCTAGGGAAGATATGGGAATAAAGCTTAGCATCAATAGCTGACTAAAATTTAAACTACCAGTATGCTCATGAATGTGGAGAAAATATCAGAACTACAATGTGACCTAGAACCACCACTCCTGGTGTTATACCCAAGAGAAATGGAAGCATATTTTCACACAGCTATCAGTACAGGCGTGTCTAAGACAACAGTGTTCTTAACAGTCAAAAGAGGGAAATGGCCTAGATATCCATCATCTGATAATGACATAAACAAGTTGTGATATTTCCATAAATGAAGCATTTTTGAGAACAAATCACTGATGCATGAACTTTGAAATCAGCATGGGGCCTGCCACCAAAGACTACATGTTTGATTCCCTGGACATGCAATGTCCTGAATAGGCAAATCTAGAGACAGTAAACTGCTGTCTATTAAGATGTTGGGGTGGGGAAATGGAGAGAGCTAATGGCTATAGGAGTTTGTAAGGGGTGATGAAAATGTTCTACTATATGATAAGGGGTCAGCACAGTACAACTCTGCACACACTAGGAGCCACTGGATAGGGCACTTAAAAGGGTAAAGCTTAGATTATGTGAATTATATCTCTGCAACAGCAAATTTGAAAAGGACAACAGAAAGCATGTTTCAGAAAAATAGGAGTAGGAATCCTGCCTGAGTTAGCCTCTCTCTAAAGACCAAAAATCATCACTACCTCCTTTTTCTGAAGACTCCACATGTTAGGAAACTCAAATAGCTACTACTATGACCATATTGTTTCATATTATAATCTATTTTGTTGTTTTTATGAGCCAGGCATGGAGTGCTTGATACTACTAAGGATTTAGCACCTGTGTCATAAATTGGCTCTGAGGCTTATAATTTGTTCCATTTTTCAGAAACAAAACTGAGACTCAGGATATAATAAGAAAACTCTCAAAGTCATAAAAGAACTAAAATATGCCTTGACTCACAACCCACTTTCGTTTCGTTTCCCGTGTCAGCCTACAGCCTAATTCTAAACCAAAATCTGTCTTCCTGTAATTGCTAATTCTTGTTTTCTTTGTTAGTTACATGTCACCCATGTAAGTGTAATTCCTTTCCACTTAACAGCCCTTCACTTACTTGAAGATATTTTCATGCTCCAGTAGGCCTTCTCTTCTCAATTTCTATCACTTTTACCTTGGGTTTTTCAGTTACAATCTTGAGCTCTATGCTACGTCTGTCGTAAAGTACACAGTCCAGAAGCCAAAGAGTATGAGGCAATTATTTCAGCCTTGCTGCCAGTGGCACATTAAAAATAAGAGTTTACTTCTCTCAACTGTGCTTTAAAGATAGGCACCATTTTTTCACATTTTAAAATTGAGAAAGAAAATTGAGCTCAGGCAGGTCAAGATCTTGTCTAAGATCACACAGCCATAGAACAGCAGTCCTAGGTCTTAAAACTAGGAAGTGTTTTATTTTTTGCAATGGACCAGAATTCATTAGTTAGAGGAGAAATGCCCAATTTCTCCAACATCATAGACAAACAAGAATTGATTCTATTAGCCAGAAGGATTCCAATAAAGAACTACAATTGTCCCCAGCAGCTGGAAGTGATAAATCTTAGGATGGAAGTTAGTTGGAGGCCAAGCTTATTTGTGTGATTACAAGTCCTTAAAATTTCAGAAAGGCTCTTTGTTTGCTGAGCTGGCTGTTTTCTGGTGAAAGGGGATAAAACAAGCGTTTTATTCAGTTTAATTTTATTTCACTGCTTCTTCACCACAGTGAGGTAGTGTCTGAGTGAGGACTTTGCTTCACTTTGCATTCCTGCTCCCTGAGCACACTTTTCCCACGATGCCTTTTCACGGTGGTATTAAAACACCACCACAAAATGTGGCAGTTACTTTGATCAGAGCCTAAAATTTGCCTTTTATGCTCAAAGATTAGGTTTTTTTTCTCCTCTAAAATTTCTAAAGTCAGTCTAGCTCTCTGGCACGGTGTACCCAGCCTCAGACTAGAGACACAGCGTGACTGCTAGCACGGCTCCTCATACCCAGGAGTTCTAGCAGTCTCTTTTTCATATGGAGGCCTCGGCCAGCAAGAGCATAAGGCCTGCTTTCTGTTCATGGGGGCATTGGTAATGGAGCTGCCCGAAGCCACACTATGAGACCAAGTCTGTCAATCTGCCAACAGATGGCAGCCTTTTATTTCCAAGACGTGCCTCAGCGGTGAGTCAGCCTCCTCTAGCCCTTCAAGGGGAGCCTGTGATTCTCAGCCTCTTCAATAGAGGTGACTTTTGGTTCTTGTTTTTTCATGCAATGTGAGGAACCCAGAGTCTGAAGGCAGGTGTGAGCAGCAGTATCTTCTCCAGCACATAGGCACGCTACCAGAACGGGAAGCGGACCAGCCACAGAGTGCTGTAAGGGCTCAGGGGCATGGGGCAGTCTTGCTTATCAGTTTGAGCCACTCCAAAGCCCTTCCAAGTGCTACTCAAGCACCTTCCAGTTGAGGAGCATTTCAGATGTGCAGATTAAGAATTATCAACTGATCAAATCCATGGAAACATTACCAAATTAAAAATATTATATTCTTGTTGAATATATTTTGGTTAAGGACTATTCAGCCCATAGCACCAAATAACTTTGGTGATAACCAATCTTAACTACTATATGTGTGCCTACTATTTTATAGATGAAAAACTCAAATGCTAAGAAGCAGACCTGGAGTTGTAACCCAGACCCATGTCATCTCAAGTGTCTTTGCTTCTGTCTCAGTCTCACTCTACATGAAACACTTTCATCCATGATTCAGACCACAGAGTTAAAGCAAGTTTATGTTTTATGATGGATTTTTGTTCCCCTTCCCTCCTCTAAGATCTTTCATGAGGACTCTACTTTGTCACTGAAGCATCACATCATCTATGACTACAGGTGTGCAGATAAGTCTGGCTGCGTTCCAATAAAACTTTATTTATAAACCTAGGCTTTGGGCTCTTGGACTTGCTTTGTGAGCCTCCCCCCTAGAGTGATATCTTCAAAACTATCTGAAGTCTGAATGGACATCTTTCCTCCTCGTTGCCATCTCTGACTGCTTTTTGTTCTTTTTTTTTTTATCCTCTTAACATCCTGATGAGGTGCTTTACTTGTCTGATTGGCTGGGGTAATCTATACTTGAACATGGTCGGGTCCATTCTGAACTTTCTAGGTCAGGATGAGTTTAGGGTCAAGAGAAGACAGGCCATGCCTAGGGAAAGAATGGTTTTGTTTTAGAACATGAATTTTTTTGAAAGATGTTGAAAGAAGGCTTGAGGCGTTAGGGGGGAAATCTCTATTTCTGTGGTATTAACTGAATTCAGGAGAGCTCAGGATAAGGAGAGGGGATGATAGAATAAAAACCCAGTAAATTGGATCCTCCTAACAAGCCTTGAAATGGTGGTGGTACTTTTCTGTTCTCAATAGGTTATTTGTAAGACAGCTCCAAACATCCACAAGTATTACTACTATGAGTGTACTGTTTGGTGCATGGAGTACTGTCTGGCACTTCAGTGCAGTAAATCAATGTGATTGGTAATTGGTGACTTGAAGCTTACCTTTGGAAACATAAGGTCATCACCCTAACCTACATCAGGCTGCCACACTGCCTGGTGGAGAGAGGAAGTATTCACCAAACATTTGACCTAATACAGGGGCCCTGGAAGAAAGGTTTAGACAGTAAGTCTGATCCTCTCAAGGATGGCCGTGACCTAGTCAAAGTGACATCCTCTGTAATGCAACCTTTGAATTCTGTGACAATAAAATGAAGAGTGTGAAAATGCCTAGCACCGGGCCTGATACCTGGCAGGTACTAAACAGATATTTTCCTCCACTGAATAAGCATATGAATAAAGATAGGCAACCGCTGAGTTGCAATAAATTGCCAGAACATTTTATTTAAACCACAGAAAATTGGGAAAATAGTTTTAAAACTTACAATAAAAAATCCCACAGAACTAAAAGCCAGTGGATTTTTGATTCTCACCACACCTCGTGGGTTGCTTCCAGAAAGAAAAAAAAATCCCTCCTCCTCCCTAAGTCCCCTTGCTTATGGAACCTGGACTGTGCTTACTTCCCAGAATGAAATCTTTTCACCACCCTCATGACCTTCCTCATACTAATTTTAGAGAATTAGGGCTTCCTTTTGAGGGCAGTATGTGATAGTATAACTCTATATGATGGGAAGGCTTCTCAGTGCCATCATTTCTTTTTTTTTTAATTTAATTTAATTTTATTTGTGAACATACTGTACAGAGGAGTTACAATTACATGGGCAGGATAATGCGTACATTTCTTACCAAGCATTGCAGCCTCCTCCTTTGTTTACCCTTCACATCCCTTCCCAGCCTCCCCCCTCCCCCCCAATCACAATCCTTCTCCTTCCCCCCCTTCCTCCCCCTCCCCCCCCACACCGACGTTGTAAAGCTCGTTTTGGACATGACAACTTGTACTTCTCATTGTTGCAACAGGTCCACCTGTATCCTTAAACAACTGGTTTTTCCCCATCTCCTCCACAAGTTATACTGACATCAAATATAGTGAAAGCAGGGGTTATACTGTGGGGGAGGGACATACAAAGCAACAAAGAAATAATCTTATAAATGCGTTAGAAACACATGCATGAAAGAAAAAAAACATTAAAATACATATCTAAGGGTTCATTTTCCTGACATCACATTATCTGACCTTTTCTGCTTGACTCATACATATACTAGATATTACAAATAAGGGAAACCATGGGACCTATGTTTCTTTGGGCCTGGCTTACTTCACTTAATATAATTTTTTCCAAGTTTTTCCATTTCCTAACAAATGGGGCAATGTCATTCTCTCTGATGGAGGCACAGAATTCCATTGTGTATATATACCACATTCTCTTGATCCATTCATCTACTGAGGGGCATCTGGGTTGGTTCCATATCTTAGCTATGGTAAATAATGCTGCAATAAACATAGTTGTGCTGGTAGCTTTAGTGTAGTCTTGTTTGTAAACATGTGGGTAAATGCCAAAAGTGGGATTGCTGGGTCATAGGGGAGTTCTATGTGAAGTCTTTTGAGGAACCTCCATACTGCTTTCCAAAGTGGTTGAACAAGTTTACATTCCCACCAACAATGAAGTAAGGTTCCTTTCTGTCCACATCCCCTCCAGCATCTGTTGTTGTTAGAGTTCTTGATTTTTGCTGTTCTAACTGGAGTGAGGTGATATCTCAATGTTGTTTTGATTTGCATTTCTTTTATGGCTAGGGATGTTGAACATTTCTTCATGTGTCTATTGGCCATCCTTCTTTCTTCTTCAGAGAAGTTTCTCTTTAAGTCTTCCGCCCACTTATTTATTGGGCAGTTGTTTCTTTGAGGATTAGTTGTTGGGGGGTTTAATTTTTTGAGTTCCAAGTATATTTTAGATATGAGACCCTTGTCCGTTGTATGGCTAGTAAAGATCTAGTGCCATCATTTCTAAGACATATCTGGTAATGTGCTCAGGCACCCCCTCCTTCACCCCTGCCTGGAACATTGAGAACTCCCTTTATCCTTCAGTCTGCCTCACAAAGCCCATACCCAGAGGCTTATCAGCAAGTCCTCAGAGAACTCACTAGAGACCTCCCTCCCCAAACAGTGTTGAGGCACAATTGACCTCTGACTGGCTTTTTCCCTGTCACAACTGAGTATCTACCTCATCCCGTCACTGAGAATGTAGATGGCTATAAAACTAGAGGCTTTCTGTTCTGGCCCTTTGGAGTCTCCTGCAACTATGAAAGTGTTACTTCTTAAATCATAGAAAAGGTATTTCTATCTTAATTCATCTTTGATCCACAGAAATAAATGTCCAGGACTCAGTAGGCAAAGCAATGTTGGTTGAATGGATTCACATGGAATGATGGCTGAAAAATGCCATCTCTTCATTGCTGGACCTTGTCCTGAGTATAAACATATTTCTGGAATTTCCTTTTGTTCATTGACTCCATCTATTCTTTTTTCTCCTCTGTCAGTCAAATCAACTTGTTTCATTGGGTTCCTGAATTCACAGATTAAAAGTTTAATCAGGATGTGACATTCTGCAGAATGTGAAGTTGAAATGGGAACATTTACTTTAGTTCTTTTTCAAGCCAGGCAGGAAATGGGAACTGTGGCTGGGATGTGGGAATCTTCCAGATTGTAATTCTCTTCTTTGTGGCATGTGTTGCTCAGGGTACTTCTTTAGGCTGCCACGAGAAGAGATTGCCAATGGATGAGGAAACCAGGCCCAGTGGTGTCAGCCTTGGGAACTGGGATTCGGACTCACAGACTGGGAGCCTATTCTGTGTGTGATTCACCTATGGTTCTCAAAGCAAATTAATGTGAAGAATAGGGGAAGGAAGCTGTCTCCTAGTCTAGAGAATTATCTAGAGAGTAGTCCAGAGAATAACATGTTTCATAAAATCCTAGGTTTGCAAGAGCTTTGAGGGTTTTCCAGGGAACTTGGCTGCTAGAGTAAGCAATTGGCAAGTTTGTCATGTTTCTGAGCTTAAAAGAGAAGTCTATTCAAACTCCAGTTTTTAAATCTAGTATCTGTCTCTAGGATACAGTGGAGCCTTACTGTGCATCACAGGTTGGTCCTGGGTACAACCAGAAGACAACAGCAGCCAGAAAAACAAAATAAATTCATGTCAATGTTTTTGTTTCCTATGAGGCAGAAAGTGCAGGAAAAACCCCATTACCTCATTCCTCATGATTTCACTGGGCCATCATATCATAGTCATTTCATTTCCTGATACCAATGGAGTTCTCTTAAGATGGAAGACTATAGATTCTAAACTACCAACTCAATTGTTTCCTGCCTATTTCCTTCACTAGAAGTTTAATTTCCAAGCTATGGTTGTACTTAAGCCACACTGGTCACAAGTAGAAAGTACTGTCTTAGGGGTATGTACTTTTCTTGTATAGTTACATCATTTCAGCCCAAAAGAAGTAGACTGTGAAGTAAGTTTAAGATTTTTCAATTGCTACTAGATTTTGAGGCCCTATTATCCACTTAGTGGATAAAACATAGATAAAAATTTAAAGTTTTAATAGAGTATAAAGGAGATAGATATTTAGACAGGAATGAAGTACTTTATTCAAATGTTGTTGAAAAGATAGAAATGTTAAAAGGAGAAAGTGTGGCTCCTCTGTAGAAGATTCATAGAAGGTTTTGCTAAGAAGACGTCTTGCTAAGAAGTTTGGAGTAATATGTGGGAATTTATCAGATGCACAAACCATGTAGAGGCATTCAAGTAGGAGTGACTGGAGATACAAACCAAACAGGCATGCTTGGATCTGCTAATCAGCCAGTGTGGACAATGATTAGAAATAGAAATTAGACAATAGGTAATGTTAAACAAATGGGCACAGACCAGTATGTTACTTGAGGAAAGGAAAGGTAAGAGAATCTATGCAGTGCTGCATTTTAAAGTATAACTGGAAATAACACTTATCAAATAACATTGATAAGTAGGCTAAAGACCTAAAGAGAGACTTACCTGATGAAGAAATAAGAATGGCCAACCAACGCATGTAGGAATGTTCAACATCTCTGGCCATAAAAGAAATGCAAATCAAAACAACATTGAGATTCCACCTCACTCCTAGTTACAATGGCCGTTATCCCAAAAACTAATAATAACTGATGTTGGCGGGGAGTGGCCCAAAGGATGTAAACTTGTTCAACCACTCTGGAAAGCAACATGGCGGTTCCTCAAAAGACTAAATATAGAGCTTTCCTATGGCCCAGCAATCCCACTCCTGGGCTTTTACCCAAATGACTACAAGTCAAAATACACTAATGCCACCAGCACAACCATGTTCATTGCAATATTATTTACCATAGCTAAGATATGGAACCAACCTAGATATCCCTGAGTGCATGAATGGATCAATAAAATGTGGTATATATACACAATGGAATTCTGTGCTTCCATTAGAGAATGGAAATATAAGCCAGACCCAAAGATGCATAGGCTTATATGGTTTCCCTCATAATAATTAGAATATGTCTATAAATGTACAAGTTAATCCAATGAATACTAAAAGAAAAATAATTACACTTGGACCTGATTAATTAAACAATATTCTAAGCATTCACAGATTGTGAACAAAGATATTCTTAGGAGAGGATCACAATGGCTCAATAGCTATGTCCATATGACCATATGAAATGATGCTTATCGAAATGAACTCCAAGAAATGGAAACAAGAGGCTTTTATATTGTACTGTCTGGTCTGAAGTTATTTCTTTTTCCTATATTTCCTTTGGTTTATTCTCTGTTGCCACTGTTTTTGATTTCTGTATTCTTTGTCTTGTATATAAGTTTATCTGATTTGGGAAAGGGAAGGGGAAATCACAGAAACAGTGGAACAAAGGGTGAAACAATTCAACAGTGATGCTCACTAGACACTATGTTGGAAATGATTTTTACAACTTGGGGGGAGAGGGTCAGAGGGGGAAAAGTGGGAGAAAATGAGGGAGGGGTAGTACTGTTCAAAAAGAAATGTACTCATTCACTGATTTATGTAACTATAATTCCTCTATACATCACCTTTTCAATGAAATTTAAAAAATAATAAAATCAGAGGTTGGAAAAAGGTGTAACTGGAGGACAGGTGGGAGAAAGAGCTGAGACAAGAGATAAGGAAAAATGAATTAATGACTACTAAGATGAGATCAAACCAGAGACTACATGACACCCAAATACTGAAGGTTTACATTAAAGTTCAGCTTTTACCAGTTCATTAATTCAGGATGATTTAACTAAATAACCCATTAAAACATTTTTAATTAATTTCCAAAGGCATGGTGGATGCACTTCCATATTCCCTATCCAAATATTAATCCCCTCTCATTGTTGTTAAGTCTCAGAATAAATATAGATACTTTAAATCCTGGATTGCTGAAGTTAACATTCTTTTTTAGAAGAAAAAAAGAACTAAAAAGACTCAACACTATTAAAATCCTACTTCTAATTAAAATTAGAAGGGGATTTAAATTAATATCCAGAAATAAGCCAGTAGCTCAAAGAAATGAATACAAATGTTAGGAAATGGTTATAGTTTCCAAAATATCACTAATGCTTTCCAAACACATCTGCTTCAGATTGTGGTTGATGAAGTGGTTATTTCTGTTAAGCTTAGAAAGGGAAAAAGAAAAAAAAATACTTAAATACTGGGGAGTCTTTTAAAATTTTATCTTTGAAGCTGGCAAAAATAAAGACTAAATGCTCTGTCCTCCTGTCTCTGGGAAATACCTGTCCAACTGTGCTGAAGATCTGTTCTTAAAAACATTCAAAATATTTATCCACTTGACAGGAGTGGCAGGGACAATGTACTATTTCTGCCATTAAGCCATGAATTATTCACAAGCCACAAGTCCACAGACTGAAAATACAAATACAAAATTCTGTCCAAAGAGTTCTGGACTCTCCCTTCTGATAAGCCTTCTCTTCTTTTCCCAACTATAAGGTGAAAATAGTAAGAATAAGGAGCGATAAATGGATCTGGACATTCCCTGTACTAGGGATTCCATCCTTCCAAACTCTACAGCTGCTGCTCAAGATGGAGCCTCACTGCGTTTCCCCTCATGTTTCCCTCTTGGCTCATCTTCTACATTCCAGTATACCTCCATTAACAGTCCCTTCTCTGCCCCATGGGACCATTGATGGAAATTATCTTGCTGTAGCCTAGCCAATCAAAGACCTTCTTTGCCTTCCTATCAACTCTGGACTGCCTGCAACCCTCAAGTGACTTCGAACCTTTCCAAAAAGTGGCTTCCAGGCACCCAGCTTCCTGGGTGCAGTGCAGGCCTGCGTGAGCTATGTTCTTTTGCTATGACTTTGGACTTCCCACAGTCTACATTCAACAACAACAACAACAACCCCCAAATACTGAGAGAACAGAGGTGGAATTCAGGACCTGTCACTTGCAAGACAGGGGCTCCGTCTTAGCTCCAGCCCCCCCCCCCTCTCTCTCTCTCTCTCTCTGTGTTGCTTATGTTTGAGGTGAGGCCTCCGATTTATCCCCACATAGTTCCTATGTAGGCCCACGTTTCTGGGATGGCAGGGACGCCCCATGGCACCTAGCCATTATGGCCTGGGATAACAAATTGCCAACTCCCGCCCAGCCAGTGAGTAAGATGGAGTGTGGAAAACTTTTCCCCCCACAATTCTGCCTCTTCATCTCTGCAGTCGCTAGGATTACAGGCTTCTGCCACTGCATCTGGCTATACTGTGTGATTTCTTATTTGACGAAACCCAACAACCAGCCCGAACAGAACAAAAACTGAAGCTCCTCCCAGGTTTCCGGGCAGGCGGGGGCCCCCTGGGCCTCTCCCTCCCACACTGTTGGCCATCTTGTGAGTTCACTGGGGTCTCCGTGGGAAAGATCCCGGCTTCACCGCTCTGTCTTCAGAGTGGGCTTAGAGCATGCTGTGAAGTCCGTGTTTGGCAAGGGCTGCTTGGGTTCTGTCCCTGACATAGCCAGGCATCAGCCTTGCTGAATTTCCTCTAGGAAGTTCTGAGTAGCTTGGAAGAGCTTAATGGGGCCCAGGGCCAGTGAATTTTGTTCCATGACCTGCAGCCTTGCCACCGGGATGAAAGGACACGGTCCTTCCTAGAGCAGTCTGATACTCACCACAGGAGGCCCAGGCCATGTGGGGGACTGACCCAGACCCAGAGTGTACCACACAGGAGCTGTGAGTGGCAACCATGACCCCCCCCACCCTCCTTTATTTGGAAAGCTAGCAGACTTAGGCCATGCTTCAAAGACACCACTCAGAGGGAAAGTAAAAAATCAGAGGCCTTCCCTCAAAGCCTTCTCCCCTGGCCCCTCTCCTCCCTGTCCCTTCTCTTCCACAGAGAAGGCCTTTGTGCCAGAATAGGCCTGTATTGCCCCCAAATGCTGATCATCCGAGTAGAGTGTGAACCCTCTTCCTGCTTCTGATCTCCCCCCAAACACCTCATTTTGGTTTCAGGCTACATAGCTTTTCAAAGTCAAACTATACCACTTATTACATGAAATTTTTAACCTTAATATCATTCTAGTCTTTAGTAGTAGTACAATAATAGGCAAAGAACACATATGCATAGTATTGCTTGGAAATCTCATGAAACGAGTGTTTATTAAAGGAGGAAACTGAGGTTCAAAGAATAGATTGGTGCTTGTTTGTCACCTGCAGTAAATAACATACTTGCTTGTTTTGAACCCGTTTCTCTCCACCACAACACAGTGCCTTTAAATGACTCCTATATATATTTTATTTGGAAAGACAAAACCAGCAACAATGAGTAGCCAACACCCCAAAGGAAACATTTATGGTAAAAAAAAACCCCAACAACCCATGGTTATAAGTCTCCAAGATGGATTATTTTCTCTTCCTTTGTTATTTATCATGTTTTCAGCTTGTCATCAGTTATTTCTGCTTAGTGGAACATCAATATCTTTATGCTTCACTATTTTATTAAATATATTAGACAGGGGAATTGAATTCACAAAATGTGCTTTGAAAAGTACAAATGCTTTGCAAATGGAGATGGTATTAAAATGATTATCATTGTTATGAGTTTTTTCTCTTGCTATAGTTTGCTGGTTTGTTGTTTCATTTGATTGTATTGTTTGTGTGCAATTTTGATGAAACCCGCTAGTTGCTTCCGTAATATCTGTTTTTACTCTTTACTAATAGAAGTTTATATGTGTGCATGGTGTTTAGTGTTCCCATTACATCTATACTTCCCATTGCCCCTGATACAGAAAACTTCATAGAAACAGGAGTTATTGGGCAAGTCTTAAATAACTGAAGTGGCCATTGTCTTTTTGTTCCTTTTCCTTTCCATATTTTCTTTTCTGAATGCAGACATAATGGTTGGGACTCCTAGGAATGAGTACCTGAGCCATGCATGCAATATGAAGATACTCACTAAAACTTTGTCTTCATCCCACTTGAGTCAGTAAAACAAAGCAAACAAAAAAACAACCCCTACTTTTGAACTTATATGTGAAGAAAATCCCTCTAACTTGCTAAGCTTCTGTAATGATTACATAGGTTCGTGAATGCTGCTAAACACCTTGCTAAAAGACAAGGTGATCAAAATCAGGCAGGGTGTGTTATGTTGTCTTGGATTAGAAATCTGAGATTTCCTTCCTGGTCTTCCAGCTGTGATTCTTGCTTTCTTCTTATAAATTCTCCACAGCATAGTCTTTTCATTCTCTTGCTTAAAATCTGACAGCAGATTTTCATCACTCTGAAGGTAAAGTTCCAAGCTCCTATTATAAAGTCTTTTCTAGATCTAGCCTTGCCTACCGCCACAGCCTCAGCAACATATTTCATTGCCATTTTCCCCCTTGTAGCCACATGGATGTTTTTCTCACTCAGATGTGCTGGGGGATTCTTTGACTTTCCCCCCTGACATGAAGTTCTTTTTGCATACATTATACGAATCCTTACTCTATGTCTACATTTCAAAATAAATAGCTCATTATGTACAATCCCCTTTGAGGCTGGTTCATTTTATGCCACTGTAACCATCCCCTTGCCAATCTCAGTGTCTTCCACAGTGGGCTGTTGGCTCAGTGAGAGGTAGAGTTCTGCATATCTTGTTGATGGTTTCATTTGGAGAGCTTGATCTTGTTCTGGTCATCAAGCAAATGCTCAGCTTTATCATATGTATGTGAACTTGAAACAAGTTACCTGTCTGGTCTTAAATCTAGATTTTTTAAAAGAAAAATTGGAATTCAGGTTTCACGTACAAAGTGTTTATTAAGAAGGCAACTCTAGGCAAAACTTGGGCATTGGGGCAACACGAGAGAGACAGAAAACATGCTTGCAAGGGGAGTGTTATTAAACAATTTTTGCTTTTTGGCATTGTAGGAATGTGGACAGTGGTTCATTCCTCAGATAAGTTCTGAGAGAAAATGTGGAGTGCATGTTAGAATTGCATTGTAAATGGACAAGACAGCTGAGGAATGAAGCAATCAGTGCCTACCAGGCATTGGTTAAGGACTGTTGGGAAGTGGTAATTACTGCCTTGATGATATCTAGGCAGAGAAAATTTGTCTTCTAAAGTAAGCCAGAAATTCATAGAGAAAGCCAAGGTCCTAGAACTTGGAAAAAGATAGGGTGAAAGGATTATAGGGTTCCAAAGGTGTGTATGTACACCCCAGAGATTTCCCATTATAGCTTCTCTGTCAACCAAGGCTCCTCACTCAGGAAATAGATATGACAGCCATCAGAAATATTTCTGCCTGTTGAATTATTGACTGTCTTCTAGTGTTCTAGTGAATCTTTATTTGAAAGTTTCAATGCTCCTTTGAAGATGGCGCAGCCATTTCTTCTTATAACAGCATATTCAGCATGAATTAAGTAGACATGTCTCAAATCACCCAGAGAGGGCACCAGATGGAGATTATATGACAGGCAACACTTTGTTTACTGGTTTATAGTTGTCACAGATGGGAAAAGATCTAGCACAAGCCAAGTGCTGAGAACTGGTGGGTACCCAGGACAGAGGCAGAGTCCAGTAAGTTCGGGCAAGCTCCTTTCTACCTATAAACTGAGTGGATCTGGCCTTTTGTGACCCATAAAATAGGAATAGCAACTAATATATTGCATATTTATCAAGAATGATTTATATATGTAACATATATATATGTACATGGAAGTAAAATTTTGATTATTAATGCAAGATAGTGTGGGATGCAGATAGGGCCACACTTTTATGGGTTTTTATTTTATTTATGCCACTTTTAAAACAACTTTTTATCTAAGTGTCAGTTTCTTAAGTGGGTGCAATCATGATCCCATCTCATCATCCTGTGTTAAGGCATAATGAAACACATAAACATTTCTAGCCTTCAGAAAGTGCTCAGTATGAGCTTATTGTAATTATATTTGTTGGTGTTAGTATATTAATAGTAATATATGTCAAACCATAGTTTCTATATACATTTTAATCATCTTTAAAAATTGATTTTTGTGAACAAAAATGAATATATCACTTTATATTAAGCTTTGTTCTATATTTTTTTAAATCACAAACTCCATTTTCAGGCCTTTTCTGTAGCCCTTTAAACTCTTCATCACTTGGGAATTTCAATTTAGAATGGGTCCTGGGGCTTCAAATGATCCATATAAAGAGAATGAGTGATAATTTAGTTTTCAACCTTAAACTTTCTTTCATTCATCTTAGATCTCTGTGTCTCTTCCCCCATCCCTTTCTGGCTGATGGCTGGGTATAAATGATGCATCACCATAAATTACAATGGATAACCAGGAGTCATTGTCCTTTGATGAGGGTCAACTCACTAAATGGCAGAATTGCTAGGCTCACCCAAATCGCTTCTCTAACTGTAATAAGTGTTGGTCTAGCACATTTGCACTCTACACCTCGAAGACACTTTATCCTTAAGCTACAGAGCTGACATATTAGCAAGAATGCCTTACATTTAGGCTATCAGAAGTCTCCCTTCAACCATGACTCTAATTGCCACTTGCAGATGGACGAGAAGCCAAGAGAAGCTTTTAGAAGCAGAACGTTCATACAGAAGGAGAGCCGAAAGTTTAATGCATTCTGGCTGAGAGTTACATTGTAATTTTTAAAGACCAAACTGTGCTCAGGTTAAAACTCGAAGGAATTTAAGGGTACTTCTAGTTATAACTGCCTTCTCTTTCAGATGAGGAAATTCAGGTACAGATAGGTTAATTGCCCACAGTCATTTTTTAACAGCGATTCTCAAACTTGAGTGGAAGTATGAATCACCTGAAGAGATCTTCTTACAATACAGAATCTGAGGTGGCAGGTTGCCAGTAGGACATGGGGCCTAGTATTTATGCACACTCCCAGAAGACACAACTCCTGTTGGTCTAAGGATTGCTCCGTGATAAGCAAGGACATTCCATGAGTGAAGACTGGGAAGGCATGACTTCTAAGTTACTTATGTCTTTCTTACCTTTTGAATCATTCCTTGTGTCTGGAAATAGAATGAATGTTCAAAGCTACAATGCATAAGAAAGTGGGCAGTTATTAGTCACTTGGAGAAGAGTGGTATATATTTATACAACTAGGGTACTAGTCAAGTAAATAGTCAGCCCATTGATCAATGTGGAAACCGTGGGACCATGGAGGATGCTGTGGCACTGTGCATAGAACAACCACTTTTATGAAAAGACTATGGGGCTGGGAATGTGGCTTAATGGTAGAGTGCTTGCCTAGCATTCATGAAGCCCTTGGTTCAATTCCTCAGTATCATATTAACAGAAAGAGCCAGAAGTGGTAGAGTTCTAGCCTTGAGCAAAAGAAGCTCAGTGACAGTGCCCAGGCCCTGAGTTTAAGTCCCAGGACTGGCAAAAAAAGAAGAGACAATGGGAAAGTCCTGCAGTGAGAATGCTGCTGACAGCCACCTATCAGCTTCCAATGCCCTGTAACATGGGCTGCACTCAAGAGAACTCTGTTACCCAGGTTTATACCTCTTTCTTGGACTGTTCTGTATCTAATAACTGGATAACATACACAATCCTTGTCTCCAATTGTGTCATTGGAAAAGATATCTGTTACTCATTAATTTGTGTCCTCTCCAAATTCATGTGCTGAACTCCCAACCCCTTATTTTTTTGGATTTGACTATATTTAAAGATAGGGCCTCAAAGGAGGTCTTTAAGGCAGAAGGAGATTATATATGTGGGTCTTAAGCCAGTATAAATGATGCCATTACAATAGGAGACGAAAGTAGGACACAGATGTACACAGAAAATACTGTGTGATCACACAGCCGTTCGCAAGCCAAGGACACAGGCCTCAGAAGGAGTACTATATTAACCTTGATTTTAGAATTGAGGCCTGCAGAATTGTGATAAATCTAATTACCAAATTTCCTGTCATTTAAGCCACCCAATCTGTGATACTTTGTTACAGCAGTCAGAGAAAACAAATACAGTAGCTTTGGTAATTGCCATAAATCTCAGTGTGGTTTCTTGGCTTGGAGGGGTAAGAGCTTTTGTAAAAGGAAAAGCCATATAGAGGTGTCTGAAACCTACCTCTGCCTTGGCCAACAAAAAACTCCAAAATGATCTTACATGTCGGGGAATGGCAGAGATTAGCCTATTCTTAAAGTCTGAGATGCAGGGATAAGTGTCCCTGTAGTGGACAATTTAACTGCCAATATGGAGTCATGCAAAACCCACAGATCCTGGAGAGTAACAACAGGACTATCTGTGAATTCATCCAAATAGAAGCTCCAGTTTGAGCTGCTGGGGCTCCTATTGGGTGTTTGCGAGAGCAGATCAGACTGTTTCCAGATATATGGCATATGACCACCAATTTAGTAAAACTGTTCTTTATGGGTCTCTGTCAGAAAGGGAATCCAAGTGCACATTGCTGTGTACTGGACAATTGTATATATGTGCTGGACTGCCCCGAGCTATGTTAGCTCTTCCACCATCTGTGGTAATACATAGTACTGATCTGATGGTTTCAGGAACAGCTGGATATGCTGTAGACCATCAGCTAGGCTGTGATATTGATGATGTCAGTCCAAATGGAATGGATGAGAAAAATGAGGCCAGTATATTGGAAAGCTTTGTAAGACACACATCATAAAGACACATATCAGAGGACAGGAGATCCATTTCTTTCTTTTTAAAAGTCCTTCAAAGTCACATTCTTCTTTTTTAACTATCTTTAAGTAGTTGTCCAGAGAAGCTGCCATTTAACAAAGTAGTTTATGAATACACTTGTTGGATTTCAGATTTTTTGCTGAGATGTGAGAAAATGAAGTTCAAACATTCATTCACCTGTTAGTTCCTTAGCTGCATAAAAAATTTTTACCATTGAAAGAAATGAATAAAGAACTTAAAATATCCAGGTGCTGGGTGGCTTATGTCTATAAGCCTTGCTACTCATGAAGTTGAACTCACAGAATCATGGTTCAAAGCCAGCCCAGTCAGTAAAGTCCATGTGACTCTTATCTCCAACTACTAAAGAGCTGAAAGTGGAAATGTGGCCCAAGTGCCAATCATTAGCAAAATAGACAAGAATAAGAGAATAAAAGGCCCAGCGTTCAAGTCTGAGTAACACATACACACATACAGACACACACAGACACATACACACACTCATAGCCATGACTAAGCAAAATATTTTATTTCTCCCTGTTTTGGGGAAGAATGTTTATTTTTTATGAGAAAATGTGTCTGTTCTGTAACTAGCCCAACAAATCTTGGCATGCTCACTTGATATTAGTTATTTGTTGTTCAACATATCCTTATTGAGCATTTGCAGGTCTAAAGCTTGATTAAAGAAAGATATTTTTTATCTCATAAGAGCTTATGAATACCTGAGTTCAATTCTAATAAAGCTGTTCTGAGAAGAAAGTTATTTAATACATATTAAATACTTAGAATAGTTGTTGGTCCAAATTTGTTGTTCAACAAGGTTAATTATTTTTAGTATTAGTCTTCCCTTTCTACCAGTAAGCTAGTAAGCTTATAATGTGAGGCTTGACCTTCTCAGGAAGAAAAAGTCATTATGAGTTATAAAATTTAAGAGGAAAGTTTCAGAATATGAGCCTGGTGAAAAGGAAGAAGGAGATTAGATGAGAAAAAATAGATCAGCTTTTCTCAAATCTTAGCACTATTGCCTCTTGGGCTTTTTTGGAAGCTAGGCATTGCCAAGTTCACTGTAGGAGGTCTAGCAGTATTTAGGCCCCCAGAAGCAGCAACCCAGTTGTGATGAGCAAAACATCTCGAGTCGTTGTCAAATATGCTCAGGGGAAGGGGTTAAGCTTGACTATGACTGAGAACTAGACCAGATACAGGAAGAAGTTTGCGTGGATGGGAAGGAGCAGAGGAACTGGTGATGGAAATCATCATAAAGAGGAATGGGAGGAACCTGGTGATTGATGAACTAGCAAGAGTCAAGAAGAAACCGAGTCAAAATAATATTGGAATTGAAAACTACTGAAGGTGTAAAAGGGAATTGAATCAAAGGCCACAAGTTTGTTTTCTGAATGCTTAGGATGGTAATAATGACAATGAGTATGGAAAGAGAGAAGTTGGTCTATGGAAGGAACTTCAGATTAGGTCTTTGGTTTTCTAGTGGGGGAATATTTGAAGTCTGCTAGCTATCCTTTATTTTGAATGCTGGATGATTTTTACATACATTGTGGAATTTAATTTGAATTTACTTTGAGGTAAGCCAGGCTTGAGATTCTGAGATGGTTTCCCAAACTCTCAGGACTTTTAAGGGATAAATTTGGAACTACTTCTGATTCCAAGATCTATGGTGTGTCTATTCCTTCCACTGCCACTTCCCCCAAAAAAGTGATGGTGGAGACAGTGAGAAGAAGGTAGTTTGGAAGACAGTGTGAAGAACAAGAGCTGAGGCCAGCTGAATCACAAGGATTTGTCTGGAGTCAGCTGAAATGGCTTTGTGGCATTTGTGCATCTGCCCTTTCCCACCAGATAGAAAATTCTGATGTGTAGTTAGATGCTGATGACACACTCACAATATCAGTGAACCATGTGCCTGTGTTTTCTTAGCTTCTAGCAGAAGGCAGATTTTGGCAGCTGGGTACCAAATTCCATGTCACTTCCAAGGAGGCATTGCTCATGCACTCTCTTTAAGAGCTGCGTAAAGCTTCTCAGTTATGTTAACATCTTCTTTCTTGTGTATTGGAGCATGTGAATCAGAGAGGGGTTGGACCAGAGATGGAGATTAAACCATTAGAACATCTTAGCTGCTGGGGTGAGGCTGCTGTTTGTGGGAATTACACTTGTGTGTGATAGCTTCCAAAATGCTGAAGTTTGGCTTGCTAACTTGCAACAAAAACTAAAAAGATGACAGTTTCCAAAACAGCCTTCTGCAGAATTTGGTTTAGCAGTCAAAAAGTATATGGTGACATATACAAAAGATGTCTCAGAAAGTATTCAAAACAAATTGTTAACCATATATTTCTCTGGAATAAATCAGCAAAGAGCAAGTTCAAAAAACCTTACTTTTTCTTGCATGTATTTGTGGAGATTTTGACTTCTTTACCCTGTGAATTCATTATTTGGAAAGAAGTTACATTGTGGCAGAAATTGCCAGAATGGTAACCCTGAGTGCTTAGATAGCAAAGGGAAGGAGGCTTGAGCATATTTCTGGAAACACTATTTATGTTCTTTTTTCACGAAAACACTGAAATTTGAGCTGTCCACGATGATATGTGTACTTGTCTCTAAGATGTTATATTTTCATAAAAACTCAAAACAAAATATGTTTAAAGTGTTAAACAAAATTTGTAAGAGTTAATTTGGTAGACACAGTGATATTCATTTGTTCATTTAACATCAGAAAGCAAACTAAAACCATACCCATTTTACTTTGTGAAATGATGTTAGAATATGAAGGTGAGTAGGGCAGGTTTATCTGAGATCATCCTGGTGATGAGGAAAAATGTTACATTGCAAGGAAGCTAGCAGTAAGCACCTACTTGCTATCATGTAAGCATCTACTTCCTGTTAGTAAGCATCCATTTCCTGTTGAGCAAGCATCTGCTTCCTGTCTTCTTGTCATCAAAGTCAATGCTTTATGGCAGTCTGATTTATTCCTAATTTCCCTTAATAAATCATCTCATCTCTACCTTTCTACTTCCCCGACCTTTCTTCCTGCCACCATGTCACCTACCATCCCAGGAATGAAAAAGAATGCATGCTTTAGGGTGTCTGTTTGTGTGTTTCCCAGTGAAACTTTCATGGACAAAGTCAGACAATGACTGTGCTTAATTCTTGTGATATTATTGGGAAAACGAGGCACTATGGAGGGTTGTGAATGTTGACATCCGTGATTCTGTTTAATAGCTGTGGGGAACATAGTCTGATCACTTGAATTTTCATTTTCTACACTTATGAATGAACATACAAAGCAACACTGAACTCTATACCGGGGGGGGGGGGAGATAAGTGAGGAAAATGCTCTTTAACAACCATTGGTGTAGCTTGTTGTGACTTCTTAGACATTGGAAAATATCCTTAGGGTTAATTGGCTATGTTTTCCAACATACTCAGTTTGTGTAAAAGATGATAATTCTCTCTGCCCTAGGGCAATGCTATGAGAACAGAACAAAGGCCAAAAGACTGTATTAGTCAAGATTCTCCAAGGAAACAGAAATAATAGCATGCACAAATACACATAAATATGTGGAGAGATTTAGCAGTACAGGAGCTGGAAAGCCCAAAAGCTTGGGGTTGCAGGCTAGAAACTCTAGCGAGAATTGATGTTGCTGTCTTGAATCCAGTGGCAGTGCAGCAACAGCATTTCCTCTCTATTAGGGCCCCAATATTTCTTTGAAGATGTTCAATTAATTGGATAATGCTTATAAACATTGCGAGAAGTAATCAGCTTACTTAACATCTACAAATTTCAGTGGAAATTAAGTCCCAAATATACCTAGACATTATCTATACTTCTTTGTTTGAACAAAGAACTAGCAACCATAGCCTAGCTAAGTTGGATTTGCAAATATTTTTTCCCATTGCACAATTCATCTTTCTCTTCCATAGATTGTGCTATGTAGAAGACTTTTAGTTTGATAAATTCCCACTTGTCTATTTTCACTTTTGCCATCTGTGCTTGTAAAACAATACTAAAAAAGACATTGTCAGATGGTTTTGAGAGTTTGGTTGAGATTTTGGTTGTGTTGTGTTTTCTTATAGTAGTTTCAAGGATTCTGTTTATTTCTTTAATCCATTTTTTGTATAATATGAAGCACAGGTCTGTTCTGCAGGCAGGTATCCAGTTTCTCTATCACCATTTATAGAAGAAACTATAATTCTGAATTATGTCCATTCTTGTCACCTTTGTTGAAAATCAACTTATTGTATTTATGGATTTATTTCTGCATTCTCTATTCTCTTCCATTGGTCTAGGTGTCTTTTGTAATTCTAGCACTAAGCTTGTTTTGATGAATGTAGCTCTGTAGTGTGGTGCATGGAAATATCTCTATTTTTTTTCTTTTGATTATTCAAGATATTTTGTAGCTCCATAAGAATGTTTTTTGTTTTTGTGTTTTCAGTCCTGGGGCTTGAACTCCGGGCCTCAGAGCTGTCCCTGAGCTTCTTTTCCCCACGGCAAGCACTCTACCACTTGAACCACAGTGCCATTTCTGGCTTTTTTGAGTAGTTTATTGGAGATAAGTCTCATGGACTTTCCTGCCCTGACTACTTCTAACCACAATCCTTGGATCTCAAGCCTCCTGAGTAGCTATGTGAGCCACAGGTGCCTGCCTCCATAAGACTTACAGTCATTTTACTATTTCTTGAAATTTGTCATTGAAATTTGGATAAAGATTATATTAAAACTGTAGGTCACTTTGGGTTGTAGGGATACATTAAACTACTACTTCTTCTAGCTCATGAACAAAAATTAGAATTTCTCTTGAGCAATTTATGATAATGGAGCTAGTCGCAGGAATGATTTTTTTAGAGGAGACAGCATAAGGTGTTTGAGTTGATCCTGGGATAGGATCCTCAAGCAACTTGGTAGAAAGATAGAAATAAAAAGAGGAGATTGGCAGAGATTTCTTCAGTGTAATGAAAGGGTTAGAGAAAGCCTAGGAAAAGTATGTGCAAATATTTTTTTATGAGTTTCATTTTATGATGTGTCAGTGAGGACCTTTTAAGTTAATCTAAAGACCCTAAGAGTCTAGATTTTGTAGTTACTTTGGAGGCAAAGGAGAAGGATCTCTGTCTTGCTATTTGAGTGTGTATGTGTGGGTGAATTAACTAGAAGCTGAAACAAAGGGAGAATAAGAATTCTAATTCTCAGATGTAGAATATTAGAACAAGAATGAAGAGGAAACAAGCTCTCTACTATAATCTGTAGCAGTTTATTCCCAAGTGGTTGTGGTAGACTCTCTTCTTTAGGAAAGTGATGTTCAAATCATTTTAATTACATTTTGAGGACAGATAACTCTATTGTCAGAATATTTAGGGCTGTTCAGGCAGGTGCCACTTGGGCTACCTCTTCCAGGATTGCTGAGATGATTTAAATGAGTGACATATCTCCAGCTTTAGTACAATGCTTACCTTGTACTAGGAGTTCCACAATTGCTGAAGTTATTTTTGTTACCATTACTATGCCCATTGTTATCAATGTGGTGTATCAAGTATTTGTGAATACCTCCTACTTATCTCTGGGCTCACTTGGTAATTCCTTTAATACAGAGACTGTCTCACTAATATTTCATAAAGACTTATAGACACTTCCAACTTAAAAGCACAGCACAGAACACCCAGGAGATGCCAAGGTGGGTCTACTGATCTCATCTCAAATGAATTCATAATCTAAAAGGAGAGCTAAGATTCACACAGATAATTTCAATGCAAGCTACAAAGCAGGATCTCAAATGGTGGTCCTTGATGTTTTTCTCTGTGTCATACAAAGCTTTAATGTTTTTTTCAATTTGATGACAACATTTCAAACTCTGGAACTTTTACATAAAATCTGAATTACTTTTTAAAAAAATTCTCTTAAAAATTGAAAGTGGTAAGTATTGTAATTCTACCAATAATTGGTGTTCAGTAGAAATCATTTGATTAATATGGATCCTCAGGGAGAGAAAATAAATTCTGCTTCTTTTGTGAGGACATTTAAAGCAGAATAGCAAAGGTGTGGATATTTAGAGGGATAGGCCATTCAGTCGTTTATATTTGTCACTCTGACAAAGTATCTGAGTAAAACAACTTGAAGAAAGAAAAATGTATTTCAGTTCATAGTTTCAGAAGTGTCTGTCCATGAGGGCTCACTAGCTCTGTTGTTTCTTGACCTGTGATGAGGCAGCAGACCATAGCACAAGAGTGTGGTGGAACAGATGTGCTCATGTCATAGCCATGAAAGGGCAAGAAGGAGGGTCCCAAAACATGTTCCATGTGACTTGCTTCTTCCAGCTAGGCCCATCTCTGACACTTGTACCACTTCCTGGGAATGCCAGCAAATTATGAATCCATCAGTAGATTAACTCAGTGATGAGGTTAGCTCTCACATTATCTAATCACATCTCAGTAACACTGCTGGCTGAGACCCAAGTTTTCAACACAGAGATGTTTAGGATCGACACTTCATACCCAAACCACAGCAGAGGGTAGGGAAATTATGAAGAAATTATGACCACTAATGAAATACAGGTGCAAATTAATGCATTTTTTAATGATAAAGCCAAGGCTTATATAACCCAAATGGAGCACTAAAAAGTTCAAGATGGCAGATTTGGGGTTCAAACTCAGATCTCTTTTATTTCTGACACACACTGGTTTTTATCATCATCCTAATTTGAACACACTGATAATGCATGATAAGTCAAAGGCATACACACTACACTCTACACCGAAGATGTGCAAACAAACTAAGGTTGTAGAGAGGAAAATCAATTATTTTCTAGAATATACTGGGTGCTATACACAGGTAGAAGGAAAGACAAGAGTTAGAAAGGAAAGGAAGGAAAGACAAGGTGGAAGTATGGAGAAATCAATTTATTTTCTAGAATATACTGGGTGCTATAAACAGAGGTGGAAAGAAAAAGGCAGAGAAACATTGTGTACACTGAGTAGAAGAGAGTAGAAAGTTGGCTGCTACAGTGCTGATAATTTAAGTGGAACAGAAAATGAGAGAATTTCATTAAGAAAAGAAAGGGAGTCCTGTGAAGAGTGGAAATACACTGACAGAGATAAGAAGTGTACAGATTGTTGGGAATCTAGTAGAGACTTAATATTCTTGAATACATGCTCTTGGACATCAGTGACATATGAATTATCTAAAAAGGAAGCTTCATAGATCTACTATCAGAGGTTTGGGTTCAACTTGTCTGGTCAGGGTGCTTAACTTTTTACAGAGTAGCTTAGAGACCCTGACAGGTGGCAGGGAAATCAATTGCCATGTTGGGGATGTGGTTTGTTTACTTATAGCTTATGTGTCAGAAGCTTGGTTCCTCGTGCAGTGGGGCCTTGGAGCGGTGGGGTCTGGTGGAAGGTGATTAGGTAATTAGAAGACCTCAATACAAGGATTTATGTCTATCTGTAGGGAGTTGCCTACGTTTGCAGGGAGTGAACTGGTTTCTGTGGGGGTGGGTTGTTACGGAGGGGATTTCTCCCTTACCATTTCTGCCTCCTCTCTTACTGTAAGATCTCGCTTGCAGGCATTCTCACCATGCAATGCCATGATGCCATCCACTCTGCCTGCTTTCTAAAGGAGCCCCCGGGCCAGAGGTGCCTGCTGATTTCCAAGTTGCAGCCTCTTATTCCAATTTGCCAATCTCTTGTATTTTTACAATGATATAAGATGGAATGAGACATCCGTAATTCAAGAAACACCCTTTTTGGTGAGGTGAGGGGGGCAGAGAGGGTGGAGAATGATGATATTCAGTAACCGAGTTCAGATATGTAGAAAGGTCTTTAAGCCAAGTATGTTCCAGGTAATGAAGACCCTCTTATAAACATCAAGGGAGCTGTTGAAAGGCATTGCTCCTGTGTTGTGCTGTTAAAAATAAGAGATATCAGTGAGTGGAATCAATCAGGAGTTGATTATAATAGTCTAGATGAGTCACACGCAGGATTTAGGAAAATATCATATCAAATAATTGGTCTGGGTCATAGCTTGTCAGTTAATTGTATTCATTACTTATATGATGAATGAATGGATGAATGATAAAAAATGTAAAATGTAAGTGTATAAAATGTATAAAATGATAAAAATGTAAAATGTATTAGGTAAGAGAGAGAAGACTTTTACACCAGTGCAACTCATGAATTGGAATTGAGAGCTTTAATGTTTTGAACTTAATGTTGATGATATGAATTCATTCTGACATGTGTCTCCTACCTGAATTTAACCACTTTTCAACACAATGTTCTTGGAGAAGTGTATAGATCCTTTATTGAAGGGTTGTAAAACATACACATCTCCTTCAGGATTAATTAGGTGATTTCTCTGCCTTTCTATTAACCTGTAATTAGAATGTAAAGATACTCATGCTCCAAGACACACATTTTAATTGCATCTCACTGTGTGCCGATATTACACACTCCATTGGAAAACAAGTGAAGGAAAGAGACTTGATTCTGAGCAAAGTGCCTTTTGCTCCTGGCCCAGTCCCAAGCATCGTGGAGAAGTTTCCCCATCTCACTTAATCCGGTGAGCCTTGGTAGGTTTCCCTGAGAAGGGCAGCAAGTGGGAAGACACAAGTACCTGGATATGCTCTTATCTAGCATGAGCAATGGTGACATTATTTTGTTGTCAAGGCAAAAATTCCTTAAAGGAAGTCTGAGAGGATGGGAGGTTTGGGAATTTGATCACCAAGTTTTATATGAGCACAGGAATTAGGGGTTATCTAGCTTGCCTCACTCCAGAATGAGCTGGTTTTGGAACATAAAGTCAATAGAACTAAGAGAAAATATTTAAAGAAACCCAGGATCATGTTTAGTGAAGTCAGATTTGGAAGGACAAAGGCTGCATAGGTTTATATGTATGTATATATATATACATATATATATACATATAAACATATATAATGTTTATGTATATTTATATCTGTATATTTATATTCACACAGTTTGTGATTGTGGAGACGTTTGAGGGGTTAGGAGTGAAAGGAAAAGAGAATGTTAGAAGGTGAATAATACTGAAACACGTTGCCTCTATGTAGGAAGATAAAAATGAAATTCACTTAAAGCTGCTAAGTATTCAGGGGTGGTGAGGAATGGGGAAAGTGAGAGTGAGTGAGGGAATCATCTTAGTTTTAATACTGCATGTATGTGTGTGAAATACCATGGTGCCACACAATCAACATAGTCTTTCAAATATTAAGTGTCACGAATAGTCAAATAGGCTAGGTGTGGTGGGGTACTAGTGGTAGGGGAGGGAGGAACAGAGAGGTTGAAGGAGGGTGAATATGGTCACAATACTTTGTGTATATATGTCACAATGAACAGTAAAGTTCATTGAGATTGGGTAGGAAGGGAGGAGGGGTTTGAGAAGAGAGACTGAGAGGGTGAGTCTCCTCATGCCCATGTCAAAATGAAACCACCTCGTACAACTCATTGATGATAATAAAGCATAGGGAAATGAAAAAGAAGAAAAACATGTCCAATTTTAGACAGGCTAATGGTGGGCTGCCACTGAGAAATAAGACATAGTATTCCTCACTGAAGTCTAACATAACAGGTACTTGGGAGTTATCTCCTTTTGCTCTTGATTCCCTCCATGCCCAGTTCTATCATCTGATTGTCAGAGAGGGAGGAAAGCCAGTGAAAATCAAGGGCCCTGTCCTTAGCATAGTACATCCAATTTTAGTTCTGAAAGTAGCTCCATTGTGATGTCTATAAAGCCAGTTGGGAGAACTTTAGGTGAAGCATAACATTATTTTTTTTGTTGTTTTTTACACTTTATTTTATTATAAAGGTGATGTACAGAGAGGTTACAATTACACAAGTAAAGAGTACATTTCTTGTTGAAAATTGTTACCTTCTTCCTCATTTTTCTCCCACTTTTTTCCCTCTACATCATTCTTATTTATACATGAAAAAAACAAGGTCCAGAATTGACTAGTGATTTACTTCATGAATTGAAAGGGGCAATAGCTCAAATCTCTGCTCTAGCCTACCCAGACCACATTGACAGTCTGCTACTCAGTCCTTGAGTCCCAACAAACTATATAAATCCTTGCCTTCTCTCTGATCATCTAATCAACATTTCACACTGTTTTCCACTTTTTTTTGCCTGCAGTGAATTCATGTTGCAATAAGTAAGAGAAGAGGAAGGAAAAAAAGTATTTAATCTAAAGAAAGGAAAAATAAGCTATCAAATGAAGGAATGGATGGTAATGAGGGGAAACCTAGGGACTAGAGTCCTGACAACTTGATGAGCACGTGGCACAGCCTCCACCATAAGAGACTCTCTTACCCGTGTATAAATTAGTTTCTTCTACTTCACATGGACCAAGAATCCATCTTACAGTTCTCTCTCTCTCTCTGTGTTGATCTTCAGTGTTTAAAATACCTTCAAAGCAAATGAGGAAATAACTTTTCATTTTGCCAATGTTTGCTTTTCAGTGTTTTGAATGAATCTTCTTTGCAAACTGCTAAGCTAATTGAACTGCCACCATTTCAGCTGAAAAAACACCCTGGCTTGCCAAAGAACATTTACTGTGTGTACTCCCTGTCTCCAGCATGGGGGCCAGAGTTGGGTGGGGGAAATCATAAACTTTAGCAAGAAAACCAGGGCAGAATGGCAAGATCTGTATTTTGCCTTGTTCTGTTCAGAGAGGATGGGGCTGACTTGAAGGGCCTACTTCAACTCCAACAGATAGTTTTGCTGGTTCAGAAACATAAAAAATCAGTACTATGGTAAGGTCAAGTGCCTTGTTGGAGGCCGCTGACAAGGGGCTACACTGTCCTGGGTAGGCCATGTTACACTGGTTCATGGCCTAGACACCTCCTTGAAAGCCCAAAAGAATTCAGTTTTCTTTCTGACATTGAAATTTTATTCAATTTCGGACTGGGGTTTAAGCTCAGTTAGTTTTATATTACTTTCTTGCCCTTATTTGATCATGTTTTTTATTCCCGATATGCCATTCATCTTCTGAAGAATACGAGGTACCAGCCTAAGTAAAGAAATAAGCAAAGAAGCATGTAAACAAGTAAATGAAAATGAAGAGCTCCAGAAAGGACTCTCAAAAGGAGCATCAAAATTTCAGTGAATAGGTTTATTTGAGCAAAATAACACCTACCCTTCCTTAAATTTGTCCAGCCAATTCTCTTGACAGATTTATAAAACTGCATTATTTCTCCATTAAATCGTATTTTATGTGTGATGCAGCTTAAGAAAGATGCCAGGGAATGCTGAGGTCCTGTTCTTTGAGTTGAGAACATGTCTTTGGATATTGGCAGGGGGTGGGTGGGGGGAGACAGGGTAAGAGGTAGAGATATCCACTGATCATATGGCATCACTGGGAATGAGATTCAGTTTTAGAAAAGAAGAGACTGACCCTTGCCAAACTTCATTCAATTTCTTTAAAAGGGAGGAGAGCATAACTCCCTTTGAAAAAAAGTTAACTTTTCCTTAACTAAAATTAAGAAACACGGGCTGGGAATATGGCTTAGTGGCAGAGTGCTTGCCTAACGTGCATGAAGCCCTGGGTTCAATTCCTCAGTACCACATACACAGCAAAAGCAGGAAGTGGTGCTGTGACTTAGGTGGTAAAGTGCTAGCCTTGAGCAAAAGAAGCTCAGGGACAGTGTCCAGGCCCTGAGTTCAAGCCCCAGGACTGGAAAAATACAAATAAAAAAATAAATTAAGAAACTTTTTACTGCTGAGATCAAAGCTGACCTTCTTAGTGGTTGAAACTTAGCAGATTTGGGTGGACAAAGACTGCACTGGAAGGTTAGGTCTCTTAACTCTCCGTAGATAGGCTCTCAGCTGTGAGTCACCAACTGACACCGTAAGCGTGGGCTGTATCTCCAGTATCCAGCACCTAGCTTGGCACTTGGCATACAGCACACACTTGACAAAACTTATTAAATCCAGATGAAGGTACATTGAAGTGATGAAAACTTTATGAATTTTACCTAATTTCTTCCAACCTCAGAATACAGTCCTCTAAGGAAATTAAGAAATATACTCCTTTGAATTAATGTTTGGGAATCACTGCATCAGAGAAACAAAAATTGTAATGCATTCAATAACCTGATTCTAGACAGAGACTTCGAAGAATGTCTGAACATAGCATTTATTTCTGTAAATTCCACTGGAGTCTAAATTGGACTAGGACTCAATCATTTAAAGAGTACGATAAAAAGAGTAACTAACATTTGTCTAATGGTTACTATGTTCTCATGTTCTGGGCATAGCTATAAATATTTTATGCTAATGTGTTTAACATCCAAATACAATGCAATCGTGTTCTCATTTGTAAGTGGAGAAACCAAGGCAGAGAGTCTTTATCTAACTTGCATACTGGAGAAGATGGCAGGGCTGAGCACCAGAACCCAGACCAGCTGGCATTTTAAACACTGCATATGTTATTGCTTTAACTCTCACGCCAACTCCTGAAATCCAGGCCCAGCACCCATCTGTCCAGCTTCCTTTTTAAATTTTAAACCCCAAATAGTCTTTCGACAGTGGACTCTATCACTTTATTTTTGTTATATTCCTTAACTATTATATTTCACAGCCCTCACCCAAACCAACTTTAATAACAGTCCCATTCCAGTAAGTACTTACTCCATTTTATAGAAAACACACAGACAACAAAGGGTTAAGGATTTCATCTGCATCATAAAGCCTGCAATGGGCAGAGGTTGGATTGAAATCAAGGCATTAGCTGACTCCAAAGATGAGTGTTTGGGTTTCTCTCTCTCTCTCTCTCTCTCTCTCTCTCTCCCCCTCTCCTCTCTCTTTTTGTCTTTAACAACCATATATGTGATTTCTGATTTCTTGCATCATTGTAGACAAATTTGAAATGGAAAGGGCAGTGTGAAGAGGGCTCAGTTCCACCCATTGGCCTTGGACTCTGTTGGTCCTCTCTGAATTCTTCTATTTCCCCATTGGCATCTTCCAGCACACGCTTCTTTCTTTTTTTTTTTTTTTTTTTAATTGTATTTTATTTTATTTGAGAACATACTGTACAGAGGGGCTACAATTACATGGGCAGGATAATGCATACATTTCTTACCAAGCATTGCAGCCTCCTCCTTTGTTTACCCTTCACTTCCCTTCCCCGCCTCCCCCCTCCCCCCACCCAATTTTACCCCCCTCCCCCCACCCAATTATACCCCCCTCCCCCCCCCCACACCGACATTGTAAAGCTGGTTTTGACATGACATTTTGTACTTCTCATTGTTGCAACAGGTCCACCTGAATCCTTAAACGACTTGTTTGTCCCCATCTCCTCCACATGTTATACTGACATCAAATATAGTGAAAGCGGGGGTTACACTGTGGGGGAGGGACATACAAAGCAACAAAGAAATAATCTTATAAATGCGTTAGAAACACATGCATGAAAGAAACGAAAACATTAAAATACATATTTAAGGGTTCATTTTCCTAACATCACATTATCTGACCTTTTCCGCTTGACTCATACCTATACTAGATATTGCAAATAAGGGAAACCATGGGACCTATGCTTCTTTGGGCCTGGCTTACTTCACTTAATATAATTTTTTCCAAACCTTTCCATTTCCTAACAAATGGGGAAATGTCATTCTTTCTGATGGAGGCATAGAATTCCATTGGCACACGCTTCTTTCTCCAGACTTTTCCAGGGTCAGAGATCTCTGAAGGTAGACTTCTGTGCTGTTTTGTGTTTTATCCTTTCTTTTCGTGGCTGGTATGTCAGCATCTGCGTGATGGTGTGGGGTGAGCTGGGCATCCCCTATGTGCAGTCAGCGTGCTGGAGAATCTCTGGGTGACTCACAGCACTTGTGGGCTGCTTCCTTGTTTGGCTCTCATCTTCCCACTGACAACCTGGCTTCTCATAGCCTTCCGTTCACAAGTCTGAGTTCAGTACCCAGAAAAAGACCTACCCTTGACCCTTGTGTTGAGGGCAGATGCAGTTCTAAAGGAGAACTGAAGTGGGGAATCACGAGAGGCAATGGTTGGCATGGTGGTAGACCAGGTTGCTTATGCAAGTCACAGGGCCTCTGCATTCCCTGGTTTAGAGGGAATGTATTTCTAGCATGGAAATCCAGGACAGGTGCCTTTGTTTCTCTAACTTGTCATCTGGTGGTACGAGAGGAATATATCCCTGGCTGTACCCCTCCACATAGGAGGAGTGTGGTACTCTGACACATGGCTGTCAGTGACTGGTCCTCTGGCTCCTAGAACTAGAGAGAGAGAGGGGTGAATTTCTATCACCAGTCAAGTAGGGATGAATGCCAAGAACCAGGCTGGGCACTTTTCTCTGTCTTGATTGGAGGTCTTCTATTATCTGTGTGACCTTGTTCCTAGAATGAGACTTTTTCACATTATAGAAGAGCAAACTGTCTTTGTGTGATGAAAGGATCTCCACATTATCATCTTGTAGATTTGGATGCTGAATAACAGCAAGATCAGAGGTACTATTCTGATAGGCGTACACCTATGTTTCAGGTCCTACACAGTCATGAACTGTCACCACAAATTCCAGACATGAGGTGGGGGGCTCAATAGCTGATAGAATGACACTTCCCCAAATGAAATGTCCTTAGTATGTAGCTGTCAGTGTGACTTTATTGGAAAATAGAGTCTTTGCATATATAATCATGCTATAATGGGATAACACTAGATTTGAGTGGCCCACAATCCAATGCATGGTGTCTTGAAGTTTATATACAGTATGGAGTCATTAAATGCAGGCAACTAGCAACATGTTCAGTTATAGAAAGAACACTTAACAAAAGCTCTACATTTTTCAGGAGTATACTATCATCAATAACTAGTCACCCTGGTGTGCAATTGGTCCCTTATACTGATTCCTCCCATCTAATCATGACCACAGATGTCACCTTTCCCTCTCTCTGAAGCCACTCCAGCCACTATACTATAATTCAATGAAGTCTACTTATTATGATTTCATATATAAATGCGATCATGCAGTATTCATCTTCCTATACCTTCACAACCTGTCTTTTAGGGCCATGAACAAGATCTCATTCTTTTCCATGCCTGAATAGAATAGTATTCCATGGCAGCATCTATCTATCTATCTATCTATCTATCTATCTATCTATCTATCTATCTATCTATCTATCTATCTATCTATCTCCATGGCAGCATCTATCTATCTATCTATCTATCTATCTATCTATCTATCTATCTATCTATCTATCTACCTATAGATATCAATATAGATATAGATATATATTGCTTATCCACTCATCCATTGTTGGACATTTGGCTGATTTTGTATAATAACTATTGATAACTATTGTGAATAATGCAATAAATGTGGGAATTAGTATACATCTTTGAGGTATTGATTTAAAAGTGGTACCTTTTAAAAACATTTCTCTGCCTAAACATTCAGTGATCCTTAATTGTGGGCAACTGAGATCCCAGTGGACATACAATGTTGTGTGTTAGAGCAACATAAGTGGAATATAATTAAAACACATCAACTCCTTTCCCCAAGGACGGTGATAGAGCACCCTCCTTTTATTTTAGGTGATTCTGTTATCTGTAAGCAGTTGTATGAAGTGGTTGCTATTCAACATGTCAGTTTATGAGTACGGTACCTCTTGGGCCGTATCACTGGAGGAATCTCCTTATCACTATAGAGGCGAAGAAACCGGGACTGGCAGTCTCAGAGAGCTGCTCAGCACCTCGCAGCTGGCTGCTGTGAGCGCTAATGAAGAGCAAGTCCATTTGGCTTGTAGTCCTTGCTTTTTCAAGTGTGCATCTTGTTTTTATATATTTCTGTTTTAGTTCATGACTGGTTCTGGTTACAGAAAAAGAAAAAGACGGTGAGGGAAGAATGAAGAAAGCTCAGGGAAGACAGGCACAGAGACGGCATAAAAAGACATGGACTTGATGTAAAGCAGCTGGGATTTTTACATAGGCGACCGTGGTGCTAATGGGATGTCCACACTGCCTCCAAGCTGGGGAAGGAATCACACCCTCCCTTCTACCTCCCTTTCTTCAAAAGGGTGTGCCATTTCCTTCAGATTCATTTTAATTCAATCGAACACATGAATGTCAAGCTCATTCTCATTAATTTTAATTTCATAACATTTTTCTCCATCCGGTGTGAAACTTCTCTCAGAATGTCTGCTCAGCTTCGTATACTCGAGCTGATTATCTAACCTTGTCTATTTTTTTTAAAACTACTTTCCCTGAAGCTCCACACGTATTGTCCAATAACAAGCCATTGTGAGTGGAGTAATCAGGATTTTCTGTGATATGACATCTCTTTCCATTGGTTCCCTATCTCTTCATTATTGTACCCTGCTTTTCTTTCAGAAGTTAGCAGCAGAGGATTTTAATTGAGCATCAGCCATGAAATAAGCTTAAATTCAGAGTGGGAACAAATGTCTTGGAGGGTGCCATATCCTTGGTGAACAATGGAAAATACCTTCAGCTCATTATAATGCATGAACTATGATTAAGAGAGGGGAAAATACAGGGCTTAGTCAGAAACCTTAGGCCTTTTTTTTTTTTAAAGTTTCATTTCTTTTTAACTTTGAGAAAATAATTTAAGTGCTCTGAACAATTTTCTGTATTTTTCTATAGATGACCTCATATAATCTACAAGAGAATAATAGTTTGTAGTTTCATAGTTAGGAGGATTAAAGACATGCAAATGTCTCAATCAGAACCATGAAGCATAGATGTGAGGAAGCTGGGCTGAGCATCCTGATGAAACCTATGTTAATTCCACACATCCACAGTCAGAAAGATTCATCTAAAGTAGAAGCATCAAGGGTCTGAAGCCTGGAAGTTGGATAGAAGTCAAGAAGACAGAAATGTTCATTGATGATGTAATGAATGCCAGGGGTGTGACCTTGAAACCTGAGAGAGCAAAGCAAAATAGTTACTAGGCTGAGAATCAGATCGCTGTAATTATAGATCCTCAGAAACGGACACCTTTGACTGCTTTGGCCGAGGAATTCACTTGTTTTTGGTTAAGACATGAGTCCATCATCCATCCATCCATCCATCCATCCATCCATCCATCCATCCATCCATCCATCCATCCATCCATTCATCCACCTTTATCATTCATCCATCAATCCATCTATCTGCCCACCCATAAATATATAAATACATTTATATATTTTATATATTTTAAATATATGTCTTGTCTTCTCTAAGAATCATGCTAAGTACTGAGGAAGCAATTCTGAATAAACAGACTGTTTCTGTCATTTGGAAATTATAGTCTAGTGGCTTGTGGCCACCTCAGTCCCTCCTCCGATGAGATGCCTCTGGTTCCCTTTTGCTTGGTATCTGCTTTCTTTGCAGGCAGACTTCTTGAGGACAGTTCTTTGTGACTCTCAGTGTTGTTTTGATTTGCATTACTCTTATGGACAGAGAAGTTGAGCATTTCTTCATGTGTCTATTGGCCAGTCCATGGGTTTTTTGGAAATAGGAATTGTGAAGTTACATGTCAGCGAGGATGAGGTCACGTGAGATCTAGATTTGGATGAGGCTTGAATGAGAGACCTGGTGTCCTTACACAAGGAGGCAGGACACGGGGATGTACAGAGTGGCCCATGTGTGAAGGTGGTGATGGAGGATGGAAGGGTACAGAAATACGCCTGCGATGGCACACAGCGTCCAAAGCTGCCAGCAACTGGAGAAAGCGAAGAAAGGCCTCTGCCCTTCAGCCTCTGGAGGGACGCTAGCTCTGCAGACAGGTTGATTTTGGATTTTTGTCCTCCAAAGGCATGAGAGAACATGACATGTCCGACTGCTTTCTGTCAGTAAATAGGTGGTCCTTTGCTGTAACAGCCCTTGGGAATGGACATATCACCATGCAGTTGTTCCTCTTCATAAGAACAGACATCCCTTGGAGGGATTGGAGTCTTACTTCTCATGTGGCTTTCCCCACATAGTGCTTCGATATGGAGGCATAGATTGCATATTTGCTGCAATAAAAGTGTAGCTAGAGAGTCGATAATTAGCTTTAATTTGAAATCACTTCACAACAAATTGAAAATTTATAGCAAACACAGAAGAAGTGTGAATAGAAATAAAGTGAATAATTCTATGCTATTTACCTCCTGCTATTGTTCCAGGCTCTCGATAGATGCCTTTCCCATTAACTTCAAGCTCTCACCCCATTATTTGGGTCAATTCATATTCTTTAGAAAGACTTTGAATCTCTATTCAACCTATTTGAGCTTCAAATAAGAGAGGGAACTGATTATAGAAGAACCCAGTGAAATAAATAATTTTGAAAGTGCAAATAAATAGGAAATGATTAAAAAATAACTTAGATAATGGGTTTAGGAGAGTGTAATTTTATTTTAATTTACTGCCAAAGGGATAATTGTTCAATTATTACAACACACAAAAGGAAAGATAATGTGGCTATTCATTAAAAAATATTCTTATGTAGTAAGTTTGTGCATGAATTTGTCAGGGCTCAGTTCTCTGACTAAGTTCCATTTTGACTTTGGCCTCTTATTTAAAATATTTTCTTGTTACTTTGGTTGGACAAACCTGCCAAAAGTAAAATGTCATGCAAAAAATTATTCTTATCATATATGATGGTACTAAATTTAAAAGGAAGAAAGGGGGATTAAATTATCAAAGCAACTGAAATGTGGGAGTTACAAACAAAGAATTACATATACTGATTTTTCTCAGCATGAACCTTGAACATCATGGGAAATATATATAGTATTATGTATAAGCATAATTAAGGAAGCAAAGGGAAATGTACCTGACTTGTATTAGAAACTATAAGGTTCCACGTCACATGCTTTGTATGGAATTTCTCTTCAGTAGGACTTACCCTAAACTCCACATTGGCAGGGACCGGATGAATGAGAAATGACTGCATTTGTAAAATGGAAAGGTAATGTATGGACACTAATGAATCATTTCCAGATGGTGAGTTGCACTTCCACGATGGGAATATCTCAAGTCGCGTTAATTTTTTGCATCTTACTTCCTGCCGATCAATACTGCTACTGAAAAGCTGCTTTCTGCAATGAATACAATTTAGCTAATGAGGAGGCAGGCAGCAGTTCTGTTTGAATTATAGATCGTGAGTAGAGAAAGAGGCCCTGCCATATGTCACTTCCATGAAAGTGAGAGAAAAGAGGATTCATATTATTTTATATTAATTGGAATGGTTCAAGCTGCTGACTTTTGAGATTTGATGACCCCTTGAATGGGGTTGCCATAATTTTTGTGAGTGGGAACTTGTTGCCAATAAACTATTACTAGCCAGTGGCAGTCAGGAAGTAGGGGTCCAGTCTCTGCCAATTTTTTAAGGTAATTTCTCTGAGCTTCTTTCTCAACTATACCTCAACTTTGACCCATAAGAGCCTTGAAGAAATACCAACATAATTTTTAACAGCTCAAAGGTGCCAAGAGGAGCTTATCATCCCTTAAAGTGGAAGTTAACAAAGAACACTAGATTTTTCATGGGCTATCTTAATTTAAATATTTTTGGTAAGTTTTCGTTTCCTGGAGACTCTAGTGTGCTCCCTCCTTCCCTCCTTCCCTCCCTCCCTCCCTCCCTCCCTTCCTCCCTCCCGTCCTTCCTCCCTTCCTTCCTTCCTTCCTTCCTTCCCCTTGAAAATATCTAGTCTTATGTATACAAATCAAAGTTCAGTTCAGTTTTCAAGGAAGTTGTTATTGATTTAAGTCTGCCATTATCACTTACTCTTCAGTTTTGTTTATCTATGATGGAGGCTATCATTTTCTTACAATGAGAGAGGTCAGTAACAAAGTCCCTCAAAGCTCTTATCTGTTTAAATTCAACATTGTGATACTTAATTTCATCTGTCAGTGTGACTGAATTTTGGCATGCCCAGATGCATGATGAAATATTATTTATGGGTATGTCTTAGAGGGTCTCTCTCAGACAGATTCTCCTTATTCTCTCTCTCGTTATTCATTGGTTGAATAAAATGATTCATCCTCAACAGTATGAATAAACATCAGCAAAAACACTGTGGGTGGGCTGGGAATGAATGTGGCTTAGTGGTAGAGTGCTTGCCTAGCCTGCACAAAGCCCTGGGTTCAATTCCTCAGCACCACACAAAGAAAAAGCTGCAAGTAGTGCTGTGGTTCAAGTGGTAGAGCACTATCCTTGAGCAAAAGAAGCTCGGGGACAGTGTCCAGGCCCTGAGTTCAAGCCCCAGGACTGGCAAAAAAAACAACAAACAAAACACTATGGGTCTACATAGGAAGAAGAGGAGGAGGAAGAATGAATTCATTCTTCATGAGCATAGACATCTAACTTCTTCTGCTTTCAGACATTGGAGCGCCTGATTTTCAGACTATTCCACTTAACAGAGATTTACACACTGGCTCCCGGGGTTCACTCAGATGAATTATACCACTAGCTTCCCTGGGTCTCCAGTTTGCAGACAGTAGATGGTGAGACTTACTACATGAGTAGGCCTGTGTGTCCATCTCTCATAACCAATGTTTCTCTCTACCTCTGACTCTCTCTAGTGCTCACTCTACCATCTCATCTCTTTGTCTATCTCACTGGTTCTCTTTATAAAGATAACCCCAATGGATAGAAATATATAAACTGCAAGGTTAGCTGAGTAAAATAATGGTTAGACTTCAGGGAGGGATTTGTTACACACATCACTCTTTGAAATTCCCCTTATTTGGTAAAGGCAATTAGTCCATATGAAATTTCCTCATCAAATAAGTAGGAGCTTACTTTATCCATATTTTCCATCATAAAACCCCTGCTCCACCTTGGTTCTCCAAAGTTTCAGAAGGCAGGAAACAAAATCTACTGAGAGAAATGAAACACAGGATAAAACATTAGCTTTATTGCTTGGAAGGCACAGTTTTGGAGGATTACCTTCTACTCCCCATAGAAAAATTCAGCCTACGCAGGGGGCCTGTATTCCACATGTACAATAAGAAGCAGTAGAGTTATTTCCTGCACACTCAATCAGCCTTGGAAATTAAAACAGACTTGAATAATTAGACTGTTCTTTGTTAGTGAGGTTGTAAGGATCCAAATTCTTAGGCATTGCTGTTATAAATCCAAAATGATATCACACCCATAAAAGGAAATCTCTCTCTCTCTCTCTCTCTCTCTCTCTCTCTCTCTCTCTCTCTCTCTCTCTCTCTCTCTCTATATATATATATATATATATATATATAGAAAGGTGTATACATATTCACTCTTTGACCTTAATGCTACTAGTTAAGTGTTTCAGTGGTAAATTGGTAGAAAAATAAGTCTGAGGGCTGGGAAGGTGGCTCAGTAGTAGAGTGCTTGCCTTGCATGCATGAGGCCCTGGGTTCCATTCATCTGTACCACATAAATAGAAAAAGCTGGAAGTGGTGCTGTGACTCAAGTGGTAGAGCGCTAGCCTTGAGCTGAAGAGCTGAGGGACAGCGCCCAGGCCCAGAGTTCAAGCCCCATGACCAACAACAACAACAAAAAATCTGAAAGAAGTGAAGTAAGCCAGGCCCAAAGAAACATAGGTCCCATGGTTTCCCTTATTTGTAATATCTAGTATATGTATGAGTCAAGCGGAAAAGGTCAGATAATGTGATGTCAGGAAAATGAACCCTTAGATGTGTATTTTAATGTTTTTTCTTTCATGCATGTGTTTCTAATGCATCTATAAGATTATCTCTTTGTTGCTTTGTATGTCCCTCCCCCACAGTATAACCCCTGCTTTCACTATATTTGATGTCAGTATAACTTGTGGAGGAGATGGGGAAAAACCAGTTGTTTAAGGATACAGGTGGACCTGTTGCAACAATGAGAAGTACAAGTTGTCATGTCCAAAATGAGCTTTACAACATTGGTGCGGGGGGGGGGGGGGGAAGGGGGGAAGGAGAAGGATGGGGTTTGGGGGGGAGGGGGGATGCTGGGAAGTGATGTGAAGGGTAAACAAAGGAGGAGGCTGCAATGCTTGGTAAGAAATGTACACATTATCCTGCCCATGCAATTGTAACCCCTCTGTACAGTATGTTCACAAATAAAATAAAATAAAATTAAAAAAAAAATCTGAAAGAAGCATTATGGTTTGGATCTTAAATATCCCCCAAAGGCTATGTACCAAAGATGGCCAGGCTGTGGTGCTATTGCTTGGTTTGGTTGGGTATTGGAACCTTTGGAAGGCAGGAGTTAGGAAATTAGGGAGATATGACTCTCTCTTTCTCTCTCAATCTCTCTGTCTCTGTCTCTGTCTCTGTCTCTCTCTGTCTCTGTCTCTGTCTCTCTCTGTCTCTGTCTCTGTCTCTCTCTGTCTCTGTCTCTGTCTCTCTTTCTCTCTCTCTCTCTGTCTCTCTCTCTCTCACTTTCTGGTTGCCTTGAGGTAGGTAGATTTCTTCTGCTACACATTCTGACCACAATGTTCTGCCTTTCCACAGGCTTAAAACCAGTGGGCCCAGCTGATTATGGACTAAAACCTTTGAGACAGTGATCCAAAACAAACTTTCATTCCTTCTAAACTGATTCTGTCATGCATTTTTTCATCATAACAGAGATCAGAGTAACAGGATGTATAAAGGATTGTGCATTTCAATAGATTTTGAAATATCATCAGAGACCCACTGACCCAAAGGGGTCAGGTTCTACATATGTAATAGATGCTAAAGAAATTGTCAGGATATTTATTAGTTGGTCAAGTTAGAAACATGACCCTCAGGAATGAAGCATTGGGTCTTGTCTTCAAATTCTGCTAGTAAGCCACCCCATGGTGAGTTATCAAGGAGGCAGGCAGGCAATGGATACCAGTTGCATCCTAAACCTACCTACAGTAGCAGAGCTATAGTCTATCCAAGTATTCCTTTTTATCTGAATTTCCACTTGAAATGAATGGCCAGTGAGATCTTGGAGTGTGAGATCTGTTGCTGGAGTGTGTATGGCTCAGGTGTGTCTGAATGGTTCATGCTGCAATGGGGGTAGCTTGGAAAAGTGCTACTTTTAAATCTACCTGTGGGGGCTTCTGGATTTGTCTTTCCTGCTTCCTTGTATATGAACTAGTTTTCATGTCTGATTTCCAATTAATTGCCTGTTACCCACGCCCTTGGCTCATTACTCACTTCACTATCATTTTGCTTAGCCTTAGCTGTTTGCTGAGGGCTGGACTGTGCCTTCCTCCAAGTAACACTTCTATGTAACTATAATAAGGGATAGGACCTGTAAGGTGATGATGGTTAACTGGGATCATTATGGTATAATGATCAAATCCAATAACCCTAGGGTCCTTATACAATGGGGAGGAGATACCAGAGAGATCTCCCTGTTTTCATGTGCCTGAAGGGAAATGATCATGTAAGAATACAGGGAGAAAGTGGCCATCTTAAGGTGTTGGAGAGAGGCCTGAGAATAAACCAACTCTTCTAAGTAACTTGATCTTGGACTTGCAGATTCAAAAAAGGTGAGATAGTAAATTCTGTTGCTGAAAAGAGTTTACAGTTTTCCTGCTATGGTAGACAGTCATGGAAGCCTAATCTCCTTATTGCTGTTTCTCCCAGCCATCTCAAGTGCTTTAAGCGAAGGTAGCCCTTTCCTACTGAAATATTCTCTTTGTTTACCTTGAGCAGCAAGTGGATCATCTTCCGTAAGAGCGTTCTCTATTTCACTATCATCAGGGTTGTCCTATTTCCAAGTTACAGGCACACATCCCAAACCTCCATGTCCACCTTAGCCTTTCTGTGCTGATGGTTGAAGAATTTTTGGAAGCAGGTGCTGAGGTTTCTGCAAGATATTTATTATTATGGATCAGCACTTGAATGAGAAACTGTATTCATCAAAGAAGGAAGGGAAATAATGGAGTAGAGACTTCTGCTACTTAGAGGAGGTTTCTGTGCTCCTGGAATCTCGGAGGGGACTGATAACTGCCAAGACCAATCTAGCCAAAGTCACGACTCCCTTTTGCCACTTCTCCATATTAAAATACTTTGGTACCCAGCCATGTATGTTGGGAGGAAGCTCTGGACATATATATGGAAAGGCTACATGGGATGGTCCAAAGATAACCTCAGCTATGATCTTAGCTAATGGTCAAGATCAACTCTGGCAAATGAGAAAACCTTCAAATGATTCCACATCACAGCTGTTCAGCTGAGGACATTGTCAAAAAGAGACAGCTATACCCACTTGTCCCTGTCCCTTTAGAAACAGAATGATAAATGATTACTACTGTTTGAGGCATTGGTTTGGGGGACAATTCTTATACTTTAATAGAAGATTACTACAAATATTACAAAAATCTTATAAGTAAGAATTAATATGAATTTTGCATGGATATAGCATGTAAAATCAATATGAAAATCAATTTCAGACACTGGCTATATGATATAAAATCAGTATGACAATTTCTACACACGGATAATAATAATCAATGTAGAAATCAATGCTATTTCTATACACCATCAATACATAAAGGTCAGAGTTAAAATTTCACTCTAGCATTAAACTTAATTACCTATAAATATATACAATAAACTGATATGTCTTTCAAAGAAACAACCACAGAACTCTTCCCAAATATTCTAAAGATAGAAAAAAATAAGGAGATATGAATTACACTGATAGATTCACGTATTGTATCTATATTGATTCTCTCAAAATTGATCTACTATGCTATAGCAGCCAAAATCGCAATTACTTAGTGGTGTGATGAGCTGAGGTTGGAATTCATCAGAAAACTGGGAAGGCTCACAACAGCCAGGGCCTCAAGGAGAACCAGGTGAGCACTTGCCCTGCAGATTATGAAACGTGGGATTCACAGCACTGGGCTGTTGCACAGGGACTGGAATCACAATAATTAGAACAGAAGAAGAGAAAGCAATGCACGAAAGGGCACAATAGTTGAGTTTCTCATTCTGTAAAGCAAGAGAAAGCTCTCCTGGAAGGTGACACCAGAACTTTTCTGCTTATCCCCTTTGATCAACATAACCCTAGTTCTTCAAGTACACAATATATGCATATATCAAATGATCACATAGTGCAGCTGGAGAATATATGATGTTATTTGTCATTTTAGATACATGTTAGATATCAAATAACATCATCAAAACGCAAACCAAAACATTTAATTAAAAAAAACACATTTTTTTCCCTGTGCTTGAATCTCATTGATTGTTATTGTGTCACATGACCAGGATGTTATTGTGTCACATGACCAGGACAAGCTGGAAATGGGACAAGGAGGATGGAATTGTGCTTGGAATTGGGCAGTCATGATGTCTGCCACAGCAGGAAGGAACACTCAGTATCAGTCTTCCAAGATGATGGTTTTATGTTTGTCTTCTGGGTATGAAATGCACCTTTGTAAATGACTTATCATCAGTTTATTTCTGCCCTGTTGAGGTGTGTATTCCAGACCAGGGCAAGCTAATTGTCTCCTCTTCTGTAGATTCATTCTGGTGTTGTACTACACAGTAATGAAAGCTATCATCTTTGAAGCTTGACTTTGTGGGCTGGAATCCTAGTTTTGCTTATGGGTTGTGTGACTTTGGTTAAGTTATTATGTTCAGTGTCTGAATTTCCTTGTCTCTAAAAGAAGAGTTAAAAGTACTTCTCATATTATCTGAGTGTATTGGGTATTAACACAGGAGCTCACAGATGCAAAACAGAACAATTCTCTGCCTACCATAAGCACAGGATAAATGCAAGCAATTATTCAATTTTTCTTGAAAGTTCAGACCTTCACGTGGTGCTAGCCCTTATCACCAGGTTTACTTCAAATGTATTTCCTTGCTGTGCTTTCTCAAAGCTTCTTATCTTCCATTTTCTTTCTGAGCTGCTTGTCTCTATAACACTGGAGCTGCACAGAAAGTGGGTTTGCCAGTCGCCTTCTCTTCCAAGCCAGCAGCTACTTGGTCACTAATAAGCTTGTAGCCCTAACTCTTTCTACATTTCCTGCTGGATGCTTCCTAGGAAATGTGCTTTGGTCTTAGACCTGTATTTCTTTCAGAACCTGGAGACTCAGACTCTGCATCAAATCCCTGAACCAATGTTATTGATGTTTCTGAATGAAGTTGCTTCCAGAAGCCTAAAAAGCTCCAGTATCCTTGCCCTGTGCTCCCCAAGAAGCAGTCTTTCCTCAGCCATTAAATGTTCTGTTCTTAAAATAGCATTTCAGTTGGCCTTGTTCCCCCTTTCCCTGCAGTACTTCTTTGGGAGGGCTCAGTTGGGTCTCCTAACCTTTTATTCTCCTTTAGTAGGTCAACGTTCCTTCTTTGCCACATGTGAGCTCAGTAGTGCTGGATCCTTGTGCCGTCTTCCCTCTGACTTCCCCATAGCCAAGATATTTATTTCACTTGTGTTTCCCCTACATGATCTCTCATGAGATTCCTTAATGAGAGATGAAATTAATAAGCTCCAGATCTACAAAAATCAGACTTTCACAGTTGGATAATCCAGTCCACCAAATATTAAATACTCAGTCCAATAGCTAATGCAGATCTCGACTCACCCTATTGTGTTTATAACTGGTCCCTGTTTGAGAGGTTTCTAATTTGTAAGGCTCTCTGTTCTTCTTTAATTTTTGTCTTCTTTAATTTTATCAATCCTATTCCTTCAGGTGCAGTAGATATTTCCATGCACACTTTAGTGACAAAACTATTGACCCTTGCTTGGTAATTTTGAACTAAAAAAAAAAGTATGTAATTGATCTTTATTATTCTTCATCATGAAATGAAGCTAGTGGACGAAATATCAAACCTTTCTCTCCAACAGGGACCAACCAAATGTTTATGAGTTAAATTACTTGGAAAAAACATCATCTTCCTTTCAGGTAAACATGGTAAATGTTCCCTAAGTTAATTGCAGTATGACCTCTGATATTCAACTGCTATAATAACAATTCAAGTGAATGTTTGATCAGTGGCCGCTACTCTGTGTAGTAGGATATTGCACTGTGTAAATAAAAACAGCTATAAGAAAATATTTTGAATGTTACCAGAGCAAAGAAATGAAAACATGAGAGATAATGGAACATCTAAATATCCTGAACTGATCATTACACATTTCTTCATAAATATGTACAATCATTATCTACACAGACAATATCTAAGAGGTGAGCAGACTTGGACATTGGTATCCTTTCCATTTGCAGAGAAAAAATGATTCCATTTGTAAGTCAGAAGACAGATATGTTTCTAGCCACTGATGGTAGTGAATTTCATGACAAGTTAACATTATCTATTTATCATTTGAAATAATCTTGAAATCTAGTGAAGAGAAAATGTATTGCAGAGACATTGTATTGGTTCTGATTTTACCTAAGGATTTTTATGGTAACAGAGAAAATGATCTTGTTACTAGTATATGTCTGAGACAAGCAGAAAAGGTCAGGTAAGTTGATGTTAGGTGAAATGAACCCCAAGATAAGTATTCTAATATTTTTTTTCTTTCTTGTGATTGTTTCTAACACATTTATAAGATGATTTCTTTGTTTCTTTGTATGTCCCTCCCCCATCGTATAACCCCTGCTTTCATTGTATTTGATGTTGGTATAATTTGTAGAGGGAAGGGTAAAAGCAAATCATTTAAATAGGGATACAGGTGGACCTGTTGCAACAATGAGAAGTACAAGTTGTCATGTCAAAAACGAACTTTACAACTTGGGGTGGGGGGAGGATTGGGTGGGGGGGGGAAGGAGGATGGGAAGGGATGGGAAGGGTAAACAAAGGAGGAGTCTACAATTCTTGATAAGAAATGTACTCACTATCTTGCCCATGTAATTGTAACCCCTCTGTACAGTATTTTCACAATAAAAAAATTAAAAAAAAGAAATGTACTCATTACCTTGCTCATGTAATTGTAACCCCTCTGTATGTTATTTTCACAATAAAAAGAACATATAACGTGAAATTAATTTGCATTTTACATGCAATCTATTCAAACACTTGAGATAAAGATTTAAAACTTCTGCACAGAAAGAAGATAGAACCAAAAGAAGGCTTGTAGAATGGGAGAAATTTTTGCTATTTATGCATCAAATAAATGACTTAATATTTAGAATATATAAAGAGACCCAAAAATTTAACACCAAAGGAACAGATATTCTAATTAATGAATAGTCAAATGAACAGTTTTCAAAAGAAGTAAAACTAGCTAATAAAGACATGAAAATTGTTCAACATTTTTAGCCATAAAAGAAATGCAAATCTAAAGAACACTGAGATTCCAGCTTATTCCACTTAGAATAGCAATTATCAAGAAAACAGCAACTGCTTGTAAGGGTGTGGTGGTAGTGAATCATGGAGATTAAAAAACCTGAAGAGAGCACTGATTCTGCTGTACCACTCCTGGGTATATATCCGAAGAAATGTAAGTCAACGTACATTCAAGACCCCTGCATAGCCATGTGTATAGCACCATTCTTCACAATAGTAGATTTATGGAGTCAGTCTAGGTGCCTATTAACCAATAAACTGATAAAAAAATCTGATATATATATCACAATTTAGTATTATTAATCCACAGAAAAGAATGAGGTTGTATTATTTGTGGGAAATGGATGGGAATAGAGATGTGAACATATTAAGCAAAATAAGCCAGATTGAGAAAGGGAAATACCACATAATTCTCTTTCTTACGTTGAATCCAGTCTTAAAAATGAGGGCCAGGAATGAATTGTCAATTGAGAATGGGCACCAGCAAAGGAAAGAATGGGAGGGGAAGTTGGGGGCAGTGACTATGCTGATCTGTACAGTTGTATGAGACTAGAACAGTGATGAAACCTGTTGTAATTGTTTTAACAAAGGGGAAGGAAGATAGGGATTGATCTGAATTTGATCAGAAACAATGAACACATATAAAGAAATCCCACAACATCATATGCCCATGATAACTTTAAAAAGACAGCAATTCAATTCATATCCTACAAAACTAAGAAAAGCGAGGGAAGGGGTGGGTAAGGGAAGGTGAGTGAGAAGGTTGAAAGTGATGACATTGATCATGAGGCATTGTAATCATAAACTGCTTTGTTGAATGGCAGTTCCACTTAAAGGCTCTATATATGTGTATGTACTAACTTAGGTACCAATATACATTTATTTTTGTGTTTCCTAGAGTAAAACTGCATTTACCCGCAGCAAATAATCAAATTTTGTTTAAAGCAGATAAAATGTAGTTACATTTTCTGGAATATAGCATTCTATTTTAATACAAATTTTAGCTTTTGACCATGTTAGTCTACAGAAGGATCAGAGAATAAAGTGCAGAACAATAACTTACTACAAATTTAAAAATACATGAGAACATATCACACACTGAGGTGATCAACACTTAATTTCTATCAAGGAAACATAATCCATGACTCGATTTTATATAAAACTACAACAGTGTTACTTTGAATTCAGAAAATAAAATTTCCTTCCTTATTCTATCTAGTTTTATAAAACTCAGAAGAAGATAGAAAATTCCCACCTGAATATGCTTTATTTTCATAAACATTTTTGCTATATTTTTTGCAGTTTTCTTTGAAATCATTACCTTGCCCATGTAATTATAACCCCTCTGTATGGTATTTTCACAATTAAAAAAAATGGTTATTTGGAAATTCAATGTAATCTTACTCCATGTATATTTTTTACCCCATATATCATATTTACTCATATGTGCACATATATGTATATATGTATACCTAAATGTAAATAGATACACATATACTGTATATATAATTTATATGTGTGTATATGTATTTATTTGTATGTATATATACATGTGCATGTATATATATGTTGTTATTAAGAGTATCACAAGATGGAGAGACATCTGGTCTGTAGACTTATGAAATATTTGCTGCCTAACTCATTTTTTTTAGATTTTCCTTTTTTTAAAGTTTTTTTTTAAATTGTGAAAATACCATACAGAGGAGTTACAATTACATGAGCAAGGTAATGAGTACATTTCTTATCAAGCATTGTTGCCTCCTCATTTGTTTCCCCTTAGCATCCCTGCCCTCCCATTATCCCCACGCCAACTAATTTTTTCCCCTGCAGCAGAATTCCATTTTGTGCTATTGAAAAACTAAGATTTCCTGTTTCCCTAACTGGTTTTCACCATGATTTGAATTCTTCAAAATTCATCAGCCTTGGCAAGAAAAAGCCTACCTGTTGACCTTGTTAGGCTAGTAAAAGGACAGAAAACTGGGAAAAATGTAAGGAAGCAATGTGTGTCAATTCTTGAAAAAGGCATATACTTCTACACCTCAAGGCTGCTCACATTCTTTGCCATGAGGTTTTCTCCATCTTTAAGACAGCAGCAGCCTTCACAGCTTCGATCTCTGTTTGACCTGCAAAACATTTGAAAGGGAGTGTGTGTGTGTGTGTGTGTGTGTGTGTGTGTGTGTGTGTGTGTGTGTGTGTGTGTGTGTGTGTGTGTGTGTGTGTGTGTGTGTGTGTGTGTTTATCAGTCCTGTCTTAATCTTCTTAATCTAATAAAGGCAACTGAATTTGGACCTTAATTATATTTGCAAAATTTCTTCATAGGCACACACCTACACTAATGTTTTATTGATTACTGGGGTATGTCCAGTGGCATTAAAAACTTACAAACTTAGTATTCTGCCTACCACATGCAATTCCCTGTTCCATTTATTACCGGACTTTCAGTACATTTTGTGGGGTAAGGCCCTCTTCCTATGATTCTGAAGACTTTAAGTCCTTTATAAAATGAGAATATGAGTCCCAAGGTTCTCCCAATGCTACTTAAATTCTCACACTGGATTTCATGCAGTTCTGACTGTATGGATTTTTTTTTTAAAGAATGAAATTGTGGAGAATGAGGTACTGTTCTGTGTCTAACATGTTTCTGACATTCATTCTAGTTGTCCCATGAAGTTATGCTTGCTTCTTTGATAACCCTGACCCTCGACCACTTGAGACATGCCCCCAGTCCTCAACTTGAGTTTTGAAGGGGACAGTCCACATGAACCATAGCACCACTGGTTTTAAAATATTACAGACGTTAAGCCAATTGTATCTGTTATAATTTTTTAAATACTTTTTTATTGTGAAAATACCATACAGAGGGGTTACAATTACTTTTACGGGCAAAATAGTGAGTACATTGTTGCCTCCTCCTTTGTTTCCCCATACCATCCCTTCTCCTCTCCACCTCCCACCCCCACACCCCCCACCCCGCCAAAGTTGTAAAGTTCGTTTTTAGACATAACCTCTTGTACATCTCATTGTTGTAATGGGTCTACCTGTAACCCTGTTTAAAGTTTGTTTATTTCCCTTCCCCTCCCCAAATTATATCAACATCAAATACAGTGAAAGCAGGGCTTATACTCTGGGGGAGGTACATACAAAGCAACAAAGAAATCATCTTATAAATATGTTAGAAACAATCGCAAGAAAGAAAAAATAAACATTTGAACCCTTACCTTGGGGTTCATTTCACCTAACATCAACTTGTCTAACAGTTTCTGTTTGTCTCAGACATATACTAGTTATTGCAAATAAGGGAAACCATGGGACCTATGTTTCTTTGGGCCTGGCTTACTTCACTTAATATAATTTTTTCCAAGTCTTTCCATTTCCTAACAAATGGGACAATGTCATTCTTTCTGATGGAGGTGCAGAATTTCATTGAGTATATATACCACATTTTCTTGATCCATTCATCTACAGAGGGGCATCTGGGTTGGTTCCATATCTTAGCTATGGTAAATAATGCTGCAATAAACATAGTTGTGCTGGTAGCTTTAGTATACTTTTGATGTTCCAGTTGCCTCCTTTTGGCCAGTGGGAGCTTCTTCATGCATGCTCTACTGCTCTTTGACAAGACCAGCTTGGTTCTCTGACCTTTGACACAATAATAGCATGTGTTTCATTCCTAACTTATTGACCCAGATATGATTTCAACTTTATTATCACCTTCCTTCCTACTTAAACTTTTAGCATTTAAGAGATTTAAATCCACTTGATTGGAGGATAATTTGCATAATTAAAATGCATCCAGTTGAATGAGTTTTGATGAATATATTTACCCATCAACCAACCACTGCAATCAAGACACAGAATACTTCTTGAAAGTTCCCCATGTCTTTCTAAACAGAGAGGGGTCCCAGCCTTCAGCACAGACCTGTGGGGGTATCCACACGAGAGCATTTGGGAATGGAACGAATCTACCCTCATGCAGCAAATACACACCCTTTTGGAGAACCTGCCAAGTAGTTTTCCAAAGTAGCATTTTCCACTAACTTTCCCAGCGATGGGTGCGAACCCCAGTTACTCTGCCTCCCTTACCGCCTTTGCTTTTTACTGTATTGTCCTCTCATGACAAATGATATTGAGCCAATTTCCATGTCCTATTAATAGGCCATTCATGTATTTTCTTCAGTGATGAGCTTGTTCAAGACTTTGCTCCTATATTCTAGCTGATACTTTTGGCTTTTAATGGGATTCTCTAAGAACATTGCACATTTTACCCAAGTGCCTTCTCACAGATAATTATTTTATTATTTTATCTCTGTAGCTTCTTCTGATTCAATGTTATATTTTGATGAGAAGTTCTGTTTTTGTTTTAGCTATTTAAGGATATCCCAACCGTTTTCTGTGTGTCTTGCCTAAGAATATTTTCTCATTCCCAAGTTGCAATGATTGTTTTTTTGGGAGATCTTGTAGTTCTACCTTTGGCCTGTTATTGCACTAAATTTTTGTCATAAGAAGGATGATTAACTTTCTTGCAATACAAAGTCAGTTTTCTGAATGTTGTATTTTTCCAGTTTTGGATTTTGTACAAGAGTTGTTATTATAGAACTTACACACCATGGGATTTCTCTCTGCCCCCCTCTTTTCTTGTCGCTGCAAGTCCGTGTGTTCAGGCTATAGTCCCCAACAGTACATCCTGATAAATATATTACCACAGTCCGAAAGACACATTATAGAATACTCATTTATGGGAAAAATCAAATTTGAATGTGCCAAAATTATTTAAATAATACAGAAGTGGAAAAACCCATAAACTATACACAACCTAATTATGACTTGTAGAGGGTGATTTCTAGATACTCTCTTACTATAAATTAATGTTTTAAATAGCCTTTTAATAAGGAAGTTTTATTTATATGTGTACCATGTTCACCTTAGACCAGGTCTGTACATTTCTATTGACAATGTGAATTTAAAGAAGTAACCCTCAAGGAATAGTTAAATCACTAAAAATAGATTCCGCAATTAGACTGTGTTGGAAAAGGAAGACACAAGATTTCCAATTTTAAACTTTAAAATTTATTTTAAATTTTAGTAGGATATATGTATAAATTTTAGTAGGAATATATTAAGAACAATTTGCTGTTTATCCATATAGGTATATGTGTCTAGATGAAATACACAAATGTCTCACATTATCAACACAATCCAAAGTCCATTTATTTTGTTGCTGTAACATATTTACATAATTGCAATGGCATCAAGTGACATGCATTTATTATTTTAGAATCCTAGGGGTAAGAAGAATGTGGACATTAATGGATTAAAATCAAAGCTCTCACAAAGCTGCACTGCTCTTGAATTCCCTAAGGGAAATCTGTGTACTTACCCCATGTAGATTTTAGTTAGCTAGCATTCTTCAGCTTGCAGCCATGGGTCAGTCATCCTCTCTGTCATCACAGCTCCTTCTCCGACTTTGACTCTCATGCCTCCTTCTCATAAAGACCTGTATGAATACATTGGCCAATCTGGATAATCCAGAGCTATTTCTTCATTTAAGGATACTTAATGTAATCATACTTGCAAAGTCTCCTTTACTAAATTCGGTCACATGTTTATAGATTTGGGGTATTTGGAATGTGGACATCCTTGGGGAAGCCATTTCTGTACCAATCACTCTTGTTCCAGTTGTGTGGGTTGGGAATTCACAATCACCAGTGGCATTTCCCAGGCTTCATGGATCTGCACATATCAGAAGTTTGCAGGCACATACAAATAAGGTATTTCTGGGATTTGGTGCCTTATCTCCTTTGCTTCCACGAGCAAGAAAGGGCTTCATTTTTTAAGATGTAAACAATTCTCATAAGCATATTTAGCAACTAGAAACTAGGGTTTGCCAGCTGGCATGAACACTCACCAACTCTTTTTTACTCTTTTATAATAATATATAATAATATAATATAATAATAATAATTATTATTATTACTTGTGTGTGTGTTTAAAGAGTTTAAATATGTTTAATTTTTTTTTTGGTGGGGCCCGATTGTGGGTCATGGATTCTGAGCCTGGGCGCTGTCCCTCAGCTCTTCAGCTCAAGGCTAGCACTCTACCACTTGAGCCACAGCGCCACTTCTGGCTTTTTTCTTTTTCTGCTTATGTGGTGCTGAGGAATCGAACCCAGGGCCTCATGCATGCAAGGCAAGCGCTCCACCACTGAGCCACCTTCCCAGCCCTAAATATATTTAATTTAAAGAGGAATAACTGAGGATATATCCAGTATGTTTCTTTAAAGCAGATGTGACATTTTTATTAGGCCTCTGTTCACACCAGTGAAAAATGGGAATCACTAATGGGGTCACACATATTACATGCAAACATGTGAGTGTGTATATAGTATGCTTACTCTTTCTCTGTGAGTTCTGTCTCAGGTGTGCTCTTATTTTGGTCCCTCAGCAAATGCAAGCTAGGAAGAACTGAGGTCTCATACCCAGGAAGGGAAGAAATTTTATTTTAAAAATCCCATTAATAATGTAGTAACTTAAAAGTACTCTCACTGAATGACCTTACTTCCCTCTACGTTCCTTTGGACCTGGCTCACTTTTCAAATAGTCCAGTGTTAGTTTGGGAGATGAGTTGTTCCAGGAATACCAATATTGTATGTACTTAACTTGTTTTTTGGCCTCAGAATCTGAGCTGCTTCTATCAAGAAGTCAAAAGCTGGCTTGCAAGGCACTAACAGCCTTTGTGATTATGATCACCTCTCTGCGTCCATCAAGGGTCTCCCTGCCCAGATGTGGTTCACACTCTGTGTCCACTACAGATAGGCTCGGTGTCCCTAACGGCTAGCATCCTCCAGCACCACAACATGCGCTCGATAAGGGAAAAGAAAGAAACACAAGGTTGGCAGTCTAGCTGCATATCATCTATTGACCCAACAAGGCATTTAATAGAACATATCATTTTTTTTTTTTGCCAGTCCTGGGGCTTGACCTCAGGGCCTGGCCACTGTCCCTGAGCTTCATTTGTTCAAAGGTAGCACTCTACCACTTGAGCCACAGCACCACTTCTGGCTTTTTCTGTTTTTATATGGTACTGAGGAATCGAACCCAGGGCTTCATGCATGCGAGGCAAGTACCCTACCACTATGCCGCATTCCCAGTCCCCAGAATATGTCACTCTTAATCTAGCTGTGCTTACGTTGGTGGAATTTGTCTCATCTCAATGGGAAAAGCCACAAGAGTGATAAAAGAGATGTGAAGGGAGAAACAAAATCAGCTGGTCTTCAGCCAGGGGGGAACTAAACTTTTCTTTTCTGTTTTGGTAAACCTTGGGGCTTGAACTCAGGGTGTGGGCTCTGTCCCTGGGCTTTTTCTGCTCAAGGCTAGTGCTCTACCATTTGAGCCATAACTCCACTTCTGACTTTTTGGGGGGTGGTTAGTTGGAGATAAAAGTCTCATGAACTTTCCTGTGTGAGCTGGCTTTGAAGCATGATCCTAAGACCTCAGTCTCCTGAGTTGCTAGGATTATAGGTGTGAGCCTCTAGCACCAGGCAGAACTAATTTTGGTGAATTTGGTGGGCTTTGGTTACCATTTACAAGGGACACTGATTATGGGAAATACTTGTTTAGTTGTATGCACTTTGTTTTTGAGGCAAAATCATTTATGAGGAAAATAGTCCCCATATGTTCACACTTTCAGAAATCTGGAATAATTATTGCACTCTAAAAAGTCAAGAGATCTGCCTTCCATGTGAGCGTCATATGGTACACACGCGCTAAATTGATGGCTTACAAGTGTTTTTGGCAAAGCGGGCATGGGACTGAAGTTCAGGTGGGCGGGAGGCTTTGACAATGGGAAATTATTTATTTTTTCTTAATTAGGTGTTGCAGTTTGCATGCATATTGCTATGTTTCATATCACAATAAACAGCTCATTACCAAGCCCCTACACAAAACCCCAAAAGAACACAGTGAATGTGTCAAAAGGAAATAAATATTTACTGAGTTAACTGACAGTCTTGTTCATGAATGTATGCCAACCTCATGTTTATATGTATAACTTCAACTTCTGTTTTCTTGAATGCTGCCTAAAATGTCTGTTTTCTTCCTGTGGATTGACTTTAAACCAATTTCTAAATATTCTTCTTATCTCTATCACTGACTAGTACCTTATTTCACAAAGATACAAAGGTGTCAGTGACAGAAATTGCCATACATTTTTATTTTGTTGGTGGTACTAGGGTTTGAATTCAGGACCTCACACTTTCCAGACTTGTTTGCTAAGATAATGCTTTATCACTTTTGCCATGCCTACAGAAAGTCATACTTACAAAGAGCTGTGGATTTTGCTGGAGCCTGAGTCTCAAGGGGTTTTCTATCCAGGATGGCTTTGGACCTGTGATTTCCAGATACCAACTTCCTGAGTAGCTAGGATTGCAGGTGTAAGCTACCAGCTCCAGCCTGCCAATGATTTTTTTTTAATTAAAAAAATATCTCTTCTAAAATAGGGACCATTTGTCATTGACTGTAGTTCTATTGGATGCTTTCATTTTGAGAGTAGGCAGGGTGGGATTGTATTCATTCTGACACAGGAGGATGGGAAAGCTTGGTCAATCTATTCATTTTCCTTTTCTATCCTTTACTACTCAGTGGCATTTAACAATTAACATATCTGGGTCTCTATTGAGCTGAGGAACATAAAATGAGCAAACATCTGACATTAGGGATATATGCAAAACTATATCTAAACAAACCAAGCCAAACCAAAGCCCCACAAAACTATCAAATGGGAAGGTCTAGGAAGGCTAATCTGTACAAAATGAGGCCAGGAAAGAAAGGAGGTAAATGAGTTTGGGAAATAGGGCTGGAGAGAGGAAGGGCTGGGTCAAGAAGAGGTAAGAGCATGCCTGAAGACATGATATATAAGTGAACTATTTGAAGTGATGTAAGTTTAAAAGATGAGGAGTGAGATGGTAAGTTGAAGAATTGAAGTAAGCTTCAGAGAGTTGTATTTATATTAGGTTTTTAAAAAGAGGCAGCCGAGTAAGAACAGCACCACGCATGTGGTATTCAGGTAAGGGGTAGGTTTATTCAGTAGACCTGCTGGGGCCAGGCCAGGTTGGCACTCCACGAGGCTGGCAAAGAGAGCGTCTGGCCCTGGGTGAGGCCTTATCTAGGGTAGGGGTGGGGAAAGGTGTGTCCAGGTAAAGGGAAGTGGGACCAGGTAAGAGCTAGGACCAGGTGGGAGAAAGGTGTGGCCACATCAGATCCAGATGTGACCTCAGCAGATGCAGATGTGACCTCTTCCAGGTGTCCCAGTTGCCTAGGTAGCGCAGGTACTGGGTGGGGTCTGCTCGCCATCCAGGAATGGACCTTACAATTTATGGCTATCGTATCATGTAATGATATAATGATTAGGTCCATGGGGATTATCTGACTGTACTGGGATATGAGATTTTTGTCTTTTTTATTTTTTGGTCTTTGGTTTTCCTTTTCTGAGTAGGGATTTTTCTAGGTAGCCTCAGGCTTGCCTTGAACTCTCCATCCTCTTATCTCTACTACCCTAAAGCTGGTATTACAAGCATGAACAACCTTGCCTAACAAGTTTTTGCCTTTGTTTGGGCTGTTTTCTGCGAAAAAAGAGGTTATAGTATAGGAAACTGAGAGCAATTCAATAATTTTCTTAAGTAAAAAGCAATTGTATCCAGTGGATTCTATATTGCTCTAAGGATAGTCCAATCCTGGCAAATTTGTGTAACCATATGTGTAATTAAAAAAAACTTATGGTTCTTCAGTTTCTCTAAAGAGGTTGTACCATCTTTTCTATTTCAGCCATTAAGCAATTGAATTAAAGTCTTGGACATGTGACCATTCTGTTACCGAATATCTAATGATCTCGCTGTCCATAAGTGAACTATCATGGAACCATGCCCAGTTTTCTTCATGAGAGAGTTAATAGTTGACTGTACATACACTTTTTATACATTGGAGCTCTTAAATGTTTAACTATTCTTTTCCTATAAATAGTTGGTTTGGGTCAATTTCACAATATTTCTTTGGTCATTTTTTCATACTAATGGGCATTTTCTCAATCTCTATCCCTCTTACCCTCCCTCCCCCCTCTCTCTCCCTCCCTCTCTTTCTCTCTCTCTCTCACACATACACACACACACACACTTTCTTCCTTTTTTTGTGTTGGTCATGGGGCTTGAACTCAGGGTCTAGGCACTGTCCCTGAGCTTTTTTCCTCAAGGTTAGCACTCTACCACATTGAGCCACAGTGCCACTTCCAGTTTTATGGGGGTTAATTGGAGATAAATCTCATGAACTTTAGGGCGGGGCTGGCTTTGAACCATGATCTTCAGATCTCAGCCTCCTGAGCAGTAGGATTACAGGAATGAGCCATCAGCACCCAGCACTCTCTGACTTGTTCTCTCTCTCTCTCTCTCTCTCTCTCTCTCTCTCTCTCTCTCACACACACACACACACACACACACAGACCCTCTCTTCTGCAGAGAATGTTTTTCTGGAAGAGGCTCTGAGGCAGCTGTGTTGTGGGGTCTAGAGTGTCATCTAAATGGATGGACTCCAGACCTTTTCCTGGGTGTAGATGATGTTGGTACCTTTTGGTATTCAGTTGAAAGAGCTACTTCTAAAGGTTGATGCTGTCAGCTGTCTTGGTCTGTTTGGGCTACTTTAACAAAATATCTTAGACTGGATGATTTAGAGAAAAGCCACAGCTTTTGCTCACAGTTTGGAATACTGAGAGTCCAGGCTCAAGGCACTGGGTTATCTGGTGTCTGGAGTAGGTCCATTCCTCACACACGACCTCGATGCCTCCCCACCCACAGCGGAAGGGCCAGCCCATGCTGTCTCAGTCTTCTTACCTCTGGGCTCTCCTGACTTAGTCGACCCCCTTCCCAAGGGAAAATATTTATATCATGGCATCAGGCAAAGATTTTGAAGGATGGAGCTGCTACATTATGATTTCAAGGATGAATAGTATTCCAAATTGAAAAGAAAACACGTGCCATAGAAAATGAGGGCAAGAATTAAACAGGCACTCAAGAGTGACTGATGTGGCCAAAGTATAGTGTACATAGGATTCCTGAAATGAATCTGCAGACTAGGAGAAAAGGGCTGTGATTGACACGAGGAGCATGGATGAAGGGCCCATTGCACCGTTTCAGGGAGCCTTCTGAAACTCTGGAGCATAATTTACTTACAGCTCAAACACAGAAGCCAACACTTAGCACAGAGGACCAGAGTGAAGCACAAAGGCCTGGGAAAGTAGAGTCTTGGCTATGAATTGGGGGTTTTGTTTGTCTGTTCTGACATGAGATAGGCAGTAGAAAGGGAATAATAATAACACAGAGGACCAGGAGAACATGGGTAGCATCTTTATCTGGTTGCATTTGATGAACATCCTGTCTCACCATAGTTCTGATTAGGGTCAGGGAACTCCTTGGTCCAGCACACAAGGTCCAAATAATGGCTTTATCAGGGACTCACCCAATATCAGAGGTCAAAGGCCTAATTTACACCTTTGTGACCTTGTCATTACTAATGAGATGTGAATCGTTATCATTCCCTTCCAATCATCCTCCGAGGATACCTTATTTGGTAAACCTCTCTGTTCCCTAGTTCTTGGAAATGCTCTTCCACTCATTGGAAAACTCCACAATGAAGTATGTATGCCTAGCATACTAATTAAAAACTATCTATAAATATGCCTGACAGCTGACAGGTGCATTCACCTGCTCAGTCAAGCTGCCCATCATCAGCTTTCTTGATGCTATATTATCTCTATAATCAGCAAAATCTAGCTTCTGTTTAAATAAATCTTTGTTGAAAACTCCTCTGCATGTCCACTCATGAATTCTTTCTCCAATGAGGCCAAGGACCTGGCATGCATTTCCCTTGGGAGTTCAGATCTTAATACAGGGAAAGTGAAGACGAGTCAACTAAGAACGTCTGCCACAGCCCAGTTTAAAATGGTTACCTTATTGTTGTGCTTGGTTGAGATGATTATGGAATGATTGGTCTCCTCTTTCCTTTAGATGTGGTATTAGCTTTATTTATTTAATAGGAAACTATTAGTTTATAAGTCATGAATATGTCCTGATTGCTTAAAAGGCAATCATTTATTTGTCTTGTAAATATGATCTTTCTTTTCCATTGTTAGAGAAAGAAAGCAGATGCAATAAAAGTTCTTTAGTATCCTTTCTAGGTCTCTTGATGTCCCACTTGTCCTTCTCACCAGATGTTTGATTAGATACTTATGATCTTGGCCTGGTGATGAGATTCTCATGGACGTAATCTCCATAAATTCTAGTTGAGTAAAACTCTAGATGGATGAGTAGATGAATGGGCTGTCCAGATGGGCACCAGCTTCCTTTCTCTCTTTTTAGTCTTACATTGACACAGATGTAGAAATGAGCTTCTCCTTGGGTTTTCTAAAAGACATCCATTCATGCACAAACTTAAATGAGCAAAAAATCTACTATTTTTGGGTATGTCAAGGGAGAGCTTTACAAAAGTACATTCTTGATACTCAATAGCTTGAGAATCCATAAAGTAAAATATAGTCTTTGAAGTCTAGGCATTCTAGAGTGGTGATTTTTTTCTTCTTGCCCTTGCCCCAAGAAGGTGCAGCTTTTCTGTCTCATCGACCATCTCTATCCACATCTTCCAGCCCCCAAACACAAAACAAAAAAGCAAATACAAACTGTGACTTTCCTACAGTTAAATAGATGGTTTCCTGATTTACAGCTGCAACACTTTTTCCAGTTTGCCAAGCAAAATAAACAGACAAGTTCACAAGAAACTTTCTTCAAAGGGCAGATTTGGCTGTCATCATATTATTTTAGTTACAATCTAATGAATAAAGAGGTTCAGAGGAAGTAGGTGGAAGGAGAGAGCAGGGTCTATAAAGTATGCCATCTCAAATAGTGCCATTTACTGTTTGATCTCTCCAAGCCAGGATTCGTCATCAGAAATGGCTTATTAGCCTCATTCTGTGGATCCAAAATATGATGGGATCATAGCAGTTTAGGTCTTGTTCAAGATCATACATGGTATTCAGCCTAAGTGGAATTAAGCCCGAGCCCATCTGATTTCAAAACTTAACCTTCCTCAGTGCTTTACTCTGATGTTTTTTCTGTAGAGCTTTTTCTACAATCAGACCAGCCATCTCTCTGAATGTTTGACTTTCCTGTGTAAAGTAATGGCACCCTAGGAGCATCTGATTAGACCTGAGTAGCTACAGTTCTCCCCAATTACTTGAACTGCCTTGACTGGAGATTTCCCAATGACCCCCTACAGATCCTTGTTTTCTGATAACAATTGGACACTCAGCAAAGTGCTAATCAGTTGTTTCACAATGACAAATATTTGCCAGCAGAGCAGATGAAAAGGAAGATCACAGAGGAGATGTTCTATATTTGGGAACACTGGAGAAAGTGTGCTTGTTCATACACTGTGATTTCAACAATGGGGTAACTATAATCCAGCAATAAGAGAAAAATGAGAACTGATGGCTGAGGATAAACTTTAAAGCCTTGCTCCACAATCATCACAAGAAAAGACACGGTGGTAGAAGAAGAATGGCATAAAAATCTTGACCAGTAGGTGAAATAATTATAATCAAATACAATTAAAAATAGAGGTCTAGAATAATTCTGTCCTAACTCAAAGTGCTTAGTAACCACATAAAGCTCATAGTAACTTGATTGTATGGCACAGATACAGAAAATCCACTGCTGCAGAAAGTTGTGTTGCACAACACTGGTTTAGAGGGTAACATGGTGAGATTAGAAAAAGTCACCAATGACAACGTGGAGTTAATCACTAATGGAAGAATTCAGTGAGCATTTGTAGGGCGATAATAGAATTAAACCTGTCTCAGAAATAGTCTACTTTACCCATCAATTAAATGACAATAGCAATATTCACCTGCTTTTAAAAAACTGTGGCAAAGTATGCATAATACATAATTTATTCTCTTAATCTTTTTGAATGTATATATGAATATTAAATGAGTTCACATTACCATACACCCACTCTCCATAACTTTGCATCTTGCAAAATTGAAACACTGTAATCATTAACTAACTCCCTGTTCCCTCTTTTCTCAAAAACCATTGTGTTTTCTAGATGTATAGTTGTGACTTCCCTGGATAGCTTATATGAATAAAGTAATACAACATTTTTGGGGGACTAGCTTATTTTATTTAGAAGAATGTAAAAAACTTCATCTCATGTTATTGCATGTGTCTGAATTTTCTCTTCCTTTTTAAGGTTGAATAATGTGCCACTGAACTGTTGTTTAAACTTGGTTTGTGTTCCCCAAAGGCACATTAATGACAAGGGTCTTGGGGGATTTTGTGGTAGTGCTGAGGAGTCTGGTGGAATCTTTGAGGGGTGGAATCTCTGGGAGGTCTTTAGACTGTAAACAGAAGACCTTAGAAAGTTACTTCTCATGAGAGATTGAATGAACACACAGTAAGGATTTCTGATGTCACAGTGTTTTACACCTTTCCTTTCTTCCTCTGTCACCCTGGGATTCTGCAGTGGAACTGTCTTAGCGTGAGTTATAGTTCATTAAGGGTTTTGACTTCATTCTGTGTTTGGGAAGATATATAAATGAAGAGACAGGAAAATTAAAATCAAATATTAAAAGGGCTAGGCTTAGATATTAGAACTAGGAAGTTAACAACTGTCATGCCTGCTCTTATGTGGTGGTAAAAATGCAAGAGTGGCAGGTATACAGTTATGTGCATGTCTCCTTTCAAATGCTAACATGGAAAGACCAGTGTCAATGGCTCAGGAAATAGAGAGAACCGATAAATCAGATTGCATTAGCCTGAAATGTTTGTACACAGTAGAGAACATAGTTACTAATCTAAGATGACATCCTATAGAATGGGAGATTATTGCCAGCTCTACATCTGACAAGGACTTAATGCCCAGTATACACAAGGAGCTCAAAAACGAAACCCACAAAGAATAAATGAGCAAAGGAGCCAAATAGTGACTGTTTAAAAATAAAAATAGCCAATATACACAGGAAGAAATGCTCAACATCTCTGGCCATAAATGGAATGCAAATCAAAACAACACTGAGATTCCATCTCACCAGTAAGAGTGGCCATCATTAAGAATGTGCACAAGTACAGATGCTGGTGGGGATGTAGGGGAAAAGGAACCCTATTACAGCGTTGGTGGGAATGCAACCACTATGAAAATCTGTTTGGCAATTTCTTAAAAAACGAAACATAGAAGTACCCTTCTGTGCAGTGATACCATTCTTGGGTATTATCTATATATTTACAAGTCAGGATGCAGTAAAGACACTACACCCATTTTCATTGCTGCACAATTCACCGTAATCAAATTATGAGAACAGCCCAGATGTCCTGCAATGGAAGATTAGATCAAGAAAATGTGACTACATATGTGTGTATGTATATATATATATATATATATATATATATATATATAATATCAAAGATGCATACAATGGAATATATGTGTATATATGTATGTATGTGTGATACATATATTACCTACTAATAATTACCACTAAGGTATTCAGAACACCAGAAAAATGGTTTTCCAATCAATGTCAGTCACATTTGAATTTTTCTAATGTATTTCAAATTGGCCATGTATCAAGAAACACCACCTTTGTATTTTTTTGAGTGTGACAGACTCTTCTTTATGAAGTTGTCTGTATCTGTATGTGAATAATCCTTTGAAGTAGTATCACTAGAACCTCTGAACCTTTAAGAATACTTATCTTAGAAATGATAACCAGTCTTGTAGATCTCATATTTCTGCTGAGGAGGTGGGTAGCAACTTTCTGAACTTCACTCTTTTAATAAGATCTTTTATTTTGATATAGGTTAAGCTGCATGAGAAATTGCAGAAATAATGCAATATTCCCATTTACCTTGCTTCCAGCCTGTCCCTTACCTGGGAAACCACAGAGCATTATTTCCTCCTGCCCATTTATATGTTAGAATCTAAAGCTCAGTGTGACTGTGGACTGTATGATAGGTGTGTTAAGGGCTCTAAGGAGCCTTCACACTGGTAGTGGCATGGCAGTGTCTGCCCATCCCACCATGTGCAGTCCTGGAGAAGGCACCTTGGACAAGGAACATGCCAAGTCTGCTAGCATTTTGATCTTGAACTTCATAGACTCTGGAACTATAGGCAGTACATTTCTCTCACTTAGAAACTCTGAAGTATTTGTCACGGCAGACCAGAAGACTAAAGTAATTGTTCAAAACAGAACATAGACATCAAGGTGTCTCAAATGTCCCCCTTATTCAGATCATGATGCACTTGGTATTGAAGACAAGAGCCTTAAAATCTTGCCTAATAGAAAAGGCAAGCAGCTCCATTGTGAGTATGACATTTTCCAAAACATTAACTCCAAAATTGGGGATTTTATGTAGAATTCTTTATTAAATATAAAGGATGATAAACATAGTATTTCTGTACCTCTCAATTTTTCTTAATAATAGAAAAGTATTCTGACAAGAAATGTGTTTATTATTTTACTTAAGTGACTGAAACCCCTCTGTATATCACCTTGACAATAAAAAAAGAGAAAAAAGAAAAGTATTTTGAGTGTTCCTCTAATATTTAATGCAATTAGCCCCCAAAACATTAAAAATTTTAATATGGGAGAAACATTCTTATTTAAGAATTTGAATACAAAGTATACTCATTAACTGCTTTTGCTGAATGACAACTCCTTTGTACTACTATTTAAAGATAATACAAATATAATTTAAAAAATAATTTGGGTTTCTGTATTAAAACTTAATAGCTTAGGGGCTGGGAATGTGGCTTAGTGGTAGAGTGCTTGCGTAGCATGCATGAAGCCCTTAGTATCACGTGAACAGAAAAAGCTGGAAGTGGTGCTGTAGCTCAAGTGGTAAAGTGCTAACCTTGAGCAAAAGAAGCTCAGGGACAGTGCCCAGGCCCTGAGTTCAAGCCCCAACATGGGCAACACCCCCCCAAAAAAAAACCCTTAATAGCTTAAATTTTATATAAAATTTATGAGTTGAATGGAAATTAACTATGGTAACTACAATGCGCTGTAAACATTTATGACTTATGAATTTCCTGGAGGAGGACCAAGGCCTGGGAGCAACCTGTAACCTTCAAAGTCATGTACATTTGGTCTTGTTTTTCTAGAAGCTCTAGTTGCATCATGAGGTTAGTTATTTGAGTGTTTATTTCTCTTTATGTATGCATTTAGAGATCAGAACTTTCAACACTGCTTTTGCTCTCTCTCAGAGACTTGGGTATGATGTATTTTGGTAGTCATTGGATTGTAGGCACTTTCTGATTTCTTTTTCATTTTTGCAGTGACCCACCTGTTATACAGGTTTGCTGTTCAGTTTCCATGTGTTTGAGTGTTTTCTGTAGTATCTTCTGTTGTTGAGATCTAGTTTAATTCCAGTGTGATCAGATAGGGTGCAGGGAGTTATCTTAATTCTTTTATATTTGCTCAGGCAAATATCCTAGTATATGATCGATCATGGCCTAGGATATGATCTGTTTTGAAGAAGGTTCCATGGGCTGCTGAGAGGAATGTGAGTTGTGTGGTTGTTGGGTGAAATACTCTGTAGTTATCTATTAAATCCATTTGGGTTATGGCATCATTTAATTCAGAGGCTTTATTGCTGATCCTTCGTTTGGTTGACCTGTCTTTTGGTAAAACTAGGCTATTAAAGTCTCTCATTATTATTGTGTTGGGAGCCTGTCAGTTTTTGTGTCTCTAAAAAAGATTTTTTTTAGGTGCCCCACTACTCGGTACACATATATTTACCGCTGTAATTTCCTCCTTGTAGATCATTCCCTTTATTAATATATAATGACCTTTGGCTCTCTGATTTTAATGAGAAATCTATTTTTTTTTTAAATCAGAAAACAGTGTGGCTACCTCCTACCATCGGGTAGGATCTTTTTCCATCTCTTCACTTGGAGTTTGTGTTTGTCTTTGACTGCAAGATAAGTCTCTCGGAGATAATGAATGGGGGCATCTTGTTTTCTCATCTAGTCTGCTGTTCCTCACCTTTTGATTGGGGAAATTGAGTCTGTTGATGTTTAACATTTCTATGGAGAAATGTACCATATTTGGTTTGCTTCCTTTTTTTTCTTGTTTTACTAAACTAGTCTTCTAGTAATGTTTTATTGTCTTGTTTTACTAAACTGGTCTGCTAGTGATTTTTATTCATTGCTGTGTTTCTTTGGCAAGTACATTTGTAGATGGACTTTGTGATTATGGTGATGATTAATTTTATAATATTTGATGTTAATTTAAGAAAAATTAAATTTAAGTTGTTTCCATTTTTATCTAAGCTATTTATCTTTTATGATAAATCTGATTACCTGATCAGTTCTGTGAAGTTTGAATGAATATATATATATATATATGGACATATATATCATTAAGATAGTGTGGCACCTTAAATTAGGTTTATTTCTAATAAACAAGAACACAAATGGTACAATATACTTCTTCAGGACAAATCTCAAGAATTTGTTCCAGACAGTAATCAAAGTTCAGTATAGACCTTTGAGGACATGCTGGTAGATTTATTTTATCACTATAATGTAGTATAATCAGTATAATCCTATACTGATGTTATCACAATCTAAGCATTGTCAAAAACTTATCAGTAGCAAATGGAATGGCAGCAACCTTGAACTGAAAACAGCAGGATGTCCTGAGTCAACTCTATAAGATCAGCCATGGATGTGCGACCCGTGCATGTGAGAAATATCCAGTGGAAAGGTGAACCTGTGATATTTTTGTCTCAAATGATAGGGGTCACATGAAAGATGACCTCTACCTGTAATTTTGACATCTATGTTTTATATATACGTATATCATTATTGTGTGTGTGCTTCTGTGTGTGTATATGTGTGTCTTTCTCAACCATAGGGGAGCTTATACTGACAAAATTGAAACTATTGGGCCACAGAAGATTTTTGACAGAGATTCATATACGATAAATCTGAAAAATCATAAATCAACATTGACAGATAAGAGAATACCAGAAAACACTGATACCCAGGTCTCTAAAGTCTTTAAATGAAAGTGAGTGGAAAATGAATATAATCTTCCTGGTGTTGCTATTCAAAATGTGTTAGTATTATTGGCTCATTTATGAAATATAGAGAAACTAGCAAGTGTAAACACATCAGTTGGGACTGTTTGGAGGGGAAGATCAATAAAACAATCTTATAAATTGAGACACCTTCACCAAACATATATAGACATATAAAATATCCAAAATACAATTGGAAAAAATTCTAAATATTTTCTAAACATTGTCCTTTCTTCCATGAAATTTTAATATCCAGAATTAAGAGTAATAATTACATTTTAAGCATATAAAAATTTGTGTGGGAGCTGTAGCTTTTTATCAGTGGAGAGAATAATTAGATGACCCACTGGAATCTAGATGACCACTGGAATCTAGAGAGAGAAACACTGCATTCTTGAAATTATGACTGTGGCTATCATGATCATAAAACAGCTTCTAGATTCAATGCCAGTAGACAATGTCATTTTAAAAAAGGACAAGGTCTTGAGGAGCCTAGGGTCTTCCCACTTGTGCCAGGAAAGAGGTGGTGAATGATTACAACCTCTGCTCATTTCAGTGCTTTCCTCTACCTGCGTTCAGACCTGCCATTCTGAAAGGCTCACTTCCATTACCAACTCCATTTCCATCCATATGCAAATCATCAGGCCAACACTGGCTTCTACTGAGATCCAACTGGGGACTGCTTGTGCATAGGAATTTAAAAGAATAAAGTGCTTCCCAGTCAGGCGAGGCCCTGTGGGTTTTCTTGTGTCCCTCTGGGACTCACATCCTATTGCAAGTTACTGCTGCATAATGATGAGCAATCTACGGACCAGTGACAGCCCATCAAAACTGCCACCAGAGCAAAGTGAACCTGACTTCCGTGAGCAGCAGGTATCACTTAAAATTCTACCTCTCTACTTAAAATTCTAAAATACCCCTCCCCTCCACAATTTTTACCCCGATGGAGCAGCTTTAGCTTACATTTAGCTTACAGAAGAAAAACACTGTTGCCTTGTGGTATCTACAACTGACTGAGTGAGAATGAGCCCTGGAAATGTTTTTGGTAGCAGAAATAATACAAAATGATGCCCTCATAAACATATACACATAGACATGCACACACACACACACACACACACACAGTCTTTAGGACTTTAAAAAATTATCTTTAAGTAGTTGTACAAAGGAGTTGCCATTTTAACAGAAGTTTATGAATACCATATATCTTGATTATTGACACCCCTTTCAACATTCTCACTGATCCCTCCCTTACCCATCCCTTCACTCTTGTTAACTTTGTAGGAGATACCTTGGATTCTTATTTGTAATTCTCCCCCCTTGCTCCTCTTCTTTTGTCTATCCCTTTCCCCTGGACCGCATGTTAGCCCTTTTGAGTACCTGCTTCCTGGTGTTTTATTTTGCTGCATTTTGATTCTGTTGCACTAGTTGAGAATCTCCCTTGAATCTTTCATATTTCAGTTAGTATGTTTGCATGCACTTGTATATCCCCTAATGTATTTAACTTATGAGGTTGTAAGCTAAATCTAGCTTCCATATATAAGGGAAAGTAGGTATTGTTGGTTTCTCTGGGCCTACTTACTCTTGACAAAAAAAAATAATATCATTCAAAGATTTATAGTCCTTTATATTGTTTACCATGAATGTCTGATTCATTTGAGTCATATTCACGCCTTATTTCTGAGTTTACTGTGGTCTTGTCTTTCCCATCAGGTAGTTCATACTGTTTGTGACATTTTTTTTTTTGTTTTAATTGTAAAGTTCAAAATCTCTTCCAATAGGACACATGACTCCTTTTCTGTTCTTCTCCCACTACTTTTTAAAGCAGGTTTTCAACTATAAATACAATTTGGAATACAAGAACGTGCTTGATAAGAAATGTACTCATTACCTTGCTTATGTAACTGTAACCCCTTTGTACAGTATTTTCACAATTAAAAAACTTACTAAAATATCAATAAAAAGAACCTTCATCCCCTGTGGATCTGAAAAATATAACTGAAATAATGGGTGGGCAGGAATCTTCAGATACCATTACAACTCATAATGTTTGTATTCATTTAATATATAGGCAAATGAAGGATAATGCAGAAAAATTCTAATTTTCCAATTTTGTTGATTTTTTTGCCTTAACAACTACTGTTTCCAGGAGAATGTGTATAGAAGTAATTTTTGGTTGCTTGAGCCTTGATCTCAGGCAGAGGATTGGTAATATTTGCTAGTAAGTGTGTATGTGTTGCTGTGGTTTGTAGGAATACCTTTTGTCAGATAGGCATGTTCACTTTTATTCCTGGTTTTTAAAATTGGCTTCATTTATTTGTTTCTGGTACTAATACCAAACCAGAGTTTGGATGCAGAATCTTATTCTCTCATTGGATTTGCTTTTCCACAACTGGCACACTACCATTTGAGCCATGTCTTCACTCTGACTTTTTTGCTGGCTAGTTGGGTTAGTTGCAGATGTGTCTTGAGAACTTTTCTGTCCATCTATGAATCTTTAATCTATAGGTATCAGCCTCCTGAATAGATTACAGCTCAAATTACAGGCAAGAGCCACTGGTATCTAGCTGAACTGATTTTATTTTTAACTCAATGCTAGATAAACAGAAAAACAGATAAGAACGCATTGTTCCTATATACCTCATATCTAGTTTTCCTACCATGAATATATTACAATTTCAGTATTTGTTATAATTAACAAATGAATACTGACATACATTATTATAAGCTAAAATTTGGAATTCATATTTTCTTAGCTATTGCTTAGTATTGTATTTTGTTCCAGTGTCCCATCCAAGAAATATCTCATTTACTAATCAGCTGTCCTTTGTAGGTTGAGATTTGGTCTTTATGGATTCTGTTATCTTTCTGTAGTTTTAGGACTTATCCTAAAAGGTAATATAAACTTGAGATCTGTTCTAGGATTTCTTTTTGTCATAGTCCCATCAGAACCAGGAAAACTCTCTCTTCTGCCTGTTACCTAGATGCCCCTGAGAAACAGAAAATCTAATCATGTAAAATATAATTGCCAGACACTGTAGTCACTCTGTGGATCCAGGATCTCTGAAGTCCTTAGTAACACTTTGACATTGATAGTTAATTTCCTTTAAAAAAAAAAACATGTTTCCAACGTATCTTCATTTTGTACTAAGGAAGTTATCTATAGAACAACTAGGCTACCTTGGCCATAAAGGGGAAAGGTGATTAAAAATCTTTTCAAACTTACTCTCTAGAAGCGTTGAACAAGGTGTGCTCTTGCCAACATTCTACAAGTGTCGCTGTCTCTTCACACTGTGCCATAATGTCCATCAGCAGTAACAAGGGCTCTGTATTTTGGAATTAGTAATATGGAAGAGAAAAGATCAGGATTTGTTCATCAGTTTAGTTAACATGGATTTTTGAACTCATACTGTAGAGCATAAATTCTATTTCATCTTACTTTAATAGGCTTCTAGATTGTAGAAAAACATTTTCCCAATCTTGTGTCTAGTAACTTAAAAAGGTACCAAGGAGACACTTGCTCAAGAAGAAAAACCAAGTTTGTCTTATTTCTCTTGGAGAATAACATCTTCCTACATTATATTCACACACCTAAGAAGTCATTCTGGGGGCCTGCCTTGCCTGAATATCATTTGCTCAAATGCCAATTAATTTTTCACATGCTTCACTGGCAACTTCCACTTAATAAAAGACACTTATCAGACTAAAAGTATAACAAAAATCTCAAAAGCACAAATAGCAAACAAGAAGAATATCATTGTATAACAGAAGAAAGAAGAGTATTAGAAATCTGTACATTTTGCATTTTCCGTTAATATACACATCTGAGCATCCACATGAGTTCTTTTTTATTAGAGGATTGTAATTGATATTAATTTAGTCACTTTTATTGAGCCAGGGTATATCATAACAAACAATTATGTCTGAATAGCCTCCTACACTCAACGATAAATCATTTATCATGCATCATTTAGAGCAATATATGGTAATTTAAAGTGATCAATCAATTTCTTATGTGCTTAAGAGTATCTAAAGAGAACTACTGTCCAAAGTAGCAGTGGAAACAACAATAATTACAACTATATTAGCAGTTACTATCTACTTCTCCTATGAAAATATTATGTGTGTGGTTACAGTCAGGGTTCATCTATCTTTACATTGACCATGAATTGGGCATTTCTATTTCTGCTTTTCTAGAGATAATTTTTAGAAGAACTCTGGATATAAGCTGATGCATTAGTATACGTAAAAAGATGATGGGTATGAAGATAAATATCACTTTATAACTAATCTAATTAAACAACATAACAGTATGTTTATTATGTAGTAACATTTATGAAGCATCCTTGTCTTAGAAGTTTGATTTTAATCAAGCATAGCTAAATAAAGGAGTAATTTTCAATGACTGAAAATATTTTTTTTCTTCTGTCTTCATGGGAATTCCCTATCCTTTTTCTTAAAAAAAATATATATATAGTCACATGGAAAAATATTTATATATAAATAATTTATATTTTGATTCATTTGTATTCTTTAGCATTCCATAAAAGTGAGGCTCACTAAAATTAAAATACACATGAGGTAAAAATATCCTTTAAAGAAATATTTTAAATAAAATTCTATTGCTTCTTAAAATATTTTAACAAGACTTGTATAGTACATTTGAGAAAATCAAGGCTCCCTCTGGCCAGGTAATTTGTGAACTTATTAATTTCAGGGCTTAAAAGATTTCATCTTTCCTAGTACTGGTCCTATTACATTTGATGTGTCATATGTGAACTTATGGTGAAGGAAAGTTCCATTTTATGTGACATTGTTAGAATTTGCATATAGTGAACTTATTTCAGAACTGAGAATGATGATCTCTTTCCTTAAGAGGCACTTGAAATTCATTATCTTTTGGACAGTTTAAATTTCAGGCATTACCACTTAGTGGTAATTCCTTCAAAAAGAATCTGATGGTGTTTTATTTTTTCCTCCATGTTTGATTTAATATATTACTTATTTTTTTCTACAAAGCTTTTCAAGACTGGAAATGTGGATCTCATTTCGATTACCATGTAGAATTCCTATTAGTTACCAGATGCAGTTGCTTTTTTAATTCCTTTTGTTTATTTATTTATTTATTTATTTATTTATTTATTTATTTATTTATTTATTTATTTGGGGTTCAGTTGTGGGGCCTGAACTCTGGGCCTGGGCGCTGTCCCTCAGCTCTTCAGCTCAAGGCTAGCGCTCTACCACTTTAGCCACAGCGCCACTTCTGGCTTTTTTTCTTTTTGCTTATGTGGTGCTGAGGATTCAAACCCAGGGCCTCAGGTATGGGAGGCAAGTGCTCTACCACTGAGCCACCTTCCCAGCCCCATTGTTTAAATGAATTTTCTTTGATTAAATTATTTGTATTCAGAGAGATGAAATGCAACAAATCTCACTTCTCAGAACTGTGTCCTTTGCAGGCCTTCAAAGTCCTCTAGTAGAGTACCACGATGACCCCTCACCCACACTTCTCCGAGTCTGATCCTGTTCTGTACTCTGCCCACACTCTTCAGTGGCCCCTTTCTACCAGACAGGATCCAAACTCCTTGCTGTGGAGATCTCCTACTTTCCCACTCCACTTCTATTCTCTGACTGTCTCTCTAAAAACTCTGAACTAGAAAGGTCAATAACTAGTAGTTTCCTGTCTATTCCTTGCTCTCTTATTCCTTATTTATTTATTTGTGTATTTTTGCAAATGCTTCTCCCTCTGAAAGGTTCACCCTCATGTCTCCAGCATTTCCTATGATTCTTCATCTAGAACTGTACAAGAACGTACTTACCTAGATACAATAACACTGGACAATTTAGGTTCCCTTGGACTTTAACTCTCATTTCATTTAGTTATTCGGCAATAACTGAGCAGCTGGCAAGCATCATAGATTGCCTGTTGTCAAGAGATGTGTGGGGTTCTCAGGTTCAAATGATAGAATTACACAGTGTTCCTGCTCTAAAATCTCACAGCCCAATGAGGAAATTAAGGATCCATACTGTATGTATGGTGATGTATTTGTCTCTTAGTAGCTAATCCCCTGCTGCTGTTGGTAATTTATTATATTAATTTTACTTGTTCAATGACTGGTGTTATTTCTCCTTCTTGAAACCTGACCAATGGAACAGTGGCACTCAGAGCCTCTAGAAGCACATAGAAGACCTCTAACACAATGCTGAATAGATTATGATGCGTCAGTGAAGCTTCTGTATGTGGAAATCAGGGTGCTTGGTATTCATTAAGTGCTCACGGAATGAATAAACAAGATAAATGGTTTTTAATCATATTTTTTCCTACTCACAAAAGTCTCATGATGGAGGCAGAGAAGCTGTCATTACCACTTAACAAATAGAGATTTCCAAGCCTTATTGGTCAGGTCAATTTCCCAAGGTCACTTAATAATTCTACAGTACTTCTTAGAACTGAGCATAACACTTGTCTAAGCAAGTGTTCCTTCTACTTTTTTAAAAAAAGAATGTTGCAAAAAGATTTGCTTTATAGATATTTAAAGGTAGTGCGTTCCCCCTTCATTTAAAAGGAATTGTGGGAAAGTATTTTGACTCTTTGGGATGTAGTTCAGGTCCTTCCTCCCACTTGATAATCATCCCTAGTCCTAAAGCCCTGCTTGCCTTTTCTTGTTCTGCTTCCTACCAGAGGGGGCTCTCACTTTACGGGCTGCATCTTCATTCATTTGGAAACCCTCCTGGTGATAACTAATCTAGAGAGTCCAGAACACTTTTCACACTCCTTCTCTGTCGCAAGCAGCCTCTCTGGCAACAGCTGGTTTTCCCTGTAACTCCAGCTCTGCTCTCAAGAACTGTCAGGTTCCAGGGTCTTCCAGGAGGCTCTGCGTAGAGTCTTGGCCCCTTTTGCCTTTGAGCTCCATGACCACCTGCTTTTGTTGCTCTTGTGGCAAACTCACCATCAGTTTCTCTGCTACCTGTAAAACTTAAATTCTCTCCAGTAAGAATAGTTGATGAGACCTGCTTTTCTGGTGACACTGAGACAACATTCAAAGCTGTGTTAAATATTTCAGTGTAGTCTTAGGCTGGCAGGTGACAAATGAGTTCTGTGGGCAGGTGCAGAACAATGTATCCCTAATGTAGACAGACAATAAAACATGTGGAATGAGAAATGGCACCTATGTTTAGCATCATGGCAGTGTGTGTGAGTGTGTGTGTGTGTGTGGGGGTGGTTGACAGACATCAAAGAGGTGTGAAGAAGGGAGCCATCTAAATCCCAAAATAAGACCCACTGCTGCTGAACCTTCTCTATACTCAGAAACACAGAATCCAGAGCTCCCCTCTGAGTCTGTTGATGATATATCTACATTTAAACAGGATGCTCAGGTAGCTAAGAAGGACTTAGGATTTGGAGAAATGATTGGTCCAGAAATCTCCTGTTAATGGTTTTTGTTATTCTGTAAGCAGTTCCCCTCCTCCCCCAGTTGATTCAATCTACTTTTTCAAGAAATGAGAAGGTAACACACGAATATCCTTGGGATCTTTCAATTGTCAAACATTGGACTAGAAAAACTGTCACAAAGGGGGAATAATAACTCAAGGCCAACAGCCATACAAAGCCTAGTGGAGACTCCATCAAACTTCCAAATGCTCCCTTGATGATCCAGGGTTTCATGGAGGCGCTAAAACCCCCCATCTCCCTGCTGTGTCTCCATCTCCAGTAAATAGAGCAACAACAGTTGAGTGCAGAAATGTCCTCACTGTTCACAAAATAGACACTTAATTACCGGAGCTTCTGTGTTCCCACCGCCGAAGCAGGAGATGAAGTACAGCCTAATTGTGGCAGTATGTCTGGTTCAGAAATTAAAAACGCCAGCAAAGAAGGGTGTGTGTGGAGCCAGATGGCATGGAGCAGAAGGTGGTGTGCGGTGAGCCATTTCCCGTGCAGGCAGGTCTTATTGGGAGCTGATTTGTGGGGAGCCAGGCTGTCCCGCCATGCTCTGCCTTCTCTGTTTTGAAACCTTTTTTTAAAAATTTTATTTTTTTTAACCCACTCCCTTCCTCTAGCAGGTTTTTTTTTCCTGAAGAGTCTCAGATGTCTTGTCAATCTAAATTGCCAAATAATAATAATAAAAAACCCCAGCAAGTCAGCCTATAGACAAAAGAAGTTTTAGAAAAGAGTAATTTGGGGGTTTTGAATGTACTGAATGTGATGGATTTAAGAATTTCCCCAGGGGTAGGTGCTACGGTAGGGGTGACATTTGGATCAAGACATGCTGTACTCATAATCTCACTTGTCGAATCAAAGCTCCTGTGTATAACTGCTTAAAAAAAAGTAAAAGATCTATCTGGTTCTAGAAGAATGTATAATGGTGGAGGAGCAAGAGAGTACTCCTCCAACAAGCCCCCTGCTTATTTATCTGGAGCTCTGTGCCTGATGGTTCTATGCTGGATTTTTTACTCTTAACCCCCTTGGATGTGACATGAAACCACAAACCTTCGAGAAGACAACACTGTAGGATTGGACATCAAAGTCCATTTCCAGCGGCGGTTCCCCATCATGAACATGCGCCCCACTTCCATACCACAGTCGTTCTGTGGAGACCTCTGAGATGTCCCTGTACCAAGCATGACCTCCTCTTCTAGTTCTCCCATTTCCCAATGACACATTGTCTTGTTGTCTGTTTTGTCTCATAGTATTTATTAAGCAACTATTCTGTGCTCTTAGGTGGAAAGAGAGAAGCAAATAATGCCCGTAGTAAACATGCAGGTCCACTAGATCATGGTAGAAAATGGGAAGCTTGAGCCAAGCATGCATACCTGCACACATGTCTCTCTGGATCCTGAGGCAGAGAGCACCCTGGGAGATGGATATGGGATGGCAAATAGGCTTCTCCGGGGTGGGAGAGTTGTTGAGGCCTCCACCGCAATAAAGCCAGGTGTGCACAGACACAGGAATGGGGAGGGAGTGGAACTGCCTAATGAAGACAAGCGCACTGTTGAGGATCCACCGGGGGACCACCTTCTGAGGTCTGGAATAAGGAGGCAGAGTGAGTTAGGGTTCATGTTAGGTTTGTGCAAGGGCATGAGAGTGAATGATGAGATAAGATTGGAGACACGTAGGAGGCCTCATGGAGGATCATAAACACTGAGGTGAAGATTTTAGTCAAATACGGTGGGCCTGCACGGGAAGGTCATCATTTATAGTCTCACTTGTGTTTGACAAGAGGGCTGGAGGGGGCAGGGTGGACTATTGGACTATAAGGTGGGCAGGCACAGAGTCAGAGGCGGGGTCTGGGAAGTGGCTGATGAGGCAACCCGTAGGGTGACGGTGGTCTGATAAAAATGAGGGCAGTCCAGGTGATGAACAAGATTCAGGATGTAATTTGGAACAAGCCCACTCTGGGCAGCTCCACTGTCCCTGTGCCGATCTGATGGGTTGATTTTAGTCAATTCCAGCAGGCATAGAGACACAGGTGGGCCACATTTGGATATCTGGATTACTCGATCCATAGGATCCACCACGTTTGAGACACTTCGAAAAAGTCCCATGATCCTTGTAGACCAGTGGGAAAGTCAGAGTTCAAGAAACAGCTCAAGGTCAAATGATGCATAGGTAGCTCAGAACTTCACTGTAAAGCCTCTGAACGATTAGAAGCAAAGGTGTGGAGTTGGGATAGGATGAAGAAACCCACAAAAGGTTTTATCTTTTTTTTTAACCTGTGGCCCTTTTCTTCGGGATGTGAAATTATGCTTGCCTTTCCCTGCTGCCTTACATGCTATTCAAAGACTTTCTGTTTTACCTCATTCTCTTGTTTTATGATGAATTTGTGCGTGAAAAGACTCATTAAGGACATCATTATTCTGCATTTATCAGTAATGAACTGTCTGTGGCACCTATTAGCAGCAAAATGCCCCAAGTCTCTTTTTGAATCTGTCTACATTCTTCTTCATTATTTACTGCTCCACTGTCATCCATTTAAAATGGATTTGGCTGGGTGCAATCTTCACTCCCCCCCCCAATTGTTCTTTTATTTGAGAGACAAATATTAATAGAATTCATCATCCTCTAAGACTCCATACTGAATGTTCCAAAATGAGGAGGAGTTTTATAAATTTTTGATATTTTGGTAAGGGGTACAGAGGGAGAACTTCAAGAGCCTGCTTTGTAGTCTTTGCCTTTGTTACTATGCTTAACTTTCCTAAGAACTGAGTGACGGGCATCGTGTCCTCATTTTGCCTAAGACACACCCAGGGCCAGCTAGGGGACTCCTTCGTTGGGACATCCATTGACTGCTAAGTGCAGGGACAGAGAACATGGTCAAATACCACATTCCAGAACAGATTTTCTTGAACTTCTACACTCAGGCAGACTGCATTGTATCCCGACACAAGCTCCACCTTGTATAAGTACCTGCTGACTGTGAGCCACGCAACAACTGTCTCTTACCCTCTTCATTTCTGTTGAGGTTGTGTTACACAGCTGGATCCTTCTGCTAGCTACTGTCTGTCACCTTTCATGTAAGAGAGATCCTTTTTGTTTTTTAATCTTTCTCACTTCTTCAATTCCTTTTCAGAGGCTTTTTTTTTCTTTTTCTTTTCTTTCTTCACTTCCTAATAATGTACATCCCTTTGGAGGATTATGGGAGCTGGATGTTCTCAGAGGGGCTAAATGGAGGCATTCCAGCCAAGTTCTGTTTGCTGTTAATGGTGTAGATAACATCATCTGTGATGAACAGTGCAGTTCTTACATATGATTTCTACATATTGCTAATGAATTGTGCACGTGTGCCTCGCCTAAACGTCAGAGTGTGATTTCTCCTGGGTGCCTGCAGATGTGGTGGTGATGGCCAGGGTCCAGCTGTGTCTGAACTTCTACGTTGTCCTCCAGGGCCCGAGTTTTACAGGACTCAGTGGATTTCCTTTTCCTCTTGTTGGGATGCTAATGCAAAGTGGCTTAAGCAAAGGAGCTGCGGCTCTGTCTCACAAAGCGATGTTTATTTAAGAAGCTTCGTCACACCCAAGTCTTTGCACAGTGGTATCACTGACTGACCTCACGAAACTGAGATTCTTTCTATATCTTTGTCTACAAATTATTATCCAGTGATCCAAGTCCAAACACACAAGCACTGTTGCTTTCTGACTGTAATTTTAAGGTTAAAAAAAACCCACCTTCTTCTCCTTCTCTTCTTCTTCCTCCTTCTCCTCCACCTCTCTTCCTCCTCCTCCTCCTCCTTCTCCTCCTCCTTCCTCCCTGTCCTTCCCTTCCTCTCTTTCTCTTCCTTCCTCTTTCCCTCCCCCTCTTCTTTCCTCCTTCCCTCTCTTTCTCTCCCTTCTCTTTCCTCCCTCCTTCCCTTCCTCTCTCCTTCCTCCTCTTCCTCTTTCTCCTCCTCTTGCACCTCTTCCTCCTCCTCCCTCCTTCTCTTCCCTTCCTCCTCTCTTTCTCCTCCTCCTCCTCCTCCTCGTGTCACTGTATATCACTATAGGCCTAGAATGGCTCAGTATCCTCAGCTGGATTTTGTTAATAGCTCAGTCTTGGAATCCAGGCTATGTAGGTGAGAATCTCGATTCTGGAAGATAGTAAATCATTCTCTGCTTCTCCTTTCTCATTCCTAGCATGGGATAATTGCAATATCTGCCTTATTGAAAGGTTAGGAGTATAAAGTCTGTCAACTGGTCTTGGTTTATAACAGATATTCACTATGGTTAGTGCTGTTGTCATTGTTAGTTTTCAGTATTAATGTCTAGACTGCATATAGTAATCAGTCACATGACCGTTGTTGATCAAATATCCCAGGTAAAAATCTCTACTGTCCTAATGACGTGAAGAAAGCATCTGTCTCTTGTCTTGAGGTTTGTCAGTCACAAAATCAGAGAGGCAGGGAGGGGGAAGGGATCCAGACTCACCAAACAGATTTGAATGGGCAGTTGTGAGATGTGTTGTTCTTATTCAGCCTATGTCCCCTTGTTCTGTGCTTTTATCCCAACCCCATTTTAAAGACTATTTGCTGCTGCCACAATTACTCCTCAGCCCATGGTGACAATGGTTGGCCATATGGATTTGTCAGGACTTTGATCCTGGTGGCGCTTGCTTCGCATTGTAGATGATTGTCTTTCCTCTCAGCATTCTGGGCACTTTACTTGCATGAATGTGGTCCATGTGACTCATACTCCAAAAGAAGACCAAGTTTCTTTTGCAGAAGATGCTAACATATCATATTTTTGAATCTGCAGGGCTCAGGGCTCTATTCTGACACATTGCAATAAATGGTAGCGCAATTAAGGACCCCTGGAACGTCACTGTTCCAAGCATGTCCTTGAACCAGCTGCATCAGCACCAATTCCGGGATTTCAAGCTCCCTCTATACTTGCAAATTAGAATCTGTATTTTTTTTAGTATGCTTAGAGAATTCATGTGCACACGGAAGGAGGAAAGCTATTCCGTAGCATGGAAGGACTGTCAACCTTACTTTAGATAAATTCATGTGCTCTGCAGCATTAAAAGAAAAGAAATACAGAAAAAATGATGGGGTGAAAAATTGTATGTGCAGGTAAAAAGAGAAGTTTGTTGGGTTTACTTATATCTAGGGAAGGAAGCCATCGATGGCAGTGATGAAAGGAGGAATTCTGGACTTAAGGTGTTGATAAGTGGTGTGTTCAGATATTGGTAACCATGGAGGGAAGAGCACTCTGAGATTCAGGTGTGTTGGGAATGAGAAATTCAAGGAAGGGTCCAAGGTATTGTTGAACAAAATCAAGGAACTAAAGTCAACAAAGCATAGGGTTAATACCCTGGTTCCATACTAAATGGTCACAACCTTACTCACCCCTGTATCTCCTAGTGTGGGCTGCATGAGTGAGTAGTAAAAATACTATCTCAAGGAATAATGCTTTCAGTAGTTTGTACATAGTAATAGATGTAGGGAGACCAGGTCTAGATGATGCTACCTTGTTCTCCCATCCTGGCACCTAGCTGGGTGATGGGGGCTTTCCACCTACCCGCAGGGGCCTAGAGATGAGACAAGCCATCCTTGGAATTGCAGATGGCTTGCTCAGTTGGTATATAGATGTATATATAATGGCTTATATATAATTAATAATTAATAAAATCATGGCTCAAAAATAAATTAAAAACTTTCACAATTCAGAAATTGTGAAAGCTTCACAGATTTAGAACACACTTAATGGAAGAAGAAAATATATGGGTGAAGAATTTTACACTATGGTTTCATTTGACTATTTACACTCTTGCTTCATTCAAATATTAACACTCATTTCTTTAGAAGTACAAGTTAACTTTTTACCCTTTCAGAAGGACTAGTTTTTCATGCTGAAGTGCTCTGCTGAATTTACAGTCACTTCTGTTCTGGTGTTCAAGGCACCATATTGAAACCATTTGTCCTCTGAGACCATGTGAGTGAGCCCCTCTGAGAGGATACCTTGTTTTACTCAGTTCTTTGTTTTCAAAACCCACTGATACACCGTCCACATTTGTCTGCTCTTTGTTGGAGGTTTTTTTTTGGTATATTTATCACTTTTGGGGGCTCAACTCACACTTCTCTGATAATGATCCAAAATATCGATACATTTGGGGTGTGGGCTGGAACTCACTCACTGATATGGTCCTTGTTGCTCCTAACTCTGTGCCACTTTGATCTTGAGACTCTGTATAAGCTCCTCAAAGCTCCTGCAAGGTCTTTGATGATCACAAGGTCTGATGCTGTCTGATATGGCCTTTTGCTTGCTGGTGTGTGTGTGTGTGTGTGTGTGTGTGTGTGTGTGTGTGTGTGTGTGTGTGTGTGTGTGTGTGTGTGTGTGTGTGTGTGTGTGTGTGTGTGTGTGTGTGTGTGTGTGTGTACACCCATGTGTGTAGTTGAGGAGAGAGAGATAAAAGAGAGAGACAGAGAGACACAGAGATACAGACACAGAGAGAGAGAGAGCAGGGAATTTCCCCTCCCATCATTGTATCTTCTAATGATTCTAAAACTTAGAATCTGGCATGAGCTATCATGAGGTCCTCCATGACTGAGATTCCCCTTGACACCCATTCTCTGCATATTTCCTCTCTGTCCCTTGCTCATTCTCTTCTTTTACATGGCCCTGAGCATTTTCATAAATGGAAGTAAAGCCGCTTTTTAAGTCAGAATTTCCCCCCTCAACTTGTATGTGTATTTGTGTGCTGATGCAGCCTCAGTGGAAATCCTTGTTCTCCTCACAGGTCTCAGCTGTTAGGGCCCAGAGCACGGTCCTCCCTTGTTTATTTGCACTCTCCCCCTGGCAATCTCATGTGGACCTATAAATTTAAATGTCACCAATAACCCAATGATTCCCCACTTTGTATACCCAGCTGCCAAAACCCCCTGAGCCCAAGAATATTCTGACCACTAAGTTGGCTCTTCTTGGATATCTAAAGGAATCTCAAATCAAACCCTCCCCCCCCAAATCTGAACCCCTTCTTCATATATCCTCAAACCTACCCCTCTATTAATTTTCTGAAAAGCATCTCTGTTTACCTGCTGGCTGAAGGCAAATGCCTTTGAATCTATCTATCTATCTATCTATCTATCTATCTATCTATCTATCTATCTATCTATCTATCTATCTATCTATATCTTTATTGTGAAGATGATGAGCAGGGGGTCATAGTTGCATAAGTAAGGTAATGAGTACATTTCTTTAAGCACTCTTACCCCCTCCCTCATCTTCTCCCATTTGCCCCTCCTTACTCCCCTTTCCCCGCCCTCCCCTGAGTTGTATAGTTCATTTCCAACGTAATGTCTAGTGAGTGTCATTGTTGCATTCGTTCATCCATGACAGAAACAGCCGGAGCTATTCTTAACTACATTTCTCTTCATCTCCCTAGCCAGTCCGTCCTTGGGTCTTCCTCCAAGAAGCATCTTCTCCTGGCTGTTCTACACCAATCTAGACAATGCTGCCTAATGCTGAGAGACCTAACTCCTATCTTGATTCCCCCCCCCCCCCATGGTGTATATAGCTATATCCTTTCATATACTAGCACATCTTCCTTGCTTGCTGCAGTGCCTTAGATCTAATTTCAGAAGTGTCCTATCTCACATGTTGGGCCCATGGTTAATTTTGGGTCCATTCAGCAAATCGTATTTGTTGTCCCTGGGGAACTAAGTGGTTTTGAACAGCTTCTCTGTAATTTATGAGGTGCACAGCACTCAGGAAAATGTTTATCTACACTCAGCAATACTGTCAATACCTCTAAGTAAGGAAGTTACTGCTGCAGCAACGGTGCTTGCGGGATACCTGTGAGGAGCACGATGCAAACCATGGAGAGGAACACTTTAGTGCTGTCTGGAGGACACCTGAGATGAGGCGGGGTCTGGCACCTCCGGTGTGAGCTGCTAAGGGTCAGTGTCTCACCCATCTTGCATGGATTTTCAATGGGAACAGCGTCTCACCAGGCTCGGAGTGACCACTGTCATATCCAAGATATGACCCAAAGCCGAGCATGATTCTTGGCAGCTTGGAGAGCTGCATTACCTGTGGGCCAGCTGAACACGCAGAGACATAGATGCCTACTTCTCCTGCCCCGAAGCCCCTCTTTCTGGAAGATCCTTCTGTCCCTTGGGAACAAGAACTGTGACAAGAAAACACCGCCATGGCCTTCTGAGGCCAGCAAGGCTCTTTTCTCCAAACTCCTTTTTCTTTATTAAATAATGTTTCCTTTCTTTGCCTCATGGAACAAAGGAGAACAAGAACATACATTACAAAATGACAAAATCCTACAAGTTCACGCAGACATTTTCCTGTGCATGAGAACCACAAAACTTGTATGGAGTTTAGAAGTCCTGTACCTGGGGAGGGGGGAGAGGGGCCAGGGCACTGGCTGGGTCTGTAAGCTTGAGTTACATGAGCTAATCTCTGTCCATTATTTCCTCAGTCCAAAGGTGGGACAGCAATCCTTACCCCTGGAAAGTTGTTAGAGTGAACAGGTATAATAGACAGACAGACAGACAGACACACACACACATACACACACACTGACACGGTATGAATGACTTCCTAGTGGGCTTCCCCTTCCTTATCTACAAAGCAAGAATGATAATGAGTCTGGTAAATGTGCCAGGATGGGAAGCGTTCTAACAACAGTGCCTCATTTCATAGCCAACCCTGAGTAAATCTGAGATATTCTTCCTCCTCCCTCTTCCTTCCCTTCTGTCCTTTTTCTTCATGTGCGGTGTTTCACGTACATATGGGAACTTTATATAGCAACTGCAGCAATAATTACCTTTAGAAGTATTTACATGAAGGGACAGAAGGCAGATGCCCAGCCAAATAAAGTAAAAATAATGAGAAGACCATCTACAATAAATGGACAACATGCCAAATATTTAGCACATTATATATTAACCTCTAATCCTGATGAAGACTTTACCAGATGAGCATTTTATCCTCATTAAAATACATGGATAATAAAGACACTGAAGTTCAGCAAGATTAAATCACTTATTCACAGTTGTGAAGTTGTAAGTGACAGAGCCAGTTTTCCCCATTCAGGATTGTCACACCAAGATGAAACAATTTACTTTGTATACAGGCTTTGAATGTCTTGTGGAAAATTTAATCTCAATTTATTCTCAAGCATAATTCTTTTTTTACTGGGCATTCTTCATTGTCAACAGCAAATAGAGAAATGCTGAAAAAGGTCATGTTCTTGAGCAGAGAGACTCATGTTTTGGAACTGGGTGTAATTATAGGGTTGATGTTTTGGGCTCTCACCTATTCTTATGATGATATTGAGAACTGGGCCTTTGGAGATACTTAGGAATAGATGTGATTGTAAGAATACCACCTTCACGGTAAGATTAGTACCCTAAATAGACGAGACACCAGAAAGCTTGCCTACTTGCTCCTATCTCCTTTTTCCCCTTCATTCTACGCTTCCTCTGCCTCCCTTCACCCCTCAGTAGGTACACAGAAGAGGCGATGTGAGGTGGTTGTTGTAAACAGTGCAAGAGAACAAGCATTGGAAGGGAATACATTAGTGATGTTTTGTCACTAATCAAACACCAGCAAAGGGGGAAGACTAAGGAAAGCTATGTAAAAGGAAACAACACGTGTCCAAAGAGACTATGCAGTCTTCGTGGAGAACAGATTGGGAGCCCTTATTCAGGGCGTCTGCTTCAGGAGGGATTGACTAGGGAAAGGACTGAATCAGGATGAGGGTGGCTTCTGTCTCTGTTCTAAAAGTGCCAAGTCTTTGGTAGTTGTCTACTTCATACTCACACACACTTCATTGTCTGTATTATGTTGACTTTGCTATTCCATTGTGTCAGTTGTACCCATTTTCTTTTTTTTGTTGGTTGTGGGGCTTGAACTCTGGGCTTGGATGCTGTTCCCTGCACTCTTCAGCTCAAGGTGAGCACTCTACCTTTTAAGCCACAGAGGCACTTCTGGTTTTCTAGTGTTTTTTTGGAGATAAGAGTCTCAAGGACTTTCCTGCCTGGGCTGGCTTTGAACTGTGATCCTCAGATCTCAGCCTCCTGAGTAGCTAGGATTACAGGCACGAGCCACCGGTGCCCGGCTCCAGTTATATCCTTTTCTAAAGATTGTTCTATAAATGAAAATAGTTGGGCTGTTCATTAGAGGACCTTCCTACTGAAGCCATTGCCTTTCAGTGGAAAGCAGCAACAGAGTTTGAGCCTTAAGAGTCTGAGCCCTTCACCTAAAATTCCTTCCATTGTTGCTTACACCCATTGTGCTTGATCCTGATTCTTACTTAATCCTTATCAAGATTGCATACTGAAACCCTCCTCAAACCCTATTCACAAGTCGAAGCTCTGAGGTTATTTTTCCATTCTTGGACACTGTCAGAACTCCACAAAGATGGCTGCCTCCTTCATCTCTGGGAGCCTTGGTTTTTGGTCTGTGGAATGGTGGTTTTCAGCAGGTTCTATGGACCCTGTGTGCCTGAATCCTGCTGTAGGTACATCTCCTGCTAGTCTACATTTCAAATACTAAACTTCCAGGCCCTATTTGATGGACAGAACTGCTTCAAAAGATACAAATCTATCAAGTTCCTATCTCCAGGTGAGTCTGCCTGGATTGGAGCAAATCTCAGCCTCACAAACCTTCAGTTTCTTACTCTGTCATAGGGGTGTAGAACTAGAAATACTGCCACGTATCCTCCATCCCTCATGTGCTTTCCCTCTGAACTGTCTTTGCATTGATGCCATCTGTCAACATGACCTCTTCCGGCAAAAGCTTCTGTTCCTCACAGCATCCGGGGGTGCTGGGCACAAGCCAGTCACTCAGTCACCAGCTGTTTGTAGTTTGTACAATTGAAGCTGGATTCAATTCAGTGTCTGGAGTCTTTTTTTTTTTTTTACTTTATTTTAACTCTCTGACTCTGTAATGTGCCAAGATAATTTTATATCAGAGATGAAACTGACTTGCATAGGGGGAGAGAGAAAAAGAGAGAGAGAGAGAGAGAGAGAGAGAGAGAGAGAGAGAGAGAGAGGAGAGAGAGGGAGAGGGAGAGAGAGAGGGAGAGAGAGAGCGCACCATTACTGAATGCCTGCCAAGAGGCAGGCCCAGTCCAAAGGTTTTGTATGCGGTGGACAGTGTTATCTCCTGCTCATAATGTTCCAAATCAGGCCAGGGAATTTTGCAGTGATTTCCCCGGCTCCTTGTGAACTCAGGACAGAGGCCACATGTGTTTGTGGTTCCAGCCCATAGTTAGTCACTGGTAGGCTCAGGACGGCTGAGAAGAAACCCCTGGTTTCCATTGGATCGTCAGTGAGGAATACTTTACCAATGCCCTTGCTGCCTGTGTTCTAGCAAGGAGCTAGCAGTCCATTTTTATGGAAATGTCAAGTGGACCATGTGCAAGTTGTTCATGCCTGTAAGCCTAAGCCAGCCTAGGCAGGAAAGTATGTAAAACTCTTACCTCCCATCAACCACCAAAAAGCCAGAAGTAGAGCTGTATCTCAAGTGGTAAAGCACTAGCCTAGAGAAAAATTGTTCAAGGACAGTGCCAAGGCCCTGAGTTCAAGCCCCAGCACTGGCACAAAAAAAGTGTCAAGTAGATTTGTCTTCATTTTACAGAAGAAACTGAGACACAAAGAAATGCCAAAAAGCTGTCCACGAAGTGCCTTTAGCATCCTCTAGATTCAGGATCCTTCCTTCCCTCCCTCCCTCCCTGACTTCCTACTCCCCCCTCCCTCCCATCCTTCCTTCCTTCCTTCCTTCCTTCCTTCCTCCCTTCCTCACTCGCTTCCTCACTTGCTTCCTTTCCTTCCTTCTAAATTTGACTTCCTCTTTATTAAGATCCATTTGCTAGTAAGGTGATTGGCATTAATATTATTGTTGTTGTTATTATACAACAAAAAGGTTATAATTCCATAAATCAGATCATGAGTATAATGTTTCCTGATCAATGAAAAAAAGAGTTTCCTAGCTGGATGTTGGTGGCTTATGCTTTTAATCCTAGCTACTCAAGAGGCTAAGATCTGAAGATCAAATTCAGAGGAATTTCAGAATACTCAGGAAGCTAAGATCTGAAGTTTGTGGTTCAGAGCCAGCATGGGCAGGAAAGACCATGAGAATCATTTGTCATTAACCACCAAAAAACTGGAAATGGCACTCTGGAAGAATGGTAGTTATGAGCAAAACAAACGAAACTGAGGAACCACACCTAGACCCTGAGTTCAATTCCAGTACTGGCACCAAAAAACGGTTTTCTTTAAAATATTTTAATTTACTATATAAAGAGTAAGAACATTTCACAAGTACTGTTATAAAAAAAAAACACCTGTCTGACTGATTCCAGATCTTTTTATTCTTCCCAAGAGCAACCACAACCAACTGCATCTTCATGTTTGCATGTAAAAATTCAATTTTTGGTAATTTTAAACATTTTGTTACATGTTCTTTTGTTTTGGTAATTTTAAACATTTTGTTATATGTTCTTAAAATGGAAAAGTGAGGCTTTAATTTTGCTTTATAACTGCTTTCCTTCACTCTACCACCAGAATACTTTCTAACGGTTCTATCTAGTTTAAAAAAATGTGTATTATTGTAGATCATTATTTAACACTAAATTATTAGTATATAAATATTTATTGATGGTTGGGTTATTTATTTTACTTTTCTGGTAGTAGTTTTCAGGAGTCAGTGCTTCAAGCTGGCTGGATAAGTGCTCTATAACTTGAGTAATGCCCCAGCTCTTTTACTTTCACTTCATGTTTTAGATAGGGTCTCATGCTTTGACTGGGATAACCTCAAACCATGATTCTGCCTTTGTCTTCAAAGGAGCTGGGATGGATGAAAACTGCCATGCTGGGCCTTGGTTGGACCACTTAGTTGGCAATGGTGATAATTTTCCTCCCACACGATGTCCTATAGCTTGGGGGTCATTTTTGATGTGCTTGCAATTACTGTGTGTGTGTATATATATGTGTGTGTGTGTGTGTGTGTGTGTGTGTGTGTGTGTGTGTGTGTGTGTGTGTGTGTGTCTGTGCACATGCGTGCATGCATGTGTACATGTTTTATGTCTTCTCTCAAACTATAATGCCTTTTGGCATGTATATTGCATTTGTTACTATGCATCTTAGAAACTTCTGGCTTCCTCCCATTTTTACTGATTAACTTCTGACTCTGTTACACAGATGGTGGCTTTAATTTACTTTTAACAATTTTCCTAGAGTTATCTTTGCACTCTCCATGTTTTTATACCCAAAGGCATTGTATCCTCTAGACATTCTGTATCTTATTTTAGTTCTTGTTTTGCTAGGCACATCCCTTGGTAGCTTTTGTATGAGAGAGAAAGGGAAGGTAACATTCTTGAAGTCTTCCTTGGCTGAAAATATCATTAACCTCCCTTGTACTTAATTTACTGAACATAGAGTACTAGGTTCAAAAATACTTTGTTCTCTCAGAATTTCAAAAGAATTTCTCTATTTTTCTGATGCCTGCCATTGTTACTAATATAAGTTGAATGTCTAATTCCTACTCCTTTAAATATAACATATATATTGTTTTTAAAATTATTTATGATTTTCCCCCTAAGTTGCGTGTGTGTGTGTGTGTGTGTGTGTGTGTGTGTGTGTGTGTGTGTGGTGTATGTGTGTTGGTTGTGGGGCTTGAACTTTGGGTCTGGGCGCTGTCCCTCAGCTCTTCAGCTGAAGGTTAGCCCTCTACCACTTGAGCCACAGCACCACTTCCCATTTTCTGGTCGTTAATTGGAGATAGGAGTCTCACAGACTTTCCTTCCCTAGCTGGCTTTGAACAAGGATCCTCAGATTCATCCTCCTGAGTAGCTAGGATGACAGGCATAAGTCACTGGTGCCAGGCTTTCCTCCTAAATTTTAATCCAGGTGATACTACCCATATATAAATCAGATTTTCTTGGTAAAAGAGATGAAATTTACTTCTCTAGAAGTGCCAAGCTCAATATATGAAGGCTTTGCATTATTTCTTGGATAAAAGTTGCTGCTTTCAAATCTCTGGTACAACAAAGATTCTCATGAAATATTTCTTACGGATATAAAACTGATTTCCAACAAAGTCAGTGAAGCAAATTAATAAGCAAAATAAAAACTGAACAAATGCTGTTAGAAAAACTAGCTCTTTGAGTGGCATTGTGGCTCAAGTGGTAGAGTGCTCGCCTTGAGCTAAAGAGCTGAGGGACAGTGCCCAGGCCCAGAGTTCAATCCCCATGAACAACCAAAAAAATTACATTCAGAAAAATGAGCTCTTTGAATATAGCAAGCAATAAACGAAGCTCAGGTCTTATCGCCTTGTACTCATGACATTTAAGAAACATCTTAACACAAGCACAAAATTAAAATGATAATGATTTTAGAAGAAAAGATTGGAAAATTTGAGGGATTGGGGTAATTTTATGTTACAGAAAGTAACAAAAATAGTAAAAGCAATACACTGGACTTAATTAAAATTAAAAACAAATCTGGTTAAAAGCTACGATTAAGAATGTGTAAAAGTAAGTAAAGAACTGCAGGCAATGCTTGCAATACATTACAAATGGGAAAAAATACCTAGAATATATAAAGAGTGTATACAATTCAATAATAAAGTATAAACAGCTCAATTTGAGTAAATACGATGATCAAATACATCTGAACAACCTATATGCTCATTAAAATGCTTTCAGCCTCATTTGTCATAAAAATATGAACATTAAAACCAGAGGAAAAAACTATTTAATGTTTATTAAATGGTTATGAATTTTAAATGAAGGACAATGTTACACCTGGGTGAGATTGTACAGTCACCTGAATGGTATTGCAGCACTGAAGAGAACGTAAACTACAGTCACTGGGGGGACTGCGTGGGGGTGGGGGGTTAACAGATAAAGCTAATTATACACATGTTACAGTCCAGAAAATCTACAGCTAGATAGTTACCCCAGAGTAAAGATAACAGATGTCCACAAAAAGGCTTGTATACAAATATTCCTTTAAGCTTTTTTATCAGCAATCCCAAACAGGAAAATCTCAAATGTCAACTGCAAAATAAGAGAATAAATTCAGAAGAAAAAAATGTGTAACAAAATACTTATAAACGTAGATAAGGAAGTGGATTCATTTAATGACATGGATAAACATAAAAATGATTATGAGCAAAAGAAGGTTACCCTAACAGACAAAACAACATGTCTATATGTGTATCTACTGGGTAGAAATCAGACCTGTGTTCCTGGGTAACACCTGAGAGGAAGCATAGGGGGAGGGTGGTGGGATGGTGTATTTGGGGATTGGAAATAAGCTAAAATGTGGTGGGAGGTACTGATAATTTGGATAAATATATTTACCAAGACTTAGTGAACTTTACTATGTATACAAATTGTAATGTTATTAAAATAATTAAAAATAAAAGCTTGTGGGAATGATCTATGCCTTCTCTAAGGTGACTTCAACCAAAGGATATAAGAAATGGCAGAGGGGCTGGGAAGGAATGGCAGAAATTGTTGTTGGGATTGTAAACTTGTTCAACCACTTTGGAAAGTAGTATGGAGGTTCCTCAAAAGACTCCACAGAGAGCTCCCCTATGACCTAACAATCCCACTTTTGGGCATTTACCCAAATGATCACAAATAAGACCATACTAAAGCTACCAGCACAACTATGTTTATTGCAGCCTTATTTACCATAGCTAAGATATAGAACCAACCCAGATGCCCCTCAGAAGATGAATGGATCAAGAAAATGTGGTATATATACACAGTGGAATTCTATGCCTCCATCAGAAAGAATGACATTGCGGCATTTGTTAGGAAATGGAAAGATTTGGAAAAAATTATATTAAGTGAAATAAGTCAGGCCCAAAGAAAGATAGGTCCCATGATTTCCCTAGTATATGTCTGAGTTAAGCAGAAAAGGTCAGATAAGTTAATGTTAGGTGAAATGAACCCCAAGATAAGGACTCAAATGGATTTTCTTTCTTGCTATTGTTACTAACGTATTTATAAGGTGATTTTTTTTTGTTGCTTTGTATGTCCCTCCACCACGGTATGGTACTTTCATAATAAAAAAAATTTACTAATTAAAAAAAAGAACTGGCTAAAGGGGGAAAGGAGGAGAATGCAGGCAAGAATTCATTGTATATGCCACAGAATTGAGGAGAATAAGGGAAGGGGTAGGTCAAAGAGGGGTGAGATGTTTAACTGATTACATAGATCAGGATGCATTGTAGCCAGGTATAGATGGCTCATACCTGTAATCCTAACTACTCAGGGAACTGATGTCTAAGGAGCATGGTTCAAAGATAGCCCTGGAGATTCTTATCTCCAATTAACCACTAGAAAACTAGAAGTGGCACCGTGTGGCTCAAACTGATGAAGCTCTAGCCTTGAGCAAATGAGCTCAGGAACATAATAAAAAAAAAAAGATTCTTCGTTAAGTTGCAAAAAATTCAATGCATGAACTAAAATTAAACAAGGTAAAGGATGAGTCAGGAGGGTGGGTGAGAAAGTTGAAAAGGGCGACATTGATCAAGATGCACTGTATTCATAAATTGATTTGGTGAATGGCAAGTCCTTTGTACAACTACTTAAAGATAATACAAACATTACGAAAAAGAAATGACAGAATCTTGGGCAGAATCCAAGTTAGTTTAATAATATATCCAATGGCATCACTTCCCTCTCCTTTTTATAGAGCTACTGAAGCCTTATCTTTAGGATAAAGACTGCCATTAAGATTCAAGGACACTTAATGCAATTTTTTCCAAGTCTTTCTATTTCATATGAATGGTACGGTATCATTCTTTCTGATGGAAGATTAGAATTCCATTATATCTATTATATATTATATAATAATTACATATTATATATGATTCCACTATATAGTTTTATATATATATATATATAACTTCTATCTATCTATCTATCTATCTATCTATCTATCTATCTATCTATCTCTATCTATCTATCTATCTATCTCTATCTATCTATCTATCTATCTCTCACATTTTTTTGATCCATTTGTCCATTGAGGGGCATCTGGGTTGATGGCATATCTTGGCTATGATAAACAATTCTACAATGAACATGGTTGTACTGGTGGCTTTAGTGTGGCCTGGTTTGTATTCTGTTGGATAAATACTCTGGAGTAGGATTGATGGGTCATAGGGAAGCTCTATGTTTAGTCTTGAGGATCCTCCATACTGCTTACTAGAGTGGCGTTTACCAGAGAATATTGAGAAGAGGAAAGACATAGGATTTTAGGTAGTAATACTATTGTGCTTGAGTGTATGATGATAAGTATATGCCATTACACATTTGTCAAAACCCATAGAATGTACAATACTGAGAGTAAACCCTAATGCAAACTATGGGTTTGGGTGACAATGATGAACCTATTTAGTTTATTTGATTGTAAACAATATACTAGTCAAGTGTAGAATGTTCTCAGCAGGGGAGATCCTATGTCTTTGTTATGCAGGTCTGTGGGAACTCTGTACTTTCCACTGACTTTCTCTCTGAACATAAAATGGCTCCCAAAACTGGTCCATTGAAATAAAAATAAACAAACAAAAAATATTCAAGGACACAGTGTTCTGCTTCAAATGTATTTGACTTCATTTGCTTTTGCTCTGTTCTCCTTTACTTCTGCTTGAATTTCAGCTTTGTCAAATTACCTGTGTTACCAGTCTGGATAACTCAGGAAACAAGTTAGATGTTACCTAACCTCCTTAAAGCCGCCAGTTCTGTGCAGCTTCTCTAGGGCTCACCTTACACTGTTCTCAAGTCAAAGATAGACCCCAGATCAAAGAAACCTTCCGCCCAGCTGTCCCCCTGTTCCCATGGGAGCCCTAGAGGAGAAGAGGTCAGAGCACAGGAGAGCCCTCCCAGGGCCTCTGAGACCCAGGGGCTCCCCTCAAGGTCATATCTGTACCAGATTATGTCCCTCTCTACTGCTGACTGACCCAGAGCAGAATCATCTGTCCCTCTTTGTGTGATCTCTAGGGCCTGCCATTTGAGCACACAAAGACACTGGCTCCGAGTCATATTCATGACATCAGCCTGCTGGTCGATTTCACAGGGCCTGTCCTGAGTTTGTGGGCTAACACTCAATTGTCTGACTCCTGGTACTTTCTTCTTGCATGGGAGTTCTGTGCTTTTGACCTAAGAAGCACCCACCAATCTCCTCTGCACATCTCAAAGTCTTTGTTCCCTCCATGCCTTCCAAACTCAGAACCCTATCATTTTTCATCCTCTCCCTCGCACTGTCTGCTGCACCCTCCTTGGAGAGAGGAGCAGAGGACGCCTTGCGGCCCCTCCCAGGTGAGCGCAGCATCCGCCGCTCTGGCTGGTTTTTCATCCCACTGCATGGCGCTTCCCCGCTTCCCCAGGCTGTTGAATTGAGATGAAAATGTGGAAAACTCTGGGGCCAGAACCCTATAAATATTTGAAGAATAGCTCTCTTTTCATGTCCTGCTTGAAGAATATATTTTTCTTTTCATGTTTCTTTCCTTCCTTCTAATTAGTTTATTTTCTGGGGAGAGCTAGAAAGCAAAGTGATTCTGTTACCATATATTAAAATGCGTGCCTGACGTTTGAGGAATTATTTTCAATAATGTTTGTAACTTTCTGTCATTTTCAGTAGTGTGGTGGAAAAATACAAATAGGGAAAAATTCAAGTTAATGTCTTTTGGAGTTTTTTTTTAATAGAATTTCATTATATATAAATGTAGACTGAGTAAATATTTATTAGGCACTTACGTGTGTAGACTGTTTTGTTATTCTAACACTGGCAATGATAATAATATTAATAACAATAAAATAATAACAACAATCACAACCACCATATCATCATTTAAGTGGACTAGGTATTATATAATTCCACTATTTTAGTTAATCTTTCCAATGATTCCGAAAGGTGGGAATTAAAGTCACACTCTTTCTTCAGAAGGCAATTGTTTAGAGAGTACAAGTAATTTGACTTCATACAGTGTATGGCAAAAACAGAGGTTTGAGTTCAGACTTAATTGGTTCTAGTTTTATGCTTTTAACTCCTGGCGCAGAGGCTAGTCTTTTTCCCCAGTGTTCCCTACCTCTGGTGGGTTTCCAAATGCCAGCCGCAGTTTCTTTCCTGATAGGGTCTCTACAGCTTCACACATCACACTGCAAGTGACTTAGTTACCGGAAAACAGAAGCACTTATGCACTACTTAGGCACGCAGGGTATAAGACAAGATGAGCATGGAAGGTTGAATTCCACAGGAAGGAGAGGTACAAAGTCTAGTGCGAACTTAGTATGGATTAAGGAGGCCACTGGAGACTTAGACTTCCCAAGAGTACAAATAGGCCTAGTCACTCATCCACTGGGGAGGCCTTTTTCAGAACACTTCCATTAAACTGCAGTGCCTCAGATTTGTAGAACCTGTCTTTTGTGTGTCCCATAAAACATGAGTTATGCATAGGCCAAGGAATGCAAGTGGCTTCCATATGCCATAACATTTGCATGGTGACCTCTTATAAATTATATGACCTTTAATACAATTATTTTAGAGAGCCTGTGAAAGAAATATTTATTATTCCATCTTCCAGAAAGGAAATAGGAAAGCTCTTCGAAACACAGACAGAAGAGGCACACCTCTCTGAGAAGCAGCCTGGATGTGACATTGAGCCAGGAATGGTAGTTTTGAGCCCTAGGGGGGTGAGGGGTATTGAGTCAAACTGTCTTCCTAAATGACATGCTATTCAGCCCTGTGGCAATCTTTTCAAAGGTATTCCCATTTCCATTTCACATCTGAAGAAACTGAGGTGCAGGATAGTTAAGCAATTTAGAGAGCTGATTAGGTGGGTGTTGCATTCCTGTGGTTGGAAAAGTAAAAAAAAGTATTTGGAGTCACCCTAAACTTTCCCCGCTACTTGACTTTTTAAAAAAAATACGCTATTTATTGTAAAAATACTGTACAGAGGGGTTACAGTTACATGAGCAAGGTCATGAGTATATTTCCTATCAAGCATTATTACCTCCTCCTTTGTTTTCCCCTACCCTCCCTTTCCTCCCACCTCCACAACTATACTCCCCCTTCTGCCTCTCCCTCCCCCTCCCCGCCTAAATTGTAAAGTTCATTTTTCAACATAGTATCTTGTAACTCTCATTGTTACAATGGGCCAACCTGTATCCCTCTTTAAGCATTTTGTTTTTTCCCTTCCCCTCCTCAAGCTAGAAAAATGTATATACAAGATGCAGGGCACCGACATCAAATACAGTGAAAACATGGGGGAGGAACATACAAAGAAACAAAAAAATCACATGGTACATTATAAATACGTTAGAAACAACAGAAAGAAAGAAAAAAAACCACTTGTGTCCCTATCTTGGGGTTCATTTCTGTTAACATTATCTTATCTGGTCCTATGTACATAGCTTTTGACCGTTTCTGTTGTCCCAGACATTTGTACTAGTTATTGCAAATAAGGGAAACCATAGAACCTATGTTTGTTTGGGCCTGGCTTACTTCACTTAATATAATTTTTTCCAAGTCTTTCCATTTCCTAACAAATGGGACAATGTCATTCTTTCTGATGGAGGCATAGAATTCCAGTGTGTGTGTGTGTGTCTGTGTGTGTGTGTGTGTATGTGTGTATACATATATATATATATATATATATATATATATATCTATCACATTTTCTTGATCCATTCATCTACTGAGGGGCATCTGAGTTGGCTCCATATCTTCTGCTACTTGATTTTTATAGACCGATTCTTTTTCTCTATCTCTATGATCAGTTTCTCTCACCAGATCATCCTGTTCTAGTGAGCCCTATAGACATCTGTATAGATGCTGCCCTTAGAGAGCCTTTAGGGCCAGGCCTCTGGCTGTTTGGAAATGAGACAATCAATAAAAGACTACTATCTCCTGTTGTCATTTACATTGACTTCCCCATTATCTCCCTGAGCATGTTGTTGTGTTATCATTGGAGTAAAGGTTCTGTCTAATGCTGGTGGGCATCCAGCCAGGAAGAGATCATGACCTGTTATTGTTTATAGAGACTCTGAACTCTGCCAGCATACAATAAAAGCAAAGCACTTACAATGTACCTGCCATTATCAATCAATAAGAAGCTATTGGTAAGCTAATAATGACCCTCCAAGGATGTCCTCATGCTAAGAATCTCCATAACCTGTCAATAAGTTACATGGCAAAAGGTACTCTGAAGAGGCGATTAAGTTAAGGATCTTGAGACGGAGAAATTAACCTGGACAATTTAGGTGATGAGTTCAATGTAATCAAAGAAGGGAAGAAGGAAGACAGTCAATATAAAAGAGTTGTGGAAACAGAAATAAAGGTTTGATCAGTGAGCTTTGAAGATGCAGACAGGGAACCATCGACCAAGAAATTCAAGTGCCTTCCAGAGGCTGGAAAAGTCAAGGAATCAGCTCTCCCCAGAGATTCCAGAAAGTGTGTAGCCTTACTGACCCTCTTTGCAATGGACTTAGACCTCTACCCTCTGAATCTACCTGACTCATGGTAATTGGCTACTGTGCATTAGGAAACAGATGTACTAATAATTTCATCTGCATATACTTTCAGGATAACTCTGTGTGTGTGTGTGTGTATGTTGATATCTGGATTAGGAAACGGATGTACTAATAATTTCATCTGCATATACTTTCAGGATAAGTGTGTGTGTGTGTGTGTGTGTGTGTGTGTGTGTGTGTATTGATATTTGGATTAGGTTTTAAAGTGAAATGTCCTGAATCGGAATCTATGGATTGTCTATCTTTACCTATCAGCCATGTCTCTTGGCTCCGTCACTTCTTTCAATCCTTGAGTAATGAAGAATTTTCTGCCTAAGAGATTTTTGGTATAGCAGACATTATGGGCAGTGTGTCTTTGATATTAGTTTGAGCAGGAAAGCAGTCCACTCACCTTTGGAAGCAGCCCTTACACTGTAGGCATTTAGAGTAAAATGTATTATTTGGTCAGCAATCCAACATAGATCTTTTTTTTTTGGACACTTAATAATTACCTGTAAGCACTTGTACAATGGGGCTTCAATCCAACATATCAACATGGATATTTGAACCAGAAGAGAAGGGCAGCCTACCACAGATAATTTATTTTAAAATATGAGAATAGAAGTTGAAAGTATAAATTGTCATTTTTTATCTAGTAGATGATTTTAAAGTGTTGTCTTAGGGGATGCAATAAAGAAAACCCATCTTGACCTTATGGTAGCTTGATGTATCTTGCCACTGAGTTCGAAGTTGTGGTTCCAGAAATTTCAGATAGAGTTGTCTTAATTGGTGATACTGCACATGAAATGCATTGCTCAACTGGGACCCTCAAAAGTGCCTGGGCTAATTAACAGGAAGTAACTTTGAACTTTTTACTCTGTTGAACCTCTTGTTAGTCGCCAAGTGGCTCGATCAAAACCAAAAATGCAGTTAGGAGGACCTAAGAGTTTTAGGGCATATCCCCAGGTGCAAAGAAGAGTGGAAGGGTAGAGACTATCACTATTCCAGGCATGGAGGAGTTTATATTAATTTTATATTATATTACTTATGATTATCTTATTTTCAGTTATAGTTCATGTACAACCCTGGAAGATTGGATTATACATTTTTGGCTTCCTTGATTGGACTCCAGTAAAGTTATGAAAAATAGAGAACCAACTGTACACATGAAAGTTATAGATCTTTTTCATTTTCATTCCATCCTCTTTTAGTGTCTTGAAATACTGGATGACCCATTGTAACAATGAGATATATAAGACACTATGTTGAAAACAAACTTTACAACTTTGTGGTGCAGGGGGGAGGGGAGAAAGGGGGAGGGAGGAAGTGGGCGGAAAGGGAGGGCAGGGGAAAAACAGAGGAGGAGGAAACAATGCTCAATAGGAAATGGACTTACTACCTTGCTCATGTAACTCTAACCCCTCTGTACAGCATCTTTACAATAAAAATAAATAGTTAAATTTTTTAAATCACTTTTTTAGGTCCAGATTCAAATCCTATCTTAATGACTATTGATGAGCTCCTAAAATATTCATCCTTTTCATCCACAAAATGGCCCATTCATCACTACCCTTTCTATTTCTTATGGCTGTTGAATACTTCAAGCAACAATGGCTACTTTATTTTTCCAACATTCCAGGTTTCCATTATGGTATAACAAAATGCCCAAATTTAATGATTGACGGAGATCTCCCATGGAGGTGTGCGTGACTGGGCTCAGCTCAGTAGTTCTCTTATGTGGTAGCAAACAGATGGCCATTGGGCCTGGAATCTGCTGTGTGGACCCAGGCTGGATTGGATTCTTCTTCCACATAGATTCTCCACGCTTAGTTTCAACATGACAGCAGCCTTTTCTAGGTCAGGTGTTCTGAGAGATGAAACAAGATCCCGCTGGACTTCTTAGCCCACAGGTTCAGACCCCACCCACCACTTCTGCCATACTCTCTTCATCAAGTGAGTTACAAAGCTCTACCCAGAATGGAGGAGGTGAAAACTGCACTCTCTTGTCATGTGATGGCGCATGCAGATAAAGTGAAGGGTGGAAGAAAAGCAAGGAAGGAGGGAGGGAGGGAAGGAAGAATGGAAAGAAGGAAGGCACCATTTTAGGGATTACCAACAATACCTACATGCTCTATTTCTCTTACCTCTTTTCCATCTATTATCCATTCATTGAGCAAGTACCTAAAGGTGATTATGGGTCAGTAACTACTCTCGGTGCTGATGATTTAATGCTGAGTATAGGAATAATCTCTGAATTTCATAAAGAACAGTGAGGGAGACAGAAGCAAGAATAAGCAAAACATTTCTAACCAGGGGAGTACAGTTGATCAGAATGCAGCATATGGCTGTCCTCAATGAGGCCTCACGGATTCTCTTCGAGAGGAGGTCCCTGACAAACAAGTCGGCAGTGACTGGAAGATCTTTCCTTGCAAGGAGTGTAATGTGTCCAACATTGCTCAGACACTGCACAGCTTTGCCTGTTCAACCTCCTTAGGTAGACTGGCATTCCTGTTACCCCTCTTGATTCCTTACCTACTTTCTCTGTGTGCTTGTTCACCATAATAGTTAACATATCCTACATACAACCATCTTTACTCCTGTCTCACCTGTGAAAATGTAAGTTCCACACATGAGAAAATGGTTTTCTATTTTGTTCCTTGTTTTTTTCCCCCAGAACATTTCTAGTATGTAATAGTCAAAATATTTATTGAACAATGTACCCATTGTCTTCAGCCTCTTTAATAACTTTTTATTTTACTTATAGATTACAAACCAATATTTATTTGCTGTGCATAGAGAGCATTACTTGGGTATCAAGAAAGCCTAGATTGGGGCTGGGAAGATAGCTCAGTGGTAGAATGCTTGCCTTGCATGCATGAGGCCCTGGGTTTGATTCCTCAGCACCACATAAATAGAAAAAGCCAGCAGTGGCACTGTAGAGAAGCTAAAGAGCTAAGGGATAGTGCCTAGGCCCAGAGTTCAAGCCCCATGACCAACCAAAAAAAAAAAAAAGAAAGAAAGAAAAAAGAAAGCCTAGGTCTACTTCCTGTTTTGCTGCTCAATTCCTGCTTGACTCTGTATGAAATGCGCAGTAGTTTGCTATAGATTTCCTCAAACCCAGAACAATCTTGACTTCTGTAGTCTCTTCTTCTTCCAAGAAGCCACAATTCTTTGATATATGTACAGTGAAATAATGAATGTTGAACCCAATACTTAAATCAACAGTTTCAAGTTTCAGAAGAGGAAGACACAGGAAGAAGGCCAGACATTCTCAGAAGCGGTAGGCTGTTCAGGGCATGCTCTGGAGAGGAGCTTGTGTTTCTTTTCTTTCAAGAAGAGAGAAGAAGGAAAACAAAACTTTTCTTTCTTTAAGATTTGAATAATCAGAAATAGCACAAAAAGAGTCTAACAAGGACCTCTTAAAGCTGAACAGTATATGGTAACTTCTGGGCAGATCTGATTTGGTTAACTCTGAGGAGAGCTTCTAGAAGATTGGCATTGTGGTTATTCAAAGCTTCTGGCAAGGGAACACAGGGCTGGCAGTGGAAATGGCACAGGATTATTTGGTAAGCACCATAGTATTATGGGCAGCGCATGTGTGCCTAGGCTCCTGTTGGCTATGGATCATTCGGTGTAAAACAGTGCCGGTCCCCGACAGCTTCCAGAGGCACAAACAGCTGAATGGAGAAGTAGATGCTTTTCCCTATCAGAAATATAAAAGGAAGGTAGGACAGGCAGGTATTGCAAAGGGGGGGAGGAATGTCTCGAAAAGCAACATGTTGTACATAAATGTTCACTAGATTCCTCCTGCTTTGCAAATTCCCTCGGTTGCATGCTTTGGGAGTAGTCAGGATAGCTCAAAAAGAGAATTTTCATATAGAAACTTGAAAACAGAGAACAGAAGGATCTCTTTGGACCTAGAGCTGCAAAATGGCTTTCTAGACCAGAGGCTAGATCTAAAGACACTGGCAAAGAGGTGCCTGAATGCTTATTCCCTTCCCGAGCAATGACTGTGAATATGTACAATATCCCTCCAGCCTGCACTGATTTCCATTCTTTCCTGTCCCCATTTCCAACCTCTGCTCGAAAAAGTAAACATTTGAGATGTGCAAATTCTCTCTGAAGTACTGTAGAATCTCAGTGAGTTCTCAAGCAAATCAATGCCCATAAAATAACATCACAACATATTGTTGTCAAATGACTAAATGTCAAGATAAAGGGCAATTTCTGAAATCAGCCAGGCGAAGTAAAGACACATCAAGGCATATTGAGATATTAATAATGGTGATGGCTAAATTCTCAGCAGCAATGAAGTGGGGTAGAAGGCAGAGAAGGAAAAAAAAAAGAACTTTGATAGTACAGTTAAATATCAAGAGAAAAAAAACCTGCAGTAGAACAAATGATAATTTTGAGATAAACAAAAACTGTGGAAATTTATCACTATCAAATTTCCCCTATGTGAAATGAATGCTAAAGGATATTCATAACAGAAATGCTGTCTAAGTCATTAGGGTAAGAAAAATTAAAGATTGAAGACAAATATTTTCACGAAAGCAAATGTTCTTTTGATGACCTGCTTGTGTATTTACACACACAAAGCAAACCCCATGACCTCTGAGCCCTGGCCAGTGAAGTAGAGAAGGTCTTAGAACACAGTATCAATAACGAATGCATGCCCATACTTGTACAATAAACGCTTGGAGAAAAGGGCATTTAAAAAATTAAAAAATTCAATTCAATTTCATTTAAGCCAGTGCTGAATAATATAAAATACCTTGGTGAAACCCCTATTCTGAAAACCAGTAAATATGGACAAGAGGAGTGAAAATGCCTAACTTAATGAATACCTATCATTGTATATATGTTCATATATATAATGCACATTATAAAATATACATTACACAATGTATGCCACATACAACACATGATATATGCCTTTGTATATAAGTAAGTATATAGATAGATACACACATGCATGCATTTAAAATGTCTTTGGGATAGAAGAACCAATACAGATGCATCAGTCCTCTTTAAAATAATCTGTAGCTTCCATTTAATTCTAATAAAAAAATTCTGTGGATTTTTTAAAAATAGAAATTGACAAATTGAAACTGAAATCTATCTTGAAAAAGAATAATTTAAGAGAACTTATAAGTTAAGACTTCCTACGAAGTCACAGTGATAAAACAGTATTATTAACACAAACATAAGTGAATGTATCCACAGATGAAGCCCAGATACACAGTGTCAGAGGCTTTAGTCAGCACACTTCAGTCAAGGCACTGGGACAGTAGATCTGGGAGTTAAAAGTGCTTTCAGTAATGATAATAGAAAGCCTGAATAGCTTCCTAAAGAAAAAAGTCTCAAATCATACCTTACGTCATACATACAGCTCATCATAGACTACAGTCCTAAATGTAATTCCAGAACTTCTATTAGAGCATGCAGAAAAATAGCATCTTTGGAATAATGTTCTTAGCATTCAGCCATAAAAATTAAGTGGAAAACTGAACTTGATTACAAAAAATATGGAAAGCTTTGGCTTATCAAAAGTTAATTTTGAAAATGAAAAGACACGCTGCAAGACAAAAATCAATAAGTTATGATACATTCAGCAATGAACTACATACTCTTAATAAATAATCAACTCCTACAGCTCAATAATAAAAAGACAAACACCTTTATAAGAGTGAGCAAAAGACTGGGGTAGATCCCTCAGAATATGAATGTCCAATAATTGCAAGAAGAAATATTTACCAAGGTTAGGTACCCAGGTTAGATATTAGAGAAGTACGCATTGAAGTCATAGTGATATATCATTATTAACTGATGTGAAAACTAAGACACTGACCCTGTCAAGTTTTGGGAAGAGGTGTAGCAATTGTGACTCGTACAGATTCATAATGAGAAAGCACCCTGGCACACTGGGGAAGTCCTTACATTGTGAAATCCACACCAGCTTAATAATCATCATTTTTCCATTGATAAACATGTCTCAGAAAAAGTTGGAACAAAAGTTTTATCTGAAGCTTTAATAAACATGGCAAAAGAAACAAGACGAAAACCCTACTCCCAACTCCCTCCAAATTAAAAGCACCCAAACGTTGATCAAGAAAAGAATACACAGGCAGAAATGCACCCCTCAAAAAAATAAATAAATAAAGGGTTAGTAAGGTGATGAGTCTTTCTCAACAGGATCTCATTAGTGAGTGTCACAGTCAGTATTTAAGGATAGGTAACTGGAATTCAAAACCTAGGACCCTTCTTGAGGAATGAAAGAACAGTTTTAAAAGGGTGAGTGAGCAATTGGCATTCTTTGCTTTGTTCTAATTTTGCTGCATTATATACTGCATTGGCTAGAGGTCAAATAATTCCTTACATCGAATTTTTTGGCTTGGGCTTCGTTGTAATTAGACTTCACAAGCACCATAAGTATCACTGCCCACTGGGTGCCATTAAGTACTACAAAGCATTATGGAAATTCAGATTTCCCTAGCTAGAAGTGATCTTTGCTATGAGTTGAAATAGAATCTTGGTCTGATACTTAAGGCCCGTCATTATTAGATGAAAACTTTTAACTCCTTTTTTTTCCAGAGTCTCAAAGAGAAGAGAATGTCTGTTACTGCTCCCAGGGAGATGTGTGTGTAGCAGGGACATTGCTTGCTCCTTTCTTTCTTTCTTTCTTTCTTTCTTTCTTTCTTTCTTTCTTTCTTTCTTTCTTTCTTTCTTTCTTTCTTTCTTTTCTTTTCTTTTCTTTTCTTTCTTTCTTTCTTTCTTTCTTTCTTTCTTTCTTTCTTTCTTTCTTTCTTTCTTTCTTTCTTTCCTTTTTTTCCTTCCTTCCTTCCTTCCTTCTTTCCTTCTTCCCCATTCCTCCTCAAGTTGCTATTGAAACTGGCCAGAGCCATGGCTGCCTTCCAGTCCTACAGGTCCAACATGACACACTAAGCAGCCAAAGACCTCAGAGCTACAGTGGTGTCTGGGATAAGGAATAATGCACTGTATTGTAATGCTTTCAGGACACCTCTAGATCAGAAGTTATGGGGAACCTGCAAAGCATCTATAGAGTAGATGTGCGTTTGTCTTCATGCATATTAGCTTAATAGCCAGAAACTTGTAAAGAAGGAAGGACGTAGGGACCGGTACCTCAAAGCATGCCAGCCCCACAAGTCATTCATGGACTTTAAGCCCATGAAATAATGGACCATTTTTTAATCACAAGATGGATTTTTTTCTCATGACTTTGTAGCTCCCTTTCCTGAAATGCCATCAGACACCTCTAGGGCCAGTACCTTTGCTTTTCCAGGGCTCCAGTCAAAAGTATCCCAAACTGGGTAGAACGTATTCTCTTGTCAGTCTTGAGGTCTTAGCAGTCAAGGCGGCGGTAGAACTGTTTTATTCAGCGGCACAGGGAGGTCCTTCCTGCCTTGCCTGCCTTTCATTACTGGTGCTCCTTAGCTTGTAGACGCATCATTCCAACCTCTGTCTCTTTTCCCAGGCAGCTCTCACTTGCATGTCTCTCTGTAATCACGTGGCATTTTTATAAGCACACCTATCACTGGGTTGTGGGCCACTTTAATCTAGTTGAGCACAACTTGATTGCATTTGTATAGATCCTACCTCCAAGGAAGGCCATTTATAGGTACTGAAGGTTAGGACTTGAATATGTCCTTTAAATTCTTAATTTCAGCACTCCGCTATTGAATGGGTGATTGTCCCCAGTCTTACTACCTACCAGTGGAGAGTCTGCCTACAGGCACAACCATTTAATGCCTTTTCTTTGATAAGGAAGAGCTAGAAGCTCTTCCTTATAATTTAGGAACAAAGGTTATAAACTTAGCAATGCTCAATCAAAAGCTAACATTTCTCACAAGTTTAGTTTTATGAATTTCCCTGGTAACCTTTTATTGTTATAAGAAGGGATAAAATTAAAATCAACAAGTCTGGTGAGACACAGGCTGGAATTGCCAAGACACTCAAAGGAAGCAGAATCCCTTTCTCTCCAAACAACAACAGACCTAACAAAAACAAGTACAGACAAGAGAGAGAAAAGATGGACAAGAACAGGATCTTTGTGCACTGGATGCATGTGTGGAAGAGTTTCTGTTGACATCTGGTAGATATGTTTTCTCTTCTTATTTAGCTTTGTTTGAGTTGCATATACATGTAACCTGTAGATAATAGAGCAACTGTAAATGATACATGCAGTGGGACGATTCAAGTAGGTTGGTGAGAAAAATCCCTAAGGGGTGTCTTGTTGGTTTGCTTATTTCTTCTCATCATTACTTCATCTTGTGAAGATGATCATGTGATCTAGTCAAAGGGAGACAAGAGAAGCCTGGAGTTAACTGCACTCTGTCTGCCACCATGCTGGGTACCAGCTCACCCAGGCTTCTTTCCAGAAACAATAAGGCTTACTAACTCCTGCAGCCTGACGTAGATGCTCCACACACGCAAAGCCACACGTGCATCAGTTGTAATGTTTTCTCTACAAATGGGTACAGGCTAAAAAATTGGATCTACTTCTATTTTTTTCCACATGACATATATTGTCAAATGAATTGTATAGACCTGATTCATTCTGCTTATTGGCTGCTTAATATAAAATCCAAAAGAAGTTACTGGTTTTATGAGCTTGATTTTTATTGTTAATGGAGATTTAGACCATTTTGGAGGCATGGTTACTGTAAAAACAGAAACATAACTGCACCGAGTGTCCTGGGTAGCTGTCATTCCAGGCATGCGATGTGCAAGGTTCTCTGTGGAATAACTTCCGCCTAAAATCGCTGAGTCAAAAGTTATTTCAGTTTTAATTTAATAGGAGTTGCTATCTATTTTCCCTTGAAGCTGTTCCAATATAAACTTCTATTGTCAGTATATAAAAGTGTGTTTTTCACATGTGAGTATTATCAAGTTATTAGATCTTTCTGAATATATTAGGTTTAAAAATTGTATTATCAGAAATTTCAACTTCAATGTATTTATTTGTGGGGATCTTCAAGATGTTAGGAGCCTCACGCAACATAACCTCTGCACACCTTCCTCACTTTTCTAGTTGTTTCTCAATCTATATCTATCTATCTATCTATATTTAAATTGCTTATTGAGTGTTAGGAAATCATTTAAATTCATATGGTATAATGTGCAAATAGTTTCCCCAGCTTACTGTTTACCCTCATTTTTCTGCTATTTTATTTGTTTATTGCTTGTTCATTGTATTTTGTGATATTATTATGGTTTGAATTCAAGAGCAGGCACTTTGTAGGCAAGCACTCTTAGGATGTAAGCCACTCCCTTAGTCATTTTTGCTTTAGTTTAATTTTTAGATAAGCTCTACTTTTCTTCAAAACTGTCTTTACTTTCTGAAAGCTGGGATTACAGGCATGTACCACAAGGTCCAGTTTATTGTTTTCAGATAAGGTCTCCCTTACATTTTCTTTGGTCCCAGCAGGCTTTGAACTGTAATCTTCTTGTTTCTGGGTCATTCATAATGGGAATTAGTGTCCAGTGTCACCACACCTTGGCTTTAAATTTATTTTTGTGTAGACAAAATTTTAAACTAAAGAAGACATTAAGGAAGGAGATGGGAGATGAGAGAATGCTAAGGCAATAGTGACTGACCAATGGACAGGAGACTGGAGAAGGTATGAGGCTTAATTTTTAAATGAAGGAAAACAAGTCATGTGTTTGATGGGTCAAGATGGAGGGCAGACAGAAAAGTGATGTCCTACTCAAGCTATGAGAAGGTTATTGGCAAGATGACCTGTTGCAAACAAGATAAGAGTACCTAGCAAATGCTCAACTGCAAGGGAGAGTTCAAAGAAGGAAATGGATAGAGTTTCAGTTGGTCTGTTGTTCTAATCCTATCTTGGTGTGGCAACAAAGCATGATGGGTCAAAGACAGGATGGGGCATAGAAGGCTGGATCCCTTCTGTGAGATTTCCCTGGCGGAGGCACAGTATTCTCATCTGTTAAATAGGGCTGTTCAAGTAAATTGATGAAGCAACCACTGCTGGCCCTAGTATGCATGCGTGTAAGGTGCCCTGGCAGCCTCACTATCCCGGTACTTCTCCTTCCAGATCCATGATGGTCCAGGGTCTGAAGCTCGGGCGTGCTCACCCCTGCCTCAGAGGAGGTGTACTGCACCAGTTCTGCTGGTTGGCATGGGGCCATCTTCCAAGCTAGGCTGTCTCCAGGGGAGCCTTTGAAATATTGACAGCCAAGTTGGATGGAGGCCCAGAATTGAAAAGAGATCAAAAGCATAGCCTTCAACAAAACCAGCTGGAAATACAACTATTAAAGGAAGTGTGGGAGAAAATACACTCTGGAGGCTGGAACTTTATTTTGCATGTAAAACACAAAACACTAGAGGCCCAGAATGAGACCTTGTGTGTGTGTGTGTGTGTGTGTGTGTGTGTGTGTGTGTGTGTGTGTGTGTGTGTGTGTGTGTGTGTGTGTGTGTGTGTGTGTGTGTGTGTGTGTGGTTATGGAAGAGTTTGGGCAAGCTTTTGATTTGTCTGATGAGAAGCGGTTGTTGAAATATGTTTAGTCTCATTAGCTACGAGTGGGCAGAGGTGTCTATTCTCTTGTGCTTGACAGAATTGTGGCAAACACATTTTTACTTTATTTTGCAAAAAGACCTTGGATGTGGACCTGTTAAAGCTCCCTCTACATTGTCTCACTGAATTTTCATATGAGGCCCTCAAAGATAAGGGGATTAAGCTATGAGAGGCTGAATGTATTCCCAGGTGACAGAGGCTCAGACCATTTAAATAGATTGGCCATGTAAAAGGCACATGCATGTCATCCCAAGAGGAATGAGACACTCAAGAGGCGAGATGGGAGAGTTATAGCACTTGGAGGTCAGTGTGGGCCACACAGTACGTTCCAGATCGGCATGAGTTTATAGAACAAGAGCTTGTCTCAAAGCAACAAGATCAACCACCACAAACACTAAAACCTCCTGGAGTCTGGCAAGGAGAATGATCCGAGTTTGGAGTTTTGGTAGTAGAGCAGGGGATAGACAGACTTGGGCAGGAAGAAGGTCTCTTGGTTGTGGTACTACTAATATTTTATGAGGAATGATTCTTTGCTGCAGGGGCAAGTTCTGTGTTCTGTAAAATGCTTATCAGTATTCTTGGTTTGCCCATAGTATCACCTGTCACAGTGGTGACAATCAGAAATACCCCAGACATGTCAATTACCTATCCCATGGGAAGGGACAAAATCAGTTCTACTTGAAAGCCTTGAAGCTGATGAATGACGTAGCTTTTATACATACAGTGTCCAGAGGAGAACTTCTTAAAACTAGAGCAATGATGGGGACTAGATTGCATTGAGTCAGAAGAGCTCCTGTTGCAGGACGGGACTCCTAGTGGACAGGAATCCGTTACCTTGAGTTAGTGGCTTCCCTTTGGAAAGAAGTTCATGAATGAGTCACATATTTGCATTTTGTGACAAGCCGGCACGTCTGTCTGCTTGTATCTTTCAAAGCACACAACACTAATTTAGTTACGATCCCTTTGATGCACATGCCTTTATAGATAAAAACCAGTTCAGTAACATGTGATCTCTCACAGTTGTTGAGATGGCTAAAATGTAGAAAAGTGGATGAAAATCTTGTTGGCCTGAGTTTGATGATGATATAGCACCACAAGTATGGTCCATAAACAGATGATTGATATAGTGACTTTCAAAGAAGGAGAAATCTCTGCTTTGCAAAAGACACTGTCAAGATAATGAAAAGAGAATGTTCATAAAAAACACATCTGGAGCAGGATATGGTGCTGCATACCTGTAGTCCCAGCATGCAAGAGCCTGAGGCAGGGGGATCATAAATTCAAAGCTAGCCTGGATAACATATCTTGTTGTTCAAAATATCAAAATAACCCCCCAAATGAAGCAATAAGAAAAGAAATGGGCCAAAGACTTTAACAGAAATCTCATTAAGGAAGATATGCAGAAGGCCAATAAGGATCTGGAGAAATGTCCCAGTAATGAGAATGAGATTCAGTACCTATCTATCAGATAGATAGGATGACCATAATACAGAATGCTGACAACGTCAAGTGCTGGTGAAGATGTGGAGCAACTGGAACTCTGCTTCAGTGCCTGTGGGGATGCAAAATAGTATGACCACTACAGGAAGTTTAGAAATTACTTTTATTTATTTCTTTATTTTTATTGTAGAGCTGATGTACAGATGGATTATAGTTACCTAAGTCAGATAATGAATACATTTCTTTTTGAACAGTTTCACCTCTTCCCTCATTTTCTCCCAGTTTTCTCTCCCCCTCCCCCGGCCCTCCTCCCCAGGTACCGCGTGGTACATGGTGGTGAAGTAAGGAGGTCAGTGTCGCTTCTGGGATGATTCACCTTACAACAGTGGTACCATGTTTTGAACTTTTCTTCCCAAGTTGGCTTCAAACAGTGATCTGAGTAGCTAGGATCTGAGGCATGAACCATCGGCCTTCTAGTCTGGCAATTTCTTGTGGAACTAAACTCATTCTTACTGGCTGACCCCGAGAGGTCATCCTCCCAGTCCAAGAGCAGAGGGACTGGATGGGCAAATGGAAAACAGTTGCAGAATCAGTGAATGGGCCCAGAGTCAGTGAATTGACCCTGAGGAGGAGATATTCACCTAAGTATCGCAGTGGGATTGGAGTGACTTTTGGGGCTATTATTTGTAGTTTGTCTTTATGTGCCAAATAGGACTTTAGAGCTTGCTCCACCAACTGTAAAATGTCAATCGTGCCCAGTAATCTGGTCTATTTCTTCACAGCTGAGCTCTGTCCCCTAATTTATAAGCACAAATGCCTGTACAACAGTGGAACTCCAAGTATTGGCCAGTTGGGATTTTATTTTCAGATTCTGAAAATCCTCGAATAACCTTGGGCCCTAGGCTTCTATGCATTGGGTATTTGCAAAATGACTTAGACCTTTCATTGAAAAGTAATTGTAAGCAAATTCTTAGCAGATGCAATTTACGCAGCTCCTCTTTAATGGAATCACTGTTGTGCTCAGCTCCATTGATGGAACATTTGTCCTTTGATGCCTTCCCAGCAGAGCCCGTCTCTCTGCTGTGGTCAGAATGTCTCTAAGTATGGACAGCAGCTCTCAGGCCCTGTGGTGATCTTCCACCGACCTGCGTCCTTGACAGACATCACCTATACCCATACCGCTCTTAAGCCCAGGACTTGGCATGCTAGATGGAATAATTTGTAACAGAATCATATTTACAACATAGCCTGCTTTCTTCAACTAGGAAGCTGCTCACAGATAGCCCACATTTGAGAGGCTAAGTTAAAAACAAAAAGATACACAGAAACAGAACACATTTCCTTATTAGACAACCATTTAACGAGCATCTGGTATGTGCTAGGCAAGAGTGATATCTAAACCAATCATACCCATAAGTTCAATGCTAGTTTAGCAAAGGGCTGTCCAGAGAGAAGAATCAATTCTCTCTGGAGGTTACAGATGCCCAGTGGGCAGCTTTCATCTGTAGGAATATCATTAGCATGCTTCCTGCTTGGGCTCTGTGCTCCCAAGGACTGATCTTACTAGAACTTTATCCATTTGAGTTGGAGAAATTGAGTATGACTTAATCCCCTCTGAGAGGCCAAAAGACATTCTACTTGACCTCATAAAATGACTGCTCTTTTATTCTGAAATTATAAATGCTGACGATCTGAGAAGGCTTACAAAGGATTATTTCATTTTATTTATTTACACACACATCATCATCATCATCATCGTTATTGCCACATTTAATATTTATTGAACGTTGAGCAACCTTGGGCTAAGAATAGCACAGAATAAAGGAGAACAGGAGTGGTTTGACATACAAAATGAGTCTCTGAAGTGGTAAGTGTGCAATTCTTTTGTGTTGAGTACACTCCTGCTCAAGGGGAGGAATTGGATTCAGGACAAGAATGGATTGCATGAATGGGTTTAGTTTCTACAGTGGGAAATATTACTCCGGCTGGATTTTTTTTCTTAAGGATGTTTATCTCTTCTTCACAAAGTACTAGTGTGTCTTGTAAGCCAATCTCTATTGATGATTGTATACTTGCCCTCTTTCCAGGAAACCGGGCTAGCAGATCTCTGTTTCCCAGTGGGAAGGATAACAGTGTGATAATCACACATGGTCTGAAGGAAATACAATAGTGGCTTTGAGTCTTCTTTATTCATGCCTTAAGTTTCTAAGATGTTTTAGAGAAGAAAAGAGGCAAAAACAAAAGCAGCACGGGGTTCAAGTTGGCAAATGACAGCTGACCTGCCTTATTTGGGTTTTATCCAGTGTTGGAGGATAGAATGCAACAAAGTGGAGAAGATCTGTGTGACAGAGTTCAGGAGATGATTGTTTATAGAAAGCTGAGATTGATTTGCCTTCACCAGGCAAAGGGCAAACCAAATGCAGAATGGGATTGCACCACATGTGGTAGGTACCTGCCTGACTCTTGCAGAATCAAGTCTTCCTATTTCCACTTGGAAATGTTTGGAGCAGGAGATTCCTCCATATCTACAGGAGTTTGGCATATATCTTTGACTGTGATATTTCACTCAAGAATAGACTTACGTGGGCACCAGCAGGGCTGATATTGCTTTGACTTCACGTATAGAGAGGCCCTTTCTCTCTAAAAAGGGTGTAGTTAGGAGGCCTAAATTGCCATAGACAGTTTTGGTAGCAACCTTTCCTGTGAACATGGCCATTGTAGAAGGTGAAGCTCAGGGTTTCTAAGAGAAATGAAGCTGGAGTTCTCAGGGCTTTGTAAACCTCTGAATCAAACTACACATGAATCCTACCCAATCCTTCCATTTCTCAATGACATAAATGCATTATTATTATTATTATTTTAGTAAATTTAGATAACCATCTTTATTATCTAACTACAATGATCCTAATCAATACATGCTTCAAAATGGTGATTTCTACATGCCTAAACCTGTGCCAGTTGCAGAGAATTAGAGGGATTTATCAATTCTCTCCACCCATTCCCCTCTCTTTTCTTCAAAGATATGAAAATTGCCTTTTCACTTTCTTTATTGTTCAATTCAGTTCTTCCTTCTGTCTAAGCTCATCTAATCTTGTTCCTGACCTGAGAAAAATCACTTTCTCTTTGCTTGGGTGATATCATAATTATAACTGTTAAGCCACACATACCACGCTGTCTCCTGCTTGTTTATTTACATTATTTTCTTTTCCATCAAACCATACATTTCTCAATCTCAAGTGCTGGGAGGAAAAAGGCTTGCCCAAATCCTGTGCCTCAAAACATACACTGCACTGGGCACTGGTGGCTCTGCCTATAATCCTAGCTACCCAGGAGTCTGAGATCTGAGGATCATTGTTCAATGCCAGCCCGGGCAGGAAAGTCCGTGAGACTCTTATCTCCAATAAACCACCAGAAAACCAGGAGTGGCACTGTGGCTCAAATGGTAGAGTGCTCGCCTTGAGCTGAAGAGCACAGGGACAGTGCCCAGGCCCAGGGTTCAAGCCCCATAACAGACAAAAAAAAAAAAACCCAAACTCAAAAAACAAAACCCATATATTGCTCATTTCATGAGTTCCTTCATTCTTTGAATATTGTCAAATACTGTTCCAGAAGTATAGAACCTTAAGGTAAACACCTTAGTCTTGGTTTTTACGAATAAAGTTTAAAAAGAAGATTTTTTAAGTGTTATTTTATATTTCTATGTATAATAATAACTAAAACATATTACAGTACACAATTAGTTATTTTTCAATTATATAAATGTGCTACGTGCTAATAGATAATTCACATTACAAAATGTAAAGTAGGTTTTAGCTGAACTAAAAGTAAACATAAATCAAGGAGCTACTAATTTGTCTCCATAGCCTCACTTCTGCCTGGATCCTCAGTCTCACTCTGAAGGCTACTGGTCTGATGATTCAGCCAAGGGAAGATAGAAAGTTTGGAGGTTTCAGGAAAAGCTTGTCCAGGTGAGAGGAGAGGACCCCAAGGCTTTTGGAAAAAGCTGATTTCACTACCGAGTCTTCAAACGCCGAAGCTTCAAAGAGGGGGTACACTTGAGTTCTGTGCAAAGGAAGATCAGGGGCCCCTTCTCTGGGGGCTGAGGACAAAGTCCTTCAGTGAACGTAACTCTCATTCTTCCTGCATGCATAATTTCTCACCATCCAGATTGCCAAATGTGTCTGGAATGCCACATTGCCCAAACAAAGGCCTTTTCCAACTTAATCTTTAGCTCTGTGTCATCCTTTGTATTAAACCAAAGGGCTTGACTTTATCCTTGATGCCAAAAGGTCTTCATCAGCTCCCTGACTCCCAATGCCTCCAACCAGGCAGAACTAAGGGGCTCAGTGTTGTTTTCCCCTACATGTGTCCCATGGATGCTTTTTAAAAGGAAAAACAGATGAACCAGAGTGCTTTAGACTGTGTGTTCTCCTCCTCCCACAAATCCTATGCGGTGCATTTCAGTCTGTTCTACAAATGTGACAGCCAAGGTCAGGAGAGTTGAATCGCTTTCCCCAAGGTAAATGAATAAGCAGAACCCTCAGGATTCTAGCCAGAGTCCTCTGGCTTGGGTTGCTTTAATTTTTCCCAGTACACTGGACTGGTCTATCCAGTTAATGACAGTATAAGTGACCACCATAGAAGTGTTAGATTCTGTCTTGTTTATCAGCAGTTAGCATATACTTAGAATCACACGGCTTAGACTTTGAGAGAGTCCTAGAAGTGTAGCTCATTTGTTTCTTCTTGCAGTAGCATACTGATATTCTTGCTTGGTCTATGGGCATCTATCTATGTGTCTAATCACATATATCACCAGAACGTTAATTGATAAAAAATATTCATTCTGTGCTGGAGCTGAATGATTGGCAGTCAATTGGGCATTCTTGTCCACATTTCACTTTTACCACCCTATAGGCATTTTCTGACTCTTCATGAAGAAGATGGGCCAGGCTTTACAAATTGCAATACACTTTTGCATTTTATCACATCATGACCCTGCAAGGTAGGCATTCTCCCTGGTGTGCAGACAAAGCCACAGACATGTGCTCAGAGAATGACTGGATAACCCCAATTCCATGACCGCAGTACTCTGCAGGCTCCCATAGGCATTTCTGCTCTCATCTAAAAGCACCTGGCAGCAGGTTTTAGCTTTGTGTATTGGGTAGACATCTGTAATGTCATATCTTATTTCAGTTTCACCTGATGTCATTGCCATCTCCTACATGAAGAAGGTAGAGTCTAATGGACTTACCCAGATCATATGGAGGGATACTAATGTGTCTGCCTTTTAATTTAATTCTGAGAACAAAAGGGGCCTGACTTACTGATGAGAGATTTTTAAAATTTAATTTCTCCATTTAAGTAATCATTATGTTGAACTTATTGGTAACAACATCACCAAAAAAATCAAAGTATTTCTAAAGTACAACAGAACAGATAGAAATGGAAGATATGGATTAATTAAAAGAACTTAAGTTATAGGATCATCAGAAACAGACATTTTATGATATTAATATAGAAAATAGGAACAGACACATTTGGGGGGGGGGTGCTCAGCCTATTTTCAATATCCGTATTAGCTGAAGAAAACCTCACAGTAAAGTTGGTAAGAATGGGACTCTGTAGGATCTGTGTGACCTCAGGGGTCTGACTTACAAAGTACAGCCAAAACCCTATGGAACTTCCTGCCAGTTTCTCCATTTGGTGGAGGACAGGTGTGAAGGGTGAGGTCACCTTTAGAAGGAAGACCTCAATTTCTTGAAAAGATTTCTCTAGTAATTCCAGACTCAAAGGTCGGTAGAACTAAATGTCCCTTGGGGTAATGTCCTTGTCAAAGAAGATGCAAGAGAAAGAAATAATTTTCATTAAGTGCTAAGGTCAGGTGTGGTACCATTCAGCACAGACACCTAATTTGATCTGTCATTATGATATAAAGTAATGCCCAGAGAATGAGAATGTCTCATGAACAAAACAAAGAATCAGAGAAAATCCAGACTGTAGGGAACTCCACAGCCTTCCTCACAGCCCTGCTCCACTTTGATGTGGAATCAGTTTCATCTTAATTCACTGCAGCCAACACTGAGCAGCCATTGAACATGGAAGAAGTGCTGGTGGAAACACACAGATGAGGAAGGCAGAAAGAGAGAGAGAGAGAGAGAGAGAGAGAGAGAGAGAGAGAGAGAGAGAGAGAGAGAGAGAGAGAGAGAGAGAGAGAGAGAGGGAGGAGAGAGAGAGAGAGAGAGAGAGAGAGAGAGAGGGAGGAGAGAGAGATGAGGAAGGCAGAAAGAGAGAGAGAGAGAGAGAGAGAGAGAGAGAGAGAGAGAGAGAGAGAGAGAGAGAGAGGAGGAGAGAGAGAGAGTGAGACAATGAGTTTCGTGGGGGAAATTGTGTATCCCAATGCCAAATTGATCCAGTATGGCAAGTGCTATAAGAGCCATCCAACCAAGTTTTCTGGATAGAAAAAAGAAACGTAACCTCACAGTTTTGAGAGAGGGCCCAGCCCAGAGTGAATTAAGTAAAGCTTTTATAGAGTGGGAAGCCATTGTGTTAGGAAGAGGAAGTGGGAGAGAGGTGGCAGACACCAGGCATGGTAAACAAGTGGGTACATGAAGGACTCCGTGATACCAATAGCAGTGGCCGCAGGGACCGTGGTAGTGAATTTACGCCCCCACACTGCTCTCACTGTGCCCCCTCTGTAGGCTGCTGCTGACCCAACACATCCCATCTCTCTTCTCTGAGTGTTGAAGAATTGGAAAAAACAATATGGGGAGTAAGTGCACAGAGACCAGATCTTCATTATAGGTCTGTCACTGAGAGCAAAACACACTGGAGAATAGACTTCCCAGCTTAACAGATCTCTCCAACTATCATAGATGTGCTGGCCCAGGGTGGCCAACTCTAGGTCAAGTGAGTAGAGGCTGTTCCAGTAAGGCTGCCTAATGGGTTAGCAAGTCTGTTCCCTGCAAAGATTGCTCCAAAGAGATAAATGAAAGATAATCTGGGCATGCTCAGTGTGACCCAGAGTCCTCACGACACCACCCCTCCCCAGTGAAAGGGGCTGAATGAGGCTGGGAGTTAAAAATTCATTAGCTTCCTTCACATGTGTCTGGTGGAGATGGGGGTGGGGATGTCCTGTCCTATGATTTCCTGCTTCTGGAGCAGCCTCAATCAGCACCAAACATTCTGGGGTCTGGTTAATTCTAACTTCAGATCCTTTGATGCAGTATAAATGTCCAGACTAGAGCAATCCTCAGAACTCAGGCCTTATCTACAAGCCTTCTTCTGCAGCAAGTCAGGATAAAGCCAGATTCAGAAGCCTGTTGTGGTACACAGGCAGGGACATATTTTTCCCCTCATTTCCCTTCCCTGCTTTTATTGTTCTTCCCTGCTTTTCTGGCCAAAACATCTGAGAACTTAGAGGCCAAGTACCACAGAAGAGGCTAGTGTAAAAAAATATACATATGTAACAGGCAGTGCGGTCTGCACCTGGACCTCTCTATCTCACAGAAAGCCTTTGGAGGACCAGCTTTGGACAGCTATTTTGAGTCTACCTGCTAGAAGCTTCTAGTACAGCTGTCACGAGAGAGACAGAGATAGAGACAGAGACAGAGAGAATATTACTATTTGTTTTGGTTGCTTCCAGCCACCTCCCCACTCCAGGTCCCCCCACTCCAGGTACCCAGCTGGTCCTCTAGCAAGGAAGGTACTCCTAAGGGTCTCTTCTTCCTCCAATAGTATATTTGAAGTACCTCCCTCAGATGCCTAGACCCAGGGCCCTTGGCTTCAGTTGTCCAGAGTGTAGTCTTTGCAGGCAGAGTCCACTTGCCACCCAAACCCGTCACACACCAGCCCAGGAACCCAGAGCTCCAGTATAACTCTTTCATTTGGGCTGTGGTGAGTAATAAGTCTTTCCCTCTGTTAGGAGCATGAGGAGATGTTGGGGTGCTGGCAGCACAGACCCTGTATTAAATGGAAGCACTTCTCACCTGCCCTGTTTGTTCACCATTTATTCACTGAAAGTGAGTGATAGGTTTGGCTGGACAAATTTGTAGAAAATAAGGCCTAACCTTTATTTGTATGTAGCTGATTGACACTTATGGTCAATGGTCTCCAAGAGACCTGCTTGAGAAGACAAAGGATTCTCACCAGCTCCTTACCCCAGCGTTTATTGAGGGCTTACTACATGCTAAGCACTGCCGATCTATTATTTCATTTAACCTTCAGGGAAGCATGCGGCATCGACATTATTTTACTGATGAGGAAATCAATGTGTAATATCTTGATTTGCTATGGATATATCCTTTGGAATCAGATATAAACCCAGGTGGACTGATGAGCCCCAAGTGGTTAATTCTCACGCTGAGCTGCTTCCCTGGTAATGGTGCTGAGCTGACTTCACAGAAACATTGCTGTTCTAGTTACATCTAGTTGTGGGGACAGGTAAAGAGCAAACCAAGCAAACCATTCCTTGGAAACCAAGGAATGATGCAGCCTAAAAGAAATGGGTATATACTTTGAAATCCAATTGTTTCAGAGTGGACTTTCCTCAAGCTGGTGGAGTGACCTTGAGCAAACTGTTCTGCCAACCTGAGTCTTGTTTTCAACCTGATAAAGTAAGGAGACACATGCACACACATACATATGCACATGCAATCACACTTCGTAGAACTGGTATGAGAGAGAATGAGCTGTTGTAAGTGCTCATAAAATTGTGAAATGTCAGCTAACATTAAGGCTGGTGTTATTATTATGGTAGATGAGGACAGTTAACCTTAACTAAGCCATTTCTCTATGCCAGGTAGTGGTCTAAGCACTTTATATCTATGAAGCAACCTGGTAACAAACCCTATTACAGGAGAACACACACAGAACCAGATGGGTGAGGATGTGACAAGTGTTCACACATCGGGCCAATGAGAGAGAAGGTAGAACACAAGCATAGGTAAGCCATGGGCAATGGACAGGAGCAACCGTAGCAGTTGTAACATAGACAGCATTCTAGAGAGAACCATGGCTCCTCTAAACTTTAATAATTGGTAATGTCTCAGTGTAATTATTAGTTTTTTTTTACACAATCCTTTAGGTAATGGAAAACCAATTACAGAAGTATTATTACAGTATGTTTGACAAATGAATACTTCTTAAATAAATTATCAACCAAGAAGAGGACAAGTTATCTCTTACCAGATTTGTTGGAAATAAAAAACTATTTGAAAATTATTTGGTGGGCACAATAATTTACCTAACCTTTTACTTTGGGCAGATAAGAGGAGAAAGATAAATAAAAATACATAGATGTGTTCAGTGATTTTTCCAAAGCTATAGAGCTTGTTCATAGTTAGAGTCTGTTTATCTAGAGGATGCCTTGGTTTAAGACATGTGCAGTATAAATGCTTTAGGAAGTAGGAATAGATTTTACTGTATTACCTCTTTTACCAAAAGAACCTGATCTGTTTGCAATGATTTAATCTGCAATGGTGAATTATTTGCAGAAAACCACCTACATAAATAAAAAATGTCTAATATGCATTTGCTCATGACTTTTCGAACAACCTGTGACCAGATGGGTTAGACATCTATATTCTGTTGGTGTCCGTGTGTGTGTGTGTGTGTGTGTGTGTGTGTGTGTGTGTGTGTGTGTGTGTGTGTGTATGTTGCAATAAGCTCTGAATGGTCACACATTAGAACAGATTCTGTTTTTAAAGTCTGACGGTTAGTAGAATTTAGTTAGTTTATATATACATTGTTTTTAGGAAGTTTCTTTTAAATGTGGAGGTTTAAGATTTCTTTTTGGTCTGAGGATAAAAGCTTATTTAAAAGTAACACCACACCTTCCCTTCTTGGTTGAGATTTTTCTTTCTTTCCCTTCTTCTGCCTCTTCTGGTTAGGTCTGAATGGAGTAAAGCAGGATATAACCACTTAGATCAATTTAAGTAAAATGCTTAAAAACAAGAAAGGTTATGTTGGGTGGATTTGGGGCAGATCTCTGAATGGAGGGAAAAATTGAACTGGTGGCTTTTCCATTTCCATGAATAGTTTGTTCTTCTTTCTAATTTCTGCCTGATACTCAGTTCCAAGGCCATTTCTACCTATAGTCACATGTGTACAGAAAGGACCACACTGCATTATGAAAAATATTAGGTGGTCTTGTCACCATGTGAACTTCATATCCTGACACATAGAGCTGGTCACAATGTCACTCTGTGATACGATCTTATGGGACCATTTATGTGGGCTGCCCTTTTCTGAAGTGTTCTTGTGCAGTATTGGACTATGTCACAGTGTCTTCAGGAGTGAGCTACTGTAGAGCACAGGACCACTCCAAACCACTGTCCAATTGCTTAGACAGAAATATTTGTTAGCTGTGTGCTGTTTTCCTTTGGTGGTCTTCTGGTCTAGCCAGGATTATCTTTCTGGGTTAGGGAAGGTATGACACATGTATCTGAGATTAGCTGTTGAATCACTGAGGACTGAGTTTCTGGATCATTTTTATGTCTCCTACATGCCTAGTATCTTGTCTTCTAAAAAATATTAAAATGACCTTTAAGTAGCTGTACAAAGGGTTTCAATTCAACATATCATTTAATGAGTGCAATGCATCTTGATCCATATCACCCTCCCAACTCTGCCCACCTCCTCAGGTTAGCTGGTTTTAGGATCTTGTATTGAAGAACTTGGTAGATTAGGCCTCAGGTGGAATCTCAGTAGAATGAGTGGGGCTTGTTTAAATGATGGGACAGAATGATCCAGGAAATAAGAGGAGAGGGAAGACTCTCTAGGCTTAGGTTAGATCTGATCTAGTAGTATGTGCCATGGCTGGCCCCAAACAAGGTGAATAGTGAGGAAATAGATAATTCTGAGCATGCTCATTTCAGGTGCCAAAACTCTGTCTGCTTCTTTCAGGTGACACTCCATATCAGTCATCTATGAGCTATCTGGAAAGGGAGGTGGTATCTTTGAGGCCATGTACGTTTTCTCCCCAACTCCATTAAATTAGATATCTCATTATTGTTTATTGTGCTTTGGAAGAGTTCCCATTGCACTAGAGAAAGTTCTCAATTTTCTGATCAAATTTGCTATTCAGCAACATGTAACTTAATTGATCTGTAGAGTGCTAGACGTTGTTTTGCTCCAACTTCCTATGTTTCCTGGCACTAAGCATGTCCTTATCCTTCCATCTTGGACTGGGTGCTTAGGTGAGCCAGATTCTTGCAAATATCAGACTTGTTCAAATCATTTTCCTGTCTTGCCTCTGGTTACACTGTGATGTCTGCCTGCTAAATTCCATTGTTTCATTATGTTATCCATCTTCTTTTATAGACAGACTTCCCGTGATTTCTCATTTAGAGAAGAGCATGGCAAACTCCGGCCTGTAGATTGGTCTCCTGTTTTGGTAGATTCATTGGAATAGTCATTACAATCCATTTACACACTGTAATGCAGCCTTCAGACACCTCAGCATTGAGAAATTAGGGTACATACAGTAGAGTTGACAAAGCTGCAAACATGTACTGTCTGGTCATTTGTAGGAAAAGTCTGTCAACACCTGATTTAGAAGGCTAACCTTATAGTGCTTGCTTGAACCTTTTCTCGGAATGTATATGGCTATTTCAACTGTCACCACAATGGAGTGACTAAATTCAGAGTTTAGGCCTAGCTCTCTTTCAACACTATTGGAAGTTCATGTCTTTTCTAAATAGCATGCATAATTCTTTACATATTACAGGTATGTCAACAGAGGCCTGGATTGCTTAAGGAAACAAATCAATTCTAGAAAAAAGCAGAAGTGGGAGGTGAGCACCAGGTTTTCCAATTCTAACGTTGCTGCTGCTCTGTGCTTTCCGCCTGTGATGTCTCCCCTCTCCTGCGTGGAATGTTGGTTTCTTTGTACCACCATCAACAGTGTCTCATGTGTGCCACATCACCATCTTATTTAGTGATGAAATGGACACACAGTCAAGTCTGTGGCTGTGAAAGAAATGAGGTAGGAAGAGCACACAGGAAGCAATGCACCCAGGGATGTTCTTACTGTTCATCTGTGAATCTGAGGCCCTTGACAGAGGCTGCCCATGCTGCTACTCTAGTAACCAAAACCAAATCAGATCTGAGCTTAGGGAGTTCTTGGAAACTAGAATCCAATCTTTCTAGACATGCTTCAGGGGCAAATTTAGGATAATCTTGAACAAAGTAACTCTACTTAATAATTAATAGCTCAAGAGATTTGATATTTTGGTATTCTAGTTTTTATTGCAAGTCTACGAAAATCTAAGCATTTTTTGCGTGTGTCTCTGATACTATTTTTGGTATATTTAGCATGGAAACATGATAGGTAACACTAAGGGAGACAAGGCAAGAGAGATAACTTTTATGAAGTACCCACTTTATATAAACACAGGACAGGACGTATTTCCTATAGCCCTGAGAGGAAGGTTAAATTCTGACTATAAACCTTTAAGTGGATATTGAATGTGCTTAACTCTTTCCTAAGTTAGACACAAAATGAGAGTCGTAGTTGGGTTTCTAGCTCAGATCATATGATAAATCCTCCATCCTTCTTACTACATCAAAATTTGTTACATTGACCCACTCCACTTTTTCACTAAAGGAAGGCTTTATTCTTTTGGTTATCACTCAAAGTGGCAGATATAAATTGTTGGGAGAAATAAAGAAGTACAGCATGAGTATAATGCATGAAATCAAAGTGTTTGGATCTTCCAAAAATCACAAGCTGCCAGACACTGAACTCTGTTAATCATAAATCTTGCTAATTCTCTTAAATGTAATACTTTTTCCCTGTGGCCTTCATGATTTGAGTGTGACATGTAGGACAGGCTGTTAGACATTCTACTCAACTCTATAAACAAGCCTTTCAGCTCATCCTTATACTCATCTTTATCAAAGCTGATCACACCCCTCTCCAAAAAGAGCAAAAGCTAAACATTTAATTTAGCACCAATTTTCTGTTGCTAAAAATACTATAATTCATATATTGTTGTATGTTCTTTTCAACTTTGGTAGTAAAGCATAGATCTTCATGAAAAATAATGAGAGCTAATTTATGTAAGTTCAATAATTTCCACCCATATATTATATCCATTAATCTTCAATATTGTGGTGAGGAGTATGTACTGATCAATATTTTATAGATAAGCAATCAAGGCTGAGGGAAGTTGAAAACTTTGCCAACTACAACTAACCTTTGCTGACACTCATTATATCCAGGCACACTTCCAAATCTTATATACATGCCAAGTCGTTGTACCTTGGAGGGGCTGGTGCCAGGCTAGAGAGCAGGATCACCAAATGGAGTTTCATCAGCTGTCCTCATTCACTGACAGCTTTCTGCCCAGAGTGCTGGCATTCCCTTCTCCTCTTGATTTGTTTCTCATAGGATTGCTTATTTTGTGGGGTTTCTTTCTGTCCTGTCATATAAAGAATGCTCCATGACTAATAATTTCTGTTAGAAAGATTTCATTTTTTCCCCATAATAACTCCAGGAGATGATTATTACTGTATTAAAATACACATTTTAAAGCAAAACAAAACACAAAAAAAATCCTGAAACTCAGGGAAGTGTCAGGTTTTTATACCCTTAGCACCAGTGCCCACATTGTCTTCCCTTTCTTTCTGCTATTGCTCTTCATCTACCTTTGTAATAATTCATTGTGATTATGTATTTGCCTTTGGAATTCAGCAGCTGATTCAGCAGAACAGAAGCTACAAGCCAGACAACACCAAGTGGGCATTAAACTTTCTGCCTTCCTGTTCCTGTTGTGGTGTTGTATGAACAGAGAACAGGTTTCCTGGGCTGCCACGAGGGAGAGGAGACTTTATGATAATGAACATTTCCCTCTGGAGAGCTGCATTTCACCCCTTGTGCAATGAAAGTCTTTTTGGATAGTTCCACCTGTAAAGAACTCAGCACGAACAACTGCCTGGCCATGACTCACTTCCAACAGGCTCTGTTTGCAACATCTGTTCGATTTGCCATTTCTCGTTTACATCATGATTTTAATTGTACACCATGGGATATTTTGATCAAGCAAAACCCACACGCTACTGTTCTACCGTAGAATCTGAGATTCGGAAAATGCATCAACATCTAGATGTTTTTCTAAACAGATTCTTATGCATCATTTTTTATAGAGGAGAAATGGAACTGAGAGTTGAATTTTAGCTCCCAGTAATTTGGGACACGTGATAAGATAGTGTGCCTAGATCCATCAACCCTGGACCTACCAGAATAAGTCATCTCTTTCTTTAATATTCGAAGTTTCTTACTTAGCTTCTCAGAGAGGCTTTGTCATATAGTCCCATGTCAAGTGCAAGAGCTAGTTTTGGGAATAATTTCTTCTGCCTTTACGACCTCTGTGATTTATGCATTACCTTTGCCATGGAACATATTTTCTGAGATTCTTTTTCAATAAGCTTCCTGAAGCTACCATAAATCATCTTCTTAAACATTTAGAAAGTACTGGAGTTTTATGCAGAGACTGAAGATCTCTGACCCTACTTAAAGTAATCCCAAATAAATTTTTATTTCTAAACTAGATTGCATATGAAATTTATTGTGGTGATATAGTTACATTTATGCTAAGCCTTATTTTATAATTGATGGGCCCACCAGTATGGTACATTAGCAAGTGAGCTGCATCTCGCTCATCTCAGAATATCCAGCTATTGAGCTCAACTGTACTCCATCAAGTCTACAATAAACGCTCAATTAGTCAGGTTTCCTAGGGATCAACTTCTGGGCCAGCCAGGACCTGCTGTTTAACTTTGTATATGTTTCTCAACTGCTCGGATTTCAATTTCCTCATGTGAAGAAAAAGTCCGAATAATGACAATCATCTGATGAATTTTGTTTGCAGATTAAATAGAACTAAACTAGTCAATTTATATCAAGCGTTTAACATGTTTAGCATAGTCTTTTAACACAAAGTAACTCCATGGAAATGGTAGTTATTATTATTAGTGAGGAGTTTGTTAAGAGCTGAAATAGTCTTGAATAAGTTTGAAAAATATGCAATGCTATGATGTTGAGAATCTTCTGCCACTATAAAACTACAAAGAAACTGAGTATGTAGCCACTTCTTTGATTCATGTACTTGTCAACATCCCAGCTTTAAGTTTCTGTGCTGTGACTGATTGGTGGGCAACTTCTCTTATCATGCTGAGGTTTATGGACTTAATTAGTACTGATGGATAATAGTTATAACTGTTGCCTGTGTTTGTCATGAGGTCAGTGTATGTGGAACCTTTGTTGTGTGCAATGATTTTCAAATTTTAACTCCTTAATCTCTATTCAAAGCACTTGTCAAAGAAGCCCAAAGAATTAGAAAACAAATAAGTAACCTAACTTTATGGACTTGAAACGGGTTGGGTGCGAGATCCTCCTGCCGTAGCCTTTCAAACGCTAGAATTAGAGGCATGTGCCACTATGAATTAGGTTAGAGCCTTTCTTTCTTTCTTTCTTTCTTTCTTTCTTTCTTTCTTTCTTTCTTTCTTTCTTTCTTTCTTTCTTTCTTTCTTTCTTTCTTTCTCTCTTTCTCTCTCTCTTTCTCTCTCTCTTTCTCTCTCTTTCTTTCTCTCTTTCTTTCTCTCTCTTTCTCTCTCTTTCTCTCTCTCTCTTTCTCTCTTTCTCTCTTTCTCTCTCTCTTTCTTTCTTTCTTTCTTTCTTTCTTTCTTTCTTTCTTTCTTTCTTTCTTTCTTTCTTTCTTTCTTTCTTTCTTTCTTTCTTTCTTTCTTTCTTTCTTTCCTTCCTTCCTTCTTTCTGCCCAATAAGACTATAAATCACAGCCGGGTGCCAGTGGCTCATGCCTGTAATCCTAGCTACTCAGGAGGCTGAGGATCGCAGTTCAAAACCAGCCTGGTCAGGAAAGTCCATGAAACTCTTATCTCCAATAAATCACCAGAAAACCGGAAGTGGCGCTGTAGCTCAAGTGGTAGAGCGCTTGCCTTGAGCTGAAGAGCGCAGGGACAGTGCCCAGGCCCAGAGTTCAAGCCCCACAACCGACAAAAAAAAAAAGATTATAAATCACAGAAATTTGGAGGAACAAATACATGAGCTCTTACTTCATGGATAAACAGATCTTTAGGGTACTTTCATCTGAATATGTCCTGGAAATGTGACTGTGTGGGTTGTTATACACTGAAGGGATCTTGGTGATGAACTTCCAGTACAGAAGCTATGAGAAAGGTTGCTCTGTACTGTAACTTGAATTCAGGGTCTTGTGCTTTTGGAGAGGGTCTTGCATTTTTTCCCAGGACTAGGTTAAGACTGTAATCCTCCTACAAATAAGCTTCCTTGTATGGACAGTTACAGCCTGTGCCACCATAGCCACCTAATTTGTTTAGATGAGATCTCACTAACTTTTTTTTACCAGGCTGGGCATATCACAATTCTCCTGATCTCTGTCTCCCAAGTAGCTTTGATTATAAGAATGAGCCACCAGGCCAGCTCCAGACAAAGACCTTCTGGGCATGGCACAAATCCGAATGAATATATTAGAAAAGCTCTTACCTGTCTGTGGTACTTTGTATTTTTGCCATACCAATCTCCCTGGTGATCTATGCAGACAAAAGTATTGCTATAAAAGCAACTTAGGAGCCAGATGTTGGTGGCTCACGCCTGAAATCCTAGCTATTCAGGAGGCTGAGATCTGAGGATCATAGTCCAAAGCCGCCTGGGCAGGAAAGGCTGTGAGACTCTTATCTCCAATTAAACACTAGAAAACTAGAAGTAGTGCTATGGCTCAGGTGGTAGAGTGCTCATCTTGAGCGGAAGAGCACAGAGACAGCTCCCAGGCCCAGAGTTCAAGCCCCATGACCGATCAATAAGACCCAAAAAACAACAAACAACAACAACAACAACAACAAAAAACACAACTTAGGAAAGAATGTGTAAAAAATCCTAGGTTTGGGAACTTGGGATTTCAGTGCAGGGTCCACAGACACATGGAAGTAGGAAGTAGTATAAGCATTTAAATGAACTTTTACTTGTGCAGAAGGGCAAATCACTTTCAAGGATGGGGGAGAACATCTCACACCCTCCAGCTTTATGAGTGTGCAGACAAGTTCAGTCAATCCCAACCAGGCCTGCAAATTAGGATCTTCACTGGGACTGTAAAATTCTGAAATAATTTTGAGGTGTTATCTTTAGGGTCTTTAAGTATGGGATCATATAATCTTCAAATAGGGATAATTTGGCTTCTTTCTGTATTTGGATCCCTTTAACTTCTTTCTTTTGTCTTACTGCTCTGGCTAGTAATTCTAGTACTATATCAAATAGGAGCGGAGAAAGTAGCATATACCTTTGTCTTGTTCCTGACTCTAGAGGAAGTGGTGTGTTTTGCCATTTACTATGAGGTTGACTATGGTGTTTTCAACAGATAGCCCTTTATTGTGTTCAAGTACATTCATTCTGTTTCTAGTTTCTTCAAGGCTTTTATCATAAACAATTGCTGTTGGATTTTGTGAAAAGCCTTTTGTGCATCAAGTGCATTAGTCATAATGATCCTTGTTCTTATTGTGTTTATGTGGTATTATACATTTGTTGATTTGCATATGGTGAGTCAACTTTGAATACCTGGGATGAAATCAACTTGATCATGGTGTATGTATGACCTTTTAGATTTGTAGTTGAAGCAAGTTAGCAAGTATTTTACTTTATTCTAGTCCTTCTGGAATTTGCTAATTTATGTCCCTGGGGGACTTACTTCTCTAGGCTGGGAGAGGTGAAGAGAGGGCTTGGGAATGTGACAAAATGGCCAACGACCCACAGCCTGGCCCACACTGAAGGCTTATTCTCAGAAAATCAACTTTCATAGGACTTAGAAATATTTCCTTAGTGTTCACAGACACAGGGAGAAAGCAGGGTTTGGGATACATGGCAAATCCACAGTATGTCATAGGGAATCAGGGAAACCTACCCCAGGCAGGACCCTATGTGTAAAGTGGTAGGCTAGACCCCTTCAAAATTGGGTGGTATGAGCCTACAGTGAAGCAGGAAAAGAATTTCTCCAACTGGTGTTTTTCTTCCTTTTACCAAGAAATATTTCTCAGGGTTCATTATTATTTTATAAAATTTGAAGTACTGCAATTTTTCAAAGGTCATCTCAGTAATGTATTGTATCACTATCTTGACTGAAATTACACCAGCTTCTCCAGAAGCCTCCAGAGGGATAACTGGCTGAAGATCCCCGAGAGCCCCCTGTCGTTCCTCACAACCGCAAACAATCCACCATGATCTCAAATAAGAAGCACCACTCAGGACGTGTCTGAAGACATCCACCAGGCAGGTGCAAAGCCGGGGTGCTTGTTTCAAGGACACACACTGGGGGCAGGTGAAAATCTGAAATCTGAGAATCATGAAAATCCAAAATGTCAGGGGATTATTGTTAATTTTGTTAGAGATAATAATGGCATCATAGGGAAATTTCTTTTAAAACATCTTGAATCCACATGCTAAATTATTTATAGGTACAAAGGCTTCATTGGTAAGCGCTGATCATTGAAAAAGCTGAGTGATAGGTGGTGGCCTTTTAGGCTGTTCTTTCTGCTTTTAAGGATTGGTTTTGATTCTATAATTAAATTCTCTCTCTCTCTATCTCTCTGTCTCTCTCTGTCTCTCTCTCTCTCTTTACAAAGTCAGCTCAAGGCCAAGCAGAGAGTGTGGCTAAATTCAGCAAGAGACCAGATTTGGCAGGGTGGTAATTGGTTAGCATCAACCAACAGAGAAGGAGCTGTTTTGAAGTGAGCCCTTCTCTACCCCCTCCACCCGACACAAGGGAGTGAATGAAGCACAGCTGCTGATCAGATAGATGTCAGCCACCAAAGCTCCTGGGTAGAGCAAGGAGTTGTTAGATTGTCAATCCCCAAGGGCGGACTTCTCTACCTCTGATCACAAAGACTAACACCTCTCTTGACCCAAAGCTAGTTTTTAAATGTTATCTATAGGATGAATGCAGCAAAAGGTACAGTTTTTTACCTTCCCAGGGGACCTCACAACTCCATGAAAGCATGCAGTGAGTTCAGGAGGTTGGTGGCCAATTCTCATTTCATCCATGCACTTGATGGAAGCAGGAAGAATGCATAGGTGAACCAGGAGAGTGAGCCTCATCTGGATGGGACAGCTGCCCGCTGACATTCCTTCAGGTCCTTCTCTCGTCCACTCCTCTCAGCTACTTTGAGAGGCTAACCCTCAATAGCCACAGCTATTGAACAGGTACTAGCCATTTCATCCAAAACCGTATTACTTGTTTTTCACCACCATCTCTATTATTTTTGTCAGTGGGCAAACTCTTAAATCTCTCCAACCTTCAGGAATTGCCCATTTGCCAACTCCTAAAGGAGCCTCTGCTCCAGAAGATCACAGCAAGGTTGGAGGTTTTCCATGGGGGACTGCCATTCTGTGGGACTCTTATAAGTGCTCTGTAACAGTAGATGGCAGTTCTGTACTTCCACTGTCATTACCACCATCAGCAAGCTCCTCAGTACTGGATAAGCTTCCTATAGGTCAAGTCAGTGACCTATAGGCATTGAATTTCCATCGTATAGGACAAGAAATTGAGTTTCAGAAGAACTCCACCACATCATATGCTCAGTTGTTCATTGAGGCGAAGAATCACCAAAACAAAGAGTCCTCTGCTTGTGTATTCATAGCTGTTAGCGCTTCCAATGTTGAATGCAATATTCTTTCGTTTATACTATGTCCTGGGTTTTCAGAAATGATTCCAAGTTGAAATGTGTCATGTCTTGGAGAGAACAACTGTCAGATAGATCCAGGTTTTCCTTTCTAAAAATCTGGCTACAATATCAGAACTTCTAATATCCAAAGAGTCTGAGCTTCTGAAGCACTGAATCCCAGAACTCCTCCAAGGAAAATAAACAGTTTGCCTCCATTTGAGACTGCCATCTAATTCACCAAGGAACATACACACAAACAAATACACCCTAAGAACCACATGTGTACGTGAGGGTGTGCATGTGAGTGGATGTATGCATGCTGAATGCACATGTATCTCTCTGTGCCAGAATACACAATGAGCACACACACCTACTCACACATACACTTTTAAATATCAACTAGGAATGATGGTTTAGTGGATGCACTTGGCAACCATTCTGAAAAGAAGAGGTGAGAGGAAGTCATTGGAGACCGTGTGAACTTGCAAGAGGCCTCTTCTGAGCCATTTTCCTTCTTTTGTAATCATAGTCATGCTGGACTGGGAAGGCAGCCCCCTCTCACCATCTCTGTCGGTCTTCTCTGAGATGGGCGTTACATTGGCTGAGGGAGGCCTGCTGCTGAGTGCACGGGGCTGATGAGCGTTGGGAAACTCCCTGCAGCTCAGATCTGACAGGGGAGGGGGCGGTGGTGCAAGTCGAGTCCCACACAGATCAGCTACTTGTGAGGACCTTGCTTGCAGTGGTGGCAGGGTGCTTGCTTCTGGTGTCAGGAGACTTGAGAATGGTCTTTACCCAGCCTGGGGGATTTAGGAAGTCACTCCCAACTCCCATCTAGAAAGGAATTTTCTGTGTTGTAATTCTTGAAAAGAATACCAGGGAAAAGCAGCTCTTACTCAATACTGGTGGGAATTTAAATTAGTCCTGTCAATATGAGGTTTATATGGAGAATTCACTCCCCCTCAAATAAATATAGAACTTCCATATGATCCAGCCATACCACTTCTGGGCATATACTCAAAAGAATCAAAGTGAGCTTACTATGCAGACACCTGTGTATTGTGGGCCCTTCAAAATGGCGAAATTATGCAGCCAGCCAAGGTGCCCATCAATGAGTAAATGGATAAAGAAAATGTGGTAAATACACACATGTCAATATATTCAGCTGATCCCACAAAGATAAATACTACATTTCTTTTTTTTCTTTTTCTTTTTTTATTGTGAAAATATTGTACAGAGCAGTTAAAATTACATGGGCAAGATAATGAGTACATTTCTTATCAAGCATTGTAGCCTCCTCTTTTGTTTCCCCTTCCCATCCCTTCCCATCCTCCTCCCGCCCCCACACTCAACCCTCCCCCCCCCCAAAGTTGTAAAGTTCGTTTTCAACATAACGACTTGTACGTCTCATTGCTGCAGTGGGTCCACTTGTATCCCTATTTAAACGATTTGTTTTTTCCCTTCCCCTCCACAGTGAAAGCAGGGGTTATACCATGGGGGAGGGACATACAAAGCAACAAAGAAATAAGCTTAAAAATGTATTAGAAACAATCGCATGAAAGAAAAAAAAAACATTTGAATACATATCTTAGGGTTCATTTCCCTAACAACTTATCTGACCTTTTCTGCTTGCCTCAGACATATACTAGTTATTGCAAATAAGGGAAACCATGAGACCTATGTTTCTTTGGGCCTGGCTTACTTCACTTAATATAATTTTTTTTCCAAGTCTTTCCATTTCCTAACAAATGGGACAATGTCATTCTTTCTGATGGAGGCATAGAATTCCACTGTGTATATATACCACATTTTCTTGATCCATCTTGGGCATCTGGGTTGGTTCCATATCTTAGCTATGGTAAATAATGCTGCAATAAACATAGTTGTGCTGGTAGCTTTAGTATGGTCTTGTTTGTGATCATTTGGGTAAATGCCCAAAAGTGGGATTGCTGGGTCATAGGGGAGCTCTATGTGGAGTCTTTTGAGGAACCTCTATACTACTTTCCAAAGTGGTTGAACAAGTTTACACTCCCACCAACAATGCAATAAGGTTCCCTTCTGTCCACATCCCCTCCAGCATCTGTTGTAATAACTAGAGTTCTTGATTATAGTCATTGTAACTGGGGTGAGGTAGTATCTCAATGTTGTTTTGATTTGCATTTCTTTTATGGCTAGAGAGGCTGAGCATTTCTTCATGTGTCTATTGGCCATCCTTCTTTCCTCTTGAGAAGTTTTTCTTTAAGTCTTTCGCCCACTTATTTATTGGGCAGTTATTTCTTTCAAGATTTGTTGTTGGGGGATTTAATTTTTTGAATTCCAGGTATATTTTAGATATGAGGCCCTTGTCTGTTGTATGGCTAGTGAAGATCTTCTCCCAATCCATGGGCTTTCTATTGATCTTGCTAGCTATGTCCTTTGCCATGCAGAAGCTCTACAATTTCATGCATTCCCATTTGTCCAACATTTCTTTGATTTGTTGTGTTTCTGGGTCTCTATTAAGAAAATTTTGGCCTGTGCCAAGGAGACCTAGGGTTTCTACTATTCCATCCTGTAATGTTTTCAGAGTGTCTGCTTTGACTCCCGAGGTCTTTGATCCATTTGGAGTTGATTCTGGTGCAGGGTGATATATAAGGATCTAGCTTTAGTTTTTCTACAAGTGATTAACCAATTTTGCCAGCACCATTAACTGAAGAGACTGTCTTTCTTCCATTCTATTTTTTTAGCTCCCTTATCAAAGATTAGATGACTATAGGTCTGTGGGTTCATTTCTGGGTTTTCAATTCTATTCTATTGGTCCTGAGGTCTCTTTTTGTACTAGTACCAAGCTGTTTTGATTACTATGGCTTTGTAGTAGAGTTTGAAATTTAGTACAATTCCCTTCTTCACAAGCTTGACAGGACTAGCATCATACTACTAGACCATTGAAAACATATGTAAATTATTGGTGGCTTTGTTGAAATTGACTTTTCTTGTAATATTTATTTTGTTCAGTTCTCACTACAATGAGCTTTGTCCATGTTTGCTCACAGTTGATTGTTTTTGATTCATTTTAGTTTCAAAAATTTTCTTTTATATAAAATTATATATACACATAATACATGAATGAATAAGAAGTTCTTAAAAGTAAGGACAAACTTGGTAGAAACATAAATAGCAATGTTATAAATTGCAGTTTTTTTTCCATGTTTATTTTATTGGATTCTTTCTGATGACTTTTAAATATGTCTGCAGTGGAAAGTATTCCACTGAAGTAGCCTGATCTGACAATTATAAATACTGCTGTAACTGTGACAGATTTTCAAAGACAATCTTCTACAAATATCAGAGAAATTGCCAACGTTGAGGTATATTCATCCTGGGTTTTAGATTTTGGAGCATTTCAGACTTCAGAATTGGGGAGTTGAGGTATTTAGCCTACAATGACATAATTTAATATCAGCCCTGAATCTTTTAGCTAAAGTTCTGTTTGGAATTGTCACTTCTTTGTAGGCTGTGCTGAAATCAGAATGTGTGACCTACTTCAATCCATCCCCATCAGACGTTATTACCTCCATTCTAAATCCATAGAAAGTACACAGAGCTGGGAAGAGGGGCAAGTTTGTTGCTGTGATTTTAGAAAATGTCTATAAAGATGATGTTCTTACACTGGCTTCAGGCCTCGGTTCTTAGGTCTTTGGATCAATGGGGCTTTCTGGATTTCTCCTTTTGAAGGGCTGGCTTTTATGCCCTTCCAGCCTTCTGATGGCCCACCTTCATCGCTGCTTCTGACTTCTGTGTGTCCTTTATTCTCTTCCCAACAGAGAGAGTGGTCACAACTATTTTCACCCATGTTCTCTTTCATTTGGTAGGTAAGGTGTTTACATCTGGAGTCCATTCAGAATATCTGATGAGACATCCCACCGGAGTGAACGTCTTCTTTCTAATTTTGATTTGTATTAGCATACAGCTATTGTACATAGTCATGGGGTTCAGCATGACATTTCAGTATAGTGTATACTATGTAATCATCAAATCAGAGTCATTCATATTTTTATTTCTTTTTTTAATGTTTGGAGCCCTTGAGCCTTACACATCTAGTTCTTCATAAAACGTGTGATGTGTTATAAACTATGGTGGTGCGCACTGTGCTGTGGGTCACTGGAATGTATCACCTCTACTTTAACTGTGTTCTTGCTCCCGTTATCCAAACTCTCTCTACCTACTGTCTCCCTCCGCCCTTTCCAGCCTCTAGAAATCACTATTTCCATTCAGATTAGCTTTATCCTGATGTATTTGTTTGTTTATTATTAAGTCTATAGAGTTGTACAAAGAGGTTTCACTTCAGTATGTCACATTATGAGTAAAGTGCATCCTGGTCTATGTCACCTCTTCCATTTTATGAAACAGAGCCTCAGTTGGTCTTCACTGTGAAGTTGTTTGTCCTCCCCTCTTTCAGTGATTTCCTTATGCTCCTGTGGGGTGGGGTCCCTTCCTGCACACTTCCTTCCAGAGCATTTCATCAAAGCCCTAGTCTGTCCTCAACAACTCTCACTGGAGCTTCTCTGCATTCCTCCAGTGACATCGCTGAGACCTGCCCAGGTAAGCACAGGAGCTCACTCTATTTCCATTGTCAGCCCTTCGATTCTCTCTTCATTTGTGAAATTTTTAATGAGGGTTTGCTATGTTGTAATTCCATTGAAATAAGCAGTTAGAATGCAGTTCCCTAAGGGTTAGGATATGAGAGTTAAGTTGGAGCATGCTTATGTGAGAGTTAACAGATTTAGGTAAGGGAACACTTCCCCCCACAAAAACAAAATAATTAAACTTGTCTAAATCACCTGTCCACTCATTCATATTCTTATTTGGGATGTTTTTCCTTATCACTGTCCCTGCCCCTTCCCTTTGCCTCTGGGAATCACCTCTTACCCCAACACCCAAGTCTGAAACCTTCATCTCAGGCCCTACCTTCAAAAGTGAACAGCGAGGACATCTGAACTGCACCATTTCTCTTTAGTATGACTTCTAGATATAGATTCTACTGCCAAATACCTAATAGTCATCATGTTTTTCAAGTTAACTTTTTTTTTTGGGTCCAGTTGTGGGGCCTGAACTCTGGATCTGGGTGCTGTCCCTCAGCTCTTCAGCTCAAGGCTAGTGCTCTACCACTTTAGCCACAGCGCCACTTCCGGCTTTTTTCTTTTTTGCTTATGTGGTGCTGAGGAATCGAACCCAGGGCCTCATGCATGCAAGGCAAGTGCTCTACCACTGAGCCACCTTCCCAGCCCCTCAAGTTAACTTTTGAGAAATAATTTTCCTTCTTTCCTTGCTCTTCTTTTCTAGATCAGACTGTTACTTCAGTCACTGGAAGCCTATAGGGGGACTGTTTTGAATTGAGGTACTTGTTCCAACCCAGTTCAATTTGCCATGCTTGACTGCATTGGACACCAGGGCTGCCTGACATCACATCTGTTATCGGCATAGTGTTAACCTTAGCAGATGCTCTTAAATCTCAAATGCAGTATAGATATTATTCTTTCACCAGTAATGCTCAGTAGATATTGTATTCCTACTACCTGATAGGAAACTGAGGCATAGGCAAGTCAAGTTACAGGCTTACACACTCACATTCATTTGTGATATTAGGTAGACTTAAAGCTGGAATGTTCTAAGCCCAGAGTTCTTTTCATTATACCACCATGCCTCTTCAGCATTAGCAGTTGTAGGTCAATAGATTAGAGCTGGAAACAATATGCTTCTTTAAATCCAATTATAGTATGTAAAAAAGATATGCTATTTTCAGAAAGGAGTTCAGGCTTGTCTGTTGTCTTTCTCAAGGACATATAAGGATGTATGCATGAGACAAAAGACAAAACACAGAGCACACCAACAATAAATGACATTTTACAGTGACATCAAAAATCTTAGGGGATAGACTGAGTATCACCAGATCACATATTGGTAGTTTAGTGATGGCAAAGTTGGGGTTCTAATTGAAAACACTGCAGTTAGAATGGCCCTACTTATCTTAAGCCTCTCAGTACAAAAACTAGTAAGCATACAACAGGCCTGCAAGGTTTCCTGTTGACTAAGTATTTATTTCTGACATAGAAAGCAAAGGCCCTTCCAAAAACAAACACGGTGCCAGGCAGGACATTTAGTGTTTGGAGAGAAGAGGGAATTATTGCTTCACCGTGATAGAAGATACCAGTGGGGTAGATAAATTTCAGATCGGTCGAGTCAGAAACAAATTGTGTTATCAAGAGTCACTTCCATCTATTACCTGTGCTTTTGGTGCAATGCCAGTCTCTGTCTGATGGTAGCAGCCATGCCAGTCCCTCTCCACACTCGGATCTGAAGAGCCACAGCAAGCTACAGTGGTTACCATTGATCTGATGCCATTGGAAACCAATCTGTTAAGCAATCTATGAGGCTAAACAACAGGACTCCTGGAATGGTGTAAGCTTTCCCTAAAACACTCTAAAAGAAGGCAGCAGGGAATCAGATCGCCTCTTAAGTTCAAAGTCCTTTTATCAAAAGAAGGTATAGACTCTAGGTAATCCAAACACACACACATGTGCACACACATACACACACACACAGAAAGAGAGAGAGAGAGAGAGAGACAGACAGACAGAGAGCAAATAGTCCCTCTGTGCCTCACATCCTCACACAAAAAGCCATATGCTTGATCTATCTAAACTAGCAGCTAAAAACCAGTTTCTTACATGCTATGACATGAAGAATTAAGGGGGGGTTCAAGAAGACATCTTTAAGCCACACTTGACAAGTTAAAAGAACAAAACTCGGGAAGAATCGTAACCTGTGTCACATTGTCTAACACCGGCTTCCAAAGTGACTTAGTAGTCGGTTTCGTGTTGCTATTGCAGAACACATGCTGCCAGGCAGAGAATGAAGATGGCTGAAGAGGCTAAGCAGCATGTCCCTGGTGCGAGGTGAGGGCCTCTGTCCGTATCATAACATGACAGAGAAGCAGAAAGGAAGCTGGTTGCCTCCATCGGGGGTTTGGCTGTTATGGGGGTAGCTTGGCTTTCAGAAGCTCTGTTAGCTTGCGAACTCAGCCATTCACAGGACACCTACACTACTCCTTTGATAATAAAGGCATGAGTCACTTCCAAGACATCTTCCATCCAGACATCTCCCTCTGGGCTCCGCCTCTTAAAGGCTCCACTTTCACACTGTTCCACTGGGGACCAAGCTTCCAGCATGTGAACCCTTGGGGGAAAAAACCACGTTCTACACAATACGAATGTGTTCAGGCGTGTTTAAGGCTGTAGCCATATTTGTATATTAAAATAATGAATGGGGTGAAAGAACTGACAGAAGCAAAAGACTCAACCCAATTAGGCAAAGCTGGCTTGTTTGTTGCTGATTTTTGAAACTCCTATTCATCCTTCAATTTGTGTGTGTGTGTGTGTGTGTGTGTGTGTGTGTGTGTGTGTGTGTGTGTGTGTGTGTGTGTGTGTGTGTGTGTGTGTGTGTGTGTGTATTGGGATTTGAACTCAGAGTCTGAGTGCTATCCCTTAGCTTTTTCACTCAAGACTCTATCACTTGAGCCACAGTTCCACTTCTGGTTGATTAGTGGTTAATTGGAGATGAGTTTCATGGTCTTTCCTGTCTGGGCTGGCTTTGAACCATTAGCCTAAGATCTCAGTCTCCATAGTACTAGGATTAAAGGCATGAGTCACCATGCCCAGCTTTCCTCTTTAACTCTTGCCTTATTAGCCACCTCTTACTTCCATTTTCCTCTGGTCTTATGTCCATTATCCTCTGGCCAGTGTCCTTTCTTTAGCAGTAGTCAGGAATTGCTTACCAGTCTTCTGTTTTTTATCCATCTCACTCAGCTCTCTTTCGCCATGCCTGCTCAGTGTCCGCTCATGTCATAGGGCAGGTCTGTCAATGTTTACTGGGAAAATTGAATGACATACAATGCTCACTTGATACAGAGTTCAATATACTCAGTACATATTTCTCTGCAACTAAAAGTGCTCCCTATTTTCTTTGGGGGTCAAGAAAATATCTAATTACATTTGCCATCAGTAACTGAATAGGTACATCAGCAAGACAAACCCCAGACATGTTGTCTACCCAACACTGTCATTCTAGCTCCATAACCCAAGAGAAAAGTTCTGGGAGCCTCTCAACAAGGAAGGGCTACCATGTGTACTACATTTCAATTCATTTGAACTTCCAAGACCCATTTGTGGCTGAGATCTGACTTCAGTGGGATTGCTGGTCAATGCGTAGAGCATAACACCATGGTGAGCCTGGGAATTCTAACCTAGCTTTGCATACAAGCAAAGTACTAAACAACACATCCATTGCCATCACACTAACTCAGACAGAGACCCAACAGTTCCATATATTAACAAAGACACACAGCACTTGAGATAAAAGACAGTGACAGGTCCATCCCCATTTGCCCGGCTTATTTATCTATAAAAATGGAGTAAGTACTGGATGCCAGTGGCTCATGCCTGTTATCTCAACCATGTAACTGGCTGAGTTAGGGAGTATTGTGGCATCTTTTCTATCATCTAGTAGGAAAGTCCCTGGGAGTCCATCTCCACGGAAGAAGCCGAGTATAGTGTTAAGAGCCTGTCATCTCAGCTGCAATGGGAAATGTAAGATAGGGGGATGGGAGTTCAAGCACAGTCCTGGGCACCAAAGTAGACCACATCTCAAAGTAACCAGTGCAAAACAGAGCTGGAGGTATGCCTGAAGCAGTAGAGTGCCTACCCAGCAACTGCAAGGTGTAGTTCCCCCAAAAACAAAAAAGGGGAAATGATCCTATCGTGTCATGAGGAACAGTCACAAAGAGAAAAACAGCACTGCTCTGGAAACATTCATTGTCATTTGTACTCAATAAAAATTACCAATTAGTTCAATCATCACAGCCATTTACATAGTACTTTTGTTATTCACCGAAATCTGCCAAGTATGGTAATAAACACAAAGTGAGCAAGATACAGGCACTGTTCCTAATAAAGGACAACATGTATGGTTCCAGGAACAAATTGATTGATTGGTTAATTAAAACAAAGTAAGATAAAGGTGACAAAAATTGCTAAGTAAGTTTTTCTTGGGTTAATCTGGGCGCTTTATTTATGTGCCTTTTGCAGGTGCATGTATAACTTCCTCACATACAGCATAAAAACCAGGCTTGTATTTGAGCCACACCGCTGACCACTCTCTGCTCCTCTCCCTGGTGTCTGATGGCTACATCGGCCACATCTCTTCTATATCTTCACTGTTTGGTTTGACAGTGAATCTTCCCTTCTCCTTGCGTTATTCCCTTTGCTCCTCTTTACCAGATGAGAAATTCCTCCTTCTCTATCTCTTCTCCTCCATCTTCTCTGTCCTCCAGTGTTTAAATGGCACATACATCCTCTGTACTCATCTAGAACCCTATGGAGAATTCGGTCACAGCACTTAACTTGGTCAATGCTAATAAATGTTTATTTCTTCATCCAAAAAAACTGTTTTCAAATTGTGGCTGTCTGGCACACATAAGCCTTGCATCTAGACAGTATTCACGGTCACCTCTGATGTCTGGAGAGTAGAACTCTCCTAATAATACAATCTGGCCTGAGATTGCTTCCAGACTTTGGTGATTGCACAGAACTTGCTGCTTCATTTCGGGGCAGAGAGATGGGAGTCTCTGAGCTCCAAGGATGAGTTATTGAGGCCTGGGAACCGAATCACACTCCAGAAAATGAGCAGAGTACACACATGCTGATGCATTCATTTGTTTGGAGAAAGCCTGAGGCCAAAATTTTCATCAGCCAGGTTGAAGAAACTCCTTGGGGCATTGAACTAAGAGTGGTAGCAGCTTGCTAGTAAGACAGTGAAGAAAATTGTCATTAATTAATGACACCACCAGCTAAACTGTAACATTTGGAGTCAGGCAGGTAGGATTTTTTTTTTTAGTATCGATCTCCATTCTACTTTGGGAAAATTACTTATTGTGAGAACCATGTTCATATGTCCAAATTCAAAGAATGGATTCAGAGACCCAAAGTCTAGCAAAAGGGAGACTTTAACAGCTATCTTGCACAACTGGGTATTTGGTAAGCAGGCAGCTAGAGAGTGGTTACAGCAAGCCTTCTGTCATCCTACTGTGGTGGTCCTTTACCTGGCTCCTCATTGGTTGAGTGTTATGGGGTGTACCCTCTTCCCAGAGGCTGCCCAAATTTCCATTGTTTCCTTCTAAAGTAAGATCCCATCTTCCTTCCCACCTGCAGCTTTTCTTTCTTCACAAGGCTATTTTCTTCACTCTCCTTTGTTAACAGGGTGGTCCATCCCTGACATCTTGTTTTCTTAAGGATTTTCCAGGTGCACAAACTCCACAGTTTCTACAATGCAAGCAAGCTCCTAGCCATTTTTAACTCAGAGTTGGGTCAGATACATAGCTTTGAAAAGGGACTACTGTTCATTATGTTTAAGAAAAAGATACAATTTGTGACATGTCCAACACTTGTTTCAGGAAAAAAAAATCATCTCATCCCAGGTAGTGGTGTAAAGAACTAAGTGGTATTGGGAGCATGATCGAAACTTTTAAGCAGGCAGATCTGTAACCTGCCTGTACAAATATCTGCAGAACTATACTTTTGTCCCAAGTCTAAGAGAACTATAATAGGAAGGGAAGGGAAATGCAGAGATTCTCTGTCCCCATCCTCACCTCCCACTCCGGCTTCTGGCTCATTTTTGTAGCACTTATTGAGAGTTTAAACCTTCCAAGTTTCGGCAAACAGTTTGCACTTTTGTTCTTTCCTCAATGTCAGGAACACTTTTAAGCAAAAATTATTGGTTTTATACATTTTCTTGGCACCCGATGGTGTGTAATGACAGATCTAGGCTAGGCCTCTGCTGATTCCTGGCAAAGAGACCCAGGATGCATTTTCTAGGAGAAGGGGAAAAAATGGCATGTGCCATCCACGGGAGCACAAAAGAGACTCTTAGGTGTCAAGCCACTCACCGGCTCACTTTCAGTTAAAGACAATACCAGGTGTTAATTTCCATCTATTAAATATCAGTGACGATTGAGTCTTTGTTATATCGGCATGTCTTCTATTACAGGAAATGAAACCAACCTGTAATGAACTATACGGATGTCTGCACCCCACCCCCACATGGTGGCTGGGTGGCCTGAGGTAACTGCCTTGAAGCTTTTTCTAATCTGCATAAACCTGCATACACTCAGCAGTCTGGCCTCTGTAAAATTCCTGGACCAGGATAAATACATAATTAACTTTCACTCCTTTCCTCCTTGCTTCTGGGCACATGCTTTTCCTCCTGGGAACATGTTTACCTACCCATCCCTCCAAGGAATAGGCAATGCATCCAACCCATAGGGCCCGGGGTGTCTCCTAAAGAGCAACCCTCCATTGCTATTGGATGAGTGTGCCCTTGGGGGTCTTCATAGCCACCTTATGGTGCCCTGTAAGTGGGGTGAATGAGCAGCCACCTGGAAAAAGCCCTCAGGCAGATCTGCAGAGATATGCTGGCACATGGAGAGAGAGAGAGGGAGAGAGAGAGAGACAGACAGAGACAGAGCGGCAGAGAGAGACAGAGACAGAGACAGAGAGGGAGAGAGAGAGAAGAAGAGAGGGAGGGAGGGAGACAGAGAGAGTGTGCATGTGGGTGGGCTGTAAGTCTTCAGTAGAAGGTGTAGGAATGGGTGGACACTCACTGGCTGCTGCAGTTCAGACTCAGAATTAGATTTGAGAGTGACCAGAAGGTGCTGCTAAGCACTGGTAATGTGCTACTAGATTCACAGTTGAGCTGAGGGGCCAAGGGTAGGTGTGAGTGCAGGGGGCCAATCAAGCCCATAAGTCTGGTTCGATGCACTTGCCTCCCCAGGGGCTTTGCCCATCTCAGACCCAGACCCATGGTCCGACTAAGGCACCGGTGAGGTCAACTACAACTCCTTCGCATGGTTTCTGAAGTTCTGTATTTTCCTGCAACCTTAAATTCATACTTAAAGCACTGTGCAATGTCTTCTTCCCTGATCTAACATGAGCAACTATTTCAGGCTATTTACAGAGTTTAATTGAAACTTTGACTGAGCTCACAATCCAATAAACCCAAACAAAAGCCCGAGGCCTTTCTAGCATAGATGCTGGCAAGAGTTCTCCCTGATGGGCAACATGTTGGTCACTGTACAAATACAGACCCTGGGGTTAGATTGTCCAGGTTTAATCTCCCAAGTCGTCCACTCATTTCCTGTGCTACCTTAGCAAATGCATTAACTTTTTGCGTTCATCATCTGCTCTCTAAAATGGGACAGATCATACCACCTAGCGTGTCACATACTACTGTAAAAATTTAATGAGTTAGTAAGGTGTAATAAGAACATTAACTGGGTCAGGGTAAACTTTGCTGGTTACCTCATTTCTTCTTTAGCTCCTAGCGTCAAGCCCTCTGTTTATGGTATTTTTTTTTTTTTTTGTCAGTTGTGGGGCTTGAACTCTGGACCTGGACGCTGTCCCTCAGCTCTTCAGCTCAAGGCGAGTGCTCTACCACCTGAGCCACAGCGCCACTTCTGGTTTTAAGTAGTTTATTGGAGATAAGACTTTCACGGACTTTTCTGCCCTTTTCGTGATCCTCAGAGCTCAGCCTCCTTAGTAGCTAGGATTACAGGCTTGAGCCACCGGCGCCTGGCTTGTTTATGATATTTTTATTAGGTCAGTTGAGGGAATGAGTACTTCCTGTTTGCTCCCACCCCACTGTAAACTTCGTGATGGTCCCAAACAGCATTTTGCTAATTGCAAAAACTTAAGTGCTGGAATGGTAGTTGGAGCATTGAAGACCTCAAGGTATTTGCTGACTGAGAAAATGAAAAAGTATCTGTATACAATAAATGTATTTGCTGCAATCCCATAAAATGCTGGAAAATGAGTGAAAAGTTGGCTTTAGCTTCCCAAGGTTGACCAAAAACTTTCTAGATGAGAAATAATTTCAGAAATACATAAGAGCATTTCCATCATCTTTGTTAGAAAACATCCATTTTACGAACAATTAATTTCTCTTGTTCTCCTTTCAATAATCAACCTTCAAAAGAAAGGTACATTTTGATTTTTTTTCCTAGAGCAGATGAATGCCTGCTTTATAAAAAAAAAAGTAATTCAAGCCAAAGTAGTTTTATCTCTCTGAAATACTTGTTTATTGTGGTATTTTTTGCTAATTGCTTTGTGGAGAATAGAGGCCTATATAATAATTGAACTGATGCATACCTATCATGTCTTGTGGATGCTGATGACTGTAAATCTACTGGAAAGCCTTTAGTGATAGGTGGCACTCAAATTCATCATTCTTTCCCTGACTATTACTTTTCAGTGTGAAATAAACCAAACTGGACACTCTCACACATATGGAATTTGAAACATGATCCAGGCTAAATACAAATTCCAGATATTAGCTGTGATATTCCTCAAACATTTAGATTGGGATAGAGGTCAAGGGTCCATTTGTAAAGAGAATTTCTAACACCATCATGATCTTTATGGTGTGGAAGGATGTCTTCATGTACATGCTTGATATTACACAGAGACTGTATGGTCTAAGCATTTGGAGCTTTTCTTACATAATCATATTTTACACTGAGAGATTTGCATTCATAAAAGTTTTTACTACCAATACTAGTGATTTTTGAATGGTGTATCACCAAAATATGGTTTTAGCTCTTCTTTTAATAGCCTTAATGATAAAGTAGGAGATTCAACAATTGTTCTGTGTGTGTGTGTGTGTGTGTGTGTGTGTGTGTGTGTGTGTGTGTGTGTGTGTGTCTGTGTCTGTGTCTGTGTCTGTGTCTGTGTCTGTGTGTGTGTGCGCCAAGTTCGAAATCAGGGCCTGGGTTCCACTTCTGGCTTGTTTGGTACTTATTTGGAGATAAGAGTCTCACCGGCTTTCCTTCCCAGGCTTATGTTGAATGTCGATCCTCAGATCTCAGCCTTCTAAGTATCTAGGATTACAGGTTTGAGCCACTGGCCCCCAGCATCATTGTTCATCTTTTACTGAAATACTTAATGCAGCCAATAAAACTTAATTTTCAACATATAAACTGTCAGGAAAGACATGTGGCTCACCACGCACCCTGAATAGCCCAGTGATCTCCTGGTCTCCTGGCTCAAGGTGCCCTTCATGCCGCTTGGCTAAGTGTGCTGCAATTTGTTGCATTCAATATGGGGGACTACAGAATTGGACACTGTCTTGGTGTACTTTGTCTCTTTTGGTCAAAACTTTTCATCTAGGAGGTAGAGGTGGATACACAAGAGGTAGAAAGGGCAAATGAGTCAATGATTATAGCTCAATACGCCATGTGCCAGGACAGGGCTGTGTGGAGAAGTGTGTCAGTTAGTACAAATGTCTCTTGTGAGTGGAAATGCCAGGTGAACTGGACATGGACAGGCAGGTACAAAATGAGCCTCACCAAGGGGGGGAGAAAGAGAGAGAGAGAGAGAGAGAGAGAGAGAGAGAGAGAGAGAGAGAGAGAGAGAGAGAGAGAGAGAGACAGACAGACAGACAGACAGACAGACAGACAGACAGACAGACAGACAGACAGACAGAGACAGAGACAGAGACAGAGAGACAGAGCATAACACATTCCCACATTCCCTACCTATCTTTCCAGTAAGTGTAATTGTTGGCAAAGCCCCTGCCGACTATCTGGTGATGTTGGTCAACTGGGTGAATTCTGCCTCTCTGGTGGAAGGCAGTGTCAAGTCCTCTGCACACAGGAGGCACCAGGGCTAGTTCTGCTGATGTTGCAGAATGGGAAAGCAGATAGGCTGCTCACCCTTTGTCAAGCTGACAGCAGGAACTAAAAAGGCAAGGAGGCCAAATGTTCGCTGAGATGAAGCATCTTGATGGGGAAGTTGAAGCTGAAATCAACTTAATGAGGACAGGAGGTGGCTTTAGGCTTACTGTGTTTTTAAAGATTGTACCGCACAGCCAGATAAAACCTCAAAAGATCGACTTAAAAGATATTATAAGGAAAGAGATAAGGCCTCCAGGAAGCCTCCTGTGCTTACGATCTGCATAAAACATCACTTTATCAGCACCAGCTAGCTCACTTGTAAGTCAAACTCTGAAATTCAGAAACGGAGGATGTCTTTTCAGACAGCTTAATACCAGAGGACCCAATTAACTGGGGACGGGGGCGGGAGGGGGAGTGAGGGGGAGATAACATTGTACATAATGAGATCATCGGGGGTATGCAAATGAAACCCCACAGTCTGGGGATACTGTGATGGCGAAGGTATTTACACGAATCATTATACTTCTCTGCCTCAGTCCCGTGTCCATGTGAAGTCACCCTCTGGCTGTAGAGTCTCCAGGCCCAGTCAAATCCCGGGGCCAGTCCCTGGGGCATGCACATCATCTCTTAGGAGCCCAAAGCTGAGCCTTGTCCGTGCCACACATGGACAGAGTCTCTGAGCAATGTGTTTCCTGCAGCCTGCAAGTTATGTTTAGTAGAACAGTCACAAAACAACTTTTAAAAAGTAGTGATTTTTTTTTTGGGGGGGGGGGTGAACCTTGCTAGGTAATGCATTCTGTGGATCCAACTTCTTATAGGATAGAGACTATTGTCTTCCTCTCTTGTACCTGACCAAAATCCAAGGCTGAAGAGGACTACGTGGCTTGTTCATAACTGCTCAGTGGAGAGCAGAGCCTCTGGGATATTCTGAGGAATACTTGATGCAACCTTCATGTCTTTGTGAAGTGTGGTGACAGTGGACTAACACCTCAGAATTCCACATCTGTCTGGTGGCCCATGTATTGCAGGATGCCTTCCTCTTTGGCTGTCCTGCAATTTCTACCCTATCCCTGCCTACCTCCTTGGTCTCTGAAGAAAATAGTTTTTTGTTTGTTTGTTGTTTGTTTTTTTGCTTTCTGCTTATGCCCATCTACGGCATACCTGGAGGTTTTCTGTTTTTCTAGCTCCAGCCCCTCTAAGGCACCTGCTGTCAGGTGTGTCTAGGGGAGGAGGAAACATGAAATAACTCTTAAGTGTTTGAGGGTAATCAGATTCAATTTAACCTCTCTCTATGAGATCATTCATCCAGCCTGTGTCTGAACTCAAACTTAATTCATGTTCTGCACTTTGAATACTATACAGTTTTAAAAGAACTAGTAGAAAGCTCCAAGATCTTTCTTTAAAATTTTGCCATTAAAAAAAAAATAAGCAAGACTTCAGCTTTTATAGTTTCCTGATTTTTGTTTACTCCGGCTCAGTGGTTGGAACCCATGCTGACTCTACATCCCTACGCTTTCTCATTATCTGTCTCTAGTAAAGAGAAGGCTTTAGGCTTTGGGCTACATTGATGCTTTTTGAAAGAAATGTCTTGCTATTTTCATTTGTTGTTACCACTACACAATACCTGAAACTAGGTAACTGATAAACAAAAAGTCTGCTTTGCCTCGTGTCTGTAGAAAGTTGAGAAGTCCAAAAGCCTAGTACCAACAGCTACTCAGCTTTTCACGAGGGCTATGGGTTGCTTCAATTCATGCTGGAGTCTGAAGGATGACTGTATATAAAAAAAATAGCAATCTTACTTTATAGAAATTACACTCAGGATAACTGACTCAGACCTGTGAGAACAGCACTAATCCACTCATGAAGTCAGTGTCACAATAAATAACCTAATCATCTGTTAAAAGTCCCACCTACCAACACTGCCAAAGTTATAATAATAAAATTTCAGCCTGAATTTTAGAGGGAACGAATTATATTCAATCTTCAGCTTGGCTCTTTCCCTTTATAATCCCACCCTTCTTAGGAAGTGAAACCACTTAAATCCTACCTCAAGATTTATCAGTAAATGTTCTGATCGGCACCATCCCTGAGTTGTAACTAAATGCATAACTCTTGGCAGAAAAGGTCAAAAGGGTCAGAACTAGAGAAATGTAGCGATTAGATGGAATGGCCACATATAAGACCACTGCCTATTAATAACTCTTACTCATGAAGGTGTGAAGAGACTCCCTTCCTTGACAGTATTTAAGACTATTGGGTTAAGGTTTCCTGTTGAAGAAATTTATTGCATGGGGGGGGTCTTCCTGGGTCATTCAGAAAATCAGAGAAGCAACACATTCCTCTGCCCCCCCCCCGTCTATATCTCTAGGCACAAGAAAATATAGAAACTGTAACTAGTATTCCTAGTCATTGTCTATTAGAATTTTTTTAAATTGGGCCTTAAAAGATTCTACTTGCAGGATAATCTTATCATGTGAGCTGAAAAGCCCCAAAACCGTGTGCAAATGACCATATAAGATGATGCTAAGTGAAATGAACCCCAAGATATGGACACAAGAGTTCTGTCTTGATTGTTATTGTTTTAAGTGTGCCATGTGATTTTATTTTGTTGTTGTTGTTGTTTCCTTTGTTTGTGCTTTCCCCTATGGCATACCCCCATTTGTCACTGTACTCGATTTTGATACCTTGCATCTTGTCTAATCTGGGGAGGGGAAGGAGAATGACAAAATGCTGAGACAAGGATACAGGATGACCCATTGCAACAAAGATATCCACAGGACAGTATATTGGACACGAGCTTTACAACTTGGGGCAGCGAGGGGGGAGCTGGGGGAGGGAAGGGATAGTGGGACAACAACAAGGAAGGGAAGGGGAAACAATGACCAACAAGTGATGTACTCACTGCCTTATTCATAACTGTAGCCCCTCTGTACAACATCTTAACAAGTAAATTGAAAAAAAAAAAAAGATTCCACTTGCAGCCAGGCACCTGTGGCTCATGCCTGTAATCCTAGCTACTCAGGAGGCTGAGATCTGAGGATTGAGTTTCAAACCCAGCCCAGGCAGGAAAGACCGTGTGACTCTTCTTTCCAATAAACCACCAGAAAGCCAAAAGTGGTGCTGTGGCTCAAGTGGTAGAGCACTCGCCTTGAGCTGAAGAGCTGAGGGACAGCACCCAGACCCAGAGGTCAAGCCCCACAACTGACCAAAAAAAAAAAAAAAAAAGACTCCATTTGCAACTTTGGTATTCTGAACCATTTGTCTCTAATTTTGGTCTTCTGTAGTTGGCAGTGAAATAAATGTGGATTCTTTGTTGGTAATTAACAGGAATAAATGAGAAGTATTACATTGTAGGAGGTATAAGATTTGCCTCAATTTACATAAGAACAAAAGGCTCTGAGTCTATCTTGTTACCACACTAAGAAAACTTCTGACTCAAGCCTACATCTAAAAGGTTCATCTAATACTCATAAATCAATTTGTGTATGTCCATTAATGTGTGCTTATGATTAACTTAAGGGGGGCTAAAATTCTGATGGCTGTGGCAACAGTAGTCCTGCTAGATATTTAATATTACCTCAGCCATCAAGAAAAGTCTCTAACAAAGTGAGTCTGAAAACATTATTGGGCGAAGCATAATTTGCTTCTGAAATGCCAGGTAATTTAATTTGTGTGTCAGTTGACTTTTACCTGGCATGCCTAGTTTTACAACTTTGTATGTGTGCTTGTGTATATAGTTGTGTTTGTATGTGTTTGTATCTGTGTGTGTGTGTGTGTGTGTGTGTGTGTGTGTGTGTGTGTGTGAGTGTGTTTGAGCACCTTCAGGACAGTTCTTGAATTTCTGTGATAAAGTTAATGTAATATTCAAGGTCAGTGAAAAAGCAAGTATTCAAGAGCTATCTTTCAAAAAAGGATGACTTCAAAATAATGTTGTCTAAAGCTGTATGACCAGATATAGACATATGATGTTAATGCATTTTATTTCCTCATGATTATAATTCAGTTTAATGAGTATTTGGGCCAATCAAAATGTGTCTTGTAAGTTTTTATTTTATAAACAAGTATTAAATTTTATTTTCCTCCTGGGTCATCACTAAAAGTATTTTATTGGAAAAGAAACATTTTTGTCTACGTTCAAAAGTTTTTAGGCAAATTTTTCAAAATACAAATTAAAAAGGAGACAAAACGAAATCAGGAAGTAGAACAGAGATAGAGAGGTATGAGGCTGGTTTGGGGAAAGGACACACTAAAGAATTCCTACAGAATTGTTCTCAAAATGAAAGAAAAAGTCTCATAAGAACAAAACCCCAGAAGATGAATTAAAAAACGAACTGTATGAACACACTGCTGAAGACAGCAGGGACGAACACCTCCTTACCTGCTGTCGATGAGCCACATGGAAGCCGCATTCTTCTCAGCAACAAAGATTTTGCATTTTGTCTTTATTTCCTTCTTCACAGGAGGAGAAGTGTTTGCCCAGAGGATGCTCTTTTTATCAGCTGATAGCATCATAGTTCTTGCATTAGCTGTCACTGATTTCAGTGTGTGAACCACTCAGATATTCAGGGGTGCAGGTGCGAGGTAGCAGACAATCTGCAAGGACTGTAGCATGTCTTCACAAGTTCTTTGGAAATCTCCCGAGTGAGGACTGAGATTTAAGTACACACTCTCACCATCCATTTCCAGGCATCTGAACTGGCTTTGCTGGCTGCTTCTTAACCAAGAGAGGGAAGCAGAAGTGACTACCTCATTTCCGAGACTATGTTATAAAAGCCAGGATATGTCCAATATGCTAGCTAGGGATTTGACCTCTGGACTCCTAAGCTGCCATGAAGTAGTGGGACTGCTCTGACACAGCCATGGTGTTAGGGAGCTCAATCTAATCTGCATGGTAAGGTCACACAGCAGGACCTCCAGAGTACAGGAAGAGAGACAGAACAGTGATCTCATTCCCCCACTGCTCCAGGGCAGCTACCAACACATGCCAAGTTGAAATTACCTAGCTGGGTCCTTTGAAAGTCCTGATTTTTTAAAAGTGTGGAAAAGCACAGAATAGTATTTGTTGTGTTACGCCATTATGTAACAAATAAAGAATAATCTAGCATGGGTAGGAAAGAGATGGATGAGATTGTTGAAAGGGGTGACATAGATCAAGATATATTGTATTCATAAGTTACTTTGTTAAATGGCAACTGCTTTGTACAACTACTTAAGGATAATCATAAATAATTTTAAAAAGAATACCCTGAAAGAAATAAGAAGGGGAATTCTAAGAAATATTAAATAGATTTCTTTTTTTTAAATTTTTTATTGTAAAGATACTATACAGAGCAAGGTAATGAGTACACTTCCTATTGAGCATTGTTACCCCCTCCATTGTTTTCCCCTACCATCCCTTCCCTCCCTACCTTCCCCAAGGTTCTTTTTTTAAATTGTGATTAAGTGATTACATAATTTCCCAAATTTCACAGTATTGTGGAATAATGATGCTCATTTAAAGTCACAAGTTCATTCCAACTTTCCTGGAGCAAATTGTCTATCACAGTCTATAACATATAACGGTGTACACATATACACCATACATGTGATAATCAGCATGGGGATATTTAGTAGTGGTTCAACCAGATGAGTGGGAGTTCTTTGTTTCTTAAGTCCTGTTAATTTTGTCGTATCACCTAACATTTTGGATTTAGCATCCACTTATCAGGGAGACCATGTACCGTTTGTCTCTTTGCTCTTGGCTTACCTCGCTCAACATGATTCCTTCTAGCTCCATCCATTTCCCTGCAAATGCCATTATTTTGTCATTTCTAATGGCTGCATAATATTCCATTGTGTATAGAAACCACAATTTTTGGATCCATTCATCTGTGGTGGGGCATCTGGGTTGTTTCCATATCCTAGCTATTGTGAACAGTGCTGCAATAAACATGGAGGTTCACGTGTCCTTGTATATTGGTTCCTGTTGTTCAGGGTAGATGCCTAGAAGGGGTATGACTGGGTCATAAGAGGGAGGTCAATCTTTAGCTTTCTAAGGACCCTCCAGACTGCTTTCCAAAGTGGTTGTATAAGTGTACATTCCCACCAGCAGTATAATAGGGTTCCTCTTTCTCCACATCCCCTCTAGCATTTGTTGGCTGATTTGTGGATATGGGACATTCTGATTGGGGTAAGGTGTTTTCTCAGGGTTGTCTTTACTTGCATTTCCTTCACCACTAGGGATGATGAACATTTCCTCATGTGTTTCATTGCCATTTTTATTTCTTCGTCTGAGAAGTCCCTCTTTAGTTCCCTTGCCCATTTAGTAATTGGTTTGTTAGGTTTGGGAGAGATTAGTTTCTTGAGTTCCTGTAGATACAGGATGTTAACCCCTTGTCTGATATATTGCTGGTAAATATTTTTTCCCAATTAGTTGGTTGTCTTTCTAGCTTGGTTGCGTAAGTAGATTTCTATTAAGTAGAATTCTAACACAATGAAACCCTTTTGTACAATTAGTCTATGCTAATGTAAGTGAAAGTAATTCTAAATTCAATAGGGCAACCAGGAAGATATAATTGATTTAAGGGAAAAATCCCCAAAGCCCAAATTCACATGGAGCACAAGAATGCTGAAATTCATAGGCAGATGGAAACAAAGCTAGTTCTTCTTCAGAAGATCAGGGAAGGCAGTTACACCTCTCACAGATCGAACAAAAATTGCACAAAGACTGTAGAAGCAGAAAATAAAAAGATTTGGGCAGGACCCCTAAGGAGTTGGAATAATTTTCCCAATGAAGTGACATTAACTTGATTTTACATAGGGATGGTAGTCTTGGCGAGAGTAAGCTTTATGGGTATATAAATATAAAAGTAAGTTATGAGAAATTACATTATAATAAACATACTAATACTTTATTGCTTTATAAAATGCTCTAGATGCATATTACATATATAATACACTTTCACACTATTATTTAAATTGCCATAGTGGATTCAGTTATATGCATGCACTATCAATAATTTAATTCCTTATGAATGAACATTCACTTTTTGGCTGTTGCAGACAATACCAAAAAAAAATGACACGTGCGCGCGCGCGCGCACACACACACACACACACACACACTCAATTGCTGCATTGAACTTCCAGAGAGCATACACACACACACACACACACACACACAATTGCTGCATTGAACTTCCAGAGAGCATACACTTGCCTGAACATGTTGTAGAGCAAGATTAATTAAAGAGAATTGCTGGGTAAATGAGATAGAGGCAATATAAAATTTGGAATAGGTTGAGATAGGTTGATTCTTCTTTGAAAGTTTTACAAGATTAATTTTCCTTCAGCATTGTATGAGTAGCTTTATTCTATCACCCTATGCCCACCAATACTTCTAATCTTTGCTAAAATTATAGGCTAAAATGCATCTGATTTTTTTATGGTGACTTTCTTATTGTGAGTTTGAGTACATTTTCACTTATTTTCTATGACTCATGTTTGGCAATAACATACTTGTGTTATTTTCCTGTTGTCCTATAGACATAATTGGCAGAGTTGTTATAGCTTTTGTTTATTTTTTTGTCATAATTCCTACTATAAATCCAAAATGTTATTTTAAATTTTAAGCTTTTTTGTGGCTCTAGGGCTTTTAACTTAGGGCTTTGCTATATTAATGTACATGTTATAAGAAAAAGTAGTGATAGGATTTATAGAGTTCCTGTTCTCTTCCTATTTGTTTAAATCTAGAATAAATTTCTAAAATGAAAATGTTTAGGGAAATTGATTAGAGACATTCCTTTTCTTTGAAAGAAAGAAATAGAAATTTGTGATAGTTTTAACAAAAACAACAAGTACTTTCTACACTGCTTCCACTACTTCCACCAGGCTGGATTGGTGTTTGGTGACTTGGTTGGGAGCAAAGCTTCTCTAAAGACTAAATGCAGGAAACTTAGGTGGGAAGGATTACAAGAGGCAATGGGTATCAGGTTCAGGGTGGCTGAGAGTTTCCTAGTCAGGATACATTATAGTAAAAATACATACAGAGAGACATAAAAATATAGGTAGAAAAATGCATGTAGAAAAATATATGGACGTAAAAATATATATGGGTAAAATGTCTATCACAAATACCAGGTATGGTTTTTGTTTTAATGAGAAGAAAAGATCATCTCCTTAAGAAAACTGTGCATGGCAATTCATGAGCAGACAGGGGACCAGTTCGCAGCAGAACAGGCAGGAAAAGGCAGCAGGAACTGAATGACCACAGAATTTTGTAGAACATGTGGGCCAGCATTGGATACTCCAAATCAAACTTTTATTTACACCATATGAAGAGGTTGGCCTTAGTTCATGCTTGTGTAATGGGGAAACCAAACTGAACTAGAGGTTGTGAAAGCTGGCTAACAGAGCCCACGGTGTTGGCAGGGGGATACTGAAATTGGGCTCAGGGAAATGGCCAGCCATCTCTTTGGTGTCTGCATTTTGGACAGTGATCTTTGCTACACGTGATTTCCTGAAGCTAATTCTCGATATCTACAGAACAAATCAGTGAAGTCCCTTCGTGACTAATACTTTTCATTGTCCTGTTTTTCAAAAATGAGGGACACAAGATAGAGTTACTGAAAATAGCCTTCCAACATACCAATAACAACAACAATAAGGAAAACCTCTTATTTATCTTACTGTTGGAAATATACTGATCTCTAAACCATTGTTCCTTGACGGACATTTTTTTAAAAAAAGAATGGGGCCTGGGAGTGCTCAGCAGTCTCCAGGAGGCCTGAGAAGTCTGCCACGCAAGGCTCTAGAGAGAGCCATGCATGTGGGATATGACCGTGACATATCTGGTACAGGTCAGTGTCTCCTGCAAGCAGACAGTTTTATGCACAAACAATCACAGGGCAGGCTAGGAGTGACCTCTCGAGAATGCCTTTTCATCTGTTTATCTGCATGCAGACTGAATACAGTCTCTTAAAGGGAGACAGAGCCGGGCAATTTCTCTTCTTACCAAAGACTAAACTTGAAGCTCAGGGTTCATTGGACTCTGTAGGATGACTAGGATAAGTTATAGGATACTTCTAAAAAGAAGAATTTCATTCTCTTTGGATTATTGGTGGTGTTGGTACCACGTCCTAAGTGGATATAGAACTAGTATTTCCTTGAGCAATTTTATTTATGAAAATAGAACGATGCTTATTTTGATCTCTTGTGCAATTTTTTGTTATTAAAATGATTTATATATTCGAAGTTAGATCTTGGCTCAAATGTTCCTTTGCCACCTCTAGGGAAATGTGGTTTCTATTTTAAAAAGCTTAGGGAAGATTTGGAAGCAAAAACTAAACATAAATAAACAAGTAAGTAGAAAAACCCAAAATGGGAACAAGAAGACAATTGTGCTCATTAGTTCTTCTCAAAGGAAATGTTCAAAGTTCGTTGGAGAAAAGACTCTCATTATTCAACTTCAGCATTCTGTTCCTGAGCAAGATTACATCCAAGTTAAAGCAAAAGTTAAATAGTACACTCTCTTGAATTAAAATATTATGACCATGACTCAAATGCTTCAGCAATTGTTATGTAAGCATTCATTTCCATGTATAAGGTAGGAACTTTACTGCTGGTTGCTGACTTTAGGTGTCTTCTGTTGTTCATTTCCATTCACCTGGCTTTGACAGATGAGGAAACTGAGGATGGGAGTGGTCCTGTCTCAGGGCTTACATCTCCTGCGTACTAAGTGAAATAATGGAACCAAAGCTCCCAAAGTGTAAATGTCACCATATCCCATGTCCCATTATCCTGTGGTAATGGATCCTCTTTTAGCTTGGATTGCATTGAGGCTTTGCTGCAGGCCCTGAAAAAAACTATACAAAAGGAGACAGAGGCTTCGATATTGGAGGGATAAGGGGCCTGCGTGCCTCACTCTCCTCGAGGGTTTAACCTAGGAACGCTGAACACTTTAGGTTGCATAATTCTGTCATTGGACGACTGTTTGATGCATGAAATTCTAACAATATTCGTGGCTTCTGCCATCTTAGATGCCTGCAGTGTTCCTTTGCTGTTACAAAGAAAATGTCTCAGGTATTACCACATATTTCTTAGGGATAAAAAATTCTCCTCTGGTGGAGAATTAAACTGAAGCTCTCTGGTGTTTAAGAGTCCTGTGGATTTTTTTTTTTTTCCTGCTGAATTATTTTCCTCAAGGTCTAACCATGGAAGTGATTTAAATATGTATTGATGGAGTGCTGTCTTTACTGATGGATTCTCTCTTTCTGTCCTTTTCTAAAAACACTACTTTTGTCCCTAGAAGTCTGAAATACCTCAGAATATCAGAAGACAAATCAGGGCCAAGCAAAAGGCCACCTCCTTCAGAGTGCCTTTGCTTGCCCTTTTAAAGAATTGAATTTGTGTCTTATTTTCCTCCCCCCATAGTTCCTCAGGGGTTTCCCCTTCCACATTCTGCTCTTCCAGAAATAAATTTTGCTGTGCCCCAAGCTCAGGGTCTCCCTAGTGTTCTGAAGTCTCTTGGTAGATGTGTATGTGAGGATACATTTATAGTAATGGCCTGGTGTCCAGCTGCTTGACCTCTCTGTCCTGCTTCCTCTCCTTCCTGAGACACAGCCATAAGTCTGTACCTATGGGTGGCTGAAACTTGGTGGATGAATATTCAAGTTTCTTTCCCCCTACAGGGGAGATGATGATTTATGATCTCCTAGAGCTCTTAGTGGGACTATATTTTCTGTATATGCCCTGTCTTTCCAATACCTCTGCTAAGGTATAATTACCCACAGATTTGAGGAGACGATACATATTCTCAACGCTTTATGTCTGTTGTTGTTGTAGTCTTTATTGTAGGGATCAAGTCCAATCAGTCATGCTAGGCAAGTACTCTACCACTTCGCTATGTCCTCAGCTCCCAACAACTTGTAAAGGGCAAACATGAAGGAGCCAGTATTGAAACACAAGCCTGTGTGGGTAAAAGATAGCATCTTCATGTCCCATCTTCAAGGCGATTCTGAGGGTTCTCAATGATCTCCAGAAAGTTTCTGGAAAACATCTCAAGAACCAGTAATGCTAAAAAATCCAAACAAGTCTTGAGTGTCCTAAAAAGTTTGTTTCCTTGAAGTACTCAGGCCAGCACTGTACACCACGGAATGCATGATGAGGCCACAGAACTGTGATCTTACTTCTCAGATCATCTTGTTCAGTTCCTGCCCAAAGCATTCTCCGGGGATGTACGATCCTGAATAGAGGGAAATGCAAGATAAATACATTTCTTTTGCCGTGAAATCTCCTGTGGAAAATGCTGTATAGGCTTTTATGCTGAGAAAAGCCTCACTTCTCATGTGAAAAGGCATGTGTCTTTTTTGGGCATTTCACAGCTAATTTATGAACTATCATTTCCCTTTCCAGAAAGGGTACAAGGAATCACTACATTTACATGGACTCTTCACTGTATTTGGGTGATATTTCCATTCTATTCTGTAGATTTTTGTTGTTGTTGGTAGTGGTGGTGGTAGGGCTTGAACTCTTGGCATGGGCGCTGTCCCTCAGTTCTTCAGGTCAAGACTAGTACTCTACCATTTGAACCACAGAGCCACTTCTGCTTTTCTGAGTGGTTTATTGGAGATAAGAGTCTCACAGACTTTCCTGCCCCGGCTGGCTTTGAACCATGATCCTCAGATCTCAGCCTTCTGAGTAGCTAGGATTAAAGGTGTGAGCCACCAGCGCCCAGCTTCGGTTGATTTAAATCTACCTATTTGCAAGTTCCAATAATGATGTTACACAATAAGCACAATGGGAAGAATAATAAGTGTGATTATAAATGAATTTTGGGTTATACTTCAGGGTCTATGATTCACATCTCCTAGGTATATGTGGTACAATGGCAGAAAGCTGAACAACAGAGTAAATAAAGGAATTAATATTATATATAATAATATAGTATGGCTGTGTATGTAGAATGTATTCAGATATAAAGTTATGGGTTTATTAGTGACCAGCAATATAAAGACAAATAAGCAGGAAGATAGAATGCTGGACACAGAGAGGGGTCATTTGTTAAGTGTGGTCCAGGGCACATCTCTGAGCAGGTGGCATTCGGACAGGGACGGGATGAGGGGAGGGCACCAGGTAAGGCAGGTGGGAGGAGCAAATGCTCTGTCGTGGTACAGAGGGAGTGGAGCCAGGGGCAGGGTGGCCAGATGGCTGTGATGACAGAGGGGCCAGACTGGAGCACAGTAAGGGCTCCGATGCCTTGGTTTGCTGCCACCGAGCAAGGGAAGTGACATCACCTAGCTTACACTTGGCAAGACCAGCTTGGCAGCTCTGAGAACCCTCTGCATGTTGATACTGGGCTATAGAAGGGTAATGAAGATGGTGCTGCCAGCCAGGGCGATCATGGAAGGAGCTGAGAGACCGTCTGACCCAGGATGGTACTGCAGAAAGGCAAGTGAGGCGGGGAGAGCCAGCATTCACACCTGCGTGCTTATTTTGCCAGCCCTGAGATGCTGGGTAACTCACCCCAGGTCTGTGGTTCTGGGTGTTCAATATGACTCCAGCCAGTCACAGTGACTATCTCTCGTGACCCACTCAGGGTCTGGCTTGTATTTGGACTCTAACTGCTGCCAAAGGAAGCATCATCCCCAAATTTAGTAGAGTTGAACCATAGTGTATGGTCCAGGAGTGTGGATTGTTCTTTGATTCACCGGCTGGGGCGCAAAGGTGAAGTAGTTTCAGTCTTCCTTACAGGTCTCCTTTCACAGCAAGCTAGTTGTTTCTGAATTCTTATATTTTAAGCATGGGGAAGTGGAATCTTCAGGTACTTGAAGCCCAGGTTCAGAAGATTCACAAAGTCACCCTTGGTGGGGGGAGAGAAGGAGGGAGGGAGGGAAAGACAGAACACATTCACATGACTTATGATATATAGCGTAATATTTTACTTTTGGTTGTTAATCTCTTATTCTGCTGGGTGTATTTATTAAAATTTATCAAATGAATGAGCAGTGTGGCTTGGAATAAATAGAGTTTCCATCTGGATGGAGTTTAAAAAATATTGTAGAGCATGGCACAAACAGTTTCTCACCCACAAGAGAGAGGAAGGCACTATCAATTTTCTACCCTGGATATTAAGGGGAAGTTTCAGGGTAGCAGAGAGACTTGTCCTCAGTTTTGAAAGTAAGAGATCTTGAAGGAAGGCTTTTGAATTCAGGTCAGTGGTCTTTCTTCACAGAGGAAGTCCTGTGTAAAAGGCATATGTGCTACGGAATGAATGCTGCAATCACTGCTCTGCATGGCCATGGTATATTATACAAAACTGTCATGAAGAAGCTTAATAGACTTAGACATAAAAAATCCTGTGTGTTTCTAAACTCACTCTTGACTATGGAGACTTTATCCTAGATGTTTTATCTGCTTTAGTGTAAGGAATATCTATTGTTATGAGTTCAAATGCATGTCTAAACCTCTAATATTTATGAATGTGGTCATATTTGAAAATAGAATCTTTGCAGATGATCAAGTTCTAGTGAGAAGCTGAGGAGGGCCTGACTCTAATATAACCATGGGGGGGGGCATTTGGGCCCAGAGAAGAACTCACAGAAACACAGACCTGGGGAGATGGCAACTATATGTTCTAGAATGTTGAGACCACCAGAAACGAAGAGAAATACTTGGATTATATTCTCACTTTCAGAGGCTGTAGCCCTCCATACCCTGATCTCAGATTCAGGCCTCAAGAACTATGACATGCTAAATTTGTTATTTAAGCTATATAGCTTGTGGTACTTTGTCATAGCAGTTACATGACAGTTACAGACCAGGAGAATGTGATCATACTGAGAAGCCTGTTCTGAGTCCCTTCAAAGTTGTCCTCACCTCCTTGGTTTTGATCACATCATTTGGCTGTTTATTTTCTTACCATAATCAAAACAATAATAGTGTTCCACAATTGTTTATTTACATCTGCCTCCCCACCAGAGGCAGTAGCCTAATGAGTTGAGTACCTTCTCTATTTTGTCCATCTAGAAAGACTGGCTTGAAATGACATTGATTTGTTCGTACCTTTGTGTACACTTGCATACCACCCAAGGAATGTACTTATATATTTATAAACTAATTCCAGCTTCCACATATGATTAAAAACACACAGCCTCTGTCTCTCTGGACTTTCCTTCCATTTCTTTGCAAATGATGCAATATCATTCTTCCTAATGGATGAGGGAAAGTCCATGTGTATAGAAACCAAAACTTTTTGATCCATTTTTCCACTGAGGGGAATCTGGGTTGATTCCATATCTTAGTACTATTGTACTGCAGTGAACATGGTTGTTCTGGTAGCTTTACTGTATCCTGGTTTCTAACCTTTTGGATAAAGGGCCAAGAATGGAGTTACTGGATCATAGGATAGATTCAGAGGAGGACTCAAAACAGTGTACTTGTTTAGAAAGGCAAAATCACAGTTCAACAAAATAAATACTAGAAAAGGAGAACTTGGAAGGGGTGAGCTGGGATCAAGGGGAGAGGTAGATGAATGAGGAAAAGAAGAGGGGTACCTTGCATAAAAAATTCAATGTATATTCTACAAATTTAAAAAAGCAGGTGAAGGGGTGGGTTGGGAGGGATGGGTGAGAGTATTGAAAGGAATGACGTTGACCAATAGCATTGCATTCATAAACTGATTTGTTGAATGGCATCTCCTATGTACAAGTACTTAAAGATAATAAAGAGAAAAAAACCAAATTCCATTGATATACAGCTAGTAAGAAAGAAAGATGTGTGAGGGGACACAGGCAGAGAGGAAGGGAAGAATGGAAACAGAAAAGATCAAGTAGGGCCTGCCTTATTTTATGAAAGTTCTGGAATGACAAAGAAGTATATAGGCATTTTTATTAATACTATCCTCATATTTTTCTTTCTCTTCATTACATTTATGTATTATCACGTTAAAACTTCACAAACCAGTTCTGAAATGTGCTGTCTCTCTGGATACGTTTATCCAGTATTATTTCATTGTCAATTATGAACCCCCTTTGACTTCCAGCCATACTGACTCCAAAGACTTCTAAAAATAAATATTTGCCTTATTAAGACACACAATTTTCAGACTGCTCTTTAAAATGCCAACCTTTCCAGAGCTGAGATATGTGTAACCTTTATCAATTTTACTTTGCTTCTAATTACATGTATTCTTCATTTGTAGCTCACAGTGAATCTTTGTCACCAATCCTATCAAATTTGAGTCATGACACTTGAATTATTATTTCTTTTTTCCTGAAGAAAAAGTAGCAAGACTGTCCATGAGAATTTTGCTAAGCCAGTTCTTCATCCAAACAAAGAACAATTTGGATTTTCAGGAAGCAGCTTCTTTGTGGAGGTTTCTGCAGGAGCAGACGTTTTAAGCATCTGAATCTCCTTCATTTTGTCCTTGCTGGGCTGACAGACATTACAGTGTTGTTGTTCTGAACGAAAAGATCAGCTTTGTTTGGAGGGGCAAAATGTGTCCCTTACCTGGGACAGGTGTCTGGTAAGAGTTCTGGCTTTGTAGCTCTTGTATTGTTATGACTGACCACTGTATAGTTTGGATCTAGGCTGTCCTCCCTTGACTCATGTGGTAGAGGCTTGGGTTCCAGTTTGACACTATTTCAGATGGTGGGAACTAAGAGCTGGGGTTTAACAGAAGGCTTTAGTTTGAGGGAGCAGGGCCTTGGTGGGATTTCTGGGACCCTGGCTCTTTTCCTCTCTCTTTCACATCCTCTCTGTGAGGTGAGCAGTTTTGCTCTGACACAGGCTCAACCATAAGCCACAAGCAATGGAGACAATGTGACATGGACTGAAATCTCCGAAACTCTGAGCCAAGTTGACTTTCTGTTTTTTGAAGCTGATTATCCGTAGTTATTTGTCATGGCAAAAAAGGAAAACTGATAAATATAACACAAAACAAGGCATGTCTGAGAGTCATCTCAGCCAGCTTACTTTAGAGGAATGTTGTCAATGCCTTCAAGGGTGTGAACTGTGTCCACAGGAGATGGCAGATCCTTACTTTCGGATGCTTATCAGAATCTTTATCAGAATCTTCATTTATTTATCCTGGGTTTTATCCAGTGAGAGTAGCAGCCCAGAAAGAAAGCAGAAAGAGGGGTCATTTCTGTTGTATCCCACAGATGCCTGGGAACTTGATCAAGGGAAGTCCAGACTGAGGTCTCTTCCTCCACCTGCCCGTGTGAACCCATGGATTTCATCTCCCAAACTTCACAGAGTTGGTGAAGTTTGAAGTTACCTCACATTAGCTAACTTTCATTTTCCTGGTTCATAGACTGGTCCAGGGTTCCAAATATTCACCTGGTCAGACCACACTACTGGTCCTCAGAAGTGTAGAGTCAGTTTAAACTTTCTGATTCCAGCCCTTGCCAACTTTCTGAAGAGAGGTGGAAGGTCTCAACAATATCAAGAAAATCCAGTAAGCCTGCCTGAAATGAGAGAAAGAGACCCTCTCTGTAGATGCTTCCAACCTCAGCTGTACCCCTCTCTTGTTGTGGATCAGGTAGATGTGGCTTTGACAGAAATAACAGGATCAGTTATCTGGCACAGTTGGAGGCCTAAGCTGTGTGCCGTGTGTGTGTGTGTGTGTGTGTGTGTGTGTGTGTGTGTGTGTGTGTGTGTGTGTGTGTGTGTGTGTGTGTGTGTGTGTAAAATCTGTGTGTACATGTGTGAATACATATGTTTGAGAGGGCTCATGAATGTGTGAGGCAGAAGAGGCTATGCGTTTCTCACTCACTATGTTCCAGAACTATGGTAGAAACTTCTCTATTAAGTAGAAGAGTTTCAGTAAAAATTAGAAATGGGCTGTAATTCTCAGTCATCTTGTATATGTGTGAGTGTATTCGAGTATGTAGGTGTTGTGTATCTGTGTGTGTTGAGATGGGGTCGGTAGAGAGTCTTCACTCAGCTTCCTTCTGTTTTGGGTCATCTTAGCTCTCAAGACTAAGGACTTACATTCCTGATGGAAAGTCTTTTCTATACAGTTTGCTGAACTTCTGAGTCTTAGTACTTCCTCCTTCCACTGTCTCCCTCAAGTCTGGTAATGGCTGACCCGTAACTAAGCTATGGAATCAACCCAGATGCTTCACAGTAATGAATGGATCAAGAAAATGTGGTTTATATACACAGTGGAATTCTATGCTTCCATCTGAAAGAATGACATTAGTAAGGAAATGGAAAGACTTGGAAAAATTTATATTAAGTGAAGCAAGCCAGAGAAACATAGACTGCATGTTTTCCCTCATTTGTAATAACTAGAATATATCTATGATATTTTTAGTGAGGATTACAATAGCTCAATAGCTATGTGCATATGACCATATAAAACAATGCTTATTGAAATGAACTCCAAGAAATGGAAATGAGGCATTTTTTAGTGTCTTGTTTGCCATCATTTCTTTATTTCCCTCTTTTTCCCCCTTTGGTTTATTCTCTGTTGTCACTGTTTTTGATTTCTGTACCCTTTATCTTGTATATAAGTTTATCTGATTTGGAGAGAGGAAAGGAATCAGAAATGGTGGGACAAAGGGCAAACTAATGTAACAGTAATACTCAGTAGACACTATATTAGAAATGAACTTTACATCTTGGGGGTGGGGGTCAAGGGAAGGGAAGCAGGAGAAAATGAGGGAGGGGGTAACACTTCAAAAATAATTGTACAGTGATGTTGTGGCTCCAGACCCAGAGTTCAGGCCCTATGACTGTCAAAAAAAGAAGAACTGTACTCATTATCTTACTTACGTAACTGTACCACCTCTGTACATAACGTTTAGAATAAAATTTAAACAAACCCAAAAATCAAAATGGCTTTGTAATTTCTGCCTTTATAAAGACATGCTTACATTTCTCAGTGAAGCCATGCCTGAATATGACCAGTTGTTACCAAATGTGTGTATTCCTAGAACTTCTTCCCAGGTCTTCAGTTCTGGCCCTCTTTGTCTTGAGGTAAGTCATATGACCTGTTTGGGCCAATGGAAGATGAGCATCCCCTGAGTGTGTTCCTGGTATGCTTCCAGGCTCTGCTCCACTTGGAGGGTAGTTCTGAAGATGATAACTCAAAGGTGTGGTTGTCACAAGTCACGGGAAGGAGGCTGGAATCCACAGTCACTGCTGAAGTCCACCTGACTGGGAAAGTTAGTGAGACAACAAAAACATGAGATGATGAGCACTGAGCTAGACATCAATTAGACTATCATCCAGAATGACAGAAACACGATTATTGTACCTACTACTCTTAGGGGTTTTTCAGATACGTCATTTCACAGCTTGATATTACAACTTTAATCAAGGCATCTTTATTGAAATTTTACAGATGAAGAACTAAACTGATTCAGCAAGTTGGCTGTCTGCATGCACACAGCTTTATAGACTGAATTGTGTACTCCAAAAATTCAGGTTGAAGTCCTAGCCCCCAGTTCCTCAAAATATTAACTGTGTTTGAAGAAAGGGACTTTAAAGCAGTGACTAACTAACAGGTAGGCCATTTGTGTGGACATGAATCTACTATGGTGGCTTCTTATAAGGCTTCATGTCCTTTTAAGAAGACGAAATTAGGATTCAGACACCTTCAGAGGGGAGACTATGAGAAGATACAGAGAAAAAGATGTACTGACAAGCCAAGAAAAGACTTCAAGGGGAACCGGCCTGCCTACACATCGACCTCACATTTGTAGTCACCCAGAGATGCGTGGAGGCTGCGCTTACCAAGACCACCAGGCATGGGGATGGAGGAGAATCATGAGATCCACTTCATATCTGGGCTGGTCTGAATTCTCGTGGGTTCTCCTTTTACTCCTCTTACCACCTCCCCACTGTTTGCTGTCAGCACTTTGTTCACTCTACCTTGCAGGGAGATTTGAGAATGATCTTTTAGTCTCTGTCCCCACCTCTGCTTTCCAGACGTGGGAACTTTACCGCTGAGAGGCGAAGTGATTTCTCACAGGTGTCAGCATGCTGTCCAGCATCTTCCTCATCCTGCAGATGAAGCTGGAGCCCTCAGAGGCTGGCACATGGACACCTCACACCTGCCTTTCGACCTTGGAGTCACCTCTCCCCCCTCATAGTGTGGGCAGAGGCAAGCCATTTTGCAAAAGATTGGCAGTTCCTTTCGAGTCCAATGAATTATGCAATATTTTCCTATTAAAAATGATTCTGTCCTATTTAGAGAAATGAAGAAATTGGTACAGAGTGATGACTGAGGCTCTGCCAGATTCCACAGATGTAAATGAACCTGCTTCTCCTATGCCAGAGAATACAGGAGGAACTGACCATCACAGCCCTAAGGTGGGAGGGACTAGCCTAGGTCAGGAGTCTAGGTCAGCTCCATTTCTGAGTAGCAGCTGGATGTTCATTGTTTCACTTTGCATTCATCATTTCGACGGCTTATGTTGGCACCGAAATTAACTACAATTACACTCAAGCACCCCGGGATTTTTCTGGTTGTGAGACCTTAGACAAATCCTTTAATCTCTCTGAGGCTCAACTTTCTCTTCCATAAAACAGGAGTAGTCAAAACAATGTGGTGTAGGTGTGCTGAGAGAAATAAACGTTTTACATTCCTACCACAGCATTTGTGATACCGTACTTGCTCCATCTGTTTTAGTTTTCTCTGCATTCAATCCGTTGTTCTGCTTCCACAGCACACACACACACACAACACTTCAAATGCCTAACTCTCAAGGCAGTTGTCAGGGTTAAATTAGGTGACGTGTTTGCAAGCCACTAAAAGATTTTAAACTGTGATGTGTGTGTAAGGTTGTAATCGTGATTCTTTCAGCTATTGTGTCCCAGAACACCGCACGTGAAAGTTGTTCATAAAGGATCATTCTATTGAATTATATTAAATAAAATTCACTTACTTAAGTTTTATGTTTGTATCAACCAAAAATAGTCACTTTTTTGCTGAATCGCCATAATTACAATAATAGTAAAAATTGGAAATACCATGAGTTCTGAGCTTGGATTTGAATTCTGAGTCAGTCTGGGTTCCTTAGAAACCTGAGTCTGCAACAAGAGCTAAAGTGTGAGTGCTTTATTAAGGCAAGTGGCTTCAGGGACCAGACAAGGACAGGGAATGAAGTGTAGAGAGACAGGGGAGCCTATACAGATGGAATGGTAGATGTTGCTATGGAAACCAGTTCCCATCCTACAATTTAAAAACTCCTGGGACGTTCACCTGGAGAAATAAGGAAGAACCTATTTGTGTACCAGACCCAAACTTCTCAGTCAAAGACTAGGCAATAGTCTCTAGTCCAGACTGCACAGACAGACTATATGCCAACCATGCCCCTACCCCCACCACCCTAGCCCTGACCCCAGACTAACACACACACCTGATGTGGAAGAGATATGGGCAGCATAAACCTGATAGAGGATGAAGCTGAGTGTACCATCTTGAAGCTGGCTACTGGGCCATGGGGGAAAGAAGAGGTTCCTATGTGGCTTCACACCTCTGACCTCAACCTGCTCAGCCTCAGTGTGCTGCAAAGGAAAACTCAGAGTATAGACCCTTGGCCAGCTCGATATCGTTTCACTTAACACAATGGCCAGCGCACACTCGAGGCCTAGAATGGTGTGACCTTGCCTGCTTATCTTTTCCCCTTGGGAACACACAGAGTTCTGAGTGCTTTTGTGTGGTTCGGCCTCCTCCAGATCTCCACGGGGCATCGTAGACTTTCTCACCTCACCTGGCGATCAGGACATAAAACTTGAGATTTATCAGGAGATAAAAGAGAGGGACACACTCCGAAGCCAACAAAAACTCACCCTATTTGTTCTATAGAGCAGAGGGTGAGACTTGATCTTTAAATGCAGCGTTTTTTTTTTTTAAACCGGAAAAACATATGATAGGATAAAAGCTAATTTTTTTTTAACATGAAGAGCTAGATCAAGCATCAAACATGTATACTCAAAAGGAAGACTCATAAAAGATACCCAGGTGCTGTGAAGGCCTCTGACACAAGACAGATATATACCTTCATTTCAGTTTCTGTCCATTCTTTATTGAGCTGACATTAGGTTGTCGGTAGCTGTATAGCACGAAGTGTAGATGTTCCATGAGTTTAAAAATACCATCCTGCTCTGAGTGAGAAAACTCGTGAATCTTCACTGTATTGAAGAAGAAGATCACCCAACCTGGTGTCTCCTCCAGCAGTTCACTGAGAGAGAGAGAGAGATGAGCAACTCCAAAGAGAGACTAGGAGCCAATCTTAGGAAGATGAGATGAAACTCATTTATGTATTGATCCAACATGGCCATGATGCTTTCAGACACAGAAAGAGACCCTGGTCCTACTATCCAACACGTCTTCCGAAGAGCGTGGTACTGAATTCGTTTTTACTTGATGCTTGTCTTTTAGTCTGGAATGGAGAGTCAAAGGATCATGTCATGCTGAAGTAAAAAAAAATACTGTGAAGATTTTGAAGGACTAAACTGTGACCATTTGTATATTGTATATTCCACCCCAAAATTAATACCACCTGTTGAACATATAGGCTTTGGAATAAGAGAAAGTGAACTCTTTAATCCAGGCTTGATCACTTACTAGGCAACTTTACCTATGGCTTACATAGATTTTGCTTCCCAGAAACTCTGAGTAATTTTCCCCAACTACCTTTCCTGTGTGAGGCATGAGGAAGGAAGGAACTAGCAGACATGAATGAAGCCTTATCAAGGTGACTTACCCATGTGACTGTTCAGTGTATGGGAACTGACCATCAGGCATGATCTCTGGGAACCACTGCCAAGTTATGAGTCTGGTATATTCAGCACAGTCAACAAAAGAGAAATTCTGGATCCAGGGGAGAGAAGAATTCAGCCCTACAGAGGAGAATTTCCTAGTGAGATGGGGAAAAGTGACCAGGACAAACCATCTCTCCACCCAGCCTTTCTCTCTGCTCCTCTTCTGCTCATGAATGAGCTTCCCAATAGCACAAGTTCCAGGAAAAGGCAGAGCTCTGCTCCACATTAATCTCCTAAAGGATCCATCTCCATAGCTCATAGCCCTGTCAGACCATCACTGCTTTTGCTTGCTGTGATTAATTTTTGTTCATGGCATTTAATGTGGTAAAAATCTTTAATTTTATTTGCTCCCTTTTTAGGCCTTTTCCATTAGAATACAAACATTGCAGGTCTCCTGATGTAAGTGCCAAATGTAATAGCAAAATAGTAAAAAAAAAAAAAAAGTAGAATTATTAGGAACTTGGTCTGATTGGGTAAATGACACATGCCAATATACCTAGGAAAGTAATTCCCATGAGATTGTCTCTTCTGTTGTTTTATTTTACTAAATTACACAAACTTTCATTTATATATTCAGCCATCTCTGATAGCTACCTTACCCTTAGGCACTACAGATACAGAAAGATTCAATCTCTCTTGTACTTACCTGTCCCACTTTCCCGTCTCTACCCCTGGAGCATTTATTCACTGAGTCATAATAACCCCAATGCTGCTGGTTCTTCTTGTTTTGTTCTTTATTAATGTCCACAATGTAACGGGAAGGACCTTTCCAAAGTGAAGACCCTACCACCTGTTGAAATGCGTGGCCAACTTTCAGAAGAATTTTGGGATCTTCAACCTCTCCAGCATCACTTGGTTCTACACATTTGTACCCAAGAATCCACCAATAATCAAATCCTGACGACTCTTTACAGCTGGTCTCTGGGGGGCTATGTAGGCCTCACAATTGCTTACTTCCATTTGGTCGGCTGTGTCCTTTAAGAGTCTGTACATTTCTTGACTATTAACGATTGTATCTATGCTACCTTAGCAGAAGTAGGTGTCAGTAGAGTGCAAACAACGGAGCAATTACTGAGATCTGTGTGCATGGTGAGAAAGTATCCATTTTCTTGTGTTTGGTCACATGAGAAAAATGTCTCCAAACCCACACAGTAGGGCCAATCACTAAAACACAACACTTTGTTTAAGGTGTAAATTCTCAGCGGGAATACTCCCAGTAGGGCCTTGGCTTCCTCTTGGTCCTGGCTGTCCCTCTCCTGCTCTGTAACATCGACACTTGTTACAATAGGAAAATCAACCAGGAGAAAGATAGATAGCTCAACAGGATGGACTAAACGGCGTTTGTCCTCTTTAACTGACAAGAATAAAAGCAAAACATCCAATTCTACACTCTCTATCAGCTCATTTGTTTCTTACAACCCATCTTGGTGACAGCTACAAAAAAAGGGTCGGCCATCAACACCACCACCTGCTGCCCAAGAAAGATGCAGCTGATCAGATGGGGCTCGTTCAGGTGCCCTGGCGAGACAGAACGATGCATCTGTGTATGTCTGTGTTCAGCAACAGACAGGAGTTTGAAATGAATACATTTGTCAACAGGGCAGTGCAGCACAGCAGACTGCATGCCCGGACACTGGCTCCAGGGCATGCTGCTGCTTAAAGGATGGAGAAAGAACCAGTGCTCGTTAACTGTGGACTTGATGTACTAAAGAAGTTGTCAAACTTCAAACTCAGTGATGAGAAACAAACCAATAATAATAACAACAGTTTAATAAGAATTAAAAAAATATGCTGCGAGGGCTGGAGTCGATGGGATTTACCTCGGTCGGTTGGTAGGGAGCCCTGTGGTTTCCATGTTCATATTTTGTGGGTGTCAGCATGGAAAACCAGAGGAGGGATGTGAGGTATTCAAGGTTGTAAGAACAACAGCTTAGAACCAGGGGTCAGTCTGGGTCTAATCAAATCAAATCTCATCCAAATCAAATCCAATCAGCCCTGATCCAGCACTTCTCATTCAATAACCTTGTTGTACACAAACAGTAGTTGATTTTCTCAAAGGTCACTGGTTTGGGATAGTCCAGGTCTGAGGTTGAACAATCTGGATATTCTCCAAGCTATTTATTTCTAAACTGTTTTTTTTCTCTTGTAGAACTAAGTACTTGAAAATATTCGGGTAAAAGAGTTGTACAGAGTCAAAACTGTATGTTCAATTCTAGAGAATAAGAGAGCATAGGACTGTGGTGTTAGACAATTGGGATTTAAATTCCAATTTTCCAAATAATAGAAATAGAACTTAGTATGGGTTTTACTTCTTATATGTTTTCTAATTGTTTCATAAATGGTTATAATAACCCTGGCCAGAAGGGTAGTTTGTAAGGTAGAGTACCTGAAGCTGGCACAAAACTTGCCCATAATCTCCCTTCTAAAGTGACTACACTCAACCAACTCTTAGCAAAGGAGAATGAACAATGGAGTTTAGGACAACAAAGCATTTTGAAATGTACCTTGGGACACTGTCTTTGTCCTATCAGGTTATAAGTAGTTGTAGTTTCTTAAGAGTTTCTAAGCCATAATTAAGCAATACATTTTTAAAAAATCATGGGAAGCACTTACGATGAGTCTACCAAAGTTTTATTCTGTGATGAAAATCTCATCAGCACTGAAGATTCAAAGGAGTCTCCATGGCTCAAGGAGTTACATTACTTTATCAAAATCATGTTTTTCCATGGAGAATATATATATGGATATATGCATATATATCCATATATATATATATATATACATGTTAAAAAACACAGTTGTGTTCTTGCTTAAGTGAACCAATTCCATTTAAAACCCGATATTGCCAAGCCAGTAATCGTTACGATTTTGGTGAAATTGTCAGGAGACAAGTACATACCTGTTTTTCCCCCTCTCTTCCTCAAAAGATGAGTACCATAGACAAAGGGGAACCACGTAAAAGACAGTTACAGTGCTTGCACCTTTTCTTCATCAGCTGTGAACTCAACCTGCACCGGTTCTCTCAGGCCTTCAGCTGGCTCACCTGTGGAATGGGGTAATCGCATTTCTTGCTACTCCCTCAATCCCATCCTGACTTCAGGGATGAATGAAGTTCCAAACATGCAGACATGAGTGCAGACAAACCATGGAGTGTCAGAGGAAGGTTGGGAAGGACCCAAGTCAAACAAGATTTGTCACATACAGGACAACATGGAAGACTCCAGGATAGGGGAAGACGGGGTAGAGGGACAGAAAATTGTTCATTTTAAGGGGAGGATCTGCAAGAGAGGAGGAGGATCTGAGATCAGAGAGAAGATTTGAATAATTGAATAATTGAATAAATAAATATTATTGTCCCCCCCCTCCTGGTATCAAACTTTCATTCATTTGACAGTTTGAATGCCAGAGGGCCCCCTGTCAGGAGCAATGTGCTTAGCATGACTCTCCATCTATTATTGTTCTTTGAGTTTTCCTTCATTTCTCCCTCCTCCCTACCCTGTACAATAGGCCAATCATCAAGACATCTAGAGAAAAGGTAATGTATTCCCCCATAAGAACATTTTCCAATGCTTTCTTTAGATGAGTCAAAAAGTAACACCTAATAGAATGCTATTATCAAAAAGACAAAAATAGCAAGTGTTTGCAAGGATGTAGAAAATGTGTGTACTGTTGGTGTGAATGTAAATTAATATAGTCATTAGGAAAACAGGGTGGAAACTCCTAAAAAATAAAACAACTAAAAAGAGAACTACCATAGGATCTAGCAATCCTAGTACTGGATACATCTCCAAAGGAAGTAAATCAACATGTCAGAGAGATATCTGCATAACTCTGTTCATTGTAGCAGAACTCACAACAGCTAAGATATGGCTATCACAGAATGAACCTAAGGATCTCAGCAGATGGATGAAGAAGGCATTTGTGATGTACATGTATTTTGCAATACTATTTAACCTCAGGAAAGAAGAAAAACTCATCATTTGCAGACACATGAAGGATGGACTTGGAGGCCACTCTGGTAAACTAATCAAACTAGGCACAGAAAAAATTAAATACATTATGGCCTCACTCAGAGGTAGAATGAATCCTGAAACGAACCCAAAGAAATATAGACTTTGGTGGGGAGGGGGGGGAGGATTGGGGGAGTGCGGGGGAGGGGTGGGGGAGGATGGGAAGGGATGGGAAGGGGAAACAAAGGAGAAGACTATAATGCTTGATAAGAAATGTACTCATTATCTTGCCCATGTAATTATAACGCCTCTGTACAGTATTTTCACAATAAAAAAAAGAAATATGGTGGTTTTCAGGGCTGGACAAGGGAGGTAGTTGGGAAGCTTTTGGTCAAAGGTATAAAAAACGTTCACTTAGCAAATTGTTGTACCACATGGTTGCTACCATTAATAACAATGTGCTATATTCTTGAAAATTCCTGATCATCCTAAAATGCTGATAAACATGTGCTTATTAGCTCAATTTAGCCACTCCACAATGGATACATGTTTCAAAATAGGCTGTACACATATGGATGATTTTTAGTTAATGGTTAAATTTTAACGAGGACAATGGAAAGAAAATGTCTTCTCCAAGTTTGAGTTCTAGGCTGGAAAAGCATTGGGTGGAGGAGCCATTGAGGGAAAAGAACCACAAGCAAATCAAAGGATGCTCCTTCTCGTGAGAGAGTGGATTGACACAGGGCTACCGTGGAGAACTCCACTGCTCTGTGCACATCTGCACCATTCGACCTTCTCTTCCCCTTCACAAATGAATGCCTTTTCTTGGCTTGTTCCAGCCAAGGTATGGTTAGACATGTGAAGGAATACCATTCACCTTTTCAGTTTATAGGTCTCTAGATAAGAGCCACCTTCAGACCCAGTATAGAAACCATCCTGGGAAAGACTTGTTTCCATTTTCCAATGAAGTAGTTGTGGATTATGGAAGGGCAATGAGTATTTGTAACTAGATCTGTGGCATGTTAGTATACAGTAAACACTGACTTCTTTCTTCCTGTCTCTGTGGTATAACAGGAACAGACAGATCATATGCTTATGACTGTAGTTTCAGCTCAGCAACTAGCTTACTTTACTGGCGAGCATACATTTCATTTTGTCAGAATTTTTCTTTTTCTTTTACATTCTTCTATTTCCCTCCCACAATTCCCTGAAGTGAGGATCTCAAGAATGTCCCTACAGCCCCAGGAAAGGTGACCATGCTTCTGTCTTACCTTGATGGCCACAGGAGAGGAGGAGCATTCAACTCAGCAAGGAATGCAACTCTGGAGACTAACATGAGAATGCTGGGGAAAAGATTCAAGGCCACGACCACCCCGACTCATGCTTGGTACATACATTTGATGGTGCTGTGGTTGTCTTTCATAGAACTGTTTCTTGAGCCGGTCCTCATTTTGCCTGAGAACCTTAATATACTAGGACTTCCTTTTCTCCCAAACCCTACTCTTGTCATTGGTGAATTGACACTGAGGTCAGGGGACTGGATTTCCAATATTCATGGGAGTACACTGGCTCCCTGTGCAGCCCTGGTTTTCCCTGCTTGCTCATGTGGCATGTTTTGGCCAATGGGATAGGAGAAAGTAGAGATATGTATCTTTTTTTTTTTTTTTTTTTGGGTCCGGTCGTGGGGCCTGAACTCTGGGCCTGGGCGCTTTCCCTCAGCTCTTCAGCTCAAGGCTAGCGCTCTACCACTTGAGCCACAGCGCCACTTCTGGCTTTTTTCTTTTTGCTTATGTGGTGCTGAGGAATCGAACCCAGGGCCTCATGCATGCAAGGCAAGCGCTCTACCACTGAGCCACCTTCCCAGCCCCGAGATATGTATCTTGAAAGCAAGGGCACAGAGCGTCTGTGGAAATTTCCCCACATGCACCAGCGGTCACACTCCCTCCTTTCCTCTGGGGAATGTTGCATAAAATGTAAGTCACCTTGCTTTGGATTGCTGTGAGAAGACAGGTTGGCTTACCTTGAACTAAGAGTTATCTTAGACCAAAATCTTCTCACCTTGAGTGATAAGTAAATATTTGTATTGGTAAATCCATTTAAATATTGAGATTATCTTCAGCCCAAATGAGAAAAATACAAAGTATAACCAAGAGGCATTTGGAAAGGTGGGCTGAAGTAGGTTTTGGAGATCTTCATATGCCTGAAGAGGTTGTTTGTTTTTGCCACGTATGATTAAGGATCCAGTTACTATTTTTTATTGTGAGAAATACACAAAATATGTTTTTCATTTTAGCTATTTAAAAAATTTTACGTCAGTATTATTGCTGGGTAAGCATTACCACTATCCATCTTCATAACTTTTTTTTATCATTCCATATGGACATTCTATATCCACCAAAAATCACTGCTTTTTAATAAAAAAAGAATAAAGGACTATTCTTATACTTTTAAGTGGTTAATACTCTGTGTGTGGGCCAAGATAAATGATTAGAATATCTTTATTGAAGTTCTTTTTTACCTTTCGCCTGATCCTGATTTAAATTGTAGAAAATCATCAGCAATTCATTGGTCCAAAGAACTTCTTTCTGATCTAAAACCAGACATTCCCCGACCTTAGTGCCACTTCCTGGTCTTTGTAAAGGTCCAAGCTCTTTGGAATAATCTGCAGAGGAGAGGGTACAAGTAAAGTTCAAGGATGAGAGCAAGGAGAGAAGGTGAACGGAGGCGAGGGAAAGAGCAGAGCTGACTGAGTGGCTCTGGAAGGGGGCCTGGAGGCACAGAGAAAGCTGGCTCCCTGCTCATCTGGCTCACTTACCTTCTGTGGAGCTCTGGGTGGGGTTGCAGCTCCTGACTGTGACCTCTAGTGCCAATGAGGTCACAAGAGGTGACAGTGAGGATGTCATAGCAACTAGAACTCAACAGAATGCGACTCAGTTTCCCCCCTGGCTAGGGTAAGTTGAGTTTGAAGAAAATACAGCCATGTGCCTGAGTTCGTGGGCTAAATGTTCATTGTTTCCTCCTACACTGCAGCCCTTTCTGGAGGCAGGGTGATGAGCCTGGTGTTTCTCTGAAGCAGAAGTGAAGTGGAACCAGGCACCAGCGGCTTACTGGTGAAGTGGAACTGGGCATGCGTGGCTCACGCCTCTGATCCTAGCTACTCAGGAAGTTGGGATTGGAGAATCATAATTCAAAGCCAACTTGGTGAAGACAAGTCCGTAAGAGCCTTATTTACAGTTAACCAACAAAAAAAACCAAAAGCCGGAAGTGGAGGTGTGAATGAGTGAAATGGGAGAGCATGCGCCATGAGCCAAATAGCCAAGCCAAAGCACAGGGTCCGGAGTCTGAGCCTTAGTAATGCCACAAAATAAAGAAGAAAAAAAAGGGAAGAAGAGAGAAAGTCAGAAAGGAAGAAAGGAAAGGAGAAGGAAGAAAGGAAGGGAGGCAGAAAGGAAGGAGGGAGGAAGTGAAGGAGGGAGGGAGGAAGACTTCTCTCACGTACTTACATGAAAATGCTCTCCTCTTACAGATGAGTCAGGATTAGACAACTTGGTGGTGACCCAGACTTTTTGGAATTTAGCCGTAAGAGCAAAGGCCCCGATTTTTAAATGTCTATTACCTGAGGATATGAGAAAAGAACTAGCTGCTTATTCACTGGCAGAGATACCCTGTCTCTAGTTTTATGTCTTCTCCAATATCAATTATCTAATAAAGAGGACTTCTTCTTCTTCTACCCACAACACCAGCCAATGACTTAAAAAAGAATCACACGATGGCTGAAAATAAACCATATTAAAAAGCCACACAATAAAAACAAATAAAACCTTACATAAAATAGTATAAAATATGAAGTAAAGCATGAATCAAGCAGTTGAAAATTCATAAAATAACTTTATATTCATGTAAAATGACCCAACACTGGACAAATTTAATCAAGAAAAATGAAATATTAAAGCATGTATTAGGATAAAAAATGTTGGTATTCGAAAGGGGTGGGATGGCGTCAAGGGGAAAATAGCGGACAAATGAAGAGAAGAAGAGGGATTCAACATATGTCCTACAAAATTAAGAAGTGGGAGGGAGGGGTTAATAGGGGAGGAATGGGGAGAATGTTGAAAGGGAAGACATTTATCAAGATGCAGTGTATTCATAATGGCAACTACTTAAGTAAGAGACTCATACGAAGTAATTCTATAAATACAAGGATTTAAGAGCTACTATGTCCTAAAACTCTCGTGCTGACTTACAGCATCTTATCATAACTGCCAGACGATTTGTCCACCTTCCTCACTAGTGCTGGGATCAATTACACAAGCTCTTCTTAGGCCTTCGGAGTAATCCTTCTTAAAATCTAGAAGTAGAATTCCAAAAGAGCTTGACATTTGATGACAATAGGAACATTTTCATGTGTCATAATTTAGGAAGAATGGTTGCCAATACTTCTCAGATGATACTTCTCTGGGAAAGACAGATCCTGTCAATGTGGGTGGCATGAGAAAAATGATATGTGTCTTCTTATAAGAGTTCACATTCTTCCAAAGACAGTCATGGTTATCTCTGCCATTCTGTGGCTAATTGAACCAGGAAGATCCCTCAGCTTTCTTCAGATTGAGATCCTTCCTTGTCAGAGAAGGAGAACAAAGCCAAGGAAAGGAAAAGAATGTCCTCAGGGCCAAACAATTTATCATAGTCTTTTCTCAATTAACTAGCTTCTGACTATTAAAAAATGATGCAAAATTAATGCTCTTATTATTTTCTAAAACAATTAAACCACAGGACTGGCTACAATAACCTCTCCTCTGAGGACTTCCATGATGTATTTGATAAATTAAGTGCATCCAGGATAATAATAATCTATTTAATGATTAAGATTTCTTCCATAGTAAAATGTGGCTATGTTTCATCTTACAGTATATCCAGAGAACTCTCGTGTCTCCTTTAATGGTTCGACTGAATTCTTAGCGATGAACCCCTTCTCTGGGGAAGCGGGGGATTATAATTTGTGCTCACACCAAAGAAAGCTTCCAATTGTTAAGCCTGTGTTGGAAAATAAGAAATGTTCTGACCTTGGAGACAATTTGTAATCCTGCACTGGGTAATTATTTGACAGGTATATTACAGAGGAGTTCCAGGAGAAGAATGTTGCAGCTTAGTTTTCTTTCCTGACATCATTATGCATGTTTGATGGCTCATCTATGTTTTCTGCACCTCTTCCTTTGCCAGCCTAACCACCCCCGTGTTTCTGCAGGTCTGTTTTGTTCACTAGCACACAGAGCCACGGGGCAGGCCGGCTCCCTGCTTGTGTTTCACACAAATGCACGGTATTTTGTTAGTTTCTGTTTGGCTTTGAAAAGCATTGCTGAGTTTTGCTTAGAGACAGAAAGTGATTTTTCAGGGAGGCAAAAGGAAAGGTCTCTGGGATGCCCAGCGCGCAGGCTTGAGGCGTGTGGAACAAAGCTGCCTCACAGTTTACTTTTGGGTGTTTGCAGTTATCTTCTGCTTGTTTGCCTTTGGTGCTGGTTCAGGCTGTCTTTTCTCTCTGCCTCAAATGGCACTCCTGGAAGAAACTTTCTCCTGGGTGGGAAAACTGTGCAGGACTCAGCTTCTCTGATGGGTCAGAGGTGATAGGCAGTTCATGGTGCTGTGTCCCCATCTATTTTCTTGGCTATCCCATTGTCTGCCCCAGGCACAAGAGAGAGCCTATCAACTAGCACAAAGGGTTGGCAAGATTTAACGAACAACTTCCAAGCACATCTTGTTTACACTGCACAGGCTGGACACACTGGTCGGTAGGCTTTCTTGCTGAGAGAGTTCTACAAGATCCTCACACATTATAGAACCCCAACCTCATGCCAATGAGTAGGTCAACCTGACTCCAAGGCCAGCCTGCCTTAACAAAGCTGCCTGCCTCCCAGTTGGCTCTTCCTATTAGGAGTAAACGTATACAGATACCTGTGATCTACTTTACCTTTGGTTGATTTCCATTCCAATTATTTTTTGGATTTTTTAAAAAATATTTTTTATTGTAAAGATACTGCATAGAGGAGTTCCAGTTACAGGAATAAGGTAACAAGTACGTTTCCTCCCGAGCATTTTGCATCAGTTGTTTCAAAATGGGAACTGTCCGGCACATGCATCCAACCATTATAACAGAGAATAAACCTGTACTGTTGTGACCCTTTCTTCTGGAAGCTTGGGACAGCACCAGCTCAGTGATTTCATTCCAGTGAATCAGAGTGGTACAGGCTTCTTTGTTACAGAGTCCTATTTCCCAGCTGGCCTTTCCCCTTTCTTTAGGCCTGTCCTCACTCAAGCAGTAATGGCTCCCCTTTACATATGACTTTGCCACACTTGACTCCTCCACAGGAGACACTCTGTGGCTTCTGCTTGTCTGTTGCTGGGCTGATGCTTGTCTTCACTTGAGGCAATTGTAATAAGCAACGTTGATGGCGCTCTACTACATTACTGTGGTGATCATTGTTTGCTATGCATCTTAGTCATTTTGAGCTGTTGTAACAGAATGCCCGAGACTGAGTATTTAGGAAGCACAGAAAATTATTTCTCTCAAAGGTGTTTCAGGCTTGGTGTTGGAGGAGAGCCACCCTTTGATACTAAGATGAGATCTTGAGTCCTCTGTCCTCCAGAGGGGAGAGATACTGCGTTCTCATCAGGCACAAAATCAGAAGAAAGCCACCCTTGCAAGCCCTTTGCATAATGCTATCAATCTAGGCCCTCCTGAATTAAATATCTCTCAGGAGCCCTCAGTAGTCCTAACACTGGCCTAAGGAATTAAGTTTCCAACACATAAGTGTGTGGATAGGACTATAACGGATACCACAGCAACACACCACAAAATATTGCCACTTGTTATCCTGTGGATGGGTAGGGACAAAGAGAAGAGAAACTCAAGTATATAAAGACAGGGTCCATTTCATGCCATCATGATGCAGTTCTAGGAGGATATAATCCAGTCACAAATTCTGGCATAAAAATGAATCACAGGTGCATTGACATCGACAATGCTGTTTATCTGGCATCCGGAGTTGTCACAGAAATGATGTGACTGAAAATTTTCCTTATTGAAACAGTCTGCAGAAAAAAAATCCAGATACCTACATTAAAATGTGTTGCTGCACATATTTATACCATCCTTAATGGTCCAAGAGTACCAAGATTATCAGGAATTTCAGCACTTGAACATCCAAGAATGATGCCTGAAATCGGTTAGTGCCTAGCTTCCCAGTCTCACTTTTTTTTTTGTATTTTAACATTGTTACAATGATCAGTTCTTATGGGTTTTTGGTGTATGTAGTCTTTCTCCATGTTAGCATAAACCCATTATTGACCCTTGACATGTTAGCATAAATCCTTTACTGACCCTTGACATGCCCATGCATTTTCTGGATCTACTGTAAGAAAGGAAACACAGTCAGGTGCCGGTGGCTCACGCCTGTCATTCTAGCTACTCAGGAGGCTGAGATCTGAAGATCACGGTGCCAGCCCAGGCAGGAAAGGCCATGAGACTCTTATCTCCAATAAGCCACCAGAAAACCAGAAGTAGTGCTGTGGCTCAAGTGGTAGAGCACTTGCCTTGAGCTGAAGAGCTCAGGGACAGTGTCCAGACCCAGAGTTCAGACCCCATGACTGACAAAAAAAAAGAAAAAAAGAAAAAAAGAAACACCTAACAAAGCCTGAAATCAGAAGAATTCCTTGATATCAAGGTATCATAAGCCTTCTAGAGGTGATAAATGTGTTTATAACCTTGATTGTGCCAATGGTAACGTAAGTCTCTGCATATATACAAATTAACTTATATGTGCTAATTATAGCAGTTTTATATACTAATTGTACCCTGATAAAGCCAGGGGAAAAGACAAGGCAATTTCAAGACAAACCCAACTGCAAGTTGTTATTTCATGCTTGTCCTCCTAATGAGTTCTTAGAGTGGAGATTACCTTGTGTGGGAGGAAGGCTCCAGTAGAAATATCATGAGGTTGGAGCACACCATAATCCCTGGCTGGCTCCAAACCTGGATGGGGATTTGTAGCAGCTGGAACAATTTGTAAGTGCGCTCACACAACAAGCAAGCTGTCCTGCAGAGGTCTGGGAAGTACACACCATCTGTTTAAGGTTAAACTTCAAACTGGAATGTGTGAGCAATTCTTTCACATTTGTCCTATTGCCCATTGCTTCTTCCTGTACAGTTCCAGTACTAAATATGGTGCAGATATATTTATTTTCATTTTATTATATTATTATTATTATTGTTGTTGTTATTTTTTGTCGGTCATGGGGCTTGAACTGTGGGCCTGGGCACTGTTCCTTAGCTCTTCAGCTCAAAGCTAGCACTCTACCACTTGAGCCACAGTGCCACTTCCGGTTTTCTTTGGCTGGCATTGAACTGGGATCCCAAATCTCAGCCTCCTGGGTAGCTAGGATTACAGGCATGAGCCATGGGTGCCTGGTTTTATTTTCATTTTAAAGAAGAGACCAGAGCTCAAACTAGCAGGGTCCCGCCAGCTCATGTCTACACCTACCATAAACCCAAGGAAGAGAGAGCTCCTAACTCAAGGCCTTAGCCATGAACCCCCTATCGTTGCTGCCCTACACAGGTGGCTGTTATCCTTTCTTCCTCCCATGGCTGCCTCAGATACTAATTTTTCAGCCACTTCTTAGTTTCAATTGTACTTTGGCCTTCAGACTAAGCAATAAACACACTTTTCTTTGATCCACATTGACTGCTATTCATAGGCTTTCTCTGTCTTCCATACCACTCGCCTCCCCCCAGGCTCCCTATTACATTTGAAACCTGAATTCTGTTATCCTAAGACCTCCTGTGTACATGGGCATCTTATTGACATTCTTTAGCCCTGGGATCTGGAATTGATTATTTCCTGTAGCATGACTATTAAGCCTCAACATCTTCTGAGTTATTTAGTCATGGTAGACAAAATTTTATTGTAGTTAAACAACCCCACTTTAAGAACATGTTTAATTTTACTGTCCTCTGTGCTCCTTAAGACCCACTTAAAGGTTTGGGATCCAGCTAGTGGTTTCTGTCACTGAAAGATGATTGATCTTCCAAGGACCAATGATAAGGACCCCAACTTCATCAATGGATTAATCCACTGATGGATCCATAATCTGCTAGTAGTCTTGGGAAATGTTGAATACTAGGATCCTGCCTTTGAAATATGTACCTGGCCACTGAACCTTTGCTCTTATTTGTTCTCCTTCCCAGCTACCATGAGGTAAACAACTCTGCCTGCCTCACCTTTCCACTACAATGTTTGCCTCATCCCAGGTCTGGAACCAATGGATTCACATCCTAAAACCTGAGTCGGAGTAAATCCTTCCTCTAATATCACTTCTCTTGGGAATTTATTACAGTGTAAAACTATCATGGCAGGTATAAGTTTGGACAGGATGGTTAAATGATTTTCCCAGCTATACCAGAGAACAGATTCTGAATGGTCAGCATGGAATAGGAGAGCCAGATAAGGTAGCTTCCATTAAAGTACAAGATAAGCATCTGAGATGGACGAAGATGGGTCTAAGTTTGCAATAATCAGAAATTACAGGACAAGTTCCAAGAGCACCATTGAATGGCTAACCAAAAACAAAACAGGGGAGCCTAGCAGGTCTTGATAAGGGGGCTTGGGAAATGCCACTTAACAATGTTACTCTTCTGAATCCTCTCCTTGCCCAACAGAATGTGGCTGCTGTTTGAAGGTGACCTTCCTCAGAGAAAGATGTCTAGTAGTTCCTTTCAGTATGTATGTGTTGGTTGTTGGAATCTGCCATCTGCACTGAGATGGACAACTTGATCCTTTTGTTTGGGATTCCGGTAGTTATTCCTTTATTTCTTTCAAATGAATCAATTCACAAAAACTTCACACATTGGATAACTGAGATCTTGAGTGTAAGACTGACTTTCAATAGTATAAGCTCCACCACCTTCATTATGTAGTGTCCCGCTCTGGAAATGAAGAGTTAATGATGCTTCATGATCATGGACTAGCTGTGAGGGACCAGGGAGACCATGGTTCACAGCAGTGCAAGTGTTGAGGGACCAATGAAACTGCAGGGTACAGCAGCGCAAATGTTGGCTCCTCCAAGGAGTGGCATGTCCAAGGAAAAGCTGGAAAGGTGTATCTGCCACTGTAGGTCTTCTCTCCAAATCCATGCTGTGGGGTGTTGACTAACACTGGAATTCAGGAAGCTTTTCCAAACCTCAGTTCACAGTGCCATCTCCCATGAGCACCACTGTATTTTCAATTTCTGCTGTGTGCACAGAAGATCATAGCATGTTTGCTCAAGAGGCCTTTGAGCAAATTGGTAACCATTACCCTGCAATGTCATGCATTTTGCTCATAATAAATATCAAAATGCTGCATTGTGTCCTGCCCAGGGGATTTGCCAGGCTGCCCTGCATCCTGCTGTGTCCAGGCCAGGCTTGCACATTGCCTCTTTGGTCAGGTTAGCCCCCTGTTCAAAGGCACCCAGTAACCTGCCACTGACCTCATTGCTTCCTTCCCGATTCCGTGAGTTCCCCACCTCTCTCCTGTGTTCTTTCCCACCTCAATCTTTTCATACTAGGTGCTTTTACCCTTCCGGTCCTCCTAGCTGTCTTTCAAGTGGGTGTCTCACCGCCCTCTGTGCCATTACATCTTAATAATCCATTCCTAATGTGCTCAGTTTGAGTGAGTATGGGGAGACCCTTAGTACCTTCTTAGCTTACTCCTCTCTTCTTCTCTATGGTTAGAACTAATGCTTTTATTTGGAACATTTTATTTTTGTTATTCTGGGGACTGAATTCCGGGCCTCTGCTTCCTAGTCAAATACTCTAGCATTTTAGCCCTGCCCTTAGTATGTTTGCTTTTCTGATGGGATCTTGTGTTTTGTCCTGACTGGCTTTGGGCCTTGTGTGTTACTCCTGCCTCTGGTTCATGAAGAGCTGGGATTGCAGGTTTATATCAGCATGCCCAACCCTTAGGAAAAAAATGGCTTCAAAATTTATCTGGAGCTTCACTGGAATAGATTTACAAAGAGAATTAGAAATGGAAATACATATATGCATACATGTGCACCTGTGCGCACATACACACACATGAAGTCAGCTACCCCACTTTGAGGACTATCAGGTAGATAGATCTATAGAGAACTTCCTCTTTCATGAATCTAAGTTTCAACAACTGCTAACGGTGGCTTACTGGTAAAAGACGAGTCTATCCTGGAAATAGGTCTCTGACCCCAGCCAAGGCTTGAGTGACGAGGGTCCCAAAGGCCATCAGACTGGAGCTTCACCGCAGACCCCGAGCCAGAAGCGCCCAGCTAAGCCATCTCTGCATTCTTGACTCTCTGAAGTGATGGGGCATGACCAATGTTTACTTATTCCAAACCACTACATTTTGTGATAATGTATACTCAGCAGTAAGCCCTAGACCAAATGTCTGGCATTAAGGAGATGGAGGATGTACCAGACGCTTTGTTCACTGCTTTACTTACCTCGTTGTGTGCATGCTTACTCCCCTGCAGAGAAGTTTTAATATCACTATGCCCTCTCTTCTAGATATGGATACCAAGACTTAGAGAGACATCAAGCAGACTATCCAAGATCACACAACTAGGTGGGAATCCGGAAACAAGGCCCAGGAAGTTGAAAAACTCTTACCCAGCTCCAGTGCTGTATTGATATGTCATCTTTGGGGGCTTCAAGGCCACATAATTTTCTCTGTCAATAACTCACATTTCTCTATTCTGTTTTATTTTAGTTCAAAGTGAGGATTTTAAAGGCAAGATACTTTGCTGGAAACCTTTTACTTAGTGCTTGGGATGGTGACATGCCTAGGGTATGAATTGATCTTGGCTGCAAATATATATGTGTGTTTCCTCTACATTGTTGAAATCAAAGACTCAAGGCCACTTTGAAAACTATCAAGTACTGTCTTGTATTAATCATCTGTGCATGCTGAGGTTTCTAAGTGCCTCCAGAGGAGCACAGTTCTTCTCCAAGGTCTGCACCATGTACGAAATAAACACAGCTAAACATGGAGAACAAACCCGAAGCCTTATTATTGATAGAAGACTTTGCTCGTGCATGAGAACACATGGCTTAGCTCACTCAGTTTACAGTCAGACAGTGATTGGAGCTGGGATCTCTTCAAATCAGGGAATATGACAAAGAGTGTAGGTAGATTGTCCAGGAGGCAAGAATGAGGGTATGTTTAGAATGAGATAGGGAAAGAGGAAAAGCTGGCTTTTTTTTAAGAGGCCACTGCTAATTGAAAGGAAGGCTTGTTTCAGAGGCTCTGAATAAGTGAAACAGATGAATGCCGTGCAGAATTTCCACCTGTGGAATGAGAAGCTGGAGGCAGCAGCCACAAGCCCTTGTGCCCCTGAATTCACATTCACTCCCAGGGCTGCGACTCTCCTGTGCTTCTGCTGCACACTGTGCTGGTCATGCAGGCTCTTTAGCTTCAGGAAAGTCTGAGAAGTTGAAATAACTTGCCTTGTACCCTGCAGTGGGGACTCTGCCACTCTGCTCAGAGCTTGAACTCCTGGGGTTACAGGTCCAAGAAGCCAGGATGGCTGGGTAAGGCTGGAGCAGAGAGCAACAAGGCGGGTATCTCCAAAGGCAGCCGTACATGAAAAGGACAGAGCTGAGCTGTGCAAGCCTGGTGTATACTTCCTGGTTTAACAACCTGGGCGTGGCTGTGGCTCTTCAGAAAGGAATGAATGGAATGCGAAGAGAGAGATCTTCATAGTATTTAGGCAAAATGAAATGAAGCAAATAAAATTTAAAAGTAAATTCTTCTCCATAGACTTCATGGACTTGTCTGGGTGAAAAAAAAAAGTTATCCCTTTCTATTATCTATCCTTCTATGTGTCTATAAAGGAAGGTGTAAATAAATAAATACAAACACATTATAAATCTACAGCCTCTTTGCAGATGCCTCCCGGATTAACACCCAACACCCAAGACAATAACACAAAGACTACAATGGTGTTCTAGCCCCATACATTCACTTCCTTCGGGGTTGTGGGGGGGGGGGGATGGACAGACAAGAGTTTGGAAAAGGTCACTGTGAAAAGCTGGTGTATTAAAATACCTTTAAATTTTTTAAATAGGAAACATTAACACCAATCTATTTGCTTCTGTTATTTCTAGCAGCTGACACCTAGCCCCTTCTGCCCCCACCCCAGCCCCACTAATCTGTTGTTTTTAAACCAGTTTCCAAGTGAGCAGATCCTGTGTGATTAAGAGAAGGAAAAAACAAATAAATCATGAAGAAATGTTCAGTGAGTATGGGATAGAATATGGTGCAGACTCAATTACTCAGTCTCTGGCAGTGTTGTCTTCATTAGTCAGTCTCAGGAGGCCACGGGCCTGCGCTGTGTCCATGGCATGTCTGCGCAAGAGCGCCAAGAGCTCTTCCTGCACAAAAATCTGGACTCGTGATCAACCTGAAGAAATAGTGAGACTACTAAACGGGCCCCTCAACACAAAGCGCGGAGCTTAGGGTGTGAGGCTTGACCATGGCTGTGGTCGCAGCCTTGTTGGGTACTCTCGGGTCCAGGGACACTCATTTCAGAAAGAGGCCTGGGGAAGGCTGTGTTCCCATGCAGGTACTCTTCTGTGGACCAGCCACGGATGAGGGCCTTCTCCCTCCTCTCTTCAGTGCGGACCTTCAGCAGAGCTTAGACACCGTCCTCAGCTCTTGATTGGGCAGTGACAGGTATTTCCATCTTCCTTCTGTGCTAGGCTGCGTCAGGGAGAGGTGATTCCAGAAGCAAAGTACTGAAACACATTGAACTTGGATGAGAGGTATTTGGTATAGCAGGGGCTGAAATTCCAGACGCACCTTCACTCCAGGGCAGAGAGAAGAAAGGACGATATTGTAAGATACAGTGTGCCAGGGCCTGAGCTGGGCATAGATGTACACTCAGGTATGTGTTTATATATAAATGTGCATGTCTGGATGCATGTATCATGTATGTCTAACCCATTATATATCTACATGTATTATATATATGACATCAATGTGTGTCTATGTGTGCATATTCTACATGTACATGTGTATATCTATGAACACACGGACACACAATTTGCTTCTAAACATTACAAAATAAAATTTCTACCAACGTGGTGTCCTAAAATAATAGAAATATGTTCTCTGCTAGTTCTGCAGTCCAGAGCTGAAGGTTCAGAGGGAGACAGCCCTCTTTCTCTGGCCTTTTCCAGCTTTGAGTAGCCCCTGAATTTCCTGGCTCTTGGTGGCATCACCCCAAGTCTCTTTAGGGCCTTGGTCTCTTTGCCTCAAATCCTCTGCTTTCTCTAATAACTAAAGAAAGAAATCTCCTTGACATTAGAATTCTGTGGATAATCTTATCTTGAGATCTCTGATTTAACCTCACAATACTAAGGCCCTTTACTCAAAATAAGGTCATAGTCAAAGTGTGTGGGGATTAGAATGAAAGCATATATTTTGAATGGGCCTAGCTACTCAAGACTGTTCTATCATTTATCTATCAATCCATCTACGGTGTATCTGTCTATATACAAATGGGGACATGTAAATATACATAGCCATACATACATAGACATATTCATATGTATATGTCTATATATACATATATAGAGACATACACAATTGATATACAATTTTATTAAATCCTTTCACAACACAGCCTGGGTGTTTGTGTCAGAGATTCAGAAAAGCTTCTGAAGAAATCCAGCATGCATTTGTGTGGGCCCTGTAGTTGTGTTTTTTCCCTTTCAGGTGGATCAGGTGCACAGGTATAGAAGTGCATCTACCCAGAAAGGAGGAGACATTTTGAGCCCCAGCCTCCTGCCCCGGCTCCCCAGGCGGTAATTTGACTCCATAGAGTGCCCAGGCTTGAAATTAGGCATAGCTCTAATGAACATGTCACTTACCAGTGTCATAATTTCTTCTTAAATAAAATTCCAGCATATATATATATTTTGATTCAATTCCTTTTAGACACAAGTGGCAATGTCAGAGGACTGGCGAACTGGACAGCACACTTCTCAGGAGTATGACAAGACTGGCTGAGGCAGAGGCTCGGGAGGTACTTCCCTATGATTGCCAGCTTTGTTTCTGGGCAGTAGAATGTCCTGCATTGCCACCTGCCCAGGTCACTGACAATTGTGCTAATGAGCTGAAAACAAATTCTGCGCATTATTTAAGTCATTTGGACTTGAAACTATATTGTCTTTAACAAGCAACAGATTTAATGAACTGTAGATAGCTGGCAATAATCATTAATAACTGCTCTGCCAGACGGTACAGTAGCAAAGATGCATCACCAACTATGAAACATGCCACAAAGAGAATCTGTTTTTCATTTATGCCTTAATTTTGAAAACCTTTTCCTCTGTTCTAAAAGTGATATCTTATTCTGCCTTAAAAAGAAAAGTACAGACACGGCGATGACATCCTGGAATTTGCACATGTGGAATCAGAACTTGATCTGGAAAGTGATCCGATTTGTGGGTGCCTGTTAGAAACCAACTCATGCAGTGGTCTGGATTGCATCAGGACACACAGCACTTCATCACAGTACTTTGGCAGTACTAGGATTTAAACTTTGGGTCCTGTGCAAGTGTTCTGCCTCTCAGATCACACCTCTAGCTCCCATTTTTTTCCTTTAGTTATGTCTTAGATGGAATCTTGTGCTTTATGGCTGAACCTACCTTGGATCGAGATCTCCCAAGCTATACCTCCCACCCACTGGTATTAAAGCTCTTGCATCTGATTTCTGGATGGACCACATTCTGCTTTGCCTGGAATGTTCCTGGTTTAGGGCTGTTGTCCCGGGTGCCATCCCCTAAATACACTTTCACCCTCTCTAGTCTGCAGGTGTGCAGAAGAGAGCTTCCTGCGGGATGAGCCTGCTATCCACAGAAAGCCATGATGGTGAAGGTGGCCCTTGGTCTCTGGAACATGACCGGTGGTTAATTCCTTACACTGAGAGAACGTAGTCTAGCTGGTAAGTGTGGCTTGCTGACTAAACTACAAACATGGCTTCATGGAATTTGATCATGTGCCAGACACAGGGAGACTGTGTCACCTGTCCCCAGGAAGAGTCTTGGGCACTGACTGTTGATGGATTGTCCAAGCACACTGGTTTGTGCATTGGTGTGGAGAGTTGGACTCTGCGTGATGTCTGGGGAGGAGAAGACACGAAGAACCACACAGGGATTCCGACAGGCTGTGTGGGCCTTCTCCCTTCTGCTCTGGCTGTGTGCTTACTCCATCACTGGAGGAAATGTGAGCTGCAAATACAGCTGTAGACTGCCGTGAGCCAGAAGCGCTGTGAATCCCCAAGGACAGGGGTGGCCTTGGGGACACTTGCATGCGCACCCCATGATAGGGGGATGCCACAGGCACTCTGTATCTCAGCGGAGCTGGGACATGACCCAGACACAATCGGGGCCCCAGGATGAACATTTCAGCGTTCCCCAGGCTTTGTGGAAGGAGGCTGAGGCCAGCCTTTCCCAGCAGAGAGAAGAAGGGAAGCCTTGTGCTCGGTCTGCAGCCCAGCGCATTCCATGCAGAGGAATGGGAGGCCTCAGGAGTGTAATCTTATTTCCTGCCGCCCAGAGTGAGTTGTGGATAAAGAACACAACGCAGAGGCCCCGGGTTCACCGTGAGATGGAAGCCATCACATCCCCACACACAGACAGTGGTGTGAATGGAGGCTCCCCAGGCAGTGCTGGCTCGCGCCTGACACACACAGGTCCGGCTCGCCTGCACCCCCCCCCCCCCCCCCCCCCGCAGCCAGCACTCTCCTCAAGCCCCAGCATCGCCTCTTGTTATGACAAAGCCAAAGACCATAATCTCTGTGCAGACCGCACTGCTTGGGCCTTTGTGTCATGGTGCTTTAGAGAGAGAGAGAGAGAAAATCCTCCGGATGAAATGTCAGCTTTTGTCTGAGGAACTGCTGATCCCAGGTTGTGGGGCTGTCCAGTTTTTTTTCACACATCCTGCCATACACCAACCACCACACCAAAAACCAAGGACAGAACACGAGAGGGAGAATGGATGCGTTCCCGTGGTGGCCTGTGCCTCTAGAATTCCCAGGTCTCTTTGGTGAAAGGAGAATGATCTGAGATGATGAAGGCTGCTTGGGCGTGGTATAACCACCCTTCCCACCCCTGCTGTGCTCTCTCATGCCTTAGCACAACATACCTCCCTCTCCCCTTCCCCCCAAAGTTATGGAGTAAAGAGGTAGAAGGGAGAGCAAAGCTGGACACCACTTAGGAATACCCTGTCTAGCAGCTACGGCTGAATCATCGGCATATACAAAGGATACGACTAACCGTGGACCCAAACAAGCAGGAGACATAGACTGCCCCTTCCATCCTCCTGGTGAGGTAGATAGTTCCACCTCACCGACAGAGAACTAAGGGATCCCCAAGTTTTGAAATACCTTATCCAAGGTCACCCAGCCATGGGATGAAAACTACCACAGTGTATCCACGGTCTTTGTCTCCGTTCATGGACATTTAACTTTTCGACTTTGCAGCGCTCAGAAAGCGTACCATTGCAATGGTAGATTTTAACTTACAATACTTTGCAATAAATTGCATACGATTTTTTAAACACTGTAACACTGGGCTTTGAGTTAGATAATCTTGCCTGGAACAGTCTGTTAATATGAGTGTTGTGACCATTTTTATCAGCATATGTTTATTGTACAGGTCACTGGAATTGTACTGTGACATTTTCACACTTGCATGCATGTATAATCCATAGGTCACTCTCTGTCTGTACCTTTCCTTACCCCCATTTTTTTTCAAGTTCCTAATAGCCCCTTCCTATTTTCAGCTCATTTTCCCCACATCCCCTTAGTTTTCATATGGGAGAGAAAATAGACGATATTTCCCTGTCTGTGTTTATTTTCTTCACACGAAGGTCTCCAGTTCCATTCTCTTCCCTGCAGATGACATAACTCCATTCCTTTTCATAACAGAATCATACACCTTTGTGCATGTACCACACATTTTCTGGATTCATTCTGTAGCTCGCCTAATGTGACTATTGCTCGGGTGAAGTTGGGTGTATAGGTATCTTTATTGTATGCTGACTTTAATTCCTCAGCTATATATCCAGGAGTAGCAGAGGTGTATTGTATGATACTTTTAAAGTTTTCTGAAGCACTCCCAGACTGTTTTCCATAGTGGCTGGATTAATTATATTCTCATCAATGGTGTGTACAAGTTCATTTTTCTCCACGTGCACTAGTTATTCTTTGCTTGTTAGAGAACAATTGTGCTAGCTGGGAAATGGTCTCTCAATAGTGTTTTGACTTGTATTTCCCTGGTAGTTAAAGATATTAGTCATTTTTTCTATTTTATTAACTGTATTTACTCATTTGAGAAATGTCTGTTGAATTCATTTGCACACATGTTGTTTGGATGTTTTGTTTTTAAGTTCTTTTTTATGTTTTTATTGTAAAAATAGTGTACAGAGGGGTTACAGTTACATGAGTAAGGGAGTGAGTACATTTCCTATTGAGTATTGTTACCTCCTCCTTTGTTTTTCCCCTACCATCCCTTCCCTTTCCACCTCCCCAATTTCCCCCTCCCCACCAAGTTGTAAAGTTCGTTTTCTACATAGTGTCTTGTACATCTCATTGTTACAATGGGTCAACCTGTATCCCTGTTTCAGCATTTTGTTATTTCCCTTCCCCTCCCCGAATTAGAAAAATGTATGTACAAGATTCAGGGCATCAACACCAAATACAGTGAAAACAGGGGTTATAAGAACATACAAGAGAAACAAAAAATCACATACATTTTAGATACATTAAAAACAATAGCAAGAAAGAAAAAAAACAAGTTGTATCCCCATCTTGGGGCTCATTTCACTTACCATCAACTTATAGTACATATTCTATACTAAAGCTTCTTTCAGACAGACAGCTGGTAGGGATATTTTTCCTATTCTGTACACATATCTTCACTCGGTGCATTCTCTCCTTATTTGCCAAGAAGTTATTAATTTGGTAATGTAAAAGCATTTTTTTCTTTCCCGTGTTAATGGAGTCCTACCCTGGAAGTAATTTTCTGTGGTAACATCTTGAAATGTCTTCTCATGTTTTTTCTTCTAGTAGTCTCCAGGTTTCATGTCTTCGATCTGTTTTAGTTGTTTTCTGTATGGCTGAGAGATAGGAGTGTAGCTTCAACCTTCTGTCTGTGAACATCTAGTTTTCCCAGCACCATTTATTGAGTGCCTGTTCTTTCCCTAACATGTGGTTTTTACAACTTTTCCAAGTGTCAGTGGACTGAAGATGCATGCATTTATTTCAAAATCTTTTGTTCTGTTCAGTTGCTCCGCATGTTGTGTGTGTGTGTGTGCACATGTGCACACGCACACACGTGTGCACATGTGCATGCTGGTACTAGGACTTGAACTGTATATTAGCTTTTTTGCTCAACTCTTGTATTTTACCAGTTGAGCCACAGATTTACTTCTAAATTTGTGGAGGCTAATTGGAGATAAAAATTGAATAGATTTTCTGCCCTGGCTGGCTTTGAAACACAATCTTCAGATCTTATCCTCTTGACTAGCTAAGATTGCAGGTGTGAGCTACTAGTACTGGACTATTTTTATGCCAGCACCATGCTGGTTTTGATACTATGACTTTGTAATATGTTTTAAAATCAGATGGTGTGATATTTCTGGTGTTGTTCTTTTTGCTAAAGATGGACGTTTGGGGGTGTTTTGAAGTTCTAGGCAGGTGGAAATGGCAAACTTTCTCTCTTGCTACAACTTCCCCTCATGCAATCCTGTTACTCAGACTACTGAGCTACACCACAGAGAGAAATGTGAGAACTGCTAGTCTCTAACCTCTCCTGCAGTAGAAAATGTACTGGCATCATGAACGCAGCTCACCGTGTATTTTAAAGAAAAATAGCTGCTCTTAAAATAGCAGATGCAGTACAATGCTTTTTTTTATTATTTGGTAATTTTATTTACATAGGAAAAGTTCTGGAAGAATATGATCTGATAACAGTAATCATCTGGAAGATAAGATAATGCAACATAATGTATTCTTCTCTGCATAGTCTCAATTCTTTGTGCAGGATATAGCTACGGGAGGAGAGAAGAAAGGGAGATGAGTTGTCTCCCTAACTAGTGAGCCAGACTGGGAATCAGCTAGCCCAACCTAAGAAACTCAACTCGAGCCGCCTGCCAGCGGTCCCGTGTTTACCTTCCCTCCTGGGTACTGAGTGCCAGTTCAGCCGTGTCTCATTTGTCCTTCCGTGGAGCATGTTCAGTTGAAAGTGTACTGACCCCACAGAAAAGGCCGGGCGCTGGGCTGGCTCCCTGGGGACATCACCCCGGCAGCTATGAGCTGGGCTGTGAGAGCTCATATATCCCCTACCTTTGTAAATTAACCATTTGGGAATGTAGATAATGCAATGCAAGGTACAGGTCACATCCTCCACCGCCAGGGAGCTGAAAAAACACAACTGCAAACAGGCGGTGCTGGGACCTGTGTGTATTGTATCTGCCGTAAAAGCATCAGAATTACCCAGAAGCTGTGGAAAATGTGCATTCTCAGGCTGGGGCCAAGACCTACTTAGTCACCTGTTGAGTGGATGGGGCCCAGAGAACTGTCCTCTGCGAGTCTTCTCGGTGATTCCGATTATACCTAAGGTTTGAAACCACTACACAATGTGCAGGTCAGCTTCTCATAGTGTTGTTTGCTTTATTAATCGTTCTGTAAGTGTTGTTTCTATTTCATTGCATTGATACTCTAGGGTGTCCACCTACTACTAGCTGATCGTAGAACTTGATACAATGACTACAAGTTGTTGGGGTTTTCTGGCAATACTGGGGATTGAACTCAGGGCCTCACACCTGTTTGGAAAATGCCAAGCAGTAGAACTTGGACCACAATTGTAAGTTTAAACTGTCAGTTGCACAGTCATTCACTGAAGTATGTGGAAACTTAAATACCCACAAACAAGGGGCAGAGTTTCCTGATGATCCACTCATCCACAGTGGATAATAAAAGCCTCCTTCCATTCTGCCTTAATGCATGGGCAGCATGGAATCTTCCTCTTCTTTTTCTGTATATAGTTGGTGAATTAAGACACTAAGCATCTTTTGAAATATGTTTATTGGTCCCACTTATTCCTCATTCAGAGATTTCCACTTATAGTTTCCGTCCTGTTTATGGTTTCAGAATTTTTATCTTATTTATTTATGTCAGATTCATATTGGTAAAGTTTGTGTGCTGTGGAGCTTAATATGGATAAATATATAAATTGTTTAAATAGTGAACAAGACAAGCAGTGTTTAAATATTGGTCATTCCGAGTGTAATAATGCAGTATTTAATGTCCTACAGTCATCAGTAGATCATTTTTACTCATTTTTATATGATGTGCTTATATAATAAATTTTATCTGCATCTGTTGATAGCACCATTGCCCCTTCCTTAGCATGTGATGTAATATATTAGAATAATAAATTATCTAATGTATTAGGCTTAAAGTACTGAAATAAATCTAATTTAGTCATGACTTTTTTGCATATTCAGTTTGTTAATATTTGCATAGGATAATGTAAAAATATTAGGGTCTGGCCAATTTTTTAAAATTTTATTTTATTGTCAAGGTGATGTACGGAGGGGTTGCAGTTACATAGTGAGGTAGTGAGTATATTTCTTGTCCAAGTTTTTACCCCCTCCCTCATTTTTCTCCCACTTTCCCTCCCCCTCAGTGTCCCTCCTCAAGTTGTAAAGTTCATTTCCAACCTAGTGAGTGTCTCTCACTGTTGCGTTGGTTTACCCTTTGTCCTTTGTCCTACCATTTTGGTGTTCCCTTCCCTTCCCCAGGGTACCAAAATCAAACCCAGTGACAAGGGATAAACCATAGGGGGAAAAAAAAGAGGAAAATATGCAAAACAAAGAAATAACTTTATATAGTACATTAAAAACAACAACAACAAAGAAAAACTTCTTGTTTCCATATCTTGGAGCTCATTTTGCTTAGCATCATTTTATATGGTCATATGTCCATAGCTATTGAGTTATTATGATCCTCTGCTAGGACTATCCTAGATATATACTAATGATTACAAATGAGGGAAACCATGAGCCTGTGGTTCGTTGGGTCTGGCTTGCTTCACTGTCTAAGTATTTATTTGTTTAAACAGCCATTTTTGGTGATACAGGGTGCCACCTCATACTTACAAGGCAGGCACTCTACCATTGAGCCGTGCCGCCCTTGATGTTTGCTTCAGTTATTTTCCAGATAGGGTTTGTGTGTTTGCTTGGGACTGGTGTCAGGCTGACATTCTCCTAACTACAACCATTGCAGAGCTGGGATTTGAGGCTCCTCCTGCCACACCAGATGTCTTGTTCAGGTGAGGTCTTCACTTTCTACCAAGGGATGGCTTTAAACCAAGACCCTCCAAAACCCCACCTCTTGAGTAGCTAGGATTATTCAGTGTACCACTACGCTGAGCCCTGATTTATTTTTGAAACAATGAGATTATTTTTATCCTTTTATCCTTTCTTCATGTTTATGTACAATGACATCACTAAAGTTTGATTTTGCCATATATACAAGGCAATATATATAGCCTATACTATATACTTATAACTAAATTTATATTAAATTTAGAATATTTATATAGAAATAAATTGTAACATAATTTTAATAAACTTTCTGTAGATTTACATAAATTTTCACTATATATTGAAAAGTATAAATATATACGTAATATATATGTACTAACAAAATGTTCACCTGTATGTGTAAATATTACTATGTACAACAAATTCCTGCATTTATATAGGTACACATGCATATGTCTACATTCATAATAGTGTCAATTGTACCTAAATTTAAAATTTTATTAGGGTGTTTTTCTTTTTTTTTTGGCAAGTTGTGGGGCTTGTAGGGTATTTTTCTAATCTTCTCTAGTACATAGAAACTCTGTTTATGATGTTTATCAATTCTATAAATCCAGACTGGTTTTTCAATTCTTTCATTGCAAATATTTTAAATTGTACTCTCTTTTCCTTTGACTAATCCCACCAAAAATTTTTCAGTTTTTTTCCTAGACCACCAACAATTTTTAGATGAGTTTTCTAGTTACTAGATTGTCCTTTCACATTTTTTCATTTCAATCATAACTTATAAATTTGGAAGCTTATTTTATAATTATATTTATATTTTAATGCACCAATATTCAATTATACTAATATATTGTATATTGTATATTATGTTAACTTACAATATATTATATGTAACATAATTATATGTTATATACTTAATACAAATAATGTACCTCTTAATAAATTAGTATATTCTAATTCTCTGTTGAGCAAAAGCTTAGTTCAATCATTATTAATGTGCACACATCCATCCACACACATATAAAAGTAACCATGGAAAGCTTTATATTTCCTCATGAGAAGTGTGCTAGAAATATTCTTAAAGAGCATCATCCAGATTTAAATTCTAAATGCTTTCTAACTTGTACTATATTCTCTTATTTAAACACATTTCAGATGTGTGTATTTAGAGTTACTGCAGTAAAATTCTGGTCATTACAAGAGTGGTTTGAGGCAGACTGCTTGTGTTTCAATTCTAAGTCTCCAGCCCGCCCTCCCCTCCAGCCACTGAGCAGACATCCTCAGTTTCCCAGATTGGACATCAGATCCACTATCTACAAAACAGTGTCATTAGGAGTGAGTGTTGTAGCAGGAGAAACTGAAAAGAATGAAAGGGATGAACTCTGTGAAACACTTTAAAAGTCACCTATTGCATTCAGGAGGACTCGCTTCCTGTCTCCATACATCTTAATAACTCTTGTACTGGGGATTGAATTTTGACAGGAACTTACATAATATCATCAAGTACAGAATCTCTGTACTTGCTCTCACTCAGGTACCACGCTGCTGTAGAAGAACGGAATCAGGTTTTCGTGTCTTCTTCTTTTTGCTTTCCCTAGGAACATTGGAACTCACATTTCTTTTGGCTCCTCATCTAGCCCCAGCTCTTTGATGTGGCAGAAACCGTTCTAATCACATTAAACTCACTTGAAACCACAACTTTGCACATTCATGCCTGTTGGTGAACACACCTGAGCAAGTCTATGTCACATGACTATTGGTTGGTGTGCCAGATCTTCCACAATCTTCTTCCAAGCTCCACAGGTAGGGGGAGCATAGATGGTTTCACACTCTTGGAATTTAAGCTGGGATACATCCCAATCCATCCTGGGCAGATACGGTCCAGACAGATATGCACATGCTCGAGCTAATGAAAAGTGAATTTGCTAAACACTGCCTCTCCAGTTTCCTCCTGGGTCCTTATCTCAAGGATCTGTTTGAGTTCCCTGTTCTTGACTTAATTTATAATTAGATGCTAATACACGTTGCAGTGAAGGTTCTGGCACAGATTTTAAATAATATATTACTTACTATCATCATTAATAGATACCATTTGCTGATTTTTTTAGTACTCAGTATGACTCTGCAGAGTCTTTCAAAGCCTAAAATGTTTTAATTACCTCCCTCTTGCAAAGAAGAGGTCTGAGACAGAATGGCTTTTAAAGCACTCCTAAGCATATGGCTAATTCAAACGGAAGACAAAGCTCCAGGCTGACCTTTAGTCTAGTGCCTCTGTGTTCTGGAATAGCAAAAGGGAAGAGACAGTATCTGCACCACTAACAACATTCCTAAACTGGGTCTTAATAATTTTGCCTTTTACATGCCTCTAGGTTTTCTTAGAGGAAGACTCTTGGTGAACAATTTGGTTCTTCCTTCCCATTCTTCCCAAAATGATCCCCACTGGCTACCATCTACCCACAGACTGCACCAAGTTCCCAGATAAAGTAGCCTTCCCTGAGTAAGAACGCCAGGACTCTAAAACAACTGAAACCTAGAAATCAAATCCACAATGAAAATTGCCTGCGCTTATTCGTGTTAATTTATCAGCCCCTTTGGCTCAGTAAAAGCTACCATGAAATAGAAATTGGGAACATTTTCTTTTTAAATCATGAAATAGAATGACAGAGGAACATCAAATACAGTGAAAGCAGGGGTTATACCATGGGGGAGGGACATACAAAGCAACAAAGAAATAATTTTATAAATGTGTTAGAAACAATCGCATGAAAGAAAAAAAACATTTGAATACATATCTAAGGGTTCATTTCCCTAACATCAACTTAACTGACCTTTTCTGCTTGACTCAGACATATACTAGTTATTGCAAATAAGGGAAACCATGGGACCTATGTTTCTTTGGGCCTGGCTTACTTCACTTAATATAATTTTTTCCAAGTCTTTCCATTTCCTAACAAATGGGGCAATGTCATTCTTTCTGATTGGAAAAAAACAAATTGCTTAAATAGGGATACAGGTGGACCCATTGCAACAATGAGACGTATTAAGTCCTTATGTTGAAAACGAACTTTACAACTTTGGTGGGGGGGGCAGGGAGGATTGGGGGGGGTGGGGGAAGGATGGGATGGGAAGGGGAAACAAAGGAGGAAGCAACAATGCTTGATAAGAAATGTACTCATTATCTTGCCCATGTAATTGTAACCCCTCTGTACAGTATTTTCACAATAAAAAAAAAAGAAAAGAAACAAAATGACAGAGGAGATGTTTCTACTGGGCGTCTGTGAGGGGTGGAGTCTCGAGTTCCTTTGTTTTTTTCTTCCCCCTGCAAGCAGCTGTTCTATCACTGGGCACACACCTCTGCTTTTGGCAGACACCAGTGTCTTGGCGGGGATAACACCATGCTCTCCTGAAGGATGGGATCACTGTTGCTTCTTGAGCCTGCCAGAAGCGTCTGGGATGTGACTTCCTGCTCAGGTGAGCACTCCGTGTTTGGAGATGACTGTGTTGGGGAATGTTTTTCTCCATTTTAGGGAGTGGCACAAAGGAGTTACCATTCACCAAAGCAGTCTAGGAATATGGTGATGGATGTCTCCCCTCTCAATGCGCTCACCCACCCCTCCCAACACTCCTCTTTCCTCATTGATCTTAACTTTTAGGTTAAGTATTAAAAATGGGGTATTCGCAATAAATGTTTGCATTCTCCCCACCCATAGCCCCCTTCATTCTTCTCCCTCCTCCCCTTGGTCCCTCACTCTCCTCTTGCAAGTACCCATTTCCTGGGCTCGGACTTAGTCTTTCTCAAGAATTATATTCTCTGAGCTCTCCATGTTGCCTATTCTACTTCAGTTACTTCGTTTGTAACCCCTTACATACCACCAAGCGTGTTTACGAGTCGATTTATAGATACATTCCCCCTACCACAAATGAGAAAAACCATCCCCGCCCTGGAAATGGTTTTATAGACCAGAACCTGAGCTGTGGTGCCAGAAGTATCCAGGTATCTCCATAATTCATCATTATCAGGCAAACTAAATTATGAACCAGTGAAGATGATCCAGCACTCTATCATACCATCACATCTTGCTCAGAGAATTTGGGTCAGAAATGCCAAGAGGATGGAGAGAAGCTTAGGTCTTCTGCCGCTAAGACCACTGTTGGTTTTCTCCAAGTAATGCCTACCAAATTACTGTCATGCTGAGAGAAGATAGGAAATAATGGAGGAACAATGATACTCACTTAATGTGACAGCGAGAATTTGCAACTCCAGATTAAAACAATATCAATAACGCTAACAACAGCAGCAGCAGCAAACTCATAACGACCCTGTGAAATTCCTGTCATGTTCTATCACCTTTCAACTGAGGCTCAAAGATGTCAGAGAAAGAGATGAAATTCACACAGGTAAGTGTCAGAGCCAGAACTGGGCACACATCGAGTTGGACACCACCGGAATTGACTTCAAGTCTATATTTCTCCTACAATGGCATGCTTTTTCCAAAATGCAGTTTGTTTGTGTTTTTATTCATGTGTGCATTTGATTTTAAAAGCTCTATCAGAACTAGGCCAAAAATACATGGGACCATTAAAGCCAGGGTGAGTTTCTTTGCCTCCTATTTCAGGATGAATCATCATAGAAGATAAAGGCAAAGGCAGGGATGGAAACTGGCCTGTGTATGATTCTCTCCCACAGTGTCAGTACTGGGGACCTTGTGGAATTCCCCTTTGGAGTCCAGTTTTGCCAGCTGTCCAGTCACAGGAGGACACTTGTTTCTGAAGCATTTTATTTTTGTTGTTGTTATTGTAAGCTTTCATTCCATGGTCCAGTTATGTCAAGTTTGGGCTTTGGGACCAAAATAGGTTATTGAGAAAGACACAGTGAGCCTACCAACTAAGTGGGACATACAGCAGACAGGGAGATCTGAATGTCACCTTCAACACCCGTGTTCTTGTTCAACACCCGTGTTCTCGATCAAAGTTTGGGGTACACCGGCTGAGACTCTCCTGAGTCTCTAAGTCTCTCCTGAGACTTGGTCCCTTTGTTGGCAATAAAACAATCAATGCAATCCATTGGTGTGATTTAGGAAAGATATCCTTTCCATCATGTGGAGAAGACATGACCTTGTACCATGTTGATTCAACTTCTCTGTGAATTAGAATGGATGGCAGGAAATCTGAGGCTGTTTTAGGCATTAATGAGATAGGATCCAGCCCAGCACGAGTACCAAACTCACTCAAACACTCAGTGATTGCATCCTATATTATCTTGCTGATGAATTCCAGTGGTGTATTCAGTTAATCCTATGAAGTGCTTCTTACTGGTAACTTTCACACACACACACACAAAAAACCACACACAACTCCCACTTGCCACTCTTCCTTTACATGTATGGGCAGGATTGCCATAATTGGTGGAAGTTGATCATTATGCAACAGCAGTTAGCAAAAATTAAACTCTTAATTGGGTTGTGATATTTGAGGTGAAGAAAACTAGAAACTCTATTTTCACAATAAAAAAAGAAAGAAAACTAGAAACTGTCTCTGCTCTAAGATGTGAGGCTCTATGGACATACTAGCAGTAGTGACTCTATTATTGCTAATAATAATAATTGATAATGTCAATAGAAGATAATAGTAAGATTACCACACACTGCATTTCAAAATAGTATTGAAGGTTATTTTATACTTTAAGTATCAGTGACGGAAAGTTCTTCTTATAGAATCTTTCAAGTAAGGGGGATATACTAAGTCAAAATTATAGCAGAAAGATGATTAATAGTAATGATGCTCATGAAATGTTAGTCCTAAAGATGATAACCACATCAATACAGTACTGACAGTAATAATAACAACCACTGTCCTATTGACATGAGTTTCAGCACCAATACTAATGACATTGATATTAGTTACCACTGTCATTAATAAGTCCGTCAGTAATACCAAAAACATTACTTGTAGTCATTGTCAACAGCAGTTAGGCATTCACATAAAGCACAAACAGCCATGCCCTCATCTCCCATTTCTCTGTGCCTCATTTCTACATGTCTCTCCCAGAGCTGCTTGTTTCTGATTTTCAGTTCTCTTTCTGCGCGCCTTTTCAACTAGCTAAGCCAGTCATTACCATAGTACTTGAGCATCCATTTTTAACCTGATAGTTGAAGTAGTTCTCAAAAGTAAAGTGAGATTTCCATGACATTCTAGTGCCATGCAATTTTCTGTCTCAACCAATCAGATGATGCCATCTGAGTTGAACATTGGGTTATTAGTGCAAAGAGGCATAGTGTCTGCAGAAACTATTTTCTATGGTTCCTCACTATGCAGCAGGTAAGGTAGGGGCACCTGAGATCATGTTATAAACAGACTCTCCCAGCACCATGACCTAGAGTTTGGTTTTGTTGCCAGATCTCTTTTTCCTGCCCGTTTTGTTTTCTTTCTTTATTCTTCCTTTCTTTCTCTTTCTTTATTCTTTCTTTCTTTCTTTCTTTCTTTCTTTCTTTCTTTCTTTCTTTCTTTCTTTCTTTCTTTCTTTCTTCCTTCCTTCCTTCCTCCCTCTCTCCCTCTCTCCCTCCCTCCCTCCCTCCCTCCCTTCCTCCCTCCCTTCCTCCCTTCCTTCCTTCCTTCCTTCCTTCCTTCCTTCCTTCCTTCCTTCCTTCCTTCCTTCCTTCCTTCCTTCCTTCTTCCTTTCTTTCTTTCCTTCTTTCTTTCTTTTTTTTGTTGGTCATGGGGCCTGAACCCTGGGCCTGGGCACTGTTCCTCAGCTCTTCAGCTCAAAGCTAGTGCTCTACCACTTGAGCCACAGTGCCACTTCTGGATTTTTCTGCTTATGTGGTGATGAGGAATCAAACCCAGGGCCTCATGCATGTGAGGCAAGCACTTTACCACTGAGCCACCTTCCCAGCCAATTCTGCCCGTTTTCCAAGGCTTGTTCTCCATCATCTATGAGTCCATCCTAGAGATTATATCACTTTGGTTAATTTCTTTTCTGGATACATTAAATTATTTATTTTTTAACACATGATCCTGACTAAAACAGTATACAAACACATTTTATTCAGACAGAGATGAATCCACCAAATTGGTGAGGATTATAAAGATGAATAATTAAATGAAAAGGAGGACAAACTCTAAATCAGGGGATGTTAATATGGATAATAACACCAAGTACTGATAATATTGATTTATACTAGTATGTCTCTAAAGTTCTTTTTAAACCTTTCAATGCAACAGCTTTAGATCTTGCTCCACATATTAACTACCTGATATGCTGGTAAATACTTAAAAAATCAGTGTTTCAGAAAAGAAAAGGCTCTGATTTGGAGCCTGTTATTAATATCTGTGGTATAAATTTTCCTCTAATAGCCAGCTTCAAGCTAACAGCTTGACATCATTGAAGGTGAATTGTGCAGCAATTGCCTACAGTTGGCTCTCATAAGTTGACAGTTTGGTTACAAAATACCTCCCTTACACTTGACTTTGTTGAAATAAATTAAATTGAGGAGGGGGAGATGCTGTTTCTATATCTTCAGTATAGATGAGGTGGTCTCTGAGATTCCTTCCTGGAGTATTAAGTACAAACAAGTAAATTAAACTTTCACAGTCCTGTTAAGCAAACTATTTGGTGAGCTTTGATCTACGATCAACAGGTTCAGTTGTGAATATTTTTGAATGGCTGTATCATGACAAGAACTGTACTATGATTAAATTTCCATTTTTAACCAGAAAAAAATATGTTTCCACTTCAGAAATTCCATTGCCAGCTTGTTGGAAGTTTGTGGAAACAGCATCTCAGTTGACAACATACACCAGTGTGGTGGGCAAGATACCAGAAGGGAGGCCGAGATGGGAGATGTTATACAAAGTGAAAGACGAGAAATTCAAACTAAAAACATGACGCTTAACTTAGCTGACATCAGAAGGCTTGTCTCATACTCCAGCAAGTCTGTTGTTCAGTGGGGAAATAGTCTAAAGGAACTAAAGTGTGTTGTCAGTGTTTGCAATGCCTGTGCCTTCTCTCCAGAACACAATACTCTGAAGCAAATCATCCATGGTAAGGTAGCTCCATTGCTGACATGTTCTAGTGCTTGAGGAGCATGGGGAAGTAATGAGGGCAAATCCAGTATCGCTTTGCCTCCAGGTTGATAATGTCCATTCCCATCGCCTCCATGTTGATAATGTCCATTCCCATCACCACCAATGAATTTGAGAATGGTTACCAATAGGTGATCAAGAACACAGGAAAGCCTATTGAAAAGATCCTGGAAACATTTTCCTCACCTTTCAGAAAGGGAATTCAGTAGCATAACCAGGTCTGTTTACAATCTGAGTGGCCATCTGCACTTGTTGCTTGGAGTTGTAATAGCCATCCTGGGGACATATGGGTGGATTAGCTAGGATGACAGCCCATGGCACTGCAGATGACCAAGTGGCAAGAGAAAACCTTCCTCCTCACCATGTCGTGGACATGCTGAATTCACTAGTCCTGGAGCTGACTCACTTGGAGCCCTCTTGTTGTGTGAGATGAGCAGGTTGTCTTTTATTTTTTCCTAAGCTGCTTTAGATGTTTTCATTTCTATAGACACAGAAGCAGGCCTATTTTGAAGCACTTCCTACCATGTGACCTGGCCTTTCTTTTCCCAACTCTTTAGTGTTAGGCACTGTCCTAGGTTTGGGGACGGGTGGGGAAGAGCAGAAGGGGAAGCTGCTTGTAAGGAGCTTCTGTCTCAGTGATGAGCAAGAGTCAGTGTACAGGTCAATGGGCACATAGATCACAAATGCGATCTGAGCTGAGCGCAGAGAAGAAACAACCCCAGGCACTGAGACAAGGTTGATGCAGCGGTGGTAGTAATTTCCTGCATTAGCGCTGCCCACCAAGGTGCTTGTACAGAGTGAGCAGCGGTGTCCCATTCCTAACGGGAAGGAAGGTCTGCAGATCTCTGAGTAAAACTTTCAAGTGGGAAATAAAATGTGAAGTATTGCCATGCGAAAAAGCTTGCAAGCTAGATAAAGAAGGGGCCGCCTAGTGGGTAGGGGAACATGTGGAAAGAAATGTTTTCTCAGCAGACTCGACAAAAAACAGACTAATTTTTACAAGTGTTTTGTAAAAGCCAACTACAAAGGAACACAACCCCCAAATTTGGGAAACAAATGAAGTTTCCTAAAATTGTTCTGGTTGACTACTTTGAGGAAGTTTCTAAGAGTGTTAAGAGTGAGAATTACAGAGGTTTGTTGATTCCAGGAGTTCGAGGAACAGCTGAGATTTCAGGAAGACTGAAAAAGTAAGAGCAGACAATGTCAGAGAGAGGAAGATCATGGTTTGAAGTCAACCTGAGCAACAAGGAAATGAGATCCTATCTCAACCAGCGAGCTTGACATAATGGCAACTAACTAAACCCTAGGTCTACAGGATGCTGAGATAAAAACAAGGAAGTCTGAGGGTAGCTCAGGCACCATGTTTGTGATATCTCTTCTCAAAAGCAAAATATGGCTGAGGACATGGCTCAGCGATAGGACCTGCCTAGAAAGGGCATGACTCCGAGTTCAAATTCCAGTACCCTCAAAAACCTCATGGGAAGGTGGCTCAGTGGTAGAGCACTTGCCTTGCATGCATGAGGCCCTGGGTTTGATTCCTCAGCACCACATAAGCAAAAAGAAAAAAGCCGGAAGTGGCGCTGAGGCTCCAGTGGTAGAGCTCTAGCTTTGAGCTGAAGAGCTGAGGGACAGCGCCCAGGCCCCGAGTTCAGGTCCCATGACCGGAACCCCTCCCCCCAAAAAAAAGGTCATGGTAAAAAGCTTATTTAACAAGTTACATGAATAAAACAGATTTTAAAAGATCCTGTTTAAATATGTTAAAATATGCCATTAAACAAAACCAAAACCATCTAGAGTCTGGGTTGGCGTCTAAATAAGTGGAGAGATCTCCATTGCTTACACATTAAAAAAAAATCCACATTATGAAGAAGTTGAAGCTTCTCAAATTGTTTTGTGGATCTGGTGTAATTCCAATCAATGTCCAAAGAGGATTTTTTAAAAGAAATTGTTAGGATGATTCTGAAATGTTTGTAAGAATGTAATTAATGTACAGTGACACAACTTTGAGAAGTAACCAAGTAGGAAGACAGTATTTCAGAACTCACTCAGTTCTTTTTTAAAGTGAGAGTAATGAGCACACTATGGGATTTCAATAAAGACTGGCAGGTACCTCAGAATAGTAGAACATAGCATCCCCATAGAGATCCACAGGTCCATTTTGGTAAGGCTGCCAAAGCTATTCAGTGGTGGAAAGAAAATCTTCAGCAAATGGTGCTGAGCAAAATGATATATGTGTTTAAAAAGATCTTCAGTCAGTGCCTTATAACACATCTAAGAATAAAGCCAAATACATTCCTAAATGTATAGCATGCATGTGGAAAATTTCTAAAAGAAAGGGTAAAAAACTCCTTTTAGCCATCCATAAAAATAGATTTTTATCTCTGTACAAAATTTCTCAGCAGTAGTACCAAAAGCACAATTCAGAAGAAAGCAATTTGGTAAATTTCACTTTATCAGAAGGAGATTCTGCTTTTCAAAAGATGGTGCTATAAAAATAAGACAACCTAGAGAAGATGTATAATATTCATAAACTGCTTTGTTAAGTGGCAACTCCTTTGTACAACTACTTAAGAGTAATAATAAAAGATTATAACAGGAGAGAAATAGTTGAAAATTTATATTTGCAACTTTGTTTTCTAAATCCACAATAAAGCAAAGACTCACAAGGAGGAAAGGGTGAATATTATAGAAATCGATTACTTGCAAGTATGAAAACAACTATAAAGCCTATTAAAATAGATTTTGGAAGTAGAGCAGTGGGAAAGGAGAGTGATAGAGAGGGGTAAGATTACTTAGAATAGTGAATTCTACTCTTTGCCCTCATAAAACTAATGTAAGCCAATCAAAAGTTCTTACAAGTCAATAATATAGAAACAAAAAAAATTAACTGTCAAAAAGTCTAGCCAAATAAAATGCTACAGAAAACATATGAATGATAGCAAAATATATGAAATGATGTTCAAAACCACTTGCTCCTAGGAAATGTGAATTAAAACCTCCATGTGGTACTGTGATACAACTATCAAAGTTATTAAAAATTCTAAAAACTTGCTTCCCCTGAGTGTTGATACAGGATTATTGGAAGCCTTGTGCAAAACTGGTGGGAATATAGAGTGGCATGACCAGTTTAGAAATGGTCTAGAAACTTCTTCTAAAATTTACACTTTTACTATAGTATAATCCATTCTTCTCATCATTAGATATTAATCCAAAGGCAATGTCAGTGTGTATCTTTAGATGTTGTTCATGAATGTGCATAGCAGCTTTATTTGCAATAGTTAAAATCTGAACACTGGGCACTATTGGTTTATGCCTATATCCTAACTTCAGAGAAGGCTGAGATTTGAGGATTATAGTATGAAGCCAGCTGGATGAGAAAAGTCCATCAGAATCTTATTTATCTCCAATTAAATAGAAAAAAAGATTTAAGTGAAGATAAAGCTTAAGTGGTAGAGCAATCATCTAGAGCAAAAAGCAAAGTAAGAGTGTACAGTCCTAAATTCAAGACCTAATATCAGCACAAAAATATTAATAAAATCTGAAAATAATCTAAATGGCCATCACCATCGAATGGAATAGCTATAAAATCTATAATTTACAATAATAAAGATAAACCATATATTCTCCACAGTACAGATCATTTGAAAATAAATCTGCTAAGTGAAGGGAGCCAGAGGAAAATGAGCACTCCGTATGACACTATTTATGTAAAATTCGTGGGGTAATATGTAATGACAGAAAAGAGACCAGTGGCTGCAGGACACTGGACAGGCAGGGGGCAGGGTAGATGCAGAAAGAATTACAAAGAAGCACAACGGAAGTTGCATATTTATTATCTTGATTGTTGTAATATTTTCATAAGTATCCAAGTATTTTGAAACTGCAAATTCTATATTTCACTATATTTATCAGTACACTAACCATCAGATGTACCCCAACACACAAAAATGAATTAAAAAATAGAAGCACTGGTCTTCTTTGCATCCAGTTTCATGAATTCATGTGAGAAATTGAGATACTATTTTGTGTGATAGAGAGGGTGAAATTCAAGCCTGATGCTGGTGGCTCCCTACTGTCATCCTAACTACCCTTGTGGCTGGGATCTTAGAATCTCAGTTCAAACCAGCCTGAGCAGAGAAGGTTGTGAAGCTCTTCTCTCTAATTAACCAGTAAAAAGCCAGAAGAAGAGGTGTGCTAAAGTGGTTGGTGTCAGCTTTGAGAGAAAAAGCCAAGTGAGAACTCAAGGCCCTGAGTTCAAACCCCAATAGCAAAAGATGAACATGAGGTTGCTCGGTTATCAAAACTCATTGTCCAAGTTGCTGTGCGCTTTTACTGAGATGGTTGGATAGTCTTGTTTTGTCTCTCTTCCATACAACATTGGGACTGAGAAGGAATTTAACAATCGTGGGAATGAACTGACTTCCCAAAGCACTGAGCGGCAGTGCTGGGATTTAGTGATGGTTTGAATTCCTGTGGAATCCATAGAGGCTGCACAGCACATAATATCTTTGTCTGAATGCACAGGTGCTTGATCACCAACAGGAGATAGGAGAGAAATCCCTAAATAACTGTAATCCCTGGTGGAACATGTTCACTGAATTCAGAATACAAGCAAGCACTTGTGAACGCTCACTGGGAAGGAGAAAGCCAGTCTGTTGGAAGTGGAAAACTTTGCCAGGCTGGCCATCATTTCCTTGGCCTTGCTAGATAGGCCAGATAAAACCAGAAGCAAATGGCGGAGTGGTGCTTTCATTTTAGAAGAAGCTGCATAAAGAAAATTGAAAAGCAGATGATATTTGGAGAGAACATCTCATCTGCTCTTTTGAGAGGGGCATTGTCTTAGTCTAACTTCTACAACACTCCATATCCAAAGCTCAGCAGATAAAGGAAGAAATCAGATCATAGTAGAGTGTTCAAAATGTTTATTAGACTCATGTGATTTGATCTAGTGCCATGTACAAAGCATAGTCGATTGTTGAGTAGATAGCATAATGAATATTGGGAGGCAATAAACAGGCTGTGTTCTAGCTCTTACTAGATTGGATGAAGCCATTCTCTTTCAAAACTTTTACTTCTAGGAGACAAATGTTTAAAAATACATATCTGTGCCATATATAGAGAATGAACACTGAAAGACATAAGAATTGGGGTAAAATGTATGGTAAAACATAGTGGTCCAGAGAGGTAAAGTAGAAAGTAGCAAGTTGGGTTACTAGCAAAGATGGAACAAAAGCTGAACATACATTCCTCTATACAGTGGCTCTCTGCTTCTGTGCACGTGACATTCCAGCTTCTTAGCCCACGACCACGTCTTTGCTGAGCTTTCTTTACATGATTCTAATTACAAGGATTTAAAGATAGGAACATTTGATGGAGGTGAGATTATCACCGAAAACAACACTTGTGGGAAGCAGATTGATGCCTGTGCTTGTGGGCAGAAGTCTAAAAGTAGCCCAACTGGATTGTTGGTCTACATCTCTTAATAGAAATAAAGAAAAAGCATGTAGGAAACTGAATATAGTATGTTAAGGGCTTGAACAGTGTATGGCTCTTCGGGGGGGTGTGAACTTTCAATCCTCCAAACACACAGGGTCTGGCTTCTTAGTATGAAAATGTGCAAGTCACTTACAAGTCATTGGTGGGACCAGGGAAAGAAATGAATGCAAAGCTACATTTGTTTTGCAAATCCACTCAGTCAGGGAACATCTGGTAGGTACTCACAGAGCATCGCGTGCAGTGCTAAGGTAATTAGAATAAACAACTGTTGTTTTGTCTGTTGGAGATCCTTTTTTTTTTTTTTTTTGTCTATTGCAGTCTCACTTAATAATTCCTTTCTTTGTCTCTTCCCCACTTGGTGAGGTTTATGAGTGGCTGTCAGGGGCAGGGGCCGCTAACTGGCACAGGCCTGCTCTATCTGTAAAAAGAAACTGGTTCCCCTTACAGCAGCAAGTGTCTCACCGCGGAGGTGGGACACTGATCCTGGACAACCAGAATCTTCCCTGGGAATGTGTATATGCCCAGTGGAGGGAGATATTCTTTCTTCTTTTAGGTTATAAAATAGAAAGATTTTACTCCAGAAGGCAAAGCAACTTCCACTTGGCAAAAGTAAAGTTGAACAGCATGTGAGTGAAGCCAGATCTCAATGTCAAGACTTAACACCATGAATCTCTGGATGCACCCATACCTCAGTTGAGCTTCAACCCAGTGTTATTACTCAAGTGAACCAGTCCTCGCCTTGTTGGATGTCAAGCTGGTCTGCATAAATGAAGATCAGGTGTAGCTGCAGAATTGTGCATGGCAGGCTAGGTTGATGTTTGTAGGTGTAAATTTAGAGTATCAGTGTTATAGGGTGGTAGGGGTTGCATAACAAGCCACATGATCTTCTGGGAGGTAAAGAAGAAGTCCGAATGGTCTTCCCAAGTCTGATACATCAGAGCCTGGCCTTCAAGAAGGAATAGTCAGTCTATTGCTTTGGAGCAAAACTGGAACTAAAGGTTTTCCAGATAGAAAAAAGTCTATATAAAATAACGTTTCAAAGTAGCTTGGCATAACTCTGGTCATTCTTAGGGGTTCCAAGGCTACAAGGGAGTTGCTAAATTCTAAGATGCACTGACAGATACCAGTTCAGCAGTTGGGGCATAGTAACATGTTTGTTCTACTAAAAACACCTTATACTTTGAGAGTATGGTGTTCAATGCTGCCTGGAAAAAAAAACACAAGAAGATACAGAGCAATGATACAAGTCCAGGAAAGGATGTCAGATGTAATTATAAACACAAAGCTATTCAGCCAGAAGCTGCAGTTGTATTTGGCAATGAAAGGCTGAATTCTCCTGGCCAACAAGTCCCTCGGAAAAACACCTCGTTGCTCCAAATACCATTCTTATGGTTTTTCCAAAGGACAAATCTCACAAGTACGTTCGACTCCTGTAGATCCAAGAAAGCCTTAAGCTTAGCTGAAGGTTATTCCTATAGCTTCTCATTTAGGAAGACAATTTCCCAGGAGCTCAGTGGTCTCCGTGAGATTGCTATGTGAGATTTCAGAGATTTAAGCAGTTGAAGAGCAGGAGCCGATTCCTGCTGAACTCCAGGACTCTGAGCTTCACTCAGGACCCGTAGGTCGATGTGCAGTGGCTGTGTACTGAACAGAAGTCTTGGGCATCCATCTGCCCTGCCGTAAGACAACCCAAAGTGAACATTGCAAACCTTGTGCTCCCAAAATGTCTGGATGCATTATTTTGCCATTAATTATCTAGCAATCAGAGGCTTGGGCTTAATATTTTAAGAAGCAGAATTTTAATGAGAAATGAAGTGTAAATATTGATGTCCAAAAACAACATAGCAGCAATTAATTGGAGCTACAGCTTCTGGGTGTCGGCTCCTAGCCATTGCGTCCCCTAATTACATTCACTGTCGTGCGTTTGAAGGCATAGTCTATTTCCACGTCTCCTTTTGCACGCTCACATTTTGATAAGCACAAAATTCCCAGAATAAATATACTGTTCAAAGCGGGCTCCAAGAACTAACCCGAGATAAGCATGTTGAATCTATATAGGGTTTGTCTATGATATTATCTTTTCTGAAGAGATTGATGCTTTGTGCAAACCTGCAATAAATTTCTGTGTCTAATTGTCTAAGCAGGTATTCATCTTTTCAAACATCTGCTCACACTGGCAGGCCCCAAAATAAACCTCCACATTAGCAACTTGCACTTTAAAAAAATAAAAAAACATGTATCCTGAAACATCTGCTGAGCTATTTTTTTGTGTTCTCTCTCTCTCTTTCTCCGTCCCTCCCTCCCAGGTCTGTTGAAGCACAGTGAGGTGAGCACTGCAGCCTGAGATTTTTAAGCTCGGGTTGGGAGGTGTGGAAATGAATCTGGTATTTGACAAGGGGAAAGTAAGAACTAGAAAGATTTCAGGGAAATGAGGTGGAGTGTTGAAGTCAGTGCAGGGGATGCACAGAGCCCTGGGAGCATAGGACACCTCACTAAACTCAACTCTCGACTCATCTCTTCTTGCAGCCACCCTTGGTCATAATTAGTCCAACCTTAGCCTTACATGGAATGACATCTGTATGCAGTATGGAACTTTTCCATAGGAGCTGATTTACCAGTATGTAAAAAATGTCCATGGGGTTATGAGCTAAGATTGCACACTCAAATTCACTTGGGTCCCTGCATTTTGTAGATGCTCAATGTCCCTTAGCTGTCTTCATATGAATCAGGGTCTAGCTCATGAAAGTATGTCAAGCAGAAGAGAGAGCACTTGAAACAATCCAACCTGTCACCTCCTTCAAACCCGTCCTTCCTTAGATTGAAAAGTCTCAAGAAGTGGGGGCGGGGGGGAGGGCGGGGAGGTTGAGGGAGAATGAGGATTTCATTTTACTTGTGTGTCTTCCTCCCGGGTTTTTGTCTCAGACCCCTGAGCAGGTAGCAGTGGTCAAGAGACAGGCTGGATCAAACCTGGTTGTCTCCTGTTAGAAAATACAAAGTGACAGCACCATTCTTCTGGTTTGGGCCTTTCTGATACATACATGCCTCTGGACAGCCTGGGTGGCCCCAGAAACTCACACTCCTTGTGCACACTCACACACACATACACAACACAGACTCCCTCATAATTTCCAACTCAAGTTTCTCCTAAAATGCAGCTCATTTGGGTAGGCATTTCCAAGATGCTTCTACTTGTTTCCTTCTTTGCATTCCAGCTGTTATCACCCTGAGAAGTGGTGATAGCCCCTGCATTTTCCAGGCATAGATGTGAATGTAGAAGCGTCCATTGTTAGAGAGTCCACACGTTTTGAAATCTTGGTACTTTATCACAAGAGAAATGCTCTTGTTTCTCCAGTTATATGGACAGGATTGGGGAAGAGAGGCTGGGCACAGTCCTGTAGGGACTCAAGCCTGGAGACTTTAGTATCAATGTCATGTGACTCCCAGGGTCATCCTGGGCACTGATTTATCCAGGCAGAGAGGGGAATGGGGGAGAGAGCACACAAATGAGCATGCACAATACTTTGAAGGGTGAGCTCTGGATGGAAGACCAAGCACTTTGCTCAGTTTATTGAGAGAACAATGCAAGAGAGACAGGGATGTGTGTTCACGGACTGGGCCACCGAGTCCCCAGAATCAACTCTGTACAAATCGTGTTCATCACCGAAGAGAGGGAAAGTTTTGTGGACCCTGGAATCTGACTGGTTTGACTCCCATTTCTCCCCCTTATTCACTGATGCTATACTTATCTGTAAAACAATCATAGCAATAATTGTTACAAGAAAAAAGATAAGCTATACTGAAGAGGCACAGAACTCCATTGGGACTATTGCACGAACACAGAGCATGCTAGCTGTTTATTCACTCGTTTGTTCATTCATTAATTGTTTTATTTTGCAGTGCTAGGGATCAAACCCTGAACCTTGGACAAGCCAGGCAAGTGCTCTGCCATGGACCCAGATTCCCAGGCTGCAGTGATTTTGTAGCTTAGTCAATTAAAGTTAGCACCTAACAGGTGATAACTCGGTGCTCTCTGGGTCTCTACAGAAGCCCTGCTTCTGATCCTGGCATCTCAGCTATCCCTGTTCTTCTTGAAATCTTTACATGCATGTTCTATGCAAATGCTATGCATTTCTCTACTTCACCACCCTTCATTACCATTGCCTGCAACCTAAAATGTGTTGCCTGGCAAACTGGAGAACTATTTATTCATCTATGATTTTTTTCCTTCATACGAATGTGGTAAACTCAAAGTCTTAGCACTCCAGCTGCAGCATCTATGTTCCATTATTTATTCAATTTTTAAAGCAATTCGTATCCTGGATTCATTAATAAAGATATGTGTATTTATTTATTTCTGTATCCCTGTAGTTATATTTATTAGCTCAATTAGTTATACAAAGAGAACTGTGTCAATTTCATACATACTTACCAGACAATACTGATTAAATCAATGTCTCTCATTTCAACTTCCCTTCTTAAAACAATTCCAACAGATCTCATTGTTCTGTTTTCATGCATACATATGGAGTACTTGGACTATCAGCCTCTCCATTGACCGTCCCTTCTATGGCTGATTTATCACACCCCAGATAGCCTGTCTCACTGTATTTGTTACAAATAATTTATGCATTCAGGATATTGCAACTTGAACTAGCCAGATGGCTGGCTGTTATTATTTTTTTCATTTATAAGTTGTATGGAAAATACTATTTCATACTCCACATTCACAATGACAAAGTTCTATGCAAATGTTATGCTGCTCTCTTGTTTTTCTTTGTCAGTTTTACAACAACATTCTCCATGATGATTGTTAGAAACAAATAAATCACTTCACCATTCATACAAGGATCTGTTAGAATCTGTTTCACACAGTGCCTTTAAGAACAGGAAGTAAGAGTGGCAATGCCCTGGTTATTCCCACCTCCATTCATTTCTTTCTCTAAAATCATAAACTCTTTTTGTCTTATACAGCATGCCTAACCTAGGCTGGGGTTCATTCAGATTCTGCAGACTTAGTGAGATCCTTCTTCACCTTGTAGCTCTAGGTCCCTCCTCTCTCCCCAGACAATTATCAGCCACCTGCTAAGTACAGTCTTTTATCTCTTTATTTTTTCCCCCAGCCTAGTTTTAAATGTCTGTTGTGATGTTATCTGCAAGATTTTGGAGGCATCATTTTGCTTGCTACCAAGTGGAATACTGTTTGTCAGTTCCCAGAGAATTTTGCACATTAATATAAATCTATTTCACTCTTTTAGAGGATACCTGATATTCCATGCAATGCCAAAGATTGTGAATCTTTTCCTTATAATTAATTGGCATTGTTTTCCCAACTTTTGCTATCAAGTAATGATTCTCTAGAACCTAGTAAAAATGTTTCTTTGGGACAAACACCTGCAGACATGAAGTACCGCCATTAATCCCCTCACCGGGACTCTTTAGAGTATCCCCATCAGAGGGGAGAATGTCTCCTCTTCCTCCTCCTCCTCCTCCTCCTCCTCCTCCTCCTCCTCCTCCTCCTCCTCCTCCTCCTCCTCCTCCTCCTCCTCCTCGTGCCAGTCTTTCCATTTTCACCAAATTAGTGGGTGAGGAGTTGAATATTATTGTTGCTTCAATTATTTGGGGACAGAGGTAAAAAGTGACAGGGATAGCAGCTTTATTTTTCTAAAAAAATATTTTTATTAGCTTATATTGTTGCATTCCCATGTGTGCTCACAGAATACTCCACTCAATCTCACCTCCCTATTCCCTCTCCCCGTCCTCTTTGACCTCTGTCCCCAAATAATTTTACCAGGTTCTACTGACTGCTTTTTCATAGTTGCAAATAATCTATTTCAACTGTATTCAACCTAGAACAGCCTTTCCATATGTATATTGATCTTCTGTATCTCCCTTTCCATACATGTCTTATTCAATTTTCTGTTGGGCAATTTGTCTTTATCTCATTGATTTGTGGAGTCACTTATGTAACCCGGGTTCAGTTGCTGGCTACATGCATTATGATCTTGCTTTATTCTGTAGATTTCTACCCACTCCTGCTGCCTTCTTTGTTCAGCTCTTATTTGTCATTGGAAGCTTGGATGGCTTGGTACTTTGGCTGAAATTTGTGCTTTACTCCATTTCCCCCATGTATCCGTGAGCAGTTTACAACTCCCTAGCTCTGAGTCCTGGAAAGTGCCCTTTTCTGTACTCTAACCAATAGGTAGTATGTCTGCTACTGGCTCTATATCCACATGGGCATTTTGGGTTAACTGGGTGACATCCTTAATTTAAGATTTCGTTTCCCCCAGGACTCTGCTGCTCATTCCTTCTTAGTGCAAACTATGGCCTGTCTCATTGCTCTCTGAGGCAGGTCCTCCACTGTCAAAGATGATGATATTAGCAATCAGACGACAAGTACAATATGCCTACTGAGTATGATGACATAATCACTAAGGTGCTATACATAGTCATAATTCGTCATCATTGCCTCTAATTTACCATAATAAAGTTATCTCATTTACCTTAAGAAAGTTAATTTATTAATTAGTTTAAGTAAAGAAGGACATACCTCCTGGCCTTTCCCCTCTTCAAGTCTTATTGATTCTAACCTCAGAAACTCTGGAAGCTTGGGCATAAAAATTACAAATATATAAAATGTTTGGAGTATTCAGAAAAGAACCAGAGTAGGGTGGCAGAGGAGAGGCATGCAGAGAGATAGAAATGGGGAGTAGAGAAGTGTATAGAGTATGCTGATGAAGAATATAGAGTATGCTGATGGATCAGAGCGAAGGCCTTTAACCCAATTCCAAAGGAACGGAGAAGCATGCTTTAATCAGCAGAGAAATGAACTTGATATAATATTTATTTCAAAAGATCACCACAGCTGTTGAACAAAAGGAGAGGAGAGGAGCAGCCTCTTAGAGGATGTTAGTGGGTAAGGTACGAAAGTGTATTCAGTGAGAAAAGATGGTCCTGCTGAAAGGCCTGTGTTTTCATTTTCAATGTTTCCACTGGTGCATAAATAAGAATAAATCAATAAATCTTGGTCTTTTTTTATTCTAATGTTATGATGCTGTGTTCTCGTCACAGCCGTCAGAGATTATGGTTTTGAAGATTCTCCAAGGTGGATGATATATTCATGGATAAGAAACATTAATAATTTGTTTAAATGTAAAGATTTTGTGTTAGGTGGAAATGACTCATTGTTGCCATTATGAAATATGACTGGATCATGTCAATAGTAGAAGGAAACCCGCACACAAATGGAGGCATTTCGAATTAATTCAACTCAGGTCCAGTAATGATCTCTTTGTCTGTGTAATTTAAAAATACATTTCTTCCAGAGAAAATTGATGGAAACAGAAGTTACGTTTTATGTAAATTTTCTTTAGTATTTGGTGAGCTCCATATTTTCTGAGGTCTGATAATGATCTCATTAGTCTATTATTCTTTCATAGGCACGAAATTAATGTTTTTATTTATAGTTTATTGGGATGGAGTAAGTCTTAGATGTGGGTCGGGTGTGAGTGGACACACGTATTTGTGTATGTGCATGAACACACATCATCCTTCACTTAAGATGTGCTATCATGAAAGTTTTACCCTAAACATCATTTTATTCATATTATCCATAGATATACTTAAGTCTAGCTATGGCAGTCATAGAATTTTGAAATGATCAAGAGTTTTAGGGACATAATGAGTATGAGGAATAATTACTGTGGGAATTACTTTTCTTACAAGTACGCAGGAAGGCTAGATATCATTTGCATTATGGTAGGAAAATATCCTTCACAAAATATGTCCCACACATACTTCTTTGACTGGATATTTTCCAAAGGATCTTCTACAATCACTTGAAATAATGAACTCAATGTCTTTACAGTTACTATTTAACTCCACCAAGCTCCACTGAATATGTAATGAAACCATTGAATTATATCCATGTGATTCTAGAAGACAAATTGGACCTTAATTGTAGTCACTCTTCTTCTTTTTCTTCTTCCATAAATTGGGGCTCATCATGTCCTGCTGTGGCAGGCTCAGGACCCACTGGCTTCTCTTCTGCTCACTCTTACCCGCTCCCCCCTTCCCAGAGAATAGCCTGCACACAGTGGCCCAAAACATTTATTGGAAGTATTTCTTATTAAGTCGCTCCTCTGCTTATTATAAACCTCGCATGGGTTCCCTGCCCCCTGTAGCATGACAAAAGTCCACGGCAGTGCAAGGGATTGCACACCCACTGCCTTTGTAACTGGGTAAATGGCCAATTACGAAAGACACCATGTTGTTTTGATCACCATGCCGCTTGGGTCGAGAAGCCTGCTGTTGCCGTTTTAAGTACACGCTGCTGCTCCTCGCCTGGCCTGTTCCTGCTCCTCATTTAGGGGCCAAGCGCTGTACTGGCGTTCTGCACAGTGTCTCTTGTGGACTCTTGCTTTTCTCTGCTCTAGCTAATTGTGTTCCTTGGCCATGCTTCCTGCAGAGCGCGTCCCATCTGATGGGAGCCTCGGGCTGGGGCTCGGGAGCCAGGGGCTGCTCTTTTTTAGGAATGCAGCTTGATGTCTAGTCCCAAGCATCTAAAAATTCTAACACATCAATTTCCATGGCTTCAAATGTCATTAGATTACTTCAATTTCAGTTTAACTATTATTCATGTTGTCCCTGTAATAGGGCCACGTGGAGAAGGATCTAAAAGATCAATTGTGAACCACACAGATGTATTTTTTGTTTTGCTTTTCTGGAACTTTCATGTGGGAGAGAGGTGTGGGAGAGAGAGAAAGAGAAGGGAGGGAAGGAAGGAGGGAAGGGGAGAGGGGAGAGAGAGAGAGAGAGAGAGAGAGAGAGAGAGAGAGAGAGAGAGAGAGAGAGAGAGAGAGAGAGAATAGCATTGTTCACAGGAATGCAATCAAGGTTGTCAAGTCAACCAAAATCTCCAGGAGCACAAGAATAGGTCTCTAGGTATCTTTTCTGTTCCTAGCTGGGGATACAGTGCCTGTACCGAATACATACTGAATAAATAAATGATTGGAGTGGCTGGATCCACCCTTGCTACAACAGATTAGGTTCATGTTTTCCAGTTATGTCATTTTCATTTTTAAATCGAGAATCCATTTCGTGCAGTGGATTGAGCCGAGTGTCTGGCTCTAATTTTAGGAGACAGAATGTTACAGGGCTAACAGCCATCTGTTTCCTTTGAGCGAATTTGCAACCGTGAAGTGTGAATGCGGATTTTTATAGCATTTATTGCATTTTAAATGATAACAATTTGGCTTTATTTGTTGAAGGAAACAGAAAAGAAAAATGATCAAGAAGATTAAAATTATCTAGAGATAATTTCTGTGAAGTGCAAATGGGTCTGTATTTTTCTTTCGAGGTCTTACATGCATATATGAAGTGTGTGTGGGTTCCTACATATAGATACAGAATAACTAACAAGTCTGAAAGGTATGGGTAACTGCATAATACATGGCTCATTGATTTAGGGGACATGATTATACTTAATGAGATAATAGTCTCTATATTTCCAGAAGTTATGGTACACCTGGTGTGACACATATAGGAGACCTTCCACTTCGCCAGCTTCAGGAACTCTATAGTCCCTTATTTTTCCTTCAGTTTCACTATCAGTATCACAAGCAAGAATTTTGTAAAATGATTCCAAATGTAGAGCAAGTAATTTGACCTAAGTAATTTGACGTAATCTCATGACTTTTTGTTTTGTTTTTGGTTCGGGGATTTAAACACAAGGCCTCTCCAGGGCTAATCAAACTTCCTCTTTAGCTGTGCCCTCAGCCCTTGTATTTCTGACATAGAGTCTTGCTAGCTATGCCTGGGCTGGTGGGGAATGTCATCCTCTAACATTCAGTTCCACTGACTCTGCCTCTCTAGTAGCTGGATTACACGCATGCACTACCATACCTGGCTTCTCACATTTTTTTCCCCTGTGGCTCAGGGAACAGTCTCTCCTACAAAATCTCTACAGACCCTTGTCGTAGAATGAAAACACGTGAAACTGGGGTAGGATCCCCTAGGTTTTCTGGTTGTGTTGGGTAAAAACCTTACAGGGCAGGCAGATTTAAAATCAGTACAAACCTGGACCTCAAAAAGTTGCCTAGATGGCATTAAGTGGTTGGCTCTCTGGGACTGAGGTAAGACTGGTAGGTCCTGTCTATGGTATTAGTCATCTTGAAGAGCTCTCGCACCTGTACCATTGATTTGTATCAGCCCTCAAGCTAATGGGCATATGCTCTAGCCTAGATTTTAGCCATTATTTTCTGAGTGTCAGTGAACCATTCCAAAGGGGAGGATTCTTATTTTTAATAATAGGTATGTATTAAACTGTATATAGTAAAAGGTTTCATCATGACATTTCCATACAATGTACTTTTGACAGTATTTATCTCCTGTATTTTTCTTCCCTTTCTTTGCCTCTTTCTCCCTGATTAGCAGTTCCCTTTTTTTACTTTGAGAAATTTAGTTGTTTTGTTTTGCTTTGTTATCTTGTTTTGTTTTCCCTTACCTTCCATCCATTTGCCAACAAGTGACACAATTTCACTCTTCTTAATGACCACTGAGACTCCAATGTGTGTATAGAGACCATGTTTTCCTTGTCTGTTGATCTGTAGGTGGGTCCTAAACCAACACCATAGTTTGGCTATTGTGAACAGAGCACAGTAAAAATGCTATTATGTCTACTGTAAGCTGATTTTGATTCTTTTCTTCTTTAGAATTTGTTTTTATTAATCCATTATTTTTATTAATTGATCTTGTAAATGATACGTATCTGTTATAATAGTACACTTTAGCGTGGGATAATTCAAGACATATGCAAGGTGTAGAGTATTTAGTAATTCCATCTCTTTTGACATTCATGATTTCTTTATGTTGGGAACCTTTAAACTTCCAGGGACTTAATCATGCTGAGCAAGGAGGCACTTAACCACTGGGCTAGACCTCTAGCCCCTCCATAACTGAATTTTGATCCGGGTTTTGACTCAGATTCTTCTGGGTATGTACCTAGAGGTGGTATGACTGGACCATATATAAGTTCCATTTTAATTTATTTCTAAAGAACCTCTGTATCAATTTCCATATGGAATAGACTCATTAACACTCCTCCTAACATCTTATGAGAGACTTTCCCCCCCACATTCTTCCCAGTATTTGTTGTTTTTTATTTTCTTGAGGATTGCTATTTTGCCCGGGATGTGGTAGAGATTTAGTTGTGATTGGTAGTTTTGATTTGTACTTCACTGGTTAAAAACAAAAACAAAAACAAACAAAAAAACAAGTTTCACTTTTTTTCATGTATTTGTTGGTTACTTTTTATTGCATTTGAAAAGACTTTTCAGCTCATTTGCCTAATTATTGATTAGATTATTGGTTATTTTGCCATTCAGCTTCTGGATTTCTTTGCATATTCCAGGTATGAATATGGTTGGATGATGATCTAGAAATTATTATCTCCCCTTTCCTGAGTTATCTCTTCAAATAGTGAGATAGGTTCTGACCTCAAACTCAGTTTTCCAGCCTCAGTATCCCAACTCTGCTGGAAGAGAATGGGTCACCAGGATACTTGGCAGAAGCCTTTTAGTTTGGAGCAATCCATTTGTCAATTCTTGCTTTTATTTCCTGAGTTACAAGAGTCGAATTCAGAAAGTCCTTGTCTATGTGGAGAAATTGATGCCCTTCCCCTGTGCTTTCCTCCTGGTAGCTTCAAAGTTTCAGATCTTACATTAAGGTCTTTGATCAAGTTTGAGTTGATTTTTTTACACTGTGTGAATGTTTTTACAGAGCCATTCTAAGTAACTAAATGCTAAGTAATAGCCTGGAATTTAATTAAACTTTACCCACAAGTAATAAATCTCACTCACTCACAGTCATGTCTTTATACAGAAGTATTTCTTAAACAGAAATAATGCAAATCTCCTTGAAAACAACAACAACAACAACAATAATAATAATAATAATGATAAACCTCCTAAAATAATGCACATGTATATGTAAATTCAAGTATTTGTCTTTAAGAATCCATCTGCCTGTTACAGATATGATCACCCAGCTACCATCTCAGGAATTTTTGAACATAACAAACTTAAGTTATTCAACATCAGCTTCAAATATGTTTGTTTCAGAACTGGCATTATGGAGTTTACACAAATGATTGCATTTCTGAATCCTATTTTTTTCCTGAGCATTATACACTGGTCGTTGTAACTTTGCCATGAATCTTCTTTAAAAATTACCCATTACAGTTTGTTTTGCCTCGGTATTGTACAGTCCATGTCTTAAAATCAGAAAATGACTCTCACTTATTGCGTGTTTGCTATGTCTCAGAGGGAGTGCTTTCAAACACTACCTCACTTCTCACAAATGCAGCTCAAAGGATTTATGTAACTTTCCTAAGTTTGTTTTATAATGTTGTGGAAATATCTCCACACAGAACATGCATTCCTAGCATCTTAAACTGTTTTAATGAGCTTTCAAAAATGACCATTAAGCTGCAAATATTGAATGCTCACTTTGTTCTTGGCAGTGTGTGGGACCATTTTTAAAGAAAGCACACTTTTTAATTATTTATGCTTTTATGCTGTCCTGCAGCTGAGCGCTTCTTTGCACAAATCAGGCCTTTGCCAGAATTTAGTTTTCTAATTTTCTGTGACTCATGTTGACCATACACCTGCTCTGTCTAGAACAACCTCCTTAGGAGTCAGGATAGGTAATGCAGGGTGGAGGAACAGCAAGCCTTGGACTGGGATGAACTTGCTTGTGTTCCATCGAGTGTCAACTCTAAGTCAGAAAGCATCCTCTGGTTTTTTGTCTTTTTCGAAGTGCGGGGAGGATAAACATGCTTTCTCACAACTTTCTCATCAACTTTACAGCAAATATATGTCCTGTATGGAAATACTTACGCTTCAATGCCTAGTAGCCATCCTTAGAGTTAGGGATGGTAGAGTGCTTGGCAGGTGCTCACCCCATAAGCATTGTTGGCCAGCAGCTCAGAGCCAGGCTCTGTTAAGAGTCCTCTCAGGTTCCCCAGCCCGTGATCTCTCACCTGATGTGGCGGCTGAGGCGATTGCAGAAAGAAGCTGGAGGAATCGTGCCATGAACACTCCTTCCTCCGTCTTCCATGGGGAAATGTCTCTGTTCAGGGCCCCCAAATTTCCTCAATTCATTTCTTAAGCCTGCTGTGACAAAGTTCTATAAATGGTGGCTTAAAGCAACGGAAACTCTCCTCTTTCGGTTCTGGAGGTCGGATGTTCAACATCAAGTTGTCAGCAGAGCCATCTCTTCTCTGGTGGTGCTGGCTTCTTCTGGTTTCTGGTGACTTCTGGTGTTCCTTGGTTTGAATTCTGGACTTCCATCTCTTTGTGACCTTCCTCTCTGTGTCTTTTTTCCCCCCATCATCTCCTTTTCTCTCTCTTAGAGTACCCGTGATCACAATAATACATTATTCCTCTCCAGACTAACCTCCTTTTATGTTCTTTACCATCGGTTCATCTGCAAAGACTCTTATTCCCAAAGCAGTCTTGTTCTATGTTCCAAACAAATGTATCTTCAACAGCCTCTCTCTAACCCAGGGCTTATCCATCTCTGTCTCCTAGAAAACTCTTGTAAGTTTAGGCTTTGTGTTTAGGAGATGGAGAAAAGAAACAGGCTGGACTGACATCATTATAACAGAGCCATTCTCACGAGGTTATTTTCTATGAGATCACAGTTGCCTTCCAGCTCTAATTCCTTGAGCAGTGACTTGTATTAAACCTGCTCCTCTTTCTCTTCCCTTGCTATGAAAGTACAGGTGGGATTCAGGTATGTGCATGAAAATACAACAAAGAAAAAGTGTGCAAGGTTGTGGCAAGGATTGAAATGATACCACAAGTATAAAACATTGAGTTTCCCGGTATGCAAAAAAATCATGTTCCTGATATGTGGGTGTGGTATCAAGATGGGGTTTTGTCCCCTCGCCTTTTCTGACTTCCATTTCCAACACGCAGGTTGCAGACCAAAAACACATCACATCCATTGCGGGTGGATTTAGCTTTCACTCCCCAAAACCGTTTTATTTCCTGAATTTCAAAGTTCATGTGAGGCAGCTAACTCTTATGCCCATGTGTTGCCAAAAAATGCGAGGCTAAATCTGTCTCCCTTGGAGTTTCCATCCATTTCTCCAGAGCTGTTCGTTCTCTCAGCCTGTTTGGAATGCATCACCTTCCTCTTCTCAAATTCACAGCTTCAACAAGCCAGGGAGCAGCTCATGGTGGAATCTGGGAGGGTCTACCACAAACCCCAGATATGGTGCACCCACTCTACATTACTGCAGGTGCAAGTGCTTCCATTCTTCGTGTCTAGTTCCCTTTCTTTTTTTTCTGGGTTAAACATTTGTGTTTCCTTCTCTGTTCTTCACATGGTGATGTGCTAAATCTGAGGCGGAGTTCTTCCATCTCCTTGCACTAGGAGCGTGCTCTGTAGGTTCTCGGCTTCATACTACAACGTAAAGGCCAGGACCAGAATGGGACTGAGCTTGATGACAGAGAATGCTGTCTCTCTCCAGTTTGGGGTAGGGGTCAGGGAAAGGACATCTGTTCCAAGACACGGAGACCAACAAGATGGCAAAGATGGAGGTCTTATTAGCATTTCTAGGAAACTCTCACTTAGGATGCACGTGGAACTTCCTCTTCTTCTCTCTACCCTGAATGATAACAACTCTCCACAGATGCCCGCACCAAAGTTTGAACCATCCTTTGTTACCCTTCTTAATCCTTGACCATACCACTGTGGTAAGTTCCTGTCTACTCTTTAATCCTTGACCATACCATTGTGGTAAGTTGCTGTCTACTGTGTCCTTAGTTTCTCAGTAGAAGCATGCTATCTGGCTAGTCTAACCCTAGTACCACAGGTGACGGTGGTACTAGAAAGAAATCCTGAAGATGGTATGCTAGGGTAATGTTGCTCACATATTTAGAAACACATTCATAGCCTTCATCACTGGGGGAGGGGGTTGAGATGATGGAGCTATCTGTAGAGATGCCATGATTTACCAGTCACCACCACCAGCAAAGCATGGGGTCAAATACCAGTGTAGACTGACAGAGCCAGGAATGGTTCTGTATTTTCTTAGAAGCTCAGTTTTGGTCTAAATAAAGTGCTTAGCTGATTTGGGTATTGCAAACTGGGCTTTATAGTATTCCCCTCTCTTCTCCTCCCTCTCTCTCTGCACCTCTGTCTAGCGCATGTGTGCATGCACACGCACACACGCACACACACACACACACACATGCGCGCGCGCACACACACACACACACACACACACACACACACACACACACAGCTAAAGGGATGCATGAAGGGATGGAGGCAAATCAATGTAAAGACACGCTCACATTCTAAGCCTGGCAAATGGCAGTATTCAGGCTCCTAGCCTTGTGTGTGCCATTTCTCGGCCTTGCACACCTGCCACACTCAATGAGTATTGATTGACCCTGCAGTTCAGTTTGGATAGAAATCTTTCTTGGGTCCTTATGGCCCTAAAAATAACCTATGGAGTGGAGAGACCAATACTCAAGCTGTTCTTTTCCATTTGCAGCCTACACAGAACTGGCCCGGCTCACAACAGATTCACATGGGCAGCGCCAGCCCTGATACAGGGTAACAAGCCACTCATCTCCAAATGCAGCTCCTTTTCTCTGCCTCTCCTTGTAAATAGCATTGCTACCTTTGAAGAAGCCCTGCAACTGTGCCACATCCTTTGATGAAAGGCCCTTAATTAAATCCTGTGAATAAATGAGAAATTATTATCTTTTCATCTGGAATATTCTGGGCAGGTCCTTATAATGGGAATCGACAAGATCAGAAGAGTCTTAAAGTTAGGTCTTCCAAGCCATCATTGCTCATAATTAGTATCGATATGTTCATCAGCAAGCTCCGTGTCGCCTACTTAGAAGTCGAGTGTGGTTGAATTCTCTCTGGAAATGAAGCCTGTGTGGTGTTCACAAAGTCTTCCAGTGAATTTGGGGCATCCAAAGAGCACTCGAGTCTCCCTGTCTTCATCTCTTTTTTTTTGAACTTGCTAAGTGAATTTAAGTTGATATTAAAAAAAGTTGTCACTTTTTTGATATATTCCCTTTTAAAAAAATTCCAGATAACAATAAAATAAGTCAATTTTTTTGAAGTAGAGGACACAAAGGCAACCGAAACAGTTCTTTTATTAGGGTTTTATGACCTACAAGGGAAGCTTACAGGCATACCTAGTTAGGTGACAGAGATGGTAGCACAGGCCTGTAATCTCAGCCCCTGCGAGGCTCAGGCTCACAAGTGTGAGGCCAGCCTACACTATGAAGTGAGAGCAACAGAACAAAAATTTCCCATTCTCCTGTAGTGAGCAGGAACGAGGCTGAGGATTCTGCTTAAAGAACACTGGCACCCAACAACGCTCAAGAGGAAATGTACTCATTACCTTGCTCATGTAACTGTAACTCCTCTGTACAGCATTTTTACAATCAAAAACATACAAAAAAGGAATACTAGAAAAATAAGTCAATTTTAACATTACTATAATAATTCAGAATGCCAACTCAAGAATGATTCTTTGTTTCCTTCATTAACCCTGGGCATTGTACCCCTGCAGTTTGTGTTTGTTATGACAAACACATGTTTGTTATGACTCTTGATGATGGAACAGGTTCTCTGCCTTCATCTCTAAAATGAACATAAGTGAATTATTGACAACCACTTGAGGTTTTTGTTTTTCTCCTGAAGAGGGTGAGTGCAAGTTATCACCACCATCAATACTCTAGTGAGCACCATCAGCAGCACCCACATTACCCACCGATAGGTGCTTACAGTAAGAGGACAATTGCCTCTACTTTACCTTTCACTTGATGGAGATTTGTTATATCTCCTCTAATTATTTCAGACATAGCTATTGAGCAAAAGAGCAATTAATTCCTCATGATTTTCTTTTCATTTACTCTTTCTTTTATCCCTCCCTCTTTTTTCACTCCTTATCTTTCTTCTTTCTTCCCTACCTCTCACCTTTCCTCTATTCCCCCTTTCCTCCTTCCCTTCCTTCTTCCTTTTCTCCCTCCCTTCCTTTCCTCCCTCCCTTCCTCCTCTTCTTCCTTCCTTCCCTCCCTCCCTCCCTCCCTCTCTCCCTCCCTCCCTCCCTCCCTCCCTCCCTCCCTCCTTCCTTCCTTCCTTCCTTCCTTCCTTCCTTCCTTCCTTCCTTCCTTCTTCCTATCTGCCTTCCTGCCTGACTCCCTCCCTTTTTCTCTCCCTCCCTTTCTCCCTCCCTCCCTCCTTACCTCCCTCCCTCTCTCTCTTCCTTCCTTTCTGCCTTCCTGCCTTCCTGCCTTTCTGCTTGCCTGCCTGCCTCCATTTCTCCCTCCCTTCCTCCATTCCTTCTTATTTTTCAGTTCTTTTAATGGAAAGGTCAAAATATTATTTTGAAATTTTTACTGATATCAACCACTTGTTCAGATCACATTCACTGCAGTAATTCTGTGCAACACACTATCTTTAACTGAGTGACATACCTTAAAATAATAAAATTAATTTCTTGTTTGTTTGTCTCTACTTTACCTTGAGCTAAAGTTTATCTGTGTTTATCTCCAGAGAATTCACCAACTGTACCTATCTCTCATCATCTATAAAGCAGACACTTTATAGGTTGTTATTAAAGGAAGATAAACAGGAGCAACCTCTTAACTATATGAATACATAGAATGTAATTACTCAAATAGTATCCACCACCATTGATTAAAGTAAACCAGTGGCTAGGTCTCAAGTCAGGGGATGGGGCCTTCTAATTCAACTACTATGAGGTCCAGTAAAACCGTGGTTAAGGATTTGGCAGGGAATAAAAGTTTGCTGAACAAGCCAGGTGCCAGTAGCTCACACCTGTAGTCTAACTACTTAGGAGGCTGAGATCTGAAGATTATCTTTCAAAGCCAGCCAGGGCAGGAAAGTCGGTGAGACTCTTATTTCCAATGAATCACCAGAAAACCGGAAATGGTGCTGTGACTCAAGTGGTAGAGCGCTCGCCTTGAGCTGAAGAGCTCAGGGACAGTGCCCAGGCCCAGAGTTCAAGCCCCATGACCAACAAAAAAAGTTTTGCTGAACAAAAATCTAAGCCACCACACAGTTTAGGTGTAAAACAAATCATAGTAGGAAAACAAATTCTTCTACTTGCATTTATTTGAAATAAAAAATGCAATAGATGCTTTGTATTCACATTTATTGCACTTTTTCCTGTTATTTCTCTGGGGGTGTTTTGTGTTCAATAAGTTCTCAGACAACTCTACAAACAGAAAATGCACCATACCACAAAGTTACAGGTGATCCTGTGCTTTATATGTGTGTGTAATAGGTAGAAAAATGTGGCTTGGTTTATGTTCAATTATATAACAATCTTGTTTATGATTTCTGCTTTTGATCATAGCTACAAAGATCTTCCCTCTCACAGCCCTATGCGTTTCTTTACGCTTTTGTACCTCATGTTCCTCCCAACATGACTTTTTCTGTAGTATAGACACATGTGAGGAAGATTCTTTATATTCCACAATGATCAATGAGATTATGCACCATGTGGGTGCAAGGCTGTCTTGTGGGTGAAGTCGATGGATACGGACTCAAATCCCCGAGTTCAAGGCTGGGAGTTTCCGACGTTCATGCCACCGTGGCACGGGGAAGGTAAGGAGCAATGTCCTGAGTGGGCTCTGAGCCATGGGAAGCAATCCAGAGTTGATTCCAAGGGCAGTGGACAGTCTTATTCCGGAACACCATTTGCTTAATAACCAGGTTAGTCAGTCCTAACTTAAACCCACCCAGCAGGAAGCAGGTGGTATTGAGCAGCACCGCCAGCCTGTTCTTTTTTTTAAAAATTTAATTTAATTTAATTTGTGAACATACTGTACAGAGGGGTTACAATTACATGGGCAGGATAATGTGTACATTTCTTACCAAGCATTGCAGCCTCCTCCTTTGGTTTACCCTTCACATCCCTTCCCAGCCAGCCTGTTCTTAACAGCCAGCTTCTCCCTTTCTGTTAGCTAGAGCCCTCTCTCCCTCACCAAACCAAAGCCTCACCTCTGAGGAAGAGAGGCCCCAGAGAGGGGCAAGCAGGGTGGAAAGGTGAAGCAATCTGCCCACTGCCCTCAAGAAAGGAGGTCTGTCCCAGAGCAACCAACTAAGCCTTTATCCACTCTTCACTGGCTGAGATCAAAACTTTCACATCAAAAAGCCCCAGAGAACTCTTGAGAGGAGAGTGATGTCATGATGTTTCCAGGGCATTAAGTTGAATTCAATCACAGTGCAGCATCCAGGTGAGCCCCAGAAGAGAAATTCACACCTGGATAAGCAGTTTCCCGAGAGGCCAATGATTCTGCTTAGAGGGCAGTAACTGACAACTGGTATGGGCTGATGACATGGATGAGAAATCAGGCCCAGATTCCCAACCGGAAGTAATTGAATCTAGTCAGTGGGACAGGTGTATAAATGAAAGACACTGAGCCTTGTCCTAAAATAGAAATCTAGTAAAAAACATTACAGGATTAAGGAAGTGGGAAGAAGGGAAACAAGAGGAGGGAGAGGAGGAGAAGAGGAAGAAGAGGAAGAAGAAGAAGAAGAAGAAGAAGAAGAAGAAGAAGAAGAAGAAGAAGAAGAAGAAGAAGAAGAAGAAGAAGAAGAAGAAGAAGAAGAAGAAGAAGAAGAAGAGGAGGAGAAGGAGGAGGAGGAGGAGGAGGAGGAGGAGGAGGAGGAGGAGGAGGAGGAGGAGGAGGAGGAGGAGGAGGAGGAGAAGAAGAAGAAGAAGAAGAAGGAGGAGGAGGAGGAGAAGAAGAAGAAGAAGAAGAAGAAGAAGAAGAAGAAGAAGAAGAAGAAGAAGAAGAAGAAGAAGAAGAAGAAGAAGAAGAAGAAGAGAAAGAGGAGGAGGAGGAGGAGGGAGATGGGAGAGGAGGAAGGTGGGGGAGGAGAAAGAAGAAAGGATTTTAACTGGATAATGAGTTCACTTTTCCTACAGGGACATTTAGATGCACATAGATTAGATGTACATAGATTTATTTTCAGTGTAAAATAATAATAATCAAAGTGGCCAGAGTAAACTTAATAATTTCTAGAGTCCAGTGGAAAATGAGTGTGAGACCCTTTTTCAAAAATAGGAAAAAAATGCCTGAAAGAGATAAGAATTAAAGTTTTCCCCTTCTCCTATGGCCTCCCCCTCTCGCTTTATATTTTGCTTGACAGTTAATGCCAATTCCAAGGAAAAAATTAAAATGTCTTATTTTGATAATAGAATGTTCCCATTTTGGTATCAATAAGGAGTCCTACAATGTCAAATTCACTACCATAGGAGAAAATCTTGTACATAACTGTTGAATCATTATTTCCCTGGTCTATGAGAATGTAAACTCAGGAATTAGCAGTTGGAAATAAGAAGTCATAATCCTGAAACTTATTTAAAAAATAAAATTAAGTTGAGAGAATTGGTGTGTGCCTGTAACACGCACACTCAGGAGGCTGAGATAGGAGGATCAAAATTTTGAGGTTAGCCAGAACTAAATGGTAACGTCTTCTGTCTAAAACACCAAGTAATAGTAACAACAACAAGAACAACACCAACAGCAATAATAATACATTACAAATAAGCAGAATGAAGAGATATCAGAAGCAAAACATTTTCTAATTATCTGGATGCTGCTCATACAGGTAGGACGAAGGTCAAAGAAGAGATTGACCATGTACACGAGGAGGCTGTGTTTTTCTTTGGCTAGACCAAACAATGCAAGTAAATCCTTCAGCTATCAATCATCGCTTGCAGCTCTATGTATTTCCTGCATGGAAACCACCATATTGGTTTTCCTTGTTGAGGGTAAATATTTCCCTGTCCTGGATGAGTAGCAAAGAAAGTGATATGTAAAACTCCACTCATATACATCATCTGGCTCTGTATTTTCCAGGAATGGGAATGCATCTTTTATTTCTTTTTCATATAGTAGCATGCCCTCTGATCTATATTGATTTCATATGAACACTTGGGAAGCTGGAGTTCAGTTTATGTTTTGCAATGTTTACTTCCCATTTTAAAGGAAGTATCTTCCAAATGTGCATGGCTCAGGGGCCAAGATTCATCTTTCAGATTTTAGTTTTACTCAGCAGAGAGAAAGGTTACTGCTGTTAAATTATTGTCTCTTATGAGCTCTGTATTAGGATCATGAAGCTTTATTGGAGCAAATAGGCTAGTTTCTGCTCAGGGCACACCCCCATCCCCCAACCTCACCATCTAATCTAGCTGGAAACTATCTTATATAATTTCTCCCTCAAAGAAAGAGCCAAACTCATTAACTAGCTATTACCATTATTAACTGGAAGACCACTTTGACATGAATTAATTCTCCATCTGAAAGCCTCTTGTGTTTTGGGAATAGCACACAGATGCCAAATATTTTGGTGTTTCTCTTGGCCCGCTTACTGTTGTCATGACTGTTTTTCCTGATGACTAGGGAGAAAAACACATAGCCAAAATGTCGTAGTGAAGACACCTACCTTGAAGATTTTGGCAAAACTGAAAGCAAAACGATCTAAGGAATGTTAAAAGAATACAGAGGGACTTTTCTAAGCCAAAGATTCAGTTCACCAATTGTGCATTTGTAGTTTAAACTGATTGGGAAGCAAGGCCTAGGTTTTGGTTAGAGTTATCACTAGTGGTCTGGACTAGAAAGGAGACCCAGGACTGTAAAAGCACTGAGGGAGGGAGGGAGAAAGGTAGGGAGGTGGGGGAGGAGAGACAAACACAAGGAGAGAGATCAAGACTATGAAGTGCCAATCAGAGGGCAGAGCTCAAGGATGAGGTAAAGTAGCAAATTCACAGGTAACGGTCCAACATGGCAGACATCATTGTGACCTGAGTCAAAACAGCACGATAAACTCAGATCAGCCCAGCCTGGAGACCATGGGAGGTCTTCCTTCTAAAGTAGAAAGTGATGGAAACTCTCATCAACAAAAGATGTTGCCCTGGGACTAGAATGTTCTAAAACTCCCTGGGTTTATTTAAGACTCAGAGGTGATAGCAGAACAGATGTATTTCAGAGGGGCTAAGAGCAAGGAGATAGAAAAGCCTAGAACATAACCAGCGCGATGTTTCAGTAAAGTGTAGTATTTCAGGAATGGAGTTGGGAGTGAGACTGTGGGCGAGTGACTCACAGTTTCCAGCACTTGGCCCTCCCACCCTCTGCCATAGCAACTCCATGGAACTCCATGGAACTGGACATCGTAAAGCAACTAAGCCAAGACTTAGTAACAAGGAGCAGGTGTCTCCGGCATTGTGTGGGTGCTCATAGTATTTCAAGGTATCCTTTCCCACTTGCACCTGACCAGTCACCTATCCTGGGAATATATGAAAATGCAAATAATCTGACCCTGTCACACCCTTCTGTAATCCTAGAATGGATCACCGTTAGCTTCATCCTAAAGTCGGCACCACTAGAAAGATTGAGTATTGGCCACCTTTTCTCCTTCTATGATTTTGTTTCCTGCCATGTCTGTCTTTCCTGAGACGCTAGCCACAACTGGCTTTCCCTTTATTCTGTGAAAATGTCAAACTGTGTTTTCCTCTGGGGACAGTGCACCTGCTGTTTTCTCTTTCTAGGATGATCTTGTGTCAAATCTCAGTCTGATAGCTCATTCTCGTTCTCCAGGTCCACACTCATGTCACCTCTCCAGAGGGGAGCAGGGGGGGGGGCCTCTAACACCTTATCAAAGCCATCATCTCCCACTCATTGTCATGCTTTTTCCCAGGTGTCAGGTTGTTTGTTGTCTCATTCCAGTTAATTCCCAACTAAATTATTACATAACAGCCCAGTGCTGTCACCTGGTAATTTTCTATCACTCAAGAATATAGCAATCAAAAAGAACCATGCACCTTGTGGGTGGGGAGGGGAGGAGGAAAACTGGGAGAGAGAGAAGGACGGGGTGACATTGTCTAAAAAGAAATGTACTCTTTACCTGACTTATATAACTATAACCCCTTCTCTGTAATCACCTTCATGAAAACAATCACGATTTAAAGTAAAAAGAACGTAGTTATCAAATGTGCTGGGGACCTTGCATAGTCTCTCATTGCTCTGTTTCTATCATTTAGAAGAAGCCCTAGCACAGACCATCCATTAGAAGGATATTGAAGGTGAGGGATGAATGAATGACTCAGTGAGTGAATGAATGGCTTAAGTCTGCATGGCTGAAGGCATTCTTGAAGAGACAATTTGTCAGAGATGATTGATGACCTGAAAACAGACGGAAGATGGGTGTTGTTTGAATACACATTACAAATCCAAACCTGTGTGTCTTCTTTGCCTCCATCCTGACCCTGTACTTATCTGGTATAACAGACCCTGGCTCTACCAGGGGGTGTAAAACAGTCACATGTCTTATGATAATGTCATGAAAGCTAGATGATTGGTGGAAGACTGAACTTCTTCTCCCTGTTTAGTTTCCATGTCTACTCAGACTGTCTACCATGCAGGGTGAAGGAGAGCCTTCCATCCTCCTCCTTCTCCAAGAAGTCTTCCCGGCTTCCAACCACCTGTGTCTTTCTCTGGATTATATCAATACCCTGTGAGGTTATTCACAAACTCTGGATTTGGCCTGGCAGTGGTGGCTCAACCCTGTAATCTGCAGCTCTGTAGCAGAGTTTGAAGTTTGGTATTGTTATACCTCAGCACTACGTTTTCCACTCAGGATTGCCTGTGGGGATCAGGGCTTTTTGTAATTCCATGTAAATTTTTGGATTGCTTTTTGTAACTCAGTGAAGAATGATGCGGAGATTTTGATGGGTGTTACATTGGGTTTGTAGATTGTTTGGGGCAGTATTGCCTTTTCCACAATATTCTGCCAATCCAGCAACATGGAAAGTCTTTCTAGTTCTTCATGTCTTCCTCAATAACCTTCAAATTGACAGGCCCTTAGCAAACCTGACCAAGAGAAGGAGAGAAATCACCCAACTGAATAAAACTAGGTATTCCTGCTTTATGGATAGAGACACACTTAAAGGATTATTTGTTGTACCCAAGTCAACCCAGTGAGTTCATGGTTTACAGGATTCTGAGCAAGCCTACTACCCCTCCTCCCCTTCTCCCTTGTTACTGGCAATAATTGTGAGTGACAAAGTTACACCATGCATTTGCCATCACTTTTGAGCAATCCACCTTCTAAGAAGTGGGAAGGCTTTCAAGAAACATGGAAGGGTGTCATCTTCCCCCTCACACCTGTATCTACAAAAGACAAAACCACACCTCTTAGATGTTCAGGGTGTACTCATTTAGGACAAATGGCAGTTATTTAGAAGGAATATTCAAGAAGAATTGGCTATCCATACCATCCTGACCCAACTGCTCAGTGGGAACCATGCCCTCAAGGCTGACCACCCAGCTGACAATGGGAATCTCAAGAATATAGTTGAGAAGCTATCCCTTATCTTTAGTCATTTTCTTGTACAGGGGGCCAAACCCACTTTGAACTATGTGGAAACAGAGTAGACGCATTGCATGGGGAAAATGAATGTTTCTAGTAAGCTAGAAAGACACATCTACGATGAACAGAACAAAAAGCATCTCTGCTTTCCGAGTGTCTAGAGATTTACTGAATGTATTTGAATGTGCTGAAGAGAGCATAATCAGCTTTACCCCTCACTTTTAGAACCATGTCTTTTCCCTCCTCACTTTGTGAAGTGTTTCAAATGGCTTTTTCATATTTAAAGCCATGTCTAATCATCTGTGAAGTCAGCCATGGATGCTTAAGCCCTAGGAAACAATAGAAGATGCTAGTGACCTTCATCACTTCAAATATCTATATTCTATAACTTATTTCAGGATCTGTCATCCCTTTTCCATTTTTCATTTTTGCTGTAAAAAGGGTATGTTTGTCTTAGGCATAATTCAGACTTACATGTTATGGCTTATGATGAAGGATTATTTTATTTTTAGTGTGATTTCTTCTTGGTACTATTGTATTAAACTTACTATTTTGATTTATTTTCATTTTTTCTGGGTTATGGCTCAATCATTTTTTTCATTAACAGATATATTTCTTATGTCCTCCAAATAGTAAATCCAAACAGATTTTTAGAATTTGTACAAAACATTTTACTCAATCAGTTGTGTCACAAGAATTTTAGATCCTTAGGTAACTTTAGATTTCTTTATTTTGGACTACTTGTTCTATTGATGGAGTGACAGGTTCAAATTTATTTCTGAATCTTATTTCCATTAGTCTTCAAGTCTGTTTTGTATTAGTACCATGCTGTTTTTGTTACTGTGTCTCTGTATTATAATTTCAAATTTGATATTGTGATACCATCTTTGTCTTCTGAAAATAAGATTGCTTTAGCTATTCAGGATATTTGTGCCTTTACATAACTTTCCCCCAATTTGGGGGGAATGATACTAGACTTTTGATGGTGATTGCAAATGAAAAGCTTGTTTTCAGTACTATAGCCATTTTTATGATATTAATTTTGTCAGTCTAAGAGCATGTGATGACTATTTTTAGGCTATTGTGAATGAAATTCGTCTCCAGATTTCTTTCTCTGTTCATTTCTGGTATATATTAAAGGTACTGATTTTTGTATTTGTATCCTGATATGTTGCCAAAAGTATTTCTTAGATCTAGGAGTTTTTAAGTAGACTCTTCAGGGCTCTTTAAAAATAGGATAATGGGATCCAGCAATGTACATTGGAGGAATAAAAACCAGTGCTATGAAAACTGGATATCTACCTGATGAAGACTGAAACCACATCCCTATCTGTGTCATCCTGCACTAATATCAAATCAAGGTGTGGTGTTGATCTTAACCTCAGACTTTAAAGCTGTTACAGAAAAATGGTAGGGAAAACACTAGAACCTCATGGCATAGACAGAACCCCAAAAGCAAGCCTTGGCAACTAGTATTGTGTCAAGCTAAAAAGTTCCTGCACAACAAAGGAAGTCGTCACTAGACTGAAGAGATAGCCTACAGAATGAGGGGAAATTTTTGCATGGTGTTTATCTGGCAAACATACAGAGAGCACAGAAAACTAAACTTCCAAAGGACCAACAACCCAATTAACAAATAAGCAAACGAACTGAACAGACAATTCTCCATAGATGACCAATATATACATAAAGAAATATGTAACACAACTGGTTATATAGAAAATACAAATCAAAATGCTATGGAGATCTGATCTCATGCCAGCCAGAATGGCTCAGGAACACAAAGTGCAAATGTTAATAAGGACAGGCTGGTGGGAGAGGGAGGGAGGGGCGGAGCCCTTATACAATGTCGGTGAGAATGCAAACCCTTGTAACTACTGTGGAAATCATACTGGAAGTCCCTGAAGAAACTCAGAACAGAACCACTGTGCAGAGCACAGTGCATATATTTTAAGAAATGTAAGTCAGGATACAATAAAAGCACTTGTACATTGAAGCTCTTTGGAGCACTGCTCACTATAGCATGCAATGGAAATGGCTCAGGTGCCTTACAATTGATGGGTTAAGAAAATGTGACATATATAGGTACCTATGTATGTGTGTGTGTGTGTATGTCTATCTATTGATCTATACACAATGGATGTTATTTGACCATGAAAAGGAATGAAATGATGAAATCCCATAACTCACATGTTCAAGGGAGCTAACTGTTCACCACTTTTGTGATCATTTTCAGTAGAAATGATCTCCAACACTCCTGGCTTCAGATCCCACACCAGACTAAAAGTTCTGTGGCTCTCCTCAGATTAATGCTTTCACATTACACAGTCCCACCAACCCTGCCTTCTCCTTGGCTGTGCTTGACTTAGAAAACACCTGCTCTCATCTTTCCACAACCATCCCACAAATTCAGAAGGAAGTTGCAGTTCCACATCCTCGTAGTTTGAAAGTATTTTTCTCTCAGTGCTACCTGTTGGGGTGGGCCTGGGAAAATAATCGAGGAAGTCAGTGTGTGCTAATCTAACATTCCCAAACACTTTTAACCTTCTACTCACAGTAGAATAGTACTGAACAACTTTATGCCTGCTGCTTATGAAATGCTCACAGTGTTCCCAGTCACTGAATCAGCTTCTCAGAGATGTAATGTTCATATATTTAAGACTAGAAGCCCATGAGTACATAAACACAAGACTTTAGTCACCACTGCCAGCATCTTAATGGAGAATGGGATTAAAAGCCACCATTTATGAAGCACTTCACAGAAAGTATTTCCCTTAATTTTCACCACAAAGTACATTTGGAAAGTAAATAGACTTCAAGTGCTTAAATAAGTTACTGAAGATAAAGTATGGTGATAATGTGATTCTAGGAGGGGTTGCTGATCAGATCATGTGTTTTCAAGGTGGGAGAAAGGAAATATTCAACAAGATGAACTCTAAGTTGGGAGAAGTCAATGTGGTCAATAGCAGATGCACATCTAAGACATGCTCATGAAGAAGCCACAATCAATGGAAGAGGAAACTAGAAGAGCCTTTCCAAGGCAGGCATAACGTGATGCTTTCCCAGCCTCAGACCCAGCTTCCTTCCGCACAGAGTATCCTGCACAAGCATGTGAGCTCTAGGATCAAGTCTCCTTGCAACTCTTGATTTGTTTCATGCTTAATGAATAGAGTATTTGTTAGTGCTTTACTTGTGGGCATAAAAGAGAACATTTTTCCTCTCGTCAGTCTCTCATCTCTTGCAGAAATTTTGCCTTCTTCCCTCATTTCTTCCCTTAATTTTGGAGTATTTATTATGTATCACTTTCTGTCTACGACTAGAGAAGTTATTAGATTCATGTACAAGCTTTGATGGGGAGACAGTTTAATTTAGTTTAGAAGGGTTGTTAAGGAACTTTGCAAAAATACCTTCTTGAATTGGGTTTGGGGGAGTGCATAACAATTTTACATGTAAGCAGAGGCATTTACAAGTAGAAGGTATTGTTTGAAGTGATGGACTCAGAGCAACGTGGCAACTCTCAGCTGATCTGAGAGTGACAGGACAAAGTAGAATAGAGCAGAAATGAAAGGTTGCTGCAGGAGGCAAAGCAAAGAGCCAGGCTGTGCCAATGCAGGACGATGAGCTTAGATATTAATTAAGGTTCCTCTACTCTACCCTACCAGTGTAGATGTTGCATGCCTGGGTACTCCTGCTTCAGGTAAAAGGGGTTGTTTTAATAGAAACACATACATACATACACACATACATAACATACATACATACATACATGTGTGCACACCTATCAATATTCAAAATTTGCATTAGCAAGTAGTCTGTTTTGGATGTAAATAAAAGTTTTGGAAGTCAAGATGCTACCTCTAGTGCATTTTTGTACATTTTGTATTTTCATAAATTCCAGGAGCCTCAGGACAAAAAGTAACCACTAAAGCTAATCATCTGTGAAAAAACACTTGGTAAAGAGGGAGAGAGAGGGAGAGAGGAGGGGTATTGGGGAGAGAAGAAGAGGGAGAGAATTGAAGAACAGTGAAAATCTTGGACAGAGGCAAGATTATTAAATGAGAACCAAGCCTCAATTCAATGTTGACCTATAGAAGTACATTGGAAAACCACTAAAGTATAGAAGATAGGGATGTATTTGGAAATTTAAGTTATGGAATCATTTAAGTTATGTGAATCATTGTCATGATCAATCAATGTGGTAGCAATTGGCCATCAAGCTAGAAATACACATGGCTGCCTGGCAAGGCATGGTCAGCAATCTGGGGTGGCAGGTGGGACATAGAAACTCTGAGCTGGGCTCTTTGTTTCTCCAGCTACCAAATGATGACAGAGGGGAGCATGAGGGTCTGTCTTATGTCCTGAGAAAGGGGTAGAATTAACAGAAAGTCAGTTGACTGAGAACCTTCAGGATCAAGAAGGAGGCTGGAGAATGATCACAGGGGATGTAAGACTGAACAGAAGGGGCATGAAGAAAACCAACAGGTGCCAGGGTGATTAGATCCCAACAGGCAGGGACGATGAGCAACTGACGAAGGTTAAATTTTCCTCACTGGAGGAGGAGGAAATAGGGTCTCAAAACAGACATTTAAATTGCTATGGAAAACCAAGCTATGTTGGACCATATGCACATTAATGCACATGCGGAAGTAATGTAAGAATCCTGCAAAAGGAGAGATGAGTAGCTTGGAGGAGGAAGTGTTCAGGTTGGAAGGATGGGTAGATGGTAGATTAAATAAACATAGACAGGTAATACATGATAGACAGCTAATCGGAAAAGAAACTTCACAGCACATTGAAAAAAGCTATTTTCTCTACACTTTTTCTGAACATGTATACAACTCTAACCTGGATATATGGAATATACTTGACTGCAACTCTCTTATGATGCGCACAAGCAAAACTTATCCTCTCTCTCAATGGAGCCCGGGCTTCTGACCGGCAGCAAATTTACTTTGGGTAAAACGTTCCTCTTCCTCCATTGGCATTGTACCTTTTCCTCATTGTCTTTCTTTGTGTGTTCCTCTGCGGGGGGTTAATGGACATGCGGCCATTTCAGAACATAAAAACCTGCAGTCTCTTTACAACCCATCATGGGTAACTAGGCACATCCCTTCTTAAAGACCTCCAGTCGCCTCCATTATGTTCCGATCAAGGACAATTATTCCCATGACTTTGTTTTATAGCCACAGAACCATTAGACGCACAATAGCGAAAGCCCTGACCCAGACGTCGGAATGAGGATCAGGAGACAGGTGACCTGGCGCCACAGCCTGAGCTGCACAGCTGCAGAACAAGACCTCCAGCATCCTTGCGGCATGTGAGCTGTGCAGGATGCCTCCCTAGCAAGTGAATTCCTCCGTGGATGACCACAGAGATGACTCTGTGAGCCCTGGGTGAGCTCAGCCTCATAGATGTCAAGGACTCCAGCCTCTCTGTTCCTGAAATTTTGCTCCTGGGGCACCCTTGTACTCTTCATTATTCACTAGGGCCCTGACTTACTGTCACTACTAGTTGTCTGCCAGCATCTTTTCTCTTCTTACGTTTTGGAAGTCATGTCTTATGTATTATACGTATGTATTGTTGCATGGATTATAGCAATCCCTCTTTCTACCATTATTTTCTCGGGTCTACCTCGGTTCCTTTTCTGAAGTACCATCTACCTTTCAGATGGGATTTATATTGGTGCTGATTCCTGTGCCGGTCCCCTTTAATATACAGCACAACAGAATTCCGTGTGTGGGTGGAAATCCGTCGTGGGATGGACACAAAGCAAGGTTTTACACTGAATGCTCTGGACACGTTGAGGAGCCCTCCGCTGGGAAATGGGGATGTAAAGCATGGTGATGGGTGGATGAGTCAAAACAGGGTAGAAAGATGGGCCTTTGGTCCGCTCAGCCCTTCCCACCGCTCCAGGGTGCTGCTGTTCCCTAGGCACAGAGCAGAGCGCCTGTCTGCAGCGCCAGTAGGAATCATGGCCCATCTGTTGCGCCAGACCCACATCCAAGAAGCTACAGCACAGGAAGGCGCTTAAAAGGAGTTTTCAAATATTGAGAAGGAAACACATTTTGTGGTTTATCTAATATTTAGAAGTCTCTTAGAATAGGAGATTCTGTGTGTAATTGAAGTAAGTTTGATCTGCTTTATACCCCAATTGGCTTCAGTAAAATATAATGAAATGAGTCCTCTGCTGGTACGCTCCACGGTCTCAGCATTCGTCCATCATTTTAAATGCTTTCTAAGTGGTTTGACTGTAATTTCTTGTTCACTGATGAGAATCCTGTGTTTAGAGCATGGTGCAGGTACAGTACCCTCTGGGCACCCATTTGTTCCCCGAGTCCGCCTTTTCAGCTGCCAGTGAACACGGAGATTGTCTCCCTTCCTGGTATTCATGACCGATACCCAGGCCATCTTTGTCATGCAAGAAAGTCTGATAAATAGGACTGAGCAGTACGTGTTTATTTTACAAATGAGGATATGGAGTGGTAGATGGATTGAGTCTTACTGGAGTGAGAAAGATGCAGACCTGCATCCCACTCCAACCAAAGCCTGCCATGTCTTCTGGAAGGATTCAGCATTAATGAAATGATGCTGTGGAGAAACTTCAGCCGAATGCTGCTTTGTAACTTCACATCGTGGGCTTCGTAATACTTTTGAGAGAAACAGAGGAAAAAGTCTGAGGAACCATGCAAAGAAAAAAAAAAGGACACTTGTTTGAAAGTCATCTCCAAGATATCTCCCCAGGAAACAGTTAACCATGTTCAAACTGTCTGGAATGGAGTATGACCCTAGCTGACTAGTTGACAAACGGGTTACATGAACTTTAATACCTGGGAGGATGCACTAACTAGATCCAGAGGCTGCCTTACAAAGCCCAGTAGAACACACATCTTTCTGCAACAAAATCCTTTGTGATCACATCATATTGATAGACTAAGATGCTTGATAGTTAGGTATTTCCTGGAAGTACCTGGAAAACTCTAAATCTTAAGACTTCTTAAGACCACAGCTCTGTCAATCACCCACTGGACACTGAATCTAGGGACTGGGTCAACTTAGCGAAGCTGAACATTGCAGTGTTCTTTGTCATTCAAGTCATATTTGGAGATAATTGTGTGCTTGTGTGCTTGTGTAGACTATCATCAGATTGACGATGGCACTCATCACATGTATTGTCCACGAATCCTTTGCGGAGCTACAAAGAAAGCTTCTGCCTTTTGTGAAATGTCTCTCAAGATGCTGTTCTCATTTGCCAGCCTGGTAACTGTGAGAAAAGTAGGAGAGTGCAAAGAGGAAAAGAGAAAGCAAATTGGGTCAAAGGAGGATTTAACTGAATACACAAAGAGCTCAAGAAACTAGAATCAATAACCCAATTAATAAATGGGAAAAGGTGCTAAATAGAGACCTCTCAGAAGAAATAAGAATTACCAATAAACACATGAAGAAATGCTCAACATCTTGCGTCATAAAAGAAATGCAAATCAAAACAGCATCTCTCACCCCAGTAAGAATGGCCATCATCAAGAACACAAACAAATACACTACAGATGCTGGGAGGGAGCGGGGGGAAGGGAACCCTTGTATACCATTGGTGGGAATGTAAACTGGTATTTCTGCTGTAGAGACATCTCCTCTTCCAGGTCCAGCCAAGCCTTCAGACTTTTAGGACATTCAATATTTAGGAAAATGCAGTGTCTCTCTGTGCTCGGTGACCTTGCTTAATGATATGTCAATGATACAGACTCAGTACCCAACAAGGAGATGTTTCCTCTAAGTATAGACTGGTATTTCCAACCCAAGGATACACTTGAAAAGATCTGTCTTCTTTCAGTAAACTTCAGCCCTAACCCCGTTTACTCTCTACCATTAGCCCTCCACTCCATCAGCAAGGCCATGGCGAATCTTGTAGCCCCCAGGTTTCAATCTCAACTTCAACGCTCTGTCCACTGTATCTCAAAATGGCTGACAGTCCCTTCCCCAGGCTCTATTTGGGAAGAGGGGGGCATCTATATTGTGCACAGGAGCCGTGGAACTTCCCCAGCAACCTTCTTGAACAATTCCATGTAATGTGCACAATAGAGATGCCCAGAGGACCTAAGTAGACCCAAGGTTCTAGAACACTGACTCGGTCTGCATCAGAGATTCTAAGTCAGAGCAACCGTTCCCAGGGCCTGTGAACTTTTGCTGAGCCAGAACTCAGCAACTTGAGAGGAAGGCTGCTATCAGCCATTATTCCATGGCAGATGTGTGTACAGCACTCCATAGAAGTGCAGTGCTAATAGACATGAGCTGGGCCACGGGACACCACGTGACCGTTGATCAAGTCTGCCGATGATAAGTGAATGTGTCAGGCCAGAGAAGGAAGTTGTCAGACAATTCCACAATCATGGCATATGGGAGTAGCATGGAAGCCCCTGTGAGATGGAAAAGACACATTCAGAATGAAGACCGTGCAAGAGTGGAGGGATGGAGGGCACAATCTCCTTGTATCGTGTGAATCTGTGTGTGTGAGAAAGAGAAAGAGAGAGAGAGAGACAGACAGACAGACCAACAGACAGAGACAGAGAGAGAGACAGAGAGACAGAGAAGGACAGAGACAGAGACAGACAGAGATACAGAGAAAGGCAAGGGGCTAGGAGGCAGGCTGACAGACAGAGTCAGAGACATGGAGGAACATGCTCATAAACAAGAGTCAAAAATGGATGATAGCTGCAAAAAAAAAAAAAGAACACTTAAGGGTCATTGAGGAATGACAGAGGAGGAAATTTTTCTCAGTGGATTGAACGTAAGCATTACACATTCTTCTTTCCTTTGTGGGCAAGGGGAACTGTCCCTGCCCAGAGGTGAGAATGTACAGATGTAGAATGGTAGCCAAGAGCCTCGAAGCTGGATAAAAACCTAAAAAGGAAGGTAGTTGGATCTGCAGAGTGTCACAGCTGTGGCATGCACATGGTGACAATTGTCTGCAAGTCCGTGGTGGGGCATGACACTAGAAGGGACCTCTGTAAGTATCGTATTCCTACCCAGAAAGGTAATTAGATCTAGGAACCAAGTAGCCAGTGGAAGCATTTTCTGGTACAACTATTGGGGGGATACACTAGAGGACTGTTTTCTTAACCCACAGTCCTGGGCTCTCCAGGGTCAGAGTTTCTGATTCCTAATGGAGATAAACTTTTTATCTAGGAAACATAATAATATTCCCATAAAAATCTAAGCTACGGTGGCTTTCTGGGAAATTTGTACTTCTTGTGTAAGACTTTCTGAGGGCCAGCAGTGGAGTGATTTCTGGGCAGGGTTAATTAAATCCAGTCAGAAGGATGTGATGAGGCTCCTTTCTAACGATCAAGGAAGGAAGAATGTGAAACAAGAGGTGTTATGTGTCTGAAACCGAATGCCATTTAAATTCAGAGCTTTGTTGTCAACTGGATTTATTATTACTTTATTGGTACCATCTTAAAACAGGTATAAAAAGGGGTTTCAATTCAGTATGTCCTTCCATAAGCATAATGCATCTTGGTTAATGTCACCCCTTCCCTTAATCTCCCCCCACCACTCCCAACCCCATTCATCCCCTCAATTTTCCTAGTTCCATTTTCACATGTATAGATTGAAGTTATGACTGCAATTTCTTCCCCTTCCACTCTTTGCTTTTGCCACCCAGTACATAAAACAGACCTGCCGTGCCTCAGCTGCTCATTTACTTTTCCCCTTTCTTTTGTATTTGCTTTTGCTTTGGCCTTGCTTGCAGGGTGAAGCTCAAGTGAGCAAGGATTGTTCTGATTCTGGGAGGAGTATGGCATGCAGCACCTCGCGATGGGCGAGGGCGAGCACCTGCGCTGTGGAGTGGACCTGGATTCTCAGAACACAGGCTTCCATGAGCTCGTAAGTCGGACCTACTAGACAGCATTGCGCACCGACCTCCCAGGGCCTGTTTTCTTTGAATGTCTGATTGTTGTTTATTCTTGTCTGCCTCAGCTCATGCATACCCTGGATACAGGAATGCTCGCCAGTCATAGCATGGGACCAGCAACATGTATCATGCATCGTATTGGAATCTGAATCCAAAGAAGAGATCTTTACTCTTTCTGGGTTATGACTTCCCATGGATGACATTCATTTTCTGAGCTTTATTTTCAATTGTAAGCACTGGAAGGAGAAGAAACAACTTATAAGGAGCTACGACGTAGATCAAAAGTATGAAATGCACTATCACATCAACCTTCACAAGAAGTTTTATGGGTGAAGCTGAGGTGGCTCAGAGAAGAAAGGGCTGCGTTCAGAGCTACACAGAAAGCAGGCGACAAAAGTGTGCACTTAACTTTGCCTCCAGTTGATTCCAGTGTTTATAGTCCATAAGACCCCTGCATACGAAGCTGCCTCTCCAGCAGCCAGTAAGAGAAGTAGCTACAGTGGCATTTCAAACCAAACAAGCCCGAAGTGGATCTCCGGATATTTCTCTCCCACACCCATCTCAGATTTCCCCATGCTTATCTCAGAAATTGATTGAACAGATTAATTATGTCCGCATAACCCAAATGCTAGGCTTGCCAATCACACTCCCTCATTCCTCTCTCCTTGACCAGTGCACCTTCACATCACTCCCATGTTCTGTCTCTTCTGCCCAAACCAAGTGAGGCCATACTCTGTCCAAGCCCCTCCTTCTCACACGAGACCCTTTGTTCTTTGGCAGTGATACACAAGATTTTTAATTATATAATTGCACGTCATTGCCCTACTTTAAATCCTTTGTGACATCTAATTGGACTTCTTTCCAACTTCAAAACCCTTCCAAGTGATTACAACAATATATTGAATGTGTGTGTGTGTGTGTGTGTGTGTGTGTGTGTGTGTGTGTGTGTGTGTATCTGTGTGTAAAATATCATGGTTAAAACCCTATGAATAGTTAGCATATACTAAAAAAAATGAGGAAGTACGGGAACTAAAACAGGACCTGCCCAGGATGTGGAGAAGGAGGGAAACAGAAAAGGGTAAAGGAGGGTGGTCCAAATACTGTATGTGCATGTGTTGAAATACAGCAATGAAGCTAGTTGAGATTGGTCTGGCACGGGACAGGGAGCTGAGAAAGCGTGATGGGGTAGTGAATCCGATCTGGGTAAAATGGATACACACAAGGGCGTGTCAAAGTGGAATCACCTTCTATACATTATTGATGCTAACTACAGAATAATAATTCCTGTAGCATCGTGGGCTCTAAGGCTGTCTTCCTTTCAACTTACTTGTCCCCAATCTCTCCTGCCTCTCTCTTCCATTTTGCAAACCCACTCCCTCCTATTACTTTCATGAGGATTCTCCTCATTGCTGGGGATAGTCTTTCTCTCCTGTCTTCACTGAGTGCTTTCTTGATCATTCAACGTCCTCTCTTCACACAGGCATTAGTTCAGAAACCAACAATGACATAGAAATTGCTTTTGCTAAAAAGCACCAACTTCCTCCTTGGGTCAAGGAATTAACTGCAAACAGAAGAAAAGTAAGCAACCCCGGCCTCCATTTTATACTTGTCTTCTTCATTTTTCTTTCTCCTACCATCCCCTGGATTCTAGGAAGGATAGCAATGACTGATAACATCTTTATGAGGAGAGACAAAAAACTACTTCAGGGAAAATGATAACAGAACCTCACAGAATAGACCAGCTCACAGGACAGCTCAACTCCCGGTATCCAGGGCAGATGGCGCTCACAAAGGAGGATGATCACCTTTGATACTGTGGCTGTCCCCTGGAGGAGAGGCAAAGTTCTCATAGGAAACAGATTGTTTCCTTCAAGTGGTAACAATGACCAAAACAACACTCTAGCAGAACTGGAGCTGAGGAATTGATCAATTAGACCCAACTTTGCCTAGGATGGTTTAAATTATGCGTTCCTTTTGCTCCTTTCTCCAATTCTTCTTTCTTCTCTTGGTTTTGGCAGCACAAGGGTTTGAACTCATGGTCTTGATCTTGTTAGCAGACACTCTGCCACCTATGCTACATCTCCAGTCCTTTTTGAGTCCCTTTTTCTTTTTTTCCCTTAACCCTTCTGAACCGTGATCCTCCTATTTATGATTCCTGAATAGCTGGGATGACAGGAATGCACCAACTTGCCCACCTTTTTATTGGATGAGTGGGGCCGCGATGGGGGAGGGGCAGGAGAGACTCTCATGAGCATGTCACCCAGGTTGGTCTTAAACTGTGATCCTCCCAATCTCAGCCTCCCAAAGAAAGAGGATACAGCCATGAACCACTGCACCCAGCTCTCCCGATGTAACTCTTCCTCTCTTTCAACTGAAATCCCATATATGAGGGGCTGAAGTGCTACTGTGCTAGTTCCTGTGGCGTAACTCTCCTCTCTCTACCTTTTCACTCATCCCTTAATCAATGTTATGTTTGAATGGAGGAACCTGACATGGAAATAATATCCATATTTTTTGACAATTCTTGAATAATTTAAGCTGCATCCTTACTGGAAATGACCTCTGCCACTTTATTTTCACCAGCTCTGTTAGCTCTGATTCTAGCCAGAATCTGCTCACACCTTTCCTTTTGTTCTCTCTTTTATATCTCTCTTTGTCACCCAGGCTGTATGCTGGAATAAAAGCATTACATTGTTTTCCAGTTCATTAACTGTCTCTTCAGCTCTTACTAAACTCTTTCCTTAAAATAACTATTTTGCTTATAAATCTTGTTTACTGTAGACATGACAATTAGATATTTCACTTTAAATATCTACTTTGCAGTCTGTTATTTTCTTGTTGTTTTATTCAATCAAAGGTACTTTAAATTTCCTGTTTTGCAATTTTGGGCCCTAATATCTTGTCCAAGAGTGATTATCTCATTTGTTCTTTGTTCCATCTTTCATGGTATGTTAAAAATATATTTTAGAGTAGTTTCCTGGTTTTTCTGGGGTATGGTCTTAGAAGAAAGAGAGAAGAGAGAGAGAAGAGAGAATGAGAGATTTTAGCTTTTCTGATACTACTTTTCTTATTCTCCAGCTTATTTGAAGTATGAGCGACAAATTAAATTCATAGACATTGAAGTTATGTAACACAGTAATTTGATATATGTACACATCATGACACGATGATCATAATCAAGTTAATTAAAGTACTCAGCACTACATGGTTACTTATTTTTTTAATAGAGAATGCTCATGCTCTACTCTTAGTACATTTCAAATATATATATACATATATATAAAGAATATATTTTTAAAATATTTTTATTGGAAAGATACTGTGCAGGAGCCAGGTAATGAGTACATTTCCTATCGAGCATTCTTACCTCCTCCTTTGTTTGTCCCCTACCATCCCTTCCCTCCCACCTCCTCAACTCTTCCGTCCCCCACGCCCTGAGGTTGTAAAGTTTGTTTTCAACTTCGTGTCTTGTATGCCTCATTCTTTTGAGTCAAAAGGCTAAGGTGTTTACATGACAAGGTAGTTCAATATCTGACTGATGGTTCCTATGAAATGAAATCGATGGTAATGGATTCTTAGTACTCCCTTGCCTCTAGGAGAGGGGAAGACCCTCCTTCACTGCCGGCTTTCGCACCAACCTGTCACAGAAGCTTAGTAACTGGAGTCTGGTCTCTAGGGCTTCCTGTAGAATCCCGGTTTTTGAAGGGGAATTGGATTTATTCCTGTCTCTACTGTAGGTGCCAGAATTGAAGTTCAAGGTCGCTAAAGTATGTTGGTGACCTTGGTGCTCTACCTCCTCAGGGCAGCTAGCTTCTCCTGGGCTGAGGACTCCAGAAATTCACTGAACTCATAAACTCAGAACTTGTCTGTCCAGTTTACTTAGCAATGCTCTTGTTACGACTGACTGTGCACATCTGAGTGTGAGGGTATATTGTAGGATCTGTGTGTGTGTGTGCATCTATGTGTGTGTTGTGTAGGTGTATGTGTATGTGACTTGTGTAGGAGTGTGTGTGTATGCATGAATATTTTCATTTGTGTTAGGCCAGAATAACAGTGCCCAAGCTAATAAAATTAGGAGCCAGAAACAACTCTAGAAGTATTTTATCATGTGTGAAAAATAGATGGTGCTTACATTCAACTGACTGAGGAAATTGATAATCATGTTGGACATTAAAGAGAGAAGGGTAAAAGAAGGAAAATGACACAGCCATGAGAGACATGGAAGGAGGGAGGAGGAAAGAGAAATTGAGTAAGAGAGAGGGAGTGAGTGAGCAAGAGGGAGAGAGAAAAAGAGAGACAGAGAGAGACAGAGAGACAGAGACAGAGAGACAGACAGACAAACAGCTTCTCTGACCTCTATTCCCAAGATTGAAATTCTGTACTAGTGATCTGGGATTTTAAAAATATATTTTAAAGACCTCTCCTGGTGATGCGGGAATTCAGCTAAATTTGTGAATTGCAGAATTATTCCAAACATCTTTTGTATTTTGATTTTTTAAAAAGTGTCTTTTTTGTGGAAACTCAAAGTCCAACTGGAGAGCGATAGACTCATATTACCACTCGGACTCCTGCCTGCCTGAACAGCACTGAAATCCCAGCCCTATCCAAAGCATAGAATTCACTTTTTATATAGTCAGTCTAATCACTGCTCATTAGACCAAAAACATGTGTTTTCAAGTGTCTTGCTTCATTGACAAAGAGCTGTGAAAAGGAGTCTGACAGATTTCCCAAGTCCTGAACAACAATAAAAAATATATACAAAAAGGGATTTAATTCCCTGACCTTCTAAACACATGCCCTCAGTCCTCCACTCTGGCGAAAGAATAATTTCCATTTAAAAGGTATTTTGACATTGATTAGTTGAGACAAAAGTCTCACCATAACTCAACTGCTCGAAAATAAAGTCATAACTAATGCTTCTTCCTGGAATCAGCCAAAGAAATGTTCAACAGCATCTAAAGAAACATCTGTCTTTTCGTATGTATGAACAGTTTTTATTATAAATCCTATAGGATTCTTGAGCTTCATTATGAAAGAAAATCTGTATGATCATTTTTAAAGACCATCTGCTCTGGGTTTAAGATCAACACCTAGCCAGGTTTCCTGAGCACTGTGGTTAAAAGAAAGCAAAGATTCTGCGCAGATTCATCCTCTGCCTCACCCACCCCCGGCCCAATTAATAATGTAGATGTCTTTCTTTTTCCCTCGATTAAAATGTATTTCAGGCAGAGCCAATGTTTTTTTCTACTCCATTTGGACGATTTTCATCTCTTTGAAGAAAGGTTACCTAAGAGCTAGGAACAATTTTTTTGGAGATCTAAAGCTTTGGCTATCAAGGGTGGGAAATTTATTATTATCAGCTTTTTTCCTCCTTATTTGATATTTTATTGGGCTCTTAAAAATATCAGTTGAATACCATGCAAAATAATATTTGTTGAGCTGTCAGCACCTTGTTATTAATACAAATGCAGCTGAGGGAGGAAGAAAAAAGGGTAGAAAATATAGTTGGTATTATTAGAATTGTGGAACCACGGAGACATCAAAGTCTTTCTTGATGTTGCTACAAAATGTTACCAGAGCAATTACATTTTATATTCTGCTTCTAAGGGCAACAGCATGTGGGCCAAAATCTACTGTGTAAACTACAAAGATGCCACTGGAGAAAGTTTTTATTGAAAACTCAGGAATCGTATCAAAATGGAGTCGAAGTGACCTCTTCAACTATTAAAAAAAAAGTGTCAGATCAAGTCAACAGGGAAAATCTGTTCTTCCAGTAAACATCCCAATTATGACGGTCTACAGTTGATTGATTTGTCAATGGTACATGCTCCATTCTCCTTCCAGATATGCCAATAAGCATTGAAGTACCATTTTGCAGGTGACAAGAGAATCATTGGGTTTCCTATGGCTCAGAGACACACACAGACACACAGACATACACATTATCACCATCATCATCACCATCATCATCATCATCATCATCATCATCATCATCATCACCATCATTTCCTGTGCATCTTTCCCTTTCTGTCTTCCTTCATTGAGCCAGGACCTCTAATCTCCAAGTTGCAAACTCAAAGCTAGGACACAAAACTAGGACTCAAAGCTAGGATTAGAAGCTCAAGAACTGGGTAGGGATTTACACCCAGTAAATATCACCCTCTACTAGCTGTTAACTATGCGATCTCTGGTATGGCCATGTTTTATTCTGAGTCTCAGTCTCTAAGTTCTAATAAAGATCCATGACACAGTCACAGAAGTAAACCCGTCGGTACATCAATGACACTGGTTACATGCCATTGAACACTGAACCAGAGGACAGGTTTGTTTTGCTGAATTATTTTCTGGTATATGGTTAGATGTTTGTTTGTTTGTTTTGTGAAATAATGTTATACCTCTGGGCCAATGATCAAATTGACACATCCTTTGTACTTGATTTAAAAACAATTTTGTGGTGGTTGACAGTTGAGTTCATTTAATCGATTCATTGGAATAATAACAGTTTTTCTCTTATATTAATTTAAGTTTTAACAGTTGTTATCTCTACCCTCTGTCCAAAAAGAAAAGGTTTAATAAAACACAGCCAAACCTGAATGCCTCCTTTTGATCAACTTCTTTAAACACTCAAAACAAAAGCTAAATTGACCACATCTTTAGCCAGGATTCAGAGAGCACAGGCAGGCCCTCCATGGGCGTAGAGACAGGGACCTTAGCAGTTAGGATCTGGCCTGTTTTACCTACAGCCGGACATGAGTACAAACTTCTCAGGCTCTTAGCTCTGTGAGTTTGTCAAACCTCTTGCCTTCATCTGAGCAAAAATTACGGCTTTTTCCAAATGATGTTAATAATTCATATCCTGCTTGTCCTATATAGATGTATGAAGAAGTAAATATTTGTCAAAAGATGAAATGATAAATGATAAATGAATGAGAAGCAAATTCTTTGATGTTTGGTAGGCATTGGTGGAGGATTAGATCCTAGCTCATTTATTTTCTTTGTGATGGTGCTGGGCTTTAAATGTAGGACCTCGTGCTGGCTGGTCTAATGTTGTATCACTTGAATCATGACTGCCTCCAGACAGAAAAAAAAACAAATAATATTTGAAAAGGTGAAAAGAAACACAAAGAAAGTGGCCCGACAGTCTACATGTGCTCTGACGGTTGGGCTAGGCAACTTCACCAGCTGTGAAGGGATGGATGCCGGGGGACAAAAGCGGCACCGTAACCTGGAGGGAGTCTGTGATCTGATCCCTGGAGCCACATCTGGGAGAGGAATATCTTGTCATGAGATTGGTAGCTAAATACTTAAATGTTTTTGGAAGACAGGGATGGTTGAGGCGTCCAAGGATGGACAGACATTTGGGGATTGGTGATGAAGTGCATGGGAGGGCTTGAGCCTGTGGTGGTTCATTTCATAGAATGGAGAACGGAGAAGGCGCCCTGGGATGCACTCCCAAGTTCTCCGAGGAACTCACCCAGGCCGTTTCTTGACTTGAGGATTTTTTTCATTTGGTTTGGTTGTTTTCATTTTCATTTTGTCAGATGTGAGACTTGAACTCAGGACCTGGGTGCTGTCCTTGGGCATTTTTTCCTCAAGTTTAGCACTTAACCATTAGAGCCATGGTTCTACCTCTGGATTGTTGTTGTTTTTGTTTGTTTTTGTAATTTATTGGAGGTAAGAGTCTCACAGACTTTTCTGTCCAGGTTAATTTTGAACTGGGAACTTCAGATCTCAGCCTCGTGAGTAGCTCGGATTACAGGAATGAGTCACCAACACCCAACTTGACTAGAGTTTTGTCCACTCTGGTGTTCATTTTGTGATTATTTGCTGGCATGTGGATAACATATTTTAAAAGTGACTTTCACAATAAATTCATCATAGACTTAAAAAAGGAGAAGGGCTAACATACTTTGAATCTAAAGATCTAAGATAACAGTAACTGGGAACTAGTTTCCCAGCAGGAAATACAATTTAATTGTAAAGTAAAATACACTAGGCCAGTGTCCAGCTGAACTTGAGTTCAGATCACTTTAAAACACACACAAATGACTTGGACAACAATTTCTTTGGTTAAAATTATATTTACGCTAGCAGCACAAGGCAAATGAGACATAAGATCTAATTTGGTGACTCTGAACTTGGCCTCGATGGCAGTTCCTAATGAAGTTTGCTTCAGAAAGTAGCTGCGAATGTGAGAACAGAGTACTTTACATACACTACTGGATGCTACTGTGGGGGCATCTTTTGACACTTTGGGTTAGGTCGCACCCAGACTTAAAGACTCCTTTTGAGTTTTTCCTGTTGGTGGTAGGTGATAAGTGTAATTTATATCCAGGAGGCAGAGCACCCCTACTCATAGATCTCAGACCCCAAACTCCTGCAGAAACCCTCATTGAGAACTGGCTATTGTCCATACTTTCTTCCTACTTCCAAAGAGGAAGAGAAGAAGAGGGGGAGGAGGGGGAGGGGGAAGAGGGGGAATAGGAAGAAAAGGAGGAAGAAGAGAAGAAGGAGGAGGAGGAGGAGGGGGAGGAGGAGGGGGAGGAGGAGGAGGAGGAAGAGGAGGAGGGGGAGGAGGAGGGGGAGGAGGAGGAGGGGGAGGAAGAGGGGGGAAGGAGGAGGAGGAGGGGGAGGAGGAGGGGGAGGGGGAGGAGGAGGGGGAGGAGGAGGGGGAGGAGGAGGGGGGAGGAGGAGGAGGGGGAGGAGGAGGAGGAGGAGGAGGAGGGGGAGGAGGAGGAGGAGGAGGAGGAGGAGGAGGAGGAGGAGGTGGTCAGTGACTGCCAGCTTTTCTATTTTTTGTCTCTATTTCCAACTCAGGATCAACTAGAGAATTGCCCAGGATATTCTTGCTGTAGTTGACAATGAGACAGTATATATGGAACTATTTTAGAATACAACATCTGCAATGCTGCTGTACACCAGTAATCCCAAGAGGCAGAGGAAAAAGGATGATCAATTCAAGGATGGTCCAGACCCTAGAGAGAGCTCTTGTCCTAAAAGACAGTGAGAACAAGAAAACAAAACACAAGGAAAAGAATTAACAGATTTTCTTCGTGGCATTTTACATCTTTATTCTTACTGCAATATTCTTGGTGAAATTATTTTGAAAAGGCAGGGAGCGAGGTTTGACTGAAAGGATTCAACAAGTCTTCTAGATCTGTCAGCTGACAGAAGTCTTTGCACCTACACAGCTTATATAATTGTGACTTTTTAAGTCATTCCCTAGATATAGTTTACACACCGAGAAGGTCACCTTGGCTTCATCTGCCGGATAGGTTTATTAGCTGAGGTTCTTTGCTTTTGGAAATCAAGGGCACAAGTGTCTGTCATGACATGTCAATGAGGACTTTCTGATTTGCCATTTCTGCTGGCTGAGATGGTCCAGGAGGAAGCTGTGACGTAAACTGTGCTGTGCACGCAGTGGGTAAAACGGTTCCTAATGATATTGAGATGCAATGGGAGGAAAACAAGGAAGCTATGCAAGATGCCAGTGAAATGCAAGATATTCTGGACATAGAGTCAACTTAGTGATGAAAAGGTCTGGAAGCCAGAAGACCTGAGATGCTCTGAAGTGTTGTACTTAAGAGCCGTACCGACAGCTCAGTTCCTTTCCTTTAGGGATTTTCTCTTGTTGAACATCCACACTGTTGAGGTGTGATAATTTCAGATGACTTCAGAGCTGGCATCTCGTTCCAGTATAATTCTAGATCTTACACTGGATGGCATATAATTTTTATCTATCATGAAATACACCATTAATTCTCAATTGTGCTGCTGTTTTGGTAGAAGGAGATAATCATCAAATCAGAAAAAAAATCTAAGGAGCTGAATGGAAAAAAAGCTAATTTGTCTGTTACAGTTCATTTCCCATGTAGAGGTAGTTAAGATGGGAAAAGTATCTCTCAGGAGGTAATTACATAGTGCCTTCAATCAATAGAACATATCTGAGAGAGGAAAGCCACTGATGTTATACTCAGAATTTGGAGTTGCACATTGTAGCTTGAATTATCCTCAGTTACTGGGGAGACACAAAAGGTCCAGCTTACTCCAAATGTCCAACTCAAGCTCTGTGCTGTCCCCAGATCTATTCACACCATCTTCCTTTTACCGGAAAGTTCTATTTGGACTATAATCAGATATTTTTGTCAGTCTTGAAGCATGGTGGATGATGAGAGATCATCATCGCTGATAATTAACTGAGGGTATCTAGTCAGTACTTGAAATGTATAAATCCGTGAGAAGCTTGTGATAATGGTCCTCCCACCTGATCTCAAGACACAATACTTCTCAGATCTGCCTGAACAGTGGAATTTTACTCATCTACCAAGAATAATAATATTATGTCATTTTTCAGGGAAGTAGATGAACCTGGGGAAAATTAGGCTAAGTGAAGGATGCCAGCCTCAGGCAGGCAAACAGTGTATGTTTTCTCTCATAGGTGGAGGTCAGGTCTAACTTATGGACACATATGAAAGCATATGCAGAGCCACACACACAGATCCACACAAACCAGTTGACTAAAATGGGGTCTATGCAGCAGGGGCGGGATGGGGACAGATTCTAATGCTGTACCTCCTTTGGACAACTAACTCACAGTCCAGCAAAATGAAAACCGGCAAGCTGAAATGTGTTTGGTCAGAGGGGGAAGAAGCCAAAGGAAGAGAGGGACAGCTGAATGGAGAGAGGAAGGGTGGAGACATACAATCATAATATTCAATGTACATAGGTGGGCATGGAGCCAGGTTCTTTCAGGGGAACGGGTTTGGGTGGGGACCATTGTAAGAGAATGATGGAAGGGGGCTATGTTGATTATGATGCATTGTGCTTATGATCTGACATGCTGAATCAGAACTCTTCTGTAAGAGGACTTAAGTATAGTGAAAAAATTTAAGGCAAATGGGATGGAATTAGATTAAGTGCATTATCCACTGAGTTTCACAGGGGATAGTCACATGGTTGTGTAACCGTATGTGCCAGCATGGTACACAGGGAAAACCACTTGTGGATCTGTTGCCTTACCCATAGACATCTGAACAGCTACACAGGTCCTGTGAACAGGACCTGTTCCCTCCCACAACCCTCTTCTCCACGTGTGGTCCTTATTGACAGAGCAATGTAGCACTTTCCCAGATGCTCAGCCAGGGGCCTCAGAGATTTCCCTTAATTTCTCTATTGTGTAGCTCAGACCTCTGGCTTTTAGGTTTGTCGTGCATTTAATTTCTCTATTGTGTAGCTACAGAACTCTTGCTTTTAGGTTTATCGTGCATTTGAAATGAAGAGATATATTACAATCTAATCATGGAGGAAGAGATAGTGATAAAGAGAGAGAGACACACAGAGAAAGAGACACAGAGAGAGACACAGAGAGAGAGGGAGAGAGAGGGAGAAAGACAGATTTATGGAGCTGTCACTTCTGTCTTTTGTGATGGGCTGAGTCCCCTCATCCTTCATATTTTGTTTGTTTTTGGCAAACTTGGGCTTAGAATCTAACAAACACAAAAATATATCTAATGCTAACTTTATCTGCTGCTAAATATGCCATGTGACAATAAATATCTAATTAAATAATATGCTAAATTAAAAAGTCCACCCAGATGCCGCCCCTTTGCACATGTACATCCTGTGTGATGTCAAGTATCCAGGCCTAAAAGAACTCTGGAAACAAAGGCATTTTATATCCAGTTATCATCTGGGTTGTTTTGCTCAAAGCCCCACACCACTGGAGCCTTGACTGGCACGGTTTTCATTCTGTACTAGGTAACAGGTGGAACACTGTACTGACTGCAGTTTGGTTCACTTGGTTAGCTGGTTTTATTATGCCTAGTTTATAGATGAGAAAAACATTTCTCAGAATGATTAAATAATAAGGCTGACGTGTGGGAAGGCTGGGGTCTTCACAGAAGACCCCAGAAACCATACTGAAAACTGGCAAACTGCTTATATTTGGTGCAAACTTGGGTGCCTTATTATAATTCCATTAAAAATTATGCTTCCTTCATTTTCTGAAGTAGTTTTGTATTTATCATCCCAATAGATTTTTAAAAATTTATTTTATTGTAAAGATGCTGTACAGAGGGGTAACAGTTACACGCGTCATGAGTACATTTCTTGTTGAGCATTGTTACCCCCTCCTTTTTTGTTTTTCTCCTTCCTCCAAAGTTGTAAAGTTCATTTTCCACATGGTGTCTTGTGAGTCTCATTGCTGCAATGGGTCAAGGTAGACAAAAGAAAGTCCTTAAGTGAAGGAGCGGCAAAGCCAGGGCTGGCAGCTGGGTGTCTGGGTCTGACTCACCAGGGAACGCCCCCCTTCAGTACGCTCCTTTAACCAGAAGCAGCAGCTTGTAGCTTCCTGCGTGAGGAAGACACTTCCTCAACAACCAAATAGAGACCTTCTGTGTCTTTTCTGCTTTATTTATTTAGAAACAATATCTTCTTTTAATGTCCGTTCCTCTCAACATTCGGGATGAGAAGCAACTTTACTTAAGAAAGACAGTGGAATGAAAAAATACAAATCTGTAGACTAAAACTACAATCTGTAGACTGAAGAAATGCAAATGTGGTGCCTATAGTCTCCTGGGCACATTCACAGGAATCATATGACAAGGTACTGGAGGTTAGTGAGCTTAATGCACCTGCTTTGGGATGCTGTGAGCACAGGCAGTATCCTCTGGATCATCTACCGACATGAAAGGGAGTGGGTATTTGATTGACCTATTAAATCATACCCATCAAAATGGAACATGGTGGGTGATATATGTGTCCAACTTTTGTGAAAAGAATATGTAATAAACTCTAAAATGGTGGGCTTTCATGATCATAAAAGGCTGAAGGAGATTAAAGTACTTTAATTATATTTTACTTTTCCAAAAGTCCTTATATCTGTACACCATTATATGTGAATTATAAGACATATAGTGGATCATAAATATATGTTCTATATGTAGATATACATATATAAGGCATATAATATTAGACTTTCATAAAGAAAAATAGGTAGAAATTATTTTTCTCTTCCCAACAGGAAAAGAAAAATGTCTTTTAAGATGCTGGCTAAAATTTAAGAGCCAGAAAAAGCACTTGTGAATTAACACATTAATTAATAAATTAATACATAGTTGGAAAAGCCATGGGCCAAAGCGTCTTTTCAAAAAAGATGATCCCATTTAAGACATTATGTTTTTAGACAAATTGTATGAACCTCCATTTTCTGGATGAGGACTCAGAGAAGTCATACACATAAAGCTTACATGGGAGGTAAAGAAAATATTGCAACCTGCTTGACACTAATATGTATGCTCTCCTGATGGTGCTTATTTATTTCTAACTGAAGTTTTTGATTAAACACAGGTACAGCCAAGTGTTGGTAGTTCACATCTGTAATCCTAGCTACTCAAGAGACTGAGATCTGAGAACTGTTCTAATCCAGCCTGTGTAGGAAAGTCCGTGAGACTCCTATCTCCAATTAACTACCCCAAAGCCAGCAATGAGGCTGTGGTTTAAGTGGCAGAAGACCAATCTTGGGTGGAAAAGGTAAAAGACATTGCCTGGCTCTGAGTCCAAGTCCTTATACCACAATCCATACACAAATCCACACTTACATTGTCTGTAAGGCCAGCACTACTTACTAACACACCATGCCCCAGGCTGCATCTACTTAGCACATATGAGATGCTATATCTAAAGAAGGATTCAATCTGGTGCTGGGTTCAATTTATGTCTGCCTCTTCATGGGAGGATCCCAGACCACGTGGGTGTCATCCTTCAGACACGTAAAACACCATCAAAAATAAACCTAACAGCGACAGAGGAGAGCAAACACTGGAAATCTAAAAGTCCACACTGGATTGTCTATCTATGGTCAGAGTTTGGTCCATATCCCAAGCCTACATGACACCAACTATTACAGGAAAACCAAGTTCATCTAGAATGACAAGGATCTTGTGAACACACACACACACACACACACACACACACACACACACACACACACACACACACACACACACACACATACACACTTTATAAAAAATAAGGTGCAAAACTCACTGAAAAAGTCATAATTCACTATAGAAATACAAAGCACTTTTTTTTTAATCTCCCTATTGCCTCTGAAGTAGATTGGACTACAGGTGTGAGTGTCTGGCACCCACCTCCAGTCTATTTTCCAACCTTAGTTTTACCACTGTCCTACATTTCTTTTGCATGATTGCACCCAGAGAACTTTGACACCCATTATTCTATTTGGTTATTAAAATTCCTGTCGCTCAGCTGATGCCATTAGAGTCCTTGAACGCTGAGACACCGGAGGTAAGACCTGCTTACGGTCATTCCTTTCTGTAGTCCTCATTTCTTTTATGACACACTTGGTCTCTGTCGAAGTTAGCTATGTGGATGATTGTATAATAGAGGTTAAATGCATGCAAAAAGAGACATGCGCATAGATTTCAGGGGCATCTTCACTCCTCTTCTGGAATGTTACTGTTTAACCCCCTCCATGGTCTCCTGTCAATTGCAGTGTGCTCACTTCCCCATCATAGCCTGGCTTTGTTTTTTGTTTTCTATCCAAAGTAGCACAGCCGCGGTTTTCCTATTATCTTTCACTGTTTATTCAGAGTTGGGACAATCCTCCTGTGAAATGCCCTGGAAAAGAGAAATTGGATCTTTGATTAGCAGCAGGTTGATCTTACTTCATGGTGGTGTAAATTAATCTCTCCCTGTTCAGAAAGTCCTGTCCTCACAGGGTCTTTTGTTTTGTGTTCTTCAAAGCACATCTACTGCGTCGGGGAAGCTGCGAAGATGTGGTGTGAAGCACTGAAAAGCCATAGTTCTGCTTACCCTCAATCAAAAGCAGGCTTGGAGGTCAAAATATGCTTTATTTGTTGTTGCTGCTGCTGCTGTTATTGTATTCAGAATTGAAATGACTCAAAATATGAAGCCCTGACTTACTGACATTACAAACTTTGTCTCAGGTATGCTACTGGGTAGAAACAGTACAGCAATCCTTCACCCCTTCCCCTGGGATCACTGATTTCCGTCATCCATCAAGTCATTCATTGATTATTTTTTTCCTTCGGGAGAAAATATCTTGATTCCTTTATGTACTTTCTGCCACTCAATATTCAACCGATGTGATGTTGGATACTGAATCTCCCCTCCCTTCTTCATGTAGCTTCTATACATACATCATCCTAGCGATCAAAATACTGGGTGTTCATTATGCACTTACCCATCACCCAGTGTGCTTCCTGAGAATAGAAATGAGAGCGTTGTAACCTGCCTGCATCATTTACAGTGATTGGCAGAACACTCAGTGTTTGGTAAACATTCAAAATATACTTATGGAGTGGACGTTGAGTGATGAGGGAATGAATGGACAGACAATCTGTCTTAATCTTCATAGCTTTTCATGACAGATAATAGATCTAAAAGTTTTGAGATGGGAAAACAAAGGACCAGAATGTGTAAGTCACAATAATGCTTGTATAAAAATAAAGGTGAAGCTAAAATCCAATATGTAATTATTTCAAATTTGCCTCTATTTAGAAGATGCAGATTAATGTTTGTATATGTATGTGTGTATGTACACATATATACATTTATATATGCTTAAAACATACATATATATTTGTAAATATTCATATTGTAAATCTATACTTATATTTAGTATATAAATATTAATTATGGTAAAGAAATATATTTGTATATGTAAAAATAAAATACATATCTATGTATTTCTGATTTCAGGTTCTTGTGAAATTCATTAGCTTAGTAAGTGTATCTTGGTAGATGTTCTGTACTTTTTGTGACTCACGAAGTTTGACAAGTAAGAACACTAGATGAAATTTCTTTTTAAGTGTACTTTTATGGAAATCAATAAGGGCTCTGTCAACTCTAGAATCCTCAGAGCCAACACAACAAGATAGCAAGGCTCAAAGGATTGTGACTGCATGTTAAGAATAATAAGAAAAGACGCTGGGTGCTGATGCTCAAGGACTTGGAGGAATGGCCTGAGTGACATGTAAGGAGTTTTGATTTCCAGGAGGGTTATGTATTTGCCTGGGCCATCTGGTTTTCCTGGGGAAACTCCAGGGTTCAGAGGATCAAATGATGTCAACAGGAGACTCAGCCCCAACCCATCACGTTTGCAATTGTCCTGGCATGGGTTTTCAGCGTGTCTCTAAGAGACAGTATTTCAATGGAAGCAAGCTCCTTTAGTTGGGTGGGTGGCTGGCACCTCTAATCCTAGCTCCTCAGGGAGCAGAGAGCTGGAGGATAGTATTTTGATCCTGTGCAAAATAGTTGTGAGCACTTATATCAGCCAAGCTGGGTGTGGTGATATGTAATTGTTATCACAGCACTGCATGCATGGCTAGCAAGCACAAGGCTCTGAGTTCAAACATTACAGGTAGATAGATGGACAGATAGACAGACAGACAGATAGATTAAAAGAAAAATAGATATAGATATATACGTATATGTATATACACACATATATATGAAACACTCACCAGATATTTTAAACAATGACAATATCATTTTTTAAAAGAGGAATATTTAGTTCAGATAACAATGCTAATTATATGTATTTCATAACTACCTTAATATAATTTATGATTTTTTAAAAAAGGTATGATTCTGGTCTGCTTCATTTGTTGGCAGCCGTAGGGAGGAAAGCTGCATGGATGGCAAGGGAGAGTAACACTAAGGTTGGGGACCAGCTGTTATTTCCAGCTACGTGAACTCAAGGAAATCTCTTAGGTCTCTGAGCATCCGATTCCTCGCATGGGTGGCTGCCTCTCCAGCGAGGAAGGCAGCTGGAGGCCAGCGAGAGGCTGGCAGCCTTCTTATCGCTTCCTGTTTGCTCTCTGGGTGACTTTGGCAAACTATAGAACCTTCATGGATTCTCATCTGTGAAAAAAATTTAAAAAGCCAAATTGTATATACATTTTTCTAATTTGGGGAGGGGAAGGGAAATAACAAAATGCTTAAATAAGGATACAGGTTGACCCATTGTAACAGTGAGATGTACAAGACACTAAGTTGAAAAAGAATTTTACAACTTTGGGGGAAGGGGGAGGGAGGAGCTGGCAAGGTGGGGAGGGAAGGGGAGGTAGGGGAAAAGCAAAGGAGGGGGTAACAATGCTCGATAGGAAATGTACTCATGAACTTACTCATGTAACTGTAACCCCTCTGTACAAATATTTTCACAATAAAAATATATACAAAAAGTAAAATAAAATAAATAGGCAAAAAAGCCAAAAACACTGAATGATGGTCTTATAGCTTGAGGTTAAGAGTAAACAAGTTACTACAAGTTACTACATGTAACTTCAGCATCTAAATACAACAAATGTTCTAAAAGTGTAATTTGTTTTAAGTATGACCTTCCTTGCTCTCTGGAATTTTCTTTAATCCTAAAATAGATTTTCAAACTACCTATTGCCAAAAGTAAATTTAAGAATTGAAATTTTGTACTGAGCGTTAGTTTGACAACACTTTTTACTTGCTCGTATTATAAAACAGCACCTTGTGATGTAATTGTGTCAGCTGATTCTTTCCTTAAGTGTATGCCTTTCTGAACGAATAAGCAGACAAAAAGAATTTGCCTCCAGTGACTCGAGGCCCAGTATCTCACCCAAACTTTCTGACAGATAGAGCATCATGTTGAAGAGTTCTTTGCCTGTGGAATTCAGTGTTCAGAGTTCCAGGCTTCTGATCTGCGGTCACTGGCGCATGCATCACAACCTGCATTCAAAGCCCCATATGCTCCGAAAGCAGACAGATGAGCATGCCCCTCAGAGGCTCACAGCACCTGCACAGCTTCTCCACCCTCGCTACGAAAGTCTGAAGATCGCAATGTAAATGGCTTTGAGATCAATAATAAATGCAAAGGCCCCTGGCTGGTGACTTAGCTGGCCACAGATGAAGAGTTGGCTTTTACTTATGTCTCCCAAATAGAGTTTCTCTGTGGAAAGTAATGGCAGCTTAGAGCCTGAACCCCTGGGTTCTAGCCTTGCCTCCCAGATTGCTATTTCCTCTTGGAGACATCCCTTGTGGCCTTCTGAACCCCTGCCACTCTCCTAATGTGTAAGATGGGGACAGTGGCACCCCCTGATGTGAATAGCGCAAAGGATATTGCTTTGCAAATTCTACCAAGGTTCCGTGTGGTACGACCACACATTGTGACTGCGATTACCTTCGTGAGCTCTGTGGGGAATGCACTCTAGTCCATGTTCTCAAGGAGCTAAGACTTTGAACCAATGTAAAAGATTTGCATGGTCTATTACATGAAGTGTTGAAAAATCCAAAACTATCTAACCTCATCTCAGTATTGGAATTGCTAATCTCCAGAGGGCGGCAATCCTGTTTCCTGTGACAGTGCTCTCGCCTGGACGTCATTTCCCGGAACACAAGGACACATCTGCATGCGTGAGTTGCCTGTGCGATTTCTTGGGGCCAACTTCATGCTACTGGGGAGTTTCTTGAATGGACCCTGTCTTCACAAGCATTGACTTGGCTCCTGTGGCTTGGGCTCTTCCTCTAGAATGACCTGCCTTGGCTAGCTGCTGGTCACCCTTGTCACAGCTTTTCTTTCCTGCCTGAGTTCACGCTCTTCTCTCTACTGAAATAAAAATGCCCACATTATGGATAGGTTGGTCTCTATTTTTCTTTCCTGATATATGGTAAAACTTAAAAATCAGGGTTCATAGTTTACGATCTTGATGGTGTGGTACCTAGTGTAGCCTCTGGCTGAGAGTAGAATTTCTGCAACAGTTTCAGAAAAAGGAAACGAAATAAGCAAACAGAATAAGAGAGCAGTTCCTAGAAAAGATGGTACTGAGGAAGGAATAATAATATGAGGGGATCTTATGACCAGCATGTCTGGGAAACAGTTAAAATAGCCTCTACCTCCACTTGTCTGCTAGGCTGACAAGTGATGGATTGGAACTTTATTTCTCAAGCTTGACCTTTGAGCCAGAACTCTAGCAGGTCAGTAGAGGTTGAACAGCATAACTGACTACGTTCAGGGTAGTGAGTTTCTGATGGACAAAGAAATCAAACATAGGTTGGGTGATTAGGAGGCAGTGATTTTGGATATAGAAGCCACTACTATCTGGGAAGCTCCTACAAAGGAACTTCTATTACAAACACCCCATTATTCTCCAAGTACACATTTGATAATTCTAGGATTGACAATATCTTGGGGGAGAGAGGACGGACTACAAGAGAAAAAGAAAACAGGAAAGGAGAGAGAATAACTGAGAAAGGAGACAAAATGAGTCAAATGTACACTTGACCAGTCAGGCTGCTGGGATCCTGTGCTGTCTCTTGATTTATCTGTTCTAATCTCCAACCCACTACCAGGGTTGGTGCACTGTGAACTCTGTAGGGGTGAAAAATCACTCAGCTCAGAGGTCTGCTTGGGTGTCCTTTCAAGGCCTCTCAACCATGCTTTGATAAGTCGCACTCGTTCATGTTTTGATATCTTACCCCATCGCACAAATAAGCCTAACCCTTTATCACTCTTCCTACAATCCTGTTAGATGCCAGACTTTACTAATGTAATGGTAGCTCCAGGAAAGCAGAACATTTACATAATCGGTCAGCTTTTCATTCCCAGCACCTAACATAGAATCCGACACGTGGACGACGTTCACTAAATGTTGTTGGATAAACAAATTAATGGAAGGGCTTAATTTCTTTCAATTGCCTTAGGCTGTTTTGCCAACCTGGAAGCAGCTGGTGCAGTAATACCAGTGTCTCCTGCATCTGCTCCATTCCTAGCCATGGAAATTTAGTGTTTTTATTGGTCTTACCCTATTCCCAAGACCTCACCTATATGGCCAGCCATTCATTGGGGTCTTTGCCAGTTAGAAAGGGAGTTTTCTGAGTACAAGGGCTGGCCTAACTCACTCTCATTTCCTCTTCAATAACCAATGGGCTCCTGATCAATACCCATTGCTCAAAAATCACTAAAGGATGAATGGGGGAGGAGGAAATGCATGTGTATGAATCGTAACAATAGCTTTCTAATGAATCACTTGTTTTGCTTTGCACTGGGCTCCAATTAGGCTGTAATCGCACGCGGGATAGGTATTTCTAGAGTAATTTTTGTCACCATCATTCCCAGAGGTGAGGGCTTCGCCTCACCGTGGAATGGATGGTGTAAACTGATGCCTGCACCCTGAGTCCTTCCGCAGAGCGGAGGTATAGGAGGAGGGGAGGTGATGCTGGGGGGGCAGAAAGGGGGACCACTGCCCTTGTGTGGGCAAAATGCCAACACCAAACTAAAGAGAGTTGTTCTTGAGTCTTAAGATCTCATCAAAGTTGCTTAGCTAGAATTTGGACTTTCGGGGATCCTATTAACCTTTCTTCTCCCTGTTTCTCCCCAATGGAAGGGGAATGCATTATATTTGTGTTTTTTAATGCCTGGCTTGTCTGTTTTCACAAGTTCCCAGCCAGAGAAGAGTTCTACCTCAAGCTGAGTGGGTGAGTCTTAGCGACACCCTCCTTAGACGAAGTTCAGATGAGACTCTCGACTGCAGATTGAAGCGTCGACGCTGAGGTGAGAGCCCCAGGCTACTGGAAAGGGACGGATGTGTTTTACATGAAGGAAAGACAAGAGTTGAGGGCAGTAGAGATGCAAAGCCACGGGCTGAGTCTCCGCACATCTACAGGAATCTTCCCCACATAGCCTCCTCGTAAGACGACGTCTCTGAAGGAGTAAAGTTATATTGATTCATAAGGAGCTCATCGAATAGGATTTGTGTGCTGGATGAGAAGAGACAGCGGAAAGATTGTTTCCTCTCTCTCCATGGTGCCCTCTGAGAAAAGGGTAAGGAGGAACAGAGAGAAGGCAGCTCGCTGGCTACATGTGGCCACATGTGGCTGCCTGTGGTCTAGATCTCCAGCCTCCAGAACTATGGAGCTCATGTTTTCTTATTCAGCCCAGCCTGGACCCCTAAGCCTTAAAGTGGCCTGTTTCTTTCCTGTTTTTAAGATACCATCTCCTACAATGATTCTCCTAAAATGACACTCCAGACTCACTCAGCCAAAGAGGATGGCATGCGGATGCCCACAGCTCCTTTTGCTCTTGTGTTCACATATTAGTAGGTACTCCATGACACCATTCTATTATGTTGAATAAAAGTCAGTTGATTGAAACAAAGCACAGCACAATTTTGATTTAATAGCATAGAAAAGGCTTGAATCTGGCAGTGAACGAAATGGAGGGTTTCAGAGAAAAGCAAACACACATATCTAGTGAATGACAACAGATAAAGCTCCTACTTTTGCATGGTTACAAGTATTCCAAAGTGTGTGGTGAAGTAATGTTGGACAAAAGGCCAACGCGTGGAGGACTAACCTGGATCTCGTTCTGTGTTTTACGGTGCCATTGCTCTTTTCTGTGCCTTGCTTATCTTCCTCAGTCAATGGGAGTGATATTTTCTTTCCCTTTGATAAGCCGCTGAGAGACAAAAGAAAGCGTTCACAGGAGAGAGTTTCCTAAGTCAGATTTTGTAAACCATAAACCCTTGTAGTGGAAGAGTTAGATATTCTGCCAACCAGCACAATGCCTGACACATGCTAGAAGTTTCATTGATGTCTGTTAAACAAATGCTCTTTTGAGATGTATATTCTGTTTGGCATCAGCACATCCCCCTGAGTTTTTCTGGTCCATTTGCAGCCAGCACCATGTAATTCTGGCAATAACATAAGGATGAGTACTTGCTCATTCTATTTTAGTTTCTTGCATTGATATATAAAAACTAAAAGTTGATGTTTAACAAGTTCCAGTAAGATAGTAAGTGAAATCATGATTCTCTGCCATGACTTAAGTTTTACTTACCTATTAGGTATGAAGAAAGGATTCCTAAGCAATTTAATAATTGACAGTAGGTACAAGTGAGGTTATGGATTCTTTTTAAAGATGTTTCCCATGGTGACACAAGCCTATCATCCCAGTTCAAAGGACCTCAGGAAGAGGCCAGTGTGGGCATAAAAGACTTCATCTCACTCAGTGGCTGGTGCCGTGACAAATGCTTGTTATTCCTAACAGGAGAAGCACAATGGTGTGACACACGTGGCATATGCCTGTCATTCTCAGTGACAGGGAGGAGCCCAAGTTGGAGGATCATTGCCCAGGAGAGCCTGGCTAAAGTGAGACGCTGCCTTGAGAAGAATCAATGCAAGAAGGGGCTGCAGGCGTACAGCACTTGTGTGGCAAATGGAAGGCCCTGAGTTCAAACCCCAGCAACACAAAAATAGAGAAGACATCTCTACCTGTACATACTGTGATAGAATACTAACCTCCAAAACATTAAAAAAAAAACTTGTAATGAAATTATTAGCGGTTGAGTTGGGTTCACTATCTGTTCTGACTCAATTTTTTAAGTCAGCTTTGTGTGTCCACTGGAGAAGAGGCTACATGAGGATGAATGCTGAGTCTTACTCTTTTTCTTATGTTCAATGAATAAATGTGTTAAGTGCACATCAATGTAAGTTTTCAGCACCTTTCCTTGCTGCTTCTGTAATAAGTTAATTGTAGCATGTCCTCAACAAAACAGGTGTTAGATTTCCCTGAAACTCGTGACTTCCAATGAAAACTGAATACCAAGTCAGGCACCAGGGGCTCATGCCTGCAATCCTGGCTATTAGAAGGCTGGGATCCAGAGAATCACTATTACAAGCCAACCCGAGCAGAAAAGTCCATGAGACTATATCTCCTATTAACCAGCAAAAAATCAGGTTATATCTGTGGCTTATGTGGTAGAATACCAGCAAAGCAAGCAACTCAGCATGAGGTTCTAAATTCAATCCCAATAGCTTTCTTTTTCCCCTAGAGCTAACCAGCCTAATGCTTTGTAGACAGAGAAAAATATTACCCCTTTATGTTAGTGTGCTTTGGATACAAAAGCAAAATAGTGTCAGAGACTGGGTGTGTAAGACCACAGGAGTTAATTTTGTGCATCCCAAATTGGGATGCACAAATTCCAAGATGAAATTGCCAACGTGAGTAAGATTTATGGAGAAACACTTCCAAACTCTAAGACAGGTACCTTCTTACTCTGACCCCACAAAGAATAAAAGGGGCAAGAGAAATAGAGGAGGAGGGAGGAGAAACAGAAGAGAAGATGAAGAAGGCAAAGAAGAGGAAAAAGGGATCTGATTTGGCTTTCCTTATAAGGGGGGAAATCCCATCATGAGCTTCCCAACTTCAGGACCTCCTCTTGCCCCCATGATCTCCCATTTCCAAACACCATCATATGGGGTAGAACTTCAACATAGAAGGTTTCTGGAAGGTCACGATCTGTGTCACCACCCTATTCACACCGTTTGCAACGGTCTTTGAATTTTGGATTCTGTAACCTATCCATGCAAGCCAGATTTCTATGCTTCTTACCCCAAGCAGTCTACCACTCCATCTCATTTCCTTGCTATTTCTAAGCAATTTTCCTCTAATAATATTGGTCATCCTCAATGGGGACTTCCTCCACAGGAGAAAAATATCTGGAGATATTTTTCTTGTCACGGCTGGGACAGGAAAAGGGGATTGCTAGTGTCATCTAGTTGATAGAAGGTACTTAGTGCAAGCACGCTGAAGAAAGCTCACTTCAGCTCCATGCCTTGAAGTATAAGGTAGCCCCGAAAGTGAGCAGTTCCAAGGCAGAGAACCCCAGACTTAGCTGAGCAGAGACTCAATGTGCACTTTAGTTTCTCAGCTGAGATCTCAGGGCTTCTGATCATCTCCAGCGGCCTGTGTCACTTCATTATGCAGAATAGTCCCAGACCCAAGTTCCTACTTCGACCCTAGTATTTTCTTATAACCCAAGATAAAAAGCATCCAGGCTGCCAAAGCCTTGATTGTCAATGTCTGCCACATACGAGAACAGATATCACCAAGCGTTGTATCCTTGAGAAAAGAGAGAGAGAGAGAAGAGAAAATCATATAACTTATATGAGAGGGATGTCACTTTTTTTAAAAAAAGAAGAGAATAAGAAAGACCATAGGTGTGACAGGCAATATTTCTAATATTTCTAATTACTACTAGTGGTGCCACTATGGAAAAAGTAATTATTTAGTCTTCTTGAGCCTCAGTTTCCCTTTCTATGGAGTGAGAATAAAAATTAAACATGCCTCATGTTATTAAGCATTTGCATAAAATTTATATTTTATATATATATATATATATATATATATATATATATATATATGTGGGAGGGGTTAAGATCCCAAACACAGGAAAGGTCAATGCTGGTCACTGAGGAGCTCCCGTTCCCAATGGAGCTTGCACTTAGCATTTCCTTCTGTGAATCACGCACGTTATGAAGGCATAGGCAGTGCGCTGCTGTGTGAAGGGTCTCGGTGGGTGGTGGAAAGTTGCTGCGGATGCCCTTGTCCAGTGGTGGTGTGTGTCACGGCCTAGGGGAAGGTGGCCTGCTTGTACAAAGGGAGCATGTGGCACCAACCACTTTCAGTAGGACTTGATTGAATGTCCCACTGGATCAAACAGCCCTTAAAAAGCTCACTGCATGGCCCAGGGCAACCCTGTGAAGAGCATACATGCTAAATCGGTCCCTCCTGAGGGAACATTTAGAGTGACCTGCAATTTATAGGACACCCAAGGTTCCCTCCGTGTCTCCCAGCCAGGGGGGCAGCAGTGTTCTCTCATCTTCAGAGAGCACTCAGAACGCAGCTCCCAGGCCTCTGGTTAATTAACCATCCAAGGGATGGCAACTCCTCCTAGGGCGGTACATTTCCTTTCAACCACAAGCCTATTGTTCCTTCCCCACCAGGAATGGCTGACCTAGAAAGAGGCTGCATTGTACCAACGCTGGCTATTTATTAAGTAACCTATTTTCTGCTCCAGGTCAATCAACAATGGTAGCCCAGGAAGGTGCGATGCCTGTGTGGAGAGGGGAGTTCAGTCACCAGCCAGGTGGTTATGATAAAAAGAAAGATGGGAAGCTTGGGGAAATTGGTGGCACACAAGCACAGTGGACAGGTTAAAATACCTTCGCCCCGTGACTGAGTCCTACTGAGACATCTGCGCAGACTCTGCTCCACCCGTGAGCGCCTGGCTTCCCGCCTCAGGGTCTGCACTTAGCAACTTCTGTACCTCGGCTGTGCGGAAAGGCGAGTTGTAAAGCCAGCCATCACCCTGGACCTGCCTCACTGTTCCCAGTGCCCCAATTCCCTCATCGAAACTCCCTCTTGCTGTGATGTTTCAGTCTGACGTCTAGGACGGGGCCTTTGCCCCTGATCACAAGGCCCACCTGCCTGCCTTCCGCCTCGCAGCTCCTCTGTGGCCTCTGACACAGTCATGCCCACTGTCACCTGTCCCCTGCCGCTTCCTGCCTGCTGCTCCCTCATTCCCATTCTGCTGGACATGTCCCCTGCCAGGCAGGAATCCTGACAGTTGCAATAGGTGATTAATACTTGCACAGAGCACTGATTTTCTAGGGACCAAAGACATTGGTGTTTTTCTCATTCTGTACAGTGTAGAAGCCTGTCATTTCCCTAGGTATTAATAGATACCAGATAAGTTGTTTGCAGATTTTTTTTGCAATGCAAATTCGCCAAGGAGACACCTGGTCTGATTGTGAACATTTCCACAAGCAGAAGGAAACCCAAAGAGGAGTCTTTTTTTTTTTTTTAATCAAGTACTCCATGTGTACCAGTACATGCTCAGGCTGTGCAATCTTGTGTCAGGATGGAGCAGGGTAGGCAGAGACTAGAGGATGCATTGAGCCATTGTACACAGTGGCAGTTCAAAAGCCTGCTGGGGAACTCTGGAAACCAGTGTTGTTCAAGATGGAGCTTAGTTGCTGGTAGTTCAGATATCCACTGCTCTGTTTATCAGTTACATGAAGCAGCCAGTTTGGTGTCACTTCCTCAAGTCTTTTGCAGCATGGTATTTGGGCAACAAAGCAAGTTGTCACGAGGAAAGAATGCTATGCTTAGGAAAACAGGAGCTGGTGGCAGCTAGTGGAAAGCAAGCATTCATGGAATGGACGAGGCCCACGGACAGCAGCACACACTGCAGAACATCAATCTACAACACTGAGAGGAAAGAAAGAACCACCTTTCATTGCATCCTTGAGAGAAGACTGATCTTGTATGGGGTGCAGTTTAATCCTCACAAGAATTCATTCATTGAAGGTGATATTCAGATTCCCAGTTTCCTTTTCAGACAATGAAACCTAGAGACCAGGAAGTTCCTTCCAAGAGCACAGCCAGAAGGGGACAGATAGACCTGCAAGCACCGCCAAGGCCGGGGTCTTTCTACTTTCTCCCCCCCCCCCACTTACGAGAACTCAAGCACAAATCATTTTCCTCTCTATACAGAAATTGTTTTGGACATGCAGATTGAGGTGTGACTGAGGAAATGAGAATGGAGAGAAAAGGTCAATGGGGGTTTGGGTTCATCACTCCATTAATGGCCCAGAAAGGGGAGGGATCAGCCCTTCAATGAAGTAGATGGATGATTGTTACAAACACCCACTCCGTAGCACAGAAATACCTAAGGTGAACACCCAGTGTGTGACAAGAAAAATGGAAGCGCTCATTCCTATGCACTCTTTGGAACTCACAGAAGATGATGAATGGGATAAGGACCAAACTCCTCAGTGTGGGGCAGGTTTGAAAGAGTGAAGCTGGCACACACTAGAAAAGAGCTTCATTCAAAGCCCAATGCCGGAGCTCCGTAAAGAGGCAGGATAATTGTGGTGACATTTGATCAATGAGGAAGGAAGTTCACAGATCCCTCCATCAATGAAGCTGGAGAGACCACACCCTGAACGAAGTGCAATGACCCCAGGAAGAAACGGATGGATCACATAATTACAGTGCATGCACAGGGGTCTGCTCAGAGGATTTAATCAAATAAATTCTTTACACATTCAAAAGACCTTTCACACATATTGTGGGGTTCACTGTGAGCTGCAGAAAGAATTCTGTAGCCCTGTCCTGTACAATTGTGCAGGGGAAGGGAAGAAAGAGAGCGGCTTCCACAGTTCAAACAACATAACTAGAGATACACAAGAGCTCTCCATCTTGTTCTCCTTGTCTCGACTCCCTTGTGCCTTGACATTAAAATAAGGAAGTAACGACAAGGCAAGATTTTCAGTTTTTCTTCTCTTTTGGATGTGAAACACATTCCCAAAAGCAATAAAACATATGGACCCCCAAGACAATATCTCCCCATTGCCCTGACCCCCAGCTCAACATTCTACTTCCTGCATTGTAAGGCTGACCAGGTGTGTGAGATTCTATGTGTGTATGAGGGAACGCAGGGTTTGTCTATATGTTTCTACTTTTTTTTTTAACCAGTTAGAAACATGTCCTCCACATTCACATATGTTTTCACAAAGGTTGGATATCCTTTGTTATTCATGGTGAAATGATACCATTACACATGTTATATCAATATGTTCTTTATTTATTCATCCATACATGGGCATTTAAAGCTGGTTTGTTTCTTGTCTGTTATGAACACGGCTTGGTGAACATGTAGGTATCGCTTTGAGATCCTGACTTCAATCACTTTCAGTAAAAAAACCCAAAGTGAGTTTATTAAAACATAGGCAATTCCTATTTTGAATTTTCAAGGAGCCAACATACAGTTTGCCAAACTGACAATCTCAATTTCTGTTCATTATAGGGTAAGTCTTCCTTTTTCTTTCACATCTTAGTCTTAAAATATGGCTTAAGCGTTCTCTGATATCATGTGTTACTTCCATATAAACATATTCTTTAGTGTTACTACTCACTTGAGCAGCTGAGCCCTTCATCCTCCATTCTGGTTCCTAATCATTCATCCCAGAGGGAGTTAGGCTTCTTACTTAAGCTCATCTCAACTCAGTGATTAACTCTGACTTACCCCTTACCACAGTCCTGAATTTGAATGAACAAAAGCTAACTGGAACACAATAAAAGAGGTCCAGAAAAAATGAGTAGTTGATGAAAAGATTGAGTTGCCTGAAAAAAATGGAGCATGGAAATGGAAGACAAAAGGAAAGAAAAAAAAGAAGGACTGGAAGAAAGAAGAAAGGGAAATAAAGAGGGAGGAAGGGAGAAAGGAAGAGAGAATGAAATGGAGAGGGAGAGAGAAGTAAGGGAGGGCGAGAGGGAAGAAAGGAAGGAAGAAAGGAAGGAAAAAAGGAATGAGACAGGAAAAAGAATGATATAGAGAGAGAAAGAAGGAAGGCAAGAAATAGAGATACTAATTGGTGAAGTGAGGAAAAAGAAAAGTGGAGAAGAACTAAGAAAAAGAAAAAAAGGAAAGGAAGCAAGAAACGAGGGAGGGAAGATAAAGGAAGATTCTTTGAGAAAATTCCAATTTTCTTTTACTAAAGAGACATGCTCATTTTGAGAACTGGCCTGGACAATCCTAGCTTTCTTATTGCAAGAGTTGCATCTGTCTTGGGATAAACTGTCACCTAATATTTCTTGGTAGAATCCATAACTTTCTCATTTGGGCCACCATTAATAGTAAACAGAAAGTGTGTTGAAGAACAATTCTAGATAGCTCCTGGAAACTCGTGGTCAAGAAGTGGTTATACATCCTCTGAGAAGTTGTGAGATTGAAGTATGTCAGGCTTGGAGCTCAAGTAGAACCACTTGGTGCAAAACACGGGTTGATGATAAAATCCCAGACTCTCCCTTGCTCATCTTTTGAGGTTTTTGTTTGTTTGTTTTCATTTTAAAAATCTACCTAGTGCTTTTTACCTAGCAGGGACAGAAGAGTTTGCTTCATTGCTAGATGCAAAATACACTCTAGTTCATCAACTGACTCATTGCTGGTCAGCAGCAAACTCTCATTCACTTTTCAGATTCTGCTTTTCAGATTCGGCTTCTACAGAACACATAGTGAAAATATGGATTTCATAATAAAGGAAATTGGCTTTTTATTAGTTCTTATAATCACAAATATTGGTAATTTTATTCTGGTTTTTCAAGAGCAGATTTCAGTACCTTTAATTGCCTAACACTCTACAGATAGTTTAATGTTTTTACTTTAATTTCATATTTTAATTGTCATTTAATTGAAAATTTTCATTAACTAAATTAATAGAACTTTTTTCCAAGAGTCTAATCTGAGATAATTCTTTATTGGGAAACAAAGTGTATACCACAGTAGACCAACCAACTGTTTTAGCAAAAAGTACGTTCAGTCTACAGTGATGTGTAGTGACAAATACACTGAAAGATTAAGTCTTCTGGGCTGAGTTTATAATGAGCACACCCCCTGGGGCCAGAGACATCTGTGGCTCCATGGCTATAGCTTTTGTCCCTGTGTTTGTCTTCGACAATCATAGGCACCCACGTGGCAAACAATCCAACAGCGGATGATCTAAATGATGTCCTGAGAGATGTAAGGGAGGATTCCGCCTGTGAAGCAGCTCTTTCAACTTACTCTTGGTGGTACCTGGGATCCCACTGTGTGATACTGCTATTGAACCTCTGTCCTGATGTATTAGTCACACACTGAGCTTTTGCTGAATCACAGTCATCTGTTTAGCAAGCGGCCTGGAATACACCATCCCCATCTCCCAGGAGATTAAGCAAAGCCAGGGCTGCCTTCAGGGACAGAGTGAGGGCTGATGTCCAGGGCTGCAGCGGGTTATTCATTGGCAGAGTGTACAGGGTCCTTCATACTGAGCTGCCAGACACAAGGAGCTCTGGTGAAGGCACACAGAGCCGGACACAGCACTGGGGTGTAGCTCAGTGGTAGAGGGCTTGCTTTGCCGGTGTGAGGTCAGTGTTCAACCCCCAGCATTGCAACAACTATGAATAGATAAGTAAATAAAAGGGAGGCTGCCTACCTGGAGTTGTCAGCCAACGTCAGTGCAGGGGATATCCTGGGAGATGAATCACTCCCATCAACGATTCCATAACTGCACTAGTGTAAACCGATGTTAGGGAAGGGGGGATTCCAGGCCTCTGAGAGTCAGCCCACCTGCCATAGCCATGTGGCAGTGTGCTTCCATACCCAGAATTCCAAATAATCCCCAGATTCTTCCACAGCTTTGAGTCTTTGTTTCCATGTTTCACAAAACCCCGGACAAGGTTCGAACACCGCTTTGTTCAGAGAAGCTGCGTCAGTGGCCTGCCCTCCCCTGCTTAGCCGACGTCGCCATCGATGTGACGCATATTCCTGAAAGATGTACCAGAACAAACGAAGCAGAAATACTTGAAGAAATGGAACAAGGAAAATTCTGTGAGCTGAAGAGAGCACTGACTAAGACACTGGAACATTTGTATGGTGCCAGGAGCTGAATACTAAAATCTCTGGATCTAGAAAAGTTTCCAAATTAAATTCAAAGGAAAAGATACAATATGATACATGATATAATATATGCCACATATAATATGTAATATATTATTTACAGTGTTATACATTTTATATATTATAAAACAGATTAGGCATTATATATTATGTATATTGTATGTAATGTGTCATATATTTTCCTTTGAATTTAAGTATACGCACACACATATGTGTATGTGTGTGTGTGAGAGAGAGAGAGACAGAGAAGGAGGGAAATGAGAGGAGAGAGACCTAGAGAGAGAAAGAGACAGAAATCCACTTTTATAATCTTATAAATCCCTAAAATAACCATGCAAAAAAAAATGAAAAGAAAAATGTTTAAGTTCAGGGAATGATAACCTCCATTTTCTCTCTTATATAACTGGTCACATCTTTGTGTGAAATTTAGGAAAAGACTCATGAATAATAGGTAACAACTCAGAAATTCCTGTGGACAGCTACCCTATACCCAAAGGATAATATTAGAGAAGAATTAAAATACCATCCTTGAGAAGACAATCAGAGCTATGTATCAGGGTGAAGACATAATACTACCATTTCCTCAGCAAACATCCATGGCTGCTAGTCAAAGGAAATCAGGCTTGTGGCCAAATTGTACTCCAAGAAGTTAAGCAATATGGCACTTCTACTTAAATAATTGTTACAGCAATAGAATAGTAAAAGATGTGCAAGTATTATTACCTTTAGACTGGTGTAATATGTTCTATCAAATAGCAGTGTGAACCTGAAGGTATATGAGACTCAAACAATATGTAGGCCAGGCCCTGAATATGTATGTCAAAATGTATGCATGTTCGTATTACAGATGAATATTTCCTATATGTGAATTGCCTTGTTCGCTCGTGGTTCTGAGAACTCGTGGTTATTCCAGGTAATCTGGGAGCATGTGTGATTATCTTGTGACGGCTCCCAGGAGCCCAGTCAGAGTGGTTTACAGCACGCGGTGAAGAGAGTGTGTCAGTCGGAACTGTGTGTTTCTGGTTAACAAGGCTGCAAGGAATCGTATTACCAGACAGACTCTATTTTCTGTCTTTTTATTTTTCTTTTATTGTTGGAATGGCAATAAGAACGTGCAGACTTTGGATATTTGGCCCTGGAGACACTGAGATGGCCTGAATTTATCTGCAACATGTTGTGTTTTGTGCAGGCTTTTCCTGTCTCCGCCGGAACCCCGCTGAGAGAGACAGAAACCCTGGTTGGAGTAGTTGGAGAGGCAAGGTGTGTGTCTACGGAGCTACAGAAAGGTATACCTGAGGGAGATCAGAGGAAATAAAGCACAACAAAGAGCATCCGCAGCTCTCCATCCCCTCCAATTCTCATGTCAATTTCTCTCTTAAACTCTGTCTGTCTCTCTATCTGTGTTGGTCTCTGTTTATCTTTTATCTGTCTCTGTCTCTGTCTGTCTCTGTCTCTGTCTGTCTCTCTCTCTCTCTTACACACACACACATACACACACACACACACACACATACACACACACACACACACACACACACACACACACACACACCACTGTACACAAGTGGGCCACCATGACATAGAAATAGTAAACACACCCATTTCACTGGGACTATTTTGCAGATGACACAGTCTGAGCAATGTCTGCCATCTCGCAACCATCTAAGTTTCAACCACTGTGATGCTAACAAATGGTGGTGATGAACAGAACGCTGTCAGAAGTGCATGGTTCTTCTTCTTCTTTTTTTTATTTTTTTGAAAATACTATACAGAGGGGTTACAATTACATGGACAAGGTATTGAGTAAATTTCTTATCAAGCATTGTTGCCTCCTCCTTTGTCTCCCCTTCCCTTCCCGTCTACCAACTGCACTCCCCCCCCCGCCCCCGCCAAAGTTGTAAAGTTGGTTTTTCGACATAATGTCTTGTGCATCTCATTGTTGCAATGGGTCCACCTGTATCCCTAGTTAAACAATTTGTTTTTTTCCTTCCTCTCCACAAAGTATACCAACATCAAATACAGTGAAAACAGGGGTTATACCATGGGGGAGGGACATACACAGCAACAAGGAAATCACCTTATAAACATGTTAAAAACAATCGCAAGAAAGAAAAAACATTTGAATACATATCTTGGGGTTCATTTCTCCTAACATCAACTTATCTGACTGTTTCTGCTTGTCTCAGACATATACTAGTTATGTGCATGGTTCTTATGGTTTTTCTTAGGTGAAAATTTTCAGACATCACCAGCTGCTGAATTGTGTCTCTCTGAAAGTTACTTGTTGAAGCTCTCATCCCAGGACCTTAGCATGTGACAGGGCCTATAAGGAAGTGGTTGATGTGACACAGGGTTCTAGGGTAAGTGCTAATCCAGGGTAACTGGTGTCTTTGAGAGAACATGGAAAACTAGAGCCTTCCAGCCTCTAGAATTGTGGGCTGTTTAATAATACTCACACGGTGGAGTATACAAAATCCAGAATGTTCTGGGCATGAGAAAACACTCCGTGACTCCTCCCACAGCCTCCTCGCCTCCCTATAAGTGAACTTGCCGTGCTATTCCTACGTTTTAAATTTTTTCAAATGTTTTCTAGGAAAGGCTCCTTAGACATTATTTAAATCTAGCTTTTATTACATTTATAAGTTTCAATATTGTATTTTATGACATTTACAAATCTCTGTTGCACTAACCTGTGATATTCTTTTTCCACCTTTGTTCATATATCAGATGCCGCTTTATGAATGAAGTGTGATTGTGAATCCTTCCACCATTAAAGCACTTTGGTCTTATCTCTGGTGGCATCACAGGAACTGAATACTCAAGTTTCAATGTATATCATCGAGCAGGCGTTCTGGGTTTTAGCAGTTTTGTTGGACATATAATGGTATTTCTTTTACATTTGATTTTACATTTCCTTGAGTAATAATGAGACTAAGCATCTTTTCTTCTTTGTATTGCTCTTTGAACTTTCTCTTTAATCAAATACCTATTCACATCTTCATTTTTCTATTGTGCTTTCTATTTTTCATTGGCTAATCAGAGATATTTTAAAGTTTGTATACCAATTCTTCATTAGTTATATGAGATAGAATATGTTCTTTATTTGTCTGTTGCTTACCTTTTCCATTCTTTAATAAATTTCTTAATAACAAATTTTTTTGCCAGTCCTGGGGCTTCAACTCAGGGCTTGTGCCCTGTCCCTGAGCTTCTTTTGCTCAAGGCTAGCACTCTATCGTTTGAGCCACAGCGGCACTTCTGGCTTTTTCTATGCATGTGATATTGAGGAATTGAACCTAGGGTTTCATACAAGCTAGGAGAGCACTCTACCACTAAGCCACCTTCCCAGCCCAAATATTCTTAATTTCAGTACATTTGTCTTACCAATTTCACTTGTCTTTGCATCATCTTTAAGAAATTATTCTCATCCTGAATACATTAGATATACTCTCACGATTATCTCCCCCAAATACCATTTTTATGTCCTTCACATGCAGGCTTTAGGAGAAACTCAAGCATGGTCCAGAGAAGTTCAGTCTCCCGGTCTGTCTTCAGGGGAGCAGGTCCCCAGCCTGGCCTGGCCTGGCCTGGCCTTGAGAGGTGGTTTGGCCAATGCACGTGAAAAGCATGGACAAGCAGAAACATCAGGTCTCGCTCTCATGCCTTGGGAAACAGATGGCCGAAGGATGCCACACACAGCAAGGACAGGAACGGTGAACCCTCATCCTGGGAACAAGCCCAGCATCGCCAGCCAGAGCTAAACGGTCCTCAGGAGCTGCTGGACTCAAGAGTCGCTGGTGTATCATGATCAGCTGTTTGCTACTTCATTGCAATACCCAAAGATGGAGCACCTGAGCCAGCGTGAGGTAAACCGTGCCTGTGGGCCGCCTGGGCCGTGTCTCCAGCCCCTCAGCGTCACAGAATTGCAGCAGCATTTCAAGTGGAAATGAAGCCCAGGCTAGAGGCACTCAAGGGCCTATTTGGGTTCCAGGCCTTTACTTGAACCTGGCTGGGTCATTTCTTGCTATCTTGATAGCCCTGTGATGCCTGAGGTACAAGGTTTTTAGTGGACCTTATAGGTTTTTCCTTTCTCTTTTTAAAGAATAGTTTTAGGTTCACAGCTAGACTGACTGGAAAGAACAGAGTCCTCACATCTCCCCTCCCTTTACATAAACATAGTTTCCCTTCTTTCCAGTATCCCCTACTAGGATACCAGGGTCAAGCATTTGCTAAAACTGTTGGGCTTACTCCAAGACTACAGTTTAACTGAGGTATTATACATTAGGTGAGTTTGGACATGTTGGCATGAATCCATCATTGCTATACATATAGAGTGATTCAGGGTCCTAAAATGTGTGTGCTCACACCACTCAATCTGTCTCGGTCTCTGTGTTGTTGTTGGATCTGGGCCTTGAATTCAGGGCCTGGGTGCTGTCCCTGAGCTTTTTTACTCAAGGTAATAAGCACTCTACCATTTTGAACCACAGTGCCACTTCCTGTTTTCTGGTAGTTAATTGGAGATAAGAGGCTCATGGACTTTCTTTCTCAGGCTGGCTTTGAACTGTGATCTTCAGATCACAGCCTCCTGAGTAGCTAGGATTATAGACATAAGCCATGGGTGCCTGGCTTCGAATCTCTCTTCTTTCTGGCTCCCTAGTTTTGATTTTTTTCAGAATGCCATGTAGTGATATACTGTGGCTTAAACTCAGGCCTCATGCTCTTTCAATACTTTGTTCAAGGCTGTGATTTAAACCATACTGCCACTTCCTCCTTTGCTGGTTAATTAGAGGTAAGTTTATCTCAGCTTTGTTTGCCCAGGTTGGATTTGAACCAAGGCGGTCATATCTCAGCCTTCTGAGTAGCTAGGATTACAGGTGTGTGGCACTGACTCCCAATGGCTCACTTCTTTTGAACACACTAATGTCCTGTAGTCTGAGGGAGCATGGTTTATTCATCTATTCATCTACTGAAGGACATCATGGTTGGTTCCATGTCTCGCTGTTAGGAGTAAGCTGCAATGAACACTTGCAAGCCTTTATTTGAGTGGACATGAACTTTCAACTCCTTGGGGAAAATAGCAATGAAATTGCTGGGTCTTACACTGACAGTGTAATGTAACAGGGAACTACCAAACTCCCTTCCAAGATAGCTGCACCCATTTTCCTTCCTTCCAGCAGTGAGGAGGATTCCTGTCTGGGTTGGCAGTGGTCATGTTGTGGATCTTGGTCATTACCATCGGTGCTTATAGCATCTCCCTGGCATTATTCTTTGTGTTTCTTTGATGACATTCAATGTGAATTGAGCCATCTTGTCGCACACACTTGTTTATGATCTGTATATCACCTTTGGGGGATATATCTTTGAGGTCTTTGGCCTATTTTTATTTTTTTTTTGGTTGGCCGTGGGACTTGAACTCTGGGCCTGGGTGCTGTCCTTGCGCTCTTCAGCTGAAGGTGAGCACTTTACCATTTGAGACACAGTGCCACTTCCAATTTTACGGTGGTTAATTGGAAACAAGAGTCTCATGAACTTTCCTGCCTGGACTGGCTTTGAACTGTGATCCTCAGATCTCAGCCACCTGAGTAGCTAGGATGACAGGCATGAGCCACCAGTGCCCAGCTCTGGCCTATTTTTTTTTAATTTAATTTAATTTTATTTGTGAACATACTGTACAGAGGAGTTACAATTACATGGGCAGGATAATGCGTACATTTCTTACCAAGCATTGCAGCCTCCTCCTTTGTTTACCCTTCACATCCCTTCCCAGCCTCCCCCCTCCCCCCTAATCCCAATCCTTCTCCTTCCCACCCCTCCCCGCCCCCCCCCCCCCCCGCACCGACGTTGTAAAGCTCGTTTTGGACATGACAACTTGTACTTCTCATTATTGCAACAGGTCCACCTGTATCCTTAAACAACAGGTTTTTCCCCATCTCCTCCACAAGTTATACTGACATCAAATATAGTGAAAGCAGGGGTTATGCTGTGGGGGAGGGACATACAAAGCAACAAAGAGATAATCTTATAAATGCCTTAGAAACACATGCATGAAAGAAAAAAAACATTAAAATACACATCTAAGGGTTCATTTTCCTGACATCACATTATCTGACCTTTTCCACTTGACTCATACATACACTAGCTATTGCAAATAAGGGAAACCATGGGACCTATGTTTCTTTGGGCCTGGCTTACTTCACTTAATATAATTTTTTCCAAGTTTTTCCATTTTCTAACAAATGGGGCAATGTCATTCTTTCTGATGGAGGCATAGAATTTCATTGTGTATATATACCACATTTTCTTGATCCATTCATCTACTGAGGGGCATCTGGGTTGGTTCCATATCTTAGCTATGGTAAATAATGCTGCAATAAACATAGTTGTGCTGGTAGCTTTAGTGTGGTCTTGTTTGTAAACATTTGGGTAAATGCCAAAAGTGGGATTGCTGGGTCATAGGGGAGTTCTATGTGAAGTCTTTTGAGGAACCTCCATACTGCTTTCCAAAGTAGTTGAACAAGTTTACATTCCCACCAACAATGAAGTAAAGTTCCTTTCTGTCCACATCCCCTCCAGCATCTGTTGTTGTTAGAGTTCTTGATTTTTGCCGTTCTAACTGGAGTGAGGTGATATCTCAATGTTGTTTTGATTTGCATTTCTTTTATGGCTAGGGATGTTGAACATTTCTTCATGTGTCTATTGGCCATCCTTCTTTCTTCTTCAGAGAAGTTTCTCTTTAAGTCTTTCGCCCACTTATTTATTGGGCAGTTGTTTCTTTGAGGATTTGTTGTTGCGGGGTTTAATTTTTTGAGTTCCAAGTATATTTTAGATATGAGACCCTTGTCCGTTGTATGGCTAGTAAAGATCTTCTCCCAATCCATGGGTTTTCTATTGATCTTGCTAGCTATGTCATTTGCCCTGCAGAAGCTCTGCAACTTTATGCACTCCCATTTGTCCAACCTTTCTTGATTTGTTGTGTTTCTGGGTCTCTATTCAGAAAATTTCGGCCTGAGCCAAGGAGACCTAGGGTTTCTCCTATTCCATCCTGTAATGTTTTCAGAGTGTCTGCTTTGAGTTCAAGGTCTTTGATCCATTTGGAGTTGATTCTGGTGCAGGGTGATATATAAGGATCTAGCTTAAGTTTTCTACATGTAGATAACCAATTTTGCCAGCACCATTTACTGAAGAGGTTGTCTTTCTTCCATTCTATTGTTTTAGCTCCCTTATCGAAGATTAGATGGCTATAGGTCTGTAGGTTCATTTCTGGGTTTTCAATTCTATTCCATTGGTCCTGAGGTCTGTTCTTATGCCAATACCAAGCTGTTTTGATTACTATGGCTTTATAGTAGAGTTTGAAGTTTGGTATTGATATTCCTCCAGCAGTGTTCTTTCCGTTGAGGAGCGTTTTTGCTATTCGGGGTCTTTTATTTTTCCATATGAATTTTTGGATTGCCTCTTCTATTTCCTTGAAGAATGAGGTTGGAATTTTGATAGGTATTGCGTTGAATTTGTAGATAGCCTTGGGAAGAATTGCCATTTTCACAATGTTAATCTTTCCAATTCTGGCCTATTTTTTAATTGGGTTATTTGTTTTCTTCTTGTGGATAAGTCCCAGTTTTATATTCTAATTTTAAGCTTCCTTTTTTTCTGAACTTTCTAGATGATCAGCAATAGATTGGGAATCTGAGGAAACAATGTAAACACTACAAATATACATTATAAGCATTGATATCAATAGGAAAGCCAGTGTGGGCAAGGGAACACATCTGATTATAGTTCTGCATGTGAATGGTTGAAATAACACAGTGAAGCCCCTTTGAGCAATGATCATGCATTTAAAGTGGATGACAGGAAGGTAAGCCATGCACTTCTGGGTGTGGGTACCTGCAAGGGGGAAGGCTGGGGACTGGATGGAGAGGATGGATATGGTCCAAACAGTTTCTGTAGAAATGCATCTGTTGAACAGTAAAGTTTATGGAGGTTGATTTAGGAAGGGAAGAGGGGGAATGAGGGAAAGTAATGGGGAAGGGTGTGTCTGATCAAGATACATAGTAATGCTTGTATGGATTTGTCAACATGAAATCCCCTTGTACAAATAATTGATGCAAATTAAAACATAAAGCACAAAGCAACTTTTAGCAACTGAACAAAGGCAGAAGTAGAAAAATGGGGGCATTTGATATGCCCCTGTCTTTATCAAAATGTTTGATAAAGCCACTAGTCAGTCAGTGAAGCCTTATGAAGTCTTCTTACTCAAGGATTAAATTGCTCATGGATGTAATGCTGTTATTACTTGGTATCTTTTTCTCTGTCTTTTTAACAAAATTGTTGTGGAATACATTTACCTGAAATATTCAAATATCTTGTGATCTCCTTGCACATAATGTTTTATTATCATTGATGTGTATGATGCTTCCTTTTTCCTTCCTGATACAGGAATTTTTTTCTCTTCCTTTCCCTGATGAGTCTAAGGGCTTATCAATTTGATAAGCCATTCTGCAATAACAGCTGAATTCTAATAAATGAATATCTAAAGTTGGCATTTAAAGAGATGGTAATATAATGTGATTTGGAAATACAGTTATTTAATAAGAAAAACTGCTAAAATATTAAAAGGAATTACCGTGGAAACGGTGTAAGATTACTTTGATTTTTAATAAACATAGTTATGATGTCTTATGTTTTTAAAGTAATGTATATATACATCTATATATATAAAGTTGAAAATAAGCCTAAGAGTTCAATTAAAAGATACATCTTAACTCTATCTCTCTTGTAGGGCATTGTAAGCATTAAATAAGATAAGGCATAATCAGTGCTTAGCACAATACAGGAATTGCATAAATGATAGCCATTTGGTATGCTATTATTTTACAAAACAGCATTATAAAAACATTAATAAATCTCTAGGTATAATGAGAAAATTCCACCTCCCAAACATGTTGCATCGCGTTCATTTGTCTTTGTTTGTTTCCAATTTTTATTCCACTGCACAGATAATTTTCACCTAGTAAAATAAAGAAATAGCACATAAGTGTGTGTTTGTATTTATAAACCTTAGAACAATAAAACTTTCCATGTTCCATTCACCATGCTAGCTGGTGCTTTACATTTCACTGAACGAGTGTCACACAATGATTGAAGTACATTTTCATTTTAATTGATATGTAGTAATTGTACACATGTGTGCGCTGGAGTGTGATATTTCAATGTATGAATACAAGGTGCAACAATCAGATCAGGGTGCCGGGTAGACTTTGCACTTCCAATACATCATTCGCTTGTGTTGGAAGCATTAAACATTCTCCCTACAAGCTATTTTCTGTATTTTGCTAATTGCTGTCAACCACAGTTGCCCTAGAATCATGGCGCTGTTTTCTTCTAGTTGTCTGGCCACTGCCTTGTCACTGGAGGAGTCGATTATCTGAGTGGAGAGAGAGCTACAGAGGACTGAATTGAGGACCTCGCTTTGACAAGACAGATTATCTGTCTCTGGAGCCCTGTTTCACAGTCATGCCTTCTTGGGCTGGTCACTTGTTTAACTTAGGGTCTCACTTGGTGGCAAGCTTGGCTTGGACTGTGATCCTCCCACTGGAGCTTTTTACCAAGGAGCACTACTGCACCCTGCCATTGTGTTTCCCTCAGTAGCTGGGACAACAGGCATGCAGCGTGGAGCCTAACCATTGGCTGAGATAGAGTCTCGTGAACGTCCTTTTGCCTGAGCTAGGACTGAACCATCATCCCTTCATCTCTGCCTCCCAAGAAGTTTACATTTTCAGCTTGAGCCACCACGCTTCGCCCTTCTTTCTGTCTGTTATTATAGCTGGTACCTCCAACAAGCATCTTCAAGCAGACTGTACTTGTGACTTTGGCATAATTTTTTTCCTATTAAGTTTTCAGAAATAGCACTGCTACTTCAAAGGATGTGACTGTATACATTGTTTCTCCATGATATGCTCCCATGTTTATTCCCAAACCAGCAGTGACAATTTACATCACTAGAAATGCCTGAGTCTGTTGATTCCAGCAAATCTTTCACAGTTTTACCTATCATCAGAATTTAAATTTTGTGTTAACTCAGAAATTTAATGAAGATTGTATGCTAGTTTTAATCCAGAAAATTGAATAACATAGATCAGTGAACTACGTTATTTATTATTATTGTTATTCAAATCGCCTCTTCCCTTGGAGATTACTATCCTCATTTGTTTTTGCCTTGTTTAGCGAGAGACTACAAATTTTCTCCTCCCAATAACAATTCCTGACCTCATTAGGAGAACCCACGTTTCTAAATAGCTTAAAAGAAATACAGAACTTTCCACTTTGTTGTTTATCCCTTCTTTGTTTTCTAGCAGTCTTGAATATGAGTCTTTTAATCTCTTGCAATTTCTTGTATTTTATCATAAATTACAAGTAATTTATCATATCATGCCATATCATATCAATCAATCTATCCTTTGAAACCCATTTCTACTTGTAAAGACAATTTTCAGAACAATCATGAGCCAGTATAATTCTTTAAAAAACATTTTTTCCAAAAAAGCAGTGCAGAAGAGAATAAAATGACAAGTCATTTCATAAGGCTATTTGATATAAAATTGGATGAGGACATGATAAGAAAGAAACGTATTTCTCATAAACATGAATGCAAAACTACAAAGAAATAATGAGCAATTTGAATCTAACAGAATAAAAAATGCAGGAATAATAATAAAGGGAAAATTATTCCATGAATGCAATGCTTAACCATCAAAATGTTAAATATCAAGCAAAAAAGTACAAAACTCATATGATGATTTTAATAGATATGAACAATGCATTTGATAAAAGTTTATATCAATGTCTAATTAAATCCCCTATGAAACAGCTAAAAAGGATCATTGCCAGACTGATCAGCTATCTTTAGAGAAAAAAATTGAGTAAATATAGAGAAAAAATTGAGTAAAATATAGAGGAAACACAGTTAACATATTTAATAATGAATTTAAAAGGTTTACCCCCTGAAATCAGGAATGAGGTAAAAAGCATTAATCACAAATTCTTTTTAGCATTTTACTGTAAGCTTTAGCCAGTATAATAAAAAAAGGAAAACAAGTACGTTACTTAGGACTGCAAATGAATAAACAAAACAACTTTCATTTGTACAAAACATGATAGGTATGTATGCAGTATATTGTATGTATTTTGTGATATATGCATATATAATATTTAAACATATTCATTTATATATTATAGTTAATACATAAATTTAACAAAGTATGGATACAAGGTTATAAGGTGATGAAAACACATACAAAATAAAAAGTCACCATCTGTAATCATAGTACAAATCATCAAATGCCTACTATGCCAGGTTTCCGCTCTTGACTCTGAGCTTCTAATCCATGTTTTAGATAGCATGTCCTTTGACTTGGCAGGTCATCTTTCTGCCTTCGACCTTTCTCAGAATACACATACAGTTTCTCTATGATAGGAACCTTGTCTATTTGAGTACTCATCTTTCAAAGAATCAAAGTTTACTTTCTCAGCTGTCAATCACTTTATCTGAATCGTACTGGATATCATTGGAAACATGCTTACTGTACTAGCTGTTGTAGGGAGTGAACACCACAGTCGCAGCTCCTAAACGCAATCAGAAATCTCTTTCCCATTCTCCTCCTTGTCCACTGAAGGCAGATCTGGTAGGTTGGCCTTATAAGTTGTTTCCAGGACTTCACTTTTCACCACTTTGTAGTTCTAGCCTCCTCTCAATCTTGGTAATTCCAACTACAGTATTCCACAAATTCTCCTAGTAGATGATATAAAAAGCAGAATATCTGGTTTTTAAACACAAGAACCTGGATGAGACATGAGATACTTCTGCCTAAACCCTACTGGTGGGGGAATCGAAATTGTGAGTGGGTAGTGATCACATGGCCAGTGAATAGGTGTTTGGAGCCATCCATTCCCTTCCAACCCCTTCCTTCCACTATGCATTTTTAATGGGTCCAAAAGTTCACAGAATGACCCTAGCATGTTTTCCTCATAAGTGTACGTTTCATGGTTTTATACAGGATCAGGTTTTACCCTATCCTGAAATGTACACTGGTCTGAGTACTTCCACGTATTCAATATTGTTACCTCTTCAAGGAATGAGGGATCCAAGAGCCTTCTTTCCCTTTTATGACACAAAAAAGAGTGAGAGGTTAAAGACCATTGTCAACTCTCTCCATTTGGTAAGCAGTTAAAGGGGTAGTGGACCCAAGTAACATGTTCTGAGAGCCAGGACTGTAACTACCATGGATTGCTACTCTGGTAGAGCATTCTGGAACGTAGTTTGTGAAAAGCACAGTCTAGAGATTTCAGAGTACTCAGGCCAACTCACAGACATCCATTTATTTATTCACCCCATCCATTCACAAGCCAACCAACAAACTCTGGAATCTTCCAGGTGCCATATGCCCCATTTCATGTTCTAAGACATCAAAGGTGATTAGATGAACAGTGTTTTTGAAATCATGGAGCTATCATTTAATATTCCTTTTTCTCATGAATTTATGGCGCCCAGGTGTGAAACCTTCACCCTTAGGATACAAACCTCTAAATGAGCTAGCTGTTACAAACGAATTAACTGAAGTAGAATAGACTCTAGAGAGCTCAAATAAAAGATTAGGTCAAAACCCAACAAAATATAGACTCGGAATTGGGTACTTGTGGTGGTGGGGGAAGCCAAAGGGAGAGGAGGAGAGGAATGTAGGGGGAAGGGAAGGAGAGTGCAATCAATAATCCATTGTATATACCACAAAATTAAGAAAAATAAGGGAAGGGGTGGGCTAGGAGGGGTGGGTTAGGAGGGGTGGGCTAGGAGTGGTGGGCTAGGAGGGGTGGGCTAGGAGTGGTGGGTGAGCAGGTTGAAAGGACGGCATTGATCAAGAGGTGTTGCATTCGTAAACCTCTTTGTTAAGCAACTACTTAAAGATAATAAAAATATTTTTAAAAACACAGAAAAAATAGCCTCAGTTTTAAGTTGCTAATATCTTGTTAAAAAGCCATGTTAAATCATGACTGGGCTCTGCCCATGTTGCCCTGCTTGGAGATTTTAATCTTGCAGATCTTCCCCTGTGCTACTAACTGCTAACTTTTGGGCCACACACCAGAACGTCTCATTCCCCCATGGCGTGGCATCCAGGATGAAGTCTGAGCATCCCTCCCTCCCCACCACAGGGTCACCCGAGGGTTTCCAAACATGGTGGCAGCCAACTCCTTTCCCAGAGTCCCTCTCCTTCCTGCCGGGCATGTTCTCTGAGGAGCAAACTGGGCTTTTTTCTGATTCCACCTCACTGTGCTGTTATTTCTCCATTTCTTCTTTCTAGAATGCCATTTTCTGTCTCTGTACTCTACTGGCTCTTCTCTGATCAGCATCCCTTGTCAGCAATTTCAGAATTTTCTCTTTCCAGTAGCTCTGCTAGAAACCTTTCTGTAGTGTGACTCGAGTAATTACGTACTTGTCTGTTTTCTTAGATGGATGTGGATTTCCTTGATGGATAGAAACTGTCTTAAAAAAAAATCTTGCTTCCATGCAATGTGACTTACCAAAAATACATATTGATTTACTGACTAAAAAGTTAAAAATAAAATAACCTTATCCTGCTGGTCTGCTTTAAATGAATAAACATAAACACATGTGTGTACGTGTGTGCATGTGAAAGCTTTTCTTTTTTGTTAGTGAAGTTTCTGCAAGATAAGTTTGTATGGCTTTTAGTTTTAGTCCAATTTACTTCAATGGAGAATGACAAAAAATAGTCAACATTTCAGCATTTGTCAGTGCCCTGTGGATCAAATTTTAGTAACTCCCTGAGTTTTACAGCTTGAATGCAAAACTATGAATTTCAGCTTTCTCACCTGTCTACACCCTTTATCTACTTCCCACTCTTGTTCTGCTTAGAAACTAATATGGTTCAAACTAATTTGTGACATTGTTGTATGAGGGACTGTGTTCAGACTATTATATTTATCTACCTATCTATCAAGACATGATATCAAGACATGATATATATATATATATATATATATATATATATATATATATTTATTTAAATAGAGAGGAACGAACACGATCTTTATTGTGGGATGATTTGAAGGGATCAGAGGAAAAGAGAATGGTTGGGTGAATAATATCAAAGAGCACTACTTCTGTGTATTAAGAAGGTTTAATGAAAATCTGGTAGCTGTTTAATAATGGGATAGTGGAGATTGAGAAGTGAGAATAAGTAAGAGAATTAGTAGTGAAGTACATGAGTGCATGTGTGAACTACCAGGGTGATCGCTTCTTGAACAATTAACATACACTTGAAAGGAATGAATGTCAGGATGGTAAAGCATGGCTGCCTAGGGTGGGGTTCTAGCAGAAAGGGATAGGCAAGTGTGGAACCTGAAGGAGTCAGAATAATTTATGTGCCAGTACAGGAGCTTGAATGCAGGGGCTGGGAGTTGTTCCTTAGCATTTTCTTTCAAAGCTGATTCCCTACCACTTGAACCACACCTCCATTCTGGGTTTTTGCTGGTTAATTGGAGATAAGAATCTCATGGACTGCCGTGGCTAAGTTGGCTTTGAACCCTGACCATCAGATCTCAGCCTCCAGAGTAGCTAGGTTTACAAGTGTGACCCGTCAAAGCCCTGCTGGTATAAATATTTCATACACATGTATGCAAAAGGAACAATGATGCTTGTTGAAATTGGTTTGAGAAGGAGATAAGAGTGGGCATGGTATCAGTCAAACCCATTGTAAAATTAATGCTGAAAAAAACCAGCATGTTGCCTTCCCGTTCTTACGCACCCTTTTGATTTAAAATATCATTTTAAGATTGGATGTAAGAAGCACGCTTACCTAAAAATTGTAATTACTAAGTATTTGGTCAAAGTGCTTGTCTAGGAGGCCAGGAGCAGAGACAGAGCATTCCTAGGATGTGTTCTGAACGCAGACTCCGCTACTCATGAGCTATGGGACCTGTGCCAGCTGCCTGCACAAGCCCAGAAGTGCTGGAGAGCACTTCCTGACCTGCCTATCATGTGGGGAGGAACAGAGATTGGAAAGAAGAGCAGTCTGTAAAGGCCTCTGTGCTTGCTAGCCACGCCCCCCATGACACACCTGGACTGACCTAGAACTGTCAGCCTTCATTGATTGGAGCCTTCAGAGCAGGCAGGGCTGCTCCTATTTCTGGCTGTTTGCACAACATCAGCGTAGCAGCCAGGACAGCTGGGCCTTTAATAAGTACTGTGCTTGATGCTACCCGGCCTGTGCCAACAGCCCGCCCAGGCAGCGTGCAGACACAGAGGCTTGCTGATCAGTTGGCCACTGTTGGGAAACCCACTCCTCCCATTTCAGCACATTGTGACAGCAGCTCTGGCAGGGTGGCAGTATGGGAAATCATGAGATATGAATCTTCTCATTTCTCAAAGAGTCACGTTGCTGTCATACCCTGTAATCCCTGAAACTCCTGGGCAGAGCAGGCAGAGGTGACTTTATGTGGCTGTCAAGCTGCAAGCTGGAGGAAGCTGTCTCCTGGTCTTTGTTTTGTGTTTCCTTCTCTTGGAGAACTTGACTAAAACTTGGATCAAAATGAAAACTGGCCAAATCCCATTCTCAAGTCAAAGTCAGGGAAAGGATAACTCATCTGACAACCAAAGACTTGGATGAGGACTAGATTGGGTGGAGAAGGGCCAAGGACATTAGTCCAGTACACTTGTGAGCATTTCTGTTGTTTCCAGTGACTACTAACTGAGGGAGAAGATGAACAGGATGTGATTGACATAATCCTGTTAGCCGGGAGTCTTGATGGAACCACAGGGGAAATAGGAAGAGGTCTACCAGCACAAACACCTGTCTCTGCCACACACATGTTCCTGTCACCATGATGTTCTGCCTCACCTCAGGACCAAACTTTGGACCAAAACCTTTAAAACTCTGAGCCAAGATAAATGGAATGTCTGACTAATTCATCAAGGAGTGCCATAGATGGCCAGGACATCATTAGAAGTCAGAGAGAAGCGCAGACAGACTCTCCCTCACAGTCTTCTGATAAAACAGCCCAGCAAACATTTGCACATTGGGCTCTTGCTTTACAGACTTGAGACAGGGAGTTTTGGTTTTTAAGCTACACAATCACTAGTCATTTGTTACAACAGTCCTAGCAACTAGTACATAAGGGTCTATGGGTATGTGATGAACCTTCCTCGTCATCTGGCCATACATTTGCTTAGTGAATACAAGGAAGGCCTACTTGTCATCTGTGGCTATGCTGAAGCTGACAAAGCCGATACGATTTAGCCAAATCAAGACAAACCATTCGTATAATTAGACATAGCAAGCAATTCAAGAGGCAGATGTAGGAAGCTCAATCCAAACCACAAAAGACTGAAAGAAAATTTACTAAAAGCAAAGGGACTGGGTGTCATGAATCAAGGGGTAGAAAAATCAAAGGGTAGAACACTTGGGAGGCAAGCATGTGGTTCTCAGTTCAGTCTCATGTACCGTGTGTGTGTGTGCGTGTGTGTGTGTGTGTGTGTGTGTTTGTGTGTGTGTGAGTGTGTGTGTGTGTGTTCACTCTGTGAATCAGCCTGAGTCCAGTGTGAAGTCACTGGCTTATAGCTATGACCTACATTCCTCGCAGAACAGTGGTGAAGGACCCGAGAACGTGAAATCCCATTGACTCTGTCCTAATAAAACCTCATCGACACCCTGCATATCTTCCAGGACCACTTTTCATGATGGTCTGGGCAGAGTGAGCCTAGAAGAGGGCAAAGGGAATAAAATAAAGACAGACTCATTTGCTCATGTATCTGCTCAGTTATTTCTGCCCACCTCCCGTAAATAGGCATTGAGTTCTTCCTAGAAGTTGGGGGCAGAGAAAGGAAGGAGGCCCAATCGCAAGCCAGCGCGCCCAAACCATGCATCCCTGCCCGCTCTGCTCACGGTGTTTCTTGGTCAGCCAGTCACACTTCCTTTCCCCCCCAAAATGAAGAGGCTGTGAGGCAGTTAAAGTCTTGAGGAGGGCTTACGGTCCCGAATAAAATGAGGAGATAAGAAGGAAGCAATCTGTCATTGAACTTCTTTTTCTTTTGTTTTTTGACTGCGGATATAATTCCTGGTCTACGGAGGCCCATCATGCAGTAACGAAATAAAGAGAAATAAGAGAATTTCAGAAGTCATGATAAACAGAGAAGAAGGCTAGAGGGGTGGTAGTATCTGGATGGCATGGTTATGTTGAGAGAGTAGTTCCTACGCCTCCCTCTCTCCATCGATGTGAGTTGTGGACAGAAGATTTGAAGCAATATGCGTTTGAACGTTGTGCAAATGTTCCTCATAGGTGTATCACAGGTATCAGAGAAATACAGATGCTAAAGACACCCTCAGGATTCTGTAGAGATTATAGAAAGCTGAGCTCATTCTTGAAGGAAAAGATGAGACAAGGAATATATACACTGTATAAAGTGAAAACTCACATCTATGATTGGTCCTCCAATAGAAGGCCTTCATGCACTGCTAGGGTCTGGTCTGATTTTAAAGGTCTCATGGAATGTGTGACTGTTTACATTCACATGTCTATGTATTCATGCATGCAGGTTTGCAATATGAAGAAATAAAATTGACTGAAAACAGGGAAGACTGTCTAAAATATAAAACCGGAATGTATGCACCCTGGACTGGATGTTCACAGCCTGCTGGGAGATGTTATAAAAGAGATTCAGGAACCAAATTATTTCAAGGAACTCTTCCTTGAGGAGCTGAAAGGATTTGGACTTTGACCATTTCTGAGAAATAGCAACTGATTTCTACACAGAAAGGCACTTATTTCATTAGACATAAAATTCATACTTACAAGAATCATACTTTTAGGGGAGAAAGCTTTTACAAAAAAAAAAAAAGCTCTTGATGTTCAGCTGTAGAGACACCACACAATTTTGTTCCTATGTTATTTAGACTTTTGCAATATATTCAAATATGTTAAGATGCAAATGTATGTTTGTGGGGGTGGGAGGTGTTTCAGCCTTCTGATCTTGATGTGAAATACAATTTTCATAAAGCATATAAATGGTTTTCTTTGGACCAATAGAAACATTTAAATACATTTCTTTTATATTCATTTACTGCATAGGACTCTTTCTCGGAAGGCTTCTCCTACAGAGCATTTTATACAAAGAGCCGAGAAAGTGACAGGTACATACAAATTACTTTGGGGAAAAAAACAAGAAAAAGAAAATGAACCTCTAGATGTCAATGGAAATGTACTTCATAAGACTCTAGCTCCTTCAGTTGTGTTGTTAATGATGGTGATGATGTAATCCAGTTTGCCATCACTGTGATTTGATGCCAGAATTAGAAACAGCAGCCACATTCTTGCAGACACCTGCCCACTAGAAATTGGCCTTGAAACCCAAGAAACCATCAACTAGAAGCATTTACAACTGTCACCAGGCCCATCAAAAGCCCCGGCCGACCTCTTTCTGTTTACTTATAAATTATGCATATATTGTGTCTCTTTAGCACTGAAGTTCTCAGAGTTTAGCACCCCTGGAAACACTTTTGACACTTGGAAAAAACTACCTTTGATCAGCTCAGAATATTTAACTGGAAAAGAAGGGAAAAAATGGGGGAGGGGAGATGAAGAGATGTTTTTCTGATTATTCTAAGCCATGGCAAGCAGGGTCTATCCCTGTGATTATTAACCAAACAGGGCAGAAGGGCTGATCAAAAAGGAGGAGTTGCTGCTCAGCAACTTCAGAGTGGGAAAACTTGGCTTGCTACCTTTGTTGCAAAGCAAAGCCCTCTTTCTCAGTCAAATAAAAAGCAGGAGATAAAACCAAGGAAATGAACTGGGAGTCAAAACTCTCCTGAATGAACTAGCATGAACCATACAGTAACGTGAACCATAGTAAATGGGTGGAAGGGTATAAAAATGGGAAACGTGTTTGATCCTCTTAGATTGATTTTGTAACTTATGTAAAGATAGCACTTAGTCACAGGTACACCAAGACTATGGAGAGAACAATGAAAACATTAGCACCTTTGTTGTCGCTTCTGAGAAAGAGCACTTGCCCCCATAGCCAGACCCTAGATCTCTATATTGGCCTGTCATGGGTTCAAGCCAAAATTCTGCCTCTGACTGACTGGCTGTGGGATCACTTGCACATCTTTTAGTGTCTCTAAATATTGTTTCCTCACCTGCAATCATACATTAATAATCTCTTTGTTCTAGATCTCAATTCATTAACCACCCATCACACTTCAATTTCTAGATATAAAATTAGTGTTCAATGAAAACTTACTCCTTTCTTTTCCATAAACTATCTGTGTAGTTAGCATCATATGACCAATATGAGTTTATTAGAGGTTGTTTGGTTAATATTATAAACTGTTAATATGCAATATTTCTAGCAGTATCTCTCTACCATAGCTTTCTCCATGTTTGTCAAGAGCCAGATGACCTTGGGTTCAATTCCAACATGGGCTCTGTGACTTTGGTGAGCTTTCCTGGCTCAGTATACCCTTTCTGCACATGCTGCCTATAGACCAGGACTGTGGACTCTCTTCACAGAAGTAGAAAGGGAAATTAAACACGGCAACACTTATAGCGGTATAGCAAGTACAGATACACATCTGTATTCGCTAAATGAATACATTTTACAACTTAAATGAGAAACTCCATCTTTCATTGAGAAAGCAGTCATAGGAGAGGGTTGGCCTGGATCTTTGTATTACCCAAATATGAAGTGGTTTATAAAAAATTACAGAATCAGTGCTCTAAATCAGAATACTATCCTTGAATTCCTACGTGAGAAGAGGTTAAAAACAAATCCTCATAATTCAGGATATATAAGATAGCCCAGTGGGGTTAGTTAGAAAACCACTTCAAATCAGAAAAATGATTAACTCAAGGAGAAGATGAATGGGAAAAGGAAAATGAATCCCCCCCCCCCCCGAAGCCAAGCTGTGGTGTAGACTGAAATCACTCTGGGCTAATGGGTCATTCGTGAGGGCCTCCTGGAAGAGGGTTTGTAGTGACACATAGAGGGTCATGGCATTGGACAACTGAAAGAAGGTTGAACTGCAACCTTCCCCATGAGTCCTCCCCTCTTGGATGAGCCCTTTCCTCCGTACTCATCACTGCCCAGCAAGGGGGTAACACTCCCTGAAGAGAGAGTTTCTGAGCCAAAACATGTTGAAAACACCTGGCTTGGCCAGACCCCAAGTCCAACCTGTCCCCATCTGGGAGTGAGTTCTCTTCCGCATATTACTTTCAGCCTCAGTAGGGATGCTAATCACATCAAACTCTTTATTTGGTCAATAAACAAGAAGAAATTGCCCATTATCCTACATATACCCTGAGAACAAAGAATGCTTTATTAAATTTACCTTGTTTTTCTATCATTATGTTTCTCTTCTGCAATGGCCACTGAGCTGTGTAACGGCTGGTGGTTATAGAACAGATAATAAAGCTTATTAGTATAATAGCCTGTGAGGAACCAGTGGGAGAAAAGGTCGAGTCTAAATGCTCACAGGGACCCTGGGATTTTAATTCCAAAATTAGGCCATTTGAAGGTGGGAGGGGGCTCTGGTTTATTTTGATTGGCACAGTATTTAGCACTATGCCCAGAAGAAATGTGATAAAGAAAGACTGCAGTCCAAAGCAGTGCTGGTGAACGATGTCAGGAATGTTGAAGAATAAGATGTAAGCTCTTGCTCTGAAATATCCTACACAAAAACCCAGGCTGATGTTGGGTGCCGGCGGCTCACGCCTGTAACCCTAGCTACTCAGGAGACTGAGATCTGAGGATGGTCATTTGAAGCCAGCCTGAACAGAATAAACAAAAAACAGAAAATGAGACATTTATCTTCAATGAACTGGAAAAAAAGTTGGAAGCTGAGGCATGCCTCACGTGATAAGACACCAGCCTTGAGCAAAGCAGTCAAACAAGAGGTGAGGCCTTGAGTTCAGGTCTCAGTAAGAGGCTTACCTGGAGAATGGAAGGAAGCATGAGGTGGACAGGATTCACCTGGTCCCATCAGAAGGCATACTTTCACAGGGCCAGATGTGTTAAATGACGAGGCTAGGGACAAAAAATCATCTCAACCGCTATGCATGATCATTGCTGGAAGAGCAGAGTGGAGGAAGGAAAGCTACTGCCTGAATTTTTCAAGCAAGGTTCCAGGTGCCCAGGAGTTCCATGGGTCAGCTTTACGTGGTGGTCAGCTGGTGGGAATATTATCCTGTGTTATATCTTGGATATAAATGATGTCCTAAGACCTCATGCTGACATCTGTCTCCCATTGTGAGGTATTTAGAAAGTGGACAGGCCACAGCACAGGAGGGAAATAGTTAAGATTTGATAGGTATCAGATTGGAGCCTTATGATTTAATCCTGCCTTTGAAAGAATGAGAGAGAATGCATGAGAGAGAGAGAGAGAGAGACAGAGAGACAGAGAGAGAGACAGAGAGAGAGACAGAGGGGGGGGAGAGAATCACACACTCCCTGTTTCATCCCCTGTGAGGACTTACACACTGCCTCAGCTCTCTGCCCATAAGACTATCTCCTGATGTGTGCTCTTGACCTTCAACCTCTAGAACCATAAACCAAAATTAACCTATTTTCTTCTTAATTCATCCAGCCTACGGCTCTTGGTAGGAGGAAACGGACTAAAACACTCTCCCAACAGGTTTTGAAAAAACAGGCTTAATTCATTCCCCCCCAACCCCCCCACCCCCAACCAAATGAAGTAGGACACTACAATATTGTTGGAAAATTCTGGTTAATCTGCCACTTGGCAGCCTGGAACTAGATACTTGGGGAAATCTCCATGCCCTTGAGATCTTGCTCACGGTCCAAGGTCTGGTGTTTTCAAAGTGGTGTGTCTGATTTTTCCATGACAAACCTGAGTATTGTTCCTCCCTGCCTCACCGATTTGGAAGCATTTCTAGAGCCCTCAGAATTGTCCATCTCCCACCCTCCACTCCCTCCACATCACAGACTGCTGTCTCCTTCTGGCCTTTAAACCTGCGGGCAGAGTCTCCCTCCCCTCCTCCCTCATGCCCCTCTTGAATCTCTGCCTGTGACCTTGGGTGTGTCCTTGAGTATGGATTCTTTAGGATTCATGCACTGACAGGGTCAGTCACTGCCCGGCTCTGACCCATTGATCAGATGTGACCACAGCTCCATTCAGCAAGCAGCACATCACGTTTCCCACACTTCAGTACTTCTTTTTCATGCATTTTAAAATTGTTATTCTAAAGGTGATGTACAGAGGGGTTACAGTTAAATAAGTCAGGTAAAGTGTACGTTTCTTTTTTGAACAATGTCACCCCTTCCCTTGCTCTCTTTGTGTTTTTTATATGAATATTTTTTATTGTGAAAATACCATACAGAGGCGTTACAATTACATGAGTAAGGTAATGAGTACATTTCTTATCAAGCAACAAAGCAGCAACAAAGAAAGCAACCTCTTGTTTCAATTTCCTGGAGTTCATTTTGGAAATTTTATTTTATAGGATCAGATGTTAATAGATAATGTGACTTTGTGTGTCCCTCCTAAGAAAATCCTCCTTGTGAATGCCTAGAGACCTGCATAATTTATCATGTCTCAATATCTATATCTATATCTATATCTATATCTATATCTATATCTATATCTCTCTATATATCTCCATCCAGTATGTTTACTTGTAGATTTACAGGCCCATTCTAGCTACCACAAATAAGGGAAAACTATGCAATGCAGAGAAACATACGTTTCATGGTTCCCTTCAATACTTTTGAAGAGACTAAATATTCAGAAATTTAAGTTCTGTCAGAGTGGTAGCCACTTGATGTAGCTATGATTTTCTCTGGTACTAATTTGCTTTCTATTTTTCTGATTAGGAGGAAGGTTGAATTTTTAAAAATATATGTTTGCTTACTGATCATTCAGGTGTTGCTTCAGTTACTTAATTGATATCTTGTTTAAATCAGTTCTTTTCTCCATTGATTTTTGTTTCACTTACCATTTTCTGTGAGCGTGTAGGAGATCTTAATAAGCTGGGGAGAATAACCATTAGAGAGTTTTAGAAGTTGTCGATTCCCTCTCTTAGTTGTTGATTAAAATGAATTTTTTAAATTAAAAATAGTCAAATTCCTTGGTGGTTTGCATTCTTGGAGTCTTTTAAAATAGCTTTTTCCTGATGCCTGTCTTAAAGGCTTCCTTGTGGATTTTCTTGTGAATGCATTAGGGCATCAGGCCTTTAAAAAATAAACTGTTTTTTATTTATGATGTGAGATAGAGAATGAATTATCTTCCTCCCACTGCTGGTATGATTAAATGACTAAGATATATTTGCCATATATCTTAGTCATACCATATATCATCTTATCAGGCATAAAATGAAGATATAGAGTTAACTTAGTGATCTTTATCATTGCTCATCCTACATTTGTCTAAAAATATACATTTGTTTTAAATACCACAGTTCTGAAATTCTTTTCTCTCTCAGGACCTCTTACCTTCTTTTTCTTTGCTTCAAACTTACTATAGGTCCTCTGGTTCCATAATGTTCTATGCCGATAACAGTAATGATTTAAATCTTTTCTTTTAAAATTATAGAAATTTCACTGGATTCGTACTTAATTGGAAGAATTGGCATGATGGTGAATCTTTACATAAATACACACATATGTAGCAGTATTTTTTGTAAAAGTGCTAAGAATTTAACTCAATGCTTCACATTTGGCAGATGTTCTAACACATGAGTTAAACCTCCAGATCCACAATATGTGCTTTGTGCCATTGAATAACAGCACTAAAATTGTTCTACACAGATATTTTGTAGTTTTTGTTAAACTTATTGCTAAGGACCTTGTAGGTATATAATGTTATCATTTATATTTGTATTCATGTAAACTTTCAGATTCATGAATTGCTATAGATGGATATGTAGGTATCCTTATCCAAATTCTGATATTGATTCAATGCATAGAATATCCTAAGATGGCTCATATTTCTTCTTCAGTGTATTGTGGAGCTTCTCAGATTTGCAGTGTTCACATTTTTGGTTAAATGATTCGCTGTTGTTGAAGACAATCCTGTGTATTGTAGAGTATGCATTATATCTGGACAAACTTTTCTGAATGTTTATTGCTTGTGGTGTTGGAAGGGCGTGGAGCCTAAGTCCTAAGAGAGAAGAGAGAGAAGGGTAAAGTTAGGAATCCCAGCTCCTCCCACAGCCCTCTTCTGCAGTAGCCATATCCCCATCCACTCTTCTGTCAGGTTGTGACACAGCCAAAATCCCAGCACCAGGTTATTTGGACTCAGCAACCAACAGAATCATATGTCAAGCATTCAGTCTTGGGTATTGTTTTTTTTATAGTGACACCAAACAAAGTGAGAGCATGTTTGAGGATAAAATACTGTCTGGATGGATAGGATTGCTTGATGGATACAATTGTGGTGACTAGGAGATGAATATGAAGGTCAACCACTTACCTGTTATCTAGTTTTTCTGTATCCTTGCTGTGTGGCCTCGGTCAGTTCAATCTCTCTGCTATGTCCTATGGAAATACACTTAGACCCTAACTTAAGGGCTATGGCAAAGATCCAGCAATGCCAGTTGTAGAAGTTCCCCAGATCAGCTCCTAACAAATGTTAAGTGCTCAGCAATTTAGCTTCTACCATCATAATTACTATTATTGTTGTTAGTGCTGCTGACTGCTGACTGGGAGCTTCCTTCTCTTCCTCCCCACACTTGTGTGAAGTGAAGCATGAATTCTTAACAGCTACAAATTGCTTTTTGCTCTTTGAAGACATTTCACACATGTTAACAGCTTTTGCTCCGGTTTCAAATGGAAACAAACTTGTTTTCCCAGTGTGCACTGGGTCCCTTATGGAAACGAAGAGGCAGGGCATTGCCAGTCTGGAAGATTCAGGAACACAGAGAAGCCTACTGGGGTGTTATTTCCATGGGACTCCATTGTTGTGATGACAGGGACTTCCAAGTTCCCACTCTATTCTCTGTGTCCTTTCCCTTGAGGGGTTGGGACAGCGAGGGTCAGCTAGACAGCAGAACTGAACCCTGTCGCTTTCAGGAAGATGGATTGGTTTCTTTTCATGCTCCTGATGCTCAAGTTGTCTCTCTCCCTGATGGGTGAAGTAGTCTCTGCCAGCTTCCAGGGGTTTAGAACAATGAGAGCATGTCACGTGGGAAAAGTCATATGGATCCCCTAATGTGGAAGCCTGAGACCTGCAGCTTTCCAGAGGGCATTCAGCCTGGAAGCCCCACGGGGTCCTGTGGGAAGGAGAGACAGCACCCAGCCGAGCCCGGCAGGGGATTCACGAAGCAGTTGGCTTCCTCTCCCTTCTGCAGATGCAGAGAGCTGGGAAAGCAAATCTTCTCTGAACAAACAGAATGGTTCTGAGCCAGCTTTAATGAGATAGGTGATTATTGGCACCCCTCCCTGGGGCTCTAAAGGCTTTGGACAGATTTCTTTTGAAGTCCATACCTAACAAGGATTATACTTTTTGCTTGTTCGCTAAGGAGAGGGCACTGCTTAAGCAAGAAGTACCAGCTCACACAGATCAAATTTCCAAGTGCAAGTGCTTAAGCAAGTTCAGGTAACGAAAATGGATCTATAGATCCACAGATTAAAAACAGCTTTCTATTTCCCCTTATCCACATAGAGTTATGACTAAGTTTATTATAATAATGATCACTAGTAGTGAATTATTTGGATATTTCCTGGGGACTATGGATGCATGTGGTACACACACACACACACACACACACACACACACACACACACACACACACACACACACACACACGATTTCAGGATGGGATGGGCAGATCCATTTTTTTCCATCCTTCCACTAATGATGTGACTTTGCTAGGTTTTCCTAAAGTCTCTCTGTGCATGTTTTCCCTCATATGTAGAAGCTAGAGTTAGCTAATGAACGTATAAGTGAATGTATCAGGTGATATGCAAGTGTTTACAAATGCATTAGCTGATATATGGTAGACTCAAGGGAGAACTCAAACAATGTCATTCTTTAGAAAGGCAAGATCAAATTTCAGCAAAACATATACTAGGAAATGGGTATTTGAAAGAGGGGGGGTGGGGTCAAGGGGAAAGTGGTAGAGAAATGAAGAGGAGAAAAGGAGGACAATGAAGTCAAGAATCAATGTATATCCTACAAAATTAAGAAAAGTGAGGGAAGGACTGACCTGAGAATATTGAAAGAAGTGACGTTCATCAAGAGGTGTTTTGTACAGTGATTTTAAGATAATAAAACAGCAATATTTGTGAATTATCTCCTACAAGGTTGACCTGAGAAAAGGCATTGCACATGAGATGATTTGAAGTATCTCAATCATTCAGACGCACTAGTAACTGCAACTATCCAACAGAAATGTTGTTCAGTAGCTCTAAACTTATATTTGAAATCCACAAATGCAGCTCCAACCTGTTTCCAACTTTAGATGTGTTTTGATTCCCTCTATACACCATGATATTTACATGATAGTTCTCAGCAACCTAAGTGCCAAGGCTATCATGATGAAAGGGGTGTATTTACCTGGATTGGAAGCAGAGTTAATACAACTGTGGATTCATTTTGCTCTTGTAAGAAGTTCAATGCACAATAAGATTTTTCCACAGTTTACCACCTTGGCAAATTCTTCAGTCTCCCGCCTCCCCTTATTTTCAAACCTTGGCTTGATACCTCTGCATGGATGGTTGGTTATTAGATGCTAGCTCGCATCTTTAATAGGATTTTCCACAATTAAAATATTTTGTTCATTGATAGGGGAAGTTTTCAAGAAACCTACGACTGTTGAGACCCAAATCTGGCATAATCTGAATACATTTCTTACTGTCAGTAAGTTTAGTTTGAGTCTTTGCGTTTTTGAGTACTGCCAAGACCCTGATTGGAACTCCTTACTCAGAGTCAGACAACTGCAGTCCTAATGACGTGGGAAGCAGAAATAGGAGGATTGCATTCTTAAGACAGCCTGGGTAAAACATACTGTCTATAAAATAACTAAACTTCTAAAAGGGCTGGAGGTGTGGCTCAAGTGCTCATGTGTTCAAACACAGGTCCTCAATTCAAACCCCAGGACTGTCTTCCTCTCCAGAAATAAAAAAAAAATGAAAGAGAAGAATAAGAATGTATTAGAGAACATTTACTCACTTAAGTTTACTTCTGAAAGGAGAGGGACATTTGTTTGTTAAACTGTGTATCCTTCATAGACATGCTCATGCCTATAATCTTAGCTACTCCAGAAGCACAGATTGAGAGGATCAAAGCTTATATCCAGCCCAAGTTCCCTCCAAAACCAAACCATCATGTACATGAGACTTCATATTACCAATGAAAGCTGAATGTGATCGCATGTACCACTCATCCAAGATTAGTAAGAAGTTAACAGGATCATATTGGTCCAGACCTATTCAGACATAAGCATAACATCTAATTTTTAAGAATAACTTAAAGCAAAGGAGAGCAGGGGCTCTGTCCAGCAAGCACACGGTTCTGAGTCCAAACCTTAGTGATATTCTACACACAAAAACAAAGAAAGAGGAAAGAAAGAAAGGAAGGAAGGAAGGAAGGAAGGAAGGAAGGAAGGAAGGAAGGAAGGAAGGAAGGAAGGAAGGAAAGAAGGAAGGATGAAAGAAAGCCTACAACTTTGCATCCTTCCTATAGTACTCAGTGCATACGGAATGCCAGGGAATATTTGTTGAATGAATTAATGGCTGAATAAGTACTGCAGGAGCATTACCTGACTTCTTGGAGTGACAGTGTGAATCCAAGGAAAGGTAGATAGCCAGCCATTATTGAATGCATAAGGATGTATTAAGGAATCTGTACCAGGTACATCCCGGTACCCGGACAGGTCGGGAGAGTTGTGGATAGAAGTTGTGGTGGTGTGTCTGTGAGAGGAGCAGGGGAGGAAGAATTAAGCTGATGCCCTTCGGCTTTGGGACAGTGCTCTGAGAAAGTGTGTCTCTGGACTGAAGGTAGCTATGAGAAAACAGGCTAGAAACCACATCCCTGTCAGGTGGGGTTCAGCTGGAACTCAACATGGCTTCCAGTTCCCAGTGGCTACAAGTGGGCTGTTGATCAGAAGCCTACACTCCCCCTAGTGGTGCTGCTGGAGACAGAGCCGAGTAGGGGCCTTTATGGAGCCAGGGAGATCCATTTCTCCATGTGACTCAAGCTCTTCCTCTACCTGGAGCCTTTCAGACCTTTCCCAGCTGTGTTTGGGTTGCTTTGGACGTTGTTCTCCTTACCAGCACAACCAATCTCTCAGTGAATGATGCTCCCCCTTGCAAGAAGGACTGAAGAAGTTGTGACAAAACACTTGCTGCAGACTCTTCCCGCAAACTCCTTTACTTCTTCAGTTCATGGACTCGGGGACCTAAGTTGTACTCCATGCCTGCCACTAGCCAAGGCTCAGGGCTCTTTATTGAAACAGACATCTGCATCTCCTACTGCCTTATGTTTATTAAAACTGTTTCCATAAACAAGTAAATACATGCTGTAGCATCCATGTCAACTCCCCCATGGGACCGCATGTTCTATTAACTATCCTAACTCTTCCTTTGCCCTTCCGGCTGCGGCATTCTCGGTAATCACACCCCTACTCCAGGAGGGGAATGGAAAATATGTGCTCACTTTCTTTTTACTTCACACTCCTGTCACCACCAAGACATCAGCCAGTCCTATCCCACACCACCTCTCCCCTGAGTCTGGTCTATAGAGGAGAGCCGGGGCGGGTCATGGGAGTGAGGATCTGAGCAGTGCAACCAGTGTGCAGATGATCAACCTCTAGAAGACATTGGGGCCTCATAGACTGTACTGTATCAGCATGCCTACTTAGCACTGCCTGTTTATTTTCTGTTGTGCCATCTGCTAAGACAACTCAGGCATTCCGACTTTGTTCAGCTTGAGCCAAGTTAGTAGTGTTTGTGTTTTCCCCTGAGTTTTATTTGCCAGGAAGTTAAAGCCCGCATCCAGAAAATGAGCTCTCAATTCAAAAATTCTTGCCCATTTGGGCTTAAGTTTGGGCCTCTTAATGAAGCATCCTTCAACAGTAGTCACCGTGGTTTCTGTCTGGCCTCTGTTGGTACAGAGTCTTGTGGACTCTCTTCTTATACAGACTGAGTGCATCAAAGTTGAACTATGGCGGAATTCACAGGAGAATTGATCTGGTAGCAGAGGAAAGAAGTAGGGACACTGCCTGTGAAGATAAGACCTCTGCCGAATGATCAAGCTCAGAATGGGCTTACTCTAGGAAATGGCAAGCCATCCCTAACCCAAGAGAGGCAGAGCTTCTGAAACTTTGTGGCTAGGGGCATCCAGGTATACATTCCCATTCCCACATTTCAAGGAATAAGGTTCACATTCACCGCCCTGAGCTTAGCTTAACAGACTTAGCCTTTCTTAAGCATTACATGTTGTCACTAACTCTCTAGCAATGTGTACTGTACTGTCTTCCAGGGTGGAAACTGTTGGCTTCTTTTGAACTGCCAATGAGCAGCTTCTGATGGTTAATACTTTCTGGGATGTCTATATCACCCAGCCCAAGCCAACATTAGGGCACTGTGGACTCCAAATCTTCCCAGTACCTGCCACATCCTATTTTGACACCAGGGTCTTTATCCCTTAGTTATCGGAAATGAGCTATCCAGCAATGAGCTACTTGTGCCAAAAACTACCTAGGCCCAGAGATTCCACTAAGCATGGCATAGGCTTCACCAACCGACTCTCTGAACAGCTGTTTATTCAGCCTACTTCTGTTATTATTTTTTATTTTTTAGTAGAAGAATGCTAAGAGCAAAAGATCTATTGGTAGAAGCTCTTCCAAACTAGGATCAAGAGATTTTTTGGTATAAAATGTTGGGAAATGTATGAGGAAATGAGAAAAGTGGGCAGAGAGATCCTGGAAGCAGTGGTGCAGAACTGACACCTGTGGAGAGAGAGTAATTACAGAGGGAATAGAGATTCCAGTGCTGGTCTATGAATGATTGGCCACACTGAGCTGGGAGTGTTTTAGCTAGCATTGCCCACCAGAGTCACACACATTCCACTGTCTAGCTCTTATCCCCAGTGAGCCTGGACACTGGTGGTGAGCAGCACTAGGAGGCGCGAATCAGCAGTAACATGAGGAAAGAGGCAGATTCACCAGTTGAGGCTGTTGTTCAACTATTTCTCCTCCAAGCAAACACCCTTTGCAGCACCCTAGCATGGCTACCTCCTTTGCTTTGGGGCATAGCCATTCTATTTTCACAAAAACACCAATTATTAAAAGTATGGTGTGAAGATTCTCTTTTCAGGATTGCACCAGAGGCAAATGATGATTACCAAAGATTGATCATCTGATTCACAACTGAATTTATAGCTGTATCTCAAAATGGTTACTATCTCCTACTTCCCAGAGCAGCACCTGCATGAAGGGGTCTGACCCTTCCTTGAGCCTTTTTTTTTGTTGGTCATGGGGCCCGAACTCTGGGCCTCGGCACTGTCCCTGAGCATTTCAGCTCAAGGCTAGCGCTCTACCACTTGAGCCACAGCACCACTTCCGGCTTTTTCTGCTTATGTGGTGCTGAGGAATAGAACCCAGGGCCTCATGTATGTGAGGCAAGCACTCTACCACTGAATCACCTTCCCAGCCCTTCCTTGAGCCTTTGATTATGCCTGCAGACTGTGCAGAGACAGACTAAAGGGAGTGAGAAAAGGAGGATGAACAAAGTATGAAGTGTGATTATGTAGGGAGGTGTCAAAGTCATGTTTGGTATGGAACACCTGTGGAAAATTAGGGGGAGTTTCCCTCAAGGCTTGTTAAGTAAGGAAGACATAGTGTATTTCTCTACATGGAGATTACAATGGAGTTGCCAAGAAGATTCAAGGCAGGACAATGATAATTACTGAATAGACCTACAGTGGACTGGGGATGAGGTTAGATGGTTTTGCAACTTATTTTTAACCTTTAAATCTCATTACAATTCAAAAATTTGTGCTGGAATTATTTTTTTAAATGAAAGACTTGAGGCTCAGAGATGATGTGCTCTGTCTGAACTCTGCAGACAAAAAATGATGCATAAAAGATTAAACAGCTTAATTTTCTACTGGTATTAATAGATATGGCATTTTTTAATTAAATGTATCTGGTCACCTGCAATCATAAAATGTTAGAACTTGTAGAAATAGCAGGGATTATTCTATAGATCTGGAGTTGGCAAACTTTCTTGGTAAAAGGCCAAACTGTAAATATTTTAGGCTGTGGAACAGAAACTCTCTGTCCACACTACTCAACTCTTCTGTCATTCAGCCGAGGCAGCCAAGGACTATATGTAAATGGCTGCAATAGCTATGTTCAAATACAACTACATTTACAAAGCTAGACAGTGGCTACAGTGGTTGCTTGTCCACCCTAGCTTTATATTCAAAACACACCCTGGTACAGTGAGGAGTAGTTTTCTCATGGTTACTAGTGGGAACAATGCTGAAAGCAACTTTCATTTTTTTCTTATCCATGTATAATGAGTATACTGAACTGATCTCCTGGGTCTTTGGGTACCTACAGGAAAACAAGGCAGTTACTTACATGAGGAGGAAGATGGGAAGAGATGCAGGATCCTCCAGGACCACTTGAAGTCAACGAGGGGGAAGCCTTACAGGTTTACCAAAGTTTGGCGATAACAGATTGGGACTCCTAGAGGCTGGGTGTAGAAGGACACATTCTGGAAAGCAGGAAAGTGGTCCAGATGGGAATAATCCTGAATGGGAAGGATCTGTCAGGTCTGCTGAGGTAAGCTCAGTGCAAGCTCTCTTGCATTTCACATTTGACAGCAATGGGAGAAGGCTCAAGTCTCAAGTGGCCACTTGAGGATGGGGAGACAGGGGTGTGCTTGTGGGGAGGGTGGCAAGCAGAAGGACAGTTTGGTGAAATTAGAAACCATGGTTACTTCGTGAACAAAGCAGGTCATTGAAAGTTGCTAAGCCACGGGGGCAAACCCCATCCCTTATCACTCCCCCCTTCTGCTAGTTTTCACTAGGTTTTATGGCTTATTTTCATAATACATACTGTACGTTGGTTGTGTTCACCCCTTGATCACCCTGTCTTCTTTCTGTGTCTTCTTCTGGTATTTTCTCCCAGCCAAACAATCTCCCTTTCTTGAGGAACATGAACTATTGGTCATGGTTTGTAATTGAGGAAGGAAAGGTAAGGAAATTCAAGATCGTATCCCAGATTGTATGCCGGGTATGAGTCAAGCTGCTGTAACTGGTTTACCTCGAGTCACAGCCAGGATGGATTGTTGTCCCAGAATCCCACAGGTGGAGTCGCAAACACAAGAACCACTTAGTTTTCACAGTGTTGAAAACAGAGAAGTCTGAGAACAGGTCATCAGCCAATCTGATATCAGGTGAGAACCATCTTCCTGATTTGAAAATAGCTTGTTCTTTGTGTAGCCACTCTCAATCAAGAGAAAAATGCTCTTCTATCTCTTCTTACAAAGATACTAATCCCATTCATAAGGGCTCCAATCATCTCCTAAAGGCCCACACCGTAAATGCTGTCACACTGGGAGTTAAGGCACTAACATATGAATTTAAGGGGACAAATTTATCCCATGCCATTTGGAACCCCCACATGCATCCTCTCCATGAAGAAACCACAGACTCTTATATTTTGGTTTGTATAGCTTATGTTGTTTCTCTTTGTTGTTGTGTCATAGTAGGTTTACATATTCTTCCCTGAGATCTTCCTCCATTACCCTATTCTTGAGTTCCTCACTCATACCTAGAAGACAGGTCTGGGCCATTCACAGATAACACTGAGAGAGAGCTGGTACAGGCTTTGATACATAGTCATACTCTCTTAGAGTTCAACCAGAATAGATTCAGCCCAGAGACTGGTCAGATAATTGCCACACATTAAAAAAAATGTACAAGTCTTATCCAAATCTGTAGGGGAGAGAGGAGAAGCAGAGTTACCTCCAGTAGAGAGGTGGTGTCATAGATCCTAGTATTGTCTCAGGTCCTGGGATGGAATGTGCTGAAGAAGTCACTGTTAGGTAAATGGGCATGTGAATGAATGGTTATCAAGCAGCATGACAAGAGTTATAACAGAGGTGGTGTCATAGATCCTAGTATTGTCTGAGGTCCTGGGATGGAATATGCTGAAGAATTCACTGTTAGGTAAATGGGCATGTGAATGAATGGTTATCAAGCACCATGACAAGATTTATAACAGATGCAAGATATAATCAATGCCCAGGACTGGCAATGTCCTCTTCCTGAGGAAGGGCAGGTCAGAGCTCCTGAAATAAAGTGCTTGATGACCTGGATACTGAGGAAAATTATATGTCAATAAGATGAGAATGCCATTATAATATTTCATATACACAGGTACATACCTTAGAAGCAGAAGGCGAGGGAAGTGAAGATGGAGAAGTGCAGTGGCAACATGGGTTTGTATAATGCACACATGCAGGTGTTATGTCCTTTAATCCAGTGGCTTCTTGAACTGGATTGTATAAGCACTTCAGTGTGACAACAAGGAAAGTAAGTCCCAGAGAAATAAAGCTATTTTCCCCAAGGTTGTGTTATTAGCACAAAACAGAGCCCAAATTCAATGCTGGCTGGCTCAGACCAACTCCAAAAGGAAGATCACAGAGGCTGATGTGCCAAATGAATACAGTGTGGTGCTTGTGTCAGGACTGGAAGGGAGACAAAGAAGAAAAACAAACCATTGTAAACCTGAGAAAAATCTTAAATGCCCTGTTCCATGGGGATTTGTTTTAATGTGGTCACAAAAAAAACCCCAAAAACCAAAACAAAAAACAGAACAAAACACTATGGGAGATTCTGTCAGGGATCCTTGCTGGGAGAACAGGAGCCTTAAAGTCATAAAAACACTTTCACAACACAGAAGCCATATGCATCATGCTTCAGCAAGTTGATCTGCCTTCAAGTCCCCAAGACCAACCAAAATCTCCATAGCAACAGCCAGTGGGTGATTTAAAGGAGTTTATGGTGCCTTGACCACAGTTCCCCTTAAAGACTCCTGGCTGGAAGCAGATTAGAGAATGCCAAACACAAAGATCCCACTTGCTTCTATGATCAGCAGTGGCCAGACAAGACTTAATCAGCTGAACAACTTCATCCAGAGAGTATGCCATGTTTCTGCAAGTATGCATGTGGATGCTAACATCTCATGGCTAATATGATTGCTTTTGCAGACAGACCATCATTGTAGGAAGGCTGTGATGGGGCCCAGGGTGGGGGTTTGCATCAATATTCTTTGAGTCAGGCCATAAAACGTAGGTTACATGCCCATAACCTACACTTCTACTTAGATGCCATTTGTCTAGATTCTTCCATCTGTCTCTACAAAAGATGACATAACTGTTGCACTGCACACTAGATTCCATCGGTCTTGTGGAATCCAGACACTCTGAGACTGTACCAGATTATCCCTGACTGTCTTAGAAGGCAAGATCAAACCATAGGCTTGGTTTTATTAGCAGATTGCATAGGGAAATTTATTCTTTCTTTTCTTTTTTAAACAATCCTCTGTGTCCTGGGAGAATCATTAGTGAATTAATTTTTTTTCTGATGATGCTTAGCCTAGTCAAGGAATATGACCATCTCCCTGTATTTATTATTTATTTTGGTATCTGATTCCCATTCACATTAGTCCAGCAATGCATATCTCTGTATGTTCTTGGCCACATATAGATGGTCCAACTTCAAAAATTATTGTCCTGTGGTAAGGAGACCATGGTCTCAGGCTTACCCTGGACAAAAATGTAAAAACTTATCTGAAAAATAGCTAAAGAAAAAGAGTGTGTATGTGTCAGGGGCAGGGGGTGGGGGGAGGGTGCTGGGGACATAATTCAAGTGTGACGCCCTGAGTTCAAATTTTAACACAGCCAGCAACAAAACCAAACAACAGCCATGATGTGAGTGGGAAGACTACATCGACTCCAGCAGGATTTGTTATTATTAGTGGCTTTTCTTTTCTAGAAATCCAAAGAACAGCCTCAAATTCACCTCTTTGTCTCTTTTGTAACCATGACTCCTCAATGTTTAAAACTGGAAGCTTCTGTATTTGTGAATTCTTTGCCTCCCATTCTACTGTAAAGGTATAGTGTAAAGGTTACATGATTCAGGTGATGAGTCCATTTCCTTTTGAACAATTTCATCCCCTCCCTCATTCTCTCCCATTTTTTCCCCTTGCTTTCCCTCCCCACAAAGCTATATAGTGCTTTTCCAACAGTGTCTAGTGGGCTTCACTGCTGAATTGGTTCTCTTTTTGTCCCACTGTTTTTGTGTTTTCCCCTTACCCTCACCAAATCAGATAAACTTCTATACAAGACAAAGGGTACAGAGATCAAAAACAGTGACAGAAGGGATTGTACAGTATTTTCACAATAAAAAAAATACAAAAAAAGAAAAAAGGAAATAAGAAAAGAAAACAAAGAACTGAAAACAGTATAATATAAAACATCTTTCATTTCTTGGAGTTCATTTCAATAAGCATCACTTTATATGATCTTATGCGCATAGCTATTGAGGCCTTGCAATCCTCTCCTAAGAATATCCTCCTTTGTTGTCACTATGTGAATGTCTAGATTGCTGTTTAATTAGTCATGACCAGGTGTGATCATTTGTCTTTTACTATTCATTGGGTTTACTTGTAGATTTATAGACATTTGCTAGTTGTTACAGATGAAGGAAACCATGCAGCCTATTTTTTGGGAGGGTCTAGCTTACTTCACTTAATATAATTTTTTCCAAGTCTTTCCAGTTCTTTACAAATTGAGCAATGTCATTCTTTCTGATGAAAGCATAGAATTCCACTGTGTACATACATCACATTTTCTTGATCCATTCATCCACAGGAACATTTCTTTTTATTCCATATCTTGGCTATGGTAAACAATGCTGCAATGAACATGGTATATCCTTCTTAACCCTTAAATATCCATCTAACTGAATTTTTCACACCTCCTTCCATAACTTCCTACCTCATACTTTTATACTAGAGAAACATTGCATGTAAATTAGAAGACAGATGAATATAGGTTGATACGTTTACTCTAGCTATCAATCTAGTGTACTATTTTTGTGGATGACTGATATATTCAATATATTAGATGTATAGACCCTGAATTTCTTTATGGTTTCATGGTTCTTTTACAACTTCTTATTAACAATCCATATAGAAAATATTTGTGACTTTTAAAGGATGTTTTGTACTAATATCTGACTTCTCGTTTAGTTAGCAGAATTACTTTGATGCTTTCTCATCCAGATGATCCGGTTCTGATTGTGGCAGTCTGTCAACTGAATTTCCTGCCAACTGAATTTCCCATGGTCTCTTCTAAATTAGAGAAATGACTTTTTAGTTCCCTTTTTCCAGGTTGGGCTAACATTCTACTCTCAACACAAAGCAGCTGTAGAAGATGGACCTTCAATCAACTGAACTCCTTATAAAACTACAAGAGACCAAAATCATTAAGGAGTTAATGAGGCAGGACAGATGGATGATAAGACTGGGAAATTTAATATTTTTTAAACAAATATCAAAAGGGCTAGACTTGAAAGTTCAAAGCAGAAAGTAAACTACAAAAGCAGAGGCTTTTCTCCCATAATATCTTCTTTTAAATGATAAATTATGAGATTAATAGATACAAAAGGAGCTATTTAAATCTACCTTGTCCTTTAAAACATAGCTTTCTAAACTTGTCTTGTTTATTAAAATGGTAAAAATTATGGAACACTTCATGGATGGATCAAGATGGAAACAATGGAGTGCTTGTCTGACAAAATGGGAGTCATATAGGTTACCTGTGTTATGGATGGGCTTAGCCGATCTCACCTACCCCAAACCATTGTCTAAGGATTAGACTAGACTGGCATCACCAGAAGTACCCTCCCAGTTCCAAAGACATAAAAACTATAGATCAGAGCTACTGTTCACAATTTTTTTTTTTTTTTGTCGCTTCTGGGTCTTGGACTCTGGGCCTGGGAGCTGTCCCTCAGCTCTTCAGCTCAAGGCTAGAACTTGGCCACTTGAGCCACAGCACCACTTTCAGTTTTCTGGTGGTTAATTGGAGATAAGAGTCTCATGTACTCATTACCTTTTTCATGTAACTGTAACTCCTCTGTACACTACTTTTACAATAAAAACATATTAATAAAAAAGAGTCTCATGGATATTCGTGCCCAGGCTGCCTTTGAACCATGATTTTCAGATGGCTACAATTTTTAATTTTTATTTCCTTTCTTTCATGGAAAGCATGAAATCTTTCTCTTTTCCAGTTCTCCTAACTTGAACACAGTTTTGCTAAAAGAAATTCTTGCTAAAACCTTGCAAAACGAAGTCACAGTGGGAAAGACCAAGCCTTACTATTCTTTGTCAGATTGAGGCATTTCATGAATTTCAGTCCCAGTTCTGACATTTGCTAGCTGTGAAGCCTTGGAAATCAACTTTATTACATTGAATCTTGTCTTTATATGAAAATAATCATACTGATTCTTATAAAATAGTGTATGTTAAGCCCTTAACATAACTTTCCTTACCCAGTGAATGTTCAACATATTGTGTAGGCCTCTTTCTCTGCTCTTTCTTCGGGGAAGGAGTAAGGTCTAGCTATGTAGTCCATGCTGACCTTGAACTCCCAATATCCCCATAGCTGTCCTCAAACTCAACATTCTCCTGTTCTCAAGATTCCTAGTGCTAAGAGATTACAGGTATGTATAAGAACATTCATCTTCTTTCTGTGCCTTTTATTTAAAATAAAGAATGGATAGGAGTCCATCTACTGAAAAGGTATTCATGTTTGCCTGCATTCATCTTTTTAAGCCCCTGCATTTATTCTGGGCATTTTGTTTTGCTCAAGGAGAAATGATACATGTAGTGAATCCAGACCCTGACTCATGGAGACTAAAGAACATTTCTTAGATTAGCAGGGAACACCGAAGAGCCAAGTGCCTTAAGGGTCAGGAAATTGTGTGAGACAATAGATGTTCACAGCCCTTTTTCCTTCAGAGGACTTAGCCTATTAAGAGATGAATTCAAGGACAGATAGTGGCACAAAGTATTATTCAAAGTCTTTATGTCAAAAACACCACAATGAGTAGGATAAAGGAAACTTTCCAAAGTAGGCGCCCTGCCTGAGCCAACATTGAAGCTACTTCCTTAGTGGAAGAAGGCTGGACACGTTCCAGATGGCCAGTCCCTTGATGTTCAACCAATATAAATATTATCCTGCTGCTGCTCTCTGCTTTTAATTCACTTCCTCTTGATGATAAACAGCTCAGCCTGAGGCCTGTGTACACATGAGGCCACAGAGGTGTGGAAGTATAGATCCACACATTGGCATGCATGGAGCCAAGGGTGAGAAAAATGGTCTGCCAAATACATGATTTCTGTCCATTTCCTACAGTAGGTGTGCGTGCAGTCATGGAGGAACTCTGAGGCTGTCTAGCTTGATCGCTTGTTGAATGGGATGCTATTTTTTTTTTTTGCATGTTAATCAAAGACAACTAAGTCCAGGAAATCCTGTGAAATAGACCTGCCTATCCACCCATACATTTTAAGGATATTTACTGTCCAGGACATTCTGAATTAATCAGTAATCTCAGAGGCCCTGCCTGGGAATGAGCGTTGATTTATCAACCTGAGTCAAGGAAGAATTAATGGTGGATTAGAACACAGACAACATAGATCTAAGTAAAACTGGGAATCAAATTTGCCTTTGTCATGTCCCAGTGGGAAAGAGCCTTATTCTAGGAAACAAGAAAGGGTGTTGGAGTCAGTCAAACTAGAGTTAGTTTTCTGTAGTGTTAGCTTTAACCCATCATTTAACTTCTTTAAATCTTGGGTCCTCCTTTGCCAAATGAGAAAAATAAGAATGCCTTCCGGTCATGAAGTTGTTGGGTTACTTCAATGAAATAACAGAAACACTTAAAAACATAGCCGCTGCTTATAACGGTGATTTCTGTCCTCCCTTCCCTCGATGTAGCTTCCCTGATTCTGCCTTCAGTGTGTGCCTAGATAAGATTTTCCATTTCCTCCCACAGCCAACAAATGAGAAGAGAGGGTGCTCCCTCAGGCATGCACATTCACACAGCACACTGGAGTCCCCAGATGTGGGCCCTGTGGAGAAAATCATCCCTCTCAGTTTGCAAATAGCTTTACGTGACAGGCCTGTGTGAGATGGCTTTTAGAAGTCTCAGGGCTGTAAGGTGGAAAATGGCCAGCTCTGTGGCTCCTGCTCCTGTCTGCTGTCACTCACCCCCTGGCCGCTGGCTTGCCCACACCCGCAATTAGCAACTGGTGGCCTTTAAAAGCACCTGGCCCCACTGTGCTTTTTACTTGTCTTTCCAGGGAGACCTAAATGTGCCTTGACGCTAATAAACCTGGAATTATTCCATTTTATCAAGTTTTAGCCTGACAGCAAGGATGAGAAATCATGAAAAAGCAACCAGAGCATTATCCGTTATCTTGGGGACCAGATTGAAGTGTCTGACACATTCCTAGAGGTGATCTACATTCCTCACAAGAGCACCAAACGGACTTCCGCCTCTGACTAAGACTGGGGTGGGGAAGGGATTTCCTCTCACTTCACTTTTTTGCTGAATTGTTCCATCAGACTTTATGAGAGGGCCTGGCTTGGTCAGTGCATTTGTCTTCTGTTGGTGTTTGAATATGCTTCTCCATGATGGTCCTTAGCTGCACTGGGCTCTAGGATTTGAAATAAAAGCATAGGTTTTGACATGCACACTTGCATTAATATTATTGTTATTGTTATTAATATCTTTAAGTAATTGTATAAAGGAGTTTCAATTAAACAGTTGAGAACAATGCATCTTGATCAATGTCACTCTTTCTAGCATTCTCCCCGTCTCTCCAACCCCCTCCCATCTCCTCAATTTTCTCAGTTCTATTTTCCCATAGATACATTGGATATTATGACTGCATTCTTCCATGTTTCCTTTCTTTCTCCATCTTCCCACCTTCACTGGACACCACAAGTTCCTACTTTGTGGTCTCGATCTTGTTAATTGTAAGTTAATTGTTCAAAGGAGTTACACCATTGGAATTTTCCCTTGAATAGACCATTCTTTTGTTCACATGCACATAACTCTGTATATGTTCAGATATGTTTCCGTGCCTCCCTCAGGCCTCAGTGTTGGCAAGATGATGGCATATGAAGCAATTGGCACTTGGTGCATGTAGGTTGTGCTGCACAAATATACATATTCTTTTCTAAGCTTAACTCCATTTCCCCATTAGCATCCAGGCAACCCCAAATGCCAGACTAGAAAGGAAATGGTTTCTGAGTCTCTACTTCATGTCAGTTTTAGGAACAGAGGCTCTGCTCCTAAGTTGCCTGATTTTTTTTTTCCCTCCTCTAAGTGCTACCCCTTCCTGGGTGACAAGCCTTCCATGAAACAATTCTTCTTTGTGTCTCTTTCATGTTCTGCAAAATGAGGGAGAAATTGTTTCTACTTCCTAAGATGGCTGAAGGGATGGATGGAGCTATTCACTTTCCCTTTAACAGCCAGGATCAAAGCATTCACTGAGTTCTTGTTCAAGTTCATTTATTACTTTGCATGGAAGAAAATGGAGGTCCAGCAAGGAAAAGATTTTACCCCTTAGGTCACATTGCAATTAGAAAAGAACACAGGTTGAGCAAGAAGTTTCTAAACAATCCATCTGTAAGCCTCCATCTGCTTAGCCACCCAGAGTACAGTGTTCTAGCAAAAGGCAGAAGCCAAAGTCCCACAAGGGCCACCTGGGCAGGTCCTACCGAACCATCACTGGAAGGCTCACAGAGGGGACCAGTAAGTCCTCAAGAAAGCACACTTGAAGGCTGGCCCAAAGGAAAGTAGTAATGTCAGGGAGTGCACTGAGTCTGCTCCTTGGGCCTTACAATGAAGGCAGCACAAGATGCCTCTCCTTCACCTGGGCTACAGCAGTTGTATCCAGCGGCCTCCCTCACTGCATACATGCACAGGGTTCTGTTTTTGAGAACAGAAATCTGATCCTGATCCCATCAAATCTCAGATGACCAAATATTCTTTTACTATCTGGCTGCTGATTTTCATGCAGACTTCTGTCAGTCCATCTGTCGGTCCATCTGCCCCTTGAGTTCTGAGATTCAGTCATACTTTCTTCAGTGCCCCCATTTCCCAGAAGAGAGAGAGAGAGAGAGAGACAGAGACAGAGACAGAGACAGACAGAGACAGAGACAGAGAGACAGAGACAGAGACAGAGACAGATAGAAAGACAGAGACAGAGACAGAGAGACAGAGAGAGACAGAGAGAGACAGAGAGACAGAAGACAGAGACAGAGAGAGAGACAGAGATACAGAGATACAGAAAGAGACACAGACAGAGACACATGCAGAGAGAGAAAGATTGAGAGAAAGGAGAGAGAGAGAGAGAGAGAGCTACATCCTTTCAGGACTGCCAGCAACAGTGATGTCATTTTTTATTCTTCAAATTGTGATTCTCAAATCAACTGTCCCTTATAACTCATCCAAACTGTAGTTTTGTGTTATTACCAGCCGAAGATGAACTTACAGCATAGAGAAAGATTTGATTGTATCAGCTGAAGAGATACTTGCTGACACTCACCTCTAGGTAGTTTGCTTTGGCTGAGACTAGAGTTGGAAATGTTGGGAACCAATAACACTTGTTGGTTGCAAAGCCCTGCAAGTGTTTCCAGGTGGTTTCTGTGGCTCTTCATGTGTCTACTGATACTGCTAATACTGTTTATGAGTTTTTATTTGAGGAGTCCATGCTGGGTTTTAAGTGCTGAAGTACGACTCTTTATCATTAGTCCAGATGATGAAACTACATGTGAGAATATTTCAAAGATGTAAAACCAGCAATTCACCACCTGAAGGGGAATCTGTTAAGATTTGTTACTTTGCTAATGTTGGTAGAAGTCCAAGTGAAACAGAGAAAGATCTACTTGGACAAACATATAAAGGGTGTAAAAAAAAGTAAGGTTCCTTGCCAGGTACTGGTACACCTGTAATTCTAGCTCCTCAGAAGGCTGAAATCCAAGGATCCTGGTTTGAAGCCAGCTTGAGCAGGAAAGCCTGTGAGACCCTGATCTCCAATTAATCGCCATAAAGCCAGAAGTGGAGCTGTGACTCAAGTAATGGAGTATGCTAGACTTGAGCAAAAAAAGCTCAGGGACAGAGCTCAGGTCCTGAGTTTAAGCCCTAGAATCAGTACCAGAAAAAAATTCCCCACCAAAAGTAAGGTACTTAAAGCTTATGGCTATCTTTCATAATTATTCATAAATAAGTACTTCATAAACATTGTGTGAATTGTAATTGTGTCACATTACTTAACTAGACGTGTCAACAGTAGTTTTTGCTCACTCTTTCAAATTTAATCATCCAATGTTAGATCTGTGATTTGTTTGTTTATTTTCTAAAACAGAAAGTGAATATTTTAAATTTCTCTCCCAGTGACTTAAGGTTTTATTACAAGTTTTTAGGATTCAATTGTTTCTCAACATGAAAACTACTATTATAACATATTGGGTATACTTAGAAATTACATTTTGAAATAGTCTTCATAATATTGTCAATGGCTTCAACATAAAACATAGGTATTGGCTGGAGGTGTTGCTTAAGAGGTAGAGTGCCTGCCCAGAAAGTGTGAAGCCCTGAATTCAAACACCAGTGTCATAACCACTACTAAGTATGAAGCGACACAGTAATGTCTCAGACTTATACTGAGGTAATTTCAGTGATAACTAATTTTGTTTGAATCACATGTAGCATTAGTCTGTGTTATATCTTCCACTGCCACAAGAAATAAGTGTAAGACAACATTCTTTCATCTTCCATTATCTTACAGCAGAAACACTGTCTGAAATCCAACTACAGCTCCAGGAAGATTTATCAGACTTCAGTGCAAGTGTAAAGGAAATCCACCTAAGTAAACACCTTTTTAAATGTACAAGCCTAATCTTCTACTAAAAGTGATTAATCTGTAATGCCATAAAAAAGGAAATATAGAAAATACTCTAATAACATTGTGTAATTTCCTAACCAATGAGGAACAAGCTCAACCCAAACTTATGGGTCGACACCATTTAGGGGCATGAATCACTTAGAAAGATGTTTCTGAATGCAGGATATGTAAAACCTTTCCTTGGGTTATGTATAACAGACGAACACTTGTAACTGAACGTGAACTTGAAACCCAGTTAAATGAAATGCTATCCCCCAACCACCATCAAATTCTATCATTATCACTTGTAGAAAAAGAGATAAAAAAATACCCAGTTACTATTTTGCTTTTAATTTCATCAATGCTGTTTTTTTTTTTTTTTTTTGCTCTGGTCATGAGGCCTGAACTCTGGGCCTGGGCGCTGTTCCTCAGCTCTTCAGCTCAAGGTTAGTGCTCTGCCACTTGAGCCACAACACCACTTCTGGGTTTTTTTCTTTTTGCTTATGTGGTGCTGAGGAATCGAACCCAGGGCCTCGAGCATGCAAGGCAAGCCCTCTACCACTGAACCACCTTCCCAGCCCCCAATGCTAATTTTTGTAATTTGTCTTTTTTTGTTATATAAATACTTACAATATCCTCAGTTTTGCACATAGACCCTTCCATCCTGGAGGCTAACATTAGCTGATTTAGGGGAATAAATATTGTGCTTGTTGCATTATGATAATGACCTTGAATTGCAAAGAAGTATTTTGCTCTTAAGAGTTACAATAAGATATTTGGGAATGGAGTATCATGATGCCAGCAGTTTCACAGCAAAAGATTCAGCCAAAAATGTGAAAACTACTGAATCTATAGGAGTGGTACTTTTTTTATTCCCATCCTCTGCAATTTAGAATTTTCAAAGCAAAATCAGAGAAGAAAGGAGGCCTTTTCTGACCACTGCTTCTGAAGTTCTGCCAGTTTGTCAGTAGGCAACTTCCCAATTCTATTTTCATGTTACTTATTACAATATAATATAATATGCTATTTTTGTTTTAAGAAAATCTGCTCTTTCTGTACTTACCATCCTTTCCCATGAGATAACAGAAAGTCATCGTAAGGCAATGACTTTTTTATTATTTTTCATCCTACTCCAGTCATTAGAACAGCACTGGCACATCAAAGATGCTCAACAAGTTTGTTGAAAAAAAGAATAAAAAGTGGCAAAAGTAGCAAACACACAAATTATTGAATGGTTGGCAATGGTTGGCTTATAGATCATCAGCGCTTTAAAGAAACCCCATCAAATGAACTGTCGTTTTGTGAATGCCTCTTTGTGTTCTGGTTCATTTCTGACCTGCTCTTCCAGCCTGCCTGGGGCTTGCTTTGAGATTTGTATCATCCTGACTCTTGTTTGCATCTTGCCTGACTCTACTTTTGGTCTTGATGCCTAGAGTCTATGATATCAAATCTACAATTCCTCCAGGAGTTGGCTTCTTGTCCTTCCCACACCAGCTGGTTCTTCTCAGTTTCCAGCTCTCAGAATCAGTCTCCAGTCAGGGACTAGTTGTACCCCATTCCCACCCAACCTTGATGGTGACATGCACCTTTCAGTCCAAGGTGGTAGAATGGTGTTTCTAAACATCTTCTGGCCTGTATAAGCTTCTTGCTAGCTGCATTAGAAGTTGCAAGAGATGTGAATCCACCTGCATACACCAACATTTTAATAAAGACTCCCAATTTGACCTCTAACAGTGTGGCTTCTCTGTATCTCATGGATCAATTTATATAAGTGGATCATCTTCTAGTTTTCTTTATTGCCCCAAACCCCCAAATCCTTCAAGATAAGTATTATTGTTTATATCATACTGGTGAGAAAACCGAAACCCATGAAGACTAACAATCTGCTCTGAAATTATGTCAGTCACAGATGCAGGACTACACCCCAAGGTTCCTTAAGGCAGTATTTTACAGTTGTGCCTATTTCATTCAGCCTTAGAGGAAGCAGCTGCATTCTCTTCTATATTGTGTTAATATTTCTATCAAAAGTGGTGATACTCACAAGATGATATGTTGAAAAGACAACTTGGGGTGGGTTGGGAAGAAAGTGGGAGGAAAATGAGGGAAGGGGTAACAATATTTGACAAGAAATGGACTCATTACCTTACATATGCAACTGTAACCCCTCTATACATCACCTTGACAATAAAATTAAATTTAAAAAATGATTGTCTCATTGAAGCTAGTCCAGTTACAAATCCTGCCAAGACACATTATCTGATTCACAATTAATCCTCAAACTTTGGATTAATGACCCAACTAATACAACTCACTAGCCTAAACTTTCAAACAATACATTTTCTTAAAATGTCATTATTGATTAGCACCAGGGTAGTGATTACTAAATTAATCTTTTAGCAGCCTAAAGGGCATGAAGATGGATGAAGTAACTACACCTGTGGTCAGCCATAACAATCTAAACCAGGCAAAGTAAGAGTAACCCCTGATTTCTTCCTATTCCTGGGATCCTGTGTTCTTCTTGTAGATATTTTTTAAATTTCCACTGCAGTACTGTCATCACAAGAGCAGCTGTGGGGGCCTGGTATCTACTGTGACTTCCAGATTCCTCCGCACAAGCCAGGTCCATCTTCTTGACAGTAAAGAGGGGTTGTTTGGAGAATTCATCAAGGCAATCTCTGGAAAAGACTTGGAATACTGTCTAGTTGAATGTGTTGCTGGTACTATTGCTTACTAACCAGGCTTTGCATCATGGGGCTACTCCTAATCTTCCCATCCTTTTGCAGCCAACAGCAGGACTGTCTCCTTGTTCTTCCTGGACATACCTGATATGACTCTTTCTCAGTTTTACTCTGGAGAGAGAGCTCTCCTGTCCTTCCTCCTAGAAATGATTCACCCTTTCAAGCAGCTACCACAATCTACACAAGCACCCTAGGACAACCTTGAACTCGCCTTTCCTATCACTTTAGTTTTCCTTATACCCTCATTTCCTATCGCAATTTATCGCTTATCATTTGTTTTCACAATAGATTACAGATGGGGGGAAACCCTGCTTCTTTTACATCTAGAACAATACCAAACATGCAACAGTTGTTCATTCAATAGTGAATTGCTTTATACTTAATTGATGACTGTTAAATTAATTGACAAATATGCCCCATCTTCTTAAGCTTATATGAGAACATAGGACACTGGGCTGGGATGTAGCTCAGTGGCAAAGTACTTGCCTAGCAAGTGCAACATCCTGGGTTCGATCCCCAGTACCAAAAAAGAAAAGACAAAAGAACGTATGACAATGCAGAGTCTCAGCTCCTTCCAGGCCGCACACTATTTTTGATCAACTTAAACAGCACGAGGACCTCATTCTCCTAATCTCCTTCTGGGATTGGAATCACATATTGTTGTTTTGTATATCTAAGCAAACATGAGTGTATGATCTGTCTTCTACTGGACTTGCAACCTGGGGAGACTGGCCAAGTTTTGCTTGTTTCTATTTATACTGAAGCAATTTGTGTGTGTGTGTGTGTGTGTGTGTGTGTGTGTGTGTGTGCATGTGCGCACGTGCCATCTACGTTAGTACTAATGCTTAAATTCAAGCCTTGAGTTCTTCTTGGCTTTTTCTGCTCAAGGGTGGTGCTCTACCAGTTGAGTCACACAACCACTGCTGAAATTTTTTGCTACTTAGAAATAAGCATCTCTTGGCTGTGTCTGACCTGGCTGGCTTCGAACCACTATCCTCAGGTCTCAGTCTCCTGAATAGCAAGGATCACAGGTGTGAGTCACTAGATCCCTGATGAAACCATTGTTTTTAGTTTGCAAAACATCCTTTCATCTTACAACGGTGGATTTCTTCCCATCCTTCTTAAACTTCCCAGAAAATCCCAACTGCTCTTTTCCTTTCTCTTTTCTTCCCAGTCCATCTGCCACAATAAATTTCCACTAGACTTTCTGCATCTTTGTTTCTTTGAATGCCTAAGAAGGACAATAGAGCCGCTGCAGGAATAATGTGAGCATAAGCAACAGTGGTCATAAAGTGCTGGGCATAAGACAAACTTCACCAAATAGCTCCTGGCTGTCTCTTTTACCAAATGACTAATGTTGCCCTTGGAATTATGTTTTCCCCACTAACCTGCTCTAGAAAGATTGCATTTCTCTCCTCAGCAAATGTTTTAACAGTAAAGACAGCAGCAACAAAGAGCCCCCTTCCCCCGCCCCTTTCAATTTCCAAGGTTGCTTGGACAGATTGCCTTCATTAGCTTCTCCAGCAGACCCAGGGTCATTGTGCATATTTTCCACCTGCTGATGTCCCCATCTCTGCAGGCTGCAAAAGAAATGAGAGGGCCATAATTTGTCTGATTTTGCATGACATCCAGGTACTCCGTCAATATTGAGATCCTCATAATTAAATGTTTTGCTACTGAGGCTTCAGTTTTCCAACAATGATAGGATGCATGGCCCAGACAAGATTACAGCAAATTATAGGAAGCATGTTTCTGGGTTGATTGCCTTTATATTTAATTGTATGCTAATTATTAGTTCAGCATGACAGTTACCCAAGAACATAGCAAAGTAATGGGGAGAAAGGAGAAGATGCCTTATGAGAATGTATCAGTCTCCCAGGATGATTTACAAAATTAAAAGAGACAAAAGCAAAGTGTAGATGAATGCTTCCAGGAGACACAGCTGACACAATCATCTAGAGATGCAGATAAATGAAGCACCTTTATTTTATTTTTGTCAGAACTATGCCTCAACTGCAGACCACCACCCATCAGACAACATGGGAGGAAGCTCACTTGAGACAAGTCTAGCCACCCACCCCCTTGTCACCAGTACTGTCATGGAAGGGGCTGAAGGTCCCCAGAAGCCTACATACACAATATTACATATTGTGTATTTCAAAATAACCAGAAGAGGGGATTGTCCATTTCACAAACACGAACGTTGGAAGTGAAGGATATGTTGATTGCTCTGATTTAATCATTACACAATGTATACACGTATGAAAACCTCACTTATACCCTATACGCATATATATATAATCATAATGGAAGAAATGAAAACGAGATGAATCTTTAAAAAGGATTCATTTAAGTCAGAAGTGAGTGGCTTACCCCTCTTCTCCTAGCTAGTCATGAAGTTGAGATCCAGAAGATTACAGGTTGAAGACAGTCTAGGCAGAAAAGTTCAGAAGGCTCCCCTCTCCCAAACACCCAGGCTGGAAGTGTGACTCAAGTGGAGGAGCGCCATTCAAACAAACAAAACAAGTGAGCTTGGAACCTGAGTTTAAATCCCCCTACTGGCAAAAAAAGATTATTTTTAATCCATTGTATCCTAACAAAGTTCAAAACTAATGATTGGTACACATTTTCAGCTGTTTTCATCGTAGGTCACCATTCATCCACACTTGGGGTACCTGAGACCATTCAGAACTCCATGTTCTTGCCCAGTCTTAGAATGCTGACTTTCAGCCTCTCTCTACATGGGGAATGCCTCCTGCAGTATAGCATGCCTATCAGCACCAAAAGGAAGAGGAAAGCTGCTCAGAATTCTCAAGCATTTAGGCGCCCACCTCTGAACCCTTCACAGCATCGAACCGTTTCTTTCAGAAGGATCTGAACTCATGAGACGCACAAAGCGATGCGGGTGGTGAGGGGATGCAGAATACAGGCACCTAAAAGAGGGCAGAGACACAGGTGTGTTGTGCTGGAGAACAGAGATAGACTTGATGATACTCTGCTGCCTACCCAAGCCGGTTTTAGAGGGGGTCCCCAGAAACGGACTTATTATTTACAGCCCTCTGGAAGCAGAGGGCTATAGGGAGGGAAGGAAGCAGGAAAGGAAAGGGAAGGAAGTCTAAAGAGATTCAGAGCTTGGGGACTGACTTCACCTCCTCTCACAGAGACCATTTTAACTATAAGTGTACCTCTAAGTTATTCTTAACTGGACTTATGTGCTCTTGCCCCTGTTTGGAATTTACTAAAAACTGCCTGGAGGAGAAATTCTCAAACATTTCCAGTTACCTGTGCCAAATGGAGTTCCTCCCAAGAAAAGTCATAGGAGCTAGTGTTAGAAGCCATAAGTTCTTTATTCTTTATTTTTCTTCTTCTTAATATCTACAGCTATTATTTTCTACCACAATTATTGTCTTTGGGTTGTTGTACAAAGATGTTTCAATTCAGTAAGTCACATTATAAATGCACCTTGATTGATGTCACCTTTTCAGTCTCTCTCCTCATCTCTCCTAACCACACCCATGCCCTCAATTTACCTTGTTCACTTTGCACATATGCACATTGAATGTTGTGAATGCACCTGCCCACCTTTCTTCTCTCCATTTGACTTCCCCCACCTGTTGGCCCCACCCCCAAACAACATATGAGCAGTCATAACTTCTAACAACTAACAAACCACTCACAAAAACATTAAACACATACATATAATAGGTATTTTATAGGCTTTGCCTCTTGTTCTATCGGATCCCAACTGAGTGGGTGAGACATGCTCATATAACATGGGGCAATTCGTTTTACTCAAAAATCTTCTGACTCTAATGTAAATATCATATTTTTTAAATGCAGAGAAACATCTAGAGTAATGTTGGATCAAGTATTGGGGCACAATGGCCCAGGCAAATCAACCATGGCATACCTCGGAAGGGTTTCACTTAGTTCTTTGAGGGTGCTGGAAATCATGAGTGCCTATCACCACTATGGTGGGCCTTGACCTGTGCTATGCACCTGTTAGACTTCTTGTAATTGCCTCTTAAGAGAATGGCCGGTAAACTAAGCAAATACAACTAGAAAGAATGACCTTCAGAGAGAGATGGGAAAACTTTGGGGGAGTAAGAATTTGGAAGAGCGGCTTAATTTAATGGTAGAAGTAGGAGCAGGCAGGTTGGTGTCCGTCCTGATGCTTAACCCCTTGATTCAAGTCCCTTAACTCTTTATGCTCTTCTGTTAAATGGAGATAAAGTAGCCACCCTATAGAGTTAGTATGGGAAATGGAAAAACTGAAATAGGTAAAATTTCACAGTGTATTTTCCACCAAAAGTAAGCACTTTTTTCATGTTTTCTATTATTTTATTTAAACTTATAGAAGCAGCTTAATTATCAATACCGTCTATCAAAGCTATACCACCACTTCATAGCTATTCTTTACCACGAATCTACGGTATTCATTTAATGCTCATGGAAGTGTTTTTAACTACCAGAGTAGCTGGTACACCGGGTAACTCAAGAGTTACCTTTAGAATTTCATACTTTTGTCCCAATAACCCCACCTGGCTTTGGTACAGTTGCTCAATGGATGCTAAGAATATTCCAGAAGCCTATCAACCTACTACAACTTGCATCTGAGGATTATGGGATTGCTTCCAAAGAAGAGAGCCCCATGAGGTGAGTGGCTTCACCTAACTCACCCTGGCATGCTGTTGCCTTCTGGTCGCCAGAGTAAAATGCTTCTGGCCAGTAATCCAGTGTGTGGGTATGTGTGTGTGTGGGGGGGGGGGGTCTAGGGATTCTCATATTGGGGAAGGATATGGCTTTCCTCTCCTTTTCTCAGCTTTGTCTGCAGACCCTTCATCTGTCTTTAGGAGAGCCATCTCCATCCATCAGAAACCCCATGCAGTTTAATGACCTCATCCCTGTCCTCTGCAGACTGGATGAAACATTAAATGTCAAATCCAGATCTGGGACCACAGATCTGGGGACACAGCCAAGAGAGCAGCGAGAAGCAGAGCTGATTAGAAAACAGGCCCCCAAGACTGGACAAAATGCTGTAGATGGACTTCAGCTCAGCAGCTTTCCAATCTACCTATTGAAACAGTGCCTCTTTTCCATCCCCTGGCCTGCTTCTTGCTCTCTGACTCTCCCAGAAAACTATAAACTCATTTGACTTAAGCAACAATTTCACCTGTGGATATCATCTTCCTAAACAGGCTCAGTCTCAGAAAACAGCATATTTATTTATTTAATTATTTTAAATGATGCTATGTCTGCCCTTTAATCCTCTATTCCTGGATTTGGTGAATAAGTATTGGTGGTCATCCTCCTTTGATGGCCTCAAAAGAATTCTGGACGATTCTTCGTTGCCTAGAAATTGTGGGACAGGGCTTACATGGTGCAAGGTTCAAATGTCCTGTGCCTCAACCTATAGTAACCTTAAAGAGGCCTCTGGCATGTGCCCCTGCAGCGCATGGGAATCCTCACAGGTCTAAATTGCTTGGTTTATCTCACAGTTGTTGTAAGGTCTTGCCATACTTTCCAAGTGCCATTAAGTTCATAGATCTGATGTATTCAAGACCTGCTTATTTTTTCTCCATCTTAAAGAAAATCCTAGTCCGTTTCTCTTTGCCTCTGACTTTCTTCTCTAGAGCCTTGGCAGCTCATAGGCAAATAAATGCAGAAAATGAGATGTTGTTTACAACTTCTGCTCTGTCATGACACCCATCCCTTTTGATTCTCCTCAAAATGTCATAACAAAATACCACAGACTCTGCGGCTTAAAGAGCAAAAATTAATTTTCTCATAGTCCAGAGGCTGGAAGCCCAAGATGAAAATTCTGTCCAGTTCCATTTATAGACTGCAGATGGCCAGCTTCTCTCGGTGGCCTCCTGTTGCCTTTCTTTGCAGTGTATGCACACAGAAAAAGAAACCCAACCCCATGGTGTCTCTTCCTATAATCACTGTAATACCATGACACCGCTATCAGACTCTCCAGATCTCTTTTAACTTTATTTTCTGCCTGATGGATCAGAGTTGGTGCTTACACATTTGAATTTAGAGGCATTCAGCTCATAACATATTTTGCTAAATTAACGGAGAATAAGTTCTAACTGCTCTGAATGTTCTTGTCTCAAAAATTAATATGATAAAATCCAAATCTAGCTTGTGAATGTATTTTGATGGGACCTTGGGAAATAGTTTGTGCTAAATGGGCTGAGATCATATGACAGGATTAGAGGACCTTTAAAAACAATACCCTAGAGAGCCAGTTTGATTCCACCTGTGAGGACACACACCTCTGAGCCAGGGTGCAAACTCACACTACCCACCAAGTAAATCTTGTTTTGCTAGTGAGCCACTCCATTTAGAGGGCTCTGATACAGCAGTTCACAGAGACTTAGATCCTGGCCATTTGCTACAAAGCCAGAGTGGACCAAAATGGGGAGACAAAGGCAAAGATTCACAGCTCACAAATGTATCATTCCACTCTTACGCATTTTGCACTTCTTCCCTTAAGCCTTTTCCCCACTCCAACTAGAGTATTCTTCCCATGAATTTTCAAATCTTACCATCACTTTTCATCTTTGGATGAGTTCTCTCAGACACTCAACCTGAGGAGAAGATGTAAGTTCAAATAGTTCCGTTGGAAGATAGACCAGCAAGCACAAGACAAAGCCAGTTAGAATCACAGAGGAAAACCAGCGAGACCCATTAGTGGGCAGCCAGCCCACCATGAAGAGACTGACCCTGCTCCCACAGGGAATTCCATAGAGGCTGTAGCAAACTCTCCCAGAGTTGCTTTGTCTGCAGAGTGAGGCTCAGGGTTTGTTCAAGCATTCCTTCCAGAATTGCTCACTCCCTCGCTTCTCCATTCTTGCTTGATGTGAGCTGGCCACTATCACTGGGACAAGGACTGTCCTGGAAAGGAAGTCATAGACATTGGCATTTGGGAGCTATGGAGTGCCAAGAGGATGCACCTGGTGAAGGAGGAAAAGGAAGATTGCAGGAGGATTCCAGGGAATGAAAGTGCTCCGTGTGCTACAGAGATGGCACGCAGCAGTATACATTTGCTTACCCTGTGAGAGTACACCACCAAGAGTGTGTGGGAATGCAAACTGACTTTGGGTGGTAATGGCGGGCGAATGTGGGTTCATCGCCTATGAGAAATGTACCAATACCACGGGGGAGTTTGTAGTGGGGAAAGGGTTACATGTAAGAAGCAGAAGAGACTCTAATTCTCTAAATTTTTACTGTGACCCCGAAATTCCCATAAAAGTAAAGTTTACTAAAGTATATATAAAAAAAGAAGACATAGAGAGGTCCCAACTTCCTGGGCTCCTAAGTCTCCTCGTCTAGAGTCCCCTCATGCTTTCAGCACTGGAAGAGAAACTTCAAATTCCAGCCTTGTTCAGCCCTCTTGTCTCATCTAAGCATGAGGTTTAGCTGAGAAGAATCTGCAACGAATGTGCAATTAACTCAGAAAAATACACCAAGGTCAGAGCCAGGCTCACAGTAGGCAGAGATATGGTTATAGCACTATGGCATGCTTCTCTTATTTACATATCAGCAGATACCTATATGATTATAAAGGGGATGATAGATTAATCAGCACCAAAGATCATCTCTGAAATCAACCCACTTCCCCTTTGCCACTATGACATTAATTCAGATGATCATTCCTCTCCCAAACTCGTGAATATCTTCTTTCAATAGATTAGCTCTTCCCTTGCCTCAATACCTGCACTCTAGCCTCTACCTTATCGCCACAGGATTTTTTTAAGAGTGGGACTGATCCTTGCCTGTGGTAACTATATTACACGGTGGGAGGCCAGTCAGCTTTTTAAAAGAAGGAGTCTGCCCTTTGCTAGTGCAGGGGTAAAGCTGGAGGGTATTATGACAAATGAAATAAGCCAGGCAAGAAAAGATGCATACCCGGTTGATATCACACATATGTGGAATCTAAGAATCAATCTCATCAAAGTGGAGAGTACAATAGTGGCTGCCAAGGTCTGATAGCTCCCATGTTAAGTATTCCGAACACAATTTAAGGCAAAAACTAAGCAACAATGTCTAAGTGGATAAATGCAATCTGCTACCTGCTTTTGTAAACAGTTTTATGAAACTCTCTCTTTCTTACACACACACACACACACACACACACACACACACACACACACACACACACACACACACACACGAGCCTAAAAAGGTATGATATACAAGTGACTGATATCTAATAAACCTCCAATAAAATGACATTTCCTTAACCTTCATATTTCCTATTAGCACTACCCTCTGGCAAACTGGCTTCAGGCTGAAGTTTGTTCCGGAGTCATAAGAAGTGACTTAGTTCCTTCATGACACATTTTCTCAGTTTAGGGAAGAAAGGGCATGACATAGATGTACAACAATTAACAAGGTCAGTGGGAACTTCACAATCACCTTCCCTTTCTTCTTTCAATAAAAGCAACTGAATGGAGCACAGGAAGGAGAATCTCTTCACACTGTTTCATACATGGCATTGTGGTCTATGGGAAAGTTAAGTTGGACTGCAAATAATAAGCATTTCTCATAAGTATTTTTTGTTCTCGCTTTCTTGTCAGTCTGGCTCGTTCATTGTTTCACCCTCTGGTCTAGTTGGGAAATGGTGGGTAAGTGAGAAATGGAGTCACCATTCTGTGACTTACAATTCATTCCCTAGATGAGTCTGGTGAGGAATGCTTTGCTTGTTGATAGGACAGAAGAGGACAGATGTCCCTGCAGCCAGGACCCTGATCAAGTGTCTCTCAGGGCCCCAGGTGCCTGTGAAATCTTCTCACTGGCCTCAGAGGGGGACTGGCACCCCCCGCACAGCATGAGTGGGAGTATTAAAGGTGTGGATCCTAGTCCAATGAAAGGAGCGAAGGTAGAACACTTGACAGGTAATGAGACACTCACATCCGCCCAGGTGAACAGATGGCCTCCTTCCGAGGACACAGCACAATTGTCACACAAAAACAGGGGATCAGATTGTGTGAAAGGAAGGCAACTTTCCAGCCCTGTGCCCTGGGAGAACAGGATGGGCTGTGTTTGCGCTGAGAGGAAGGGAGGGGAAATCTGAGCATGAAAGATTGTTTGCAGAAATGGATAGCTGGGGAGATAGCTCTCTCTCTTTGGTCTACGATTTTTAAGAAGTGGTGTCATTGTGTATTCATGGCTGAAATAAAAAGTATTGTCACACCTGGCAAGAAACACAGGGATTTGGGGATTTAAAGAAAGAGCATCAGAATAATATGTGTTTGCTTTGTTCCAAACATGAACTAGCCCAACGCTTTCTGAGTATTGACACATAAGTTGATATATAGGGTTTTCTCCTATCAAATGACTAAAAATGTAATTAAACCTACACTTTATTTTAATCCTCCCTAGAGTGAGGCCTTATCGAAACACACTGCCTTATGCATAATTTGTCGGAGTTTTGTGAAAGCAGTATCGAATAGATAATCCATCTGACCTTGAATAAAGCAGTGTTAAAAGAACCTGAAATTCCCATTTAAGGGGATTTCAAACTCAGGAGGGGGTGAGATGTGGCCTCTTCAGCCTTCACGGAGGCTTCCTGCTAGAAAGCAAGGTAGTTATTTCTTACAGACAAGTCACCTGGGCAAACTCCAGAAAGAGGATCAGTTGTAGCTCATCCAAGAAAACATATACATGTATCACTTGCGTTTTGATTAAGAATATATTGGATTGAGAGACAATACTTATGTGGATTTGTGGATTTATGGAGCACAACACGAAGTAGACAGAAGGACAGACAGGCAGGCAGGCAGACAGAGAGACAGACAGAGATAGATAGACAGACAGACAGACAGACAGACAGATAGATAGATAGATAGATAGATAGATAGATAGATAGATAGATAGATAGATAGATAGATAGATAGGTAGGTAGGTAGGTAGATAGATAGATAGATAGATAGATAGATAGATAGATAGATAGATAGATAGATAGATAGATAGATAGATAGACAGATAGATAGATAGGTAGGTAGGTAGATAGATAGATAGATAGGTAGGTAGATAGATAGATAGATAGATAGATAGATAGATAGATAGATAGATAGATAGATAGATAGATAGATAGATAGATAGATAGATAGATAGTGTGGCTTGATAAAATAATTTACGTAACTTCTCTTACCTAAAATAACAATCATCCTCCGTGTTTATTGACATAGTCCTATGGTCCTGTGAGGGTTTTTCTCTCAAGCAAACATCACAGTCTACTCTTTCCTCTTGCCTTCCTCTTGGACGATAATGGCACATGGGCCATCTACGTACCTGACTGGGTAATTTGGGAGGATTTCGTGCCTTCCCAACCTGCTTTCTTCTTGGAGACAGCTGGATACGAAAACCCTTCTGTTCCTCTGTCTCAGTTTTTCCTGCCTGGCAAACCTCCTTCCAAGCACTTGGCAGTCTGGATGTGCAAACCTGATGCTGAATCACAGAGTCCACCCTTAGTCTGTTCTTTAGTCCCAAATAGTTGTGAAGGCAACAATTGAGTTTCCTTTATTTTCAAGTTATGGTTTCTAAAACTGTTGAAACTCAGGAAAAGAAGATAGCTTTTCACTGGGTGTTCTTCCAAAAGACAGTCATTTGTCACCTGTAGTAAAATACACCGTCCCAAGAGGAGCTAGGTTGAGTGAAAAGGCTCAGGCCTCTTATCCCAGCTACCTGTGAGGCAGAGATTGGGTGGATTGGGTAGATAGCATCCAGGCAAAAAGTTAGCAAGACAGCAACAACAAAGTACTTGAGCATGGTTAACCTACTTAAGCAGTAGGAGATTCAGGCTGGTCCACAAAAAAAAGAGACTTAATCTGAAAAAACAAAGCAAAAACCTTTGGGGGTTATGTGACTTAAGGGGTGGAGATGGTTATTCCTAAATACTAAGGAAAAGTAAGGTTGCTTCAAGTCAATGGGCCCATTAGAGCCATGTGGGATTCCCTGGAGCTCTTTTTTTGAACTTCTACCTCTGAATGTAAACATCTGTGGAGCACTACAGACAAAATAAACAAAAGGTAAATAAATAAATAAGTAAATAAATAAACAAGCAGGACCACTGAGAACTAAGGCCCCTTAAGAATAAAGGCTTGAGTCATTGAAGATAAACATCACATACCTACTGAGGTAATGATTGACTATAAAGGGAACTTGGAATGGGTAATAGGAGATAAGAGTTATTATTCACAGGCTTTAGAAGCTAAGTATATCTTATTCCTTGCTTTAGTCAAATATCTGAGGAAAGGGGCTGGGAAGGTGGCTCAGTGGTAGAGTGCTTGCCTTGCATGCCTGAGGCCCTGGGTTCGATTCCTCAGCACCACATAAGCAAAAAGAAAAAAGCCGGAAGTGGCGCTGTGGCTCAAGTGGTAGAGCGCTAACCTTGAGCTGAAGAGCTGAGGGACAGCGCCCAGGCCCAGAGTTCAGGCCCCATGACCGGACCCAAAAAAAGAAAAAAAAAATATCTGAGGAAATATATACACACTCACAGAACTGTAGACATATCCAAACATACTTATTTGTACGTATGTGCATCTGTACACACCATAGCTTCAATTTTCCTCTCTCTCCTCTTTAACCTTAGTTAACCTGTACAATGTTATTAGAGGTTAAGGTTAACCTTTATTTGTTTAGCCAACTCAATTACAGGCTAACAGAATTGGCTCTTTAGGAAAAAAAATGTTCAAATCAGGCTACTATTGAGTTTTCAAAAATAATCATTAACATAGTGGAATCATGAGATTGTCTTTCAGAGATTTGTTCAAACATTGTGAGCATTTTCTGTATTGCCACTTGGGGAAGAAGGTTGGAATGCCTTTATTTGTACAGAAAAGATGAATGTCTTTATTTTTATAGTAGAATCTCAGCATTGTTCTGCTGAACTGAAGAGTTTAAATATGAGTATATATGTACACCTGAATACTGACCAGGCCAGAGGGATATTATGCAACAAAGATGAATCTGTTTTATCTTTCTTTAAAAACATTTTAGTGTAAAGGTGATGTACAGAGGGATTACAGTTATGTAAGTCAGGTAATGAGAACATATCTGCTTAAACAATGCCACCCTCCTCCCTAATTTTCTCCCAGCTTTTTCCCTCCCTACCTCCCCTAAGTTGTATAGGCAGCACTGATACTCACTAGACACTATGTTGCAAATGAGCTATACAATGGTTTTATCTTTCAATAGCAAATATATCCCTTTTTGTTCTGGTTAGTGGCATGGGTTGGGAGACTCCCCAAAACCACCCTGACATTTTGCCTTCCTTGACTTGGGCTGTGTTATCAGAAGCATTATAGGGGTGAAGGGAAAATGGAAGATATTGGGGTTCCTGGGTTCCAGTGCGTGGCACCCTGACATGACTTCTCTCTGGTTTGAAGTGTTAGTCTTGTCACTGTCTCTGGGATGGGCAGTTATCCTAGATGGACATCATTCAAAGCAGCCCCAGTGAGCGTCCTACATGCTCAGGCCTGACTCCGTGCTCAGGGCGTTGCCTGCATTACAGATTCCATCCCCAGTCAGCCTCCTTCCGAGGGACTTGTGGCTTTCTGTGGTGCAGGACGTGTAGGGTAAGCTTCTATTTTCTTTCTTTTTGCTTTTTTGTCAGTTGTGGGGCTTGAACTCTGGGCCTGGGCGCTGTCCTTCAGCTCTTCAGCCAAGGCTAGCGCTCTACCACTTGAGTTACAGCACCAATCCCTAAGCTGCTATTTTCAATGATCCCAACCTTATCCCCTTGTTCCATAATCCACTGTTCTCTTTCTGCTCTGTACTTGTGTAGTAGTAAGTTGGTAATTCTTGGTGATGTGGCTTCCACATCTTGCCTGAAACTTGACTAACACTCACAGATATCATTGTTGTCATTCTCCAGGGAGGAAATGGAAGTGCACCTGCTCCTAGTCCCAGAGAGGAAAAGCATCAGGGAAACAACTTAGATCTCCATCAGGCTTTAGCTCTTCTCTCTAAAATCTACCAGTGTGCATGGCGTTCCTCACCAGCAGTCATGGCTTTCTCTCCTTTCTAGACTAGAGCCTTTTCCATTATCTTCTCCAACTTTTAATGTATCTTTCATGTTTTTCCCTGTGGCATTCTGAGTTATGTTCTCATTTGTATCTTCTATTGCTGTTCAATGGGGCTGGCTAAGCCATGGTTTCATGAGACTTTTGGAAAAACGTCAGGAAATATATTCCTCACTTCTGTTTCTGTCTGGTGATTGCCTTAGACCAGAGTACTGCTTTCTTCATTGCAATCAGTAGCCATGTGGACTCTGTTGGTCATCTAATGGTTCTCCTGTCCGGAATTTTTACCCAGTTCTAATATGGATTTGTGGATTCGTACTTGGTATGTCTCCTTCACAAAAAGCAACTTCCTCTAAGTGAAATTTTCTTCTTTGCTGTTTTCCCAAATACATGCCTGGCATATACCGGCTCTTGATATATATTTGTGGAAATACTAAATATTGGCCGTTTCTTTCTTGATTTTGCACTTATTCATGTCTGGGATTTCATGTGCTTCATTTTTATTAGAGTCCATGAATTCACGACTTCACAAAATAAGCTGGCATAGACCAGCCTCCAGGATATCACCAGTCTGGGACCACATTTTAACTTAGTTTAGTACTTTAAATTGATAATATAAATTTAATCCTCACACGCACACATGAGCCTGAGAGCAGAGCTATGGGAAAAATAATTTCAGAAGCCGTTTTTCTTTTCTTCTACATAAGTGGCCAAGTCAAGATAGAAAAGAGTGGGCAAAGTCCTGGCTCTATATATTTGGGGTTCTACCTCATGGTCTTTCAACCCCATCTCCCTTTTCCCTTTCACATAATCAAACATTGCATTGAATAATAGTGGAGGTAGTGGCCATCTTTTTCTCATTTCTGGCTTTAGTAAGAATATGTCTGGGGCTTTTTTCCCATTTAGTATATTGTTAGCTATAGATTTGTCATAAATGGCATTTATTATGTAGAGGTACATTCATTTCTAGTTTCTTAAAGGATTCTTTTATCATTAAGGAATGTTGAATTTTGTCAGTGGTTCATTTGACATCAATGGAGGTAGTTCTGAGTTTTGTTCATTGTTCTACTTACATGCTGTATTGCTCTCCAATGCATTGCATGTGTTGGACCATATTTATATCCCTAGAATGAAAACTATCCTGACAACATGCGTCATCTTTTTAATGTGTGGTTAAATTATGTTTTCAAGTATTTTGTTATGGATTTTGCATCTATATTTGTCAAGGAAATTAATCTAAGTTTTTATTTTTTGCTGGATTTGCCTTTATGTGTGACTGTTCACTTCTCTTCAATATACTTAATGATTTAACTACCTTACACTTTAGGATGACTTTCTTAGTGAGCTTTTCTTTTGGATGTCTTAAAAACTTCCTGACCATCTCTTTCTCAAGATATTCAACATTTTTCTCCTACTATTTCATTGAATACATTTCATATTTCTTCAGCTTTCAGCCCTTCTCTTTCTATGACCATCATTCAAAAGTTAATCTTTTCCTGGTGTCCCAGAGGTCTTGCATGTTGTTTGTATGTTTTCCCCCCTTGTATTTTTATGGGAATGTCCCAATACCTGTCTTTCTCATTTCAGCTGCTTATTTATATGTTCTTTGAATTTACTCAAGGATTTATTTTATCCTATCTATTTTCATTGATCATTTTTACCATCATGATTGTCATCTCTTCCGCTAGGATTTCATTCACTTAATTTTCATTAGATTCCATTCTTAAGGAATTGCTGCCATTTGTTGGGATCATATTGCTTTGTTGGAATCTTTGCTTGTTTTTCCTATTTCTTGTGTTTCTACACTGAGATTTGTGCATCTGAGGCCAAATCAATAGCTGAGAGTGTTCATCAATTGTAGACTTTGAGTTCAAGGTTTCTCCATGTTCAGGCAAGTCTGTGTCATTAAGGTTCAGCATTATAGAACAGGGCTGTTTTTTTGTAGGTTTTTTGTGGGTTTTTAACCAATGAACTGTGTGTATAGCTCAGTAACTAAGCATTTGCTCATATGCTCAAGGACTGGGCCTTATCCTCAGCACTGTTCAGCTAGGGGAAAGTTAACTGTGGTCCCTGCTAGTTCTTGGTCTACAGGATGGTGTTACATGTGCTTTGAGTGGAGCTGGTGATGATCAGTTGTCTACTTCTGTGGTGCTTTCACTTTAGAAGCTTCCCTTCCTTGTGCACTTACAGCTATCACTGGCCTCTGTCAGCTTCTCAGGCTGCAGGCCATGGAAGTCCTCCCTCGCTCCATAGGTCCTCCACCTTGTGCCCCCAGGAGCAGGAAGAGCTCCCATCTTGAGATGTCTCCTGAAGGCAGCAGATGCATCAGATAGTGTGTATAAGTGTGTGTGTGTGCGTGCGCCCACGTGCGCACATGTACGCACATGCACACATGCACGTGGTGCACTCACGCATGTATGCTCATATACACAGGCGGGGGCGGTGGATAGAGCCTGAGTTCTGGTTTGGTGCTTTAAATCTGAGGGATTTATCTGCTGATTGTTCTCAGTGCTTTCGGACCCTGACCAGAAGTCCAAGCCTCAGTGGGAAGTGACCAAGGAAATCTTGAGGATTCAAGGCCCAGTGTTTGGAGCTCTCAGCCATGCAGCACACTCTCAGTGTTTGCCTTTGTGCAGTGCTGTCCCAGTCACAGGCTCAATGCTGGGTTTCCATCGTTATCCTTGCTTTTCACCATTAACCGCTTCTCACTAGAGAGGACAACCCAACTAGCAACTATTGCCTGAACTTGCCTATGCGTGAACATCTTACCATCTCCCTCTCCTCAACCACCCCTCAGAGCTGTATTCCACCTGGACCTTGTGGCCAAGTGACTCAGACTCACTGAGCAATGACTATTCCTTGTTTTTAACTCCCCTGAGTAGCTTCTCTCAAACAATACCCTTCCCCTCATCGAGATGCTGTCTGACTATGGCTCTCTGAGATGAGGGAATAATAATTTGTCTAATGGTAGCTTATTGTTTCCACACTTGGTTGAAGCTTTGGAAAATGTACACTTGTCCCACAAAAGGTCTTCCAGTCTGCTTCAAATGTTTACTGTGTGGTGGACACGTTAGCCAAGGCTGGAACCACAGGTGCCTTCCTACTTACTCTCACACCTTTCTGTCTCTCCATTAATTTCAGCTGTCCAGCCCTTTTATTTTCAGAGCTCCCAGTATTCTTCCTCTCTTTTCCTATTCAGAATATAAGCTCTCATTTGTTATCATAACTCTACTTATTCATGGAGTCAAATGGACAAAATCTCTTAGGAAAAATTTTAGGCTAAATGGAGGGTCAAAAGGCGACAAAATGCAGCAATGGTACTCTCTGAACTCTATGTTGAAAATGAACTACACAACTTACTGATGAGTTTGGGAGGGGAAAAGTGGGAGAGAGCAAGGGAAGGAGTGATATTGTTTAAAAAGAAATAGGCTAATTATCTGACTTATATAGCTATAACCCCTCTGTACATCACCTTTATAATAACAATTAAGACATTTAAACAGAGGAGGCTGTAACCCCTCTGCACATCACCTTTATAATAACAATTAAGACATTTAAACCAAAATCAAATACAGTGACAACAGAGGATTTTGAATATACATTTTTCTAACTTGTGGAGGGGAAGGGGAATAACAAAATGCTGAAACAAAGACACAGGAAGCAACAATGATGCTCACAAGATACTATGTTGGAAATGATCTTTACAGCGGGGAGGGAAAGGATAGTAGGAAAGAATAAAGGAGGGGCTAATATTTGACAAGAAATGTACTCATTACCTTACTCATGTGACTGTAACCCCTCTGTGTAGCATCTTTACCATAAAATAAAATTTAAAAAACATTTAAACCATTTTTAGGGTATAATTTGAATTCTTTCTCTTCTGGGAAATGTTTTAATGATGTACCTTATTGCAGTTTTTGTTCCTGTTATTTTGGACTATGTGGTAAGCTCTTTCCAGTATTAAAATACACATTAATTTTAGTAAATATCTATTTTCCCCTCTTAGAAATCTCTCACTTTTTCTCTGCTTTCTCCTTCATGAATCTGTGCAAAATGATTATGAAAACTCCCACGATTCCCTAAAATTCTAATCTTATCTGTACAATTTTTCATCTCTTTAGCTTTCTCTACTTTTGGAAATTATCTTTAGCCTTATTTCTCAGTGATTTTACTGGATGTTTTCCAATTGCTGCTATGATGGCTTCATTTCCAAAGAATTTTATTCTCTGAAAGTTTATATTTTACCACTTCCTGGTCTTAGTCCACATGTGGACAAGAATAAGATTGTCTTTGATCATGGTCTTCTTATTCCTTGCTGCTAGAGGCTTTAAACTGCCTGCTGTCCTTCATTTAGATTCAAGGTTGATCTGGAAGTCTAAGGTAAAGCCCTGCATACCTGTGCACCATTGACTGGTGTTCTCTATTGCCAATGGATCTTGTTGACCATGGTAATTTCCCTACCAGTCCATCAAGTGATACCTTGGAATGGAATTTTACCTTGCTCCTTTATTTCTTTGGCCCCAAACCCTATAATCTCCTGCTAAGGAAAAAAAAAAAAACCCTGGCTGCCAGTATTCTATGAGAAAGGAAGGGTAGGAAAAGATGATCCTGTTTATCCTGACTTTCATACAATTCCAATATCTTTAAAGTACCTCGCACCTTCCCTTGAGTGTACGTGACACCATCTTTTCCAGTGGAAAAAATCTATGTCCTCTTGTCTCTTTCATTGTACAGCCTTTCTAGCAATTCCTTTATTTTATCCTCATCAATGTCCCAGTACAAAAGGTTCCTGGCGCCTCCAAGGTATGATTCTTGCTCTGGATCTTGTTCTCAGCTGGTGCTGACTGTGGTAAGCTCTTCACTTGGGGGATTTACTCCTCTACTGTAGCTGGGCTTAGTTCTGGAGAGCCTATGTGATTCCGTATTTCCTTCACCACGTGCTTTGGAAGAAGTACTTAAGTGCGCACAGCGGGATGCAGGAAGATAAGGCTCCAGCACACCATTGGCTGCATGGAGCTAATTAGTTGATATTCAGGGGTAAGAGTCCTTAAACGTTAACATGATTTAAAAATCATCTCACTATTGAGCTATATTCTTCAAGATAGTAGCTCTTCATGTTCATGTTTGCTTTAAAGGAATGCGGCGCCTACAGTTCTGAGCACCAAATCCGACCCAGAAACTCTCCAGTGGTTCCACATTCATTCCTGGCCTGTGGGCCGCTTTGTGATTCCTCTGATAGTTAATGAGTTTCCGAATGTGCTGATACAAGATGTGGGATTTCTTTTTGTAACACTTCATCGGGTGTTTGGGACAAGTCTACAGGAAAGAAATTAATTATCTCTGCAGCTTATGCTACTTTCAAAGAGCACTTTAGAAAGACTATTTAATTCCTCTCCTTGGTAAATTACGGGAAGCTTTTAAAGAATAGTGAGTCAACTGAGCTGGAAAGTAGAACTCCTTTGTACAAATCATATTTTTTTCCCAAAGAACACCTGCATCGGGTCAGCCCTTTGCAAGTTCACCAGCGAATTACCTTCCAGACCTTTGATGGTGTGTGTATTCTTCATCTTTCCCAGCACAGAAACATGTTGTTGTTTTTCACACATCCAAAAACCGTCCAAAGAATAAGAAATTACAATGCATGTGCTATTGTGTTTTTAACGAAATATTTATCTATTTAGTACTTATGAATGTATTGATAATGTTATTAACTGTACAAAGGGGTTTGTTGTGATATTTTAATACATGCATAACATACTCTGATCAAATGTGTGCCTTTGATACTCTTTCTTATCCTTCACTTGTCATTTGATAGTAACTTTTAGGGACTGGAGACATGGCTCAAATGGCATAGCACCAGCAATGAGTTAAAAAGCTAAGTGAGAGCACAGAGATGCCCTGAGCTCAAGCCACAGCACTGACACTCAATACATAATAAATGAAGAAAACAAAACCATTTTAATGGCTTCACTATCTTACCTCATATATATGCATGGCTTACTTTAATCATATTCACACATGTGTGTGCATGCACACACACATGCACGCACACACATGTTCTTCTTTTACCTCACTCTCCTGCTAATCCCCTCCCCCAAAGGTGAACTGTAGCTCATGTTTCTAGGCCTAGCGTTTGCATAGGAGAGGACATGTGATGGTTGTCTTTCCCAGTCTGTCTCAGTTTACTGAGTGGTGGTTTCCAGTTCTGAAATGGACGCCTTCCTCATCCATCCTTCCCGTTCCATCCAGTCCTTCCTCCCAATCCCAGTGGACGTTTGTTGGATGCCAGCAAAGCACCGTCTCTGACTTTCTGGGAGTTCTTGGTGCATCCTCAGCCAGGTCTCCTTGCCTCAGGTCTCCTTGCCTGAGTTTCAAACCTTCATCACACTTCTTGTCTCAGTGAGAATTCTCACTTCCTTCCCCTTCGATCCAGTTTCATTTTATGTTTCTTAATGGCTTTTTTTTAACTCTTAGTGACTGGAAAGTCATAGCCCACATTTTCCAGATCTTTTTGGTAAGGAAATTTGGATTTTCACCACAGCTTCTTCTCAGCTATTTCTCTTTCTCACCTCTGTATCTCATCTGTCGGTGCATTCTGGATCTGACACCTTGTTTTCCTGGTGGTCTTGACCGCATCCCTGCTTCCCTGGTCCTCCCCTGCAGCTGACTGCCACCTAAACACTAACAGCTCTCCCGAGAATTTGAAGCAAGTCCTGCTCCTCAGCTGACTCTCTGGATGGATTTATTTCTCTTCTCTAGAAGAAGCCAAGGTTCTTACTGGGCTTGTGGTGCTACACTTTCTGACCACTTGCTCAATCCTTATTACTACCCTACCTGCTTTTCCATTCCAAGTTGGCTAGGTTCCTGTCTTCCCCTAAATCAGGTACCCTCCTACCTCAGGGGTATTGCACATGCTTTCTCTTTATCAGGCACATTGTTTTCCAGATAACCACCAACCATTTTCCTTCTCTTTCAAAAGGTGTGTTCACTTACTCAATGAAGACTTCTCCAAGAAGTCTATGCAAAATTATAACCTGCTAGCATATCTCTTTTATTCTAAATTATTTTTTAATACAGGTTTCTTGGGTGCATATTTTTTGTTAATTTCTGTCTCTCCTTTATCTTCAACAATGACAGACACACAAGTGATAATCAACAAATGCTTTCTTGACTAAAGAGATTAATTTGCTTTAGTGTCCAAATTTCCCATTTGATTATTGCAGGCTCCATGATAGGCACATGCCAATCTTCCTTCAGTTCTTTGCAACAGTCGAGTCTCTATTCTGTAGCTGGTGCTCTTTTTTTTTTTTTTTTAATGTTGAGAGAAACAGTTCTAATCTGAGTTAACTGTATGTTCCATTTAAATTGAAATATCTAAGGGCTGTTAGTTTGTCTTTGTGTATGTTTTAATTCCCTATCTCAGAAACATCAGTAATTTCACTTCAAATAAAATCACCACTAACATTGGTAGGATATAATCTCCTTGCAATGCAAGTTGTGCAGCACTTTATATGCCTTTTAAATTTTAATTCTCTCAAATCCCATGGAACAAGAAGCATTGTGAGCACCCTTTAATAGATTAAAATGCAGAGACATCGAAACATGGTAATTTCTCCCATAGTCCTTCAAAAGTGGCAAGTCCTAAGAGTTAGACATAAATTATGTAGTATAAATGCCCAAATCAAAATGCTTCCTTTACTTCTTTGTCATCTGTATTCTGGATATTTTTAGAAAAAGATAATTGCTTCCAAATAGTCAGGTGCATTGTTTTTAAGCATTAATTAATTTCCTAGACAAAGGGAGGAGAAGTCATTGGACTTGTAGGCTTTGTATTACATGTTAGAAAATTAAAGCTAAGCAAAACCAGGAAATAAATAAATAATCCCAATGTTGGGAGACTATACAAGAAAGTTAAACGGTTAAAGTGTTCTACTAGCAACTTTAGATTATATGGTGTTGTTACTGTCTCTGAAGGGTCATTTAACTTGATGTTCATAAACCTAAAGGATCAATGATGTATGTCAAGATAGGACTTTACAAGCAAAGAAAGAGTTGGTGCAAAAGTCCTAATGCTGGAGTTACTATGACTTGCTTAATAGTCAGAGCTAGGCTTGCTTAGCGGGAAGGTGTCAAGGAAGGCGATCAGGAGTAAGAAGAAACAATGGTGGGAGATGAATAGGAATCAGCTGACACAGACGTAGTAAGGACAAGCAAGGGCCCAGACTTGATTGGACGTGTTCCCAGTGGACTTTAGAGGATAAGAAGTAGGAAGAGACCCATTTGGACACTATTGCAGTCATCCTGCAGAGAGACACATAGTTGGGACCATGACAGAAGCAGAAAAGATGGGGGAGGGGCAAATGAGGACCTGTTCCGGAAGCTGGGCGACAGAAATTGTGGAGAGTTCAAACTGGAGATTGTGTAAAGTGGGGAAAGACCGTGATCAGCTAGTTCCTTGTCTGACTGGGTGGTCAGTGGAGGTGTTCTTGGGACGATAAGGACCAGGGGGAGGAGAAGCTTTGGGGTAGGGAGAAATCCTGAGCTCAGGGAGTGAGAGGTTTGTGGAGGTTTTAGGTCTGCACTAGCAGTGCACATGTGTGGAATCACACTTCCCCTCTGGCCTCGATATCCATAGGGAAGCGGTTCCAGGATCACAGCAGATGCTAAAACCCTTAGGTGCTCGTAGCCCTTGCATATGGTGGCGGTGGTGGTGTAGTACTTCCATGCATACATCCTTCTGTATATCTTAAGTCACCTCCAGAGTACTCACAGCATCTAATACAATAGAAATACTATGCAATTCGTTGTTACGTTGTATTTTCCAGGGAATAATGATAAGAGAGTATTGGCAATGACAGTAATGAGAAGAAATGTTCTGTTCATACGTGACCGGTTACATTGGTGGATGCACAACCTGCCAATTCAAAGGGCCAGCTGTCTTTCATGCAACTTCCCTCATGACTCATCTCTCTTCTCCCTCATGTCCTGCAGCCTGGGTGGATGACCAAGGTGTCATTGATATCCTTGGCTGCTGTTATCCAATAGTATTGTCAAGTAGGAAATGCCAGAATAAAGTGGAAGATGGCTGGACGTAGGGTGTACCATATTCTGACATCTCCCTGTGTGGCAGTAAGGTTTATTGTCTCTATCTCCGCAGACCACAGCTCCGGGCTGGTGGTTGTGTGCACATGCTAAGAAGTCCACTTTCTTCTCTGGTCTGTCCTCCTGTTACAGACGTGTAGAGGCCTCTGTTATTGCCTGCTCTGGTTATTGTCTTGTCTTTTGTCCTCAGTCACAATGACAAGCTTGGAGATGTCTGACCTTCATGGCACGGAATGTGCCTGTGGCTTACATAATTCATATGGTTAGAGGAAGAATCTACTGATTGATCAGAACTAGTGTTATTGTGGCTTCTCTGAACTTTGCCTACAATTTGTAAATTTCTCCCTTATTAAACCTGGGCTACAGTATATTATATTCATAAATGGCTGTGTTAAATGGAAGCCCCTTTGTACAACTATCCAAAGATAAAAAGAATAAAAGGTTTGTATTAGTTCCTGTTTCTTTTCATATAAATAATTTTAAAATACAGGTACAACTCAAGCTTCCAATGGTTCTATTTCCCTAATGATATAACAGTATCCTCTTCAAAGAAAAATATCTCTGTTATGAGTCTTAGTCATTTTCCATTCTTAAAGCTGAGTATCTTTACCATGAAAATATTCAAACCAACATTGTTGCTCGTTACTTCAAAATTTAATTAAATAGCACATATGGGGGGGAAATACCCTATGATACAGACATTGATACTGTGAATTATTTGATGGGCTTATGCCAGGCCCTGAATAACATAAAAATAAACTGGAAATTCGCCAGATGCTCAGAGAGAAGACTGGGGAATAATAGCGAGGGTTAGAGGCTAAAGTTCAAGGTTTGGAGGTCACTTGTTGATCAGTGCTGCTGAGGATCACAAGACTAGGTTAACTCGTGCAGAAGATTTCCCCGGACCCTCAAGGACCGTGTCTTGTGGAGCTCTTCGTTTTTCCTGCATCTGGGCAAGGCTCACCTGGACCACGTCCTCTTCCTCACCCGCCCAGCCTGCTGCCACCAAGACAGTGAAACGCTATTATCCGTTCCCCTTCCTCTTCCAGACTTCCATTTCAAGCTGGACTTTACCAAAGTCCTTCTCTCTTTCATTTGCTCCTCCTGAAGCCTGCTCACTCACAGGAGCAGCCACAAGTGGCGTAGGGCTTTCCTCCACTTCCTGTTATACAGCGTGTTGTTGTTGTGGGCCATTTATTGACAAGTCTTCCATATATAACACAGAGTGCACAGGCCATCCACCAAGACTTCCATGAAAGCCCCGCCCTGGAGGTCAGTTACTCAGCAAAGCCTGCTGATGGATTCGGTTGCGACAGAATCAGGTGTGAGCTGACAGGCAGGCAATTAATGTTTTACACAGAGGTATTTTGGGTATTAATAACACAGGGAAACATAAAAGGCAGCTAGAAATCCTCAGAGCTCCACTGAAAAGAGAATGGGCTCCACTGAAAAGAGAATGGCTGAGAGTGATTCCAAGAGGGGTGAAAAGTAGCTACTGGGGGCTCAGGATTAATTACATGAGATCTATCTCTCTCATTACCACAGGAAGTGGTAGCTGCTAGTCTTTAATTGGAGCGGTTGTTATTTAATTTCTTTTACATTCTGAAGAGCAATTAACAGAGTGAAGAGAGGCAGACTTTTAACATTTCCAAGCTTTCTCTCAGTTTCCCAGAGCCTCCTGCTCCATGGATTTCCAGCATAATTTTTCCTTTGCTTCCTCCAGGATGGGACCTTGGATTCTAACAGTGGATACTAACTGTTCCCTGTCTCTGCATTTCTCAATAACTTCTTAGAACTGCAACATCTACTTGGGTATTACCCACATGTTATGCAGCCTCCTCATCATTTTGGGGGTTCCTTCGACTTGCAGTTTGAAGTCACCTGAAGTGGGCCCTGAGATTAAAAAGAATGCATCTGGTCCCCCTCCGGAGAACAACCTAACCCACCCTTGATTGTTCAGTTAAAGACTGGCTGATAAAGTAGATAGGTTGTAATCTGCTCAACTGGCAATACCACCCACTTACTGTAAACCCCGCCTTTTGCCCACCAAATTGGCACACCAATTCAAACCAAAATGATAGGATAGTTTAAACAACTAGTATAAGACAGACTGTAACTCCATTGGTCACCTGCGCGTGGCCAGGCTTGACCACATGGATTTTGCCTTTAAAAACCCCAGCTTGTGGGCCGTGGGGGTGGCAGTATCAGCTCTGGAGCCTGTGCTGAGGCCTGTGTAGGAACCTTCTCAATAATGTTGCTTCTTTGTTAACAACATAGTTGCGGTGGGCTCTGTCTCTCCAGATCACCAGGTGGGCTTGCCTGCCTGAGTAGCTGTCTTCCTACTACATCACCCATGAAATTTTTATTTGTCTTCTACATTGTACCTGTAGATACAACTGTCGTTTATGACAGCTGCAAAAGTCCTTTACTATGATCCTTATGGTCCCCCAATTTTTAGTCCCTTGTCTGCCCAGAAAATCTATAACTCTAAAAGATCAGAGACTGAGAGTATCTCAGAGATTTTTCTATGAGAAAAATTCCTGGTGGCGAACCAGAAAAATTGGATTGAGAGCAAAAGGTAGGCAGCTTAGAAATACTGAGCTTAGTGGCCAAAACCTGCATCGCCAAGTGATTTTCTCATTTCCCAACTGAGCTTCCTTCCCCTGGGTAAGAATGCCCATGGGTGAAACAGCACTGCACAGAGTTAGCAGAGCTTCGCAAACCCTCGTGTTCCCACAGTTCTCAGAGAGACCTTGGTAAAATTCAGATTCTGGCTCAGTGGACTCAGGTGAAGCTATTATGGCAAGCAAGCTGAAGTAGCTGGACTGCACAGAGATCATTTTCTGCTCAGCAAAGATTTAGAAAAGTGTCTGTGAGTATTATTACAGAGGGCATTTGCTCATTTCTCTACTTCCTTCCAGAATCTCCCCTTCCTCTTGTGACTTTAGCCAGCCTCCCATCTCTTACCTCACATACTGCCAATCCAATCCAGGCTTCTCAGTTATAGCTCCTCCCTGGGCCACGCCCCAGTCCAGGCGTGAGACTGGGATCCAGGTGTGAGACTGGGATTTTTGGGTTTGTGCTGGCCAAGCCATATATTCTACCCCTGAGCATATGGATTATAAGATAAATGGGCATTTGACATGTCATGAGGAGCAGAGATATCTGCTCACGTCTATTGGTATTGTTTGTAGCAAACGATCTTTGTTTTACTGGACACAGAGAACTTATAAAATAGAAAAGTCATATGGGCCAACAGAAAGGTTGAATGTAAACCTACAGCAAGGTAGCCATGACAGTCTTTTAATGCTGTGTTCCTGAGAACAAATCTGGGACATACAGATGTTGCTGTAAGGAGGAAGAAAGTGACTGCAGCCTGATAATGAACACCTGGATCCTTGGCTAGGCCGATAGGCCTTCCCATTTCACGACCCAAGAAAATCCTTGTTTTTGTCTTGAATTGAATTCAATCAGGAGAGTCTTATAGTTCCTGTCTTATAAGGAGATAAAATAGTTACCAGAATAGTTACCAGTTATCTTCTGAAAAGAAGAATCCAAGAGACAGTCCTTGAGTCCCACATAGAAAGTGTGCTCCATACTTGTTCTAACTTCTTCCTAGAGCTGGGACATGTAAACCCACGCTGGGGTTCAAACCCTGCCTTTGTCTCTAGCTAGCTGCTTTTCCTGGACAATTAACTCCACATGCTCAGAACCTCCTCTGCTCCATCTGCAGAATGAGAGCAGGGGTGCGTGCTCACCAGCTCCTGTACAGTGACATCAGGCATCTGACTGCGCTCAGGGGATATTCTGCCACAGTGTCTTCCTCTTACCACCTCATTATCTAAGTTTTCAATTTTCTCCCCCATTTCCCCTTCTGACTTAACCCAATCTGACTGGTAATTCCCTTTGCTTTCTTTGCAGGCTTTAAAAAAATTATTATTATTTTTCCCCTAGCTCTGATGCCTGCCAGAGACCCCTGCACGGTTTCCTGTCCCTCTCTGAAGATCATTTATTCAGTCAAAAATGTTGGGGTCCCTGCCATCATTATGCTCAGTTACACATTCCAACTCAAAATGAACAGAGGTCATGTGAAACACGTGGGCACAGCAGGAGGTTAGAGAATGTGTTTCTCCACACAGAGCTATCACTATAGCTGTCTGTCTTTGGAACCTTCTAGAATTCTGTCCAGAAGGCATGCTGTATTGAGACCCTCCTGATACATCCACAGCACCCAAGGTGTCTGACTGGACAGGGGAAAATAGGAGCGGAGGCCTGAGAAGGGAGCAGTGTGTAATACGTAACCCCAGGGAAGCTCAGCCTTGTCAGCCTACCCTGCCAGCGCTGTGACAGACACTGACAGGTGGTGACCAAGGGAGTAAGCCCTCCAGTTATCTCACCTGCTTTTCCTGTTTTTTGTTTGTTTTCCATTTTATCTTGGGAAGATGACACACAAGGATGTCGCTCATGTGCTTAAGGGGCAGTCGCTGGCTGAGTAAAACTGTCCTCCACAGTAACGTCATAGAGAGCTTTGCAGCTCTTCTCCTGCCAAAATGCAGCTAAAGCCCCATGTGAGGCACCTGCCAGGAGTCTGCCCAGCCCTCTCCTCTATGTCCTCTTTGAAATAAGATGCAGTAACTCTGGGAGAAGTCCTCATAGGTGTTTTAGGATGAAGGAGAAACCAAAAGGGACAACATGAAGCAAGGTTGAGAGGTTGTCAGAGTAGGCATGAAGATCCCCAAGGACAAAGTCCTCGTGTTCCTTCTCCTCCCTGTAATTAGCTGTGAAATATAAATTATATCCCGTGGCTCCCCTGCTTTAAGCCCTCCAATGCTCTCCCTCCATCATGGAGACAAATTCTAATTCTGTACACTTTCCTGCCTGTCTTTCCAATGGAATTGAATACGTCCCTTTGGCTCCCGGAGCTGGCACCTCAGATCTTCGCATGTATACATCCCTGCATCATCTCTCTCTGTTCTACACGACCCCTTGCCTCCCTTCTGCTGGAGAATTACACTTCTGACATCTTTCAAAATGGCTCCTCTGATCAAAGCTATGTAACAGAACCTCCCTTTCTCCCTGTCAGGTGTCTCTGTTGAATCTCCCAATCAGGTAAGGGCTGCCACCTTTGCTAGTAATCTTGTTTATTCACTCTCCGTACCTCATGGGTCCTACTGTCTAAGAGAAGCTCAATAGGTAACACCAGTGATGGATTGAGCTGTTGATTGGTCTTCCATGAATTACTTAATCCCTCTGGTCTCAGCTTCCACATTTCAAAACTGAAGACATTAGATAAGATGGTTAACAAAAGAGGAAGTAACAGTGCTCGATAGGAAATGTGCTCATTACCTTACTCCTGTAACTGTAACCCCTCTGTACACTATTTTTACAATAAAAAACATAAAAAGATGGTTCTTCAGTATATAAATTCTCCACGTGACGAATTTGTGACTTAAAATTGGGACTAAAGAAAGGATCGTTTAAAGGGTAAGACACAATTGGCTTTTGTGGTGCACAAGATCTGATTAATGATGAGAAAACAATGAAGAAGAATGAGTTAAGATGTTAAAGAAAACCCAATAAACAGTGAGAGGCTGTCCATGAATTCAGTCTGCAGAGAAGGAAAATGTCAGTCTGAGAAAGGTCGGAGTCTAGAAGACTTTAAGAGAGAATAGGTATCTGGGTTGGATGTTGGGATATATGAGCTATTTTCATTTATGAGATAATTCTATTAGATATGTTTTTATTTTAATTATTTTATGATAATCCCTACTTTATCTCTGAACAGTGCAAGCACTGTAATGAAGAAATGGAGAACCTAGGATTTGAACTCACAAAAAGTTTCAAACAAAACTGGGATACCCACTTAAATTTGAATTTCAAGTGAAAAGATATCATGAAGAGGAGAAAAGGAAGAAAATATATACAGGTACTTAAGGTATATCCTATAGAATTAAGAAGATTTAGGGAAGGGGGTGAGCCAGGAGGGAATGGGTAAGAATGTTGAAAGGGGTGACAGAGATCAAGATATCATGCATCCATAAACTGCTTTGATGAATGGAAACTCCTTTGTATTAAGATAATAATAATTTGAAAAACCATTTTAGTAAAAGTTCATTCTGTGCAATATTTGGGTTCCTTGTGTGGAAATAATTATTGGTTGTTTAAAATGCGAATTTAACTAAGCATCTACGTTTTTATTTCCGAAATGGAGCAGTCCTAACCAGAGGCTAGCAGATAGCCATGATGCAACTCCCTGAGGTTCGAATTCCAGCCCAGGAGGGGGTGGGGCTTTACCAGAGTAAGGAAAGTTTTGAATCTCTGGTTGCCTTTTAAGTTATGATGATTAATTTTACAGATGTCTATGCATTTATAGATGTCTGGACATCTTCCTACATTATTCTTTTACTTGCTACTTGTTGTTTCCTGGTGATTACTATTTGCAGATTCATACTCCCCAGTACCTTAGTTCTAGGGCCTCTCTCACATGGTCACCTTTCAACTAAGTGACTTCCTGGTATTCCATAACTGTTTACCATCCACGAGTCAAATTTATATCCAGCCAAGCAACACACATCTGTCATTGACATTGGAGTCCACTTAGAATTTTCATTGAAGTGGTGATTTCTAGATGCCTACATGCCCAGAACTTTCTACAATGTCTCAGCTCAGCATTTCCATACTCTGGCTTCATCTGTCTTCATCCGTTCAATTGGAGAGCTCAGGTAAGTCATATCCGCTTGACTCGAGGAAGTAGTGGACCTGGCTTCTCTCCTGCTGCCTCCTGAGGGCTTTCCATAGCTGGTTCCCCACACTGAGCCCGCACCTGACCCGAGCTCCCTGCCCCACCCTCTTGTAGCTGGAACTATCCTGTGCTTGTCTTTCCTCGCGGTTGTAGGTTCTATGAGGAAGTGGCTGTTCTTGTTTACTGATGTGGCAGCCCAGTGTCTGGTACACAAGAGCTGTTCATAAATATATGCAGAACAAATCAAAGTACGGCTACTCAGACACACAAATAAGGCCTTCAGGAAGGCAAAGAGGCCTGAGAAAGTTGGCAAGCATTGAAGATCCCCCGTGTCCCTGCACATCTGGTTCTGATTCAGGCATCCAACTGAGAATCTCCCAGGAAGCCTTTCAGAGGCCTTACCCCTCCCTGGCCGGCATCGCCGACTCCACATGGCCAATCTCCCAAGATCCAGAAGGGCTCCTCGGTGTGCATCTCCACTCACACTGAGTTTGGAACAGGAATGGTAATGACTCCCACAAACCCAATAGCAAATGGATCTCCTACTGCTGGGAACATACTGTGAGTCATTCAAGGTCTGTCATGATGGTGTCTGTCATACCTGGCCCCTGGGGCCTCTAAGTGCAGGGTGTCATTTCCTCTGACCCCCGGGAGGTGGCCATGCCATTGCGTAACGTGTCTTGTGTTCTGGAATCTAAGACTCCAAACGGCCAGGGCTACATCTACGTCTAACATAGCCTAGAAACGCCTGCCTCCGTCATCTGTCCCATTGTGTCAGGATCTGTTTGTGTGTCCATTCTGTGTGTATAGGTGTGAGTGTGTAAGGCTGGGTATAATTAGCTGTTACAACTTTTGTTTTCATGACAATCATAGGAAGGAACTACAATTATTTTCATCCCTATTTGACAGAAGAAAAAGCGGAGACACAGCGGTTAACTTGTCTAGTGTCACCCTATGAATTCAGGGCAGACTGACAAAGCTGAACTTGTGGCTGGTTTCAAAGGCTTTACAAGGGTGTCCAAAAGATGAAATTCCCCACAATTCTTGTGAGAGTTATTTATTATGAACCTACTCTTTTAGATAAAAATACTCAGATTCAGTGAGCTAATAAACTTAGATAATAATACTACATTAAAATAAGTTCATGGTTTGGGAAGGTGGCTCAGTGGTAGAGCGTTTGCCTTGCATGCATGAGGCCCTGGGTTGGATTCCTCAGCACCACATAAGCAAAAAGAAGAAAGCCGGAAGTGGTACTGTGGCTCAAGTGGTAGAGCACTAGCCTTGAGCTGAAGAGCTGAGGGACAGCGCCCAGGCCCAGAGTTTAGGCTCCACGACCAGACCAAAAAAAAAAAAATTAAAAAAAAATAAAATAAAATAAGTTCATCACATAAAACTAATTTGTAAGTCTGAATTGAGCCCAGATAGGTGTTATAACAAATCATGAGATCTCTGTGTCTCAAGTATAATAAACAAAATCAGTTCCACAAACATATTTTAAGTCTCTTGTCTGTGAAACAAGAGAGTATTTCTACTCAATGATCATAAGTGCTTCTTTTAGTTCCAATGTTCCTTTATTCATTGATAATCATGGATTCACTGAATGACAATCTTCATTCATTTCAGTGAATAAGCTTTTTAGCCTCTGTCATATGTAGCTAGAATATGCATGATCATGTATCACATGACTCAATTTTATTATGACACCAGGGTCAAGAAGGGGAAAATACCCAGCCTTGATGATGCATGCCTATAATTCCAGCACTCTGAAAGCTGAAACAGGAGTATCAGGAGCTCAGGGCAAGCCTGATCATTGACTTTAAAAAATTAAATTAAAAAACCCACAAATGATTCATACACTTACCTATCAGATAGGACATCTATGGGTACCAACTGTTTTCCTAGGTAATAAAGAAAAAGGGTAAACAAATGAAATAGACATAGACTTTTACAGAACTTGCTACCTGATAAGAAGCAGCAGGAAATAGACCAGAATCCATTTCAGGAGCCTTCTGTCTGTCAGGGCGAGGGCCTAAGGGAAGATTTTCTGTGAAAGGTTAACTGGATTGCTAAGCTTGCAAAGGTGAGAGCCAGGCCTGGAGCGAGGGAGGAGCAAAAGGACTGGCAGCTCTGTTCTAGGCCCTAAGAGTGTCTGGGCCTAGACCCAGTAGGCCAGAGGTGTTCAATGGCTGGAGGCTCCGCAGGGGAGCGGTAGCAGACCTGGGGACAGGAAATTGTTGAAGTTCACCTAGCAGCTAGCTGGGAGGGATATGTGACGATGGTGGCTGTGCACAGGTTGAACTGGTTAGGCCCTGCCATTTGTCATGTATCTCTTATGGATCCAAATGAGAAAGGCTCCTCTTCCCACCCTTCCTGGGTCTCCCTTAGGGACCTTCTGGGACCATGGCTGCAAGGCCAGCTCAGCTGCCAATTACTTGTACAATTTGGGGAACTCGCATAACCTCGATGATTTTCAGTTCTGTAAAACAAAGGCAAAACCATATCCACAAGATGCACATGGGGGGGGCACCAAAGGACCTGGGGGCTTGTGAGAAATACAGCCTCTCAGGCCCCAACCGACCCCTGCCACCTACCACTGATAGACTCTGATCAAGCTCTGAGTTGATCAGGGCATGAGTCAAGGTTAGAGCAGTGTTCTAATAGACTACTGGAAATGCAGTCCGCTGAGCCAGGATTGCCTGAGGGGTCCGAATGCCTTCAAATGCAGGTTTCTGTGTCTCCTGAATGGGAATTCGGTGGGAATCCCCTGGTATGGCCTTGGGACTGGACTTCAGTCATCCCCATGTGACTCTCAACGGGAAGAAAAGGAAGGAGGCCATATCTCCTGGGAATCTGCACACAGAGGCCTCAGTAATCCCTGTGGTCCAGGGCGGTGGGAGAAAAGAAGAGAAAATCAAAGCGGAAGGGGGGATCATTTCATAAACTACAAAGCCCACGTGAAAAGGTCAGGTCCTCTAGTGCTGTGCTGTGAAACTGAATGAAATCCATGTCTGGTCCAAGAATCCTTTAGTTATGGCAGATTAGGGTGGTGGGTGAGGGGACAAAGAGGCAGAAAGTGACGAATGAACAATGAGAGAGCACTGCTCAGGTTTGAGCAGCAGAAAGTGGGGTATGTGTGTGTGTGTGTGTGTGTGTGTGTGTGTGTGTGTGTGTGTGTGTGTGTGTGTGTGTAGAAATAGAAGAAAGACAGAGAAACACACAGGCAAAAAGCAGAGAAAGAGCAGAACTTCGCAGTCCTTGGGAAAGGAGAGTTCTATCAGTAGAATGCAGAGCATACATTGCCAGAAGGCCTCTTAGGTGTGAGGATATTTACATATAATTTGCTATCCTAGTAAGTATTCTATAAACATGTTCTAAAATGAACTTGTACTAGGTTGGAGGCACCATATCATAGAGAATCTGTTTTCTTCCGTGCTAACCAGAAGCATTGCCTTAGCAGATGGTTTCAAGCATGGCAAGTTTGCAGATTGTGGTTCCTAGACACCAACTTCCTCAAAGACAGACAACCCAAGGTGACCTCTGGGACCGGAAGCCACTCCCTGGGTGTCATTTCCATGTTCACGTCTGGGGTGGGGGTGCAGAAGCAGGGTTTTCAGCTTTCCATGTGATATAATCCCTGCTGCACAGTCCTGGTTCCAGGACTCTGGAACTCTAGATCTCTTCAGGGTCTTTCTAGGACTATCCTGGTCCGCTTCTCCTGCAAATGCACCCTGAGCAGCATCACTCTCTGGGCATTCACATGTCTGGGCACTCATGCCATGCACCTGAGTCTGCAGGAGTTCTGTGGCCACAGAGCTGGAGGGCAGCTTGTGAATGGAGTGTGTGTGAACACTAGTAGTGTCTGGCTGCAGGAAAGTCTTCCTGTGGAAATAGAATGCAAGAGAGGAAGAGCAATGTCCTCAGGGATACAGATGCAGTCCATAGTCTCTATGGGATTTCCTTCCTAAATTCCTTCTGGAGCTCTGAAACTCTCCCATCCTATCCTCATAATAGCAGCTGGCCTCTTTAGGACTGCCAAGACATAGAGAGCACAATTCTTAATAAGGGACCCTCTCCAGTCTCTATCAGTAACTTCAGCCATAGCACGCACCAGGTTGCAAAACCATCACTTACAGACAAGCAAACAAGCAAGCAAAAAACCCTATCTCATAAACAGGTGTCTGAGGAAAAAGCCATAAATTTAGAGCAAGATTCTCTATAGTTTTGTCTTTCTAGAAAGACAGTGCCTGAATCAGACAGCCCTGAACCGGAACTTTCCATGAATGGATCCATGAGTCATTTCATGCAAGTAGTCGAACATGCTCCCTTTCTGCTTCACAAACTTTTCAAGTATGAAATGGAAATCCAAGCAGATCAGATCCCATCTAGCATACTTGAGAGGTTTGAAATCTTGCTGCCTAATACCTAAATCAAAGTAGATAAAGTCAGTTTTGCTCTCCCATTGCTTTAGGCCTCCACCTACATGTTTTGGGACATAATATTGTTTTTCTTTCAAATCCTAGCCTATCCCAGCTCCCTTTGCAAAATCTTTACTTTTCAAGACTCATATCAAACTCTACCTTCTGTAGTGCTCTTCTTGTAAGCTTAAACACCAGCCTCACATTGCAAAGGTGTGTGTGTGTGGTGGGGGGGTGTGCTAAAGCCTATTGATCTGCACAAAACCTGATCAACTGCCTGCCCAGCCAGCGGGACATCATTCCAAAGTGATTAGCTGCGAGAGATTGTGCAATCAGGGCCTTTGGTGGAATGCCAGAGGCCCTGTATGTTAAAAACGCAGAATTAGGGTGCTGCGTTGAGAGGACCAAGTATTTTTCTGATTATTTCTCTTCTGTAATCTACACCAGCTAGGGGACCTGGAGGGTAACATGAACCTGCTGGGATTTTTGCTGCATGGAGACAGAAAAGAAGCCCCCCTCTGATCATTAGGTGCCTTCTGGATCTTGACCTGGGGGTGAAGGTCACATCTACTGACCATGCTCAAACATAGGTCACAGACACATCCCAGCCCTGTCTTTTGCACACCAAGAAACTAAGCAGAAGAGAAGCCAATTAAGATGCTGTGAAGCATCTTAATGCACATATCTACATGTCGATTTGCACACCTTGTGTGTGTACTGCTCATGATGTTGGACAGAAAGAGTGCTACACAGAAACACTATTGAATATAGTTCCTGGCCCCAAGATATTTCCGGATTTGTTAGGAAATAATTAGCGAGGATTCTAACAGGAAATATCGCAACAAGAGTTGAGACTTTGGCAAAAAGAAAAAAAATTCTCACACAAAATCTGGTTTTTAGTATTTTCTGTGAACTTTGTATGATACTAAACTTCTTTGAAGTTACAGCTTCCCATTTTTAAGTTGGGAAAGATATGCATATCTTATTTGGGCTCTTCCATAGAAATGACAGATGTTGCAGGCAAAGTGGCAAGTAGAAGATATATAATATAAAGCAATTATTATCAATACCCTTTGTAGGTTTTCTTGAATTTTCATGTCTAAGCTAGATTATCTTCTGGAAAGAGAGAAGTTGACCTTTGAATTGACTATTGACTGCATTGCTTTACATTACCCTGTAAGACCTTAGGTAAGTATCAGGTCTCCTAATCTATCTAGTAATTCAGTGAAGTCTATCCATGACCCCAAGTTTACAGGGAAGAAAACTCATGATCTGTGAGTTTGTTACCTATAGCCACACAGCTAATGACTGGTAAGAATGAATGAATGATTACCTGTGTGTATTCCATTTTGAAGTATGTTCCTGTTCTACTATTTTTGAGGGCAATATGTGAAGATATCTTTAAGGCATGGGGGAACAGCAACTGGTGATGGAGCTTCAAGGTTAGATCACCATTTGAATTTGAATAGGCTCCTGAACCCTCCTGTGCCTCAGTTTCCTTATCTGTAAAGATTAAAAATTAATGCCAGTAAGGGACTGAGAACAGTGTCTGCCACGGTGTACATTTGTAAATAGGTATTAAGGAACTGGGATTCATAGAGATGAATTATCCATTGTCAGGCCTGGTTTTCCTGTGCAGTATCAGAAACGTAAGTGGACTCCAGGTCTCTGAATCTTGGATCTCACATAAATTGATGTTCAGTCATATCTGTTGAGCATGAGGATGAGTCAGAGAAGGCAGATTCAGTTAAGCAAAAGCGAGGCTTGCAGTTCAAGAAAGAAGGCCACAGATAGCCTCTCACCTTAAAGTTGAACATCTGGGTTGAGTGATATGCCACATCTCCTAGTCGGAGCAAAAGGAAATACCATTAGTGTTAACTTGTTGGGGCCAGTGTGAGTTCATTCAGCAATCACATCTTTTTTAAAATGCTGCATTTGCATCTTTTACCTGGGAGTCTCTGGTAGATTATGAAAGCAGATGAATGTTTTGGTTTATTGAGACAGGAGGCGTGCTGAGTGATTAGAACAGGTTGGATGGATCCTAGCAGATGGAGAATTGTGAAGGTCTATGCGGAAAGAGATGAACCACAGAGAGCAAAGGAAGAACACTGGAAAAGTATGGTAGAATTCCAGTGGTGTAATTCTTTAGAAAAAAATGAACTGATGATCCAACAAAATGATTACCAGGAAGCTGGTCCTTGAGCTGGTGGGGCGGGGGGTCATGAAGCAGTTGGGAAACCAGTGGAGATGTTCCATGGATATCCTATGGAACTAGGAGAATCGAGGGAAGGGCTGAGTCAGGAGCAAGGTGGAGAGAATGAGGCAAGGAGTGACTACTCGGAGCCCTGTCTTTTCATTTGTTGCTCAATCCTCTAGGAGAACCACCTAGCAGAAGATGCTAAATCTTCCCTATTGTACATTATGCTAGCATCCAATTTGAAAGTGCTGAGAATTAATTGGCACCATTCAAGCAATCGAGAAGATCAGAACTTCTTCTGACTCCATTGACAGTCATATTGGTGAAGTGCACTGTGAGCTAAATGACCTGAGACAAACATCATTAAAGCGTTTGAATGCGGACATCACTCGATCTGAAACTACTAAGTACGTACATGCGTAAAACAGACTCAAATAATCAGAGAATGGGAGAGGGAATGAAGGAGGGTGGGCTTTGGAGTAGTAAGGTTTCTTGATGGTGACTCAGCCTCATCAGTCACTATGGATATTCAGACACATGATTTCTGCTTCTGGCTCTTGACTGCCTCAGTAGTCCCCAGGGAAGAACATGACCTTCTTTGAATAGAGGTCACAGGGGTCAGGTAGAAAATGTACATAAAATAACTAACAAGACTTGTTCTCTTGCCCCATTAATAAAGACTCGATACCACCATTTTCTAGGAATGGACAGATAATTACTGCCCATGCTAGTCTTTATTAACCTCTGTTTTCTCCATAATTACATCAAGTCTCCTTTCTAATTTGCATTTGTGAACACAATGTAAAATGGTTAATTGCATATCTTTCTATTTTTTTTTACACTAATTGCATTTCTAATTCACTATCACCAAGACTCTGTCTGGCCCAGCCAATGCAATGGAAGTGTGTATGATGGACTAATTATTTCCTCCATTGTGTCAAGACCCCTGGGAACAAAGCAATCCAATCACCTTGGGTCCCTCACAGGGTCCATGGTGTACAGGTGTGTGCTCCTCTCCCTCCATTTCATGTCTGGAGTTTGCCAGGTGACAGTCTCTTCTGGACTGGAGTAAATAGTACATTGTAAATTAAGTTTTAAAATAGAACAGTGTTTTATTTGGGGCTTCTGCAAAATTCCCAGTAGCTTTATGAAGTTTGGATTAACCATCAAATCCTCCTCCGCAATTTTCTAATTAATGCCATAGGAGACCCGGCTTTGATCAATTTGCAAACTATATTGTATTTAGTTAATTAAGGAATGGAAGGCATGGGTTTTGTCATTACCTCAGGCAGCCCCAATTGACCTGGTTGCTATGTTCAGTGAGCTTCCCCAACGCTAGAAAAATGAGGTTCTGACCGCGGCCCCTCTAGTAAACTGTGATTGATCCCAGAATGGAGTTGAACCTCACTGACAAAAACAAATGAGCCAACATACTTTAAAGTCAGCTGCAGGAGAACTGCACAGTTTCATTCTAAGTAGTAACACTTGGCTGAGTATTTTCTAGAGTGCAAGGTCTAGAATCTGCAATGGAAAAGAGTAGGGACCGAGCCATGACAATTACTTGGATGCAGTCTTATTCTGCTACAACATAGCTGTGTGATCTTCAGTAAGTTAATGAGCCTCTCTGGGGGTGATTTCAAAATGTATATGATGGATTTTGGAGACAATTAAATCAATTAGCACAGCCTTTGGTAGCTGGTGAGGGATTAAAACATGACAAGTACCAAGACAATCATTCTATTCAATGTACACACGTGAAAATAAAACCACATAACTTGAGGGAATGGTGGGGTTGGGAAAAATGGGAAAATGATGGAAAAGGAGGCTTTGATTAAGATGCATTGTACTGATAATGTTTATAGAAGTTTACATGTTTTATATTGAAATCCTTTTGTACAACTAAAGAAAATAACAATTGTTTAAAACTGAAATAAAACGAACAATAACAATTACCATTCTCACCCCTATTAGGTTTCTTCACAGTAAGTGTTTATTTAATCCTTGAAAAATATCCTAGAATATGGACATATATTTCCTCCTTTAAAAATGAAGAAATCAGCGAGCCTCTGTGGCTCATGCCTGTAATCCTCGCTACTCAGGAGGCTAAGATGCGGAGGATGGCAGTTTGAAGCCAGCCTGGGGAGAAAAAGTCCTGGAGACTCCATCTCTAAAATAACCAGCAGAAAGCTTTGGTGGCATGGCCCAGTGGCAGAAGCTGAGAGAGCAGGCAAGGCCTTGGGTTCAAGAATGCAAGGCCTTCAATTCAAGCCCTGGTGTTAGCATGGACATACACATACACAGTAGAGTAGACATCAAACCTCAGAACATTGATGACACATGGCAGCCCACAGCAGACAAGCTGTTAAGAAGAATTCAAACCCCATTTTGCCTCATTAGCTTTCTGTCCCTTAAGAAGCATTAATAGTGTTAGTAGTATACAGTATTCATAGACTGGTAATCAGCCATAGATGGCTTTAAGTCTCCCATTTATGGAATTAGTACACATATGTTTGAATATAAATTTTTCTTTGAAATGAATGTATTTGCATAATGAGACTAAAGATATTGATTCTTTAGACTTACCTCTGAAGAAATCGCCACATAGGTGACACATGTCTTAACCCGCTTTTGGTGTGTCACAAGTTACCCTCAAAACTTAGCCACTTCAAAGAAGCAGTATCTTTATCTTTATCTTTGGACCAGCTGACACTATGGATTTTCTTTTAATTATTATTTTTTTACATTCTCTTCTCCGTTGTCCACCTACACATCGTTCTCCCTTGCTTATTTCCCAACTTGTTGGATATTTCTCCTCAGTTACTTCCCCAGCCGGTTACATGCTATTTAGCATTGCTCAGGGTTTTCTCTTTGACTCTTCTGTCTTCTTGTGTATGTGCAAAATGGTTTCCTGTTTTCATCAAGTGCGCTTAACACTTTCACCAAAACACAGTGGGAATTACTTTCTCTAGGGAGAATGTTTGTGGTTTCCCACAGAGTAATTCCATGGCTCTTCCCTACCTCTCTATTATGTATTCTGCTTCACCAACATATCTATCACATTAAGAGCTAATCTGCTAACACAAGGAGTCTCCTTCACTACAGTTGGAGCCACTTTAGGTTGGGTCCTAGTCTTATTTGCTTGGCATCAGCACTGGGCCCTGAGCCTAGAAATATTGTTAAGTACTTAGTAAGAATGAACAGCGGAACAGATCTGACTCACCAGGAACATGGAAACATCATATAAATGCGTTGTGTGGTGGCCTTGTGCACGGGTTGCTTTTATGTTCTTAGCTCATTTTAATTTGCTGAAATAAGTACTGAAGAACTAGTGCCCATATCCTGGATTGAATCTGTTAAAACTGTAGCAGACATTTAATTAGGCCTAAAGCTGAAGGGAGAAAGAAAATCCCACCTGAGTGATAGCCACTAGGGAAAATGCAATTCATACTCACCGGGGAGAAGGAAGAGAAGAAGAGGAATTTACAACCCCTCCATGGCTCCTGAATACAGTCCAGAAAATGCCATTACTGTAAATTGGTGGAGTGCAGCACATTGGCTGGTTTGTGTGAGTGAGATCATTAGCACTGGATTGCTTCGGTGTTCTGCAAGTGTATTCCCTAGTACCTGAACGCTGCAAGATGAATCTTGAGGGAAAAGAAAAAAGTGAAGTTTAGAGACTGCAAAACCAATAACCTTTCGTTTCCATTTCGTAAATTACCCTTGGATGTTAAAGTCACTGAGAAGTTTTGTGGTGAGGAGACATATTCTAGTTTGTTTAACTTACTGACCTACAGCATTCTGGCTTTTCCTCTCCCAACTCTGATTGTGCTGTGGAACTAATATTCCATGGAAATTCTCTGGGCAATGCGAGCTTAGCAACAAGCTGCCTCTGCCTGACGCGTATCGTCTTTTAGGATGGATGCCGGCAGCCCACAGCCTCTTCCCTTCAAACAGACTCATTCAGTAGAGGGGTGCAGCTTCCATCCGGTGTTGGGTCATTGAGGGTGATGTGATAAACCCCACCAAGCGATGTTTGCCAAAGTAGTGGGGGAAGAGTTTGAGGGGTTAAAGGAATAGAAGAGAGCAGATGAACTTGTGCATTATGTGCATCTATGGAATAATCATAATGAAATCCCCTGTACAACTAATATATGCTAGTTAAAAGACATATATATGTATATATTATATAAATAATATATATTGAACTAGAGCAAAAGGGATGAAGGTATTACTCAGGTGATAAAGCAGTCACCTAGCAAGTACTACCAATAACAAACAAACAAACAAATAACAAATGAGTATGGCTGTTTAGCCATGCAATTCAGCCTTACTTTCGACTCCTTTTTGTCCCAGAGGTTTCCTTAGGTCTTCTTGAGCTGGCTTCTGGTCTCTAGGGCATGGGATTTGTCCCTCAGAACATCCACTTTGGTTTACTGCTCTTCCCCTATGTGGGCTGGGGACAGGGTCCAGTGTGAATATTGTATGTCACTCCAGGATCTCTGGAAGTAATTCAATAAAAGACATGCCAGGTTTCCAGCACGGAGCTGTATCTCACTGGAAAACCGTGTCTGACTCTTGCCCACTGGTTTGGATGTGGGGCAAAGCAGGGAACAGCCTGAGGGTATTCTTGATGCTTTGTAATGCCAGTCTAGACAATTGCAAGTACGAGTGTCTCCAAGATTCTTACAGAAGTTCAAATACATGGAGTTTATGCAAGAGCTCTCTTTTTATTCTACAAAGGTATAAGCGTTTTTATTAAAAAATCTGTCAATGCTCACACTCCGTGATAGAATAAGAACACCTAAATGAAAATTTTATTAGCAAAACAAGCAAACATCCACACCACATATTAAATTAACATCACAGCAAAATGATCAATGCCCAGCCATATGGCCAGGCGATTCTAACGTGGCATAATTGCATGAAAATTGCTACAGAGCTAGCTCTAGGTAGATAAAATGAGTCCAATAGCTGTTTTCTCGTTTTGTCAGAGAGCTTTCGTATTCTCACGGTAACGCGCCACCGCATTTTCTCTGTTGCACTTGATAAGAGCAAATTGGCACTGTGGGAAGGAACAAAGCTCTGCTCAGCCCCACGGTTCAGCCTCCAATTGACTGGAAGAGTTGTACAAATTGTTTTCTGCTCATCCAAGGCCCAACAAGGAAGACAACACAGGCCCTTCGCCAGTCAGACAAATCGCTCAAATGAGGCAGTGCGGCTCCCCCTCCCCAGCCTCCAGCATAACGGAATTGTGAGACTTTGCAGGTCCTGCAGAATAAAGAACTTTCTGGAGCAGATTGCTTAATAAGGGGTGCCCAGCAGAGTAATTTAGTGAAGTATTTCCAAGAGCTATTCAGCAGTGGTAACCTCCCAGCGCTCTTGGGAAGAGCAACTCTCCACGCCATATTGCCCCTGATTTGTGGGTGTTCTCTTTCCTCTCCTGCCAGTCCCTCTGGCTAACCTTCATTGCAATTATGATTGTGTTCATCATTACTAAATCACAAACCTCAGTATTGGAAATAGCCTTTAAAAAACAAAGCAAAACAAATAAATTCTATATCCATTCAGGAACCAAAGAGTACAAGTTCCATTGGCAGCCAGGCCATGGCTTATCACTTTCAAGTGGAGGCCAAGGGAAGCTCACTGTCTATTGGGTAAGACCTAATCCATTCCTACCACTGGGCTTAAACTTCTGGGCTGAGTCCCACTTATGTACTGTAGCAGAGGGACTGAAGTAAGGATGCACGGGTAATTTCTCATTTGGCTGTGCTTTTGTGTCAGTAGTGGGGCATGAATTCAGAACTTCTTGTTCTTGCTTAACATTTGTTTTTGTTTTTTGCTCAAGGCTGGTATTCTACACCTCCATCTCTACTCTTTTACTGGTTTACATAGAGAGAAGCATCTATGAAGATGCCTTGTACTTATAAACTGATTTGGTGAATGGTAACTCCCTTTGTACAACTACTTAAAGATAATGCAACTGTGATTTTTTTTTTAAAAAGATCTTTGCAGAAGATGTGATATTTCACATGGAACTTAAAAAATAAGGTAAGCACTTGAATGGGCAATCAACGTAAGAATGACATCTTGGGTGGGAAGAAGATCAATTGCTAAATAAATGGAAATGTGAGAAATCTATTGGCTGGAGAAAAGAACTACATAAAAGTTTCCCCAACCCAGAAGCCTACACTCTTACTTACTGTCATGCTGTGAACTAGCCCAAAGCACAGTGGTTTCACCAAACCAACATTTTGTTTTATCTCATGACTTCGGAGGTGAATAATTTGATCGGGGTCAGGTTGAATGACCCTTGTCTCCACCTGCTGCTCCTTTGGCTGGCGGATAGGACAATGGGGAGGAATGCAGTGGCCTTGTGGCTTTGTGGGCAGGCCTGGCATCTGGCTGAGCACAGGAAACTAGGGCTCAAGTGAGACTGTGGGCCTGTGTACCCACACCTTGCATCCTGAGTATGGCCAAGCCCAAGAGATGGAGACTGCATACGAGGCAGCTCCCAGGCCAAGAGTTCCAGGAGGCAGGAAATATAAGACTACAATCCTGTGTGCCTGAGCAGGGCTCAAAGGTAACCAGTTATCTCACTCCACATTCCGTGCTGTCACTACTCTCCTCTACTGACTTCCAGTGAAATAATGCCCTTGTGGGTCAGGGGTCTTCGAATTGAGCAGCCTGTGTCTTCCCTAAGATGGACGGAGCTGTGCAGCTGCCCTGACCAATGGTCATAATAATATTAAGTCTTCAGAGACTGCATGGCATTTAAGAAAGCATACACAGAGTCACAATCCCTCTCGCACCACAGGTCTTCCGTGCTGAGTATGTAAAGTTTCCTGTGATCATCATGATTATGATTATGAGGATGGAGAAGTTGCTTTCCCCTTCACTGGCCGGGGTTGAAACCACTGAGTTCCAGGTGCATCTCGTGCCTAGGCTTTATTCTGCTTTCAGAGGTAGCCACTGCCAATGGTGCATGCTAATTCTTTTCATTTTCTGCCCCTGTCCCTGCAGGAAGGCAGCATGCAGGGGCGAAGTTGTTTTGATTCTGACTTTAAGGCCTCTGGGAGAGCCATGCAGCTTCCCTGGAAGGATTTTCTTATTCAAATCATTTTCTCCCCAGCAGTCACTCAAATGCCTCATGACACCTCTTGCCATCCTGCCTTGAAGGACTTGTTATCTGTCAACAGAAGGGTTGTTGACTGGATGTGAAGTTTAACCTGTCACTTACTGGGATGGAGGAACTGATGGTTAGCTAAGTCTGTCTGAAAGTATTGAAAGGGTACTGAGCCCTATGCCATAATTTGCTATTTTCCTTGAAGTATCTTATGGGTAGTAGTAGTGTACATCTGAGGTGAAGGGGTAAATTTAAAGAGAATTTCAGAGAAATGCAACCACAAAAGGAAAGAGAAATAACAAAATGAAAGAAGCAGATGAACACCTTTCATATAAGCGGACGCTTCCTACCTAGGTCATCAATTGGCTATCCCAGAGTTGATTGGCAAAGAGAAGTAATTTATATAAACATGATGAAATCTCTCCATATCCTAAGATGAAATGGTGTTGGATGCAGGCACTCAAACCACAGGCCTATCTGCTCCCTCACATTTATCTACTTATTCTTGAAATTGAAGTTGTTTGCATGAATCCTAAACTCAACCTTCTGATTTGTAAGGGAAAAAAGAAAAATCTTGGCTTTGATGTACGAGGTTGGATGTGGCAATATGTATCATGACAATTCAAACATGATAATGGAACAGATGTTTGAAAACCTGGAAGCTCATTAACACCTTGCTTTAGCAGTCTAGAGCAAGCACTTGTCAATTCTCACTTAACACCTCTGTCATTTCCCCCTTTCAACTGGGCACAGGAGAAAGTGTCTATTGTTGGGAGTGAGAATCATCCACTAGTTTCTTTTCCCTTGATGCTGGAATAAAGCACTCAGTTTCGTAGAACTCCCTCAAGTGATTAGAATCATTTGCTGTAGTGCTTATAGAGTCCTGGATTGCAAACTTCTGAAAGCTGCAGAGACCCCTTGAACTTTCGATTCTTTATTTCAAAAGAAATGAAAAGAGAGAGCAACTTAGGGCTTCACTAATAAAATGCAATCCTGCTCCTGATTTGAGGGCTGGGGAAGAAAATACCATTCCCCACTTTGCATGTGCTGAAATTGGAAACATAATCCCCGACAGGACATTCTGAACTATGTTTTCCTGCCTTGAGATTGTGAGACTGTAAAGATTATGCAAACAGAGACGCTCTCTTGTTAGATGTGATCGCTCAATGTGCAACAACTCCTAGGTCTAGTGTGTTCCAAAGTCATGGTGCTCAGCCCTTCAGAAGCCCTGTAGAAGTAGCCAAAGGTTCTGATGAGCCACTCTGGACTTTACCTATAGAGAGAGGGCCAATCTTTGTGGTTGTGGTTGAAAGTGAACTGATCTTTTTGATTAGCTAGAAGTACATGCAGTAGATTCATGGGCATTAAATTATGGCTGGACTCATTTATTAAATAAATGGAAATGATAACACTGTGGGCATCTTGCAAGTCGATGCACAGTGATGCCCATGTTCTTGGTTGTCAGACTTTGTGTCATCTCTTTCCTCTGAGTATGGCTTGTACACTACCCAGAAACTCACCTCTGAGTTCAAGAAAACGGCAAGGAGCATGGGCTAACAATTCCAAAATTAGGTTATATAAATGTTGCAATTGTTGGCTTTTACTTTTTTAAAAAAATCTCTCCTATTATCTCTCCTGTCTATCTATCTCTCCTTTCTGTCTGTCTGTCTTCTATCTATCTACTATCTATTATCTATCTACTATCTACCTATCTAATCCTTGAATCTTCTCCCGCACTCTCATTCCAAGAGGCAAGAAGCTGAGGGTGGCCATTCTTCACTGGCTACCCAGTAGTGGAGGCCTTCAGCCCACCAAGAGAACCTTGGGAGAAGTTCCATGGGCGGACCTGGGAGCTCAGCCCAGAGCTGAGCCTCAGGGGAATTTTGGCTTCTCTACACCTCATCTTCAGATGTGAGATTTGGAAACAGAGGAACCCACCAAGCTGCACATGAGATTCTCAGCCCACGGAGATGTGGAGACAAATGCTAACACCACTGAGGTTGGGGATAATTTGTTATGCAGCAATAGATAACTAATACAGACAGTATTTACCCAAAGAAATCATCCGAAGAGCTACTTGAATCAATGAGAATTCAATAAAGGAAATAAATGACCCACATAGATTGAGCAAAAAGTGTATCTCAAAAACAAATATCCCATTAATGCTTAAAAACATTTCAACAAGAAATATGCAGGCTATTTGTGGAAAAAAAATCACAAAATATTGTTGAGGAATATATCTTGAATAAGCAGAATATAGATCACATTTCTGTACGGGAAAGCTAAATACTATCATTTCCTTTCAAATAGCTTTAAAGTAGAATGCATTTTCTATCAAAATCCTGAAACACTGTCTACTTAACTACGAAGGATTTATCTGACTTTGTCTTGTAAAATATGAGGATGTAAAAATAGCAATGTATTGTTTTGAAACAGAAGTCAAATGTGGGAAAAGTAATTTTTTCAGATATTAAAATGCCATAAATCTACCAAAAACTCAATAGCTATGTTTCTATCCTATACCTAAATAGAGAAGAAAAAAGCAAAACATACGTACCAAAAATTCAATCCTCTATATCTTAATATTTAATAGATAAATTTATGAAGTTATATATTTAACTCCTGTAATTTTTAGAATTAAAATATTTGTTTAAAGCTACTCAGTACAAATAAAGCTTTAACATATCAGTCATTAAATACATTAAGTTTAGAACAAATACCAACTCAAGTCACTGAATTGCTGGTTCTCTAATCTTTGTGAACAGATGAATCACGAAAATACTCATTCCTAGGCTCACTCCAGTAGATTTTGATTTGCTACTCTATATTTTAGCAGTAATGCTAATTCTAACGATGAGAGTCTAAAACTCATACTTGGAAAATTCCTTTTTTCTTAGCAGAAGTCCATTCTAAGCCCATAGGGGTATGAATGACACTAGAAGAGAGGTGTTCAGATTAGGCTGCATGTGAATTAAAACCAAGTAATCAACAGAGAAACCTAGAGGATATAGAAAGACCATGTAAACTTATTACTGAGAAATCATATTTGCAGCAAATACGGGAGAGGGTTATTATCAATAGTGAACAGACATCTCACGTGAATCAGTAGAAAAGTTCGTGAATGTTTGCACATAAATGAAAAAGAGTGAACTTTAGTGGAAATCTATTTGTTTATAAAGCCATGGGAAGATGTTCAAACTCACCAGTCAGACAAAATTTAAGTCATCACAATGGACTATCATTGCTCATCAAATTTGCAAAGGCTTTTTTAAAAGTTAATATGAGATGTTTTCAAGTACATCAAACCATAGGAGAAAAATTTCATGCAGTACTTATTTTGTGTAAATTGTTGCAACTCCTTGAGAAAGCAATCTACCAATATGTATCACAAGCTTTATAAATATCCATGATATTTAATTCAATAGCTTCATTTCTGAAACATACCTGAGATTATATAGAAACTTATTCATGAAAACATTATTTGTAATGGCAAAAATTTCAAAAGAACTTAAATGTCAACAAAGAGGGTTGATTAAATATCCTTTAATTTGATCCACAAAAATGTTATTTGAATTTTTAATGTTACATCATGAAAATTTCTTGTCAGAAAATAAGAAAGTATGATACTGAATTACCTTGAGTAATAATTATGTAGTATTAGAAATGTGTTTTTTTAAAACATCTTAGTTTATTAGTATCAATATACTATATATTCAGTGTAAAATTATAAAGCATACATTGAAATGGTAGCTAACATCTCTGCATTCTTTGACCCCAAATTGAACTGAACTTTCACAATTTAACTCTTGACAGCTCTGTAAGTAAGTGCTGTTAATAGGCTGTCCTCATAGGAGAGAGAGACAATTCAGGACGCATGAGCAAGTAAGAAAGGTACCCGGATGGGGCCGGCCTAGAAACTCACCTCCTCCAAAAATGACCACACTGTATTGTTTTTGGCAGTACTGGGCTGTGAACTCTGGGCCTAATGCCTGCAAAGCAAGTGTTCTATAGCTGAGCCAAACCTGCATATTCTTAATCTATGCCTGTAGAAGACATAGAAGACAATGTGCACCTAAATAATATCAATAATGCCCATCTCTGAATGATGGCACCAGGCATAATTTATCATCTTCCTCCTCCTCATCACCATCGTCTTATTTGCATTCTCTAAATTTTATTTAGTGAATGTACTTTCATTATTATTGTGCATTATGGAAAAATAAACATGTAAAAGAATGTAACTATTTGAGCAATGGATTTTTATTATGAGACACAATAAAGAATATAGCATAAATATGCTAGTTATCTGGATAGGCTTATAGAGTTGATGATATTTGCATGATGGCACTCAGGTCTGATTATCCCCTAAAACACAATGATCTCTTCACTACATAGATTCCTCCATGGTCCTCCCTCTCTGGCCTATTCCAATGAATATATAACAATGAAGTTGAATGTGAAGATTTCCACAATATCTACCACCTTTGTTATCATAAGATTCAAAGAGTGTTATTTCTTTTGGTGTCTCACATACCACTGGTCTATTTTGTAGCTGCTGTTAGAAAATATATTGGGGTTTCCCTTGGGGGGGATGCCTTTATGTTTTCCGTGAAGCAAATTTTTGTTTTGTTTTTTGTTTTTGTTTTTGTTTTGTCTGTCATGGAGCCTGAAGTCAGGGCCTGGACACTCCCTGCTTGAGCTCTTCTGCTCAAGGCTAGCGTTCTACCATTTTGAGCCACAGCTCCACTTTCTCTGGTGGATCATTGGAGATAAGAGTCTCATGGACTTTTCTGACTGCACTGGCATTAAACTACAACCTTCAGATCTCAGCCTCCTGAGGAGCTAGGATTATAGGCGTGAGCCAATGGCACCTGGCTTGAAGCAAAGTTTTGATCCCAGAAAGGAACCCAGTCCAGTTTGTTGATTCTTCTCTCCTCCTTCTCATGAGCTAACCTGACAGCGGCTTGTAGGGTCCTTCATTTGCTGGCTCATTGAATCCTTGGGCCATGGAGACTTGCAGAATTAGGCAGCTGGCTTTCTACCAATCAGCATTCAAGCACTGGGCCCCCACTAAGTTCCATCCCCTACGCAAGGTGCAGGGGTGGAGAACTCTTAGAGCTGGGACTCAGGACGTTTATCAATGCCTTCCCTCTGGCACTCACTCTGGGTGTTCAAAGCATCTCCCTTGGGGTTGGACGAACAGAGTTCTGAATCCCAGTTCTGACAGTTTATTAGCTGTGTCCTCCAGCACCTCTGAAGATCAAAGCCTAACATTTGTTTGTGGAAGAGTTTTCATACCAACTTACACACGGTATATAAATATCCAGGCCTCACATCTCTTATGTTTACTTACATTATCAGCCAACGTCGCAGCTTTGAAGGAACAAATATATCAGGAAGGCCTTATGTGAACTACTTCTTTGGCATTTCATACGATTATTTCCACTAAGTTATTACTATGAGGAATTCCCTTTCATCTTTCTAGAAACTCTTCAAGTGTAGCTCTTCATAAAATAGAGGTACCAGTGGCGTCAGATATGTCCCATCGTGCCTGATTCCATTTGTGCCTGACTCTACAGGGAGTGTGTTCTAAATGCCAAGTGCTAGAACACTGGTCCTGAGCAAGCTCAAAGGGAAGCCTGAGTTCTGGGCTGGCTATGTGTGGTCTGAAAGGCTCATGAGAAAAACGGAGCAGAGACGTTGAGAAATAGAGAAGTTGAGAACGTGGTGTGGGGCTTTCGATATGAGCTGGAGTTAGAAGCATGTGAAATTTCTGGTGGAGAGAGCAGATTACGAGGGGGGCTAGGTGGAAGACAGAATGTCTAGAACGTCAGTAGAGAAAGCAACAAAGAGTGGAAATAAACAAATGCCACAGCCCCAAAGACAGAATTTCAAGGAAATTTAGTCAGTTGTGCCCACTGCATTGAAAAGTCAAGTCAGGGAAGGCAAACAGTGCCATAGACACTATGAACGTTTTTAGCAGCAAACTATGTCCTTTTGTTCACCTAGTACCACTTTTACTGGGATCTGTCCCCTTTCTCTCCGCCCCTGTTTGGAAACTCTTTTTCTTGTCTGTGCAATTGTTAGGGTTCATCGAGGATATGCCTCTTGGTATAACAGTACAATTAGAACCCAAGGCCCCATCAACTTGTTTCTCTATTTGAAACTTTAGAATTACCTGTGTTAACTCAATCATTCACAAATGTTTAATGGATGGAGACCACGGGCAAAATCCTGAGTCAAGCACCAAACTGGCTCAGCCTTCATACAGATATAAACTCCTGGACAGAAAGACATTAATCATTTAATCATTTAATCATAGAATAAAATTGTCAGACAATTTTAAAATGGGGGTCAGGGAGAGGGTGTCCCGACCCGCAGGACTTCAACGAGGGCAATGAACCTAAGTGAGAAGGAATGAAGGGACAAGAGACATGAAGAATGACAGCAAGACAGGGATTCTGATCAAGCTGCTAATTTTTATTTTTCACACAAGGGTATTTATATGCTTGGAATAAGGAAGCTTTTTCATTGGCCAAAGCAGCTGCAGGGTGTTTGCTTAGGGCAAGGTGAAAAGGTGGTCGTTACTTAGGGCAGGGTGAGAAGGTGAAAAGGTCGGATTCTGTAAACAGCCTCAAGATGTTCCAGTGAGATAGTTGGCTCCCAACAAGAGGGAGGATAAGAAAGAGTAATAGAAGGGGTACGCATGACCCATCGGTAGTCTATGCAAATTTTCTGACAGTCATTACTTTGTCCATTGATAAGCACCCACATGAAAATATGAATGAAGTGACAAGTCCAAGAACTTGTAATGGAATCCTGGTAGAAATATTTAGTCATTTAAAGTGGGAAAGTTTAGGAAATGTATGTACAGAAGGCAGATATGACAGAGAACCTTGAGATAGATTGCTGTGGACAGCCATGGCTTTGCCTTCCTTGTATTGATCACATTTATTGGATTTTCTCATTGTTTTCATACATGTCACTTCCTCTATCAATCCTGCGTACATGGCTATTATGAGAGAGTTTATGGAGTTACACCATGACCTTGGAGTCTGGCCATACCAAGTTGGTGCAGAGGTAGACACCTGCAAAGGAAGGCCAATCAGTGAGGTTCTCAAGGAGTGTGGAATTCCTCTAAGATGACAGCTAGGCTGAGCTTCTTTCTTTCACTGGAGTAAGGCAGGGTAGACACATTATCGGCTCACATCATTCTTTTTTTGCAGGTTCAGAAATACAGATCGTCAAGAGGAGAGACAGAAACACGTGGAGAGGTCATGAAAACAAGACCTGGTGGCATGATGGCCAATGTGTCGTAGCATTCCACGTCTGGGGTGTGTGGAACAGTCTACCTCTAGTTAAAGCCTTACTTTTCAGTTTGTCAGCTTACTCAATTTGGGTTTGTATTGCTTGTTTTCAAGTAATAGAGTCCTAATGATTACATCACTGTGAATAGTGGCTTGGATCAGTTGGTGGGCAAGCTATCCACGTTTGCTCAGGTTTGAGATTTGGAGAATAGCCAGGGAGAGGGATCCAGCATACAAAAAGTGATTATGATCAAAAGACAGTGAATAGCCTACGTGGCCAATAAATCTGGCTGCATACATGAGGTGGAAGGTGAGGTAGTACAAAGAACACGGGAGAGACAGCTCACGATTACCAAGAGGTCTTTTCTGTCTGTGGTGTAGGTTTGTTTCCCTGGAAAGGGGGGCAGTGGGTTTGCTTCCTGCTGCTTGTATGCTTTTATATGAATAAATTTGGTACTAATGACAGAGGTGTATGCATAAATGTGAATGGGAATTATAACATTTATTGCTTTACTGAACAACAAAAAGCTGATGTAAACATCAAGTGTTTTGACTCTTTGGTTTTTCGAAGTTTTCATTCTACAGATTGGCTGAGATGAACTGGGTACAGTGATTCCTCATCTGGTCTTCCACATTTGTGAGCGGTATGTGGCTGGTCGGTTGCACAGCATCACATGGACATGTGACGTCGTGTATGGCAGTTGGTCCTTGGCTACTGGGGACACACAGCAAGTGGACTACATTTCAATCACCTAGCAAGCTGTCCAAGCTTCACATCTGTGAGAGAAGCAAGTGCAAGCCATGCTTATATTTGTTATGACTTTCAAACAAAGCCACCCTCAGGACCAAACCTGAAGCCAGATTTGATGTAAATGGGCACTAACCTAAAGATAAAGCAGGTATGAACCAATCAGGACAGTTGCTGAATTCAAATCAAGAGGTATGGAAAATGCATGCAGAACGAGCAAACAGAATGACAAAGTTATATTTTCTGATAGCGTTGTGTGGTTACAGTAGTTATGTTAAAATTCAGTGAATGTATCATAAGAATTATACATCTTTAACTTTTATAGAAAATACCAACTACTTTTAAAAATTAAAAAAAGAAAGAGCAAACAAGGTAACTGCTTAAGATGACCATATATTGCTTTCACATAGAAGGAAGATTTGCAATGAGTTCAGCAATTTCAAAAGGCATCATTCAGGGGTCATTTAAGATGAAACACTAGTATCTGATGTAGTATTTTCTCACAGAAGGGATGTAGAGCTGCAAACTAGGCCTTTCTCTTTAGAACCAGGGGCAGCCCATTGCCATAGTGTGTTCTGTTCGGCTAATTACTGTCTTGCTGATGGAGCTTAAATATTTATGAAGGATGTGCTTTTCATCACTCAATCTAATTTTTAAACTCAGAATCTCTAATCTCATTGAGATATTAATAACCTGTGTTCTTCTGGCAGAAATAGAAGAAGATGCCCCTGTTCTCATGTATTTTATGAAGGGTGACATATTGATTGAGAATTGCATTTAAGGGGTAGCCAAGAAAGGAAAGTGGAAGAAAGCAAAAAGAATCTTCTTTCAATACAGCCAAAAGAATTTTAGGTTCATGCAGATGTAGCTGAACCAGAGAGTATATATTTACAATTTGATTGTGATACTACTTTTTCCATTTTTGAACTACGAGCTCTTTTTTTTTTTTTGTTTTTGTTTTTGTTTTTTTGTCGGCCGTGGGGCTTGAACTCTGGGCCTGGGCGCTGTCCCTCAGCTCTTCAGCTCAAGGCGAGCGCTCTACCACTTGAGCTACAGCGCCACTTCCGGTTTTCTGGTGGTTTATTGGAGATAGGAGTCTCACGGTCTCTCCTGCCCGGGCTGGCTTTGAACCGCGATCCTCAGATCTCAGCCTCCTGAGTAGCTAGGATTACAGGCGTGAGCCACCAGCGCCCGGCTGAACTACGAGCTCTTATAAGTCACTGAGACTCAGTTTCTTCATTGCCAAGATGAAGATAATATTTTTATTCTTAGATCTAATTTTTATACCCAGTCCCATATATTAGTTGAATATTGGTGCTATAGTAAATCTCCAAGCTCTTAGTGCCTGATAAACAACACAACATATTATCTTACATATTATCTTGTAACAGAGGTTACAAGAGGGAATTGAATGGAACTGGAGATCATCAGTTATGGGAAGTAAGCCAGTCACAGCAGGACAAGTATATCATGTGTGGAAGTTAGAGAGAAAAACAATGTGAACAAAAATAAAGTCATGAAGACAGAGGGAATATTTCAAGGGAAGTAGAAAAGGAAGGTAAACAAGGAAGAGGAATAAGAGATCACCATGGAGAGGTAAATACAATCAAAGTACACTGTCATGAAACCCATTAGTATGCTCACCATTTTAAATTTTTTAAATTTTTTTAAATTGAAAAACATGGACTGCCTCATGAACTTGTGTGTCATCCTTGTGCAGGGGCCATGCTAATCTTCTCTGGATATACACCAATGTAAAATGGTATCAAAGGATTGTTTTACACATGTGTAGTTATTGCTGAGGTCTTAGCAAAAGCCTAGCATGTGGTAAAGCATGCAAGAATACCACAGCTGCTGCTCCTGCTTGGGCTTAGTGCTGTGTACAGAATCCCCTATACCTCTGGTGGAAGATCCCAGCTCCATTGTGTGTCACAGAAGGTGCTCAGAGACGCATCATGACCCTTGATGTAAGTACAAACCATTGATTACACCCTGACCACTACTCTCCCTAACAGGCCTCCATATTGCTGGCCAGACTATGTCCAGATCCACTCACAGAATAATATTTGCATCTGTATCATGCCTGTTAACTTAGAAAATGCAGTTCACGCATTGCCTTCTTGAAAAAGTAAGCTCGGAGCCAATCTCCTAGCCTGGCCAATTAATTCTTCTGTCTTCCAATCATTTCCACGATTCCAGTTTGCTCAGTAGAATATATTTTCTTGGGAATCTAGACTGCTTTATTCTTGGTACTTAATGGTACCAACATAAGTTGGTACTTAACGGCCAAACATAAGTGAGTTGCTGCAAACATTCTCAAGGCTGTGGATGGGTTGTGGTGCTTCCTGAGCTAGTAGAAGTGATGTCTGGGACCTATATGACTTACTGAGTCCTTGAGGTCACAACTAGACCAGCCAAGATGACATGGGAACATCATAGAATGCTGGCCTGTAGGCACACTTCACCATGATTGCGTTCATAACCATTCAGAGGCCTGAGGGTGTCAGACAATAATTAGATGGAAGGCTGTGCATTTATAGTTATATTAGAGTAGTTGATATGATCTCACTTCTGCAGTGGTCTGCTATTGTTTTCCCGGAGTCTCACACTCCTTTGAGAATGATAAATAAGTGTGTATAACCATGTCCAGGGTGCTCCAGGTTTCTAACATCCATGCTCATTGCGTGCAATTGGAGCAGAATGACAGAGTTCCTTGAGGAGAGCGGCTGTGTGGCTCCTGGGCCTCCAACGTCATCCGGATCTGAGTTGGACACTTGGATTTACAACTTGCTTACTGTGTGCGTTTGGACTGAGCTCAGAATAACAGACATGCCTTCGGAGCATGGTGCCTAATATCTGTCCATGATCTTTGATGGAGGGCGTAAGGCTCCTGCGGGGCTGTTAGACCTTTACCTTCAGAAACTGTGCCAGACGCGTCCTTCTTCAACACTGGGGCATCCTACGAGAGGAAAACGGAAAGTGCATCATCTGAGAAGGCTTATCCTCCCCACTTCCCCCCCCCCCAAATGTTGTAATTTATTCAACATTTAGATGTTCATCTTTGCCAGATGTCTTTTGAAGAAAAGCAGAAGCAAAGATTAGCAAATCTAGTTAGTGTAAATATGCTGCCACCAGTTAATTTTCTCCCCAAACAGAGCAATGCATGTCCCATTCACTTTAGAGGGGGATGGGTTAGATGGTGTGTGTGTGTGTGTGTGTGTGTGTGTGTGTGTGTGTGTGTGTGTGTGTGTGTGTGTGTGTGTGTGTGTGTGTGTGATCTTGCCAGATTACATTCATTTCTCCATTGATCTTCTTCTTGCCATGGATTGACTGGTAATGCTACATTCAAGGTGCAGCTCCGTGCTGTATTACCGAATTCCCTCCTGCCCCCTTGGGTGGGTTCCTGAGAAAGCCAAATGTATTCTTTCTCAGGGTCCAGCCCCTCCTAAGATGCACCCCTCACCCTCACTTTTCTCTAGGATGCAAAAGACAGAGGGGATCCCCTGGGACCTGTTTTGTGGCATAACTGTCTCATGACCTGGGAATGGGAGGCACAGAACCATTGCAAGATCTCTGCAGCCCACAGAGGCCTCACACTTCTGTCTCCAGACCAAGGAAAATGTCTTGCCTTTATGAATTCTGGTATTCCTTCCAGTGCATATTAATGATGCATATGCAGAATAAAATATAAAGGCTTTTTAAACTTTCATTAATTCATGACGGTCTTTTCCTCAGCATTTAGAGGCTGCATTCGTAAACACTTTCCTGCAGTAGTTGAAAACTCACTAAAGTTTATAGAAAGGCTCGTCACATTCCAAAAGGTGAACTTTCTCAGAGATCTAGGCCCCTGGGTTCCTTAGCGTGCCAGACAGTGAACTCCATGGGACAGGGCTAAAACTGCCCTGTCTGCCACTGTCTGCCACCTGCACCCTGTTGAGTACAGACCCTGGCTCCCCTACGGAGAACAAAAGGACTGGTTTCCTGAACAGAGTGTCCTTGTGCCTATGTGCATGGTTCTCTGGGCGTGGGAAACTGACACCACTCCTTCTGCAGCAAGCCAAAGGGGCAGGGGTGTGCATGATCATCACCACCATCATCATCATCATCATCATCATCTCCATTGTATGCATGAAGAAACAGGTTCAGAGTAACCTGGAGTTCAGAGGTATCTTGTAACCTGCCTTAATCCACAGCTACTCAGAATATATATATATATATATATATATATATATATATATATATATATATATATATAAATTCAATCTTTTCACAAGCTGGAATCACAGACTCTCAGTCAAAGCTCATGTTATTCTAAATAAAGGTGATTAACATCAGTGACTAGATGACACCACAAAGCTACAGCCCAGACATCTCCAACTCCCAGCTGAGACACTGGCTCCTTCCCAGGGCTTCATGTCAGCCTGAGAAACGATGGCAATGCAGCAGAAGGGGTTGGGATGTGTGTGTGTGAAGTGTAATGCCATTTGTTCCTCTAATAGTCCTGTGACACCATATTTAATTTTCTCACTGAGGATATTTCCCGTGTGTCAGCAGAGCCAAGGCAATTGCTCATTGTAGGAAAGGGCCGTATTTATGCTTCTATTAGAGAAAGAGCAGAATGATGTTCTGCCCTGATCGAGTTAGTGCCCTTCTCCAAGAGCAGACAGCCCTGGCGCCTGTCATTCGGCCCCTTCTCTGTCCTTGTGCCCATGGAGAGCAGGTGGCCCACACCATTCGCACCCACCCCCCAGATGAGGAGGAGAGAGCTGATGAGTTGGGGAGTCAGCATGGCCAGTTGTGCCACAGCCTGGCTGTGTCTTTCACCAAATCACCTTTCTTCTCTGAGGTCACCTCCTCTCATTTGTAAAATAAGAATGAAAGGCCAAATCCTGATGACTCTGAAAATTGATGAAGAGGGCGGGACAAAAGCCAAACAGGAAGTTGTGGCTCTGAGGGGCGGTGCCTTACAAAATGGCCGATGTTGTTATGGATGCAGGTGAAGAGTGACATCTTGGGGAAAGCATGGGCTTGCAGTCAGTATGGTCTTGCCTCTGGAGACTTCTCATTTGACCTAGGGGAGTGGCACCAGCTCTTTTCTCTAAAACCTTGCACAGCTCTGTGAGAAGCACTTGCCCTGTTGTCTGAAGCTCTGCTCCGAGCTAGGTCAAAACTACAGTGTCCGGTAATGGTTCAGCTGGAATCTGGGCCTGTTTTCAATCTGTGGTCCATCAGGTATCTGAGATGCATCCTGTGTCTTCGAGCCCTTGTCTCAGCAATGCCTTGTTCCTGCCATCCAAATGGTGTTACTGATTGGATCAGTGTGTAAATGAAGCACAAATGTAGACTAAACATAGACCTGCCCCCAGGAAGATGGGCATTTAAAAGAGGGAGCCGGGAAGCCATTTATGAAAGGAGGCCTCCTGCTGGTCAAGGACTCCACTAGTACTTCTGATTCCATGCTTGCCTTCAGACACAAATGTGTGTGGACAAGTTTGAGGGAACAATTCAAGTACAATTCAAGTATCTAATGTGGTTTAGCAAGATTTTAACCAGTACAAGTGTTGATAAACAGGTAAAATTGCACACATGCAAACCGATGTGTGTAGGAATGCATTCAATTATACTTGCGACACCTCTGGCATCCACTAAGTCCACAGACCATAGCCAGTGTGGTATAACACACTCACTCATCATCTCTAGTGTGACAAATTCCCCTCAGATGTCCTACAGTTTCCTTCCACCACCTCACAATCGCTCACAAGTTCTACCTTTCAGGTCCTTTTTAAGATCAAGGGTCATATTTCTCTTGATATTCTATCCTTGAACATGGATGACATTGCAATTGTTAGTATAGGCTCTACCTTTTCCTTTAAAAATATCAGTGACAAAAATCTGACTGTTGTGCTTCAAAACCATCATTTTTCAGCCCTATAAGCCTCATGCTTTCTACTTCAAGATTTTATGTGGTACAATGATTTTCTCAGAAACTCATGTGTCACAGTACAGTAAAACGGATTATGTGTAATCTCACTTAGTTTAGCTTAATTAAGACAGTAGGTATTGTGTCCGTATTTACCATGTCGGTGTTATTTTCCCAATTCACATCCGTGGGAATGAGAAGCAGATGTCTAGGTCACTGTCTCCCGCACAGGAGAGGGAGAGCTGGGACTGAATCTCAAGTCACACTGACTCCCAGGGTAGCCACTAGTCAAGACATTTTGAGAATGGAAGAAATCTACCTGCTTAACATTCATGAGATTCTCAAAGTTAGGACCAAACTTTCACAGAGCACTTGAAGACTTCCAATCAACATTTTCAGAGCTTGAATTCTATCAGGTTGGGGGAGGGGAGGGAAAGGAAAGGGGAGGGGGAAGGCAGAGCTTCACCCTGTGATGTTGCCCCGGGCTTCGGTTTAAAGTTTAAAACGTCCTAATAAATTAAGTGCAAGTTTTCCACCTGGAAAATTCCACATCTCCACAAACGTCTTAGCACAAAGATTGACATTTGAGACAGGCACCCCGGTGCTTGGTACGGTTGTAGGGTGGATGAAGAGGACCTCCTACCTGTACCACTTTGCTCAGCAGAGGGGACAGTAGAAGAGCAGACCCTGGGCTGGGAGCATCCTGGATGCAAGGGAAAGGGGGTATTTCCACAGAAGGCTGTGCTGCTTACATCAAAAACAGCATGCTGACATTTAATCTCACAGAAGTGAACATCAGCATCAGAAGACAAAATATAACAAAATACTGGTGAGGATGTTGACGAAAACGAACCTTTATACATGGGAGGAGTGGAAATTAGCAGAGTCTTTATGGATATCAGCGTAGAGGTGATTTTAAACAACCTAGAGCCATCCTATGAACTTGATTAAACCCCTCCTGATTTTAACATAAAATGGAGATGTCTGGACACCTGGGTTTCCTATTCAGAATAGTCATGCAATAGAGTCAGCTTCAGGGCCCACTGCTGATGATAAAGGAATGTGGTGCATATACACAGTGGAGTATTAGCCAGCCATAAGAAGAATAACAGTATGCCATTTTCATTTGAAGGCAAATACATCAAAATGAAAACAAAAATTAGCTTCAGAGAAACACCACATTTTCTCTCATGTACAGAATTTAGACATAAACACGAGGGAATCAGGAATGGATGAAAGAAGAAAGTGGATGGAAGGAATGAAACATACTTAGAGTATGTTATATACACACATGAACCTATTTTGAATAAAAAGGGAGGAGGGCAGAGAGGAGATATATGCTCAATGTACAACATAGACATGCTTGGAAACATCACAGTGAGATCCGTTTGTACAATTAGTAAATACTAATAAAATATGAAAAAATAAATTTCTCTATAATTAATGAATCCTCAGCCTTCTTCAAATGCAGCCTTCATCCCAGCAGTCCCTCGTGGGATTAATTAATTAATTTATTCATGTGTTATTGTAAAGGTGATGTACAGAGGGCTTACAGTTACAGAAGCCAGGCAATGAGTACATTTCCTTTTGCACAGTGTCACCTCTTCCCTTGTTTTCTCCCAGCTTTTCCCTCCGACTTCCCTCCCCCACAAGGTGTATATTTCCATTTCACAGACATCTGTGATGGAATTATCACAAAGAATCCCCACTGTCTGTATGCTAATTGAAAAATATAATGCACTTTTAAAAAGGAATGAAGATATATTTAAAGGTATATTTACAATGGAGGGCTGGTCTGCTGGTGTGCACTCTGGGCTCAGACCCTTCAGAGAGAGAGCCCTGTCCTCCTACACAGATACCCCGCTCAGCCCTAAGCCCTGACTGCTGACAGGCAGACCCGGTGAGGAGTCCAGCCTTTGGGAACTACATTATGTGCCTGAGAAAAGCATCTTCTGTTGCTTCAGTTTCTGCTGGGCCTCCCATTCCTTTTTATTTGTTTATTTTGGTGGTACTGGGATGTGACCTGAGCACTTGCTACAGAGACAGTCTGCCAACTTACACCATGCCCCAACCCCGAGACGTTGCCATTCCTCAGGCATCACGCCGCACGCTTCATCTGTGCCCCTGTTTCATGCATGTATCCTTTGAAGGGAGCCCTGGGCCAGGCCAGAAGACCCTTCAATGGGTTTCTTGACCACACCTTTGCTCCACTCTGTTTTATTTCTTACAAGCCAAATCCATAGCACAGATAGTACCTGCTGCAAGCGAGCAAGCTGCTGGGAGAAGCTGGCTCCTGGGGAGCAGAGGAAGAGACTTGGTCAGGCAGGCTCGGGCAATTGTGACAGGGCTTGATCTAAGGTTTGTTACTATAGGAAGCCCAACAAACCAAGTGGCTTATGCCACAGAAATGCATTATCGCACAGTTCCTCAGGGCAGAAGTCTAAGATCAAGGGCCGGGTGGGCTTCCTTTTGGGGGGCTCTGAAGGAAGATCTGTTCCAGCTGTCTCTTTAGCTGCCTGCTACTTGTGCTTCTCCACACAGCCCCACTTCTGCATGTGGCCCAATGTCCCAATGTTCTCTCTATAAGGACAGGAGTCAGCCATCACGACCACCCTAAGCAACTCCCTGTAGCTTGCTGTGTCTCATACTGCAAGGTGCTGGATGTTCGCTTTTAACACATTGACAGGGACATGCATAATACAAGCTCAAAATAATTTGCACTTTACACATGGTGGTTTTTCTCAAGCCAATTCAAAGTGGCCAGTGAAATTTATGAGAATTTCAGTTTCTTCATCTCTCAGGAAACAGGAGAGCAGAACATGGGAGGGACTCAGCTAGGACTCTCCACAATCCATAGCTTCACCTGCTTTTCTTTTTTTTCTTGTTTTTTTCTTTTTGGTCTGTCGTGGGGCTTGAACTCTGGGCTTGAGCACTATCCCTGTGCTCTTCAGCTCAAGGCGAGTGGTCTACTGCTTGAACCACAATGCCACTTCTGGTTTTCTAGTGGTTTATTGGAGATAAGAGTCTCACAGACTTTCCTGTCTGGGCTGGCTTTGAACTGTGATCCTCAGATCTTAGCCTCCTGAGTAGCTAAGATTACAGGCATGAGCCACTGATGCCCAGCTCCGTTGCTTTTCTTAAGCTTTCATTATGCCTGGTCTTCACAAAATACACTCAGGTGGGGCTAGCTAGCATTGAAGAAAATGGCCTCTTGATTTTCCTGAGGCAGAGCGGAGAGATTCTGGGGCGGTAAATCTGTGTTCATATCCATTCTTTGCTGACAGCTATGTAACCCCGTTCTTGCTTGTGAGATGAGAACAGTCAGATTGCTGGGAATGGTTCCACAGGTAGCAAGCTTGGGCAGTAAGTGTGTGAGCCTAGCAAACACGGGAGGAGGAGGAAGTTGCTTTTCAAGGCTGGCCGACATCCGCCTGTTGTAACACCACCGCCCGTGGGCAGGGTGCAAGTACAGCAAACAGACTTCAGAACAGACCTCTGAGGAAGCTCCTGGATCAAGTCTGGCCGTGAGACCAGCTTGTGGACTGCCATCCTGCTGAAGCCTAGGGAGTTGCCAATATGTCCCGGGGCTCCCAGATGTAAAGGGGGCTTCATGATTGCCTTCATTGAGAATTTTATGAAGGTAAAACACTCTCATCAATGTATACTGAATGCTACAGATAAACCCAAAGCAGCAAGAAAACAACATACAACATTTATCCTTCCTGTATTGAGGAAGACTTGATATAACATGAGGACATTAAAATACAAAACCAAAAATAGTTAAAAGGTAAAATAATAACTCTCACCTTCCCTCCCCACAGTGAATGTCCTCCTGTTAACTGTGTTCAGTGAGACAAGATGAGTCTAATAGGCCATTCAGTCATGAATTCATTTTCAAAGTGGGGCAAGGTGATTAATCTGTTAATGGATGAGTGTGCTCACTGGTTAATGAATGTTATCACTTGGTTGAATTCTGTGCCTATTCAATGAGGTTTAATGTTATAGATACTCAATACAGATTGCCATTTAGTAAATCGCACTTTAGGAATATTTACTTAGTGGAGTTTCTTTTTTTCCATCTTTAAGGTATTTAAAGCCCGTACATGAGGTTTGACTTTCTGAATTTCTTACTTTAGATACATCTTTTTTCTTTTTTAAGATGTGTTGTAGTTTTCAGTTAGCATGCTACAGCGGGGAGTCACTGTGTTAACTCCATCAGTGTGTGTACTGTACCTGCAGCAAGTTCTCACTTTCCATCCCACACCCATGCCTCTTCAGGCTCTCTCCCTCCCCATTTCTTCAGTATTTGGTGTGTTCCATCATACATATACACATACACGTACATAACATACACCCATATACATATACACATGCACACACATACACACATACACATACACATATACACATATATGCACACATATATAAACACACATATACACACACATAACATATACACATGCACACACATACACACATACACATACACATATACATATATATGCACACATATATAAACACATACACATACATAGCATATACCCATATATATATACACATGCACACATATACACACATACACATACACATACACATACCCATATACACATATCCATATCCATACACATTCACATATATACATATATACACATATATAACATATACCCATATACATACATCCATACACACATATACACATACATCATATACACATACATATACACATATAGATACATATACATATACCCATACCCATATACACATACACATATACACCCATAATACACACATACATATACATATACACATATACTTATACCTATATTCACATATACACACACATATATGCACACATGTACACATACATGCACATACACATACCCACATACAAATATACATACACATATACACATATATACACACATGCACATACATATACCCATATATCTATACACATACATATCCATATACCAATATACATACATATACACATATTCATCTATATACACACATATACATATACCCATATACATATACACATACACATATATAAACATATACATATATAATACACATATGTATGCACACAACAAACACATGTGCATGTACACATACACACATACACACATTTACATATGCATATATACATACACTCATGCACATAGATGTACATATATACATAATATATACATACACATATCTACAGATACATACTCATATGCATACACTTATATTTACACGTACACATATACTTACATATGCATATACATATACATATACATATGCAATGTACTTCAACCTCTTCATCTCTCAGCATCTTTACCTTACCTTCCTCCCTCCTGCTCATTGGCATTGGACAGCTCTCCTTTCCCCTTAACATTTATGTCATAAGTTATTGTCATCACATGATCATCACTATCATCATCTATTTCATTTTAAGTCTATATTCATAAAATGAGTGAGAACGAATGACATTTGGTTGTTGTTGCTCAACATGGTGATCTCTAGTGTCATACATTTGTGTACAAATGGCAGAATTCCATTTTTCTTTACTGATGAGAGTACAGTAAAAACAGAAGTAGTTTGTTTAAACAGAAACTTTGCTCCTTAAAAATGTGAAGGCAAGCCGGGCACCAGTGGCTCATGTCTATAATCTTAGCTACTCAGGAAGCTGAGATATGAGGTGGTTTGAAGCCAGCCTGGGCAGGAAAGTCCATGAGACTCATCTCTAATTAGCTACGGCTCAAAGTAGTAGAGCCCTAGCCTTGAGCAGAAGAAGCTCAAGGACAGTCCTAGGCCCTGAGTTTAAGCCTGAGGACTGGCAAAAATAAATAAATTAATTAAATTAAATAAATGAAGGCAATGCATCATAGAGCAGCAGCATCTGAAAAGCAAACACAAAAGCCAAAGCCAAATCCAAGGCTGTATCAGTGAAAGATGAGTGCACTGACTGTGAGATGGAAATCCTGACCATGCCAGGATCTACACTGCCCACATCAGTGATGCAAAGATGAAACAGATCCCTAGGCTCCTAGTGTGCTGAATGCGTGTGTGTGACTCAAGTGGTAGAGCACCTTCCTAGCCAGCACAGACCCTTAGTTCAAATCCTAGTACTGAGAAGGAAGAAAGGAAGGAAGGAAGGAAGGAAGGAAGGAAGGAAGGAAGGAAGGAAGGAAGGAAGGAAGGAAGGAAGGAAGGAAAGAAGAGGGGAGACAGAGAGAAAAAGATAGGAAGAAAAGGAGGAAAAGGAAAAAGAAAGAAAGGGAAAGAGGGTAAAGGAGAAGGGTGAAGAGGGAAGGGGAGAGGAGAGGAGTGGAGGGACAGGAGCCATGGTATCCATTAGAAATCTCAGTGTAAGGGCAGACTTCTAGCCTATCCAGTCAGAAGGCATGGTAATGATAGGTTATAGTTACTGAGGGCTTGTTATATGCCAGGCACAAGTTATGGCATACAAAATGAGACACCATGTAGCTACTATCATTTTTAATTTCACAGATGAAGAAACAAGAACACACACGTTGGTTTTGTTTGCTACAGAGACAAAATACTATGGGCCATGTGGTTTAAACAACCCAAACTATGTCTCAAAGTTCTGAAGCTGCGGAGTTCAGCATCAGGACCCCAGCTGACCCAGTGTCTGGTGAAGAATCGGGCTTTGGTTCATCAACAGCTGTACTTTATACTGGGCAAAGAGAGTAGACAGTGCTCCTGCAGGCCTCTCTGATAAAGGCACTAATCCTATTTAGGAAGGCCTGACCCTTGTGCCCTAAACACCTCCCCAAAGTATCTCCTCCAACTATGTTAGCTTGAGCGTTAGGGATTTCTTTTTATAAAATTCTTATCATTAGGCTGGGTGCCAGTGACTCACGCCTATAATCCTAGCTACTCAGAAGGCAGAGATCTGAGGATCTTGGTTCAAAGCCAGCCCAGGCAGGAAAGTCTGTGAGACTCTTATCTCCAATAAATCACCAGAAAACTGGAAGCGGAGCTGTGGATCAAGTGGTAGAGCGCTAGCCTTGAACTGAAGTGCTCTGGGACAGCACCCAGGCCCTGAGTTCAGGACCCACAACCAAGCAAATACAAAAACAAAAACAAAAACAAATTATTATCATTAAGTAGTTGCATGAAAGATTTGTCATTCAACACATTAGTTTGTGAGCACAATACACCTTGACCACTCTCACCCCTTTCCTCCTTCTCCCCCTCCTTCTCCCAAACTCACCCCTTCCCTCAGTTTTCCTCATTGGTTTTAATGTGGTTGTAACCCCTCTCTACAGTATTTTCACAATAAAAAACATTAAAAAATTGGAGTGTGTGGAAACATGACCTATACCAGAATTAAGTAACTTGCCCAAGTTCAAATGTATCTTGCCTAAATTCAAATGGTTTAAAAGAATGTAGTCAAAATTCAGGACCGTGTTTGCTCTACTAGCCCCCTATTAAAGGCAGGTAGCAGTTGCTTAAATCGCTCAGAGCCAGGCAATGTGTATTGTCAGCAATGGAAGCTCTGGGATGCATGGAAGGGACAGGGAGAATGGACACCCTAGCTCATTCTCAGTTCCTAAGACCCCTGCTTTATGTACTCTCTGCTTCCCTTTGAAGAGGGAAATCACAACACATTGCATCCATGCACTTGTTAACAGCAGGACTTGTCATTTCCTGCATCACAGTAGGATCTGTAGAAATTAATAAAGGTTTGATGAAAAGTACTATTAAAAATTCAATGATTCTCTTCCTCCTCCTCTTTCTTCTTCCTCCTCCTCTTCATCTTCCTCCTCCTCCTACTTCTTCTGCTCATTCTTCTCAAGATAATGAAATGATTCTTCCACAGCTTACAGGTACAGGAAATGGTTCCTTCTGCACACATTTCACAATACAAATAATCGCCAAGGACCAATTTAGTGGGGCTTTCCAAGTGTTTAATATTATTTCAAAGGATTCATTCAAAAACCAGGTAGAAAAGGAAGCAAAACTCATCCATGGAGTATTGTGCGTGAACTAAATTTTGACTTATCCAATAAAAACCTAGATTTAGGCCTGAGAATTAAAGTTTTGCTAACACAAAATCAAAGACAAAGAAATACACCAACTGCAGTGTTTACAAATGAAGTATATCAGGAGTTAAACGACAAGTTCCAACAGGCCATCCAGCTGTTTCTTGCAAATCAATAATGGAAATTCTCCACTAGCCAATTTTGAAAATCTCAGAGAGCTGTGTGGATCTATAACTGGGAACAGAGAAGAGATGGTGTGGACTCCAAGTTAGTAACATATCAGACTTTACACATGTACAGTATCAATTCCCATTTATTTAGGGAAGTACTTGTGTCACCAAGGAGATCTTCATGATATTTTTAACTCATACAAGAAAACCCAAGAAAGGTAAATCAATTCTAATTTTCTTGCTACAAAATTTTAGCACAGAGAAATTAAGACAACTCCCCATGGTAACACAATTCATTAGTTAAATGAGTCAAATTCATAGCCATCTTACACAGAAAACCATTAGATATGGAGGATGGCACCTTTTGTGTAATATTCATTATAAAATTGTACACACACACACACACACACACACACACACACACACACACACATCACACCTTGCTCTTAGCTTTCTGAAATAGGATCAAGCAAGAAAAATTGGAAATCATTGAAAGCGCAGCATGATTATTGGAAATTCAACTTTAGCGATGACCTGGAGGATTTATTTTGCCCAGTGGATGAAGAAAGTTTTGCAATGGCTGTGATAACTCAGGCTAGTCAGAACTTGATGATCAAGTTCATGAGAAATTCCAGCCATGAGAGAACCAAGCTATGAAATGTTTTCTTTTGGTTCTTGAGAAGATATGGGGAAATGTCAATGTCAAGAAAAGTTTCTGAATGGAACTTCCCAAATCTGTACATCAGAAATCTTGCAGCACATACACAGGAGAGAAATGGGAAAGCCATAGTTGGAAATGAGAATATTTTCATCACGTCTGGGCAACAGATTAATCAGAAACCAGTTCAATAAATAAATCAAGTGGTGCATCCAAGCAAGGATTGGGTGCAGTCTTGATGTTATTTTTGCATACCAGGTGATGTTATCTGTATAAGCTGACTCAGTTCTTTGTGTGACCCCAGGCAGGAATGAATGCTCTCATTTCTTTACATAATTCACCAAAGGCTCATGGCAGTCAGTGGGTTAAGGCCTCACAGCTGGAAAATGCTGGAACCTCTTCACACTCACATCTGCTCAACTCGCCTGCCCAGAAGGGTGAAAAGTTAGGAGTCATCTGAACCCTCAGCCATCACAAGGAGAAAAAAGAAAGATCAAGATGATTTTCTGAAGTGAAGAAGTTTCAGATACAGCAGATGTCTGACCTCAAGTCAGTTGAATAAAAATATAGAGCAAAAACTCTTTGGTTAAATGGTAATAGAAGAACTTTCTAAGGGCATAGGCCAGCAAGATTGTCTGAGCAGTAGTATCTCCAGAGTCCGTCCAGCCCAGTTCAATGAGCAAGTACATTGGGAACTAGAAGTCAGATAACCTGGTTTGCACCTCATCTCTCCTCTCCCTAGGCTATGAAATTAGTCAAGAACCTGCAATTTGACATAAACAGCCCATTGTAATAAAGAACTGTAGACGTGGTGGCTTAAATAATAGCAACTTATTTTCTTACTGCTCTGGAGTCTGGAGTCATAGTGCTCTTGGCAGAATTTTATGAGTTAAATCCAAGTGTGCTGCCCCATGCCTGGCCTGTGGTAAGGACTACATATATGTGAGCCCTTCATATATGTTAGCTCTTACTCACGTGTACCTCTCGTGCAGCATGGTCTTTGATGACAAACAGGTTATATATTCATCGCCGAGTATGCTGTGGATCGGTGGCCCTCATACATCAATTAAATGTACCATTGGTTTTATTGCTTTGTAAAATTCTTCTGCAGATAATCAGTGTGGATGCTAGAAAAGGTTATTGCCCTGTAAAAGGGATGAAGAGCTCAATTCTCCAGACTTCAAGTTGGTGGCCATAATGTGGAAGCATAATTTTGTGGGTTATTCATTCGTCTCTGGTGTTAAGAGTTACAAAAGCTCAGAATGAAAGGGGAAAAGGTAAGTCATCTGCTCTAGCAGCATAATCTAGTTAGCTTGTCCTGAGTACTCTTCCCACCACTTTTCTCCACCAACAATGCTGAGACAGATACTGTTTTATAAGACTGGCTTGTTCTTTTTTTGGACTGTGTTCAGACTATTTTCTGTCCAGAACTCTAGATCCATTCCTCACAACTTTATGCTTTTCTCCAGGAGGCTGATCTCTAAGGACTCAGTCATTGCTTCCAGTTGGAGTTAGCCAATGAATCTAGCCAACATTCCAAGGGCATTGACATATGGAAAGAGACACAGGAGTACTTACGTCCCTCAGTCCCCAAAGAATCTTCAATTGATATCATTAATCTTTGCAACCAATCACTTCTTGTAAGGTCTTCTTATGGCAGGTGTTAGAGCCTCTGGTAGTCTTGGCCATCTTTATACATAATAGCTCTCCAAGCCCACAAGGCAGACTTAATCAAAACATAAAATCTAGACACTGACACTTTAAAGTCTGAGGCTTTGGGAACAAAGCTTGTGAGAGCTGTTTTGGTAAAAACACTAAATAAACACTGAAGTTTGTTTTCTTTTTTGAAGTGTTGACTCTAAAGATCCTACTGAACTGAGTAATCTTTTGTGTGCCTTCTAGTCTAAAGTTTTTTCCCAAGCCTTTAATAATCTGCGTAAGTTGTAGTCTCCGAAGTAAAGTGCCAGTCTGTGCATTCCCTTGCTGCGGTGGATATTGGCTGGGAATTTGTTGAAGGATGGATCTATAAAGCCTTGTTAGCCATTCCTTTGTCCTCAGTTGGCTGTAGTTGTTTCCCTTGAAGATTTACTACACATCTTTCACATCATTACATTTTTATTTTAAAATATAGTGGAGGAGGAAAAGGCAAAATTGGAAGGCAAAAAAGAGAGAGGAGGTGAGAGAGAAAAGAGAGGGAAAAGGAGAGGGAGAGAAAATAGAAAGGAGGGAGGGAGTGGGAGAGGGAAAGGGAGGAGAGAGGGAGAGAAGGAAAAATAGAGAGAGAGGGAGAGAGAGAAAGAGGAAGATACTCCTGGCATCCTCTACACAAGGCCATTCAGATACCATTTATAAATAGCACTTTATCATCTTAGAGCACTGAAGAACAGTTTTGCATATTATAATTCATTTGCATATTATATTTCTATGCTCGAGTTTATCTTGCATTTTTAACTAACATTTTAAAAAGATTTTTAGTGTTTCTGAATAGCCTTTAAACAATGTGTCGCAAGCACTATGTAATACACGATGGCTTTGCATTGCAAGTTACTTGTCTTTGTGTGATCATTTGACATGTATGCTGTTTATATTTTGTTTATAAAAGCCTTGAGTATTATAAATGCTAAAATGGATATTTTTTGAAGTAATATTTCTGTTCTAATACTTTGTTTTTATTTTTGATCATCAGAATTGTCTATAGGCACTGAAACCCCCAAACAACTCTCTCTCTTCAATACCATGGAATGGATAGAAATCTCTGTATAATCACATCTTCATCCGCAGGTATTGTCATCAAGTAGAGATAGGCTTCATGTCGGTAGAGTCCCCAGGTGGCAGGTGGCATCAGGCCACACGAGACCAGCAATGCACATGTGTCTGTGAGCCTTTTCAAAGAGCCAAGAGTCCATCTAAGGCGCCCCACTCTAGCGGCTGTACATCATCCTGATCACTTTCCAAAAGGTTGTGCTCTAAACGCGTAGTCAGTCTCAGTTTCTAGTCTTCTTATATTATTGACCTATTTTTGAGGATTAAATTTCAGCATGAATTTAGCAGATATAATCCATATGCAACCCCTAGCAAATGACAAGTCTGTGAATTCAATACTCACAAGAGGGGAGGGAGGACTCTGGGAGCCACGTCGTTTGCATATCTGCACTGGAAGGTGGGGTGGACGGCCGCTGGGGAGGAGGCTGACGAGGGGCGGTGCAGTCCTCCTTGGTCTGCATTCAAGGCCCAGGCTTGCTCCGTCCTCTTCCCCAGGAGTCAGACACAGAGTGATGGGCATGGGAGTCAAACCCACACTATTTCTTGGCCACGCTTGGCTCTGTGTCCAGATCCAGAATCAGGAGAGCGTGCCAAGCACAGCTGCGCTGATGAGATAGGCCTTTTGCAGGGATTTCAAGACTGCAGAAGCTACAGCCTGCGGCCTTCCTGGGAAGCTTGCCTGTGCTGTCCTGTAACACCCGCCTGGCGCCTCCTCTGGGCTGTGAACTTGTTCTTCCCTCTGCTGATGCCTTCATTCTGCTCCTCACATCGCTGGCCTGTCTCATCTCTTGGACCTCAGTTTCACCTTGGCTTCACACACCCTTGACACTAAAATTTCCTTGTCTCTGTCTCAGCAGGCAACCTTCATAAAACTACTACTCCTATAGTGTGTGTGTGTGTGTGTTTAATCATTCCGTTTTCTATTTCCTCCAAGTAGAATTCAAGTGTCAAGATGATTCCATCCATCACTGTACATTAATGCTTGCTCTATACTAGTAACTGCATAACTATTGGTCAAATAAATAAATAGGTAAATGGACCATAAGTGCAATGCTTACAGAAACAAGGAACAGGACGCCAGCATTCTGTACATGGTGGCCCTTGAAATGGGGTGGGGGGGATGCTTGAACACTGGCATTGTTCTGCATTTAGGAAGCAGAGTGATTTAAAATCCCTTTCATTCCTCTTCAGAAGCATTGTACAGACAATCCACTGTTTATTCCCCGTAAGGTGCGAGTGGACCATTTGTTCTGCTCTCTCTGCCCTTGGTCCACCGCAGATGGAGAAGCAAGAACAAACGAAAGGAAGGGGAGGACCCTCAATCGCTATTTGTCCTCTATCTAAATATTCTTCCCACAGGCTTTTGCTGAGCATATCTACTGAGAGCCAGGATGGGATCCCTGGTTGAAGAGTCAGGTGTCAGGAGTGGCCAGCCTTCCCTAGTTCCCGTGCTTCAAGCTAGGGAGATACTGATTTTGTTTTTAAACTTTGAGGAACTATGGGAAATACCTGCAAAAGGCAGTGAGTCAGGAGAACCCTGAAAGCTACTTGTCCACTTCTGGGTAGAAGCGGAGGAAAATACTGTAAACAAGGAGGGGAAACACCAACAGTAATGGTCTGTTTAGAAATTCAGGGAAGTTTGTCCGCTACTTGTATGGTATCCAACGCTGCCAAGCGCACTGAGTAGCACAGAAGACAGGGTGTTTAGGTTAGGCCAGGAGTGCAATTGGCCTGTTAGGAAAACAGAATTAAAAATAAAAACAAAACAAGAAATAAAATTGCCTCCCACAAGTAGGCAGCCATTAAGGGGGACGAGTAAGGAATGATTCCCATTGGCCTCATGAAGGTCACAGCCAACATGGCTGACCTACACGGAGCAAAGGCCAAGGGAAAACTGGGCCCTCCTGCCTCCTACGCCTGCTCTCTGCATCCAGGTTCTGCTCCTTTATTTATTCCATTTGTCTAATCCTTAAAAAACCCACTCATGTTTATTAATGCCTATATATAGTTTATCGTAAGCATGACATTTAGAAAAAACTTGAAGCTGTTTAAGAGATTGCTAAAGAAATCTAATTCCCTCCGCGTTTGAACCCTTTTCAGTCCTTCAGCTCCTGAGGTTGTGGGATGAGAGCTCCCATGTTTTTGTAAACATTCAAGTATTTTTCATAGGAAGTGGAGCTGATAGCAAAGTAGTTAAACATTAGTTGTTGTTGCTTCTTTCAGCTCTGAATATGTCAAGGTCTCTCCAGTAGGAAAAGCCCATTGTCTTCAATATAGCAATAATAAAATGCATAATAGCATATTTCTATATTAATAAGATTCATACACAGAGGCAGGAGAGCAAAGCACAAATGGAGAGTGGAGTGAGGGCCACGGAATCGGGGGATGAACTCTAATTTGACACGATCGGCCTGGAACTCCAGCCTCCACTTCTTGTCTTTTAAATGATCATTGTTAAGGCTCAAGGAGACAGTCTTCCAAAGTTCTTGAATCTGTGTCTAGTAAGTTCACAGCTTATAGTGTTATAGGGGAAATCCGATTGTGAGATACAGAGAAGCCACATTTTGAGAGGTTGTATCAGGAGTCTTTGTTAGAAAGCTGGCCACTGTGAGTGGACGTGTCCCCAAAATACATACAACCTCAAAGGCACTTAATACTATTAGGAAACCGAGCCACAAGCGTAGTAAAGAAAGAGCAGAAAAACAATCTCAACAGACCAGATCAGCTGTAATAGAGAGCTGAACAGGAGGCTAGGGTGACCTGAGGAGAGTCAGGAGACTCGAGGCATGATGCAATGGTGGATGAGGTGGTCCAGGCCCAGACAGGCTCTTGGTGGGCAGAGTCACAGGGAGCTCCAGAGTTCAAAGTGTCTCGGGAGTTCATGGTAGAGGTGTGGCAGGTCTAGCAACCTATTGTTTAAGTCTCTGCCTTGTGTCCAAGAATTCAGGCATGTCTATCACCTGGAGGTAGGACTTCACCTCTAAGAGTATTTGGAAAGTTTGACCCCATACCCATATTTCAATAGTTAATGGGAAAATGAGTGCACCTCTTGCAGGCTCTGAGCTTGGTTGCAAAATCTCATCTGAAGCTATTCACACTCTACCTTTCTTCCAGTTCCCAAAGAAGTATATGCCACGCTCACCAATGATCAATTCGTGTTTGCTCTGAGGGTTGTGATAGGCTGGTTCAGTTTTGGTTGCATTACAACCGTAACAGCCCCAATCACACAGGGCATACACACAAAAGTCTCTAGCTCACAATGAATCCATGAACCTGGTAGCTTCAGCATGGCTAGCTCCTACGGAACCTGTCTCTGCTGTCAGTATGCTTGGGAGGCAGAGGGTTGGGGTATGGAGAGGGACACTGACCCCATTCAGAGTAACTTTTTCCCTGGGGCCCAAGGAAGTCTTACTCAACATGAATTCATCACTTTATCTCCCCTATCTTTATCTCCTCTCTTGTATGAAAGCCTATGAAAACAAACATCTAAACCGACCTCCATTTGTACTGTGATGAAGGTAGTTTTCAGAACCTCCGGAACGAATGTGCTTTCCCCAGATCTTTGCTGGCCCTGTCTGTAGACCAGGCCCGTCATCTTGCTGACTGGGCTGTTCCTGACTCAGCAAAGCAATGACTGGCCAATGGAAGCAGTGAACTGGAAAATGGGTGTGCACGTCCAAACGTAGGCACTCTTCTCTGTCTGCCATGTCAGGATGGAGGGGGTGACTTCCTGAGGAATGGAGCCTGTGACTTTGTGGTTCTTAAAATGAAGGAAAGACCGCTTGCAAAGGAGTCCTCAATTTTCCTCATCTAAGGAATGAAGCAAAGAGGTTGCAGCTTTTAAGAAATCATTTTTCTGGGCTTCTACCCAGAACAATTTCAAACATTTAAGGGATTGATTTCAGCCAGAACATCATGTACCTTACTCAAATCTTTGGCATGACAGAGGGAGAGACAGAGAGAGCTGGAGAAAGAGAAAGCTGGAGAAAGTACAAGCCTGAGAAGGAAGAAAGAAAGTGCTAAGAGTAAGCTGGGTAGGAAGAGAGGGAGGGCAAATGGAGAAAGAAAGAGAGGGCGGATGAAAGCCAAAATTCCCTTCTTTCTCTTGCCTAGGAGAAGTGTTTTAGAATTCACAAGAACCGTGCAGATCACATAGTTCTATGGTATTTTTTAGAGAACAAAATCAGAGACTCACAGTGGTAAAGATTATTGTCTAAAAACCACAAGCTATTTGATAAAGTACAACTTGTGCAGCCCTTCCCCTAATCCTGTGTTATGTCATTTGTGAACCAGTTTAGATGGCAGGAAGGCCTTGCGGGGCGATTTTCTCTCCCATGTCCAAGCATACAAAAGCACTCCATTTCTGTGCCCAGAGAACGGTTTTGTACCTCTGGCCACTGGCCAAGGGAGCAGAACCCTGGACACAATTCAGGAGCCTGCAGTGAATAGAAGAAGGTACCCGGTTGGGAGGGGCTCTTGGCTCTCCACTGAGAAATGGGGAGAAATCTTTCATAGGAAGCTATTGAGCAATCCCTCCAGGATAGTAAACAACTTCAAGCAGGAATCTATGGCCAATTTATTCACCAATGTGAATAAAAAGCCAATTAAACATCCCACCTGCTTACTTTCTTTTTTTTCTCTCCTCCTCCTTCTTTTACCACCTTCTCCCTTCTTCTTTCATGAACTACCCAGATGATGTATGTTTTCCAGTTATCTAAACCTTGGATATTTATAGCTTCTGTATACCAGTCTGTTGAGATGGTTCCCTAATGTCCGGAACATAAGACAGCCGTCCTGGAATCGAGCTCTGTACAGACCTTTAATAGCTGGTCACAGTTCAGTGGTTCTCTGCTGGTTTGCATAGATATAGAGGGTAGGGCATGGCAAAGGTGGTCAATTAGACTTGGGTTAGAATTCTGACTCCTTCTCTAATTATATAGGCTCGAAGATGTGATTAGATGTCTCTGAATGTTACTTTTCACCCCAAGAAGAGAGATAAAACACCGTTCATATAAATCATAAGGATCACCTATGATATACATTCCATAACACAGCTGTGTATGGAGTTCCAATGTCTGGCCTCCTTTGCTTTCCTGGGGATCGTGTCTGTGCCAGGGAAGAAGAGCCTTCAGTCATTCACTTCTGATGAAACCTACTCACTCATTCACCCTCTGTGGGCCCTGTTTGGGTCCTACCCTCTTGAAGGTTCTGGAGTTTCAAGAATGAACAGAAAATACAAAGGCCCTGACCTCACAGAGCCACACTACTGACTATTGGTGATGGGGCCTGAATAGTGCCTGTCAGTCAATACTTAGACAAAGAGTAAATGGATTATATTTAGCACATGAGAAACAAGCAAGAGGGAAAAGGAATATCTGTTCTATGAGTGAATATCTAATACATCTGATATCTAAAATAAAAGCAAGCACATAGGAAATATATTGGCAGGTATAAGGAGGTAGGTATATTTGCCACGCTTTTACAAGGAAAAGGATAGCTGTATAGGGAAATAGTGATAAGCGTGAACCTTAGATGATCAGATGGAGGAGGAGGAGGGAGCCTTTTATATATGGGAGGAATTCAGAGACAGCATGCTAACTTCTTCCTCTTCTTATCTAGGCACTAATGCCTTTATGGAGGTTTTACTCTTACAATCTCATCTCATCCTAATGATCTCACAAAGGCCTTATTTCCAAATGCCATCATTCATATATATATATATATATATATATATATATATATATATATATATGTATATTATATATACTACATAATATGTTATATATATAAAGTTAAATGCATATATATATATATATATATATATATATATATATATATATATGCATTGTTTCCAACACATAACCTTTTGGGAGATTCATTTAAGACACCAAAGTGCAGCAGGTTATTTGTATCTCTATGATTTTATATATAGAGTCTTCTTCACAATGGTGTAACTTTGCTCCGAGGGCACTTCGTCACTTGAAGTGGATATCTATGAGACACAGAGCCACCTACTCACCTACTCAGGAGCCTCATATATACAAGCAAAACAAAAGAGGATTTTAGGGTGTCTCCTGCCACATTAATTATTATTTATTCATTTGATCACTGTTATTAGAAATCCATTTTAATATCTGACTCTACTGATGAAGTAGCTTATCTTTTTTATCAATTATTTTAAGCAGTTTGGTCAACGTGCTCAAAAAAGGATCAGGACATTTTATGAAACAGAACAGACAGGTACAGGGTTAATTTCCACCCCGGAGAAAGCTGACTAATGAGACATTTACCCTGAGATTGTGTTGCTGAGCGTTTCACAGGTAGATTGGGAATAGCCTGATGCAGAAGGTAATAATGTAGTTCTCAAGATGGGTGAAAGGAAACATTCCGTACAGTAGCTTAAATTATAAGTGTAAATGATTTATTTGGTTTGAAGCTAAGCCACGAGTTAGGCAAATGAAAAGTGGATGTAATTAGGTTTGCTTCACATTAGGTATCACCTTTATTTCCCATCTATAAACTGGTAAGTAATGCAGCCATTAGAAACTGAAGTTGTTGTACAGAAATGATGCCTAGATCTCACACTTTTATGGAAGTCCTTCTGCATATACCACAAATGAATCGAGGTTTGCCTGACTTGTTTGCAAGTCACACAGTGTGCACACACAAAGATCAGATACTTTGATCTAGCCCCTCATGGATGAATTAATAGATACATGGAGAGATGATTGATAGGTACACAGATTAAAAACCACAACACACACATTTATGGTAAAATATATTGCACAAAATTTAAGGACATAATTCAAACATTAATTCTAGCTAAATTATTATACATGCATCACTATTGTCTTCAAATTATTTCATCACCCAAACAGAAATTTTATATCTATGAAACCATTAATCCTCCTGCGATCTCTTTTCTGTCTCTATGAATCTGTCCATTCTCAGTATTTGGGGACATCACACAATGTGTATGATGGTTCTTGATGATCATGGTTCACTCTTGTTGAATCTTGCATTGAATTTTCCGTACTTCCATTCCTGAACAATATTGCATTGTATGGCTATGTGACACTTTTTCATCTACTCCTCTATTGATGAGCACTTGGATCGGTTCTACCTCATTACAGTTATGAGTAAGAGTAAACTGGATTTCAGTACATATATGAGCCCAGCTATAATATCTCTTGAACTTTAAATTTCTTTAAATTTATAAACTTTGAAACACCTGTTTTGAAAGTTCCCCTCTCCTAAGGGAGGAAATAAAATTAAGTATGACTCACTACTGACTGTGAAAGGAATAACTTAAGTACAAATAAAAATAAACAACAGCAGTTAATTTAAAAAAATAATCATTTTTACATCCTTGGGAGATAGTTAACAGACTTCTCTACCAAAAGAAGCAACATTCCTCAACTATTTATGGAAGCAATTTCTTTCAAAATTATCTTTTATTTATATCTGTCCGTGTACAGAGAACAGAATGGGGAGAATGTTTAACCTTTTCTATTTCACTATTTGAATATTTCCAGAAAACAGAGTGACCTTTATTATCCTGATAGTTGTCTCCAAAATTGCTTTTGTTTGTAGCACAATAAAGACAAAAATGGATTTGTTTGTACTTGGACCCATCACTAACCTATTGCAGGCCAACATATATATATATATATACACATATATATGCATATATATATATATATGTTTTTTTCTTAACTCATTCAAATCTCCAATTCTTGGAACACAGTGGCTGAGTATTTGCCTAATTTCTTACACTTCTGTCATTCTCCCAAGACAGTATCAGATCCCACAGACTAAGGGCTCAGTGTCACGTGACCGTCCATACTTCAGGTGACAATTCAGTCCAGTTGTTTGTTACTTGTATTTCTGGTCCACTGTCCACAAATGGTTCCTATACCCTCCTGCGGGTCATTCATTGGCTAGGAGAGCATGTATGGAACGAAGGACAAGAGTATCCTCACTTGAATTTTGGTTTCAGGAACAGATCAGTGAAATATATACCAAGACAAGTAAGTGGTAGGGTCAGAAATCTTCCATGGGCTTTCCAGGAATGCCGTTCTCCCAATGACCCACCTGCTCACCAGCCCAGAAGCAATTGACATCTTGCTCTACAGGGTCCTGTGAAGACTGTCTTCAGGAATTTTGATGGATGAAATCATGGTATGCTGATTATCAATTCCACTTTCTGAGTCTCTTCTCTGTTCTCCAGAAGGCCAGGGGTCAGTGAGCCACTGAGGAGGGACAGGACTGAAGGGCTGAAGACTTTAACTTTCTGAGAACAACTTTGTTCTCCAGGTACTGTACTCTTTCCCGTGTTTGTTGAGAGGCTCTGCCGACTCCCCTCATTACTATAAACTCGGGCATGGCTTGCTGTGAACGATCAAAGGCTCTCTTCACATTTTTATTGCTCTTATTTCTCAGGAAACTATAAATGTTTGGAGCTCTGAGCCAGGATCATGAAAACCAACGCCTCATAGGTAATTCTTATTATTTCACACTTGTCCATGACTTTGATGCTCACAAATGCTTTTAGTCAGAAGCAACACAAAACTGCTTTGATTTCAGATGCATTGGTCTCAACATTCATGGTGGTTTCATGCTAGGCTGATGGAATATTCTATTGTCATTAGACAGTTCCTACTTGGAGGGAACCACAAAAGTTTATTAAAAGATCAGTAAGTATACATACGGAGAATGCCTACTTGGGTGCCTGGCTATGCTCACAGCCCTTATCATATGCAATAATTACTTAAATAAAAATATCATTCCTATTTAGCACTCCAGCATCCTGACCTTCTGAAGTAGCCATTTACACTAGACAAGTATCGTCCATCATTTTCAATGATGACATCAATTCAACATTTGCATTAATGACAGGAATGGAAAACAAGCATTTTCTGACATGTGGGAATACGAAGGAGGAAGGACAAAGCAAGAGGGCCAAGTAGGGTAAATATGGACAAAATACTATATACACAGATGTGAAGTAGAACGATGAAGCTTATTGAGATTGCTTTGGAAAGAGACAAAGGGAGAAAACAGAATGATGGGGAGAATGAGCTTGGTGAAGATACATTGTATGTATATAGGGATCTATCTAAGTAACAACTAATTGATGCTAAATAAAATTATGGTGGTGGGGGGAACCTAGTTTTCGTACTGAGAAGTAGATACACAGCTAGAGGAAAAAAATGTAAACCACAGCTGAATTGGATACTTGAAGTGCAAATCAGAACTAGGTACAGTCTTTAATTGTGTGGAAAATGTAAATTGCTGCTAAAGATAGGACATCTAAATTAAAGGAGGAGGAAATAGAACCTGCCATGCTGTCTCTTTTGAATGCTGACTACAGCTTTTAATATCCATGGTTCGACATCTCAGTTAAGATTCTTCAGAGTCTGATGAATTGTTGAAGAGATGTGCTAAGTCTGTCAGGACCTGTGCTTTCGGAACGGACCCCATCCCACAATTTCTTCTAAGTGCATCTCTTCCTCACATGATTGAGCTATGGGGAAATTCAAAGCAATCAGCTCAGCACACTTGCCTATATTCTGCTTGTAGAGCAAATGGATTTACGTGAAATCACTTAATCACCGTCATATACAACCCGAAAAAATGGACGGAAAATAGTCAAATGCCTTCAGTCAAAATAGTTTTGAAATTATATAGGAGGCCCAAGGAGTCATAATAATGATAATTTACATTTGTTTAATGGTCTTTAATATCCTGAAAGCTTATACCTCTATTAGTCTGTTTTTAAAAGTATTGCCATAGATCCATTAAGTAGGTGTTTTATCCATTTTATTGTCAAAGAACACTCAGATGTGAGTGCTAGTCTCTAAGGAGGACCCCAACGAACCCCACCTCTGATTATGCCTCTCCTCATGTGATCCTTTCCCACACTGGGTCCGAGCAGTTCTTCGAGATAACAGAATGTAGCAATAGTATCTCTGTGCAACACTTGTGACATTTGCTTTCCTCTTTAGGAACACTGTGGGCAAGGCCAGCTTTATGTACTGCCACCAAGTGCTCCGTTCGGCCATGATCGGAAGTCAGTCCCCAGGTATCGTGGTCACCCCAGCTTTGGAATCATGGATGTTATCACAGAAATGAAATGAGTCCAGGAGTGGTAGAGCATACCTACACTCACAGCTGCAATGAGTGGCATGGGTAGGTTTATCAGTTCATGGCAAAAAGTGGGAGAGCCTCTTCTGGAAAAATGGACTGAAGGCTTGATTTAAGTGGTAGAGGGCTTACCTCACAAACATGAGACTCGGAGTTCAAGCCCCAGTACCACCACACACACACACACACACATGCGTGCGTACAAACACACACACACACACACACACACACACACACACACACACACACACACACACACACACACACACACAGCCCTAGTAAAGCAGCCATGTTGGACAACAGTTCAGATCAGCCTCTGGATAACTTTCTCCCTGGCCACCATCCAACTGCACCTGGCTGAGCAAGAGCTGCCCACCTGTGCCCATCCAACCTTCAGAACCTAGGAGACAATAAGCCATCTCTAAACCAGAACGTTTGGGGGGTAGTTTGCTGTACAGACATAAGCAACTCTTATACAGACGGATTTTCCCTCCACACGAGTCATCAGTAAAAGAAGAATGAAACGCTGACAACTCTCAATGGAGTATCTGCAGGGAACTGTGCGGCACTGTTTTCCACCGTGAGCCACAGGCCTTTACTTGGGAGTGAGCAGCCAGACATGGGACATACAAACATTCAGGTGCTACTTTTGTTTCCAGCTTGGAAAAATCTGGTAGGACATAAACCAATCTATTGACAATTGTTACGTCTGAATAATCTAAAATGATGGCTCTTCTTGTGATACAATGAGGGTGTGTTCCTTGGGTAACAAAAAGTCATGGGCTCTTGTTTTCAAGAGATGGTATAGAAAATTTAGTGGGATAAGGAAACAGTCTTAAATGCCTGTGCTAGTAAGCTGTTACCTAATACATTACGAACAACTTAAGAAGCTTACGCCCACGTGTATCTTAGTATTATCTTAGTTGGCAAGTGCAGGAGTCCAAGTTTGCCCTAGCTCTGCTTTAATCTCCCCAGGCAGCAATCGAAGTTTCAGCCTCATGGTTTCCCATTAGGAGCCTCTGGGCCTTCTTCATCCATCAACCTGTGTTGGAAACAATTACCTCTTTGCAACTGTAGGGCAGGTCTTTCATTGCTTGCTGGATGTTGGCAGGGACACTCAGTCATTGGCCAAAGTAACAGTTTTTGTGATGTCACCTTGTCAACAGCCTCTCACACACAGGCAGGGGGTGCCTTCAAAAGACTCTAGGAAATCTCTCTCTCTCTCTCTCTCTCTCTCTCTCTCTCTCTCTCTCTCTCTCTCTCTCTCTCTCTCTCTCTCTCTGTCCCCTCAGTCTATTAAGATGGAGTCACATAGTCACATAATCATAATGTAGTCACATCACAAGTGTATCGCCTTTGCCATACAGAACAGCCTAATGAGAAGAGTAAATATCCAATTATTTTTCAAATTCTGCTCAAATCTGAGAGGGTATCTCTCTAGGGTTGTTTACACAGGAGTGGGTATTTTAGGAGCCATTCTGGATTTCCATTTACCATAGTCATTTCACTGATATCTATCCTATCTCCTTGTCTCTATTTTTGTTTTGTTTTTTTCCTCCTCTTTCTATGGGTAGATGTGTTGGAGAAAAATTTCTCTTCTATACTGAAAAATAATGTAGCCTGGAGTACTGTCCAGGGACTATTATGGTTCTACCATTTTTAACCATGACTTGGAATAAATTGCTTAATAACTTTGTGCATGTTTTCCTCATCTATATCATATGGGTAATGAGTCTCATAGATTGATGTGAAGATTCAATGATAAGGTACTCATCCACCTTTTAAATACACTGAACTGGGCTGGGAATGTGGCTTAGTGGTAGAGTGCTTGCCTTGTATGCATGAAGCACTGGGTTCGATTATTCAGTACCACATACACAGAAAAAGCCAGAAGTGGCCTTGTGGATCAAGTGGTAGAGCACTAGCCTTGAGCAAAGAAAAGCTCAGTGACAGTGGCCAGTCCCAGAGTTTAAGCCCCAGGACTGGCAAAAAGGGAAAATAAAAAATAAAAACCACTGAGCTATGGTTCACTGACATTAACACTACAGACAATACCACAGTCATGAGAACTAAGTAGGTGTTACAGGGAGTTACTAATTTTAGTAGTGTTTTGGAGTTACATGTGTGTAGCATCCATTATACATAGTCAAAATACCCATGAAAGAATAATACTACATATGTCTTATCAAAAGGTTCTAGAAATTCAGAGAGCCTAGAAAAATTGTCAAGATCACATAACTCCCCAAAAGATTGAGCTACACTTCTAAATTCCAGTCTTCAGAAGCCTTGGCCAGTGCTTTTTCCAGAGGCCAATAGGGTGAATTGCTATTAGATTGGCTTTGTCACAGCATGTGGTGACTCAGACCCACAGAAGGGAGCTAGGGGAATACAGATACAGAATTCCAAGAGCCAGTTTTGAGCTGTAATGGGCTGCCATGTTGAAAACGCACTTATCCATTGGTTGGATCTTCAAGAGGATAATGCAAAGCCTAGATAAGTGGAAAAAGCCTGGGCATTGGGATTATTTGTTGAATTAATAGACCTTCATCATTCCTATGTTAAGCCTTGTACTGTTTGCTGATAAGATGATAATAAGGAAACACATGGAGATTAGATGGATTATTCCTCAAGGCCTTGTGAGGAGTAAATAAAGCAACATATATTAAAGTGTCTGCAAGAGCTTGGATTTAAAAAAAAGTACTTCCAGGAGCAGATCGGATTGAAAGGCTGGAATGACATAGAGTGAGCTTTTACATTAGGCTGACACCTACACGAGAGTTATTAGACAACTAGACAGGAGTGATTATTCAATCCACAAACATGTACTTTACATTTACCTTTCTGTCAACTTCTTGTCTAGCCAAGCACCTCTTGCTTGTTTCTCCCTCTTTTCAATCAAAAGGAAGAGGTATCTATTTACCAATTCCAAGTGGAATACTTAGCAAACACAAAGAGATGCAATACCCTGCGATACAAATAAGATAGAACAGTGCATTCATATGTTGAGGTACAGAAATATTTAATAGAATTTGACATTGATGTATTTATATCAGTGATAGTCTTCCTAAGTAGTTTGGCTGGCTTTGAACTCATGACCCTCCAAGTACAGGGAACTCCAGACATGCACCATCATATACAGTTTCACTGGCAGTATCATAGTAGCTTAGTGATCAAAAAAGAAAAGGAAATGAGTTTTTTTCATAAAAGTTAAGGGAATGTTTTTGTCATGTTGAGATGACATGTCATCTCACATTTCACTGGGAGGATTTTAGGGGCTCCATGTATTATTCATATCCATAGGCAGTATAGAGTAAGAGCATTGTATACATTGGTTATCTAGATTGCATGACCTAGAAGCAAAGCCTAGGATGGTGATTCCTATATCCTCAGGGATATTTTTTTCCTGGGCCGGACTGCAGGAGACACCACGATGCTATGAGAGACAAAGACAATGTAGAGGAAGAAACAAGCACGGATGGTTTTAGAAGCCTGGCCAGCCTTATCGCATGAGGAGTGCTGATGTTTGCCCACATCCCCTCCCTGCCATAATCCTATTGTAGCTTGATCACACATTAGTTATAATGCCCGCCATCCCAAGAAAGGTAGCTCCTGATGACTATAGGGAGAAAGCCTCCAGAACTCAGTTGAGAGTGAGCCATCAGCAGCCTTTGTGGCAGATGAGAATGGACCTCTCTTCCCTGGGAAATGGATCTGGGTAAGACACCCACAGCCACAGTGATAATTGCATAGCAGGGATGTGTTGAGGGATGCGTGGTTTGCACTATCATACAACTCTAAAGTCCTCTTAACTCCTAAGCCACATGGACACTGAGTGTAGAGTTCTTACCTACGTTATCTGGTTGATTTTTCAACTATGCAGACTGAGTATCAGCTTGCTTTGAATTCAAAGGAAACTGAGGCTCTGAGAATTTGAAGCTAAGTTCACATTGGCCCTATAATTGGATCTAGTTGCTTTTGCCTTCCTTTTTCCTAACTGGAGAATTAGAGCAAAAGAGAATAAAGATCTCATATCAGGGTGAATAATATGGCCAGGGTTGCTTCCTTTATCAAAATACATCCATCAAGTCTGGTGGTGTGGTTCTCTGTCCTTATGTCACACTGGAAAAGCTGGCCTTGACCTCAAGCTCAAGTTTCTTTATTTCTGACTGTTGGAGAATGTTTGTTCAAGTCCCAGCCATTATTTTCTTGAAGGTGACCTTAGCATCCCCTGTTTGTCCAATTTCACAAGATTTTGCCTATAGTTTCCCTAATAGGCTCTCCCACCTTGAGAGACACTCAAACTTTACTTCTCCCTCCCCTTAACCACAATTAGATGTATTGAAAAGTATCCAAGGGAAAGCTTGGTATAAAAGCCCACATTGTAAGCGTGGTATTGGTCAGGCTGGGTTAGACAAATCCTGAGTTTGAGGCCAGCAGCCTGAACTCAGGTTGTCTCAAAATAATGTCTAAAAATTACCAGAGCAAGGGTCATAGAGAACATTTTCCAGTTGAACAAATCAAAGACTCTGTGAGCACAGGTAAACCCTTTAATCACTGAGTTTTGAGTTTCCTCCTCTGTAAAATCAGTATGTCATTTCCCACTTTTCAGAATTGTTATGTGGGTTAGAAGCAACAGATTTAAAATACCAAGTACATAACGGGTGTGCAATAAATGATAGTTATTTTTATGCAATAGACACACCTGCACAGGAGCCAGAGACACACAGGTGCCTATTAAGTAAGCTTCTAACACCTCTGTCTTAGAGCAACTCTCAAGGCCATGAGTTCCTGATGAGAACTGGTGTAGTGGCTCTTCAATGTGTTTAAACCATTCCCACATCCACTAGGCAAGCCTTTTCTCTTCTTTGCCTTCCTCCTCAACTCTCTCCATCACCTCTATATAACTCCTAAGGTTGTCTTTTTTTTGTGGGGGGGGGGTCCGGTCGTGGGGCCTGAACTCTGGGCCTGGGTGCTGTCCCTCAGCTCTTCAGCTCAAGACTAGCGCTCTACCACTTGAGCCACAGCACCACTTCCAGCTTTTTTCTTTTTTCTTATGTAGTGCTGAGGAATCGAACCCAGGGCCTCATGCGTGTAAGGCAAGCGCTCTACCACTGAGCCACCTTCCCAGGCCCTCTTAAGGCTGTCTTTATCTAGAAGGTCCTCCCCTGGTGATATCACTGTGTTCCATGTTCTAAATTCTCACCAAGCCTCTGAAAACCTTGTAAAAGTATGGGCCTTCTGTGGCCCACCATCTCAGTGGCTTGGGTCAAAACTCTGCTGTGTGTCTTTTGGGAAGATTCTTCATCTTTGATTATTTCTAAGAAATCAAATTGTGGGATGTCGGGCACGCCTCTCCTTGGTGACATTTCATGTCCATGTCCCCCCTCATTGGACAACTATCCCCTAAAGTGAGCAGCTTTTCTTCCTTTCTAAAATGTGTACTGGGGGCAGGGCATGGTCTAATGCCTGCATGGCTTCTTCTCTGCGACCATTCTAGTTGATTCTAGAATCAGCTAGTTGACTAATGGCTAACTGAACTAATCCCTAGGTGACTCTTCCAAGGATGTGTCTGAATGAATGTCCAGCTATGGAATACACTACCTTGCCCAATCTGCACTGAACTCAAGATCTTTTCCTTTGCCTTCCTTGACTTCCTGTTGCATTTCTGATATTCTTAATAAACTAATGCAATGCGTGGTGTATAGTAGTGGATCTATAACAAATACCATCTTAATGAATCCTGCTGGCCTCTCATCCCTGCCCTTTGCACGCCGGAGGCACGCTGGGCACTGCCCCCTTCTGCCCGGCATCTCTGCTCAGTGGAGCAACGATCTCCCAGGACAGAAGGCGGCAGCTTGGACTCGAAAGCCCATCACCCTTTCTCCCAAACTAGCCTACTCTGGGCTGTGAGCAGAGCCACGCTGGTTTGATGGGGATCTGGGACAGTCTGATTTGTGTTCCTGAATCAGGAACAGCGAGTGAAGTGTGTGTGCTCCTCCCATGGCTGAGGTTTAGCCCAGATCCTCTCAGCTGTCTCTCTGGAAGAATCTCACCTAGAGACCCTCACGCTGCCCGTGAACCTGGGCTGGGTCGGGACCTCACTCCCTTTGCTTGGCATTGTCTCTCTCTTCACAGGATTGCTCTGAGGTGTGTATAGGAGAGATCAAACGCTATTTGGCTAGGTCACTATATTTTGGTCCTCCCCGCTAAGCATGGGTTTACAGAAGTATCCTCTTAATGTGACGGTGTTTAAAGGAGAGCTAAATATCTAAATATCTAAATACTTTGGTCAAAGACTAGCTGGGATGCACCAAATATGACTGAATCAGAATCATCACTTGAAATTCTGGGCCTGTCACCCATGGTTTCCATTGATGACTATCCTGAGTCCAGACTCTAAACTTCTATACTAGCAATTAATTGAACTCGTCCCGTGATCATTTGACACTGATCTGGAAGCTCTGGCAGCTGGATTGTAGCCTTCATGCTGGACCAACTTTCTTCGGTTATACCCACCTGTGACAAGCTGTGTTCCCACTAAACCATCTCCCTTGAAGACAGGCTTTCACTGGGGACTTTCAGATTGTAAGTTTATCTCTGTCACTACATTCTTGGGCAGCCCTGGGACCTCGCTTACACTTCTCTGTGCCCTTCCATTCTTCAGCTCTTAAATGAATAGGGTAAAACCAAGATCCATTGAACTGCTGCAGAGGGAATTGCCCCGTATTGCACAATACCATGTCCACTGGAAGTCTGCCATAAACATTTCTACCCCTCTCCTGGTTGAATGACAACCTTAGTGGGTTCTGAGGAGGAAGGCATTCTGGGTGTCATCTTGCACAGCCTGGAGGAGTAGGGTGTGGAACATAGGAGGTCAGGTCAGGCTGGAGCTGCTAAGCCACACATCTCTGATAAGGATGGTGAGAAAAATGCATCCCCTTTCTTACCCTTCCTGTCTCTAAGGCACGCTGCTCAGGGCAGAAGACTTCTTGACTCCAGGGGAAAAATGTCAAGTTGGGAAGAACAGTGTCTGAGTCTGAGCTCTGCCTAGGATGCTCAGAAACACCTGGGGAGAAACAAACTCTCAGGCCAATGAGTGATCTTCACTGTGATGGAATGTGAACTCTGAACTCTAGTCAGTGTGATCTGGGACAGGTTCCTCAGGTCCTAGGGCCTCTTTCCCCCTCTTTGAACTAGTAATTCTTAGGGAAATTCCTAGGTACAGAATGCAAACTATAGTGTCTCAAGTCTACTGTAAGCACAGCTTGTGTCAGTAAACAATATTAATTTGTTTATTTGTATTTTCTATTACTTTAATGACCATGTTTTGCTTTCGTAAGAAAATACCTATTTATTTATTTATTTTGTTGGTCATGGGGCTTGAACTCTGGGCCTGGGCACTGTCCCTCAGCTCTTCAGCTCAAGGCTAGCGCTCTACCACTTGAGCCACAGCGCCACTTCCGGCTTTTTTTTTCTTTTTGCTTATATGGTGGCTGAGGAATCGAACCCAGGGCCTCAGGCATGCAAGGCAAGTGCTCTACCCCCGAGCCACCTTCCCAGACCCCACCTATTTAATGTTTCAAGGCTGAAAGATAGAGAAATGCAGGAGAGCTGGGGAACTGGCTGACGTGAGCAGCCCTGCGGCCTGGCTGTTCCAGGTCAGCACGAATCTCTGCTTGTGTGCAGGTACAAAGGTTCTAAACTCTGCCCCAAACATGGCCCTTTTCACGGCTTCCATCTCTGGGAGTTTAACATGTCCTTCACAATCAGGATTCCACACTTGGAGGTGATTTAAAAATAAACCTGCATTTCTGTCTCAATGCATATGAGAAGGTACATGTTGTACATCTATACATACATGTGTATATACATAAAATATACGTATAGGCATGTATAGACATAAATGCACAGATTGATCTTTCAGGATAAAAGGAACACTCTCAGAATAAGCAAGAGGTTATTGCACTTGTGTTTCGCTTTCCACCTAATCTGTGGACTGGAGACACACATAGAGTTTGCAATCATTGTTTTATAGTCTAAAAGAGTTTCCAGAGATCCTGGGGCAAAGTCCATAGACCCATTACTATTCTGAAAGACAAATGCTCAATCTATTTCTCGTATGTAGAAACCTCTACCCCTTGGTGAGACTAGAAGGATATGTCCTAGTCCTATTTTTTTTTAAGTTAAAATCAAGTCATAAATAACCTTCTACAAGCTATTACCTGCTTCTCCAACCAGTGAACTGTCATGTCTGCTACAAGTTTACCAAGGGTTAAACTCCCCACGGAGACCGATGCCTAACAGCTCTCCCACAGCCAAAAGAGAATCTAAGAGAAGACAATTCTCACGATGTAAGTAAAAAAAAAAAAAAAGAAAGAAAGAAATACATCTGATGATGATAGGGAGACACTCAAAATTAAAAGGACAATGTAGACAGGTGAGGAGAAGTAGCGAGGAATCATCTTTCTTTTTTCTGCCATGAATAAAATAGAGACCACGAGTTGGGGGCCAGTTAATTATATTAAAAAAAAAAGAAAGTATCTCCAGAAAAATCTTTTTTTTCTCAGTGAAATAGTTTAGTTCTTTCATATAACATATTACACAACGTTAACAACCATGAAAAAACAATACAAAAATGCCCTCCGTTTAACAAGTAGAAAAATATAACTAGTATATTTATATTCATATATATATATATATGGCAATTGTGAATCTAATACTGTACAGAAGTAATTTATGCAGTTTGTTTTTACAAATAAATTATAGCTTAAATGCCTTTTCTTTCTGTTTTAAATTCTCTCCCTCCTCCTCTGGATGTACAGGTCTGGGTTGCTGCCTGGGACCATGATCGCCCATCAGTGCCAGTCAAATGTTCTGCCCACCAGCTCGAAGAACTTCTTATTGGGCTCGTGGAAGTACTCGTGCAGTTTGTGGAGGAGTTTGGGGTCCACCTGGGGGTGCGCGCGGCCCTTGGACTCGTGCAAGCAGCGGTCCCGGCCCCCGTCCCGCAGGCAGTAGAACCCTTTGGTCTTGTTGAAGTAGAAGTTGGAGGCGTTGATCTGGGGCGCCAGGCGCAGGAACCTCTCCACCTTCTGGATCTCGGGGAAAGGGTCCCGGATGAGGCGGTCCCCGTCCACGATGTGGAAGCGGCCGAGCGGGAAGAAGCGCAGCCAGTTCTGCATGTGCACGTGGTACAGGCTGCGGTTGAGCGCCTTGTAGTCCACGTTGAGGCGGCCATGGCGCACCAGGAACTCCTCGATGGCCGGGTAGGGCTTGCGCTTCTGCAGGTGGTTGTAGAACACCTGCGTGTAGTCGGACAGCACGCGCTCCGAGGGGTCCCGCAGGATGAGCAGCAGGCGGATGGCGGGGTTCATGCGGTGCACGCGCGCGGGCACTTTGGGGGAGGTGAAGTAGGCCGGGGTCTTCTCCACCGTGAGCTGGTGTGGCAGGGACAGGGGCATCTGGCTGAGGTACCAGCCCAGGCCCTGGCTGTAGTGCTCCTCCCAGTCGAAGAAGTGCACCTCGTTCTCCGCGGCCGCCACGTCGGGGTGCAGGCTGAGCATCTCCAGCAGCGCGCGCGTGCCGCCCTTGCGCACCCCGATGATGATGGTGTGAGGCAGCTGCCGGGCCGAGCCGTTGGTGGGGGCGACCCCCCCGCCGCCATCGCCGGGCTCGAACCCGGGAGAGGCCGGGCGCGAAGGCACCAGCCGGGGCTGGGCCACCAGCAGCAACGCGCCCAGGAGCAGCGCCGCCCAGGCCATGCTGGACACCTGGGGGGGCCTCAGGGCGCCCCACGCGGCAGGGACCGACCTCCGATCAGTGGCACATGGGTGTCGAAGGCTGCCGGTTACTGGGGAGAAAGAAAAGAACAAGGACGTGTTAACCCCAAATGGAAGAGAGAAGCCACACCGTGGACACCTGTAGTCTGGGCGCTGCGTTTTACCTTCTTTGGAGTCTTGTTCATCTCTCTGTAACACTTTGTAAGAGGTTAGAGTGAAAAAAAAATATATGTGCATATGTGTGTGTGTATATATACATATATATTTATCTTTGGGGATATATATATATATATATTTATAATGTGGGGGTGGAGGTAGAGCTATGGCATCTATGGTAATTACTGTTCCAAATGTGACGTTAGACATCTTGAGCACCCAGAGAAGAAGGACCAAAGCACTGGCCAAGGCTGTGTGCCAATAACTTTGTTTATTTAAATTTACATGCACTCATTTTTATTCATAGTACACTCTCTCTATTTTTTTCCTCATTTGTTTGCGAATCTCTGTATGGCTATCTCACACGTGGTACAAAAACAAGGCCAGAGACCCCTTCTCGGCCACCATTCCACAACCCCTGCCCTACAGAAAAGGGTGGAAATCTCCGTCACTGGGCTCCACCAAACACCAGGGAAATAGCTGCCTACGTCTCAGTAGCCGTCAGTGATCTAGAACAAGGCTTGTTTCTTCACCCCCACCCCCACCCCCGCCCTTTTAGGGGCTCTTCCTCTCCCAGGGCAAGCAAACCTGAGCAAGAGAACCATCACCCAGTACCCAGTAAGACCCTGGTAACGGTCTTACTGGGGCAGCAAGGAGAAAGGAGAGAAAGGAGAAGGGAACAAGGAGAAACTTGATGTGGGCTTGACACATGGTGAATGGAGAGCCATGACAACGCTGGCCTCACGAGGCCAGGCCCCAGCGCTGGTGCCACCACCATGGGAAGAAAGTGCCCTGGCCAGCAGCTGGCCTTGGGGTTCTACTCATAAAACCACACCCCAGCCCTTTATTTTGCTTCAGTCACATTTCAGACAGAGTCCCCGTACTGCAACCCTCCTATGGATGCCTCCTGCAGAGCTGAGATTACAGATACAAGCCACCACCCAGCACTTTGGGAGTGTTGATATGGGGGGTCTCACCAACCTTTTCCCCCCATCCCCTGGGCTGACCTTGAATGAGATCCTCCTGATCTCCACTTTCTGAGTAACTGGGGTGACAGGTGTGAGCCACCAGGCCTACCCTCTGGTGAGTGTTACTTGACTCTCTGCAGAAAGATGTGGTAGTAGGTTGGTAGGCACATTCCTTTATTGGCCTGTGACAATGGAGAAGTCTTCACAGGAGAAATGCTTACAGTGGACAAGAGGGGGTGAAAAGTGATGTAAGCAGAAGAGCAAAATGGCTTGTGTACATAGCGCCTGACTGCGAATAAAGCAGCTCCCAACTGGCTCAGTCTCAGTGTAGGCTTCTACTCTGTAGGTGACCGACGTGTCCAAGGAGCCCCAAATGTAGTCCATTTCTAAAATCAGAGCCCGGATTCAAAGCTAAATTTCCAGCTCTCATTCTTCAAACTGCCTCCTTCTACCCAATTCCTCTTCTTCACCTTTCTGACAGCATTCGGCCAGTAAAACCCCAGAAGGACACACACAGGCTAATGACTACTTAGCCTTGGTGTCGGGGCCTCCCAGAGCAGATATGTTGTGGGAGAGGCTGTGGAGGAGCAGATGCACGAGCACCTGTGTTTGGCAGTCTCCAGACCAGAGGAGACTTTGAATGCTCACTTCAGTAACTCTGCTTCAACACTGAAGGGATGGGTTAGAGACAGGCCTACTATGGGCCCTGCCATGTTTATAAAACCAGTGAAATGTTTTCTATTGAGAAGATCCATCCCCTTCTTTAGAATGTGTTTAAATTGTACTTCACCATGTTAAAAACAAGTAACATTTGATGACTGGATCAGGCATGGTAACTCATGCCTCTAATCCCAGAATATATATATATATATATATGTATATATATATGAACAACCAACACAACCCAGGACTTCAGATTAAATTTCTTGATCTGTTTCCCCTGCCTTGAAAAAACAAATGTAAGTTATGTAGCAAGCAATGGACCAGATTTGCTATCAGAGAATGAGAGTGCACCAGGGCAGACACTTGAGAGATTAGGTGGCAAATATTTTTTAAGGAGAAGAAGTGTTAAGGAGGGTTGGCCACGCAAGATGTGGTTTGAGGCGGGTTGTGCTGATGGGGTGTACAGGGAGGGTAATGGGTTATTTGCTTCAGTCAAATGAATGTTTCAGAATGCTTCAGTCAAATTTCATTTCCTTTTCAAATGATCATGTGGAGAGAAAAAAATAGGCCTGGTGGTGGTGGTGGTGGTGGTGGTGTGTGTGTGTGTGTGTGTGTGCACGTTTGTCTTTGTGTATCACATGTACATATGATTTCATGGTCCAGGGGAAAAGTAAAGTACTAACACCTAAAACTAAGCATCAGTTCTGCATGAAGACCCACAAAACAATAACCCAGCTAGATCTGTTGTTTAGATAGTCTGGCTAGTTGATGCTGTTTTCTGGGTAGTACAGGATACCTCTGAGACAGCTTCTAAAGGGGGAATTACCAGCAGACAGCCAAAATATAGTTTGGCTTTTACAAAAAAAAAGAAAAAAAAAAGAAGAAAATGAAAAAAAGGCAGTTAGTAGTTAAAAGCCCCTTGTTTCTACTTTAATACTTTCTAAAAATGAATGCACTTATGTCTAGACCTTTTGTATTCCAAATATATTTCAGTTTTACAGGGGAAAATTAGCTGAAATCATATCTATCTGTGTGTATACATATATATGTGTGTGTTTATGCCAGAGTAAATATACATATATTTCTAGCTACACATGTTATATATGTGCATATAAGTATATTTGCATATATGCTACACATGTATATAGACTGCGTATATGTATTTTTATACACATATGCATATCTAAGTAAATACTCCATGTTACTATACACTAATATGCAATGGAATATGTATGCACACAAAATAGCCAGTGGGAGACAACTTCTTTTGGTGGCTCAATCATTTGGACCCACCAGAGGCATAGCCAGAAAAGATGCCCAAGTTCAGATGGAGCTGGAAGCTCCATCAGCGCCACACTGACCTTGACAATGGAATCTCAGCATCAGAATGACGCTTGGAATTCCGGCCCAAGAGAGTCATGTTGTCTTTTCGTGTTATCAGTGAAGATGCTTGAGATGACTTCCCACAGCCACAGTTCCAAATCCGGACTTGGAAATTTTGGATCCTGATTTCTAGTCCCGTAGCCTTGGTTGCTATGACTGCTTTCTATAAAACAATGATTGTGCTGAAGAGGTCCCCAAAGAAGAGAGACACAACAGAATAGAGCCAGCAAGGTCAATTCCTTGGCCACCAACTGCAGAATCAGCTGATGCATGGGGTACACCCAGCATGATGTCACACCCAGTAATCTGTTCTGTTTAGTAGATGGGGTGAAGGCATCATGCTTCTAGCTTTGACCTTGGTCAGTGTGTCTTTGCTTCTCAGCCTGTAAAATGGGCACATTTCCACCAGCCCCAATGACTATACTGAAACGGAAATAAGATGATATGCCAGGGTTGTCCAACAGAAATATACTGTAGGCTGGATCTGCCCTTTTAAATTTTCTAGGAGCCATTTAAAACATATTTCATGTGATCAACATATATCCAAAATATCACTACTGCAACGTGCAATCACTATGCACAATCCTATGCATCCTTTTGTATCATGCCTAAAAAAATCCACTGTGTGGATCTTTATAGTACCTGTCCAGGCTATGGTGGAAAACACACGTGGAGCACTAAGCCACAGAGGAGGCCTTCCTGAGTGGGAAGAGGACCAGGAGGGTGAGTCTGAACTTGCCGAAGGCACAGACACAACCATTATTCTCCCTGAAGATAAATTCACTCTTCTCCCACAAGGAGTGAACCAGGTCATCCTGTACACATGGAATGGTCTGGAAGTTTGGAGCTGTCAAGGGCAGGGATCTAGAATGCTCCACAGCATCTGGAGCTGAGGCCATCCCTTCGACCTCCTCTCTTGTCTATGTCATGGCCCTGTGTAGGCTCTGGGCTAAGGATGACTTTTTGATTCATGGGATATTCTTCCTGCCAACTCCACCAGAGTGGTCTCTACTACAGGATGAAAGCAGTGGTTTTGTCTAGAGAGCTGGGGGACAGGGCAAGGATTCCAACACTGAGCAGGCAAAGCCCGAGTCTTTGTTTCCCACTTCACTTCTTGGCAAGACCTACAGTTAGTGTACAAATAGTTACTGGGCCAAACAGTTTGATTCTTAACCAAGAACTGGGTGTGCATGAGTCTTACTAACTGGGCCTCTTGGTTTGGTTCTTCAGCCCTGTTAAATATTCATGCTCGGTGCTGATCCTTGGATAAGCAATAGCATTTCTATGAAGACTCAGCTTTGCTTGGATGAGCAAAACACGCACCTTCCTTCCTCATAGGCCAATTAATAGTTCCCAGGGGCAGACACAGCCATTTCTGTGTGCTGTTTTCTAGGCGCTGCCGTGACAAACCAAACCCTGGGGCTCAGGAAGTCAAAGGACATGAACTCCTCGCACCAGTGACTCCAGGCTTCCGCAGGCCCCAATGTGAACATAAAACCACAGGTGAACCCTGCAGGGCACTCCAGAAACATCCACAAGGGGACTTGCTTTAGAATTTAATCCAAATTCCTATCGGGGGCAAGGGGGTGTCCCCTAAAGTGGCCCCTCCAGCTTCACGTTGCACCTTCATCTGGGCTTAAGCCTCACTCACCTATCTGTCCTCTGGAACCCACTCAAACCCACCCATCTTTGGCCTTGGAATTTATGACTCCCCATTTCTAGGTTGTTAGGGTGCTCTAGGTTTTCTGAGGCTGCTGTTTGATGATCAGGTCAGGTTTTTTTTTTTTCCCAAACATCTCCCCTAGTACACAGACACCCTCTCATTCACATCAATCCATTTGATGGTCCTCAAATACTTTTGGAGATCCCTTGGTTGTCTACTGTTTGCCCCTCCCTACAATGCACCTTACTGAGCCTCTTGGTTGTTGTCAGGTCTTCTCTGGCTGTTGGGCTCATTATAGGGACTGCTGTCTATTTGTTACATCAACTTGTTAAGGACAATCAACGGTTAGGCCAATGTCTAAAGGTTACTGAGAAAGGATTTCCATTTAGCAAACAGAGGAATTTTAAAAGTCTGTATCATATGAGTAGTAGCTTTGCCAGCGATCTCTAGAGAGTCAAGCATCAGCCAGATGTTGCAAGGGGCTTCTGTATGTCTAATAGTGACAGGACATAAACATTTTTAATGTCAAAGGGGGGGAAGCTGTAACATAACCCTTCAAAATATTTTTAAATTTTTCTTCTGAAGTCTTCTTGTCACGTAATTCATTATGACCCTGACTGTAACAGAGGCTCTTAGTCCTAACACTGGAACACATTCATGGACCCAAATGAAGTAAGAATAATATTTCATGAATAGAAACTTGCATCAGCAACAGAGGTGTGCTAGCAGCACCTTGTCTGCAGAACAACTGGCCATTAACAGGAAGAAGAATATAGCTGGTGTGGTCAGAATCTCCTCTAGGGCAATAGGGGTGATCTAATCATGGCCCACAAGTACTTGATAAGATTCAGGAAAAGAGATACAGAGGAAGGGGCTGCCTGCTGGACATGTGCCATCATGTGCCAGGCAGTAAGTACTGGCACATAGATCATCTCTTTTAACACTTACCACATGATGGACAGGGAGGTGTTCTCTCTTTTATTTATATTTCTAAGCAATGAAATCATGGCTAAGAGGAGTTGGAAAGCAAAGAAGGGTTTGCAATCAGACAGATGCAAGGTGGGATTCCTGTACCTAATTGTCTTCAGGTACCTTTCTTGAGGGTTCAATGTTCAGCTCAGGCTTAAACCTACTTCACAGGGGAGCCATCTGGATTGAATGCTATTCATACCAAGTACACAGCACAGGGCCATGCACATGACAAACATCAGTGCCCTGCCTCCCCCTCTCCCCACACTAGATACAGACATTTACTAGAAACTTACAATTTAGGGTAAATGATCTGCTCAAGATCTCTGAATCAGGAAATGTCATAGCTCAAATTCCAAGGCCATCTGCAAAGCTCTGGGCATTCATCTCTCCCTTTGCATGTCTGTGTTCCCGGTGGGCAGGGGGAAGTGAATTCCAAACAGCAGGCCAAACTTGTACAAAAGCAACATAAGAGAGCAGAAAGTACCAGATCTTATATGTTACTGTGCAAGAACTGCTCAGTTCAAGCATTCCATGGTATCAAATAATAGAATTTTCTAGAACTAACTGAAACCTAAATAAGATAGTTGGACAACATAACTTTTCTTCTTCTTCTTCTTCTTCTTCTTCTTCTTCTTCTTCTTCTTCTTCTTCTTCTTCTTCTTCTTCCTCTTCCTCCTCCTCCTCCTCCTCCTCCTCCTCCTCCTCCTCCTCCTCCTCCTCCTCCTCCTCCTCCTCCTCCTCCTCCTCCTCCTCCTCCTCCTCCTCCTCCTCCTCCTCCTCCTCCTCCTCCTCCTCCTCCTCCTCTTCTTCTTCTTCTTCTTCTTCAACTGAACCTCTGGGCAATCAAAAGCATGAGGTTATTTCTTCTTTTTTAGGAGTCAAGCTGGTCTGCACTTTCATCTCTACAAAATGACTTAATAACCTGTTGCTGGGGTGTTAAATTTCCATCTTTGGCAGCTCAGAAAGTAAGAAATAGGAAACAAATTGAGCGTTGACTGTCACTCTGTGGAAGGGCCCTGATATTTCCAGACCAGCATAAATATTTATTTTCTCTACCTTGGCTCCCTATACATGACACTTCTCAAGAAAGGTTGACATGAGCTTTTGTCTGGACTTATAGTAGCAATAGCTGTCAGGTAGGATGGGATTAAAAAGAGTTTATAGAGTCCCAAGAACCAGAGGTCAGTTCACATAATGTTAATAAGGTTCCCTGGACCATATCAGCTGTCTGGTGAAAAAGAAATTGGCCCTATTTTCCTCATGAGGAGCTTAAGACTCTTGGAATGCAACTCGTCCAGGCATTCTCGGCAGCCTTAAGTCCTCTGAAAGGCTGAGAGTTTCCAAATTTACAAAAATAAATATTGAAAGTACCTCAGTAACAAACATCACTCTCTAGAACTAAAGGAAAGAGATACCTTGTCTAGCTAGGGATGGAAGCAATGGGTCATGATAGGAGCAGGGACATGGAGCTGTAACTCTCAGCGCCATCTTGGAGTCTGTGAATGTCCCCTGATAGAATCAAAACAATGAATGCATAAATAAGAAATGCAACCTCGCCCCGCAGGGTAGTTTGAAGCCTACCCATGCAATGCTTGTCCTCCTAAAGTACAAGATTAGAGGCGGATAAGCAAGCAAGGAGGAGTTCTGTGCTTTGCAACCCTGAGAGGCAGATTTTAGTCCAGGGTGTTCGAGGGATAGCCTGGGGTGCTGCATTCCTAAGGCACTGGTTCTCAGGACCAGGTGGAGTTGGCTTACTCATTTCCAATCCCAGGAATGAAGGGCCTTAGAATGCGCATGTCTGCCCAGATTCTGCCCACCTGGCCTGTGGGAGGAGTGTTCTGCGTGTTCCCTTTGTTTTCTTACTTGTGTGGAGGTAGTTGGTTTTCAGGTCCAGGATTAAAAACAATCATGGGAGATGGCAAAGAGAAGGAATCAGGATGGGAATGAGGCCGTTTCACAAGATCAAACCGGTAACAAGACTGGAACGCACCCAGGGGAGATCCTGGAATGAACAGAGAATTTAGAGCCAGAAACTTGACTCAAACCCCAGCTCTCCCATTTAGAATGCACAAGACAACCTCTGAATTTCGGAGGCTGAGATGGGAGGCACTGGCCCTCTGTATTTGCAGTGAAGGTTAAGTAAGATGGCACACATGGAGTGGCCAGAATATTGCCTTATTGCCTGGCCGGTGCCAAGCCTGCAAATGCCAGCCACTATTTTTGCCTCTGAAAAGAAAAAAAAAATGCTGCACAGTATAAATGGGTCCCAGGGATGATAATTAGTCAAACACATTTGTTCACGATCCAAACTGCTGCAGTGACTCAACCAGCCAGGGGCTCAAGGAAAAAAAAAAGACAAAAAGAAACAAAAGGACAGTGACACACAGATACACAGAAGCAATCCAGCTCTCTCTTTGGAGACAGCACAAAGCAAGGCCTTGCAAAGTGCCCTGTGAATGGGTACCAAGCAGCCAGGTGTGGGTAGCAGCAGCCCAGAGAAGAAGGAGAAGCAAGGCTCCTTCTCAGTGCACTTCATCTGCGTGGCTGGGCGCAGAAGGCAGCCGTGACCTAAATAAATCCTTCATTAGAGGCAGAAAACACTGGCACAGGCGGCGCACGGCAGAGCACTGTGACAGGAGGGTGGACAGGGCCTCTCTTATTTCTCAGAGAAGCTGAGGAGAAACAGGGCTCTGCGAGCAGACGGGAGGCAGGCGCTGGGTTGTGGCAGCCCTCTCTGCTGTGCCTGGCTTCAGTCCTGCCCCGGCTTATGACTCAACACCTGACAGGTGCCCTCTCAGCCACAGAAGCTCCCCCTACATGAGGGAGAGACCTCATCCATCAGCCCACAGGTGAAGAGCACCCACAAATCCCATGTGTTCCCCCAGAAATAGAAGTGGAGAGACACGGGGCATGGGAAGCAAAGAGAACCACGGGCTTTCTTGTTCCATTCTGCCATTTCACAGAAAAGGAAGTTGAGGTAGGTAAGGAATGAGAATCCTAAAGTCAGGCACACAGGTTCTGAAATGTGTAGGAAACTCCTGTGTCCTGATTCCTTTGCCAGGGGACCCCAAAACACGAGAATGTGTTGTGTTGGAGCATGGAGGATTAGGAGATTGCAGCTGGAAACAGGGATGTGCAAACCAAAGTAAATTCATCCCCCTAGATGGGCAAAGAGAAAGGGAGGATGTGCTTCATTTCTCCAGACACTCTGTTAGGGATAGAATGCGTCTTTGTCACGTTCATGTTTTGGACTGCAAATCCCCAACGCAATGGTACGGGAAGCTGGGGTCTTTGGGAAGTGAGTAGGGTTAGGTGAGGACGTGCGGTTGGGACCCCTTAACCCCAACAAGTTTGGTGTCTTTGGAAGAAAAGGAAAGGACCAGAGCGTGCCTTCTCTGTCCACCTTGTGAACACACAGGGAGGAGGCAGCCAGGGACTGAAGACGCTGACACCTTGAAGCTGGGCTTCCAGCCTCAGTAACTGTGAGAGATGCCTCCCATGGGTGGACCTGTCCTGTGGACCGGTTTAGAGCAGTCCAGCTGACTGGGATGTGGTCTGCAGAGCAACAGCAGCTGAGGAAAGGGCTTTTCCTGAGCTCTCCTGCTGTGTAAGCACAGGACTGCCGCTGACGTCACTCGGGAAGCTGGCTGGTGGTAGGCTCCGGGCAGGCAACTCTGCACTTATTCTGGCTTAAACAGGCAGCTGCTGCCAACCATGGCAGCTGTTGTTGGTTGGAAACCAGGGGACCAAAGCGACTGATCTCTGGGTTTTTCAGGATTCAATTTGCCTATCTATGTGGTCAGTCCTGATGTGTATTACTTCATTAAATGGATACAACTTGGCCAATAAGGAGAAGAAGGGGGGGGGGCGGGGAGGATTGTAGAACAAACTCAAAAAAGGCTGAAACCTAAGGGCTATATTGTGTTCACAGCTCATAACTAACATTTTACCAAGTGTCTACAAGGTTTCTCAAATGGCACTGCATTTCTGGGGATGTGGAAACAATCCAGTTACTGTACTCAAAGGGTGTCTATCTGTGAGTATATGGGATCTTGGAGGACATACCTGGAAGGAGCTGCTGGAGAGGAGGAAAGAGGAACTGCTCCACAGATACAGGTGGATAGAATATGTGGTGGAGCACATGGTGGTTCTTCTTCCCATAATGCCCTGGGTTTGCACTCAACCAACAAAATCTATGGTAGCTGCTCCCTGACAAGGCCGCAGTGGGAAAGTCAGTACTCTAGTTGCACTTTCAGGAAACTCGCTGCTTTACACTTGACTTCTCCTCTGTGTCTTACTCACAAGGCGGTGGCATGGAGTGAGCCATGGTAGCCACAGACCCAGGAGGGAGCTGGAGCAGGAAGTGCGTGGATGGAGGCCACAGGGGAGGTTCTGTGCGGGCATAACCTTGGAAGAGATGAGTCTGATCTGCAGAAATTCCCCCAGGGGCTCGGGCTCTAGTTATTTCGCAGCAGGAAGCTGGGCTGTGTTCTGTACAGAAGGCCCAAGCTGGACTTTGCTCTGGGACCCGCAGATGATGGCGGGCGGAGGTTAGATGGTACGAGGCTGTGAGAACTGCACACCCCTTCAGTGCCTGCTGAAGGATTCAGGAATTAAAAACAGGGTCCTAACGCATCTTTACCAGCAGGCAGGAGGAAAGTGAATGGAAGAAACATCTTTAAAATTTCTGTTTGACTGTGGCCCAGAGCTCCTTCAATCCGTATGGTTTAACATGATCATTTAAAAACAAATATTTAAGTGACCGTTCAGTAACATGCCCCTGTTCCTTCACTTCACATATGGTTATATCCTGCTACATGCTTCTGGCTGCTGAAACTGTCATAGGTGAAAATGAATTGTAGATCCATAACCTATTGAACATCGTAGCTGAGTGACACAGCACACAGCACTGGAAGCGTCAACTGCTTCCTTGGCAGGGAAGTCCCCCCTGTGATGCACTGTTGTCTGTCAGCATCTTGAGAGCACGGGAGCAAGTATGACCGGCTCAGGCACAGCTCCATATTCTAAGCTCAAAAGACAGGATCTACTGAATGCATAGCATTTTCTCACCACAGTTAAGTTGAAAAACTTTAAGGCAAACCATCCTAAATCAGGACTGTTTGTTTGTATTGCCAAGAAGAGAGAAACCAAGTCTGCAAGGAGCTCAGGGGAAAAACTAGAGTAGAAATCAGCACCATCCCAGGTTCTTTATTTTTCCTTCTTGGAATAAATCTGCTGCCATTAATATGGTAGTTGTGAATCAGCAAGAGTACACACTTCTTACCTCTGCCTCCTCCCCTGCTTATTTGCACCTGCCTTGATAAACACTTAAAAATGCAATGCAAGTTCAATATTCCTTTGTGCTGATGTTTGGGGGAATCAGCAAAATTAATTAGTATCTTATTTATCTTGAATTCAAGATTTAAAATTTCTGTATCAATTTACCTTATCAAGATAATGCCATTTTATTATCTTGTCATCTTGAAATATTTAAATGCCCTGTGATGTATTCAGATTTACAGCACTACACATGAATTACCCTGGACACAACATTTGCAATCTCTTACTATCTCTCACCCCAATTGAAATATCTTCAGATCAGATACAATGATGTATATCAAGGCAAAGCATCATAGACTGTGTTATTCATTTGTTCTGAATGCTAATGAAAATGATTGATTTATGTTTTATATTAAAATATTTGCTATCATTTCAATAAAGAAGTTGAAACAAGCAGGCAAGACTCAAGACGTAATCTAGAGTCATTGGATGAATTCTGGAGCCCACTCCATAGGAATGCTCGTTATTTTGTGTGTTTTGTTGTTATTGTTATTGTCATGGGCTTGAACTCAGGTCCTGGGCTCAAGGTTAGCACTCTACCTCTTTGAGCCATGGTTCTACTTCTGGTTTCTGAGTAGTTAATTGGAGATAAGAGTCTCACAGGGAGGTTTTTGTCCAAACTGGCTTTGAACCATAATCCTCTGACCTCAACCACCTGAGTAGCTAGAATTAGAGGCATGAGCCACCTGCACCTGACTAAAGTCTAGGTTTGAGTCCTAGCTCTAGATCTACCCTGTACTCCTGATTCAAGAGCAAATCATGTGACTTGTAGGTCTCATTTTTAATTCTAAAGTATGGGATTTGATCACAATATCAACTTTATAAGGCTATCATAAGAACAAAGGTGATATTACTACAAGGCATACATCAGAGTAGGCCTGGTATGTAGAAAGCTCACAGGATGTGAGTTATCTATCATCTTTTGGTTTTGCTTTTTACTGTTAAGGCTGACAAGTGCTTTATTCAGGTAGATAAAAATCACTATTGTCCATAATCTCAGGCACACAAAATGTAGCTCCATGGTCTTCTTTGCTTAGGAATGGGCAGGGTGGAGGGCTGGTAATCAAGAGCTGGACACCAATCCTGAATTCTGCCCCAATGTTTTAGCAGGCAGGACACAGAGACACTCTAGGCGTTCTTCAGTATCTTCAGAATGCAATTTGTAGAGACTAAAGAAGTAGACTTGTCTTTGTTGGCATCTATCCAAAATTCCAAAGAAAATGATGACTGTTAAAAGTTAACCACAGTCTCGCCACATCAGCCCAACATTTTATAGGTTCAAAATAGTCACTTATGTTAAATTTCTGAGCTGTGGGTTTCTTGAAAATGAAAGGTACAGATAAAAAGGAACTGCTGCTTCAGATCGAGTCTCTCATATTCAGCTTGCTACTCTCATTCTGCTCATAGTCATAACTAGCACTTATTCTATGAGTATTAATTGAATCAGGGCCCGATTCACAGGCAGATAAGTTAGATGAGGGAACAATGTATAATCTATGCTTAATCATTACAGGAACAAAATAAGATGAACAGAGTGTTGCACGATTATGGACAGGCAATGGTTTGAATGTTCTCCATGAAACATGTTTGGGAACTCCATTCCCTGTACAACAGACACGGAAGAGTCAAGGCCTAATGAGAGGTGTTTAACTCATGACATTTCCCCACAGCTGAATGAATTCATGTCTTTATGAGACTTGGGGACTGCTCACTCTCCCTTTCTTTGGCCCTTCCCCCTTTTCCTGTGGGATTATGCAGCATGACCACCCCCACCAGATGACCATATCATGTTTGAGATACAGATAGAAGAAGTCACATTTCTTATGCAAATATTCTAGTCCCACCTATTCAGTTACAATAGCAGAAAATAGGCAACGATGGAAGGAAACGTGTGTATCCCTCTAAAATTCATGCTGAATTCTAAATGCCTACAAGTGGTGGTCCTCTGGGGTCTGGCCTTGGGGAGGGGCTTCAGGAAGGTGATAATCAACCTCAGAGAAAGGGAGTGCATTCACTCTCTTCCTATCACGTGAGGATGCTGAGAGAATTTGGAAGTCTGCCATCACTGTGGTGTCCCCGACCTTGGTCCTCCTGGCCCACACTACCCTAGGAAATAAATTCTCCTGCTTACAAACAATCCTGTCTGCATTATTTCTTTGTTGTGGCAGTCTGAATTGAATTGAACAAGCCTCATATCTGAAGTTACTCAGTGACAGTAAAAGAAACCGTTAGAAGCAAGCCTTCAGCATGAAGCAGGCACAAAGGGTCAGTACTTGTGGTAGAGAAAAATAATATTCCCTTTGTCCAGCTCCAAAGTGGAAGTTCTAGGCTGGACAGAAGTGATGTACTGCCAGACTTTCGCTGGCTCTCATGAATATGTAAGTTCAGGAGTTAGGGCTGCGCTTTCATTTCGTGGTAATGTACTTGCTTGGTATGCGTAAGGTCTTCAGTTCAATTCCAGGAAAACACCCACACCCACACATACTGGGGAATGGGACTGAGCACTTCCTCAGGGTCCGACTTCTTGCCACATACAACACACTCTCTCTCTCTAAGTAAATGGAAATATAACCACAGCAAAGGATCAGGATTTGAGAAAAACCACCTTATCAGCTCCAGGAATCAATGGTTCAGTGGAGACCTACACAGACACAGCATGTCTCAAGTTCCAGGGAATTGAAAACAAAGTCAACATCCATCCTGTCCCTTCCTTCAAGCAATTCAGGCCTGTATAAGGGTAAAATGTGTGGAGAGAGAGGGGAGGCAAAAATCATATACATAAAAAGTCCTTATTTCACAGCACAATCAGGGCAGTGGGAGGGGCCAGGATGCCAGTTGGTAAGACACAAAATTTTCAAGGAAAAGATGAGGTGAAGATATGAGTTATCTTTTAAAGTGGTACTATCTTCCTCAACTCACTATGGACTAGGAAAGGCAAGGTGCTGGGAATGAGGGAAGGACAGGAAGCAGTGTGCCTACCCTGGAATGTTCTAGATTGTTCTGTCTTTTGGTGCATTCACCGGATGTGAGACCTGAGGAATGCTAACTTGTGAAGCACCAGTTCCAGGCCCAGCATGGAGGATACTGCGGTGTAGATTCTCAGGATGAGGACCTCAGATTTCTTGCTCTTCTCTCACTTTTCCAAGACCATTGAGACATTAATAAAGTCAACACACATGTCAAAGCCTACAATCTTTTCAGTCTATACCATGACTCCTGAAGAAAGAGTTTTCAGAGGTATCTCATCTCCATCACTTTGGCCAAGCAAATTGCGTTGGTGCTGTGCCAATCACATTTATGCCTCCAACAAACTAGCGTGAAGCCTTAGGCCTGGTTTCTTATTCCAAATTGGCCCAAACCAGCAGATTCCGAAGTGTTCAGGGTGTAAATGAGTAGGGCTTATGGTTTGGATGAGTGTCTCCAGGGCATGTGTATTAAAGACTGTGCACTACTGGGAAGCGGGGAGCCTTTTGGGGGGGGCAGGATCTAGTAGTGTCGGTTAATGCAGGGTATGCCTTGGGAGGGGAGTGTGGAAGCCTTGTCTTATCTCCTTCCCTTTGCTTTTCAACTGTCATGAAGCAATCAGCTTCCTCTGCCTTGAGATCTTATTAGATGGACTCTCTCCCTCCACAGGCACAAAGATGACAGGACACTTGACCATGAAGTGAAATCTCCAGGACAGTGAGTCCAATAAACCTTTCTTCTCTTTAAGTTGCTTCATCTCTGGCATTTTGTTGCCATCCAAGAAAGCCAACTGCCACAGTCGATTTGGCCAAAGAACCACGGTTTTAGTCAAACGAGGCTCTGAAGACTGGTGCTGACATTTCTAGACTGGCTTTGCTTAGTCTCCCCTCAAACGTTTAGATCTGCAGAGAGAAACTTTTAATACTCTACATCAATCACTAACTTGAGCTCTGAAGACTTCTTCCAATTACCCTACATCTTCTTTCCCCTCATCGAAACACAAGCAAACTCAGCAGTACGCAGAGGTGCCTGCCTGGTACAGTGGCCAGGCCTTCTCTGTGCATGGTCTTCGGGCCTTGTCCTCCTCGAAGAGTCCCCACCCCCACCCCCAACCCCCGTGAAAGGGGAGAGGTGGCTAGAGAAACAGTCACAAGGAGTTGAAAGAGACTGTGGAACAGACACAAACTGGACAACTCAGTGGAGACCAAGAAGGAAACGTGCGTCATTTGCTCCATGAAGAAGATGCCCAAGGCAGTTCAGAGGTCTGCAGAGCACAAGAACGAAGTTCAACACTCTGACATGAAATCCAGGCTGTTGTACATACAAGGCAGAAATAAATAAATAGCATGGTAAGAGCTTAGGGTTAAATCCCTGGGCTTAAATCCTGCCTTAGTTCGGTGCCCTTGGAAATACTGTTCTTCTCTCTCTGGACTTTAGCCTGCCCATCAAGAAAGAGAACCCTTTCTAGGGTGGTTGTAAGAATTAAACAAAGTCTCACAGGCCCACCTGACCCAGTAACAGGGTCTCGGTGACATCCATGCAGAAATTTGTAGTGTGATGATAGACATGAGCTTAAAGGAGAGAAAGAAATGAGTAATAGTTCAGGTTTTATAACTACTTGTCTGGGCTGCTGAAATAATTGCTATGAATACAGAAAGGAAAGACAACTTTCCAAAATGTGCCACGTTTGAAAAAGATGGTCTTCAGCAAAGGCGCAAAACAGTGACCATACTGATAGCTCTGCAGAGAGACAGATGACAAAGGAAAAGATGAATAAAAAGCATAAAGTGGCTCTTAATTTTGTGTTTTTACTTAAAGGACAGCTCTTAGGAGGCGATCAGCCTTTATCAGAGAACCTTAAAGAACTATTCAGGTAAAGAGGGGCTGCCAGGGCTGACAATCTTGAACACATAGGTTTCCTTAAAACAGCAGGGTCCGGTCCTTTGCCTGAGTATGTGACCAGGCTCTGTGTGCAAGGCTGGCTGAGGACAATGGCCCTGAGCAGGTATTTCCAAGGCTGGCCAAGGGCTGATGCACAGATTGGCTCTGCTGAGCATGCCCAGGAAAGAACAGAGTCCAAGTGACCCTTGCTCTTACCAAGAGGACATTTTCTCATATTATCTCCCTTATAAGGTGACAAAGGATAGCTGCCCTCTTGAATTCTGGGAAATTTTAAGCTTAAGGTATCAACCTTTCCCTCCAAGCCTGACGTTTCTATTCACACTAATAGGACTTTGGCTTCCCAAGGACCACCACCAGGTCCTGGCTTCCATTTTGCCAGGTACGTCAACCCACACTTCATCCACAATTGTGCTCCTATACCCTGCAACAGGCACAGGGGTCAGGAGTCTCTTCTCAAGCTCTTGGAGAACATTTCTTCTGAAAGATGTAACCAAGGCAACAGAAATGACAGCCACATCACCTGTGTGATGTGATGTTCTAGCCGCATGGGGTAGGGGCAGCGTCAGGACAGGCTAGGACTAAGCTAGTCTGAGCTGAGTCCTGCATCTCCGTACTTCCTCCTTGTCGCTTGTCCAGTCTGGGTCTCTCTGGAGGGACAATGAGGGGTCAATGTAGGTATGTAGTACAGAATGTAGTGTGAGGTCTGAGGCTGGGATGGTTAGAATGGGAGAGACACCACTGAACTTAGAGCTTATTGCTACCTTCACTCAGAGCACAAAACAGCGAGTGAAGAATTAGGTTTTGTGCACCCACTGTGTGCTTAAATGTCGGAAAGTCACCACTAAGCACACTGCTGCATTTAATACTACTAAAAGACTCGATAAGATGAAAAGTATTACGTTTCTTGATGTTTTCATTCAGCAGTAATTGCTAAAGTGTCAACAGTCAACCAGGTATTGATTTAGATTGAATTCAAATTCAAGTGATATAGGCCAATTCTCCAAATTCCTATAAGACAATCACTTGGAATGAATTAAATATGAAATTTAGGCCTATATATAAGAGATGATTAAAACTGTGGAAGAATACTTGAGGTTCACAGAGCTTCTGAACTTGCTCAAGGTGACACCAGCTCGAAGCATGTGGCCGGGACAAGATCTCTTCTGTGTTTGAGAGTCCTGCACTTAAGCCTCAATGCTACGAGAGGATGAAACAGGGATCTTATTAGCTCCAGATTTTCCAAAGATTTCTCAGGCCATCCACAGAGATGAACATAGAGAAATACTGCCGATTGCAAACAGCTGCAAGAGTTACAGAGCAGGGGAAGAGAAAACAAGGGCGAGCAGGGAGAAAAAGGATTGGTATGTTAGCTGCAGACACCAAAAAGAGAGAGAATTAGGAAGCGCAAGAGGATCTATCTCTACAGCAATGTACACATACATGCCTCATAGCTGCTCCAAGGCAAGAGGGATTGATTCAGAGTTAACATATCCTATTCACTCTCCGCTTTCATTTTCAAAGTGTTCCTGACTCAGTTCCCTAGTCTCTTTATAGTTTACTTTTGAACATGTGACCTGATTTTTTTGGGGGGTGGGGTGGGGAAGTAATGGGAAAGTTTTCTAGAGGTTAAAAGGCATGGGATCCCTAACTTAGTCTCTTGCTACAGTAGAGCAGAGTGAAGAGTCCATCTATCTGGGGACGTAGTGGTGTTTATTACCAGTGGTGTGTTTATGGGGGAAGGTGTTAAGGCTCAGCCAGAAGAATCAGGTGGACAAAAGATGGTTCACAGTTAGAACCAAGATGATATTCTTTCTCTGCTTTTCCATTGAAATAAGACTTCCCAGCTAGAGAAACCAAAACTTACTATAAACTGCCACGGTAGAGGTATGGACTATGTACCGGGCTCTCAAATGGGTGCTTTGCATACATTACAAAATAGCATTCTCACGCCAGTAGTCCCTGAGCGACTATTCTTTTTTTTTTTTTTTTTGTCGGCCGTGGGGCTTGAACTCTGGGCCTGGGCGCTGTCCCTCAGCTCTTCAGCTCAAGGCGAGCGCTCTACCACTTGAGCTACAGCGCCACTTCTGGTTTTCTGGTGGTTTATTGGAGATAGGAGTCTCACGGTCTCTCCTGCCCTGGCTGGCTTTGAACCACGATCCTCAGATCTAAGCCTCCTGAGTAGCTAGGATTACAGGCGTGAGCCATCAGCGCCCGGCAGTGAGCGACTATTCTTGCCTTCCACAGATAATGCTATTAAGTGTCACAGAAGCACTTTTTTGGTAACTGCTGAACTCAAGGCCGACACTCTCCCCAGTGTTGTCTGCTCAAGGCCTGTACTCTACGGCTTAAGCCACACCTCCACTTCCAGCTCTTTGGTGTTACTTCATTGGAGATAAGAGTCCCACAGATTGTTCTTCCTAGGCTGACAGTATGAAATGGTGATCCTCAGATCTCAGCCTCCTGAGTAGCTAAGATCACAGGTGTGAGCCACCAGTGCCTGGCTGTACGTCTTTTCTGACTGTGAACATCCTCCTATAGCCTGTGTCACTGTGAACTCTCAACTCCTTGGGGGAATATACCTCTGTCCCCACAGAATGGCTAATAAAAATGAGGCCCTGGCCCAGAAGCAAATAGTTCAAAGACAGCATGAGGATGGAGATAAGAGAGACAGGAGCGAGCAAGGAAACCAACTCACAGGGAGATAAGACAGCGGAGTTGTCACCGTGAAACTCCCAAAAATGAGAGTCAAAGTTTAACAAGTAGAAAATTAAAATCAAAGGCCAGCCCTTCATCTAATCAGAGAATGGCTCGGGGCACGGCGGTCGGTCCCTCCACAAGATGGCAGTCTGTCCCCTTGTCTCGTGATTTTAGCTGAGATTTTGTGCTGTCACAGCCCAGGGAGGAAGACACAAGCAGGCTTCCTTGGCCTGTGTCTCATTGCCTCTCCTTCCCAGTCTGACGATGACAGCTTTTAGGTCTTTTCTTCAGGTCACACACAGGAAGCTGTGGGACGGGAGAGGGAGTGGCGTTCATCTAAATGACCGCATGGGGACTTGGCGAGGGGCTGCTGCGGCTGCTGGGTGAGAAAAGGTCACTGGGCACCAGGCCTGCACAGTCATTTTGTCTACTTTCATCTTCTTTTTGCTCCCTCTTACCCCTCATCCTCTCCTCCTTCCATTTCCCTCCCTGTACTTTGTGACCCCTGAATCACTTCATTCTGCACTTCTGTGCTGCTGTTTATATGTTGGCATATATATATATATATATGGCATATATATATATGTATATATATATATATATATATATATATATCAGAAGTCACTTGAAATATAAATGCAGAATAAAGAAACAGCCCAGCGCTGGTGGCTCACACCTGTAATCCTAGTTACTCTGGAGGCTGAGACCTGAGGATTGTGGTTCAAAGCCAGCCCAGGCAAGGAAAGTCCATGAGACCCTTTTTTCCAATGAACCATCAGAAAACCAGAAGTGGCGCTGTAGCTCAAGTGGTAGAGCACACGCCTTGAGCTGAAGAGCTGAGGGACAGCGCCCAGGAGCAGAGAAAAACAAAGAATGTAAAAATCACTCTCCAAGGAGCTGAGGAGCCGATTCCTCTGGCTCGATGAGCCTTTGTGCCAAGGAGATGTCTTCCTGCCTTTACTCTGGTCCCTATTCCATGAACACACAGGTTAAATGACCAGTTGTAAGTATTACACGCCACAGACACTGGTACGTGCGGCCTGAGTACCACCTTACTATGGAAGAATCCATATGACTTGGCTTTGGAACCCTCACACTGGACAGAATTGGTGTTTGTTTAATTCTCTACACGCTAGTGCCTGCAGATGAAATCCAGGACTTTGACAGGCATCTTCAGAATATGCTCCAGCCATTTGAGGGAGATCTCCGACTTGGGTTATAACCCAAGGTCACGAAGACAGTCTAGTGCTTGGATGTAGAACAGTTCTAGGTATGGGCTTTGAGATCACAAACCCCTCCTTCCACATCCTCGGTGGTGCCCTTGTGTGGGGCCTCCTCTTTCTAATTCCGGGTCTACAGTGATGAGCTCCAAGTGATAGTTATACATTGACTATAGCACCCCTGAGCTCCAGCACCTCTCTGGTGGCCTTGCAGGTGGACATACCTTCTTCCCAGGATGTAGAGAATCATCTGCCTCATGATTTCATAGCCCGGGAGAGAGACTGGCTCACTTATGAAATACAGAGCAAGATCTGCTTTCTTCTTTTTTAGCAAATAAATAAGCTCTCCTCACTCTGACTGTTTTGTTTAGCTCACCAGGGAAAATAACACATCTCATTCTTCTTGGACCATTCCCTCAGGCTAAATCATTTCACCTTGGAGATTACAGTGTAATCCTTTTTCTTAACTTCCTGGGGTTCTAGGATTTTCAGAAAAGCCATCTCTCAGAATGGTTGTGAGAAAAATAGGGGTAGTTGATAAAAAAAAATACAGGATAAACAATTACAATTAAATGGCAGATGATCACCACCTATATTTTGTTTGTGGGGAGGGAGGTGTCTAGGGTTTGGCTTGGTGGGGGAGGTAGAGGAGCTGGGTTGGAACACAAAACCTTATGCACGCTCAGCACATTCTCTACCTACCGATGCTAGGCTAAACTTACCCCAGCCCAAAATGAATCATTTATTGCTATGTATTTTCTAGAGTATACCTAAACTATTACCTGCTGCATGTTTCAAATGGAACTTGAATTGGATGTCCTATCTTTTTAGTGGCTACGTCTAGCAACTTTCTACAGGGAAAAGGGAACACTGGACATTGGGAAAGGCACTTTTGATTGGTAAAGCTTTTTGATTTTCAGTAAAAAGCTGAGAAATTACAACCTGTGAGGGAGGTTGTATCTCAAGAAGATACAACCAATAGGAAGGACTCGGGCCAGAAATGCAAATAGGTATGATCTGAAATACAATGTGGTTTTTTTTTCTTGGATAAGAATAATTCCAAAATTGCATCCCCAGCATCAGTAACAGATACCTTGTCTTTCACGTCTCTCTAGGCAGGGAGAGCACTGTTCTGAGGAGCAATGGCAGTTTCCCCTAGGAGCCTCCCATCCTCCTCCTGCTGACGCTCCTGAAGTATTTATTTTTTCTGAGCAGTCAGGCAAGCATGCCTTTTCATTTCAGCTCCATCTGCAATCACCTTTCCCTCACTCTATTTTAACTGCTGATATAGGACTTTGATTTACTCTCCTAAACTAAAGAATGAAGACATTTACATAAAACAACCTACTGCAGGGCGTCGATGTACTGAATCTGCAGGAATTCTCAGGGAAATTCGACAAGAAGTAAAATGCTGAAATGGAAGTTCTGGATGGATAAAAGGAGACGTGAATGTTTTAAATGTAAGTGTATTTCTTCGCTTATAGGCAATGTGGGCCACTCAGTCATTTCTCTCGGGCTGTAATAATCTCCATCTCCGGCTATCTGTTCAATGCAGGGAGAGAATCCTGGCTGTACATCCAGTATCTGCCACCTTCATCCTGGAAATCTAAGAAACAGTGTTCTACCTTCAGACTTCAGTTTCCTTAAATATAAAATCAAAATGCTAAAGAGCTCCCCACCCATTTATGTAGGACTGGGTATGTGAGAAAGAGGACACAGTCTATATGAAAGTAAAGAATTATCATTCCTCCATTCTTCTCATGCCAGGGTGCTTTTGTATGGCCAAGATCTATCCAGCAGAGGCCTTAGGATTAAAGGTCATCACTCAGCCAAGATGATCACACTGGAAATCTTCAAAATAGCTTCATCAGTTTTCTAGGGTGGAGCGCCATACAAGTCTTGACTACAGCTAACCCCTCTTGTTTGAATTTTCTGAATGAACCTCTCTCTTAACATTTCTTCCCCCACGAAGCCCTCCATAATTCTGCCTGTTTCTTTTCTAAACAACATGAAAGCAGATGTGCTCTGCTAGGCACCAAACCAAACATACATGTCCAGCTCTTTGTGTCATGAAGAGCATCTCCCTGGGTGAGGGAGCATCTTGGAGTAAGCAACTGGGTAAATCAAGCAGTGATGTAACTGCAGACAGACATTCACTCTTCACAACAATGTCCAGCGGTTCTACTGTGAAATAGGATGGAGAAAGGGGTTCATTCCTGGGAGAGCCAACTGGTGAACACTATGCTTTCTTCACCTTGTTAAAAGCTTGCTAATTTATCTGATCACACCTAATCTATAAATTCGCCAAGAACAAGGAAGAGCTAGTGTTTAATTCCCTCGGGCAGGTGCCCCTGCCAACAAAAGTCAATAGCTGTCCAAAGCTGGGCAGACTTGATGCCCAGTACCTTTGTCTCCAAGGGCACAAGGACACTTCCTAACACTTAGCATACTTTTGTGAAATACTTTTTTGTTTTGCCAGGACAAAATGGAACTCTGTCTTAGCAGCACATATAATTACTAAGTAGAGAAATAACAGCTTCAAGGAAATGTGCACTGGTGATGAAATGCAGACACAAAACAAGTGGAGAAAAGAAAACTATCCCCCCCCCACATGCAATAGGTACCAAATTAGCCCAAAAGTTCTCTAAGGGAACCCCACTGCATCGCATTTTGAACACAACTTAGTCATCCAATGGCCTGTGCGCATGTGTTAATGTCTTCCGTGCTGGTCTGGAGTTTCCTTGAGGACCTGCACTTGATTACTTTGATCCATCATTGTGTTCTCACGCTGAAGGGGGCTGCCTGCGGCAAGTTGGCTGTTTAACAAATGTGTTCAACGGTCGCTTTCATAAAAATTGGGGGGAAAGGGTCAGGCGGGCCAGTATTGGGGACAGACTCACAACTGTAGCTCCCAGGCTGGAATCAAGCCTCCACACTCCCACATCAACAAACATGGTTTATGAAAGACAGGGACATTTGTCAGGCTCATGGTTCCTAGCTACTCAAGGGGCTGAGATCTGAGGATCACAGTTTCAAGACAGCCAGGGCAGAAAAGTCCAGGAGACTCTTATCGCTAATCAACCAACAAGAAAGCAGGAAGTGGGGCTGTGGTGCAGGGAGGTAGAACACTAGCAAGAGTGTGAGGCCTTGAGTTTGAGCCCCAGTGTGATGCGTACACGCGCGTGCGCACGCACACACACACCACACACAGACACACACACACACACACACACACACACACACACACACGACAGTGGAACTCTCACTTCAGTCACATCACCTGAGACTGGACTGGGTGCATACACCCTGGCTCACTGCCTAAGCTTCCCACCTATCATGACATTTCGTATCCCCTTCCTCTGATCTATTCTTTCAGTCTTAGAACATTATTGTCTAACTAAAAGAGATTTTATTTGTCTTCTGTTTTGCCTTGTTGTTCCTCCTGTCTGCTAGGCAATAAACACAAGGGCAAGGAATTCCATCTGTTTTATTCCCTACTGTGTCACCAGCGAGCAGAACAATACTTGGTACAAGGCTAGAACTCAATAAACATGTGTTAAAGGAGTAAATGTGATCTCCGTAACTGCTTGCTGAGACAGGAACATGAGGTCTCCCAGTTGGGCTAAAGCAGATACAGTGTCCACACAGAGGCACTGACTCAAACCCTGTCCACAGGTCACCGCTACTGGCCTGGCAGGATCGTACAGGTGACCGAGTCTCCTGAATCTCACACTGCAAACCAGCATCCTTTCCATCCTCAGACACTGTGGGCCTGTGGAATAGGACTGGGACCAAAGATATATTCTAGCGGGGCATCTGCATAGTGCCATTTAGCAAGAACTATCTTAGTTGTTAGCACTTTAGAAGTCAGTAGATTCTATATAAAACTGAACTTGAATTTGATGTTGGGCACTATGTAAATAAATACCTGGCTAGGTCAGGCCGGGCCTTGAGTCACACCTACAACCCTTTTTCTGCTAGTTCTGAACTTCCTTGTTCACTTTCCTTACAGGCTGCTGCTAGGAGCAGTGGCTGAAGTCATTAGAGTTTGCGACCCCTGCTGGAAAGTTACCAGAAAGCATGCAATATGTAGAAAAAATATTAAAGAAAATATGTCCACTGGGATCCATTTCTGTGATGTTCACGCTATGCCTTGAAAGAATAATGTATTCGTTTTTCAAGACTTCTCATGGTAGCACATAACTATTGACAAGCTATCGCCCAGTAAATATTATTCTAACGGCCTGGAGAAGCTATGAACGGAATTCCCTGTGGGTTGCTGGAGCCGAGAAGGCTTCAGGCTGGCGGCAGCCCTGAAGATGGCTTGCAGGGATCCTGTGCACCAGCTGTTAGAGTGCTGCCTACCTCTGACTGAACAGGAATTGTCTTAAAGTCTGTGGGTTACCTCTAGTCCCCAACCCTGAGTGAGATGCTGAAAAGACAGGGTTGGAACATTAGAAGCAATAAAAGGAACCTGGCTCTGGAGATCATGGCATGATGGTACCAAAGGAATGGTTCCACTGGGAATGTGTCTGGGGACATCCATGCTACTGATGACGCTAGTCACTTCAACCCTGACCCAAGGTGATAAATAAACACTTACCTATCTCTATGTCCTTTGGCTAATCCCTCCAGATGCTGGGCCCCAGGTGAGATCATTTAATTCAGCCTGAGTTTAGGGATGGAAGAGCTGGATAAGGAGAAAGAACCCATCTCCCATGGAGCTCTTCTGTCCCTAACAAGAGTGTAATTCCCTCTCAATGTGATGCTTGGTTGCGGGTACCTCTTACCTACCTAAAGAGAAGGATGTGAAGTGGCCTTAGAAGGAAAGGCATGACAAAGATTAACAGGGGACAGACAGATTTGAAATCCAATCTGGAACCCTTTGTACCTTTAGAAAAAAGTAATGAAGCTTTCCAATTTGCAGATTCCCAGTCTTTGAAATACAAATGATGCCATCTGCTTTCAGTTCCATCATTCATTCATTTTCCCAGACTCATTTGTCAGACATCTATTCAATGCTGGGTACTGAGCTGCATTCTGAGACAAAGTCTGAAAAACTCCCAAGGTGAAAAGAGTCAGTGCTCTAGGCTAGGACAGTTTTACAGGAGAGAAACCCAGGCTGCCTCACCAAAAAACTGGTCATGGCTCAACTATCTGTAACTTCTTTCCTTTTAGATGATGCAATACCAAGACCCTCCCTGCAAACAGACTTTCTAAAGACAGATGCGACATAAGTTAAAAAGAAAAACTCTAAAAATTAACTGTGATCTTGCAAACAAAATGCTACTAATTCTGAGAAGCAATGTAGCCCAGTGGTTAATAATTCATATAGGATAAACACAAGAAGAAAGGGAGCCACGCCTGGGGAAAGTTCCTGATCCCAGACTCTATTTGTAGGTAGAGCAGGAGGATAGCAACTTCAAGGCCAGCAAGAAGTTGAATGTATCACCTTATTCCAGTACTTACAGTAAACCTATATTTAAGAGCTCAAAATGTAAAAGAAAGCAGGAAGGAAGAAAGGAAGAGTAAAAAGGGAAGTTCAAGGCCAGCCTGGACAAAATCCTATCTCAAGGACAAAATACAATCAGAAGGGCTGGAGGCCTGGTTTGACTGATGGAGTACTAGTTTGCTCACTTTCTTCTAACAATCCATCAACCTCTATTTTGCAGAGAGGAAATCTGAGGCTCAGAGAGGGGAAACAGTTTGCCTAAAGTCCAGGGAAAAGAATCTGGCCGATACCCAGCGAGCAGCCTCTTGCCTTCTCTGCCAAGAAAGGCAGTGGAGATGGAAAAACCTCAGTTATGTAGCTGGGCTGAGGGAAGACGATAACCGAAAACCTATGGGGAAACAGCCCTGGGCGTTCTCCAACCCACCTAGAAAGTTACTGACTTCTGTGGTAACTGGAAATAACTCCATTTTCCATGAAGGAGAGTCCAGACAATGTCACTCTCCACAAGTGTCTCACCCATAACCCAGGCTTTAGTGCAGGCCCTGGCACAGATGCCTAAATACCACTAGCAAACAAAGCTCAGTGCAACCAGAACCCTTACATATTTGACTATCCCTCCTTCCAAACTCCCAGCATGCACTGCTGTTGGTCCTCCTGATCGGCAGGTGCTACCAGGAGTAGAAGCTGTGGTCTCGGACATGCAGTACACAGAAGATGACATATCACCCACCTTCGAAGCCCCTCTGGAGTTTATCACCCACACTTAATTCAAACCAAGAAAAGCTTTCACATGGCATTTCCTTTCGGAGAGCACCTGGCATTTTTCCCCCAGTAGAAATATTACTTCTTTCCACCACAAAAGCACAATTCTCAGCTACATTATTGAGGCCCAGAAAGACAAAAACAAAAAACAAAACAAAACAAAATCCCTTTCCCTTTAACAGGCCATACTAAACAAATGCACTGCGTCGGGCACTTCCAGAAGTGGAGAATAACATTGCATATTTCAACACTCCAGCAGCACAGAGCCCTCGATTTGTCCAAACTCCCATGTGCATGGTTAAAGCACCATTTTCTCACCAGCTTCCCCATTAAAACACTCTCCTCTTAAAGCTAGAGTCCATGGTACACCCAGCAGCTTCGCAGTGCACCTGCAGCCCAGAATCAGGGCTCAGCCATCGTCAGGAAGGATCTTCTCACTGTGCTGCGGGTGTAATTAGCTGCTCTGACTTCAGAGTGCTTATCATGAAGTTGTCTTTCCCTGTCAAACTCCACTGCAAGAGTTCGGTGGGTAATTGAAGACCCAGCCAGGCTCTTTTAGAAGCAGACCTTTCCCTGGCTAGTCCCTGGGGGAGAGAAGGGGAAGTCTTACATAATACAAAGGTCCATTTCCATATATTATTTCTCTGACTCTGTGGTGGGAGAATCCAAGCACTGGAAATACAAAGGAAAGAGTAGTGCAGAGGTTTGTGGCGGAAGCATTTGTCTCCCGGAATTTCTAATTGCACCCACTGTCACTGCTGCTTCTCAGCGAGCAGGAACAATTCAGACAGCCAGAGGATGCGCTTTAGAAATGCTGAGGCAGAAGCTGGGTTATCTCGCCCTGCTTAAAAAAAAAAAAAAAGAATTAAATATAGAATTCCTTGAATTAACCCTTGGATGGAGGCTGGCAATTGCATTTCCACAAAATCAGGAGAGATCTGACTGCAATCCCAGGAGCCAGGCAGTCCGAAGGATCCCGTTTGCAGCTTAGCTGTGGTCAGATCACCTGGACAAGCACCCAGGGCCCAAGCATGTGGGGACTGGGCCTGGGGACCAGCTCCCTGGACCGGTGGCAGGAGGCACAGCTAATGCTCACGGAGCAAAGGGGAGCGATGGGTGCACACCCTAAGTCCTTTGCCCCTTGGCCTGCTACTCCTAGTGGCTCAAAGAACAGGCTTCTGGGAGCAGATTCTGAAGAGTCGATTTAGAGTCCGCCTTCTCAGGATCTCCCCCACACCCCCAAACATGTTGGCATTAAGTTGTGGCTGAAAATAGCCAGGGATAACGCGAGGAGAAAGGGAGGAGCGAGTCTCCTGCCAGGCAAGAGGAGGGTACGATGGTTCTACAAAGTGCTGTGTGGAGGAGGGTGGAGGTGGACTACGAGGCTCAGGTAGCCTTTGGGGCGGCTGTGCTGGATGCGAGATCTAAGCCCTACAGCGCAGACAAACGCCTGCTTCAGTCCAGCCCAGCCATCCATCCAGCTGCAGCCAGCTTGGGGCTCGCGCTCCAGCTTCTGCCGCCCGCCCTTGGCCTGAGCTCCAGGTTTAGCCAGCAGGAAGGCTGGACCCGACGCACGCGGGAGCCGCGCGGGCCCGATACCCAAAGCAGCCCTGAGCACCGCGGGTTCGCGTCCAGCCACCACTCAACCCCATTCCCATGCACTACCCACAGGACCCGCAAGAGACACCGAGGGAGCGAGGGAAAAGTTACAAGTCCATAAAAAATGAAATAAAATCCACTCCCCCCCCCCCCCAGCCGCGTGTTAGTGCTTGGGGAAGGAAGCTCACCGCCGTCCCGCGGTCACCCCATCTCTTTCCGATCGGCACTCCCCCACCCCGTCCCTTGGGGGGTTGATGCTCTGTCTCCCAACCGCAGGCAAAGTTTAGCCAGACCCCAGGCTCGCCCACCCCGGGGTGCCCCGCGGGCCAGGGCACGACCCCAGATGCCCGCCCCGGGTGGAGGACGCGGGGCTGCAGCCTGGCGCGCGCGGCCCCGCCGGGGACCCCGGCCATCCATCCACAGTTCGGAACTCGGCCACGCCGGCGTCCGGAGGATCCCAGAGCCGAGGGGGACGCGCGGGGGTGGGGGGCGCAGGTGGGTACACCGGGGGGCTCCGTCATCCCATTCCACCTGCTCCCCGGGCTCCCCACCTCGGGCTCTGTCCCCGACCCGACGGGCGGACCCCAAGTGCAGGGCACCTTGGCCGCCCGCGCCCGGCCCCTGCCCAGCCCGCCGCCCCGGCCCCGCCCGCCCGCTCGCTCGCTCACCTGGGCTGCGCAGCCGTCCAGCCCGTCGGGCGCCCTAGATCGCCGCGGTGGCCGGGCCATGGGCGGCACCGCCGAACATCTGCCTGCGGTGGGGTGAATTCCGGGACGCCCCCCGGAGGGGGTGGACAGGCGCGAAGCGACGAGGGGCGCGCGGGGACGGGGCGCGCGGGGACCCGGCGCGGGCGGAGAGCAGGCGGGCGGCGGCGGCGGCGGCTCCGGGCTGCGGCGCGCCGGGGACCTCGCAGGCGGGCGTTTTGGTCCTGGGTCCCGGGGAGGGGCGGGGCGGGAGGAGGAGCCGAGGCCGGAGGCGGGGCCAAGGGGGCCGGGGCCGCAGGGAGAGCGCGCGGCGGGGCAGAGGCGGCTCGCGAGCGCCCGCTGCTGCCCGGCCCGCGGCGCTCCGCCGCCGCCCCAGGCCCGCCCGGCCGCCGCGGGGTGCCGGGTGCCCCTGGGTGGCCGGCTGCCTGAGAGTCCTTGGTGTCAAGCCCCGGAGGCGAAGCCAGAGGGACCGGGTTGGGGGGGGAGGGGTGGGCGAACTTCTAGGTCTGCGCTGCTGACCGGGAACGAATATCCCACAGGCTCTGGAGGGCGCCCGGCTTGGAGCTCATCCGTTTCCCCACCGCCCAGCTCCGCAAGGTCCCCAAGCCCCGCGTCCCCGCCCCGCGTCTCCTCCCCGCAGGTGACCCCCCTTAGCGCGCCGATGCCGCCCCACGGTGCCCGCAGCCCGGCGCTCCCGCGCCCAGCCCCGGTCTGTCCTTGGGGAGAGCCCGTGCCAACTTAGCCGGGGACAGAGAGAAAGAGAGAGGAGCAGAGAAGCGAGGGCCAGGGGAGCTCAGCTCGCCCGGGCGCTCACGCGCGAGGATTGCACACCATCAACCCTGCAAGGGAAGGACGCCTTCCTGCTGCTCCCCGGGTCCCGGGCTCCGAGGGACCGCGCAGCTCACCTTAAGATGAGGGAGAGTCCACTTGGAATCTCCTTGGAGAACCTGACCTGGGCCAAGCAAGTCGCCCTCCAAGTCAAGAGGTCATTCGCCGTGAAACATGAAACAAATGTTCTGAAACTTCCTTCAGAGCAGATGTGGATCATTTCCACTATCTTTAATATTGGAAGAGAAATAGTGGCCGTTTACAGTTTTTTTTGAAGAACGAATATTCTCCCATCTCAGGGAAGGTTTCTATTGCAAATTAACCCCTTAACTCCTGCAAAGATTAGCCTTCATCTTTGTAGAAGATGAAGTACTGCCTGGTACTGCTGTTTTCTGGCTTAGAAGAGTCAAGAAACATCTTGCTGGTCTAGATCTCAGCCTTTCTTTTTTTCTTTTTTAAAATATGCTTTTAGGAGTTTTAATGGCCCTGGATAGTTCTCTGAGTCAGAGTAATATTCACAAGTCCATTTAAGACTAAGTCCATTTAAGAAATTGAACGTCACTTTAAAGCTGCACTGTGACAGCCTAAGCATTTAAGCTTATATGAGATGTAAAAGTGCTCCCCCATTCTGCGACGCTGAGAAAAATCACGGAGAGGTTGTTGGGGGTCAAAGGGAGGTCTAAGATAAAGCTCTGCCAGTTTTGGTAGCCCTAACTTCTACCGGTGGCCAGTGCACGGAAGATCATGGGGTTGCACCTCTGCACTGGCAAGTGATTACTTTTTCTAAAGGGCTCAAAGTGGTTTGGTGCCTACAGGGGGAACTGCACAATTCATTTGTGACAGGGAGGTGAGCAACGATTCTATTTGTACCCTGGAAGCCAAAGGCAGCCACAAGAATCTGCAAGAAAATAGAATCCTAGGCTCCAGCTCTGAATCTCTGCTAGTTAAAGTCATTTGCAGAAGTGACCTCCGGGCCCCTTTGCATCAGTAATCAATATCCTTATACTTTAGATGAATAAAAATTGTCCACAGACTATTTTCCCCCTTATTTAGCTTTATGTCTCTGCTTAGACATTTGCCAGATTTTCTAAGATCTTCTAAACATCGTCCCTAAATCCTTCAGGGCATGCATTGGTCTTGCTCCTTAGGAACTCTTTTAGTACTAGAATTTAGTTTTACTCTAAATCAACATTGTATGAAAATAAAATCTTCTCAGGGAAGTATCTATTATCTATCATATGTATATAATATACATGTATATAATATATACACATATATGCATATAAACTATAATATATGTATATATGTTCATGTATATGTATATATACATATATACATAAAGATTTGGTTTCTTTAAGGTGTGTTGGTTTGTTAAGGTCAAATGCATTTCTATGTCAGAATTGTGGATGTTTGCATAGAGGTTCCTAGAAGATATGGTAGTCAGCCAGAAAAGTAGCTGTAACTGTAGTTGTGTCTCTCAAAGCAGTGTCATCATATCTGTGCCACCAGTACTGAAGCTATTAGGATATTTAATGAGCACCTACTCTGAAGAAGAACTAAAAAAAATTACACTGTGGCCAGTACCTGAAGGGAGCATAGAATATTGTCTTGACAGAAACAAGGCCTATAATCCAGCCTACCTTTCCCAGAGCTCACTGATTCTGGTTAAGGTTTAGATATTGTTTGTACAAGATGCAAAGTCAAGCAATGGAAAAGAAACAAAAGCAATCGACCCATGAGTTGGCTCAATAATCTGCAATAATAGCAGCTAAGGGAGAGCCAAGATGCCTGTCATAGGTAATGTGCAAAATGAATTCTGTAAGCTGCATCTAAGCGTATAGCTACCATTTTGGGAAAGAGTATTTCTCAGTTTAACCAACAAGAGCCTTAGTTTTACTGCAGTTGGGTAACTTTTCAAGGTGACATACTAATAAGAGGTCTTTCTTACCCAGTCTTAGAAAGTATTAGGCTTACACTTTCCTAGTTTATAACTGAGAGAGTTCAATGGAGTGCCAGAGGAGGAAGCAATTTATCCACAGCAGCTCCTCTTTTAGTGAAAATGGGACTCCTGGTTTAGTGCTCTTTGTAATTAAATAGTCCGCTATGTTTGCTGTTGTTGGCTTTGGTTATTCTTTCCTCTCAATATGTGAGGGGAGAGGGAGACCAAGAGGAGGGGAGGCAGGGAGAGAGAGAAAAGAGCAAGCTTGCTTAATTCTGAAGACTCTCTCTACCTGGGTTGGACTTCAGGGAGTTTTACTTGTAACTTCTGTCTACTGGTCTGCCCTGTATAGCCTCTCCTCTCAAAATGGCAGTTTGAATGTTTCAGGTTAATGGGATGAATATTAAGAAGTCCAATGGGATTCTTTACAAGCAGAGGAAATTGGGATCAGGTTAAAAATCCAATTTTAATAAACTTTCCAAGTCCTGATTTAGATGATGTGCTAATGGCTGTTCTTGCCGAATCACCTTAAAAGTCAAATGTATTTTTAAAAGGTCCTCTTTGTATGAGAAGCTTGATGGATATTGCTTAATTGTGCATTGTGCATTCCTGTCTTCGTAGACAAAGATCGTCTGTAAGATTGAAGAGAGCTGATAGGCTCAATGCTGTCCAAAGAGCTGGTTGGGGAGAGGGGAAGATGTTGGGTTTGCAAGATAATTTCACTGCTTTTGACCAAAACAAAGAAAGCATGATTACACTGTGTGAAAATGGTATCCTCAAATAACTCCACTAATTTGATTTTGCTGAGGTCTAGAATTGCTTCTGTTTCTTTTGATTTGCTAATTAGCCAGAGCTACGAGCCTGTGAGAGAGCCTGGGGGAGTTCATCCACAAACTGAGAAGGCTTGGGGGTCCTTCCAACCCAGATGACCCATCCCATCTCTCCCTCCCACACACCCTTCCCAGCTCACAAGTGATCTAATGAGTGTGCAAACAATCCAGACATCTAGAAGTGAACTATTTGGTGATACGGTTTTCTTCCTGAAAACCTGATTTTTGTTTCCTGTGTGCCCTTACCAGATTGATTCTTGTGTGTGTGTGTGTGTGTGTGTGTGTGTGTGTGTGTGTGTGTGTGTGCATGCACACACGTGTGTTTATATGATTGCGGATTTTTGCCTACATAGGTCCTTTTATTCATTTTATTCACATACTGCTGTGACTTACCTGGAAATGGTTTCCATACCATCCCCTCACAAGGATTTACTTATTAAAGAATTTGTCTCCAGTGTCAGGAAAAGAGACAGAAACTCAAAGAGTTGAAGCCTTGGTTTGTTGGCTGTATTTAGGTGGTTCTTTTGTGACCCGTAGGTCTTGGGAATTCTCCTGAGAAAGCAGTTGTAAAAGCAGGAAGCTTGTCCCTACCTACATTCTGGTTCCTGATGTTTTAGCCTTTTGCTTGCTTCCAGGATTGCAAAGCATCATGGGTTGGTGGAGCCAAGGGGGAACTCCTAAGGGAACTGCATTGTGCCATTTACAATGAAGAGGTAACTAAGCCTTCTTAGGGATAAGTTAACCCACCTCTGCTATTTTGTTATGTTGAAGAGAAGTGAGCTCTAAGGCACACACAGACACTCACAGTTGGAATTATCCTTGATGATTGCAATGGAGTAAGGACAATATTATTCCTTTTTAAATTTAGATGTTTTCTTTAACCTCTAATTTTACCTTATTTTTCTTCTGATTGTCAAAGAAATTTAAAATATTTTACAGCCTTCCAAAGCACCACAGACTCTAGGCACTGAGCCTCTAGCTTCTAATGCTAAAGTTGGCATGGTGATATTACTGAGTATGCGTGCTTCACTGGCTCAGGTACAGTCTGTTAAAAACAACTTCACACAAATAGCCTATAGTCCATTTGTTGTATTGGATAACAAGTAAAGACAACGTGTTGCTTTTATTTCTGAACCTCTGTCAAAATTTGTCCCAAATTACATACATTAGTGCTACAAAAAAAAAATTGCAATATTGTAGACTTGGAGCGGTCCTCTGGTTGAAGCGACTAAATCCTGCTGAGCGCCAGCATGCCTTCCCAGGCAATGGCAAATGGAGGTACTCTCTTTGATTTTAGGTTTGCCGGGGACCAAAGCTGCCTGATCCTCTGATGAGTAGTGCTTGATGATTTTCTCTTTGAGACCCCATTGAAAGATAATGGAGGAATCACTGTCTCCAGGGAAAGGGGGAGGAGGGGCAAGAGAGTTATCTTCTCTCTGTCTCCCTGAAGCCCAGGGAGTTAGCAGAACCAATTTTAACAGGCTACCTCCTTTCTAGCAGCCTGTGATGGGTACACAGATGGAGTCCTATGGAGAAGAATGAACTCCTTTGCTGCAGGAACTCACAGATCTGCATCTTCCATCTGATGATGCTGGTGAGCTTCTGGTTCTGTAGATGAGGAAGGCCAAAGGAATGCTGGGATGATTTCTCTGGTCCTGTCTCACTTTACTCTGAACTCTCAGCTTCAAGCAGCCTGGGGTGTTTTACTGTCTCTCTCGTCACTGGGCCCCCAGTAAAGTTCTCTAAATGTGGCTCCATTGATCTTCCAGACGACAGTGCTACTTTCTGCCTTGTTAACTTTGCTTGGATTCCAGATTTAAAATGGAAGAGAAGCCGCATGAACTGGAGTTCTCTTCTCCTACACCTTTAAAAATACTTTTCTTATGAAAGAGTGGACAGTGGCATTTAGGAAAACTAGCTCTGTCCCTTCCTCCTTTGTGGTAGTAATAAATGTTCACCGAATGCTTTGAAGCTCTGGCAATTGGCTCCTAAAAAAACAAACCAAAACTCCAAACCAATAATATATTATATTAAAATTTATCAAGTGAGCTGGTGTGTGACTCCAGTGATAGAGACCCTGCCTTGCAAGCCGGAGGGCCTGAATTCAATCTCCAGGATTGCTGAATAAATAAATAAAATAAAATAGAATTGAAACAATATGAAATACAATAGGCAAGTTAATATAGTTCAGTACATGGACATTATATTTATTGTAAATGAGTGGAAAATGGCCTTTTCGCACTAAATTAGGAAAGTCCATCAGACAGTTTGTACAGTGAGTGACAAGTGCTTAGAGATTGTATAAATCAGGGCATTTATTGAGTACCACACATGCATTCTCCTTTTATCACATTGTGCATAGAAACACAGAGAAGCTAAAGTTCAAGTCTGTATTTTCCAGCATGCAGTAGCAGTACTGGATGAGAAGCTGGTCAAAGTCAAATCCTTTCATTCTCTCGTATCTGCCTGTATACACATCATAAAACTAGAAAGAAGACCATAGTGTATTTCATGTTACCCTTTCAAATGAAGAGGAGAATTGAATTCTTCTCCATGCCTTCCAAATGTACTTACATTGGAGGAATATAACTATCCATACGGTATTTAAATCCGATATTCATGATTTTGTTATAATTGTATTGAGTAAACTAATTGGCAAAAGAAAATGCTAAGCTTAAAAGCTCAGTTCTCGAGGTAATTGTGTTTCTCTCTCTACCTATAATTAGCTTTTAACTATGAAAGCTATTATGGCTTTGTATTTTCCAGGCAAACCCTAGTGGACATTGAACCCCTTGGTTACAAGTGGGGCTGCAGATCTCACGCTTCTGTGTGAATGGTCATTTATTCCCTCCAGCATTCCTTAACTCTGGCTCTTAATCTCTGCCCTGCATGGGAGAGGGTAGGGCTCAACCCTGGAGACTGAGCCACTCCCAGTACCCCTGCGGGCATGGAGCTAGGCATCAGATTGGTGTTTGTGCGTTGTCTGCAGGATAGAATGTCCTTCACCCTCTCTCCTTCCGTCTCTGGAGTCAGCCTGTCTTCATGGATTCACCTTTTCCTGGAAAGCCACTTTTCACTTGCATAGAGCATTGTCTGCTTAGGGAAATAGAGGAGTGTATTTATTGACAAATGTGGGAAGGATGACGGTAGATGCTCCCATCAGCTCTGTCCTTCACCCCTTGGGGAGATAGTGTTCAGCTGGCAAAGCTTTGCCACTTCCTCCCTGGGCCACTTCCCTGGATGAGAAAGCTCCTCCTAGTCTAGGGTAAGTGTGCTTAACTCTCACATTCAGAGATAGCTGTTCTCTTGGCTGTCCCATAGTGACATTCTTCAGTAACAAGGGGTATACTTATCTCTCATCTTCCTATGCAGGGAAGAGGAGGGTGGTTTACTGAGACTGATTTAGATCCACAGTTTATGTGCTTGTGTGATTCCTCTCTGTCATGCCTCCTCATTCATTTCTTTCTTGTCCACCATCAGCACTCATTATGCACTGTCCTGTTCTCTAATAGATACCACAGCCATGCCTTTCTTGGGGACTGCTGTAAATCTACTGTCTCCATAGCCCATTTCTGTTTGAGCTCTGGTTCTGCTTGGGGAGACAATAGGAAGTGAATCTCCCACAAATAGTCAATAGACTTCATTAATGTTAAGAGGGCAGGTTTCAAGATTGGATGCCTGGGATTCAGATCCCAGCTCTGTAATATCTTCCTTCCTTCCTTCCTTCCTTCCTTCCTTCCTTCCTTCCTTCCTTCCTTCCTTCCTTCCTTCCTTCCTTCCTTCCTTTTTTTCCTTATCACCCTTTACTTTATTACTGTCCTTCCTTCTTTTCCCTTTTTATTTATTTTTTTCATTTCTGGGTACTTAGAATCAGACCCAGGGCCTTGCGAATGCTAAGCATACTATAAGCAACCTCTGAGCTGCAACCTTCATTTCTAAATATCAGTTCCAGACTCCATAAAATGGGGGGAAAACAGGACGTCTTTCTCCTGGTATTGGACATTGGCGAATGTGTACACGCTGAATACATGTGCACTATTAGACCTTATCTTCCCAAGAAAGTACAAATAAAATCCTCTCCGGTCTCTTCATCAGTACTAAAGAACTCTGAATTTCAGAACCTGTAAGTGATGCATTTCTCCAAATAGACAGCATCTCTTCCAGAGGTCATTCATGCTTGAAAAATCATCGTAGAAAAGAGAAGTTCTCAAGGAACAAGAATTGGGGATCAAATTGCACAAATCCTTTCTGAACCTTATTTCTTTCTGAATAAAATAAACACCGTGGTTCCTTTGCCTCATTCAGTATTTAGAGAGGTGAGAAAAAATAGTTCAACCAAGAGCCATGCACAGTGCACAACACTCATTTTGAATGAGTCAATATAGGGAATATTCTTTTAAGCACTGATTTTTTGGTGCTAGTTCTGGGGCTTGGACTTAGGGCCTGGGTCCATGAGCTTCTTTTTTTTGGGTCCGGTCATGGGGCCTGAACTCTGGGCCTGAGCGCTTTCCCTCAGCTCTTCAGCTCAAGGCTAGTGCCCTACCACTTGAGCCACGGCGCCACTTCCAGCTTTTTTCTTTTTGCTTATGTGGTGCTGAGGAATCGAACCCAGGGCCTCATGCATGCAAGGCAAGCGCTCTACTACTGAGCCAACTTCCCAGCCCTTAAGCACTGATTTTTAGGAGGTGCCATTCACCAGATCTGCTGATATCCTCTGCACTGATTTGCTTATACCTACAAAGCAAATGACCCTGAACATGGACAGCAGGAAGGAGAATTCTTCCAGAGGGAACTGAACAACTGGTCTGTTTGCTTCAAGGCCAGGTGATGTTCTTGTACAGGGTCCATTCCTTTCTAACCTTGTCTGTACTCCACTCACAGTGACCACATGCTGCTTTTGCTGGGACAGACAATTCCCCATGGCTCCTCCTTCTCCTTCACTCTGGATGGAGACAGAGCAGTGGCTCTTGGAAGATGTCCACATGCTACTTGCTTAACCTATGAATATGTTACCTTACATGGCTTATACGTTAAGCTATACACTTTCCTAATTCCTATGAACCATAAAGTGTGACTGTATTTACAGACGAGGCCTTGGTAGAGGTGACGACGATAAGGTGATGGCCCCAATCAAATATAACTGATAGAAGTTGATATGAAGGTAAATACAGAGAGAGAAGACGGTCAACACACAGAGGAAACCTGGGCATCTTCAAACCTAAAGGAGACGTGATACAGATCCTTCTGCTGCTCCTCAGAGGGAATCTGCAGGCCACTTCATCTTGGACTTTGGGGCCTCTCAAAGCAGAGATGATAGTTTGTTATTTAAGCCATCTCATATGTGGTACTTCAGCAAATCCTTTCGCCTCATGTGACAGTGAACATCATAGACTTGCTGGTCTTTATCACAACCAAGGACATAGACTTGACAAAGCATGTTTTTACCTCAGTGTGCTGATCCTGTCCTTTTTGCATATGACTAATATTTATAGTGTCTAATCAGTGTATTTTAAAATGATATTCGAAACGGCAATTATACTCAACACCTGTGCTAATATTTCAATTGAGGTAATAGTTGTACAAATCTATCCATTATACATTGATGTATGACTGTCCCCGAAGTTCATGCCTTAAAGTAACTTATGTGTGTTATCCAATTTGCCTCTGAGCATAGCTCAGTGGAGTCCGCTGGGTGTCCTTGGTTGTACTCAAGCAGGGATTGGCTTCTCTGTGGGGGAGGATCTGCTTCCAAGTCCAGTCACCTGGCAACTGGGATTTGTTGTTTTGCATGTTGTTGGACTAAAGGCCAGAGTACCTTGCAAGAGATTTCAGAATTCACCTCCATGCTGCAAAGTCTCCTAATGGAGGGTGCATAACATGGTAGTTGACCCATTGTGATGATCAGGTGACACAACAAAAGAAGATGTCAAGGTTGGCACCCCTGTATTTGAGTCACCTAGCATCAGAGGCAACAGCTTGTCACATCTGCTATTTCCTGTGGTCTGGAAGTTGGTACCAAGTCCCATTCACAGTGCAGGGGAAGCAGTTCTTTATGAGCATAAATATAATGAGGGTGGATTCCTGGGGGCTGTGATTCCTGACACAGGAGGAATCCAAGAACAAGCATATGAAACATGAGCACCATATTGGCTGCTTGGACAACAATAGTGGTAAGATGTTTTGTTCTTCACTTTCTTCAAGGTGAAAGCAACATCGCTGACATAAACAACATAAAGTAAGAGATCTATCTTTGGTTCATAGTTTTGGCAATTGCAGTCCTTGGTCCTTGGTTCTATTGTTCTGGGCTTTGAGGCTGATTAGTTTTGGCAATTGCAGTCCTTGGTCCTTGGTTCTGTTGTTCTGGGCTTTGAGGCTGATTAGTTTTGGCAATTGCAGTCCTTGGTCCTTGGTTCTATTGTTCTGGGCTTTGAGGCTGATTAGTTTTGGCAATTGCAGTCCTTGGTCCTTGGTTCTGTTGTTCTGGGCTTTGAGGCCGATTGTGGTGATGCGATATTGTGGAGGAGAGGAAGAGCTTCACCTCATGGTGGACAGGAAGCAGGGTGCAGAAGGGACAGAAGATCAGGAGTTACCTTCAGAGTTCCGCCTGTCAGTGATACATTTCTTTCACAGGCCACACCTCCTTAAGTTCCCAGAACCTCCTGACACAGCCACACCAGCTGGGGACAAAGCAAGTGCTTAAAACATGAGCCCGTGGAGACATTTCATATTAAACAAAGAACAGACGCCCCCAGTCATACATACTCCAAATTTCATGAACATTAAGTGCTTGAAAAAAATAAAACTGAAGGTCAATGAAATACATTATTTCTAAAAAAAAAAAATCTTTGAAACCATGCTCAAGTCATGTTTTGGGTGTACTTATACATTTTTTTTCTTATGACTTTCATGTTACTTTCACATCCTGTATTTTGATAAAGAATATTCTAATATAAAGTAGAAAGAAATCATGACTCAAAGATTGAGGCATTTATTGATTAATAAATTATTTGATGACTAAAAGATGGTGATTATTAAACTAGGGATAGGCACCAACCTGAAAATATTGGTTACAGTCAAGGAAATAAGACAAGTGTAGGGAGTCTCTTTTCCAATGTCTGGTCTAGGGGAGTGAGGCTTCACAAAGGAGAGCAAGCTCCAGAAGCATGGCCTCAGTTTCAACACAGGAAGGTCAAATGACGAAATTCTTACTGCGTACCACCAGTAATGAGGCCTGAGAGAATGAAAAGGCCTGAGAGAATGAAACAGCATCAGCATCTACCAGCTCAGGAGTATAGAGGGGACGGTACGTCACTTTTAGATATACATAGGTCAGCATCTGAGGGTTAAGCTGAATGTTTAAAGTGCATGCTTGTCTCATTATAAAGTAATCGTTGTTTATTATAGCTAATGGGAAAAATGATATAAAATTAGAAATAAAGCCAGAAAAAAATAATTCCACTACCCACAGGCAATTCCTAGATTAAGACTGAGCATATAATGAGATGAAATGAAAAAAAGGAAATTGAAATGTTGGTTTGTTGTATAGAGTATGTACAAGTCTTTAACATTTAAAGTAGGTTATGTTTAACTTTACTAAATATAATGCTTACTGAAGATCTAGATTTCCAATTTCTTTGGAAGAGTTGAAATTAGGGACAGGGTTTTACATTAAAAATCAATTAGCAATGTTTTAATATTTGCTTTATGAAGAAAATAAATTAAAAATTCACATGTATTCACTTGGTGACTGGAAGAAGGACAAAAATATAATTCAATCCATCCTTCACATAATTAACAAAAAGGTTGTTTTGGTAGTATTAGGGATTAAACTCAAGGCCTCACCCTCGCTAGAAAAGTTCTTCAACACTTGAGCTGCAGCCCCAGTTGTTTGGCATTTAGTTCATTTTTCACACAGGGTCTCATGTTTTTGTTCTGATAGCCTTCACACACAGTCCTCCCACTTCTCCATCTGAGTAGCTGGGATTACAGGTGTGTGCCACCACAGTCAACCACTGTGTTGGTCCAATTCTTGGAGCAAGATGAAGAAATTGGTTCAAGGAGTGCAATCCGGACGAGCTGGAGGACACCGATGTCACTCTGGGAGGTCTTTGTGCCTTCTTCCTTCCCCAAAGTCAGCCCATCCTGAGTCTTAAAATACACTTTAATTTTGTAAACTTTGGAACTTTATTTTCTTCTTTTTTAAGTAACACAAATTAATTGTAAAAAGTGTATTATTGTGATATTATTAACTTACATATAATGTATGTTGGTCAAATTCACTTCATTTATATTACTTTTTCTTAATCATCCTCTGCCTCCCTCCCCATTATTTTAAATGTGATCATTATTTTAAATGTGTCCTTCTGTCTTAGTCATTTTATTCAATATTGTTTATAAGGTTTATCCATGTTGTTGGATGTGGTTCCAGCTCATTTGTAGTTTTAAATAATATTTATTATGTGAATCTGATAAACATCTTTAGCTGCCCTTCTGTGGATAGCATTTATATTGTTTCTGGGTTAGGATGTTCACTAATTTTTCTTCTGTGGACATTGCTATGTGTATATTGTTGCTGCAGAATGGCTACCATTCATATTTGGTGACCATTCCAAGTGAAGTTGTTGCAGCTTAGGACTTGTACATCCCCAACTAACTTGGTAGCTAAAGCAGAATTGTTTCCCCATGATCTTGGCCCAATTCACACTCCAGCACTGGGGAGCTGCTCTGTTCTTTGTCAGCACTTGGAAGTATCCATCCATTTGGTGACAGCCACTCTTGACTGAGGGGTTGGGTACCATTTTGATTTTAACTTGAATATTTGCGATGCAAATCAGATTGAACCTTTCTTTTTTTCTTTGGATATCCTCTTTTTAGGGAAGCCTATTTGTGTGTTTTGTTCCTTTTTCTATTGATTATTGTTGTCTTCTATTTTTGCTTTCTAGACGGTCTTTATATATGTGGGGCAAGTCATTGTGCTTCAATATTCATATTTATGGAATGAGAAGGGGGGATAATGCCCATATGATATGATGTCATTATGGGAATTTTATGACACAAAACAGGCAATTTCTGCAGCCATATGTAACACACACAGAGTGTTCGATGCTATTATTATTAGCTAACATCATCTGCCTTCCACTAGCAGGTCTAACTTGGCCTCATAGAATCTTTGCCCATTCAGACTCATTGGCCTTTCCATCCTTGTGTCCACCCTGGGCCTGAATGCCAAGTTTAGGAGCAAACATGGTTGTAACTTTATTGTTTATACAGCACTATTTTTTTTAACCTATTAAAATCCTCCCAGGGGAGTAAGGCAGTTTTCTAGCTGGGGAAGCTTCATTCTCACAGGCATTGGGTGGTAAAGTTGGTGTCTACTGCTTGTTCCAAGAAGAGTCTAAAACAAGTGGTTCTACCTGGAGAAAGAAGAAAACAGAGCAAAATAAAGCAAAAAGAAATGCTCCTGGAAATAAAATACATTAAAAATTAAAATATACACAATATGAGCAATGAAATATTTTAGGTTAAGTATTCATTCTTGCCTTTTCAAGCTTTCTGTGGTTTCCTGGCCATATTTTTTTAAGGGGGATAATAAAATTTTCTTCTGTCCTATTGGGACTTGCCTTGTTCCTGGTGGTCAGAGAATAAAAATGTCTTATAAACAAACAAAATAAACAAATCTTAGTCTGGTTTTTCTCCCTACATCACAGATAAATGAATTCTTTTCGGAGGAGAGAAACAGAAGGAGTTCCTTTAATTTATGCATTTGCAACCTAAAATGAAAATCATTCATTTATTATTTCTTGTAGAGAACAGCTACTAATATCTTGTTTCTAGCTCCCTTAATTAAATTTAACTTCTATTTTTTCTCTTGACTCACACTCTTTCCTTCTTGAATTAACCTCACTCTTCATAGTTGTAACTTTTGAACTGTTAAATTTCATTACATTATATGAAATCTGTAGATTTCTCTCCCCAAGTGGAAAGTTGATTGTTTTTCCTACTCGCTTCTCTCCCAGGCAAAGGGAATGATTTCACTTTGACCACAGATATCAGATCAATGCTCCTATGGAAATGCAGTATCACCTATAATCAAAAAATATGAGAATGGAAATTTTTGAAAGCAAGTGATTGGTCTAAGACTGTCAACTTTGGCTGTCTCTACCTTCCAAAGTCTTGCTACCTCTTCCACGAAATCTCCCAAAACTTCTGAGGGAAAAGGATAGTTTGAACTTTCAATTACCATAGCCCATTTCTGCCCACTCTTCCCTGTGGAGGGCTGGACATAATTGTCCATTGTAATGTGACTTCCAGGCCTTCCTTGTGGTGAGACTGGGATTCTCAGCCCTTGATACTGGGCTTAGCCATTGACCTGCTTCAGGCAAGGGAGTGAGCAGATTAACCTTATGTGGATGAAGAGATTCAAAGGCTTCACAAGTACTCTCTAGCTCTCTCACCTCTCTTCTATCCTGAGTTCCTTCAGGTTCTCTGGATGCAAAGTCACAGGCGACATGATCCAGAAAAAATTATGAGATTGGAAGGCTGGCTAATTTAGCACTTAACACTTTTATTAGACTCATTTGTTTACCTGTCTTCTTCAAGGTATGTTTATTGGAGTTAGGGGATGAACGTTTGTTGGACATTTGCTTAGTTTGGTGCTTGGCACAGGCACACACAAAGAACTAGTAAATATCTGTGGCATAAATGAATGACTCAGTGAAGACCTCCTACTGGAAATGGTTTCATCCTGAGCAGATGCCTGATCCTTCAGTACTTCCTCTCTGGCTTTGACTTTGATCTCTTGGGCTCATATAAAACCATCTAATTATTTATTGCTGTGACAGAGCTTTAGCATTGGAAAATAACATGGCTGTCCATGTTGGGATTTTGTCTTTTTAGATGAAGTATTCTCAGTCCTTCTCCATTGTGTGATCTCCCATGTTCTCAGTTGCTGAAGCTTCTCCTTGGCAGATGCTCTAATTGACCCATATCCCTCTTAGCATGTGCTGTCAGAGTAGAAGAAAGAAAAGAAGGGTCATCTCCTCCTCCCTCTAGTCAGATTCTACTGCATCTAACACAGCCCACAATTGCCTTTGCTATTCTTGGCAGCCACATCATGCTGCTGACTCACAGAGTCAACCAAATCCCTTAAGCCTTATTCACAAGCCTTTATTACCCAGCCCTGTCTCAACTTGTGTGGTAAATTTAGGGGACTGAAATGTTGAGCCTTCTGTTTTCCTCTGTTACATTATTCACCTCACTTTCGTCAAGGTTGTGGTTTCTGTCTATTTGGGGCAAGAAAAGCTATTATTTCTGGGGGAAAATAATTCAGCTAGGAGAAAACATATAAGAGAAATAACCTTGTCCCATTCACTTGATGCATCCCAGTGTCTCATACAGTAGCCTGTTGTTAATACTTTAAGAGCACTCTTTGCCAGTGCTGTAGATTCTTTGCTTAAGAGGAACAGGAGAGTAGCTTTGATATGCTGATTTCATGCAAGAGTAAGTCCTACCAAGACAGACAGACTCTGATCCTTGATCTGATTCCAAAGAATGGTGCCCTGTCATAATCACCTCTGCTTAAGTGTGAACGTGTCCCCATAGTTTGCTTCTAACCAATGCCATTGCATAACCTGTGATTAGATTGCAGGAAATCTTAGCATTATTTTATTAGGTGACTCCTTGACTGAGGAGGCTTTCAGCACACAGATAGCAAGAAGCTGAGGCCCTCACTCTGACACCTTGCAAGAAGCAGCATGCTGGCAGTACTGGCAAGGCCTGGAAGAGGAGGATTTTGCAATCACTCCTTGAAGCGATACTGCACTCCTACCTGACACTTTGATTGACACTGTCTGATGAGAGTTCGAAACAGGATTTAGCAAAGCCTAGTATTGGTTCCTGCCCCTAAGAAATCACAAAACAAGTGGATGCTTTTTTTTAAGCTGCTAAGTGGCTGTAAATTGTTGTCCATCAATCTGTAGCTACGATGCCATGTAATCAAATGGTAGGAAACACCTAAATGATGTAATTATAGAATAGTTATAGTTAATGTGTTTTAGACTAAGTCCTAGAATAACTTCCTGCTAAGCTGTCTCATTCAGAAGTCCTAGATCTCATCTTTTCCTGACTTTTGAACCCCTTGGTTCTGTACTCAACTCTGAATACTTCCTTTTTGTCCTATACTGGCCTTTTAATTTTTATTTTCCATTGGAGTTGTGTTTCCCAGGATGCATTTCCATCTTGCTTCTGTGATGTGTATATTTTCTAGGTCTGGCTCTCCCAGACCTTCTCCCGGAGGAGAAGCAGCTAGCTCTCGAGGTACCACAAATAGCATGAGTGTCCAAACAATAGTAGACCTTGGTCACCTGAAACCTGATTGTATTTTCCACTTGACTTTCTAGGTAGACTCTGCTGCTTGAGTTATGCCTCAGCTTAGACATTTTTCACTTCATTTTATCTTTTAGATACTGTCTCACACTTTGGATTTTGATTCCCCTACCTATATCTTCTATCTAGCTGAGATTACAGATGTAAACTATTATCTCTTCCTTGTTTGTGGAGATGGGGTCTTACTAAATTTTGTCTGAGTTTGGGTTATGATCCTTCCCACCTTTGTCTCCCAAGAGGCTGGGATGACAGGTATATAACACCATGTGTGGTTTTCTTTTTCTCTTTCCAACTGAACGTGATCATTATTGTCCTAGGAAAATTTAGTGCCCATATAAAAATGGAACTCATATTGGAGGTTGGTCTAGAGTTAATTTCATATATGTATTGATGTTTCTTTGGTGAATGACCCCAGGCCATGATTGGTAGGTTCTGGGAAAATGTTTAATTTCATAAACCTAGTTTAAATTCTGCTTGTCATCTCTGATAGACCCTGAGGCCTGAGGAAGGAGCTGAAGACTCATTCTTTATATTTGAACCATCTATGTGTATACATAGCTGAGCTTATTAGAGAAAGGCAATTGCTAGATTCTTTTTGTCCTAATGGACTTGAAGACTGTACATGTAAATTAACTGAGAAATTAGGCCCCAAACATCTTTATGATTAAAAAAAAAAAGAAATCTTAGTGATATGGGCCCCCTTCTACACTTGACCTTTCAGTTAATGAACCCAAAAACATCATGTCATGCCAATGGCTGGCTTGAGGACTTTGGAGTCATCTGATAGGACTAAGTTAATGGTCATACAGATCCTTACTTTTGATGACAGGAAGGTGGAACTCAGAAAGGCTTAATGGATGGAACAAATTCACGCAGATAATTAATGGCAGCATCTAGGCTTGATCTCTCAGACAAGGTAGCTATGTTTTTTTTGTGTGGTGGTGGTGGTGGCTTTTTTTTTGTAAGGCCATGGAGAAATTGTAAAGTCAGTCACTTTGTTAGGAGAAGAAATAAGTTATAACACAAGGCTGGAGCTGAGAAGGCAGGCTCCTGATCCAGGAAGAACCATTCTCTATCTTCTTGTCTAGACTTGGAGGCGTCCAGCTACCAGGCAAGGATGAAAATAGCATTTGCTAAGTTAAGGGAGAACAGGACCTAGGAGGACCAGGAGTCAGACTTGACCCCATTTCCCTGAAGCTCCCACGTGAATAGAGCTGGACTCCTGGATGACGCATGGATATTATAGAACTGTTTATTTCTTCGTTTCTGCTCTTCAGCATTTAGCAAAAGGTCTATTGATTTTCATTATTTTTAATTCCAGCCTCGCCTCAGCTCTGCACTGGGGAGGTAATAGAAAGGTCTTTTCTGGCTGGCTGGAGTGTTGGAGGAAGATGATTATACCCTCTGAGGCCAGCAGCATGATGAGGCTTGGAGTCAGAGCGAGATGCAAAGTGAAGGAAAATCTGAGGTCAGAGCTTCAGAATCTAGCGTTTCTTTCTCCCAGACAACCCTCTTTCTGGCACTGATTCTGGATAGATTGGTCATAACTTTTGCTTACAATTTGCTTAAGGGCTCAAGCACAAGGTCCCTTTTGTCATCAAGCCCTGTGGTTTAGGATGGTATTATGTCTCATCGGAAGATAAATACCTGATAGGGATGATTTAAAAGGAAAAAAATATACTTGTTTTGGGTCTTGGTGTCAGCAGCCTTCTTTCTGGTCTAATCTCCCTGACAACTTCCTCCTGTGTGTCCCCCTAATCTAATTGTTCTTCTTTTACCCAGCTGCAGTCATTCTCACTGTTCATCTTCCCACCCCCTTCTGTCCCCTGATTACCAGTTCTGTGCTTAAAAATTGTTCTTAGAGGATTTAGTCCATGGTTGGCTGGATTCATCGTTTCTCATCCTGAGAAGATGCAGACTATCATGGTAGTGAAGGTATGCATCCCAGAAAACTCACCTTATCTCATAATACCTGAGGGGGGAGCAATCTTCAAAATGATACCCCAGTAATCCACTTCCTCGAATTCAGCCCTGCCTCCTAGCATCTACCATTCTATCACCTCTCAATAATGACATAAAATTATGAACCTGTCAGTGGATTACTCCACTGATGACATCACAGTCACCATGATCCAATCACTTCCACAAAGCCCCACCTTTGTTTGCCTAGATAACCAGTCCTTCAAGACATGAGAGAGATACTACATATCCAAGCCATAACCATCATTTTCCCCTGATGCCCTCTTCTGTGTCCTGTATCCTTTACCTGGACATGCATGTCTTTCCTATCTTGGAGTTATCTGTGAATAAATATTCACCCTAATAGATTACAATCTATCTGAGGGCATGAAAATGATCAGTTTCACTTTATACAATTCACCTCCTTTATCCCCAACTTCAGTTTTTTAAAGTATTGATTTAACCGTATTAGCTGCATAAGAAGTATGCATTCTGATGCCAGGCTCCAATGCGTCTTGCCTGTAATCCTAGCTACTCAGGATGCTGAGATTTGGAGCATCTGCCAATTTGGACAGAAAGCCTGTGAGACAGACTCTCATAATAACTCTGTCTACAATTAACCCCAAAGAAAAGGCCAGCAGGGAGGGATGGCTCAAGAAGTAGAGAGCTATCTGTGAGCAAGTAAATTAAAGGAATGTGAGACTCTATCTCCAAATAACTGACAAAAAGGTAGGCTGGAGGTATGGGTCAAATGATATTGAATCCGCTGAACAAGAATACCAAGCAAGCATATGGCTCTCTGAACTCAAACCCTGGTATAAGCAGAATGAAAGAAGGAGAAAGGATGAAAGAAAGAAAAAAGAAAGCAAGCAAGGTAGGAAGAAAAAAAGAGAAAAAGAAAGTAAAAAGAAAGAAAGAAATATAGAAAGAAAGGGAGGAAGAAGAAAGAAGAAAAAGAGAGAAAGAAAAGAAAAGAAAAAATGTAAAAAAGCATCATGTTAAGCAAGAAGCAGTAACAGGTCTGTTAGGTTGTGACCTTTAAAATCGGACCAGATTTGAAATGTGCCTTATGACTTCGGCCAAGCCACTTAACTTTTCTGTGACAACACTTTCAAATGTGTAAGAAATATTAGGAACGTCTACTCATAAGGTTAGTGTGTGTTTTAAAGAAGTTAATGGCTCTTGGGTTGTGGTCTAGTGGTAGATTTCTTGCCTAGCAAGCATGAAGGCCTGGGTTTGATTCCTCAGAACCACATCAACAAGTAAAGCCAGAAGTGGTGCTTTGGCTCAAGGGGCAGAACTACCCTTGAGCGAAAGAAGCTCGGGGACAGTGCAGGCCCTGAGTTCAAGCCCCAGGATTGGCTAAAAGAGAAAGAAAGGAAGTTAATGGAAAGCACTTCTTGCAATCCATAATTGGCGTTTTTGGAGCCCTTCTGGAAAGGTAGTTCCTAGGCACAGAACCTGTGGTCTTTCTCCATGCATGGCTTAGATGTGTCCGTCATGATGTCAAGTAAAACCTCCCTCACCTCTGCCCTCTGCAGAACATGCAGACGTTGCTCACTGGGAAGATTCTTAGTTCCAACCCTGAACTTGTTTTTTATCAATAACATTTTGCTTTTATTGCTTGCTTGAATAAAATCACAACTGAAATTTGCCTACATTTTTTTGGTTTTGTTATTTATATTTTTTCAATTTTTAATTGTGATTAAGTAGTTATATAATTTCCCCAATTTCATAGTATTGTGGGATAGTGATGCTTAGTTAAAGTCACAAACACATTCTAACTTTCATGGGGCAAATTGTCTATCGTGGTCTATAACATTTATGAGTTCTATGAGCTTTGCAATAGTTATTTCTTCCACATTGGGTGATATGTACATTTGTTTTGCATAGCATCAGCTGTTCCCTCTTTCCCACTTGTTCCCTTCCTCCCATCGCTGCCATTGAGTTGCTTAGTTCGTTTTGGTCAATGTCCAGTGCAGCTGATGGGTCCCGCTGTTGTATGTTTTTCCCTGTTTCCCTCTAGTTCTGTGTCATCCTCCTGGTTTCCCTCCAGTGTGCACATATAAACCATATATGTGATCAGCAGCATGGGGTTATTTAGTAGTGATTCGACCAGATGAGTGGAAGTCCTTTGTTTCTTAAGTCTTGTTAATTTTGTCATATCACCTTACATTTTGGATTTAACATCTACTTATCAGGGAGACCATGTGCCGTTTGTCTCTTTGCTCTTGGCTTACCTCACTCAATATGATTTCTTCTAGCTCCATCCATTTCCCTGCAAATGCCGTTATTTTGTCCTTTCTAATGGCTGCATAATATTCCATTGTATATAGATACCATAACTTTTGGATCCATTTATCTCTGGTGGGGCATCTAGGTTGTTTCCATATCCTGGCTATTGTGAACAGTGCTGCAATAAACCCGGAGGTGCATGTGTCCTTGTATACTAGTTCTGGTTCAGGATAGATGCCTAGAAGTGGTATGACTGGGTCATAAGGGAGGTCAATATTTAGCTTTCTGAGACCCTCCAGACTGCTTTCCAAAGTGCTAACCCTGAACTTCTGAGTCAGAATCTCCAGGGACAGGGCCTGAGAACACAGATTTTTCAGTCAGTCTGGAGTGAATCTTACCAGGTAGGAGAGATGGAGCTTTGTTGTGGCATTTGGCGTTCCTTGAATGATATTACAGGTGAATATTAGGTGGTCAGAAAACATTTAGAGGAGAAATTTTTACCAAACTGTTCATTCTTTCTGTCCTGAGGAAATGAGCCACATGAAGCTCTGTAAGAATAAGAGCTGCAGGAAATGTCCCTCCTGGTGTCTTGATTTCCCTCTTGTGAGTGCTTGCAGACAGGTACAGGTGCAATCTCTGGCTGCACTTCCCTTGTTTTCCTGAGTATCCATATGATTTTAAAGTGAGAATGGCTTTGAACCTAGGTATCAGCGCGCCAAACAGCATTATTTCTGCTCCCCTCTCTCCCACAATCTCACACACAGAGGTTCGAGTTACCATTCTCATGCACTATGTCTCCCACCACCCAGACAAGTAGTCCTTGCTGGCAGAGCTTGTAATCCATGGAGCAGTCTCCAGACCCTTCATTCAAATTAAGCCTGATAGTCTGGCTTGGGAAGAGAATTTGCTGCCAGTAACCTTGAACAGACTCACACAAGCTCAGGTGAACAGGGAGATTCTGGGAAGGGTTCTCTGGGCCCCAGAGGCAGTGGGGCATCACCAGGAAGAACAGCGTGCCCAGGACTGTGGCAAAGGTTACATCCGAGGTGCTCAGCCGTGTGTTGGTGAAAGCAGCCACCTCTGTTCTTACAGTAATGTATCACTCAAGATGCACACCCAGACCGGACTGTCAACCTAATAAGCCTTATCTGTGTGCCAGCTTCCTGTTGACTGAAGGCAGGGCATGAAAAACTATGGGCTGTCTTTTAATTTAATTTAATTTATTTTTTAAGGAACAGCAGGGGCCCCTTACCAAATGGTAGTTTAGGAGTTTCTCCGAAGTGAGATTGGGATAATAAAAAGAAAAGATGGGTTGTTGGAGAGCCAGGACCTAGCCTTTAACACTCAAGCATTTGGTGAAAAGTGTCAGTTCTATCTACGATTCAGTATAATTATTGCTTAAAATTAATGTGAGGTCTAGGTAAAAGTCTCTTTATCATCGTCTTTCTTTGATTTGCCATCCATTTCCACAACACTTTCTTTGTTGAAAGGCTTTTTTGAAATTTCAAGTGGCCTTTCCCCTCTCCTCTCCTCCTCTCCCTCTCCATAGAACACTCCACACATCTCTAATTCCTATTTTCAGAGCACTAAGGGAATAAAAGTGAGCTCTGTTCCTGGGAGTTGATGGATTAAAGCTACTATGAGGGTTTTTTTGGGGGGTTTTCTCCACCCTACAGCACACAGGTTTCTACTTTTCAAAGGCCCCTGGAGTTTGAGAGTACTTCTAACATTCAACTCAGAAATTTCCCTTTAATGAAATTATCCAAAAATTTCCAAAGAAGTTTTACGCAGACACCATTCATTTCAGCTTTATGTGTAATGGCTTTCAAATTGGAAAGCCTTTAAACAGAATGGCTATCTCTGTAGTAGACCAACTTCTTGGCACAAATGCTTTCAAGTCATTTTAATTTTGGGAAATATCTGTTAAAATTGTAATACAAAATCAGTGCATACGGCATTGCATAAAATACAGTTGTATAGAACAAAAGTGCAAATATCTGCAGAGGTAGAAAGCACAAAAGCAACACAAACAACATGATTATGGGGATGGCTTTTTTTTTTTTCTTTTTTTGTCAGTCATGGGGCTTGACCTCTGGGCTTCAGCACTATCCTTCAGCTCTTCAGCTCAAGGTGAATGCTCTACTGCTTGAACTACAATGCCACTTTGGGTTTTCTAGTGATTTATTAGAGATAAGAGTCTCACAGACTTTCCTGCCTGGGCTGGCTTTGAACCGTGATCCTCAGATCTCAGCCTCCTGAATAGCTAGGATGACAGGCATGAGCCACCAGTGCCTGGCTGGGGATGGCTTTTGATGACAGGCTTCTTGATTGATTTAAAAATATTTTGGAAGATTTCGCATTTCCAGTATTGTTCACATGGGGTGGGCATCATATCTTTACATCAGAATACCATTGAAACTGCTTTACATCAGAATACCATTGAAACTGATTCCTTCCCCTTGACCCTCCCCCGCTCTCCCTTCCAAGTACCTTTTCCCTGGTGTTCATTTTGTTGAACTTTGACTTTGCCTTTCTACGGCATTATGGTTTATATTCTTTCCCAAATCTATCATATCTCAGTTGTTACATTTGTGTACACTTGCACACCAGCCAAAATATTTACTTACATATTTGTAAATGAATCCTAGCTTCCACATATGAGAGAAAACGTGTAACTTTTGTCTCTTGGATTTTTCTAATGCTATTTTATTTCACAACTGATCTTAAGTAACCTTTACATAATACGGTAGTTCCTCCTTATTCAAAGCTTCAGCTTCCCGGATTTCAGGCACTTGTATTACGTATGAGTGTGAAATCCCGCAGGTGAATTATTCATAGATTTTGAGTTGTGAGCCATAGTGAGTAATGTGGTGGGGGCTTGTAGTGTTCTATTACTTCCTACCTGGGACCATTGTGGGATTTTTTTGTCCAGTGTATTCAACCTATGTACACTACCCATGCAGCATTATAATGCTTGTGATCAAGTAACCCTTAAGTACAGCCCTGCCTCATTCATTTTGTTACAGAGGCATGGATGATCTAAGGAGAGGCAGAGAAAGGAAAGCGAGCAAATTATGGCAAGAATCTGAGAAAGCACAGTTATGTAAGTCTAAACTCCATTGCAGTGAATTATAACTGTTTTCTTATTAACTATCATTGATCTCTTCCTTGGTTAAATTTATAAATGAAACTTTACTATAGTTTCATTTAGAAATACGTAAAATAAAAATTATGTATGTGTATATATATATATATATATATATATAGAGAGAGAGAGAGAGAGAGAGAGAGAGTTAAGTACTGTTCTTGGGTTTAGGTATCCTCTATCCACTATGATGTGGGAACGATCACTCAAGACTAGTTTATGAGGGTTTAAGTAAGGTCTGCCTGACCTCCACACCATTGACTAAAGGAAGGAAGACAGAAGGAGTTTAGAGAACAAAATACTTTGGAGGCAAAAATATAATCATTCTGAGGGTCCCTGGCACATGTTCCATGGAAACACTCCCATGTGTTCTTTACTAGCAAAATTAAACAAGGCAGTAGAATTTTGAGAAGATACATGTCAAAGACTTTTTGATATAGTTGTTTAAGTATATTATGTCCTGAGGGACAGATATAAATATGTTGATTTGTTTATTAATGTCATATTTCTTTTTCTTCCAGAAGTAAAGGAAAAGTGGGTTTACATAAAGAGTGTTGATTGATTTTGAGTTTTTTTAATGGAGTTTAAATGAGAGTAGCTTTGGTCACTTGCTTGTAAAATGCAATGCATAGATCACAAGACCAGCACTACCAGGCTCCCAGCCTCCATCCCAGATCTCTCAGTAGGAATCTGTAGTTTTAACAAGATCATCATGTGATTTACTTGAACACTAAACTTTGAGAAAAACTGTTATAAAACAATGAAACTTTTGATGTCTTTAAATACAGCTTTCTGTTGTGATTGTTTTTATTAATACGTTTTTATTATTGTGAAAATACCTTACAGAGGGGTTACAATTACATGAGCAAGGTGATGAGTACCTTTCTTACCAGGCATTGTTGCCTCCTCCTTTGTTTCCCTTTATTGTTAATTCAAAGTCCATTTATAATAATTCTGGCTATACAGCTTTTACCTAGTCAACAAAACAAACAAGCTTAGAAATCATTTAATGAATTCAATGTGAAGAATGTAACCCATTTAAAACTTGGGAGAAAATGTTTGAACAGATATTACACGAGATAATTATGATGACTTCTAATCAAATGACAGGAGGCCGAACATCGTTTGTCATTAGGACAATGCAAGCCAAAGCCACAATGGGATGACAGGACAATCTATTAGAATAAAGATAATAAAGGCTAGCCAAGCAGGTGTTTTGAAGTACTGGTGCGGTTGTAGACCAACTGGTCCTCTCATACCTTGTAGATAGGAATGCAAAATGGCAGTCACTTTGGAAAAACACTGGCAGTTTCTTACAAAGTTCAACTGTCAACATTGTCATAGTCAACAATCTTATTCCAAGGCATTTACCTATGAAAACATATGCCACTCAAAAGCATGCATCTAAACATTTAGAGCAGTTTCATTGCTAATTATCCCAACCTAAAGAATGTTCAAATATCCTCTAATTCACAAATGGATCAACAAACCCTGGTTTATTTACACAGTATAGAATCCAACAGATTCATTAACAAAGGGAAAAAAATTATTGATAACACAAAATGGCATAAATGAATCTCTATTCACTCATTGTTGGTGAAACTCTACTTGCATTTCTTTGCCTTTCTGCCAAAGGCAAAGCTATAGGAGTTAATAGCCGGCAATTGTGGCTGGAGTTCAGGTTCAAGGTAGAGGCAAGTACTTGGGTACAAATGAGAGCAAGTGTTATGTGTGTTGGGTTATACTCTAAGTGTTTGCCCCAAACCCAACAACTGTGCTTCAAGAATGTATATTTTAATATATGCAAATTGAAACTAAATCTGTTGAAATCATTTACTGTTGGTAATGTATCCTCTCCACTATTTGGCCATATCAGAGAGAACTCACTGGCTTCAGCAAAGCTAAATGCAACAGATGATGTTACATAAGGACCATTGTGACAATGAGCTCGTGGCCCTTCATCCCTCAATCCCCTTCCAACCTCATTACCCTGGGCAACTACAGATGGCTTGCTTTGTCTGTCTTCATTCTCCCCCTTGGATGGGGCACTCTTCTCTGAGCTGAGTTCCCTCTTCTGTAAATAAAGCACGACCTGTAAAACACAGGAGAGAATGGGAGCATAAAAATTTGCATACTGTAATTAGACCGCTGCATCATGAGCAGGCTTCCTCTGGTGATGTCAGAAGGGAAACAAAGGTGTGTCTCTGCTGCACAGTCTGCAGTGTTATTGCTGGAAAGTGGAGTGAATAAAGTAGCCCGGGAAGGCCTGTGTAACTCGCAGCTTTCATGCAGACCCGGGCTGCACAGAGGAAGAGCCAGGTGTCCTCAGCCCAGGCCTTCCTAGATGGTTTGTATCTCAGGGAAGTGAGGTCTTTCCAGTTGGAGCTTCTCCAGGCAGCTGTGCAGAGAGAGATGAGAGCCTGGCTCCGGGTTGCATGGTCACTTCTTCACCATGGAATCCATGTTCCTATCTGAAATGCTGCATAGCCCAGTGGCTTGAGCTCTGACTGAAGACTTTGCTGCTAAGCCGTAGGGACCACATCACCGCTTAATACTCAAATTGGCTTGTCCATTATGCTAGCAGATCATGCACAGTACAATCTCAGGCAATGCGTACCCAGGATCAAGGTTGCTGAAGTGCTTTTGCCCAATTTAAACCTTGTAGTTTTCAGGTTTCAATAGGAAAAGAATGGCTGAGGTTGGCTTTTTATTTTATTTTATTTTGGACAGTACTAGAAGAGCTCCCCGATTTATGGACCTTTCTTCCACATTTTTCCTGTGAATGACCTTTTAATCAACCAAGCCGACTTGATTCTGGACCATGTTATTTTACAGTGCTCGGTGTAGAACCCAGGATTTTGGTTCATTCCACACCCCTAGCCTTATTTATTTCTCTCTTCTCTCTTTTTCACATTTCTCCCTCTTTCTCTTTCTCTCTCTGTCTCTTTCTCTCTTTGGTAGCGGGTAAGTGTTGTAACATTTGAGCCATTCCCACAGACCTTCTTCATTTTCATTGCTTTGCAGATAGGGTCTTGCATTTTGGCTCAGACTGTAATCCTCTGACCTAGGGCCTCCTGAAGAGCTGTGATGATGGACACAGGTTAACACACTTGCTTGTTAACTGCGTTCTCATCATTGTTTTGCCCAAACTGATCTCCAACTGTGAAAATTCCCATCTCTTCCTCCTAAGTAGTTAGAGTTGCAGGCATGAGCCACCAGCCCAGGCCCCTTTTCATTTTTGAATTGTGGAACTTAAACCCGATCCTTTCCATTTTTTTTTACACATTTTAAACGAATACATCAGAGGTGACTAAAGTGAAGTTCAGGAATGAGAAGATAGCAGGTAAAAGTCACATTGCTTGATATATTAGGCTTCTAGCTGCCTCTGTAAATTTATAGAACTTGATGGTGTTACAGTTAAGCATCACCTACATGACACAGATTTGCTTTGTAGTTGTGCTGACAGTTAAACGAGAGCAAGTACAAGCTGTTTATGATGTGCTTTGAGTTCTTTAGGGTCAATTAAGTGATTGCAAAGTCATATTCCTCAATGAGACAGCAAAGAAAGAAAAAGTATAAGGAGTTACACATACATTTGGAAGGAGGAGTTATAAAAGCCTACACTCATTTAAATTGCTTGTAAAGTAGGGGTGTAGTGGTGAACTTTGTGACTTGGGTAGAAACAGTCTTCAGCTCTGTTCCCAGAGGGCCCAGCACGGTGCCCTTCTCCCTGGAGCTCCTGGACATCTTGCAGTTACATCTCATTCCCCAACAGGAGATTGTGCGTGAGCTAAAGAGCATCAAGGTTCCCTAGACAGCCACTGATTCCATGGCTGGAGAATAGAGAAACGTTAAGCTTCAGTGGCCCCCAGAAGCCAAGCAGGGAAGCCTCAAATACATTTGATTTATGTTGAAAGTACAGGGGAGAGAGCTGTAGAACATGCCACCAGTGGAGTGGGCAAAATTCCAGCATCAAAACAGAATATGCACGATAGCTAGATGGAACAACTTGAGCCTCTAAGAAAGCCACTTATGGAAGGGGAAAAGCGTTAAGGTATCAGATGATAATTAGAAAACAAGAGTGAATGCAATTTTTAAATTGAGTAAAAGGAGTAGGGGACTATGGACACAAATGACGTTCTGCTTTTTGAGGGCGTGTTCGAATGTTTCCTGTGACTTCCAGAGATGCACAGCAAAGAGGTCTGCAAGGAGATCGTGCGGCTCTGGCAGCAGGAGGGGCTCAGGGTTGCTGGGATGGAAGGCGGAAATTAGGTGGTGACATGTGGTGGTAGCTAACATTCAGAAGGAAAACCTGAGTCAATCTCTTTTAACTGCTAGAGTACCAAAGAGGGAGAAGACTCAAACAATTGTACTGTGATATAGAAGTTACAAACTGAGCTGAATGGTAGTTGAGTGAAGCCAACTTGTGGTCATTTGCTGGGGCTGCCACCTAGACAAGCTTACATAATCCACCCCAGAGCTTTGGCTGAGGCATGCGGCAACGCGGCCTCTCCCAGAGCTCATAGCTGACGTCATGTCTAGTGTCCTTACCTCATCGTCCCTCTGTGTGTCCTTTTCCCAATGTACTCTTCTTATAAGAACGACAGTCATACTGGATTTGAGCATGCACTAATGATTTTACCTCTTCATGTAATGACCTCTCACGACATTTATGTGTTGTAGGCTCGATTCTGGCGGTGGTGCTGGTGGCTTGCACATGTGAGACAAACACTCTAGCTCTCAGCTAAACTCTCAGCCTCGGTGGTGAGCTCTTAACTCCCACTGTCTCAGAATGTAACAGCATTCATCTCCAAATCTGAGCACAAGCTCAGAAGGATTGAAGGGTTACACATAGAAATATTGTATAAATAAAACATATAAATATAAATGTTGCCAACTCCTTGGCATACATGTAAGGAAGAGATGAAGCAGAAGTGCCAATTTGTAAGAGGCAGGGGGCAGTGGTACATACTTCCTCTCCCAGCGACTCAGGAGGTGGAGACTGGAAGGTTGTGGGTTAGAGTCAAATCTGGGCATAAGTGTTAAGCAAGATCCCTTCTTATCTAAATAGCTGAAAGTGGTGGTTCCATTCTGTAATCTCAGCCTGGAGGGAGGAACAAGCATCTATCTGTGGATAGTCTCAGTTACCCAATGAATCAGTCTTGATCCAAAGAGGAACCCAGGTAAGAAACCCTTACTAGTAAACCAGGCCAGGTGATCTGATTCACAATCAGTGTTTCAGCAAGATCTCAACCATCTGAGCTGATTTGCAGTAATCCTTTCCTTTGGTATTCAGGAGGTCATTGTAACTAGGAACATCATAGGAAAGTATATTAACATACAGGCTAAGCGGCACAATCATGTGCCTCGGTGGAAAAATGAGACTTAGAAAAACAGTAAGTGAAAAACAGGGCTGGAAGGGTGGTTTAGTAGCCTCATGCCAGCGTGGCAAACTCCAGTACCATGGGAACAAGAAAGTGATTATTCTCACTGCAAAATATTGTGTCAGTAGCGACTGTGTTTCTTATGAAGGCAAGGTGGTCGGTAACAAGTTGCTGCCAGAGTGGCCTACATCGGTGGACCTGCGGCACACTCAGTCATAATATTTACCAGTTCCACTCCTGCTCCAGCTTTCCTCCAGGGTTTGCTTTTGCTTATGCCATTACCTTCCGCAGGGCTTCCCACCCATCCTTCCTCATAGATGAGCAAAGATTCAGTAGGTGGGGAGAGGAAATCCAGGCTAATAGAGAGGAAATACATTCATTTCAGAATTCAACCCATTGCAGAATGAACGTGTTCAGAAGAAAAAGGTACCCACACTGGGAACGTACAGACGGTTTATGCTATCATCATTTCCTATGTGTAGTGTTTACATAGCGTTAGGTAGTATAAGTAATCCAGAAACAATGCCAAGTGTGTGGGTAGAGATGAACAGGTTATACGCAAATATGACATCCTTTTTATTTTTATATTAGTGGATCATTCATAGATTTTGCTAACCCCAAGAGTTCCTGGAACCAAATCCTCTCAGATCCACTGGGGTGGGACCACTCTTTTTATCTCTTTTCCTCAGCTGCTCAGAAAAGAGAGAGAGAGAAAAAAGAAAACAAACAACAACTGGGAATATGAGTATATGTCCTGAGCTGTAAAAATTGAGTAGATCTTCCTTAATTTCTTTTATGACTATGAAAATAAACACTCTATCTTCAAAAGAAAGTGAACAGGCTACACACCTCATAAATGCTGATAAACCACCCACTTTTTTAAAAGAAGAGAAAAGATAAACATTTTATTTTCGTGACAGAGGAAGGCAATGCTCAAGTCTAGCATCTATGGAATTAGTATAATTTTATTGGCACATCAGTATTTCAAGCTTTTCGTGTTTTAACCACTTTTTATAGTTTACAGTAATTTTACTGCTGTCATTTTTTTCCAGAATAGATGTCCACAGTGTTCTCTGGAGGGACTGAACAGGAAAAATACTATTGTTGGAGGGAGGGAAAGAGAGAGAGAGATGGAGGCAGGGAGGGAGGGAGAGAGATTGAGAACTGAGAGGACAGAAAGAGGAAGGGAAGGAAAAGATTCTCTCTCTCTCTCTCACTATTCAATAACATCATGGGAAGTGAAAAAGCTAGAAGACACCATCCTTTTCACCAATATGAAAAAGTGAATTCAAAAATGCTATGGTTGTTTTGCTTTTGCTTACAAGGAATTCCAGGGGTGGCTCACGGCAGACGTCCTGGGGTTACCTGTTCAGCCGTAGTCCCTGCCTGGCCTGCACAAGCCCAGCACCCTCAGGTGGCATGCAGCTGGCCCATCTGGTGGCCTACAGGAGGTCTGCAGGACATGATTGAGAGGAAATGGAATTTGCGGTCCCCAGGTCTCCAGCTTTGATCTTTAGGGCCGCTCAGGACTCAGCCTGAGTTCCCCCTCTGCTTTCCTGGGTCTCCAGCTTGTGTTGGCAGACCCTGGGACTTAGCCTTCACAATCCTATGAAGCAATATGTTCTAGAAGCCTCGAGGAGTCTCTCTGTCTCTCTTTTCTCCCCTTTCTCTTTCTTTACATAGGTGTATGTCCCATTGGCTCCATTTCCCCAGAGGAAGCCTGCCCTTTGCAGCTTGTTTCATCTCTCTGAGGCCGACTTCGAGAGTCTCCATGCTCCCTGGCATGCAACCTAGAGCACCTTGAGCCTGGGCTTTTTCCGTTTTCCTTGAAGGAGGGTGTTCCTACTCATGGCTTCCGTGAGGCTTCATGTGTAAACTTGTAGTCATTCCAGACTAGGTGAATGCTGCTCCTTATTTTGTCATAAGAAGGCAGGAAGCTGAAGAGATGGAGGTGAGCTGCGGATCCCACCCAAATCCCTGGAGGAGGAAGGTGAGGCTCAGGCAGGTAAAAGTGGCAGCTTTACCATCTTCATGGAGCCAGATGTGCGGCTCTAAGCAGATGCCAGGTGGCCAGTAAAAGGGACTTAGCAACAGGAGAAGGGAGAGAAGGGAAGAGCATATTCCAGAGAGTCCATCCTATATAGAGATAGAGATAGAGTGATAGATAGAGATGGTGATCCGAGATAGAGATGATAGAGGTAGAGATGTTAGAGATGGAGGTGATAGAGATAGTAGAGATAGGCATAGAGAAGATAGAGATATGATAGAGGTGGAGATGGATGATGGCGATAGAGATGATAGAGGTAGAGATGGAAGGTATAGAGAAGGATGACAGAGACGATGATAGAGGTGATAGAGATAGAGATGGTAGAGACAGAGATAGAGACACAGACATACAGATACGCATTCAAGGAGTGCTCTCTTTCGTTGTATCCTAAGCAAGTGCTTCAACAGTGAGCTCCACCCCAGCCCTCTACAACTTTTAATTGCTCTTCTGAAACATTTGCAAGCCATATACACAACACTACTCTTTTACTTATTAATACTTTTGCATGTAATCCACAGGAACTTTCTCTTAAACTCCATTACACAGAGACATTTGTGTTCACACTAGAACTGTCCCCCCCTCCCACTCCCCCTCCAAAGCAAAACCAGGAACAAATCCATGACCATGACCAGGGAAGCAAAGTCCTCATTATGAGAGGATGATGGGAGGAGGAGGAAGACAACTGAGGCTGAGCTTGCGCCCCAAGACCAGTCAGGCCCCACTTGGGGCTCACTGTAAATGGCTAATCATGGAAGTCCTTTGAGTCTGTTGGCCCATCTATAAAATGGTTAGCATCCTGGATTTGCAGCCTTTTCCTGTGTTTTAGGCTGATGTTGGATAGGAAGTGCCCAGCACACTGCTTAGCACAGTGTAAGTATTTATTAAATGCTCCCTTCCTTTTATGTTGTTGAGACGTCGCCATGGAAACGCACCTCTCTGCTTTCACGGAGGCCTCTTTAAAATTTTTGCAATTACTCTAAAAGCTCCATTTTTTTCATCTGAAATGAGAAATTGTAAAGGTAATAATATACTACATTTTCTATTAAAAGTCAATTAAATGCAGGGTCGAAGCTGCTTCTGAACTCAACTGGGAGGTCTCAAAGATGCTTCTATTTCCAAATTGTTTTCATTATTTTGGATGAACTAAATATAACAAAACTAATTAATTATTTTCTATGATGATAATGATAGCTCACTGTATTATTATCACTGAGATATAAAAATAATTGCTACCTTCAAAATTAGGTACTTAGTGCTTGCTGGGCACTTGGTTAGCTCCTCTGAAATGCTTTCTTCCCGTGTTTTAGCTCAAGTGGCAGGCTGGCCTTGAACTCACACTGTACCCAGGGCTGGATTCAAGCCCCTGCACGAGTCACTATACTTGACTTAAGTTTTACACATTGTTTTTCTTTTTTGTAGTTCTAAGGTTTGAGCGCAGGTCCTTGTACATGCTAGAAGCAGTCTGCCATTGATAGACTTTTGTTGTACTTCCTACTACTCACCCTTACTGCCTTGCTGCGATGGTCTACTCACTGCTTCTTAGATGAGGATCTGAGGCTCAGAGTGTCCACGTGACCTGCAAAGTTCTCAGGGCTGGAAAGCCAGGAAGTTCAGTCTTCTGTCTCCAAAGCAGATAGACTTTATACTAAGGTGAGTTCTTGACAGTGATTTCAATAAGACCCAAATACCAAGTGTGCCATGCACTTCTGAACTTGCTTTACACAGAACGCAACGTGTTCGGACTGGGAAGGTGGCTCAGTGGTAGAGCGCTTGCCTTGCATGCATGAGGCCCTGGGTTCGATTCCTCAGCACCACATAAGCAAAAAGAAAAAAAAGCCGGAAGTGGTGCTGTGGCTCAAGTGGTAGAGCTCTAGCCTTGAGCTGAAGAGCTGAGGGACATCGCCCAGGCCGAGTTCAGGCCCCACGACCAGACCCCCCCTCCCCCCAAAAAAAAGAATGCAACGTGTTCAAGGATGCAGTTGAGCCAGGTAGTTAGTGCTCACCAAATATTCCATGTGTTACCTTCCACTTCCCACTTTCCTGTGCCATTAGGCTGAGGTCAGATGACTCCGTATTAAGTAAAGCGATATATATTGATACATATTTCTGATGGGTGGAGACAGTTATAAGCTGATCTACTTCTTTCCTTTCTCCCTCTGAGGAAGTGACTTTAGAATGAGCACGGTCAGGTATTTATAAGATAAAGAGCATTTTTGGATCCCTGAGTCACTAGACGAAGGAGTGTCCAGGCAAATAGCATTAGACTTTTATGTGCGGAAGAAATCTCTCTCTGTTGTGATAGGCCATCTTGATGATAAAGTTTGCTACTGAAGCACAACCTAGCCAGATCTAACTAATACAAATGTGAATTTTTTTTTCCCAGTGACCAGTGATGAATGCTGTCTAGGAGTAGGAGTCTCTTTCTCTGCCAAGTTAAAAATATTAAGAGACAGAGGAGTAGTGAAGTATCCTCATGCAGCAAATTGTTCTTCGAAGTGAGAGAGTACAGACTCTCCATAGAAAGGAGCCCTGGAGATGGGCGTCTGATCAAGTCCTGCACGGAAGGGACCTCCATGCTTTGTTGACTCTTCTCCCATTCCAGGACCTGACTGGTCTGCTAGGACCTATGTGTTTCCTTGGTTCCTTCATTGGTTTCCCCCACAGAGCGCATGATCATAGGAGCCAATTCAATTGCCCATGCTCTGTGGCACACAAGGATGGGTGTGGATTTGATTGGTCATGCTCAATTGTGCAGGAAGTATCCTTACCTCACCACCGATACAGAATTTTGAGGAGGAACCCAAGGCATTATGGGAATAAGAAGCACCATGGTCAACCATGTCTCTGCCTGGTGATATGCCTGCCATTTTGGTTTTTTAATCTCTATCTCCCTTATTAGCTTGGGATATACAAAGAGCTTCCTTAGTCTGATTGTCAAGAAAACCAAGAGACTTCCTTTGCCATCGTTAACATGAAAATTGAAGAGCAGGGCCTCTATAACTATTTTTAGTCAAATCACCCTTAGTCTTTTTTTTTTCAGAAATAAGAGAAGGGCTAAAAAATAAACAGAACACTTCCTTTTGTTTACTAAAATTTAAGTTAAATCAATTGAACAAGATCTTTTCTCCAGTTCAGACAGACAGGGGAGGAATAAATTGTAAGAAGTAGGTGCCACTCAGAAGGACATTGTTAACATAAAATCCTCCCCCAACCACACACAAAATATATCAGCAATGAAAGAATCTAAAAGAAAGGAATTATAACTAATGAGATGTAGCCTGAAAATCATTTTTTAAATCAGTGTGGGTTTTTACTTTGTAACAGAACGTGAGTGTTTGTCTGAATCTTATTAATAAGACAGCAATGCCCGGATAACTAAGACTGATAAGGACTAAATAAAACTTGCCTGTATTCAGCTACAAACATTACATGCTTTCAAAGATGACTGTAAGTGACTTTCAAATTGGTGTGATTCTTTTACAAAGTATTTTTGTTGTACTGTAAAAATACAGTTTTTTCAATTTCCCTCAAAGAGAAATGGCAAAAGAGGTTAATTAAAAGTCAACTGAAAACTACTTATGCACTTAAACATGTAATTTCTTGAGCCTCCAACTTAAATAGCTAGAATTATAAAAAATTGGCTGAAGATAATGATTTACCCTTTTCTTCTTTAAATAGCTTTTGTTTCCTTGATTTGATTTAAAATTGTATTCCCAAAGTTTGTGAAATTCTAAGTGTTGAAATTGCCATGTCCCCATTTGGATAAATGAATGAGATTAGACATATAAGCTGAACTCAGGGGTAGAAGGGAGTTTCTTTAGAGCCCGGCATTGCCAACTGCAAAATTCTATAATCCTTCGCTTCTCCCCTTCCTGCTTCTTTTGCCTCTGTCTCTACCCTGACATTCTCTTCCTCTGTGTTGATTTACCCAGCTATTATAAGGACAAAATCCTTACTACCATACCTTTACATGTCTTCTTAAATGCTTAGAAGCGAACTTTCCTGCTCCAAGGAAAGATTAATTAATTACCAACTTATTAATTTAATAGCCCAACAGGTTTCTAAGTGTCCATCATCTCCCCAATAATATAATCAAATGGTGGACTACATTCATCCATGGAGGAAGCCAGAGACCTCATGATCTAGCACTGCTCTAAACATCAGCCAGCCACCAACGCGGTGAACACATGAACCAAACTGTAATGGGATGATAGCTTCCGGGACTCCAGCCCTCCTGCCCGTGCAGTCAGGGGTCAGCCTTGATTTCCCATTCCTTCTCTTTCTCTTAGAGTTATTTCCCCTTTGATTTAGCTTGAGGATCCATTTTTGGAAATCGTTTCCTCTTCTGCTTCCTCAAATGACACCTGGATGTTGCTCCTTTCTTTCCCACTCACACTGTGTTGGTGTCTTTCAAAGATGTTTTTCTAGGATGCTTCAAGGAGAGAAATATACTTTACAGCATGAATTGCTGCACACACCCACATGCACAGCACACCCACGGAATGGAAGCACAAGTGTTTCACTTAGCCCGAACACTTTCACGGCTGGGCAAAGCACAGGGAAGCATCCTACTCATTTCTTTTTCTAAGTATTGCCTGCCACACAGTCAATGGACCTTCCAACGGGTCTCACAACATGGAAAAAACCAAAAAACACTGTCCTCTAGGACCTTCCTCAATATCCTCTGCTCACAATTCTGATATCTTGAGTATACTTCCTTTTTTCTCTGATAAGCAGTAAACTGTGAAGGTAAGGAATCATGCTTCTTTTATACCTTTCTTTCTATTTGCACACCACTGACTGTCTCAGGAATAAAGAAATAAGTATATGCATGCACTGAGGATTTTTTTTCTTTTGGATTATACGAGGTTTTTGTGATTGCTAGTCAGATGCGCTACAACATAGCCCTGTCCCCAGCTCTTGTTATTTTTATTTATTATTTATTTTTTAATTTTTTTTTTTTTTGCTCAGGATCAGTCTCAGTCTGTGGTCCTCCTGGCTACCTATTTCTTGGAATTACAGGCACATCTCACTATCCAGGCTTGTTCATTGAGATGGAATCTCTTTAACATTTTGCCCCCAAATGCTGCCAAATGATAGTCTTCCCAGACTCCAGCCCTGAGATGTAGGCAATCCCCTGCTTCAAGTGTGAAAGAGTAATGGAGTTCCTGGGCTGTTGCAATGATCATGTTGGTGTACCCAGACATTCCTCTTTGCTTGTGCTGTGCTCTTTCACAGTGTCCCCTGGTCTTGTAGGCCAAACAACTCCTCTGTTCTGGAACGTTCTCTCCTCTCTGTTTGTGTTGTCAGAAAGGGTGCATCAGTGGGCACTCAACATGAGAGACCGCTATGCGCAGGTTCATGTGAACCAGCAATGCGCCAGGAATCAGAAGACATGTTTCCCTCTATACGGAACAAGGCTGGGTGGAGAACATCCAACCGAGGAGGGACAGAGGCAGGATGTGTGTTCTGGGAGCTTTTTTGAGCCCTTAGCTCCAGTTTTGTTAAAAAAAAATAACACCCCAAACCTACAGCTCCCTCATTATGTTAGTCAGTTGCCATGCACCCCACAATGCACACACTCAATTCCCATTTGACTGCGATTATGTATTGGCAATATTATTGGCCAAGTGGACAGTGGCTTCTGGCTGTGAGGAGAGTTTTGTCCTGGACACTGCTATAAGCTGAGCTCTGTCCACTTGCAGTCTAACTGTTGTTTAAACCAAGAGCTGTGCCCTGCCTCCACCAGGAAAGAACTTTCTCACTGATAACCTAGAAGAATTTGGAAAGCAATATTGTTCACTGCGTTCTAGGTTTTTCCTTCTTCTTCTTTTTTTTTTAGATTACAAATCCAGCACAGTCTGTTTTGCTGTGAAGATTAAGTCGTGAATGCAAAGTACATAGTTTAGTGCCTCTGAAGTCATCACTTGAATATAACCCTTCTGAGCCTTGCCTGTCTTTTAAAACCATGATGTAGACTTCTAAATCCTAAATGACTCTTTATTCTAACACTTAATTTCCTTGATTACAAAAAGATATGTTCTTTCCCCAGTTGTCCTATTTCTTAGCTTCTTAGTCTCCTTGCATTTGTTAATTTGCTCAAGGTCCCACAATGCAGATGTTTAGTTTGGGAAGTAAACAGTAGCACTAGCATCGTATCAAAAAGATGACCTTTATTTCTTTTACAAACAGGGTCTTGCTGCATTCTCCAGGCTACTATCTGTCTCACGATCCTCCTACCTCCGTCTGCAGAGTGCTTCATATGTCTAGCAAGGTGTCTGTAGAGCAGTCCTGGAAATGACTTGATAATGGTCTGACATGACACTAGATGATAAGTATTTCCCTAGATGAAGCATCTCCTACCATTGACTCCCTGACATTCTCCCTCTTTGCCACACTTGTCCTGTCAGGGTCTAATGCTAAATTGTCAGAGAAAACTGAGTTTCTGAACCTGCCATGTTTTGTGGCTGTCAGGATCTCACTAGGAGAGATGGCAGGTTGTGGCTGCAGAGTGTTTTTTTTTTTTTTTTTTAACATTTTGTATGTGTTTCTGGGGAACTAATGGGGCCTCTGTGGTTCACCATGCTGAGTCTTCTCTGGCTGGAATGGGCTGTGAAATTTGGATATGCGCGTAGCTCCACATGTGGCCTGCACTCTGGCCCAGATGACTTGATGTGGGGGGAGGGGGCTGTTTCTCATTTCGCTCCAGCATCCATCATAGAAAAATGGTACATAGTGTGGCATTCAGAACCAAGATAGCGAACTGTGAAGGAAGAGAAATATAACCCAGTTATTGGTTTTCAACGTGTACAGATAGGGCTCCCATGGCGTGGAATAGGGATGAATCAAAATCACCTGTGAGGCTTTTATCAGACTATCAAAGCCCCTCTTCAGGAGAATGTACAGTGAATGTGAACGGTGGGAGTTCTGTGGAAATTCTGTGAACACTTAAAAGATCTCCTGGATGATTTCAATACCCAGCGATTACTACCACCCTTTGAAATATAAGCCCTTTCCACGGTTTATGGTCTCACCCCAAACCTCCTCTACTATGCTGTTCAAGGATTCAAGGATATTTGCTGCATGACACAGAAGAGAAAGCAAGGTAGTGGTCAAGGTAGCGCTTCTGATCTCTTGATCATTTCTTAATATTGTCCTCACTTTCCTGTGTCTAGAACCCTCCAACTCCCTCTTTTCAATCTTCCTGTCTTCCCTTGGCCTTCTATACCTATAGATCCCATATAATTAATGATACTACCAAGGAACTGGAAGATAGCTCAGAGCTCACTTGGCTTTCCCAACTCCTGCTGCTTCACAACAGACTCTGAAATCATGACCCAAAGAAGAAAATGTGGTCTTCAAGGTGCTCAAGTAGAAGAAAGCCTGATGTCTGTTGCACAGTTGGGTCTGTTTTGTGGCCATATGCCTTAAGACCTTCTTCATGATGAGAGCACTATTAATTTTTTTTAAAAAGGTCTTCTGTCACTCTAGCCATACAGATTTCTCCTTCTTTTATTGTTATCCCAATATCATGCAGATCTAGGATAAACAAAGAAAGATCCTTGCTTTCAAGAATTCAGCACACAAGTACAGAGTAAGCAAATAGAATACAGCAAAGCAACTTAAGCATACATTTGTTGTTTATGTAGAGTTTATAGAAAGAATGGCAAATGCTTTCAGCAGCCAAGTCTACACTAGCATGCTGGATGCTGTGGGCTTCCCTCCCCTCAGTGTGGATTCCCATCCAGTAATCGAGTCCCGTGATTACTTGGAGAATTATAACTCCACCCCTCTCATCCATGGAGTTGGAGAATCCCGTAGATGAATGGCATGACCTAAGACTGGTGCATTAATTGCCTTGGTGCCACTTGGTCAAATTACTGCAAATTTGATTGACTTGGAGTTTTAGTGGACAAGCTTTCCAGTCCCAAATGCTCCTTCTGGAACTAAACTCAGGGTGTCAGCAGGCAGGAACTAGCTCCTTTTGGAATAAGAGATTCCTTTTGAGTTCTTGCTTTTACAAGCTGTTAGAATTCCTTGTTTTGTGGCCGCATCGTTCTAATCTCTGTTCCAGTTGTCACCAAGCCTTCTGCATTCTGACCTCTGACACTTCTACTTTCCTTTCATAAGGGCACTTATAAGTACAGAGGTCCTCCCCAGCTAATCCATCACAGTCTTACCATCTCAAAATCTACAATGCAATCACAGTTGCCAACTCCTCTTTCCCATAGATTCTGAGAATTAGAGTCTGAGCTTCTTTGGTGCCAGTTACCATAATTAGCCAAACAAAGAAAGCAGATTCCTCCAGGACCACATATTGTTTTGGAGAAGCTGGGAGTCTAAAAGGGCTTCGAGACGGAGCTGTCTCTACCGCACCTGAGTACGTGGATGTGGGGTATCTTGGTCACCAGTGTCACCACAGATGGGCAGAACTTGTCTCTGAGCAAGAATTACCCCTATGAGTTGGGCTTCTGGACACATTCATATCTGGACTTTCCATTTTTGAAAGGAAGCGTGCTCCCGTTTGCTGAGATTCATTAGAGTTTCCTCTTGTTATTTGCAGTTGAGAAGAACCCTAGCAGTTAGAAGTCATCATAGCTCTACTGAGTCCTTACTCTCTCTACCAGCACTCTCCTCAGAGTTTCACCTGGGTGATCTTACTTTATGCTTACACAGTCCAGCAACTGCTGGTGTTATCCCTTGGAATGTAAGAGTTGGATATATGGGGAAGTTGGGGTTCCACCGTCTCTGCAGACATTAGCCACTCTGCTAACAAAGACACGAGATGGTGAAGACAAAGCCAAGATAAAATTGCAGGGTATTTGCAGCTAGATTATAGCGGCTCCAACACACTGCAAAACCACTGCAGGGGAGGAGCAAATATCACTAGGAGGGGGACACCTGTGTCCTTTATTTACTGTTTTTTAGATACATTCTAAATTTTATATAATTTATAATTTATCACTTTCGTTATGGGAAGCAGTGTTTACTTAACCAGAAATGACTTCTTGCTCTGTCAAACCATGCCTTAATGTTGGTGTTGTGATCCTAAGAATGACAGATAGGAGTTTGGAGCCTGGTGAAATGCTCTATCAATTGCTTAGAATTATTCTTCCTGAGAGTCAGGCTGGAAATCTGTGCGTGTGTTTCACCACCCTGCCAGTTACACTAATAGCAATTTAACATTTTTTTTGGGTAGAGTATCAGATAACTATGTCTCTCATGGAAGCAATTATCATAAGGCTTTGGGATGATCTTGTTTTCTAACTAAAACTCAAATATGTGACTGTGTATCCATATGCATATAGTGTACCATATAGGATTATAAATAATCAGCAGAACTCTCTCTACTTGACACTAAGATACTACTTGGGTTAATGAATACACCTACAGATTCTCCATCTCAGGTTATCTGTTATTTGAAGAGGCAGGAAGTTGGCATTTCTGGGGGCAGACACTGTGCCATTCAGATAATTTAACCACTGATTCTCATTTGCCCTAAAAAACTACATCATGGAGGAAACGCCATGTTTAGATGACATGGTGCAGCCAGTTCAAGATTGCACAGCAAATAGCATGAGTATGAAATATACTAGGATCTGTCTAGTCCCCAAAGTACAGGACTTTCACTTCACATTTTTGGGTTCCCATCTCTGAAATCTTAGTTTTCCTGGGAGCATCTTATTAATTCCTCTTCAAATGTAAGCTATCTTGTATGGTTTTTTTTCTCTCCTTCCTCTTCTTCCTTTTTCCTCCTTCCTCCTTTCCTACCTTCCTTCATTTTTTCTGGAGGTATTAAGATTCAATTTTGGGGATTTTTTTTTTTGCTAGACAAAGGTTCTCACACTTGATTCATGCACTAAATTTTTCAGATAGCATCTTGTGTTTCTTTTCGGTTTTGCCAGGGTTGATCTCTGATCACTATCCTCCGACCTTTTCCTCCTAAGTAGCTGGAGTTATTCTTCCTCTTTACTTTTTTCTTTTTTTCTTACAGATAAATGCTTCCTAACTTTTTTTTTTCTTTTTGCCAGAGTTTGACCTCAAACCCGCAATCCTCCCATTTTGTTGCCAGAGTCACTGGGATTACAAGCAGGAATCAAATCCAGCCCTCTTTTCTTTTTCTTTTTTTGGGGGGATCTTATTTTCCTTATATTTGTTATTGTCATACAGTTTTGTATTTTACAGTGTAATCACTTTTAGAGCTTGAAGAATATAGCTCTTGAGCACATGAGCTCCAGAAACACTTTTGAAATTTGGTCCTGTGTTACTAAATCTTTGCTACCTTGGAGAAAATTAGGTAACCTTGTTAAAGACTGGTCTCCTTATCTACAAATGAAGACAGAAATCACATCCTTACAGAGTTGCCAGGAGGAGAATGTTCAGATAATTATCCAGAGTTCTGGGGCATTTTGCAGTTTTGCTCTTTCTTGCCCTCTGAGACAGCTGGAAGTGTTCAATACTTTTTGCCCGATGGATCAGCTAATTTAAATTAGACTTGAAATCCTTCTCTTCTATTTCCTATCCACATTCCTCTTTTGCGAAGAAGTGTCTGTCAGATAAGGAATAGCTGGGATTCTTATGTGAATATTCCAATATTCCATCTTTTTTTTTTTTTTGCCAAAGATAGAATTCGTGCAATAGATCAGAGTCTTGTGGCAAGATTCGTTTTTATAGTTTTGTGAGTGGCACGTTTTACTTCCATTGTTTGCTTTTATCTTGAGGTCAAAGAAATGATGCAATCCATTGTCACAAGTGCCCACCCTTCATTTCTTGAACATCTGTGCTCAAAGCTTGTATCTGCTGGGACACGTGGATTCTTCTTGTTGTTATCTGGTTTCTTATGCACTGGCTCCTTTGAGGTATGGCACATTTAGTTTGACCACTTCTGCCAAACAATGTCAAGTTTAAGAGGTAAGAAGAACAAGAAAATCTTTTTTTTCCATCTAGAAAGAACTTTGAGATGTTTATTAGCTTGCTATTCCTTTAAATCATTGAAGTTTAAACATGTGCAAGAGCCACTAGACTTTAAGTTATTATTACTGCCTATCTTGAGTAAATTTTGGCCTGTAGACAAACACCGTGTGGTTTGAATTTTCCCATAATAGGCTTAAAATTTGAGGTTGTAATGAGCGAGTCTTAAAGTTGAATGAATTTAGGAGTGTGCAAAGTCTTAAGATAAGCCAAGTGCCTGTGGCAATATCCCATCCTGATGAGAGGCTTTCCAGGAATTTCCAGAAAAGGAATCTTCTTCAGTGGCCCAACACAATAATCACAAGAATCTCTCTTTAGAGAATCATCTACTTAAGAATTTAGATACCTGAAAGCCATCTTTGACATCTTCCTCTCTCCAAATGTTGTCAGGTCTTGTGAGTTTTGCATAATTCCATTGCCCATTAACAAGGCATCTACTTGCCTTGTGATGTGTGTCCTTTCACCTTCAAATCCATTCATCTGGCAGCCAGTTGTGAGATCTTCCAAGCACAGAGTCATAACATCTGCTCATGATTGTGCCTCTACAGCACAGCATCAAAGCACTGGGCCTGACACCTGCCAGATATTCATGACTTATCACTAAATGACCAATGAGTGGCTGATGGTGTGAGTCTGTGAAAGTGAAGCAAATTTTACTTTTACTTCTCTCATGTGAGGTGAATACTGACTTGCACAATCCTCAAGTAGACTTAGGGACAAAATATGTGAATACTGACTTGCACAATCCTCAAGTAGACTTAGGGACAAAATATATGAGATTTAAACACAGGCAGAAGGTTCCATGGACCAACAAGTGTATTTGCTTCAGGAAGAATTTCATTTTCCACTTACTTCATTGGGTACTTACCTCAGTTAAGAATTTAAATCCCAAAGTACTGTGATTTGCATTGTTAGGATTTCTTTCTAAGTTGCATTTTGAGGGCTTTCTCTGGAGGAACTCTATAAGCAAAGAGAGATACTCTGTTGGAAAGCCTTGATGAGGAATATGGCCTTTAGTGTGTATTTCAGGATATGAAAATATAAAGCACAAAATTAATAAAAATTACGAGTCCCAGGTAGATGAAGGGTTCTACTGTGCAGATAGGAAGTCTAGAGTTAGTCAGGGGGCTCAGCCAAAGTGAGAGAGAAAGAGAAAAAGAGAGAGAGAGAGATTGATTTATAGGACTGTACACTTACAAAGAGCCACTGACATTAGCTTTAGGTTTTCTTGTGGGGGTTGTCAACTGGAAAGTTTCAAAAAAGTCAGTTGCTATGAACCAACAAACTCATTTGCATGACTAAGGTTTGCCATTATGTTTTATTGCGTGTGGCCAGTTACTATGTGGTATGCCTGGTTTGTGGTTAGTGGGTTGAAAAACAGACCAGATCTCTCACAGATAATCACAAGAAGAAAGGAAACTTTAACTATACAAAGGGTGAAAGGGTACAACTAGGTTTTCCTGCTGAGGCAATGACTATATTAAACAAATGTATGAAAAATAAATCTCTCGTAGGGAAATCAATAAAGAACAGCAACCTCCTTCTGACCTCAAATAATATTTCTCTTGGTAGAACAATATAATGTTTTGAAAATCTAGCTGGTATTTATTTTTTAAATAAAAGAGCCAGTGTACTCACACAATCAGAGTTAGCAGGCAAAGAGTCATGGGAGAAAATAAAGACATTGTTAATGTGAGTGTCTCGTACTGTGACCCCACGTGCCATGATGCAATGTGTGCAGGGGAAGACAGGGCTGAGAAAAGCCAGGCTTTACTTTCTGTGCCTTGTTTGCATTTTAATAACGGGAGGAAGGCATTCCCTCTAAAATTTATTCCTACACATCAGAGCCATTTTCTATAGCAAGTGCTCAAATTTGAGCTTCATTTCACAAGCCAGTAATTTTGCCAGATTCTGTTTCCAATTGCATTGAGCGCTCTCAGTGAGTTTGAAGTTTGCTTTAGGATTTCAGCCTCAGTGTTGGTCTGTCAGCAAGCAAGCCTCTTCAGTCCTGACATGCATGGCAGTGTGCTCCAGAGTGCTTCCTGAAGCGTTCTCCAACAGGGTGGATGCACACTTGGACCACAACTTCCTGGGCACTTTGAGTTTGGGGTAAGTTTGGGTTGTTTTTGTTTCTTTACGATTGTCTTCTCCTATTTTATTTTTATGCCACATCTTTCTTCATGTTCGGTCAAGCTATCAAACTTTGACGAATATTTCTCTCCGTAGATACTTCCTTTCATTCTTTGAATCCACTTTGGGGGCTATTGTTCTGAGAAATGGTCTGATTATTTTACATTGAACTGACCACGTAGTGGTGAACATGTCATTCTTGCTATTTTTTCATTTTCACTGGAAGATATTCCTCAATAATTTCATTAAATGGCATGCAGGAAGTGCATTCATCTCTACCTGTCTTGTTCTGGGTTAGAAAATAACTTTTCCTCTCAATTCCGAAATTCATCTCCTGGGACCTAGTATGTCTAGTATGCCCTGGAATTTATTTCTTTGTATATCATCATCATCATCATCATCATCATCATCATCATCATCATCATCATTATTTCTTCTTCTTCTTCCTCTTCTTCTTCCTCTTCTTCTTCCTCCTCTTCCTCTTCTCTTCCTCTTCTTCCTCTTCCCTTCTTCCTCTTCTTCTTCTTCTTCTTCTTCTTCTTCCTCTTCCTCTTCCTCTTCCTCTTCCTCTTCCTCTTCCTCTTCCTCTTCTTCTTCTTCTTCTTCTTCTTCTTCTTCTTCTTCTTCTTCTTCTTCTTCTTCTTCTTCTTCTTCTTCTTCTTCTTCCTCTTCTTCTCTTCTCTTCTTCCTCTTCTTCCTCTTCTTCTTCTCCTTCTTCTCCTTCTTCTTCCTCTTCCCCTTCTTCTTCCTCTTCTTCCTCTTCTTCCTCTCCTTTCTCTCCTTCTTCTCCTTCTTCTCCTTCTTCTTCCTCTTCTTCTTCTTCTTCTTCTTCTTCTTCTTCTTCTTCTTCTTCTTCTTCTTCTTCTTCTTCTTCTTCTTCTTCTTCTTCTTCTTCTTCTTCTTCTTCTTCTTCCTCTTCCTCTTCCTCTTCCTTCTTCTTCTTCTTCTTCTTCTTCTTCTTCTTCTTCTTCTTCTTCTTCTTCTTCTTCTTCTTCTTCTTCTTCTTCTTCCTCTTCTTCCTCTTCCTCCTCTTCCTCCTCTTCCTCCTCTTCCTCTTCCTCCTCTTCCTCCTCTTCCTCTTCTTCCTCTTCTTTCTCTTCTTCTTTCTTCTTTCTTCTTTCTCTTCTTCTTCTTCTTCTTCTTCTTCTTCTTCTTCTTCTTCTTCTTCTTCTTCTTCTTCTTCTTCTTCTTCTTCTTCTTCTTCTTCTTCTTCCTCCTCTTCTTCCTCCTCTTCCTCCTCCTCTTCCTCCTCCTCTTCCTCCTCCTCTTCCTCCTCCTCTTCCTCCTCCTCTTCCTCCTCCTCTTCTTCTTCCTCTTCTTCTTCCTCTTCTTCTTCCTCTTCTTCTTCCTCTTCTTCTTCTTCTTCTTCTTCTTCTTCTTCTTCTTCTTCTTCTTCTTCTTCTTCTTCTTTCTTCTTCTTCTCCTTCTCCTCCTTCTCCTTCTCCTCCTTCTCCTTCTCCTCCTTCTCCTTCTTCTCCTCCTCCTCCTCCTCCTCTTCCTCCTCCTCCTCCTTCTCCTCCTCCTCCTCCTCCTCGTCCTCCTCCTCCTCATCCTCCTCCTCCTTCTTCTCCTCCTCCTCCTCCTTCTTCTTCCTCTCTTCTTCCTCCTCCTCTTCTTCCACTTCTTCCTCCTTCCTCCTCTTCCTTCAATCTCTAGTACTCTTCTTCTTTCTTCTTCCCTTCGTCTTTCTTCTTCTTTATAATGTCCATGGACATTATTTATCAGTTGATATTTTAAAGTATCTTAATGATATATCTACTACAGATTTTTTACAAATATCATATTCCTTTAGCACTTAGTGAGCTATTCATTTTTTCTGCATTCAAGTTCATTGACAAGGAATTCACAGAGAGATGAATCTACCCTATGAGAATATATATGTGTGTGTGTGTGTGTGTGTGTGTGTGTGTGTGTGTGTGTGTGTGTGTGTGTGTGTGTGTACTCTATAACAGCTCTTATTGTGTTATTTTTATACACATATGTAACATTCTTTGTTCATATTTACCTTTGGCATGCTCTTCAGCCTTCATTTCTACATCTGTAGTCCCTAGAATCAACTGACCATATTCTGTTTCTATTACTCTGTCATTTTCAGAATGTGAGGTCAAAGGTATATAGACTTGTGACATACTTCTTTCACTTAACATAATATTCCTTGGGTTTGTCCATGATGTTGGTTGTATTAGCACTTCTTAAAACAATTATAGTAGTAATTGGACAATTATAGTAGTAATTGACTTGATTGTCATTCATGTTACTTTTCCCCTAAACTTTCTCCCTGAACATCTGTAACAAATCTGTGAGGTGGGCATTATTATTGCCACTTTATAGCAGAAAACTCTAGGACTAGACACATTGCATGACAAGCCTAATTCCACAAAGCTCATGAGTGGAATCTGCCTGACTCTAAATTTGGCTGCCTCAGACTGATCCAGAGAATGATCATTTTAAACACTTAAAATAAGAATTTCTTGACAATTAAGTCGGTGTTTATGTGAAGCAGGTTAACATTTGAACTCAATATTTTGGTTTAAATGATAAGAACAAAACAAAATAAAGACCTTGTTACTAATGATCTGTACAAACTGTCTCTTTACTTTGGAACCAACAATTAAGATCTGAAATATCAATTATGTTGTTTCTCAATAACACAACGGATCAATAACCTTCATTTTGTGTTCTTCTTAATTACTGTGTGGGGGTTTTTCTAGAAGCATTCTGAACCACATCTTGTGTGTATTTATCTCTGTGCATAGTACTTGTTCCTCACAATGGAGCAATCAGACCTTGATTAATGTTAGCATTAAACTAACTGCTATCTAATCAGTTGACAAAATACCAGTTTTGTTTCTAGTTTTCTGGGATCTGTTTGCTTTAGATGCTTCTGATTGGCATCTGCAATGGTGAAGAGTAAAGGAATGAGACATACATTATTCACTGAAGTGAAGAGTAGGAATTTTGTGATAGTCCCTCAGGCTCCCACAGAATGACAGAACAGTCACTAAAGGCCTATTTGAACACCATAACCCTCCCCATTCTGCTAGTTTTAGAAAACTAGAGACATAAGCCATTCACCTAATCAGTAAAATATTCCCTTAAAATTTCATATGATGAAAAAAAATACCAACAGTCACCCAACTTCCCCCTCCACAAAAAACTTACCTGAGGGTAAGATGCTTTCTTCTTTCCCACATCCCTTCAGACCCGAGTCTGTGCTTTCTTCTTCTAGTTGAAAGGTGGTACTCATGTATTTTTCTTCATCTCCTTCCAGCCCTTGTACTCACCATCACTGCTTCTGTCTCAGTCCACCTACCGGCCTTCCCCAGGGGTCAGGCTGACCTTCCCAGTCCCATTCTCAATTACTGTGGCATGCTTACAATTAATCAGTGGATCTCTGGAGTCTGTGAGCTCCTGAGAGGCCTAGGAAGCAATGAAGACATCTTAAGAGCCCTGAAAGGAAAGAACTCCATCCTGTTTTAGAAAGAGAAGTTATAGTGGCATTTGCCTTCTGTATTGGAGTTTGAACTAACTTGCTTGAAAGGTAACAGTTTTGAACTGAAAACACTTGACATTATTGATCCCTAGGAGAAAAATCTAAATTGCATCCCATGGCATACATGTCCTGGCCCATGTCATAAAGGGAGTAGATGTTCACCTCATGCTTTCCAGTTGACCCACATGGTATTCTCAACTGGCGCTCTTTACATATTGAAAATGGCTCTGGCCTCTTTTGTAAACACTAGGAAATCTGTCTCCTCATGTGATCTTCCTGCCTTGGCATTGCTATTTCCTCTGCCTAGGATCTCCTGCCTCTACTACTTGGTCTAGAAATGTTTATCTGGTCTTCAAATCTGAACTCAAAAACTACTTGCTATACAAGCATTCTGGCCCTCCATATTGGCATTATTCAATTATATCTAGTGAAATTATGGAAATGTTTACTTGTCCAGGGGCCACTAAGTGCATGAAGTTATCCATTGCATGAAATGTTGCATGAAATGGAGCTAGTCTAATTAAGGAATTGACTTCATTAGTTACAATATTATGCTAATTATTGCAAATTTAAATTTACATCAACATATGAGTTGTGGTTAATGCTTTGGAGGAGAAGTTCTAGACTGAACTACATTAGGAACAACTTCCATTACAGTGGTCTTAAAGTACACATTCTATTCATTCATTGGTTTGGACATTCATTATGGTGGTCTATAAGTATTTTTAAGACAGGTTATCTACTGTACTTGAATTTACAAGTTGAATGCTTGAAATATTTGAAAATCCACAGCAAGGAAGAACACACTATAATACATCAAAGCAGTAAAAAAATACTTTCAGAATGGTTACAAGTGGTAGGTTGTAGGCTCAGGTAGAGACAGGTGAGCTCCCAACCTCGGTGAAACCATATCCATCTTCATCTGGGTGGAAAGCTTTGCGGAAGTTTTCCAAGTGATAAGTGGTGAGATGGCCTACCATGAATAATGGTAGAAGAAAAGAGAACGTTGGGGGAGAAAGAGGCTATTGGTAGAAACACAGTGATTTACTATTCGTGGGGAAAAATGTGGTGTCAAGAAGTATAGGCTGACTTCAGTGCTCTGAATCAACTCAAATGGTTTTATGTGGGTGAGTTGTAGCCAGAAGTAATTGTCCACCTTTGTCATCACTTTGTATGTCTGAGCTCAAAACAAAACACAGGCTGCAATCAGCAAGAAGGAGGGAGGTTGTAATCACAAAAAGTGTTGGATTCATCTATGTGTTTGCAGGAAGAAAGCAATCTTGAAGACACTGCAGTGATTTACATGAACAAATACACAGGTAGAGGCCTGTAAATAATCCCATCTCCAAATCAAAATGGCCAGGTCACTGGTGAGCAAAAAACTCCAACAGCAGCAGATCATCTAATCAAAGTATTGTATTCTAAGACAACTTCAGTCACATACAACAAACATTTGTTTCTTGGGCTTTAATATTTCATAGATTTAGCTATAAAATACTCAAGATTGCAGAATCCATTGTCCAAAGGGTTTTCTTTTCATTGTGTGACATCTCACTTGTATTTTTCATGTCTTTTTCTATGGCTAAATGTTCATTATCCAATTAATCTTACTTTCCTTTTTGCTATTTGAGGCTTTTGGATGTACTTTGCTTTTGTCTGGCTTTTTTGGTTATGTATGCATCTAAGACCAAATAATATAACTTGAATTCAGGTCAACTTGACAATTAATGCAAGCATCAATATCTTTCATATTGGATGTTCTGCTGGATACTGAGGGATATACTCAAAGAATAAGATGTTCTAGAAGGTAGAATCCTAGGTCAACCACAAGGAATCTATGCTGTAATTTCTGGCAACTCTTGCTGAGACTGCCAGTTGTATTTCATGGTTACAGTAAACTACACAGGTTATCATAAAAGAGGGACAATATTCTAATGAGCCTCCTTTAATCATGAGGGTTAGAAAGCAAAAAACATTCTCTAGTTGGAAGGAAAAAAAATCAGCATTGGAAATTAGGGAGTTTCACAGAATAAGATGTGGATGCATTACTGATGGCTGGAAAAAGCCATGTGAAATAGAATATTTGTAGTTTCTAAGAAGACAGAGAACCTCTGAAGATAATGAGGAAATGGAGAACTCCATCCCATAAACACTGTGAACTGGACTCTGCCAACAATTTGAGTGGGTTGGATGAGATTCTTCCCAAAGCTTCTAGTGAAGAGCCATGTTGTCAAATGCCTTGACTTCTGTATCATGGTATCGAATACTCAGCATTTTCTTAATATATGTTGACTGCCTTTGTGCGGCATCAGGAGATGATGGCAGCCATCATGCAATGAGAGCAAGTGCACTGAAAAGAGTTTGCTTCTAAAACAAAGCCACACCCACAAGAACTCTTCCATTAAGTTTTTATTTTATTTTATTGTAAGGGTGCTGTACAGAGGGGTTACAGTTACATAAATAAGGTAAATGAGTACATTTCTTTCTTTTCCTTTTTTTCTTTTTTCTTTTGGTCGGTTGTGGGGCTTGAACTGTGGGCCTGGACACCCCTCAGCTCTTCAGCTCAAGGCTAGCGCTCTACCACTTGAGCCACAGCACCCCTTCTAACTTTTTCTGCTTATGTGGTGTTGAGGAATTGAACTCAGGGCCTCATGCATGCAAGGCGAGCACTCTTCCACTGAGCCACCTTCCCAGCCCATGAGTACATTTTTTGTCTCACATTGTTTCTTCCTCCCTTATTTTCTCCCACTTTCCTCTCTCCCTCCCCCCAAGTTGCATTGTTATTCCCCTTCCCTTCTCCAATTCAGATAAATTAAACATAGAGGCAATACATAGGGTGCAAAATCAAAAACAGTGACAACAGGGGAGAAACAAAGGGGAGAAAATGAAAGAAAAATAACTTCACACAGTGCATAAAAAATAAAAAAAAATCAGAATCCAAAAACCCTCTTGTTTAATCTCTTTACCATGGAAGACCCCTTCCAATCCAATACTTCTCAAAGACCCTACCTGTCAGCTTTGCTGTAGTGGAGAGCAAATCTTTGACACCCAGATTTTGAAGGATATGTTCTATCCATAGTAATAAGCAGATACCCACTTACGCTCATCTGGATTTCTGATCTACAGAGAAGTGAGGATCATTAGTATAAATTTGTCCCAAGAGATGGATGAATCTCTTCATGCAATGTACTATGTGTCATGATAAATAGGGGGATTTGTATCATGTTGGGATGTGCAAAAGTGGAAGGTTTTAGAAAGAGGATTGATCTTAGTTCTTATTACTAAATATACTCTTGGCTATAGAGAAAGAATGGGTTTCTGAAGTAAGGATAAGGAATGGAGGGAAAACTAGTGAATGACAGGACACACAGAGGAGTCAGTTGGGTTTTAGGTGTGGGTAGCAGCAGGACCCAAATAATATTTATCTTTTAGACTTTATATGCACAATGGGCTCATATGAAATGATGTGTAAACTCCTCAATGAGCTAAGGAATAAAAATGCAGCATACTTAAAGGAAATGTCTCTGATGAATATGTTTTGGAAGGATTTGTAAATCTAGAAACAACTTGTGGAAGTATATAGATATGGGACAAAGGAGATGGGAAATAACTAGAGAAATATCTTAGATATCATCAACAGGATATGACATTTACTAAAGCCTTTTGAGTGTTAACCATCTTGAAGACAAAGAACACTGAGCAAGAAAAGAGAGTGAAAAGATTTTATCTTAGACAAATAACATTTAAGAGGAAGATCAAGAGAAATGGAGGGAAAAAGAACCCAAAGAATATACAATACAAAAACATTAAGGATAACATGGAATATCCCAGAAGTCACAAAGAAAACCTTAAAAAAAGGAGTGAATAAGTGGAAGCAAACATCAGGCCCTAGAGCTGTGAATGTGGAGAAAAATCCCCACACAATTGTTAGGAAAAGACAGACATAATGGGATAACCATCTATTCTGGTACTAACACCATTCTAAATATCACAAATGAGGTATAGGATGCTATCAAAGGCGAAAAGATGAAAGTATGACTTCATTTGTTATAACAACAAACACCTCAGCCAAGAAATATTCTTTGAACTAAAATCTGAAGGGCTGAAATTAATCTCCCCCAAATTCATAGAACCTCAGAATATGACACCTATTCCGGAATGATGCCTCTGAAATGTAAGCTAAAATGAGGTCCTTAGGGTTGACCCTAATCAAATATGTGCGGTATCCTTGTGAGAGAGACATTATGGTTAAATATACACAGAGGAGAGACACTGGTGAAGATGTGAGTGGCCAACTCCATCCATCACTAAACCAAGAAAAGAGACAGAAGAAGAAATGAAACCTGACTGCACTTTGATCCCAGACTCTTAGATCCAGTACTATTAGAAGAAAAATTACATGATTGCAAACACCTAGCTTACAATACTTTGGTAGAAGACACAGAATACAAGTAGAAATCTAATTCTCAACAAGTCTTTTCCATCCTTCCCCCTTGGAGTCTGTGTCAATCCTATGGTTAGACTTTCTGGGAAGTGTGGGGAAGGAGAGCTCATATGTCGCTTATAACCTCCGTGAAGGTCACAGTGATAAGAAAACTTTGTATGCTGGGAAATGCATTAGCCCTTTAAATACACTAAGCTACTTATTCCCATAACATTGGGAAGGTGGCATTATTCTTATTCTTTATATGAAGAATCTGAGTCTCAAAGAAGTCTCTTGTTTTATCCCACATCATTTAGCAAAAAGACAACAAGCCCAGGCTGGCAGGGTCCCTAAAGCTGTGTCCTTCCTTCTTGATGCCCTGTATGTTTCTCTCCCCTTCTATTACAAAGAGCCTGCATCAGGGACTCCAAATCTCTTATCCTTCGAATACCTCTGTTTTCCTAACAATTACCTGGAAAGACTAGCCTAGACAGCAGAAGGTTTCCTATCTAAAACCGGATTGTCCTTGGCCCCTGGATTCCAGAGCTTTTCTTTTTATATGTCTTGTTGCCAATCCATTTTCTGCTCCTCCTCTGCAAAATGAAACATGTTCCTTTCCTCTCTGACTGCACTTGAGGTTGTAATTCTTATCTTTATTGCTACCCCTACAAGGAGGAGTAAATCATTATGTGTGTGTTTCTGTTGACTTTTTTCCTCTCTCTCTTTCTCTTTCAAAGATAATTGAGTTACTTCCATGTAATTTCTTACAAAGTAAATTTCCAACTACCTTTAACCACAAATTACTCATCATGTTGGGCTTTTCAGGGTTATATTAAGTCATTCGTCACAGATGCTGCCGATAATAGTTAGCTTAGGCTAAATGTTTCCTTGTTCAGGATATTTATCACATTTTGTACCTGGCTGTGAAAATGAAAGGCAGGGAGAGTGTGAACCTGTTCCAGGAGTTACAAGATAATGAGTGTCAAAAAGCTGGGTAAACTGCAAAAGCCTCTGTCTTGAGGGTGGTCATTAATAACATTAAATCATTCTTTATGGATTTGAACCAAAAGCTGTTTGTTTGTGTTTGCAGATCAAGGGGACCAGGTTGATGAACATCTAGCCCAAGTATTCTACAAGGCCCCACAAATCATTTAGTACATAACAAGACAGAAATGTATGCTTTTTTGGTTTTTTGGGGGGGGTCTGGTTGTGGGGCCTAAACTCTGGGCCTGGGCGCTGTCCCTCAGCTCTGGCTCAAGGCCAACGCTCTACCACTTGAGCCACAGCGCCACTTCCGGCTTTTTTTCTGCTTATGTGGTGCTGAGGAATCGAACCCAGGGCCTCATGCATGCAAGGCAAGTGCTCTACCACTGAGCCACCTTCCCAACCCAAGAAATGCATGCTTTTCAAATCCTCCTTTGTGGCCATCTTCCTGTGCTGATCATTTTGTGTGGCCAATGAATGATGTTGTTATAAGTTCCCCACCCATGGATGAGGAAGATGGCATCATGTTTGAGTGCCAGTGTGTCCTGTAGTATGTATGAACAAAGCCTTTACTTTCCTCCATCTTAGTCTCCATTTTTGTAATCTGTGAATGAGATTCTCTTTCCTTTGAGACTTCTTCTGTGAGACTTAAGTAAAATCAACTTCGTGAATCTCTAGCTCAAGGCTATCACTAGAAGTTGGCTTCCTTCCCCTCGAGAACCTGGGCTGGAAAGAAATCACCAAAGGACAGTGACAGTAATCGTTATGTTACCCGTCGTGGAAGTTGGAGTTTGGAGTGAATTAGTGAGAGCTGTTGTGTCACTCTGGTGAGTCATAAACCATTTTGCACTAGGTGTAGCTTCCAGTTCAGGCTTATGCTGTCCATGTTCCTATCCAGCCCCCACGTTTTTGTTCAACTGGAAAAAGTAACTGAAGACTGTTCTTACTTGCCACATGCCTTTTTCCGTTTGTGGGAGTTAGGAATATGATGTATGAAGATCTGGGAGAAAAAAAAACACACTTGACTTAGGAGAAGATGGGTGCTGAGCTGACGGGGCCTGGTTCTAGGGTCGCAGGCCTCTGCTCCAGGCCTCACATACTTTCTCAGTGGGGCCAATGGATGTGAGGAAATTCTAAGGCACAAAGGACTGATCGAATTTCATTGATTATAACAATCGACCAAGTGTCCTAAAATGTACAACCAAAAAGGTAGAAAAACATGCATACAAGTGAGGTAAAATCCCAGTCTTAGACTTACCACCCTTACCACCTCTGCCTATGAATGATCTACATTCTTTGACCTCTACTTCCTCCAGCTCAAAGGAGAAGGTCGATGTCTTTGTCACAGAGTTGATTTGAGAACAACCTGGAATTTTATGTAAGAATGGCTTATGATCCATTGAATTGCTTGTGATTTAAGCCATGATCCAGTGCTTCCTGTTCTGGTAATTTCCTTCTTCCTAGCAAACTCCTGTCTCAGACCCATAGTGATTTAGAGGTCGATTGATGTGGTGGAAAGAACTGGAATTCAGTACCACACAGAAAAGGTTTCAAAATCCACTTCCTGTCAGCAATGTGACCCTGAGTTCCTTAGCTTCATCAAATGCAAGTTTTGTCACTGGCTTACTGAGGGATTAATACAGTCCAGGAGAATTGAGTGAAGATAAGAAAAGGATATTGTATGAGTCAGGCACCAGTGGCTCATGGTTAAAATCCTAGCTACTCAGGAGGCTAAAATTGGGAGGATTGTGGTTTAAGACCAGCCCAGTCAGAAAGCTCAAAGGACATGTTCTTAATCTGGTGTGGTGAACCACATCTGCATCCCACCTACCACAGAAAGCCTGAAATTGGAGGGCAGAAGTCCAGGCATGTGTCTGGGAAACATCTGAGAGACTATCAAAAAATAACCAGTGCAGGAAAGGGCTGGAACAGCAGCTCAGAGGAGAAGAGTGCTTGCTTACCAAGCACAAAGCTCCAAGTTCAAACTCCAGTAATGCCAAAAAGAAACAAAAATTAGCACACAAAAGGGGAGTTGTAGAACTGGCATATTCAGATTACGGTGACTATTTACCCTCATGGAGATGAATAAGGAGCTGTATCATAGGGGATTATTTGACCTGAATATGGTGGGTGGGTTTCCTTTAATGCCAGCTTCTTAACCAAAGTAAAATTTCTTTGCATGTCTTTTATGAAAACAAACAACAACAACAACAACAACAAACCTTTGTTTCATCCTGGCTCGTCTCGTTGCTAGTGCCATGGTCTGTCAGTGTCAGGAGTCTGGTATCTTTCCATGCAGAATGATCTACAACGTGAGGCATCTAATATGTCCTGTAGTTCCTCACCCAGCTGGCAAGTCCTGGGTTGATGTAGGCAAGAGGCTATTCAGAAGAACAAATAAAAAAGAGTAGAGAAGCCAGGAAGGGAATCTTTTCCTTGAGTCTGTGATCAGTGGTGAAATAATGAGTCATGAAAACAGAGACCTTGTCTTCTAAGTGACACACCACAGGGACACCTCCCTATTCAAACTGCTTCCCGCTTAGGGCTGTCAGCATAAATCAGGCCCCAGACAGATCCACCAAGGCAACAGGCCGGCTTTGGTGCCTGACAGGAAGACTGTCAGGGACCTGAGTCGTGTGTTACATTTAGAAAGGTTCCTGCTATCAAACTAATCACGGAGTCTTTTCCTTGTGACTAATGGGTAGTTTTCTTTAATCTCCAGAAACCTCTGATCAATTAACTGCTATTTAGGCCAATCAAGGAAATTGAGATATAGAGTTTAATTAGCTTTTTGAAGGTTACACATGGCATCAGCCAGCAGACAATTGTAAAGGGAAACTCGGGGCACAGCTGGCAGGAGTCAACAGAGTAGAAAAGAGGTGGCATTCGGGTGAGAAGAAAGATGTGCACAGGCATCAGGGGGTGGGGGCAGGGTGTCCTTCCATGGACAGGGGACATGACAGATTCTCTCTGGTGTCTCCTTACCCCTTTTCTCCTTAGCAATCAACTTGCGTGCACATTCGTGTCCTTTTGAAGATCCTTGTCTCTAGCTCTGGACATGGCCATGCTATTTCCAAACTTGACATCACTGTATTTCTCTGAAAAGCTGGCAGGAGCTGATCTGATGGTGAAATACTCAGGTCACCCAAACACATGCAGACACTACTCAAGCACCTAGGAAGGTAAAAAAATGAATAACCATTACTATTATGGTCTGCCTCCAAAAGCACCTAACCCAGGCTTCGTGGTTTTATTGAAATAATGTCTTTTCACCCCATTTCTGTAATTGATGGTATAGGAACAGCTCCCTCCTCTCAATCTTAGAGAGCTGTAACACACAGGTGTTCAGGCCTGGCCAATTTTCCTTTCCCCAGTGCTAACCAATCCTTCTTCTAAATTCTCTAGAAGTAAGACAAGTTTTACACATAGCCCATTTATATGTAATGTACTGCTCTGTGTGAAAGAATGGCCACCGTGCAAAGGGACTGTGGCCATTTCACTTTCCTGGCCACACATCTGGCATACTTCTTCTCCAGCTGTGGAACTGCAGAAAGCCTGTAGTCAGATGCTGTTAGTCTGGTGGAAAGTATTGCTTGTGTATGAGTTTCCTGTAGTGGAGATTAACAAAATGTTATCACCACTGAAGTGACTTCTAAGACCACACCTTTATTTTCTTGTGGTTCTGGAGGTCAGACATCAGCTCCTCCTGGAACATCTAGGGGAGGATCTATCTCTTGCCTTTAATCACTTCTGGGGCTGTTTTATTCATTGGTTCTTGATCAACTGAAATCTAGAGATGTACATCTTCAAATATCTTTCCAGCTTCTCTGACTTGGATTCCCTGCTCCATCTTTACCTTAGAGACTTTATTTACCTTTCATCCACCTGAGAATCCACAATAATTATCTCCTTCTAGGATTCTTGCCTTGTAATGCCCACAAAGTTTTTTTTTCCTTTTTACTTGGTTGAGTGACAAATACTGAAATAACAGAGATTAGTTTGTATATAACTTTGGGCTGTGAAAGCCAAACCTGCAATAAAAGTTATATGTATTAACAATTATATTGATCGAATTGTGTCTATTTCAATAATTCATTCGCTAAGTCATCAGTCCTGAACAGGACTATATTTGGCAATATGGTCTTCACAGATGGATTCAGTAGGGTGGTTTTGATTCTGTGTGAGTGGTGGCTTTTAGAGAAGTAATTCATATATAAAGATGTCTGCAGGGAGAATTCTGGGAAAACAGAGGAAAGGAGCCTTTGTAAGCCAAGGAGAGAGACCTTGAATGGACTCTTCCTTCACAGACCTAGGAACCACAGCCCTAAAAAGGAGAATGACTCATTGAGACATCCTGAACTCCTACTCTCCAGACTACAAGAAATGAAAATTCCATTGTTGAAGTAAACAGTCTGTATCACTTGGTTATGATAAGCCTAGTCATCATACATAAAAATCAATAGAAATTTATGCAAAAAAGCATGTGTAATCTGTATTTGTTCCCTACTTGGGAGTGACACATTTAATCAAAATTTGCATGGACAGAGATGAGAAGGAGAGCATTTTTCATAGGCTGTAAGAACTGAACATCCTGGCCTTTTGAATAGCAGGGACCAATTTTGATATATGTAGTATATTGATTCTTCTTTTTAGGCTTCAGTTGACGTTCTATAAAACGGCAAGAAGAGAGATGGGAATCAGTTTGGTATTCCTAGTGTTTTCTTATTGATTACATGAATGAATACATACAAGGTGCTTAGACCAGAGCTTGCCCACAGTAATAATTGTGTCCATGCTTTCATTGCTGTGGTTAAATGCTTGCTCCCTTCAGGGATGCTGAGGTACTGCTGGGTATTCTGCATTGTATATGCGTTGCCTCTTACTATTACAACAGCCTCTGCCCATCTTCAGCTCTCCTTGTGATCTCCTTAATGCCCTCTGCTCCGCCCCCAGAAAGTCACTTGGAATCTGACATGACACACTAATTACATTTTTCTTAATTTATTATCTATCTCCCTCCCCCATCACTGCTGAGGTTATTCATTGCTGCAGCCTTCATTTATTGTATAGATATAAGCAAACAATGTTCAAAATGAGTGTTAAATACTGAACATTTTCTCATTAAGGATCTATGCAGTTACAATGAAGTCAAGTTTTAGGAGTAGGTGGAGCTCAAGGATGGAGTAGGAAGGTGAATGCATTTTTGTATTCATACGAAATGCCAATTATTTTCAATGTGGTTCCAATGTCTCCTATGAAAATTGATCTTCCTTGAGTTAAAAAGCATTCTGTTTGCCTGAAGTCTAATGATGAGGCATAGAATTGGGTATATGTCTGATTTGGGTATATGGGTATATGGGCTGGAAGGGGAAAAGAATATGGTTCTACTACGTGTGTGCAAACATGGAAACTGGAAATATTAGGTATACCATGCTCTCTGCTGCAGACTGGCTACCCCATTAGAGAAAAAGCAGGAGTATAATGAACATGACCACATTCCTTATTTTCTAGCTCTCTCTCTCTTTCTCTTCTCTCTCTCTCTCTCTCTCTCTCTCTCTCTCTCTCTCTCTCTCTCACACACACACACACACACACACACACACACACACACACACACACACACACACACACGGTCAAGGAAACATTGATACTCCAAATGGCCATGTTTCTAGAATGAGTTATGTACAGCCCCAGGTGCGTAGGGGCTCCTGACGCTCTATTCCTGTCTTCCTGGCACTGTGAGATGCACAGGTGTAGCAGGGGGCTTTGTAGGTGCAACACAGGTCTCTGAACAAACTCCTTGATGCACCTTCTGGTTATTTGTGAGAAAGCAGCCACAGAATGATTTTTGGCCCTCATAATACTCACTATACTGAAGAGAAACTGGAATCTGGTAACCTGAGGGAATGGAGGAATGGGGGAGATGGGAGGTTGATGGAAGGGGTGACAGTGATTGAGATGCATCAAATCAATTAATTGACATCAACCAAATTGACATGTTGAAGCAAATCCCTCTGTGTAGCTATTTGGAGAGAATAAACACATTCATTTAATTTTTGAGAGAATATAAATACAAGGAAGATGTCAAAAGAACACGAAGCAACATCTCAAAGTATATTGCTCTTACACGGCAGTGTGGCATGTTGAGCTGAGTTCCTCTGGTCTTCAAAGTCCATCTTTGACCCTTCAAAGAACAGTTCATTGATCAAACACACTGGATGTTTTAAGCATGGGAGTACCATTAGACATAGTGGCTTAAATATTAAGTTGTATATTCAGGCAGAACTCTTCTGAGATGTACCATAAAAAGGAAAGAGGTAAAATTCTTGGCCAGACCGAGAAACATGGGACTAGAGAGAGATCCTCGCTCTAAGCCAGTGATAGGAGGATGGAGAAGAGAGGGAAGAAGAATACATGCATTGTATTGTTCATCAATTGTAGTTAAATAAAACAGAAAAAAATAGAAAAGAAGAACAAATGGACCATTTTCTCAGGGTCTGAGCCTAGGCTGACTGTTTCATTAGCATTAGAATAGGTTTGGAACTTTTGTCAGTGGAATACATAATTAGTGAAAATCCCTTGTGTAGTGTGTGTGTCTCTTGTGAATAGAAGTAGTAAAATTTCTAATATATCATTAGGAGTAACCACGCTATCTCATGTGTAATGAGTTCAGAGTTTATGCTATAGCATTGAACATATTTAAGTACATTCTATTTTGTTTAATTTTACATTGTATTGATAAGAAAATTTAGGTACACAGAAGCTAGACCTCCTTTTCTAAAATTTCTTACCCAATGGATGATAGAGGCAGGATTTCAACACAGGTTTTTTGATGTCTAAGCATTCATTCTTACCATCGTCTTCATATTTATCCATCATCTTCTGATACTGTTACTGTCAAGAACAAATGTAACTGTGCAAAATGAGTGTCTTATTTGGGTGAGAAGGGTGATGTAGCTGTGTGCATATTATAGTCTTACAACTCACAGAGCACTTTCCCAGGAGCATTGTCATGTTCTTACTCACGGCACCGAGAGCATGGCTTATTCCTGCATGTATATGAGGCTGGCGCCTGAACAATCATCTTATTTTCAGTCAAAAGAAACCCACACAAACTTCTGCATACATATAGACATCCTTGTACTTATTTTAATCTGAATTCTAAAAAAAATGAATATTTACTAAACTGTAATTGACATGCGATAAAATGCACCTCACTTGGAGAGCCTAGTCACGATGGCTGCTCACACACCGTGAACGCAACCAGGGTGTGGAACATTTCCATCACCCAGAAGCTCCTATCTTGACTCCACTGTAGTTAAACCAGGCCCAGGCCACCCTTATCTGTTCCCACAGGCTGAGTTTTAATGACTAGCCAGATAATATTAAGTATTACACTACAATTAGATAGATGCTTACTGACTATTGGATATAAATTATTCAATTTTTTTTCCCTTTAAACAAATTACAATAAAGTGAAAGAAAATCTCTGGTAACACCTCTGATAATTCCTTCAAAATCGATAGATTTAGAATTGTTGGATCAAATGTATAAACTTTTTAATAAAGTCATATTTTCATTTTGGAATAATTTTTATTTGACACAACAGTTACAGAGGTTCTGCAAAGAGATCTCTTGTGTTTTCTCCAGAGATTTCCATTTTGAACCTCTTATATTAACACTACTGATAAATCACTCTATGGATGCACTGATAAGCCACACTTCATCCACGTAGTACAAATTCTTCCATTTCTGTTCCAGAAACCAATCCAGGAAATCACATTCTACTAAGTTGTCATATTTCCTAATGTCTGCTATTCCCTGGAAGTTTCTCTCTTTCCTTGTCTTTTGTGATTTTGACTGTCTTGAAGGTGACTGGTTAGATTTTGTGCAGTACATCTTTGAGGTAAGTTTGTCATACGTTTTCCTCATGATTGGACCAGATTTATGGCCATGAGGGAAGAATATTTTATGGAGGTGATCTGTCCTTTCCTTTTCATTCTATCAAGGGGTCATGCTACCACCATGACATCACTCCCGATGTTAACCTTGCTCACAATGTCAAAAGGATTTGGCAAAGTTTCTCTTGTACAAATTCACTGATTTCCCTTCTTCCTGTACTTGCTGCTATTTATTTATTTTTCTTTTCTTTTTTTATTGTGAAAATACCATACAGAGGGGTTACAATTACATGGGCAAGATAATGAGTACATTTCTTATCATGCATTGTTGCCAACTCCTTTGTTTCCCCTTCCCATCCCTTCCTATCTTCCCGCCTCCCCACCGCCCCTCCTACCCACCCCCCCAAAGTTGTAAAGTTTGTTTTTTGACATAACGACTTGTACGTCTCATTGTTGCAATGGGTCCACCTGTATCCCTATTTAAACGATTTTTTTTTCCTTTCCCCTCCACAAATTATACCAACATCAAATACAGTGAAAGCAGAGGTTATACGGTGGGAGAGGGACATACAAAGCAACAAAGAAATAATCTTATAAATATGTTAGAAACAATCCATGAAAGTAAAAACATTTGAATACTTATCTCGGGTTCATTTCCCTAACATCAACTTATCTGACTTTTCCTCCTCACTTCCACCCTCCATTTCTCCTCATCTTGTCCTTCCTTCCCTTCTCTCTTCCTCCCTGCCATCCTTCCTTTCTAACTAAGACATATAATAAGCAAAGGATTATAATTTGGTGAGAGATATGGAATAAACTTGATTGATAGAATTGATGCAACTTCAAAGGCTTAGCTGTGTGCATCATTTTTGTAGATTCTAACAAGTTCCCATGGAAATAGTTATGTTATTATCGCCACTTGAACTTGAGGAAACTGAACGCCTCTAAGCGATCAAAGATTGCACATTAACACAAATATTTGTACCCAAGATCTTCCAACTTCTTCCTCTACACTGGCCCACAACTCCCTGCTTTCTGTGGTAGCCAGGGTATACTTTGCTTTCGAAATCTCTCTTACATTTACTCTGGAAATATCTTTGGCAGCTCCTTTTTTTTCTGAAAAATTAACAGGCAAAATACATGGTTTTGAACCTATTATTGATGGTTATACCACAACCAGGGTCACAGGTTGGTGTGATTTATTACTTCAGGTTTTCAGTTTGCTTTTTCTCTGTAGCAAAGATAAATAGAACCAAAGGAAAAGTGATGCCGTGGGATCCGTTAGAATTCACTCCAAACCCTGGGAGTCCAATACCTGACCTGCAGGACAAATGAGATTTTCTTGAACTGAGCATGGGCTCCACTCACAATTCTTAGTACATTCTTCATATATAGTGATGCATATCACTATACATATATACTTATATATATGGCTTGGTATATATATATATATATATATATATGTCATTGATATATATCACTACATATATATGTATATATATATAAAATCTTATATACAGGGTGATATATATTAACTATATAACTATATATGGTGATACATAGTATATCATATATATATATATAGTGACATACTTGACATACCTACAAAGATACTTTGTAAGTATCTTGACATACTTACAAAAATACAACCCAAGGACATGGAGAGTGGCAAATAAATTTTTAAAGGAACACACCTATCCAATTTCAGCAGTAACATTGTTATTGCTAGTATAAAACTGACCAATATATTTTACAATAATGCATAGTAATTACCTTAATGCTGTTGGTTGCCATAATTTTCCAAGTAAAAGAAAAGAGGTATCAAGCTAAAATTAGAGAAGAAAAGAAATCTTATAATTGGAGTATAAGAATAAACACATATTCTTTCTTCTTTAAAGAACGAACTGAAGAAGCTCTGAAACTGAAACACCCTGGGCCTCAATCACCTCTCTTGCTGCTTACATTGCACTCTCTCTCTCTCTCTCTCTCTCTCTCTCTCTCTCTCTCTCTCTCTCTCTCTCTCTCTCTCTCCTCTCTCTCACCTTTTCTTATTAAAAGTACCTAGCAGTGGAGTAATAGTTGCCATATTTAGGACAAGCCTAGGATATTTTTATAGTATCAGAAATCAAAAAACTATCCTAAGGACAACAAATTCCACTCTGAAGAGTTCCACTGGTAGAAGCTTGAATACCTGGAACATTCAATAGAAGAATGCATGCAAATGATTGAAACTTTGAGTAGTTAAAACACCAGCTCATTATAACACTTTTCTCTATTCAAAAATGGAAAACTACAAGAAATCTGTTTCCTAACATCATCCATTCCCCAACCCAAAAAACAAAAAAATTCAAAAAGAGAAAATTCTTCTTGTTTTATACTGCTATAAGGAATTTCCAAACACTTATGTAGAAAATTGATGATGGAAAAAGATAATTAAGAATTTACCCAACTTTTACTCTATGGATTTGTATCTGAGTATAATGCAGTAGTTCTTCCTGGCCAAAGGAGAGTTCTTCAGAGAAGCATTCAAGCCGAATGGATATAAAATCATAGAATTAGAAAAATTAGTATTTGGAAACTGCAATGACTCAAGATGAAACCACTGAATGAAATGTTAAGGGAACTTACATGGGGAAGGAATGTAGCATTGTTAACCTGATCCCACTCAATATGAGCAACACTGAATTTGATCCCTGTCCCCATTATGGGGGCCACACCAAGGGAACATCACCACCAGGCAAAAAGCAGTTGGGTCCCAAACTAATCAGATTTTTAAATTAATTAATATTTATAAGAACTAAGAAGATTTGAAGACAGTAGAATATCATTCCAAAAGTCAAAATACCTGGTGAACATGCCAATAGATCCAGAATTGTCTTGATTAAAACAAGAGGCTAATAAATTTTCATCTGTGGTGAAAGGCAGAAACAATTATGTCCTAGGCCATCTAAGACATTTTATTGTTTTAGAACATGAGTATCCTAAAGGACAACTGATCTTTTAAAAAAAAAATTTTTTTTTGGGTCCGGTCGTGGGGCCTGAACTCTGGGCCTGGGAGCTGTCCCTCAGCTCTTCAGCTCAAGGCTAGCGCTCTACCACTTGAGCCACAGCACCATGTCCAGCTTTTTTTCTTTTTGCTTATGTGGTGCTGAGGAATCGAACCAAGGGCCTCAGGCATGCAAGGCAAGCGCTCTACCACTGAGCCACCTTCCCAGCCCACAACTGATCTTTTATATATGTTTCCAGAAAACAATAAGGTAGAGCAAAAAAGGAGAGATTAGCAGACAAATGTATGAATGAACATTACCTTTGATTTTGTGGAAAAAATTTTATAAAACAATCACAAAAAGACATTATGGAGATAAGCAGAAAATTTGATAATGCTTCACAGATCAGTTGAGGAACTGCTGATAGTTTTGTTAGGTATCATAGTGACATTAAGGATATGCAAGGCTGTATCCAAGCTTATTAGAGATCAATTCTAAAGACTATAGTCATAAAATGAAGTGAGTTTTGGACTTGCTTTATTATAGCAATAATCAATCATGAAGATAGTTGACATTAAATTTAAGTCGTATCAGATATTTCATCTTACTTTTATTTATGGTTAGATGTTTTCTGAGTCATTTAAAAAAATAGCTGTCCTATTTTTTCATGTATTCTGTAATATACTGGAGTGATCTGGATATTATGTACTGGCATGTATACAGATTTTGTGAGTCTTTAACACTACCTCATCACACATGAGGCCTAGGATCAGCTCTCTACTTCACCCAGCAGAGTGTAAATGCAATGCCTGGATTTAAACACCTAAATTCCAGATATACCCGGCTTTTTGTGATACTAGCCAGGTTCTTTATGGTAAAGAGTCTTATGAAATAATGAGATTGGCTTAGGGCTGTGGGAAGAACTGAGGGAATGTGTATTGACCCCTGTGGAGTACTTGCACTGTGGCAAAGTCATTTTCAATTCATAGCTTGTGGTGCCAAATATGTTACAGGGAACAGTAACCACCCACAAATGGATGTTTTGGGGTTCTTGATTGCGTGACTCTGGTAGGAAATGTATGTATCTACCCCATTTTTCTGATTATGTAGCTTTGGGTCCAGTAAAGGTCAATTTGGTAACAAACTTGGTAAATAAATTAAAAAAATTTATGGCCTCTCAAAAAATCAATACTGATTTTGGAATGAATTTTCAACAAAGAACAACAACAGAAACTACATACCAGATTCCAATAGCGGTACAACAGAATGACATTGTAATTAACAAAAGAATATTTTATGGCTGTTTTTCTTTTCTTTTCTGTCTCTTTGAAACTTTTGGCAAGGGTTTATTTGAGTAAAACAGTATTCGGGTAGAGAAACAGGGAGAAGATGAAGAAATATCTCCTGTTCTTTGGGCAGGAAATGGGAGTTAAAACTCCCATTTGGTATTTTTTCAAATTATATATTATTATCTTCAAGTAGTTGTATGAAGAGGTTAGCATTTAACAAATCTGTTTATAAGTGCAGTGCATCTTGGTCAATGTCACACATTAGTAATTTTCCTATAACTCTTATCCCTCCTAGTTTTTCCTTGTTTCATTGAACATGCATTGAATATCATCCTTGCATCCCCTCTTCCCCTCTACCCTCTCTTTGCCCTTCCCTACACCTTCCACATGCCAGTTTCCTGATATTCATGCTGTTGGGGTGTGAGTTCAGTTTTCTAAGGAATTACACCATTTGAATTCTCCCCTGCAAAAGCAGCTTTTCCTGCCTCCCAGTCTATAAGACAATGAATTTAGTGTGTACTTCTGACATCAAACACGGGAAATTAATACAAAAGAGTTTGTGAAAGAAGAGATTTTTGAGATGTTAGTCATGGGATGAGTAAACATTATCTGGGCAGGTAGAAGAGGAACAGATTATCTCAGAAGTCTATCTGAGGTCTAAACTATTGCTGTTTGAAGGAGTTCTTCCATGTCTTTGGTCAGTTTCCCCAGTCAGCTTACAGGTTCCCAGGGAAATCTTTCTCCCCTCATGCAGCAGCTACTTCATACATACTACACTCCAAGGGAACTAGCTCTCACCCCACGTTTGTTATTTGCATTCCTGGTGATGTAATGTGGAACTGACATGCAGGTGGAGGTAGGGGTAGTTCGGGCACAGGGTTGCTTTGGGAATTAGCTATGATTATTCTTGGAATGGACCCTCTGTGGTCTCCATCTCATTTTACAAATTGTCTTAGGGCGTAAGAATATCCACAGCTCAATCTTCACCTCCTTGGAGCCGTTTATTTTTATTTTTAATTGTTATTATATACAGAGGGCTTACAGGTATATAGGTCAGGTGATGAGTGCATTTTTGGGATAGTTTTATCCCTTGCCTGGCTTTTAAAAATATTTTAATTCAAGTGCTGTTTTTCAGATATGGTGGAGGATTTTAAAAATAATATTTTATAAGCAGTTGAGATCATCTGTAAAAATTACCTTGAGTCTATTGTAGAGAGTTTGAGGATTAGCTCATGAATACTCACTGCCAGTGATTTCCTTCCTCATGCCTCTGTGGTTTCCATTGTTCTGCCAGCAGGTAGCATTACCGTCAAGGTGGGAAAAAACCAACGTCAAACTTAATATGAAAATCACATTTACTTCAAATAAAAACTTATCCTAAGTAGTAAGGAGCACAGAGAGTCAAAGGATGGAGGAAATGAACTGACAGTAACAAGTTTAATAGAAGAAAATGTTAGAGGAATGGAACTAATAATCCACACCCAATAATAAAGATTACACACACACACACACACACACACATACACACACACACACACACACACACATATTAAATGCACATACACATGTTTTATCAGTTTTACTTTTTTCTCACCTATCTAATATTACTTTTCAGTAAAATGATATTGAACATCATGTGAGTCAGATGTTGATCATTTTGATTACAATTGTTCTATTATTATTTTTAAGTGGTTACTTTGGAAGTATTTTTAGGTTATATGTGGTATAAGAGCTATAAGCATAAGGTTTTTATAATGAGCTCATGTGTATGCATTTTGAAGTGATGATGTAATAAAATGACCCAGCACCATGAGGGGGTCCCTGAGAATCTTCCTTGCAGATGGCATTGTGTGAATTACTCATTGGAGGAGCATTGCTCTGCTTAAAGAACCATAGCTCCCGGGGCAGCATTGCAGAGCAGGAGGGAACCCAGGACTCAAGCTTGTCTGTGTTCCACAGTGAAACAGTGAGAGGTGAGAGAGACTCTCTCACTGAAGGCCAGAAAGCTGGACATTGCCCCCCCCAAAAAAAAACATAAAATTCATGGACAGAAACAAAATAATGAAGAGCAGAAGAGTCGGCTGGGAAGGGAATAAGTAAAATATGAGAAAATTTGGCAAGAAATGGGAGAGAGGGGAGTGGCTATTTCCAAGAATAAAGGCCCAGAAGAAATGGAACCTGATTTAGAATTCTGCTAGAATTCATCCTGAACCAATCTCATTGCCACAGACAGCCAGTGATACTGGACTTCAGTCCCTGAAACTTTAAAACACCTCCATAAATTTGTTTTGTGGGTCAAATACAATTAGATAAGCTAAAGAATGGTGTGAGTGGGGCTGGGAAGGTGGTTCAGTGATAGAGCGCTTGCCTTGCATGCCTGAGGCCCTGGGTTCGATTCCTCAGCACCACATAAGCAAAAAGAAAAAAGCTGGATATGGTGCTGTGGCTCAAGTGGTAGAGCGTTAGCTTTGAGCTGAAGAGCTGAGGGACAGCGCCCAGGCCCAGAGTTCAGGCCCCATGACCAGAACCCCTCCCAAAAAAAGAATTGTGTGTGCCACAGAATGTGTGTGTGTTTGTGTGTCTGTGTGTTACTAGTATAAGTATAATTAAGTGTGTTAGAAGTTCATGAGAGATTGCTAGAAATATGTTTGATTCTTTACAATTAAACATCTCAATAAAAAGATTAAAAGCCCTGGAAAGCTCAAGGTTGGTGAAATAAGCAATTCTTGCATCTAATCTAGGCTCAGATCCTGGCAAAAGCATAGTGATGGGAATGTAGGTTTAGGCCAAATCTCTAGCTGAGAGGTAGTTTTCATTTTGCTTTTGTATAGGTTTTCATAGTCAGATTTTTTAGAGATTATTTTTGAAAACACACATGCATATTCATGTATCATTGCACAGATATATTTATACATAAAAAGTGTTTCAAAATCAGACCTATGACCTTCAGCAAATGCTGTTTGCTCAGACTCATTTGCCTGGATTACAAAACAATGATATGTGGAGGTCATCTCTTGGACATGAAAATATTGTCTTCAGTGACGCATGTATTTCCAACATGTCACTTTAGATCTATTTAAAGATAACTTTGGGGGAATGATATAATATAGATAATCAGATATTGATTTAGATATAGATATAGCTACTGTTTCATATGTGTATAAGACACACACATACAATTTTAGATAAAGTCAAGGCTAGATTCTCATGAAAATCGGTACTGGGAAACATCCTAAAACCGTCCCAGGTTCCTCAGTTGAGGGAACTCATGGATCTTCATCATGTTCTCCCACCTGTACATCTCCTTAATTCGTCTCTTTGCCATCAACCTCTGTGCTTGTCTGGACTCCCTCCCCTCTCCAGATTCCTCAGTTCCTCATCGCATGTGTTTTTACCTCAAGGTGTGCTTTGATCTCTGACAGTCCTAAGATCTCTGACAGTACTAAAATGGCTGCATTCACCCCATACTGCCTAATTCTACATTTGTGAGGGAGGAATATGTTATCAAGACTCATCCTTTTCATACCAGGCCGTAAATGCTAACATTTCTTAATACCACAGATTTTAGAGAAAACCTTAGCTCCAACATTTATTTAACCTATGATCTTAAGTTACTAGATTCCCAACAACTCTATTTTCTCATAGTCTTATAGAGACTATTATAATTTTTCTGACCATTGGGCTATTGGTAAAAATAAATCAGACAACATATAGTTTATGTAGAATATATGGAGCCAAAAGAAAGGCTGCTCTTCGCGTTGGTTCTGCCTGTTAGACCAAATACTATCCCAAGCATAGGATGTGTTTTTGTCAGCCGACCCGCTCTGGACCAATCAGCCAGAGCCTCTGGATGACTGAGATTATGAGACACCAATTTAGATGGGAATGATTCTGGCAAGCAAGGATTTTTGTAACTACATCAGTGCAACATATCACGAAAGGTAGATTTCCTATAACGATATATAAGATAAGGTCATAAAATTGACATAGGTATACTATTACTATCAACTTTGGGGAAATTCACTAATATTCAAAAGGTAAAAATGTTTCTCTTCCTGGAGATATCCATTGCCAACAGAAAACATGCATCATCTGATAAATATGAAGGAGTTATACATAGAGGTTAGGGTCCTCTAGCCAAATCTTGAGACTGGTCAGAGAAAGCTGGGCTTCCCAGAGGTGAGCACATAAGCACAGGTGAGCTCCCTTGCTGATGGAGACTGTGTGAGGTTCAAGGAGGTCTCCTCAAACATATCCACATGGTTCAGAGTTATGTATCATTCGTGTTACAAAACAGGAAATTCTTGCCCTGCAAACCAGTTATCTTCAAACAAGTTCATAATTCCTGAAGAATTTCAGTTTCTCAACATGCGATTTCTATTTCTCCTGACAAGATACACAGAGTACCGACCCAAGGAAATCTGGGATTCCACTGAAGAATTTACTAATGGGTTGCCAAATGTCCAACTTGTAAGTTAGAACAATCCTTATCTGATAGTTATTAGATGTTTACTAAAGGAAGTTTTCTGAACATGTCATGCCTGATGATGATGTAGCCAGACCAGAAACCCAACCCGTGTTAACTTGAATTTTCCCAGAAGTAGTTCTAGGCTTCCCAATAGACCAGCCTCAGAAGATTTCCAGATCTATTCTTCAGCTGTGACATAATTCTCACTACCTCCCCCTCTTCAGACACTGAGGAGTTTCCTGAAGATGTCACTAAACTATAGAGTAGCCAAAGCTGTCAAGCTTGCAACAGGTGGAGAAACAGCTTCCAATGTCACCTCTGTATTGTACCAAGGATTCCAGAACAGGTGTGCTTGACTCTCAATGTGAATTTTCTAAACAGATAGGTTTTGATGCTTTAAAAATGCAAAAAATGGAAACAAATAGAAGCAAAAAGAATAATTTAACAGCCATCTGTGTACCTGCCATTTATAATTAACAGGTATTAACATTTTATGCTTGTTTTACTTACCTTGGATAATGAAATTACAGTAAGTTTGAAGTCCAGTGCTCAGTTCTCTTATATTTTTAATCTTCTCCTTATCAAAAGACAGCTATTGGACAGGTTTGGTTTATAATTGATCCATCTAGTATTCAAGCTTTGATTCATGAACAACAAAATGAATGTTTAAATACTTTATACCCATGTTACCATCTGATGCTTATTTTTTCTACAATTAGCTTTATTTTTTTCAACATGATTTTCCAAAAATAAAACCTCTGTTGATGCATATGTATCTCGTCAATTTATTTCTAGATGGATCTCCTGCTAGGACTTGTTGAAGCTGAAGTTTTAGAGTGTGCCTGGGTTTTCCAGGACATGCCAAACATGAGAGACTTGGACACGTTCAGATTCAGAAGTCTCAGCTGCCCTCGGTTCTCTTGGGTCTAAGTCTTGATTTTGTAGTTGGTGTTGATGACAGAGTTATTTTCAATTCCTATCTGGAGGTCATCTTTCTGTGCACTGTTTCTTATCCTTAGGATGAATCTTTACTTTATGCAGTGTTACACAATAACTACTTATTATAAGGTCACATAGCAATTCATTGAATACTAAAAACAGCACAGAGATGCATTGCTACAGCCCAGTCCTCCCATTTGTCAAATATTTTCACACATGCCAAAAAACAATCAATAGCAGAGTGGAGTTCCATGCTCACTTCTGCTAATTGTGCTTTGAGCTACGTCATTCTTTATTCCTACAGGAATTCTCAGTTGGAAATGGTTTTAGATAAATCTACAATATCACTTTCATTTCTGGGAATGAGAATCTACACTATATTGTAGAATATGTTTGCCCTAGATTACTCCAACAACATTGAACTCTTTCCTTGTTGCCCAACATTTATTTTTGTTGGCTTTGGGTCTTTTGTGATATGGTGTGTGTATTTCAAACTGATTCATCTAACACATACCAATTACAAAACCTATGATGTATGCACTCATATAATTATTGTGTAAATGAAGCACTTTGGGAATGGGAACAGCAAACATGTAAGAAATGAACATTTATTCTATTTTGGAACATCATATAATATAGAATGGTATGTCAGGATTGTTTTATAGCTCGATTAGACAGTTTCATATTTATACACAGGCTTATGTAAATCACTTCCAATTTCAGGGGAAAACATTGATTGTTATGTAAAGCTGGGTCCTTGGGCTGTGCTACAGAAATGGCATTCTGGGAGGTACAGACTTAGGTAAAGAAATCTTCTTGAGATGGTTTAAAAATTAGATGTATTAAGTAAACTCAGAAGTACCATGTATGAATTTGTCATTATTGTTGATTCCTATTAGACAACTGGCTATAACTTTGACCCAGTGTATAAAAGAAAGCAAACAAACCAGCCAGCCTCTTCAACAACAGCACCAAGTGTCTGCAGTGTCATTTTCAATACAGTTGTATACTATGAATAACCTCTTTATCATTGGTTCAGGCTTACTATGTCAGATGCCATGCTGTGCCTTTGTCATGTCACATATCTTAATCCCTGATATAGATCACAGATATGATATTTGTGGGCTTATTTGACAAAGGAAAATACTTGTGCTAAGAAAGGAAGAATTACTTTCTCTAAATAACTGAATGGAAACTTATCTCCTAAGGCCAATGCTTATAACTAACAAGCTCTTTTATGTCAGAAAGGTAAGACTTTTTTAATTTAAAAATTAATTTTAATTTAAAGATTAAACCAATGGTGCGTCTTATCAGCAAAGCTATACAATCATTGAATTAGACAGAGCTATGCATGATTCTGGTAATTATTAATTTAGGTCCTGTAACTTGAAAAGAAGCTTGTTCAGATCAAAGAGATAGCTAAGGTAACGGATTGGCCCTTCTCTACCAAAGGTTGTAAATTTTCCTTGAGCACAGTAAGTTCGGCTTTGTTGGGCTAAGAAAACAACGCTTGACTGCACAGGGCTGGGTAAACCTGTCTCCCTCTTTCCTCTCTCGGCTTTCTTTGCCCACCTTCGACTGGTTTTCCCATCTCTGTCATCCAGGATGGACTCTCTGAGGAGAAATTGTGAAAATGGCTTCCAGCTCAAAAACACACTGAATTCACCCCAGGGTTTGGCAGTTCTAAGTTGAAGCAAACTGTGCACATCGCCCACCTGCATCCTTCTGTGTTTTCTCACCTTAGCAGCTGCATGGACTCTGATCTACCTCATCTCTGATTCTCTAAGACACCTCACTGCTCCACTGTTATTGTTTGTACCACTTCCTTTCTCTCAGTGCCTTTCACATTGCTCTGATTATGTCCTACAATGCTCACTGTCATGAGATAAACAGAGCTCTTGATCTCCACAGCTCTGTAGTGTTTTGTATTCAAATACTGTTCTTCCCCTTTATTTTTGACCTTGCTTTTGTCTACACTCATTTTTGTCTTCACTTTCTTGGGAAAGTTTCACTTGGATGAATCTACCAGCAATCTGTCCTCAATTTTCTGCATTCCAGGGTTGACCTCTCTTAGGCTTCTCTCCTTGGAGGTATCTCTTACATAGTCCTTAGAGTGCAAAAAAGCAAACAAGTAAACAAAAAGAAAAAACAAAACAAAAAACCTACTCCTCACAGTGATAGGGAATTATTATCATGGTTAAACAAGTCTTTGACTCTCAATAAGAAGTTAAAGAATATACACATTCATCATGAAGCAAACATATAGCAAAAATGGAACAAAAAGCTATTTAGATGATATAGTATATCCTAGAGCAACTCAGACTTGCTACAACCCAAAATTCACATAAAAACTGTTAAGCGACTGTACCCAAGGTAAGCTTAGTGGTAATTTACAAAATCTTTCTTGTGGAATAGCCATTGTACCTTTCTCCTTAAAAGTTCTTTATTCCAGCCAGGCAGTAGTGGCCCGCACTTGTTAATTCTAGCTACTCAGGAAGCTGAGATCAGAGGATCAGGGTTCGATTCCAGCCCAGGCAGGAAAGTCTGTGAGACTCTTATCTCCAATAAACTACTCAAAAAATCCAGAAGCAGTGCTATGGCTCAAGTGGTAGAGTGCTTACCTTGAGCAAAAGAAGCTCAGAGGCACTGCTCAGCTCCAGAGTTCAAGCCCCACAACTGCCAAAAAAAAAAAGAAAAAAAAACAGCAAACAACCCTAAAGTCCAAAACACTTATGCAAAGTTTATTTAATTTGGATGCAAAAACCAGATATGGACCCAGAAATATTTTGTAGGATATGATTGTTGTTTGAGGCCAGAGGAACAGCCCTTTGATGTAGGTAAGAGTTTCTTTGAACTAATCCCTTTGTACAGCAGGCTATTGTCCCAGCTGCTTCACAAAGGTAAATCTGGGAGAAGCCTATCATAATGCATCAGAATCTGGATATTGGGATCAGCTTGGCTGGGTTTGAATTCTGGTTCTGCCACATTCCTGTCCTGTGATGTTTATTATTGACTATGGTAACTCAATCCCCTTCCTTACTATTTCCCAAACAAGGATCACTGTGGGGAATTTTGGAGATAGGTGAAAAACTTAGGTCAAAAGCTTTAGCAGTGCTATAATACAGATGGTGCCTGCTTTTAGTCATTTAAGGTTTTTTTTTTTTTAAATATAGTTTCATTGTTAGTATTAAGGCATGATACAGAGTGGTTATCATTTCACAAGTCAGGTAATGAGTTCATTTCTGTTTTGGACATTGTTACCCTTTCCTTCATTTTCCACTGGTTTCTCCCTCTTGACCCTGCTCACAGTCTGCATGGTTCATTAATCTTTATTTTTGCAGGAGAGCTAACAAGTTCTACAAAGTAAGGTCCCAGAGTCAACATACCTGGGTTCTCTTTCTCTTTTGACATTTTCTGGACAGGTGACTTCCATGAAATTGCTTCCTGGCCTTCAGTTCCTTTTACTCTTCAGTACGAGCCTTTGACAAGCTCTTCTAGGTGATCTTCAGGTAACAATGGATGTTGAGTAAATCTTAATTTATTTGTAAATTCCTATGACTGGGAACCAAAAAAAATAAGACCATTAATAAATAAATGGATATACAGGAATCAGTGCAAATTGTGTTAGTCAAAGAGCACAAAGGAACTATCATGATTTGTGTCCTGCAATGCTCTTTCTTCCCTGACATAGCTCTGTTAGTGGTTTTCTAGGCATTCTTTTGAGAGTGAGATGGGGAATTGGAACCAGTGAAATTTCATCCTGAAATCTGCTGAGTAACTCCAAAGATTCATTGCTAGGTGTAAGTTATCTGTCTCTTTGCTTACATTTCTGTCTCTCTGTCATGGTTTCCAAACTTAACAGTGGACAGTTTTATCAGACTTTATGCTCCTGCTTGAATGTCTTGGTAAGTATGACCATCAGCAAGTAATTTAATGGCCACTCAAAAGTGGAGATGATAGAATTTGACAAAAGATTGACATAAGCATGCACGAAGGGATAGGTTAAAATTGGGGGATTATTAATCTCTCCAAAGATAAGCAGATATAAATCTATGGCAGTAATGGTCAGATGGCTATAAGGAATAAAAGGAAGGATTATAGGTCTTTCTTCCCATATTCAGTGTGAAGGTATGGGGGCGGGCATTCTAACTCTGAACAACTGTATTAGTCTAGAACAATTCATGGTATCTGTGACTGATCTATCTCTTTGCTGGCTGCCTCTATGAAAACTCTCTCATGAGTCTCAGCCAGCAGTACACTCTAACTGAACAGTGGAATGTCATGGAAAGAATAAGAATGTTGGCTTCCATTCCTGTTCCCTCTGTAATATTGAGCCAGTGACTCTACCTCTGGGAATCCCTGTTTTCTTATCTGTGAAATGTAAAATAAGACCCCTAATTGGTAAGGTTGATTCACAGAGAATCTGAGTATGCATTTATAGAATCACCCTCGGAGATCAGTGTTCAGTTCAGTCATTGAACAAGAATGCATTAAGTCCCAGGTACCACACTCTTTCTTCCTTTTATCATAGTCAGGGCGTGATCATTGCCTCCTGTGACTTGGAATCATGGGAATGTAATGAGTATGGGCAGGGAATTATGAATTTTTCCTTCTTCCACTTCTTTTTATATGAGCGCTCTGTCAATTTTGAAGTCTTTTGTTTCTTAATGTCTGTACAATGCTCTACAGGTGAATTTCAAGTTCGGTGTGCTTCAGGCAAGTCTATTATGTTTAAACCAGGAAGTAGATTCAGGTAGCTTTAGACTTTAAGAAGTTCCAGGTGGGAGGGGCATACAGAGCACTGCAAAGCATTTCATTTGTGGGAACCCTTGGGAAGCTGCCAAATTTCTACTAAGAAATAAACCTGCTTTTATTTAAAGAGGGAAACAGCACCTTCTCACACAATAGAAGGAGAGCTAGCTCTTTGGGCTTGGATTACCAGCACCACTCCTCTGTCGGGAAGTAGCTAGGGTGAAGAACACAAAATGACAAACACAAGTCTAGCCTTGAGTTTCTCCCACATCAGTAAAAAGACAGCATAGAAAATTATGGAAGGGATGACATTGAGCAAGATGTACTGCACTCATAATTATGGAACTGAAGTAGCTTTGTACAACTACTTTATCTATCTATCTATCTATCTATCTATCTATCTATCTATCTATCTATCTATCTATCTATCTATCTATCTATCTATCGCCAGTCTTGGGGCTTGAACTCAGGGTCTAAGCACTGTCCCTAAGTTTCTTTTGCTCAAGTCTAGTGGACTACCACTTGTGTCACAGCTGCATTTCTGGTTTTTTTTGGTAATCTATTGGAGATAAGAATCTCACAGACTTTCCTGTACCAGCTAGATTGGAATCACTATCCTCGGATGTTTAACTTCCTGTGTAGCTAGGATTATAGACATGAGCCATTGGTGCCTGGCTAATAATTTTGTTTTTAAAGAAAGTTGTGTGTATCTAGAAAGAATGAGGTACAACACAAACAGGATATTGCAGATGAGCTTTGGGCATGCAGCATAGATTGCACAAAAGGGTCTCCACCAGTGCTGTTTATTGAAATACACTGGATGAGTAGATGGCTGGGGTTCTCACTTAACCCTTGGTTCCTCTGATGTTTCCCAGAGTCTCTTGCAGCTACATTGGAACCCACGTGACTGGGTTCTGACCAATGAAGTGTGGAGGTAGTGAGTAATTTGATCTTCCAGAGCCTCTATAGTGCTAGGAACCATCCTTAACCATGAGGATTTAGGAGGAGGCACAATTGACACAGATTTCTGCCCTTGTCAATTTTGTTTATTCTGGAACATGAGGCAGAAAAAAAGCATATTTAATATGTAAGTAAATACATATAGCAAAATATATGAATAAGTAAAATGTATAGCAAGTAGTTAAGCCTGAATCATTAAATCAGAGTATTAAGAATGTGATTTGAGTATCCCTAATCTAACAATCTGAGGTACAAAATCCAAAACCTGAAACTATTTTGTCATCCATGTGGTATACTATTAGGTGGGTCTAAAATGCTCCCTACTGGTCCATGTTTTGGTCTCCAGCTTGGGCCTCTCGTGAGCTAAGGGAGCGTCTGAGAGGAGAACCTGATGGGAGGTCTTTTGGTCATTGGTAATGTAGTTCTGAAGGGGACTGTGTGACATAACCCTTTATTCTCAATTCCTTTTCTTCCCATCTAAGAGATGAAAAGCTTTGCTCTATCAAACATGGGATTCTCGCCATGATTATGCTGCCTCACTCTAGGTCCAAAATCAATGGGAAAAGATAATTATGGATCAGAGTCTCCAGAACTAAAAACCCAAATAAACCTTTTCTCTCAATAAACTGATCATCTCAGCTGTTGTTACAGCGACAGAAAGCTTACCAAATAGAAAAGTGTTGCCAAGAACGAGGCCTCGTAAGCTGCGGCTGAGAAAGCTGTAGGGAGGGCTGCATAAAAGTTGTGAGAAGTTTTGAGACGAGGACTCCCTCTCTGTCAGGGATTTCTATTTGTCCCTGTTGGACTAGCCATGCTTCTCCTGCACCTGTCCCACCATTTTATATGTCAAAAGAACCACTTTGGTTACTGTAGCGCAAATGCATTGTGATGGAGTTGGGCGGGAAAAGTTAGAAGTAAGAGATTAGTATGGAGGATCTTCCATGCTTCAAGAGACAGGACTGGCTTGGACCAGGTATAGGAATGGAGATGGGAGATGTGTGGTAAAATTCTGCATACATTGAGAAAATATAGCCAGAGAATTTTCTAATGCTAGATATGGGGAATGACTTAGCTTGGAGAATAAAGTTACCACCTAAATGAGGAGAGATCATAGGAGGGACCATTTTGAGAGGTTGTCAGCTGTCATTTGGTTCTTCCAATAGAAATTAGAAGTAATGCCTTGGACATGTATGTGTTGGTGTATTGGTGGTCCTGATGAAAAGCACACACCTGAGAGCCATTAGTGCCTAGTCATCAATGGAAGCAATATGTTCAGCCAAGATCCCCTTTATCTTTTGTGTTCATACAAGATGGTTGCGTGATAGTTTGAAGATCGAAGATTTGAAAAAATTAAAAATGGATTGAAGTGTAGTTTTGATCCTGGGAATGGCTTAAAGATTTCCAAGTAGAACTCAAGAGACATTAAAAGGAAAATGTTAAGTAGGGGAATTTTACAGAGTGAAAGTAATAAATTATTTACTAGATGATGTGGTAACCACATACAAGGAAGTGACTCAAATTGTTGGTAGAAGGCACACCTTGAAGCCTTGACCCTTGGGTGACTAAGGGAAGGCAGAAAGCATTTGATGAGTCACTCACCTGTGGCACTCAGGTTATCTGGGAGCTGTGGGGCCATTCTAGTGCCAGTGGGGTTTTTTTTTGTCAGTCATGGGGCTTGAACTCTGGGCCTGGACACTGTCCTTCAGCAATTCAGCTCAAGACTAGTGCTCTACCACTTGAGCCACAGTGTCACTTCCAGTTTTCTGGTTGTTTATTGGAGATAAGAGTCTCACTGACTTTCCTGCCCTGGCTTTGAACTGTGCTCATCAGATCTCAGCCTCCTGAGTTAGGATTATAGGCCTGAGCCACTGGTTTCAACTTCAAGAGAGCAAAACTAGATTTCTTCCTTGTCAAAAGCTCGAAAATACCAGAAAGGTTCACACAAACATTGCACCAACATGTTCATACACTAGGCAAAAAATATAAATTAATAAAAGTGCCTGAGTTCTGGGTGTGACGGCTCACATCTGTAATTTTAGCTACTCAGGAGGCTGACAGCTAAAGATTGAACTTAGCCTGGGCAGGAAAGTTTGTGAGACTCTAGCTTCAATTAACCACCAAAACGTTGTAAGTGGTGACTCAAGTGGTTGAACAACAATGCCAAAATCTGAGATCAAGCCCCAGTATTACAAAATAAATACATGAATAAATTATTTAACTAAAAGTATCTGAATGTGTAGAGGGAAATGGTGAAGGCTGCGGCAAAGGAGGACTCAGTACCTTTAACGTTGATCTTCCTGTGTCTGATTTTCTTCATTGGTTTAAGAGTCTGGAAGTCTGCATTTTCATGTGGTCATTCCTAATAATAAAATTAGCAACGGATATGTTAGGATGCATTCATGTATATGAAGCAAAGCATATCTTTTGTCTCATTGTAGCTGATTTGAAAGAAAATTTCAACCTTTGATTGAAGATCTTAACTTCATGGTTTTGAACAAGATTTACTAAGAATCTGTTAAGTTTGGATGAATTCCAGGGAAATAGAACAACATATTCACTTGAGAGGAAGCAAGAATCTGCCTTGTGCTTCTGAAAGAAAGAACAAAACCTGTCTCCTCAATAATTTACATGCTGTATTGACTTAAGATCACAGCAGGTGGTTTCGAATAATCAATCCAGAACATATCCTAATAGAGCCTTGCTGAAGGAGTACATGGAGTCAGGAGGTTTCAGCTTCTTTGTCTTTTGCATCATGCTCCACCTGCAAATATTGCTATTCAGATGAGAACTATGCTTAGCCCTTCTCAGCACCAAAAATATCACCTGTTACTATGGCTAAGCCTCATTAGTAACTGTGGATTAAATTATTTGTGGTTGCAAATTCACAATAGTTACTAGTCAACCTTTATAAAAGAAGAAAACTATGTGGAGAATTGAACTTAGAAGACAATAAGAAGAAAATATTTTTGTTGTTGTTGTTGTTGATCTTGGGGCTTGAACTCTGAACCTGGGCTCTGTCCCACAGCTCTTCGGTTCAAGGGTAGGGCTCTACCACTTGAGCCACAGCACCACTTCTGGTTTTCTGGGTTTATTGGAGAAAAGAGTCTCATGGACTTTCCTGCCTGGGCTGGCTTTGAACTGTGATCCTCAGATCTCAGCCTCCTACATAGCTAGAATTACAGATGTGCTCCACTGGCACCCAACAAGAATAATTTTTAAATCTCCATTTAACTCACCCATTTTTATATCTTTTTCCTCGGTTCTTGTGTATATCAAACATACTCTTAGAAGTTGTTCAGTATCCTCGCCGGTTTTTTTTTTTTTCACTTGCTATGGTATTACAAACAGTTATGCATATTTATATGTTTCACAGAGTCACTGTTAATACCCATGACGGTTAGTCAATATTCAAAACCATCACTTATAAATAATGGGTGACTTATGAACCATCACTTTGTAAGTCCAGAAATGTATTAGGTTCTATTTTGCAAAGTAATAGGTAAGTGTTTACTTAAATGTTTTCTAAAAATCCCAATTATATCCTTCACAGTGAAAAGCAGCCAATTCAGAATCACATCTTGCTATTTGTAGTTGTATGACCTTAACCTGCTTCCTCTTGGAACCAGTCATCATTCTTTCTGAAAGTACCTGTTCTCTCGCCAGGTTTTTTGTATCTGCTGCTGAGCAGTGTCAAATGTGCTTCTCAGATGCCTTCTCAGAAGAAGATCTCAAACGTGACTCTGTGTTCTCATCGCAACTAAGGCAGCATGCATTCTCTGACTTGGTAAGGGTCTTCCATGAAGTGTGATTTTCTGACAAGTCCTTGATCCTCTCCTTATTGAGGGGTAGGATTTGAGTTATTTTCCTGTGACATGGTAAGTCTCTGACGAAGGCAGGACTAAGCTTACGGATTTTCCAATGTTAGGCCATAAAAGATCTCAGACGACTCCTGCTGTGCTTGAAACTTTATCCATGGAATCCAGCTAGCCCAGGCTCCCCTTTTATTTACTTTTTTAGAATTATTTTTCAACAAGGGTCTTAAGTTTTGCCTATGACATGCCTCAAACGAGGATCTGCCTACCTCAGCCTCTACTGTAGCTGGGACCACAAGCCTGGATGCTGGGCAGCTTATTGGTTGAAATGGGGACTCACTGACATTCTGATCAAGTTTCTCTCAAAACACTAACCTTCCCATCTCTACACCTCAAGTATCTAGGATTACAAGAATGAGCTATCATGCTTGACTGCATTTGCAGCCTATTTTGTTGTTGTTGTTTCTTGCTCAAATACCAAAGAGCAGAGCAAAGTCTTGCTACAGCACATTTTGCATCACTGTTTTGGGTCATTCTGGCTCTACCCAACCAAATACACATGACTGTCTTCCTCTATGACACTCAATTAGCTTCATAATTGAATTATTCACGAAGGGAAAGAAAAAAGAAAAAAAACTGAATAGGTTTTAGAATCAGTAAATCATATTCTGGTGTTGCCACTTATGAATTGTGTGGCCTTCAGCCTCCTGCTGAGCCTGAGACATTCAAGGTCTTCATCATTACAGTGGGGGAGGACAGAGAACTGTCTGTACAGAGGATGCTATGCAGGCTGCTTGTTCTAAAACCTATGCTTTGCACATCTTCCGTTCCTATTCCACCATCACAGATCCACTGCTCCTGTAAGTCAGGGCTTCTCTGCTTACCTTTCACATCTAGTTCTTTCTCATATCAGGCATCTTATGGGAATTTATGTAAACAAAAAGTTACTACTTTACAAAAAATATTCAGAAAAGGTTGGGACTTATGAAACAATGGGTCATAACTAACCCATCAAGAGTGATGGTTGTATTGAATAAACATTTCCACCTCCCTGAAATAGTCAACACACACATATACAAACATTCGCACACCTACACATATTTATAAAAAGCAATTTTTAAGCTAAATATTTGACTTCTAGCCCACTTTCTGGCATCTAATAGTGCTCAATAGTTATGAATATCAATAAAATAGATCTATGTATATAAGAATATATGAATAGGCAAATGATCAGTAGGTGTTAATCAAAGAGGGTATATTTGACTGAGTTCATCTTTTAGGCCTTGCCCACTGAGCATTTCATGTAAATTAAATGGAGGGAATATTTGGCTGGCCACACGCTGCAGAGGAGAGATTTGCTAATTCTTCAGTTGAATAGATTATTTGCATGTCATAAATGATAAAGCTCAGAAATGTTGTACTATGTAAGAAACCAATGTGATTATTATGTTGGTAATTTGTACTACTGTTTGGCAATATAATATAGGACCAGGTCCAAATTCCCAGGCATGTTTATTCAAAACACTTTTCCATCTGGCTACAGCTTATATCTCTTTCTGCCTTTTATTTTATATATGGTTATATGTTAAATAGTTCTTTTTTCTTAATATTTTTCTTCTGTAGCAGAAGAGAAATGATAGCAACTTCCCTGACTCTTGCTGAGACTGGAATGACACACGTATGACAATCAGTAAATTTCATTAAACATTACCTATTAAATATTTCCTGATGATCTACTGTATGCCACAAACTACATAAGGCACTGGAGATGAATAAGCCACAGACCCTTCTCGACAAGGAGGAATACAGACCTTAAAATAGATAACTCTCATAAATTTGGATCCATTCTATCAATGTGTATTGTGGATATTGTGTATTGTGGATATTGTTGGCTTACATTTGTTTATAACATTTTTACTTAAGAAATATTTATGGAGCTCCTATGATGAGCCCATGTTAACAGCATTCAGATGATACAATGATTATGCTCATAGAGCTTATTTATGTTAGCATGGCAAACAAGCAGTAAACAAGCCAATAGATAACGAATGTAATTGTATTTGGAGGTAGGCACTGGGAAGAGAAATGAAGGGAAGTACAGGCTGGAAAGATGATGGAAGATGCTGCCCCCCTTTACTTGTCACAGGGAACAGAGCCTCTCACAGACAGAAATCATTGAGCCCATCTCTCAGAAGTAAGAGTGGAAACCTAGAAAATGAAGCAGAGGAGACTGGCAGAGGAAGGAGTGAAGTGACCTCCCCAGTAAGGAAGCACTAGCCAGTTACAGGGAGAACAGTGAGGCCAGGCATCAGAGAGCGCTGAGCAGGTGATGTGGTATGAAATGACATTGGAAGTACAGGCTGCATCCATAGCAATGGAGTTTAAATTTTGCTTACAATGTGACTGAAGATTGTCTCTGTGTTTTGAGCAGGGGAGTGGCATGATCTGATTTAAATACTAAAAATGAAAGCAAATATGCAGAATACTGCAGGAGCCAATGTGAGTTGATAGTAGCTACAGCTGAAGGCCCAGTAAGGGAGGGACTGAGAATTGGTTACACTAACTGTCCTGATGGGAGGAAACAGAGGAGACGGGCTGATCTATTAGGTGTGGGAAGTGGGAAAACCAATGAGGACAATGAATGGCTGAGAGTAGGGAACTCAGGGAGATGACGGCATGCTCTTCATTTTAGTCTTCTTTTCATTGTTTCTACATTTTTATGGTTGGCCGTTTGACCTCATTATCAAGGTGCTATCTGTAGTGCATCTAAATACAGTGTTTCATGTATCTGGCAGATGGGGGCCCCAACAACTAAAGTATCTGCTCAACAGTTCATGACACATTAGCAATGGCTCCCTATGTCAGTGGGAGTCTGGCCCGTGTGGAAGCCAGTGCCTCTGAACCGGCCCCCCACTCAGGAGTACTGGGCTCCTGCTGATCAGTGGATGACAGGTGTCGATTATGCCTGTGATGGATGATTGTAGCTTTGAATGGGGAAAATCAACTCGATTATACCAGTCTTGAAGGACTGATGAATTTTGATTGTTGAATAAAGATGAAGGAATTTAGTCACAGTTAAGACACTGAATGATATAGAAACATGACAGTCATGAACTTGAAAGTGCTGTAGAGTTTGCAAAGTGAATAAATAAGAAAAAACTTCATTAATTCCTTTGTGTAACAAAGCCAGTCTTTGTAAGCACTGTTTTCTCCGTACACTGGTGAAGAGACATTCTCAGTTACCTGCTACCCTCAAGTGCAGACTGAAGTGTCAGAGATAGACTTAAGCCAGATGCTGGTGGCTCATACCTGTAATACTGGCTACTCAGGAGGCTGAGATCTGAGGATCATGGTTCAAAGCCAGTCCAGGCAGGAAAGTCTGTGAGACTCTTATTTCTAATTAATAACAGAAAATGCTGTAAGTGTTGCTGTAGAGTGCTCTCCTTGAGCAAAAAGAGCCAGGGACAGTGCCCAGAGCCAGAGTTCATGCCCTAAGACTGGTTAAAAAAAAGAAATGGATTTGAAGACCATCTTTCTGAATATCTATTGAGAGAATATAGAAGGCAACTGGGCCAATGCATTCCTAGGACAGTATAATCAAAGAATAGGCCAGGGAATTTACAAATCGAGGCAAATAAATATAGCATTTTCAGAATATGAGGAGAAACAGATGGTCCACAGAATGGGGCTGGGAAAATAGCCAGGGTGATGGTTTCTAAGCATCCTTTGGGATCCTTATTCTTAGAGTTCATAGACTCTGCACAGACACCTGGATGGAAAAGAGTTACATTAATGATGAATATAAAAATCATTCCTCCCCCCCCCCACCCTGTGGCATTGAGATTTAACTGATAGGCAAGGATTGTATACATCTAAGATTTGTCATGGAATGTTTTGATTGCAGATATATATTATGAACTGATTGCTAATATTAAACTGAAGCATCCCTAACCTGGATGGATGCCAGCCTTGCAGGAAAGTCCTTGAGATTCACACCTCCAATTAACCACCATGGATCCAGAAATGGAGCAGTGGCTCAAGTGGTAGAGTGCCAACCTTAAGTGAAAATGCTAAGGATCCGTCAATATGAGAACTAGATAACTTAATGGCTGTAACCTATGCACCTGTAACCTATGTACCTGGACTACACAGAGTGATTCACATATTCTAGTTAAGTTAGTGTTCTGTAACATATTACTATATGCATTAGAAATAGAACAAATACATGTTATGTCATGGTATTCTGTTACCCTGTTATGTTTATTAGCGCAGGTACAATCCCATTACTAATGCTGTATGGCTTTTATTCACTTACATGCTGAGAGGTATACAAAAGACAGCTACTTTGATTCTTGGAAGTTTTCTTTTTCTTTCTTTCTTTTTTCATCAGTTGTGGGGCTTGAACTCTGAGGCTGGGTGCTCTCCCTGAGCTCTTCAGCTCAAGGCTAGCGTTCTACCACTTGAGTCACAGTGCCACTTCTGGCTTTTTCTGTTTATGTGATGCTGAGAAATTGAACCCAGGGCCTCATGCATGCAAGACAAACACTCTACCTCCCATCCCCTATTGGCAATTTTCTTTACAGTTAGTTACATTGTTAGTGATATGTTGTGAGAAAATTCTCAGAAAAGGACCAAATACCTTTGTGTGTATTTTATTTCTGAAAAAAATCCAACTGTAGATGGATCCCCAGGCCCATTCTGTATCGAAAGTGTAATTAATATATGAGAAATAATTAAATACACTTATGAGTCAAATGGCTTATAAACATGGACAGTTTTTGTGAGATTTTAAACAGCCCTATTTTAAAGCTATGATGCACCAAAATAAGTAGACAATTGAGTAAAGTAATTCAATAATTTTTCACCTGAGACAATTTCACATGACTTCTGCTTCTATCCTAAGGTGAGCTGAAGGAACAAGAAATTCCTAAACGCACTTTTATTCCTGTGAGAATATCTCAGTCCCTTACTCCAAGAGGGCGTTATATCTATGTTTACTTGTAGCCACATTTTAACATTTTCTACATGAGTTAAAGTATGTGTGTGCATGTATGTGTGTGTTAAATGCAGTAAGTTAAAATTGTACTGTACTGATAATGATAGAGACAGAAAATCAACCTTGGCCATCAAGTGCCAGAATAAGAAGAAAGTAATCCTAATAATACACCAGGATAAGGACAAAGATCTACCTACCACAGACCTTTCCTTTTTAATGTTTTCAACTAGTGCTCTGTCATCCAAAATGTAAACAGTAAAATTTAACCTGTTTAAGAAACACATGACATATACTATTTGGAAAAAAATCTATATCTTCTGCTCATTTTTAGCAGTACACACAATTAATGCACCAATTCAAGAAGCCCATGCTGATGACTTCTTTAAAGGTGTTCTTGGACTTTAAGCAGAGTTCATGGTAGCCACAAACCACATGAGAGTGGAGTGTAATTGGATCAGTGTTGGTTTGGGCTGAGAATACACAATATATATTGGATTTTGATGAACTATTAGAATGAATGTAAACTACCTCATTCACAATTTTACATTGGCTTCACACTGAAATGGCAATATTTTGGAAATATTGTATTTTCAAATCCTATTTCTTGTCACTAGTTTTAGATATGACTATCAGAAATCTTAAAACTACACCTGACTCATGTTGCATTTATATTAAGAAGAACTTGTAGAGAACAATTGCTGATTTAAGTTACTTATAATAGTCTTCTTTAGGTAACATCAGTAAATAAATACAGTCATTCATAACCACATGCCAAGCATGATATATTATTCATGCAAGCAGTATTTGATGTGAAACTGGAAGTTTTTAAACTAAAGGGTCTTAAACAGAATGAAGGTCAGTGTAGCAAAGCACCAGAGAGTTTCTTCTGATATTATTATTTTGTTTCATTTGATGACTAAGCCTTTGAAGAGTCTCCTTTCTTTTCAAGCAGAAAGTCAATATAATTTGCTTTAGTTCTCCATGCATTTTCAGGATTATCATAAAAACAATTGTAATGATGTAAAATACCTTTTAACCAGGCCCAGTAGGTACCAATCATTGGAATAGGCACTTGACATTCAGATTCTCATTAGAAATGAAAATGGTAAACCCCTCCATTCAAATGTTTAACCCCTTGAGACCTTCACTCTGTCATATATATAGAAGGTCTTACAAACCATTCTTGCTCAGTAAATATTTGTTGGGTGGATGGGCGAAGAAATATTGCATATTAGCAATGATTCTCAAACCTGGGTATGCATACAAGGGAATAAGGCCTCCGGTTACTGAACAACCTACCAGGAATACATATGACCAAGGGCAAAGCAAGCCATCTCTCCCCACAGAGCACGCATTTTTCTTAATGGTAGGTAATTTAAGTCCCATTTCTATATCAAAGCAAAAATGGAAGTATTGTGTAAGAGTGTTAAAATTTCATGAATTTTTAAAATAGAAAACATGAGAGACTTCAAAGGAATGACATCCTATGGCAAGCTTTGTAAGGCTAAATCCATGGCTGCTACCCTTCAGCCTCCAGTTGGTCTGATCTGAGTTTTGGTGGAAAAGTTTACATGGACCTGCTCAAAGGGGCTACCAAAATCTTTCATAGGGCAGACTGGTGGACGGATGATGGACATCTAGTGTAGGTCCTGGGCTACTTTTCATATTACCCCTACACCAAACAGCTTACCCAAACAGCAATGACCTTCATCCTTCAGCATGTGGTAGTGTAGACAGATGATTTCTACTTGCTTGCTGCTAAGATCATGACAGTCCCATCATGATATCATGGAATAAATCATGGACTCTCCAGAATTAATTATCAAATTCTCAATAGTCATATCTATCTATCTATCTATCTATCTATCTATCTATCTATCTATCTATCTATCTATCTATCTGTCTGTCTGTCTGTCTGTCTGTCTGTCTGTCTGTCTGTCTGTCTGTCTGTCTGTCTGTCTGTCTGTCTATTCCTTCCCATCCCTGCCATTCCCCAGCATAGCAAGGCTATCCTTCAAAGCTAATGTTCTTCGTTAACCTAAATGACATTTGCTTTGTGTCACTTTCCTGAAAAATATTTGGCTTAGCTTATTGGCTTAGTTGGTTAGTAAAAATCAGTCTTTTTTTGCATTCCCTGTCCTGCTTTAGCCATAGTGGGCTTTCAGCTCATGTAATTCCTGACTTCTCTTCCTTCCTTCACTCATAACTCCCCCATGAGAGAAGGGGCCCTCTTCCAATGGTGCATTTGTTAGATGGAGCTGAGCATCCTCAGGGCATTGTGAACTTGTGCATTCTGTTCTGCATTATACCATATCCCTTTGGGTGAGACCTGGAGTGATCCATCTGTGTCCGTGGCTGTATTGCCGAGTCTGCCTAATTCAGAGGGAAGATGTTTGCAACCTCACATGACTATAGATTTGCTCCAAAGTTGGTTAGGTAGCTACAAAGCTGATTACTTGAATTTTTACTTTTCTTCCTGTGTTTTTTGAATGCTTGTTTCTTAACTCAGGAGGACAGAAGTAATGATCTCCTGAATCTGCACAGAGCCTTGATATAGCCCTAGTGATACACAGTGCATCATTAATTCATATCAGGGAATATAAAACAAATTCCTAACTTCTACTTGGAGGCTTAAGCTGATGTCTGGTTGTCCTCATTTGCAGAAGGAATGCCTTCACTTCCTCCAGCTAGACCTCAGACACCACTGAAGATTCCATAGGTTCTCACCTGTAGCCAGACCTTCTAAATACTGCCCTTGGAAAGCTAGTTTTCTGTCTTTACATTATTGACATTAAGTGTGAAGATTTCTGGGAAAAAATCATAGTCTTGTGGTAGGAGAAGGTATAAAAAAGACTCTCGGGGAAATTGTTAAAGACGGTAGAATCTTAAGCCAAGGTGCTGACGGAAACCGAGTGGCATGTAAGTATCTCTGTAGCTCTTAAGGATCACCTCCATCAAGAGAAATCTTAAGGATCACCTCCATCAACAGCTCTTCTGCTCATGTGTTTTTCCCTTCCAATCAAACAAATCTGCAAAGAGACACTGTCTGTAAAGGATTTGAAGGGAAATTTCCTGGAGTGAGTGCCAGGTGGCAAAGTGAAGCAGATGGTTAGAGAACTAGTGAACCTTGGAAGGGACCCTTCCTTTCAATTTAGTATAAAACCTTCAGATTCCCAAGAACTAGGTTATTTCTGTTGGTGGTGGTAAAACTGGAATTTGAATTCAGGGCTTTGCGCTTTCCCGAAAAGCACTTTCCCACTTGACCTGTGCCTCAGCCTTCTTCTGCTTAAGTTTCTTTTCAAATAATGTCTCACTTTTTGTCCAGACTGGCCTGGAACATGAACATCCTATTTGCCCTTACAGGATAGGTGCAGGGATGAATATATACCACACTCAGCTTTTTATTGGCTGAGATAACTTCTCATTAACTTTTCTCCTCAGTTGGCCTTGAACTGCAAAGCTCTGTTTTAGGCATGTGCCATTTTGCCTGGAAGGACTGAACTTTCTACCACAAGGATTCTAGCATCCTCAGTGGTTGGAAGCAGTTTCCAGCATCATAGATTCATGATGGAGGGAAAGGTGCAATTGAGAAGGAGGCCTCCAGGTTCCAATTACCAACTTGTTTCAGTCCAGTGGACAGGCAGCCCTCCAACAAGTACACATTTCATCACTTACTGTTAGACATAAAGAGATGATGGCAGTGTGGAATGCACTGGGAACTGGTCTCTTAACATGTCCCACTTTCACCATAGCTGCAAGATCCTAGAAATCAGCTCATCCTGAGTGCTACCATGAAGGAACATGGCTTTCTATGAAAAGCATTAGGGGATCTCAAATGGAGATTGGGAAATTTAGGTCCCTTGCTACCTGAATGTGTTACAACTCAGCATGTTCTTCAGTGATTATTGAGAACTACAAATGATAAAAAAAATGGTAAAGTTGGTTTATCCAAGTCTATTTTTTTCTGCAGAAATAAGAGTCAGGAATTAGAACTGTTGGGTAACTTGTGATAACACCTGATTATCATTTTATAAGGAAGATCAATGTTGTTCTTAAGTGATCCACATTGGTTTGTTGGTTTATGACAACTTCATTTCTAGTCTCCATAACAGGATCCCAATGAAAGGATTAAATCTCCTGGGTTCCAAACCAAGTTTCTTTTGACTTTGGTCTTTGCAAAATGAGCAAGTAGCAATCATACTTTGCATTGATGTAACTCCAAAATTGCTATGGAAATTTCATATCTTCTTATCACAATATTTAAATTCCTTCTACACTTCTTGGTGATTATGCATGTGTAAGATTTAATATTTAGCTAACAGATTTAATCGAAGTATGAATATGGGAAATGTTTGCAGTTGAATATGGCAAGTGTAAATACATCCTACTTGAAAGTAATCAAGGTGAAAAGATTGATCTTTTCACTGCTTTTTTTCCTCAGAGAAATACCTGCAAAAGTCAAATCATGACTCCTGTTTGATTGTAACTGATGACACAAACATTGTAGGCCTTCTACCTAGGGAGTCAGAGGAAATACTTGGAATGCTTAATGCTTGAAGTAAACTTTCAGAAGAGCCAGTGCTTTTATTGTTCTACACAAAACTCCTTTATACCTCATTCTTTTAGAGGCATCATTCTTCCTACTATTTCTTCTCTTAAAAATTTCATTTCAGTTATCATATGATGCAATTAATGTCCTTTGATATAATTTTCTATGGAGCCTATTATTTAGCACATAGAGGATGATTTAGCCACCACCAGAATGAGGATCCAGATGCTCTTGATACCCAAAACACTTGTCCCAGTTACTGTGGTTCCCACACTCTAATGATCACTTCTACCACAAGTGACAGAAATCTGGATTTCCCTGTGCTGTCTTTAGGCTGTTACTCTAAGACCAGAAGAGACAGTCTGGGGAAAGGAGAGATGAAGACTTCCATGTTTTTCTCTGCCTAGAGAACAAAGTAATCCAGACCCAAAGAAACACAGGCAGCATGTTTTCCCTCATTTGTAATAATTAAAATGTACCTATAAATCTATAAATAAACCCAATGGATAGTCAAAAGACAAAAAAAATTACACTTGGACATGATAAATTAAACAGGACTCTAAACATTCACACAGAAAGACCACAGGAGGATAATCTTAGGAAAGGATCATAAGGGCTCAATAGCTATGTGCATATGATCATTTAAAATGATGCTGATTGAAATGAACTTCAAGAAATGGGAACAAGAGGTTTCTTATTTTACTTTTTGTGTTTTATGTCTTCTTTTTTCTCCTTTCGTTGTTGTTTTTGATTTCTATGCCATTTGTCTTGTATGTAAATTTACCTGATTTGTGGAGTGGAAGGAGAAGCACGGAAATGGTGGACAAAGGTGAACTCATTCAGCATGATGCTCACAAGTCACAGTGTTCAAAATGAACCATACAATTTGTAGGGTGGGGAGTCTGGGGGGGGCAACCCTGGGAGAAAAAGGAGGGAGGTGGCGACACTCACTGTTCAAAAGGAAACGTACTCAATCCCTGACTTACATAACTGTAATCCCTCTGTACCTCACCGTTACAACAAAAGTTAAAAACATACTTAATGGTGACTCTAGAAAATATACCCAGATTTAAGGATTGTCTTTTCCCTCACTTAACTACCTCCAACTGTCATAGAACGTTCTGGGATTGGACGAAGTAGAATAGTACACAGAGTGAGGCAGCGCGGAGCATGGATGCATGGTTGGTTAGCCAAGGCCAACCCCATCTGCACAGCTGGGTGTCATGGCTTTCCAGTGCTGTTACCACGTGTTCTTTTGCCAGCTAGTCCCTCTCTAAACACATAATATTCCATCTCCCCCATCCTTGTCATTCTCATCAACTTCCAGATATGATGTCATTTATTTTAAACTAAAACCAACCCCCCTCCTCAATTCTGACCTCATTCTCCCTAACAACTACCACTCCTTGTCCTTTTGCAGCAAACTACTGGAAAGCATTGTGTTTGCTTCTTGTATCTGATTCCCCTCATTCCCCATTATGTTCCCTTTGGTTCACCATGCTACTCTTCCTGACAAACACAGTGCTTAATCGGAACCAATAATCATCAGTTCTCAGCATCTTCCTATTTAACCACAAATGCTCCCTCTCCCTGGAGACCCTTCCTTGCTTTCAAGGCTGCCCTCTTCTGTCTTTTTGCTCTGTTTCAGTGGCCTCTCTTTCAGTGACATCTTTCACAGTGCACTTTACTGATAACTTCTCCCTGACACCTTGACCCTCAAGGCTCCAGAGCCCCAGCCGGATATTTTGTTCTTTTTCCACAGTCACTCCAGTGGTGTACTCATTGTTTCTAATGGCATTGGCTTTCTTTTTTTCTTATCTGTATTTTGTTTAGATTTTAAGTAAATGCTGTGATTGAAATCTCATGATATTTTAATATTTATGTATATATATAGAGAGAAGAGAGAAATAATGATTACTACAATTAAGCAAACATCCATAGCTTTACTTAATAACTATGTGTGTGTGTGTGTGTGTGTGTGTGTGAGAGAGAGAGAGAGAGAGAGAGAGAGAGAGAGAGAGAGAGAGAGAGAGAGCGAGAGCGAGAGAGAGAGAGAGAGAGAGAGAGAGAGAGAGAGAGCGAGAGAGAGAGAGAGTACATAGGGTAAGGACACCTACAATCTATCCTAGTGACAAATTTCTTATATCAAACACAAACTATGAAATATATTCCTGTGCTATTAGAGATCTCTAAACCATTTCATTCTATATGACTGCAGCTCTTTGCCTTCTGAGCTGTGTCTTATTCCTTCCATCTGCCCAGGCATTGCTATCACCATCCTATCCTTGCCATCCGTCTCTTCTAACATTTCACTTTGTTTTAGGTTCCTCTACAAGTAAAATTGTGAAATATTTTTCTTTCTATGTCTGACTTATTTCCCTTAGTATACTATCCCCTAGGTTGGTAACCTTTATGTAAATGGCACAGATTCATTTGTTCACACAGAATAATACCCTATTATCTTTATGTGATAAAATGTCCTTTATTTGTCTGTGGATGGACACTTACCTCTAACTTAGCCCAGGTGAATGTGAATATTTCTGTAATGAACATTGGCATATATACATATACACACTATATATATTCATATACATCTGCACATTCACACATGTATTCATACACTTACACTTATGAAGTGCTGGTTTCCTTTTCTTTAGATGTATATCTAGAAAATATGTTACTGAGATAAAGAGTTCTCTTTTATGTCTTTAAATGTCACTTGTATGCTTACAATACATTATTTCAGTGCATACCAGAGCTCTGATCTTTTGCATCTAAAGGTCCACTTGAAATTTATGTGAGCATCACTTGATCCTTGACCTTTTAGTGGGTGGCAATTCTTCTCTTTCTTTCCTCAGTCTAATCATTTTGGAGTCATTTAGATGTTTGTAAACTCAAATTCCACATTCAAACCTATTAGGAAATCTTTCTGGTTTTATCTTCAAAATGTGTTTCCAGAACTGAATTACCCTTTCTGCTTCTTCTCAGTGTATCTGGGCTACTGATTCCCTTTTGCCTGGACTGGTGTCCATCGCTTTTGGCCCTCCCTAACCAATAGTTCTTAACACTGGACTGCAAGAAACAAGCCTTTCTAAGATGACACCACTCATGGCTTAAATGCTCCAGCAGCTCCTCATCTTAGGCCAGCATCCTTGAAGTGCCCAAAGTTCTATGCTGTACAACTTTCCTTTCAACATCTCCCCTTTATTTTTATCCACTACTCTGTTCCACCCTCCTCAGTGCAGGTGTTCTCTCCAGGTTGGTTCTTGTTTGCATTCTGCTTTACATATTCCTACTGCTTAGATTGTGCTTGCCCTAGAAACCTCATGCCAGTCTTCCCTCTATTACACATCTTTGTTCTGAAGTCACTATCTTGATCAACTATCTGATCCTTCTAGGGGCATTTGAATTTCCACCCCAATTTTCTGCTTTTGCTCTCAGGCCTCCTGTGGAAGGAGAAAAAAAGGAAGTCCCTAAGAAGTCTTTCTTCTCATTATTATTATTCAGAGCTAACAAGGACATGATTTTTATACTTATTTTTTAAATTATCTTTAGGTAATTATGCAAATTCAACTCAACCTGTCAGTTTGTGAGCACAATACATCCTGATCAAAGTAACCCCTTGTATCATTGTTCCTCTTACCTCTAAACCCTCCCAGCCCCTCAACTTACCCGGTTTCCATTTTCACATACATTGAGTATAATCTGCATTCTCCAGCCCTTCCTCTCTTCTATCTTTGCTCTCCTCCTTTTGGCCTTACCTCCCACCCCGGCAACATATGTTATAGCTTGCTGGCATTCTTTTTGTTAAGCTTTATGCTTGTTGTTAAAAGAAATGACATTATTGGACTCTTTCCCTGCATATACCATTCTTCAGGAATATGTTTATGTGCATGTGTATGTGTGTGTATGACTCTACATATGTTTGCATACATATTTATAATTTAGATCTAATTTCCATATATAAGAGAAAACATTCTCAGTTTGTTTTTCTGAGCCTGACTAGGTGTTTAATGTAATTTTTTCCAGGTTTATCACTTTCCCTGCTAATGACATAAGACCATTCTTCTTGATGGATGAGTAAATTAGTAAAATTATCCTGTGTGTGTATATGTGTGTGTATCATATTTTCTTGTTCCATTTGCTCATTCAAGTCCATCTGGGCTATTTCTATAACTTGACTAGGGTTGTGATTTCTTATATAATCATCCTCTAGCAAAGTTTCCACTTTAAGCCCACTTTTGGGGGCCTAGGATGACAAATTCCACAGCATTTAGTTCTTATAAAACAACATGATATTTGGTGAGAACTTTGTACCTGTGAAGTGCTATCTAAATGCTTCATAATAAAAATGTATTCAATGCAGAGTACCCTTCAAAGTGCATTTACACATCAGTCTGCATCCCTCCAATAGCTTTTACCTTTGTGAAGCACAAAACACGAACTGCTCACAAAGAGCAGGGTGTGCAGCCTGTTGGGCAACCAGAAAAATGTGTTGTTCCTAGGGGTGAAGAAGCTGTTCACATTATGATGGCAGATCTAGGTGCTCTTCTCCATCAGAATCCATCCAGATAGAAGTTTCTGACAGACCATTAAACTGCTTTGAGGTGATATTTCTATGAAGGGCCATACTCACAGATGTGTGTGGTGCTCGCATGAATATCCACGCTGGGTGACTTTTGTAAGAAACACATACTTCTCTTCGTATATATATTTATATATGTGTGTATGCATATGTGAATATACATGAATATATATGCACACACATATATGTGTGGTATGCATGTATATATAAATATTTGCATATATAAATGTTTGTGTTTATACACACACACACACACACACATATTCTATATCACTTGGAGCAGAGAAGATCTTTTTAAACCACCATGTTCAAGCTCTTCCTTATACAGAGGATAATTCCTAAGCCCAGTGTAGTCAAATGACTTGTGTGCTGTCCCTGAATGAGTTAATGCAATGTTTAGGCTTAATGAAAAAACTGTAGAAAGCCTCCTAGGCTCTTAGATTCGTGAGTTTTTTTAAAATAAAAGACTGGCATCCATCATTATTATAGTCTGTTGGAAATGAGTACAATATTAAAATGAGAAGTGAGTAGCCAAAACTGGGTTGTGTTGGATGTGGCACAGTTGTGGAGGTGTGAGTCCAGCCTTCTGTGTTGGGCAATGGTTAATTACTGGTGATCTTCTCTGTGGGCCCTTTCTGTGGGTGCTCACTACTGCTCTTTCCAGCCCTCTCATTATGAGGAGTGAACTGTTGTTCTGAGATTGCATATTTACATGGCTTGACTTGGTAGGATCTTGTTCCTGATTAAAGGGCCCATCGCTGCCAATTCTCAGGGAAAGGCGGCTGCTGCTGGAGGCTCAATAATCATTTTTCATGCATCAAGGAAGGCACAAGAAACTTCAAACCATAATCATTTCTATAAACATAGACAAGCCGTAAATTGTGACTGATACAAATTAAACTATGTTCCTCAGTAATTATATTTTAGAGATTGTGCACCACATACCCAAACACAATTTTCAACTCAGAAAACTGTAATTGCCTGTTTAGCAGCCTAGTACTCTTTGTATGTTTCTCTTTGCATGAGTTATTCCAAGGAAATTGGTTTCCTGGGTCCATCCTGAGCAGGTTCTTTTGGCCATTGGCATGTGTCATGATTGTTATCCTCATCATGTGCCAATCACATATTCCAGGGGGAGGAAGTAGGGCTTCATGGCCTCATGATAAGAACTAACCCAGTCAACCCTACTGCTTTCCACTCTGTTGCCTTATCTCGTTCCTCATTCACTGCTTTTGTTGTGGCCTTGGTTCTCTCCATTGCAAAAAATTACCATTGTCTCCAACTGGTCCATGGATGTGCCAATCCATGGGATAACCTGAAAGTGATTTTAAACTCTACTGACCTCAACCAAGCATGACAAAAGCACGTGTCCTCAGAGCCTTCAAAGCTGGAAAATATAATAGGAACTGAATTCCCCAGGAACTTGCGAGGCATAGAACAGCTCTTTCACAACTAAATTCCTGGGCAAGGTGGTTTCATGTACCAGCAATTGCTTTGGAAAATAAAAGTAAAGTTCAGAATGAGGATATTTGAGTAGCAGGCAGCTGCTGGGGAAGACGGAAGATTGTCCCTCTGAGAATCTAGACTCGGGACCTGGAGTTGGTGGAGACAGAGGGACTTAACACGGAGTTAGCTTCTGTCTAGGGGTTCCACAGGACCCCCTCCCACCTCACCCCCCAGTTGCTTTTTATATCATATAGGAAAAACATCATCCTGGCTCTAGAACAACTCATCAGACAAAGCGTCATGAGGAAGTAAATCCTTGAGGGAAGAAAGGGTAGGCGAGCCCGGAGATGGAGTCGTTCCGCAGCTGTGGTTCTGTCACTGCAGTCACAGCCACATGCTCCTCTCAGTCCTCGGGGGAACAGCCAAACAAAAGTCTCTTCTCCACAGCTGATTCCATGCTCCCAAATTAGCTCGTGCTTAAGTTAGCTTCTTTTGCTAAAAGCACAGTGAGGTGAGGCGGTGCGGGCCCAGCACACAGGCTCGCGTGGACTGCGCCCCAGCGCCCCAGCATCTTCGTCTGGGAAGCTGCGCGTTGCTCCTCCTGCTCCGCTCTTCCCTTTGCTGTCAGAGCAGCTCTGCGCGTCGCCCTGCGCTTTCCGATTCAGCCCCATTGTGTGTTTTTCCCTCTCCTAGGGTCATCTCCTCCTTCCTCTTCCTCTTCATCCTCTTCTTCCTCTTTTCCCTCCATCTTCACCTCCCCCTGTTCTTCTTCTTCCTCCTCCTGCTCCTTCTTAGCTGACTTCTCTTCTTTATTGTCCTCTCTCCTTTTCTTCTTTCAGTCCTGTGGTTTGAACTCAAGGCCTTATACTTGCTAAGAGGTGAAATACCACCTGAGCCATGCCCCTAGCCCTTTTTGCTTTGCTTTCCATCTTTTTGAGATAAGGACTCACTTTTGTGCCAGGGCCAGCCTAACCTAAAATTCTCATATTTCCCCTTTCTGTGTAGCTGGGTATGACATGATACCCAGCTTATTATTGGTTGAGCTGCCAAGGTATGACATGACACCCAGCTTATTATTGGTTGAGATGCCAAGGTTGGTCTGGAACTGTGATTCTGCCTTTCTCCACTCCTATGTAGCTGCTACTACAGGTATGAACCACTGTATCTGGCTTCCCCTTGTTTTCATTTGTTTATATATTAGGAAGTAACATTTGCTTTCAAAAACTTTTTGCTCAGAGCCAGCCTGGATCACAACCTCCCCTTACCAATAGCATCCTATATAGTTGGGATTACAGGTTTGCACCACCACTCTTGGCTTATTGATTGTGATGAGGTCTCCTAAATCCCCCTCCTCCAAGCCTCAAATCACAATCCTTCAAATCTTTGCTTTCCAAGTAGTAAAGATTCATAGAAGCTGAATATCCAGATAACATGATCGCTTATTTCCAGGATCTGGTGGCCTAATCCATTAACCAGCTGAGCCAGGTTCTTGACAGACTAGGTATTGCTTGCCTTTCTGGCTTTACTCCCATCCTTGCTTCCTGTGGGGCTTCATTAGATCATTTTCCTACTTGTGAACACCTAGACGAACACAATGCACCCCCACATTTGTATGAAGTGCGCATGCCAGCTGCTTTTGCTCTATTTCTTTCATGGCTTTGCATAGTCTGTTCCTTTCACTGGGACAACCATGCCAGCCCGTTTTCCTCCCCAGTCCAGTCTCTCCATGAACAAACCCACTCCTCCCAGGTGGATGTTTTGGACATTCTTCATTGTTTTCCCTACACATTTGACTCAAAGTCTCCATCAAGGGAGAGAATCTTCCAGTGGATAAAGTCACAGTGGACTTTCACAAGCCAAGGCAGCTCCTTCTTCCTGCCTTTACTCAAAGATGCCCATCTCCAAAAGCATCCAAGACAGCGTGAGGCAGAGGAGCAGCTCCAGAGAGGCTCATGAATGAATGAACGAGGGAGGACATAAATAAGTAACAGCGCTTGGAGCAGAGCAGGATCTGGGAAACAGATCTGATGAGAACATGCATGATCCGCTGCAGATAGAAGAGAGCCTGGTCAGAAGCTCTTATGCACAAAGCCAGGCAGGTCTACGTGACACTGGCTTCAGTAGATAACATGATAAGGACATTTGAGACAAATTTAGGCAACACCAAAAAGGGTGACAAAACAAAAAGACTCTCTGTTTTGCCTTTGGGATGTCTCTGTCCTTGCAGTATGGGTGGTATACTCTCTTATTCTACCTAAGCTTCGGCTTTACAGAAAACCCCACTGTGGTAAGGAGAAGAGGGACCCCATGACCCCAGGCTCAACCCTCAGAGGACAGCTCTGCAGTTGTGAGCAAGAGCTGACAAGCTCTGCAGAACAGATGAGCTTTTAAAAGATTCAAGTTTGGTTCAAAATTCACAACTCGTGAGTTCCAAATGGTTCTAAATTTGGCTGAATGCAGTTTTCCCCCCCTAGCTATGTGCCACTGAGCAAGACATAGTGACTTCATCGAGCTAGAAAAACAAAGGGCTATAATTGCTTCTGTGCAGAAATAAACTTGATGAGGACAAAAGGGATGCATTGCAAATACTACCACAGCAGACCCTTCATTTTGTATATTTTTCCACTCAAACAGCTTTCTCTGGCAATCAACAACAGAACCATTCACTGGAAGAACACCACCACCAGTTACGGGCTCACGTAGAAGCAAAGTGGCACTAAGTGAGTTATCTTTCAGCTTTGTTGAACAAGCAAATTATATAGTAAATTAAATCACATTTTACTGTTCAATTGGTGTGGTGCAAATTAAGGAGTGTACTTTGATTCAACCTTGGGTCTCTTGCATATTTCATAGTCGGAATAACTCTGAGTCGATATGGTATACTTAGGCAGAGGTTTGTGTCCACTCTGAATTCTCTCAGGTCTACATGTTCATTGCAGCCATCCACTAGGGATGGAATTTGGCCTGATACCAAAATACTGTGCTTAGTTCAGGCAGAGATTTCAGCTTCTGGTTAATTATTTAAGTGAATAATGCTTCTCCCAGTTTTTTTTTTCTCTCGAAAAATCCTAAATAAAGTATCTACAAGTATAGATGTGTTGCTGCTCAGTGGGGAGGAAGATAAAGAGAGTGAATTCCTGGAGAGAACTTACAAATCTCCAGGGAAGGATGCTAGCTAGATTTCTCCCAGATACATGGGAGAATGGCCCAGAGGGTAACAAGCCTGGCTTTGGGATTCTGGGTTGTAACATGTTAGCTAAGCAAGTTAATTGCTTCAAAGTTCTCTTGCTTAAAGGAGGTTATGAATGTTGTACAAAATGATTTATACATGAAGTTTAGTAGAAAATAGGTACTCTATAAATTCCACTTCTACTCTTTTACCATGATCTCAGCTGAGTCTAGACATCAATTCTCTTCCCTTCAAAGAAGTTCCATGTGTCAGAATGATGGCTGCGGTTCAGTACCGGTTATGATGAAGAACAGAGAATTTAAAAGGAAGTGATAAGCATTACTCCAAACTTGTCAGAGGGAGTCCGGGTGACACTCTTTATATAGATTTCCAGGGAAAGGGTCACACAGGTCAAGCCACATTGTGGCATTTCTGACAAATGGGTCAACGGAGAGTAGAGTGCTAATTTATCTGAATGGACGTGTGGCCATGTTGCGCTGAGAAAGAAAGCATGGAACCATACATTCCCATCACAGAAATAACAGATTGTCAAGGCCTCTGAACACACACTCAAGGTACAGTCTACCCTGTTGGACACTCTGATTCTGTAAGTGTTCCCTTCTGGTGTTTGGGAAAGTCATTTGACTCCATCTGGGCCATCTTAAGGTATGTGAGCCACTTCCAACGATGCCCACACAGGCTTCTTGATTTTATTTTTTCAAAGACAATACAGCAATATTCCAGAGTCTGGTGTTAATTTTTGCCACAGAGAATCCCATTTTGTGCTATTTTTACGTTTATTTTTGGATTTATTGTATTTTTTTATTATATCTTATTTTATCTTAAGCCCTCTTCACATTTCTAAAGCAATTTTCTGGCCCATGGAAGAAAGGGGGTGGTTGGACTAGTTTTCTGATGGATGACTTGTGATGCTGGATGTCAATACTTACTAGATCCCGTGAGAAAAGAACCTCAGGTACAAGTGTTAAATCGTGTCATGCTGTCTGCACCTACATCTGCCCTTCATGTTTCATAGCACTGGACCAGCACAGATGTTGAATAAAGCATGTCTGTCCAGAGGAAGGGATGACAGGGAACTGCAGCAGCCACCCCTCCCATTGATCTGGCGATGTCATGAGATTTGCTCTGGGATGTTGGTTTGCATCATGAGCTTTTCTTCAGGATCTTCAAAGTTTGTATGGTCTTGTAAGAAATGCATTTATAAAGCATACTCAATTTGTTAAAGAAATTTCTTTCTCAGAATTATATTCAATTTTTTAAGGTTTCTACCACCAGGTCCTAAGTCTAAGTAGGAGTGCAGCCTCGTTAATGGTCTGCTGCTATCTCCTTGGATCCTGTATCAATCATTTCAAGTTTAAACTGTAACTGTAATTATATGGTGCCTGTCTTTAAAACTTTGCTTATCTTCTCGGTATCCTAAGTGACCCAACTCCTTGAAATGATGGGCAAGCTCCTTCTTACTCTCCTGTTGCTCACACCTGCAGCCCTCTTCCTACCTCGCTCCTCAGACCAACCACACTGGCCTTCTTTCAGCTCCACACTTTCAGATTCATGTCCATGCTCAAGTCATTTCTGATAACTATTTCTTCAGCTTTAGAATGCCCTCATTCCCCCATCCCCTCTTAGTTGACCATATCCTGAGTCAGGTTTTGGGACTCAAGTCAGGCTGATTTTCTTAGGAGCAGGTAGGGGAGTGTGTTGTGCAATCATAGACTGAGAGAACCGCTGTAGGAACTGTGTAACTTTCTTGTTTTAAACTTAATACATTTTTTCATTGTAAAAATACTGTACAGAGGGGTTACAGTTTCATGAGCAAGGTAATGAGTATATTTACTCTCAAGCATTGTTGCCTCCTACTTTGTTTTCCCCTACCATCCCTTCCCTCCCACCTCCACTACACTCCCTGCCCCCCCACTCCGCCTAAATTGTAAAGTCCATTTTTCAACATAGTGTCTTGTACATCTCATTGTTATAATGGAAGCTACCAGCACAACTATGTTTATTGCAGCATTATTTACCATAGCTAAGATATAGAACCAACCCAGATGCCCCTCAGTAGATGAATGGATCAAGATAATGTGAAAATTGGTACTCTATGAATTCCACTTCTACTCTTTTACTGTATCTCAGCTCAGTCTGGACATCAATTCTCTTCCCTCCAAAGAAGTTCGATGTGTCAGAATGGTGGCTACGGTTCAGTACTGGTTATGATGAAGAACAGAGAATGGAAAAGGAAGTGATAAGCATTACTCCAAAATTGTCAGAGGGAGTCCGGGTGACACTCTTTATATAGATTCCCGGGAAAGGGTCACAGTTTCTGACAAATGGGTCAGTGTGTGTGTGTGTGTGTGTGTGTGTGTGTGTGTGTGTGTGTGTGTGTGTGTGTGTGTGTGTGTGTGTGGTGTGTGTGTGTGTGTGTGTGTGTGTGTGTGTGTATGTAAATATTAGAATTCTATGCCTCCATCAGAAAGAATGATACTGCCCCATTTGTTAAGAAATGGAAAGACTTGGAAAAAATTATATTAAGTGAAGTAAGCCAGGCCCAAAGAAACATAGATCTCATGGTTTCCCTTATTTGTAATAACTAGTATATGTCTGAGACAAGCAGAAAAGGTCAAAAGCTATGTACATATGACCAGATAAGATGATGTTAAGGGAAATCAACCCCAAGATAGGGACACAAGTGGTTTTTTTTCCTTTCTTGCTATTGATTCTAACATATTTATAATGTACCATGTGATTTTTCTGTTTCTTTGTATGGTCCTCCCCTATGGTATAACCCCTGTTTTCAATGTATTTGAGGTTGATGTCTTGCATCTTGTATATACACTTCTCTAATTTGGAGGGAGGAAGAGAAAAAAACAAAATGCTTAAATAGGAACTGTGCAACTTTCTATGGCACGTCCATCCCCATTTGCTCTTTCACACTTTCTCTGAAGGAATATTGGATAAACATCCACTTTCCCACATAGGCTCTACAAAAGTAAAACTCCCGTGTGTTGTCTGTGTTTGTGTCCTCCAGCACCCAATCTTCTTCCCCGAGGATGCTCAATACATATCCACGGAAAGGGATATGCACAAGGCAGAGGCTCATGGAAATCACTGCTCCTTTGAGAACCCAACGATATCACCTACTACCCAAGTTTTCCTTTTCCCCATTTTCATGAAGTAGAACTTGCTGAGTGAGCTACCTGTCTCCAAAACATTTCAAACAGCACTGCAGCCGTATTGAGGGCTACGTTCTGTGGCTACACCATACTTCAGGAGACACAAAGATTCCTAAGAATTGCTGCCATTCTGGGCTGTTGCCTCCTGATCACATGGACAGGTAGTGGATGCCGACTCCATGGTTCTCTCCCATCTCTGTGCTCTGCTCACTTCAACACGTGTGGCATGCTGGGAGTGACTTCCAGGTCTCCAGGAACTTTCACTATTTACACAAATGGAGAATGAATTGACCTTAACAACAGGAACTTTGTTCACTACCAAGGAAGTTTATTTCCTCTCTCCCCCAGAGCAAGTATTCAAAGACACTTAAAAGGCTTATTTTGTTCTCTTGAGGTTTGAAAGTTTTCTTTTGTGTTGCCTTGCTATGTGAGCTTTAGAGGCTGTTGGTTCTGACTCAAATGCTACAAATGTGTAAAAAGCACAAGCTTAGGCATAGTGAGTGGAGCACACACTGACAAATTTCCCATCGCCAGGAACTTCAGTGTCTGAAAAATGTGCCTGGCTATTAGCACTAGTAAAAGATAATAAAGTGAGAGCAAGTACCAAAGTCTTTAACATAAGAGAATTGACACCAGAAAGGCAGAAAGGGTAAGGAAACTCCTGAGGGTATAGTTTAACCACAGACACAACTGCAAAGTGAACGTGAGACGCTTGATTCTCTGACTTCTCAGCATACTTATTTTATTGTTCCAGTTGGAGCAAGTTTTTCATCATCATTTCTGTCTCCTCAAGTACAAACATGCTCATGGAAATTCATGTTCTGCATGGGATCTAACATTAGTCCTGGAAGAACACCTCTGAAACTCCATCACCGGAAAGCACCACCTTACTTTTCCCAGGTTCACATCTCCTCTGACTCTCCTGTGGCTGAGCACAACAACTCCTACATTGTGGATACTTATGATGCTTCTCATTTATTTTAATGATAATAACAACATTAACAATAGCTTTCATGAAGCAAACATCTACTATGCTCTAGGCATTTTGCATAAGTTATTATAGTAATCACACACAAACATTTATGAAGTCATTCTTATTTTCCAGATACTGAAATTGCCATAATTAACACAGTACAGCCTGTGCATGTAAAATAACAGACAGGCGACTGGTGGAGTGATTGGCCTTGGTCCTATCACAAGCCAATGCTTTAGTTCTTTCGTACCTCTCTTCCTCCCTTTTGGCTCATGATGGAACCAATACGGAGAATGCATAGGAGCAGCACCATCATCTTAAATGACTTAAGGAAGATATCAATCTACTTCTTTCTGATCCAAAACTCCCATGTCCTAATGCTTTTATTTAGTCATTAACATATCAGCTTATTAAAACTGTATGCAAATCTTGTGCCAAAAGAAGTAAGTGTTATGTTCATTTCTTTGAAGCATCAGGACCAAAGTAAAGGAAAATCACCTTAGCAAGTAGGGTAGAGGATGGTCAAAGCTGGCCTCTTCATGAAGGACAAAGGAGTTCTGATGCTAAAGCCAATGAAGTCTGATGCCAGCTAAGATGACAGGCTCTGAAGAATAAAAAGAGATGAGAAAACCAGAGGTTCCAAGCTGTCAAGACTCCAATGGACCTAGTGTGCTGTTGAGGGAGGAAGCTAAAACACCATCTGTGGCTGTCCTGGTCACTTGTGGGAATACCCAACCGTGTGGCCCCTGCCTGAAGATAGCCCAAAGACCCTATGGAAATCTGGGCCTCGTGACCATCAAAAAGTACCATACATCTCCCAAGACTAGAGAAATGAGCATCACATCCAGATAAAAATGACGCTTGCTCAGCAGAATACGATTCTCCTTAAATAGTGCATGCACAGTGCTGCATTTAGCTGTCCTTAAGTGAACTTCTGAGAGAAATCTCTAATTAAGGCTTCATGTTTATGCACTGCTTATCATTAACATCAGTATAACAGAATGCATTGTGGGAATGGATGTGGGCAGTTGAGAAAGCTGTTTAAAGCCATGACTTGCCACTGAAAACTGTCCTTCTTAAAGACCTCTCCTGTGGAAATGACCCCATCACCTTTCCCTTAGTCCAAAGCAGCCCTAAATGGTTCCAGGCATCATTCCTTGGCCTATTTTCACTTAATAAACCTGAACTTCTCTCTCATTATTATTGATTGTTGCACTCAATTCTTTGTTCTAAACACCAAGAATTAGTATGACACCTAACAGAGAACATCTGGCAACACATGGTAAGGTTTGAATCATGTTCTGAAAAGCACAACAGGCTGCGTAATAGTTCACAGTAGAGCCAAGAGCAAATTCAAAACTGACCATTTATCAAACTCAAAAAGAGGAAATTGTCTCTTTTTTTCATGGGAAAAGTCCATTTTTTTGCCATGAATGTCATTAACATGAACACAGAGAGAACCTTTGATAGTTATTTTAACCTGGAGTCTACCTGAAATTCTGAGGAATAAGAATGCGAGAAATAAATGGGGCTTTTCATTATTATTTTTGCCATTGTGAATAATGGACAGAAGGTATACTGGAGATTTACAAAAATAGAGGAGAGATGGCTAGCAGTATTTTAAGCAACTAGTTTTTTTTTTAATTTAATTTTATTTTATTTGAGAACATACTGTACAGAGGGGTTACAATTACATGGGCAGGATAATGCATACATTTCTTACCAAGCATTGCAGCCTCCTCCTTTGTTTACCCTTCACATCCCTTCCCAGCCTCCCCCCTCCCCCCCACCCAATCATACCCCCCTCTCCCCTCCACACCGACATTGTAAAGCTGGTTTGACATGACATTTTGTACTTCTCATTGTTGCAACAGGTCCACCTGAATCCTTAAACGACTTGTTTGTCCCCATCTCCTCCACATGTTATACTGACATCAAATATAGTGAAAGCGGGGGTTACACTGTGGGGGAGGGACATACAAAGCAACAAAGAAATAATCTTATAAATGCGTTAGAAACACATGCATGAAAGAAACAAAAACATTAAAATACATATTTAAGGGTTCATTTTCCTAACATCACATTATCTGACCTTTTCCGCTTGACTCATACCTATACTAGATATTGCAAATAAGGGAAACCATGGGACCTATGTTTCTTTGGGCCTGGCTTACTTCACTTAACATAATTTTTTCCAAACCTTTCCATTTCCTAACAAATGGGGAAATGTCATTCTTTCTGATGGAGGCATAGAATTCCATTGTGTATATATACCACATTTTCTTGATCCATTCATCTACTGAGGGGCATCTGGGTTGGTTCCATATCTTAGCTATGGTAAATAATAAGCAACTAGTCTTTCATTCATTTGATCAGCATTGCTCACTTCATTCTATGAGGTTGGTGCCATGACTACTGCATTAAGCTGTATGTCTCGACTTCAGGAGCAGCCAGAGGAATACCAGAATATAATCAATAATTACCAAGTTGAGTGGTAGGTGCTAAAACAGAATCAGTGTTATAGAGTATCAGCCATATGGATAGCTCTGCATATTATAGAATACAGAGTCTCCTGCTGATACTCAAGCACCTTAAAGCTTGGTTGGAAGACAATTGTTTTCTTGTTTAAAACAGATAAACAGGAAAATATATAACTATAATAGCTAAAGAAACCACATTTCAGGATTTACAGTTGTATAATTAGTACATTTGTATATGCAGATGCATAGCATGATAATAATATATACATTAATTGCAGATACAAATGATACACTGTATGTGTACACTGATACATGTATAGTGTATGTGTAATAGGATTGTGTTATCAAAAGTATCAAAAAATATAACTTGGACTGGGAAGGTGGCTCAGTGGTAGAGTGCTTGCCTTGAATGCATGAGGCCCTGGGTTTGATTCCTCAGCACCACATAAAGCAGAATAAAGCCTGAAGTGGCATTGTGGCTCAAGTGGTGGAGTACTAGCCTTGAGCTGAAGAGCTGAGGGACAGTGCCCAGGCCCAAAGTTCAGGCCCCACAACTGGCAAAAAAAAGTATAACTTGAACTGCCTAATCTGAGAAGGAATTACATCATTTCATGTGAGAAGTCTAGACATTAAGAATACCTCAGTTGGTGGTATCAAGGACTCTAATGGCTCATATCTGTAATCTTAGCTACCTAGGAGGCTGATATCTGAAGAACTAAATTGCAGTAAGTTCTCCAGGTTTTTTTTTTAACCTTAAATTTGGCATTTGAAGTGTTAGTAATTAATATGTCTATTTTGTTATTATTTGGGATGGCTTGGGCAAGACTCTGCTAAGATCTATGGGAGGTATTTGATTTTATGCCTTTTACAAACAAATTTGCCAGCCATGGATGATATCAGAAAACACAGCATTCTTGGGTCAGATGGTAGACAGTGTCCACAGTAGAATAATATTTTTGTTCGAGTTCCCCAAGCCTTCTTAAACACAAAGTAGGGTACATTACACAGAGATTAGAAAAATCAATTCTTACATAAAAGAGCTTCAGGAAGACTTTTTTAAAAAACAAAATTGTGCTAACGAAGAAATTATTTCTGGGTGTCAGTAACTCACACATGTAGTCCTAGCTACTCAGAGGCTGAGATCTGGACAAACATGGTTCAAAGCTATTCTAGGTAGAAATGACCCTGAAGCTCCATCTCCAAAATAACTAGCAAAAAGCTGGACTAAATGTATGGCTTATGTAGCAGTTTATCAGCAGAGTAAGCAAGCAGATGTTTACTTTTAACCCAAAATTGCTGGAAATGATTTTCTGAAATAAAGTTTATGGCTTTGCTCAGGAGATGAACAGAAATAATAGAGGCAAATAGACAACAGTCACCCAACAAGTTAGATCTTTCCGATTATGATTTTTCTGGAATCCAATGACATGATCATATACTCCAACCAATGTATTGCAACTAAGAAACAATAACATAATTTTGCCTAATGACTAGAAAAGAGATTTTTATGGCCCTTGAAATGTAATTATTTGAATTAAATTTAATATAATTGTTTCTTTTTTATAAAATGTGTTAATCAAAATACTAAAGCATGAATTTAAGGATACTGCCCTCAATATGTCTCATTCAAAGATATACATATTATTAGTGTAAATGTGTAAGTTGTGCTGAAACAGAATTGATGCTTGCTGGAGAAAAGAAAGTATGAATGAATATTGAAGTAATTATTAAGTCAAATACAGCACTTTGCTTCAGAATGGACGTTTTCCTGTTGTCCTGGATTATAATATCTTGCATCATTTGTATGGTGTTTTACTTTAACATTCTTTAGTATAAATGGGTGCATACACACTCATTGCATATATGCATATGCAAATTGGCTGTAATTTATAGTTTAGTGGGACTTAAATTGCATTTGGAGTGCTGAGTCAGGACTGAGAAGTGCTTCAGATATCATCAAAATTTAGCACAGTGTATGTTGGGAGCCAAGTTTTTGTTGATGAAATGGATACTTCTCACATTATGGGCATGGTGATGTTATGTATGAGCTGCACAGCTCTTGCACGAAGAGAAGATGAAAAGCAGCAGCTTCTGGCCACTGCACTTCATCAGGGGTAGCCCAGAGCTCTTTCTGGTCTCTCCACCTACTGCAGGTCTTTCTTGACTGATCAGATCAGAAAGAGAGCTTTGTCTTTTATCACAGTATTGATGTGTCATCTTTAAAATATTTACTTTTGGAAGGTGCTTGTTAGAGTACCATAAATCTTTGTAAGAATATTTTGAACTGCTTTTGTGTTTTGATCATCAATTTTTGAATGCTTAGAAGAGCTTTGCCTTAACTTTGTTTCTATTGTCCACAATTTCTCATTCTCGAGTTGGAGGGAAAGGATCTACAGCTCCTGCCTATCCCTGATGGTAAGATTTAATATTTCATAGAAGATCCTCAAAAGGCTACACAGAGAGTGACAGTAACACTTCTGTCCAAAATCTCCCTCAGTCATTTGTGTGACACTCACAAAATACTTCATATAAAACTGGCTCTGGGTCCACAGACCTCAGATCTTGTAGCCACGTTTGCAGAATATTCTAGCATCAAAATCTATGTGGGGGACTGGAAAGGTGGCTCAGTGGTAGAACACTTGCCTTGCATGCCTGAGGCCCTAGGTTCAATTCCTCAGCACCACATAAGCAAAAAGAAAAAAGCCAGAAGTGGTGCTGTGGTTCAAATGGTAGAGCGCTAGCCTTGAGCTGAAGAGCTGAGGGACAGCGCCCAGGCCCAGAGTTCAGGCCCCATGATCGGACCCCCACCCCCCAAAAAATAAATCTATGTGGGATGAAATTTTCCATTAGTCTTTGCCAATTGTTGCCTCTGAGCTACCACTCTCTCTCTCTCTCTGATAGTTACACGCTCATTCATTTGCCAGCTTTCCAGGTATTTTTAATCTCTCATTTGGGGGAAGTAATGAACTAAATCCTGAATCTCCAGGAGAAAATATGAGCTATTTGAGACCTGCATGCACACAAACACATAGAGAGCAGAACAGAACACACATAGACAGAAAGTAGAATGGATTAAAAAGGAAAGTGATAACCCACAACGTTTATAATCCTGTGTCTGTAGGAGATAGTAGTTTTGTCACTTTCTTTTCCTCAGTCAGAAAGTAGTATTTTCCTTCTCTTGAGAGAGTAATCCTTCTCCACAATTCTTCCTGAAATTTGCATAGCTTGCTAGAGTGGACTCATTAAGTGCTAAGTACTATCCCATAATTTTAGCATAAGGTTCTAAGTCATTATCCATTTTAAAACTCGAGCTCCGCACACTACCATATTTGAGAGACAGAGAAGAACGAGGTTTTAAAACATAGATGAAAAGCCAGCTCGCCCACAGGGCTGGATGCCGTGGCTTTGGCAGAGCTGTGTCTCCTACATGTCCCACAGGCCCCGTGACCCAGTGTGAAGTTCTACTGGTGGAATCTCTGGAGCCATCATCTTCCCCCTGGAGCCCTAAGTTCCCCTCTCAGGCTCCACTTGGCTGCTGGCATCCAAAGCCCAGCAAGGAAGGAGCCAGTCACGGGGGGAGGAGGGCCGGCTACGGGAGGGGCCATCACTGGAGAACAGGCAGGAGCCGGTTTGACTTCAAAAGCTATCAGCAATATCGGGTCAGATGAGTGGTTAGGATTTTCTAGATTATATATATATATATATATATATATATATATATATATATATATATATCAACATATTTCACTCCTTAGCTGATTCAGAGATGATGGTGATTTGTGCATTAATTTATGAAACCACAATTTATGGAGCACTAAGATGTCAGATTTAGGTTTTCTTTAAACGCAAGATATTTATTTGGCATAGAGATTTGAAAGACCTGGTCATGCTATTTGTGTTTTTTTGATGGTAGCTGAGGATTATATTCTTTTTGGGGGGGGGAGGGGGTGTCTTGTTTTGATATTTGTAATCAGCAGCAACAAACATAAATGAAAAGAGATAGCTTCTTCAGTAGAAGGAAGTAACTACCCCAAAGGAATAAAAATTGTGATGAACATGAGCTATGCATGGAAAAAATTGGACAGGAGGCCCACCAGCATTTATTTCCTGAGTTGTTTGGCAGGATATTTTCTTCCCAAACGCATGTCACAGAGTCCTGAAGCCCAGAGCAATCCTCTGAGATGATCAAGACAAAAGAATCAGAGAATGAAATGGGGCATATGCTAAGGGAAGCCAAGTGCATGGCATGGGTCTGCAGAAAAGGCACTTTAGAGTGAAAGGAACACACATACATATGCACACACACACACACACACACACACAGATATATACACAGATACATACCACCACCCTTGCATACACAGACACACATATCAAACCTATCTATATACACATATATAGATATAAAACACCCACATGCACACACACATCACACATCACACATATACTCAGGCATAAATACATCAGTGTATAAGACTTCCCCCCAGTGAGTAAACTACTTCTTATATGATCCATCTATTTATATAACACGTTTGAGCTTAGAATGTTTTTTGCATGTCTGAGTAGTTTTAAAACACTGTAAAAGAATATCAAACAGTCTGTATACATCCATAACTAAAATATTTATCACTCTTGGTCTCTTAAAAATAAAAGTTGCCAACTCTTAAGTGTTCCAAGGCATACTCATGGAAGTACGCTGGAGATGAATAAGGGTAGAAGGAAAACTTTTGCAGCACAGAAATTCTAATTAAGGGATTTTTATTGGACGAGTGAACATGACTAGAAACAATCAACCAAGCTTAAGGAAATCACACACAATGAAGTAGAAAATAACATTATTAAATATTAGTGCAAACATTGGAGGTATGGGGGTTAAGCAAAGATTAACATATAAAATTGTAATTACAACTAATACTGTGTAGCACTTGTTATAGTTGCTAATTCATTTAACTCTCACAACAACTCTGTGAGACAGATTCTCTTTTGCAGATGAGAGAAAGTCGGATACAGGGAGGGAAAGTACTTTTTTAAAAATACTTTTTATTGTAAAAATACTGTACAGAAGGGTTACAGTTACATGAACAAGGTAATGAGTACATTTCCTATTAAGCATTGTTACCTCCTCTGCTTTTCCCCTCCCAATCCCTTCCCTCCCCACCTCCCCAACTACACTCCCTCCCAGTCCTACCCCCCTCGCCACCTAAATTGTAAAGTTTGTTTTTAACATAGTGTCTTGTGCATCTCATTGTTACAATGGGTCAACCTGTATCCCTTTTTAAGCATTTTGTTTTTTCCCTTTCCCTCCCCAAATTAGAGAAGTGTATATATACAAGATGCAGGGCACCGACATCAAATACAGTGAAAACAGGGATTATACTATGGGGGAGAAGCTAGGTCTCCTTGGCACAGGCTGAAATTTTCTTAATAGAGATCCAGCAACACAACAAATCAAAGAAAGGTTGGACAAGTGGGATTGCATGAAGCTGCAGAGCTTCTGCATGGCAGAGGACATAGCTAGCAAGATCAATAGAAAGCCCACGAATTGGGAGAAGATCTTCACTAGTTATACAATAGATAAGGGTCTCATATCTAAAATATACCTGGAACTCAAAAACTTAAATCCCCCAACAACAAATCCTCTGCCAATAAATAAGTGGGCTAAAGACTTACAGAGAAACCTCTCTGAAGGGGAAGGTTGTTTTCCAAGGCCACGTGTTGAGTCAGGAGGGAAGAACACTGTGATTTGCTCTGTGCAACTGCCTGAAACAACAGCCACAGAAATAAAGAAATAAATAAAACCTATGATTTTATTACAAAGATGAAAGGGAATCCTTTTATTCTACCATTGGGCTAGGGCACATAGAATGAAATAGACAAATCCAGAAACCTCCAAATTCAGCACTCTAATGGGAGAAATTGTTTAACCTGTGGTGTGTACGCAAAAGAAGGGAAAGAAATTGTGACGCTACCATTTTTTTTAATGCAAAGGGAACTTCTAATGAAAAATCATGAAAACTTCAGGGGATAAAGTCCTGAGAGCCTTCTTAGAAAAATGTAAGAATGGAAGAGACACGTTACAACAAAAATCTCCAAAGGAGATCACATGGCCAAATGGCTGATGGGAAGATTGTAAATACTGAAAAAATATCTAGACAGAGAGATAATTTGTGGTTTAGATCTGTGTGTTCACCTAAAAATCTCAACAGCAGGAACACAACTCAGGAAATTTGGGGAGGTTGTTTTATAGAAGAGGTAGGTGAAATCTGACGTTAAAACACTGTAACTACATTGTATTATTCTTCAGGACTTCCTTCTTGTAATGGAGCTTATAAAAATTTATTTTTTTCATAGAAATGGAGGCTGGAAGTCCAAGGCCAACGTGTTTACTGGTTGTGTTTCTTCTAAGTCCTCTCTCCTTGTCTGCTGTCTAAGCCTAGTTCCAGTCTTTCTTCTAGGCTTGCATGCTTGCTCTTTGTGTATACAATTTCAGGGAGATTGGATCTTCTTTCTCCTTTTTGGGAACATTTTTTTTTATCATTTGGAAGTAGTTGTACAAAGGAGTTGCCATTCACCAAACAGTTTATGAATATCAACGCCACCTCTTTAACATTCTCACCCCACTTTCCCACCTACCGCTTCTCTTACTTATCTTAATTTTATTTTATATATTGATTATTTTTACCATCGGAAAAAAGCAACTTATGCATACAATGCATCACCACCGTAACATCTTTAACCCTCTGCAACCCACTCCTTACCTGATGCTTCTCAGTTCTGGGGAAAAACAATGAATTCTTGCCTGCATTTCCCCCTTTTCCTCCCTTCATTCTCTACCTCTCTCCCCTTGGCCACCCTCCATTCTAGCAAGGACCCATTTTCCGATACTTCTCTTGCTCAGCTTTGACTTAGTCTTTTTTAAACAGTTATACTATTTGTGGTTTCCATTGAGTCTACTACACTTTAGTTAATTCATTTGTAACCCCTTGCATACCACCCAGTGTACCCCTTGCATACCACACAGTGTGCTTACTTGTAGATTTAGAGGCACATTCTAGCTACCACAAATGAGTGAAACCATGAATCCTATGTTACTCTGAGTCTGGCTTACTTTGTTACATGTAATTTTTTTCCAAGTCTTTCCATCCATCCACTGAGGGGCATCTGGGATGATTCCTTATCTTGGCTATGGTAAATAATGCTGAAATGGACATAGTTGTTTTAGTAGCTTTAGTGCAGCCTTGTTTGTGCTTTATTGGATAAATCCCCCAAACCTTCAAAAATCAACCCCCAAGGGAACAACACCATGATTAATTAGTGGGTTAATGATTTAAAGAGAGACTTCTCTGCAGAAGAATAAAAATGGATATTGGACACATGAAGAAATGTTTAACATCTCTGGCCATAAAGGAAATGCAAATCAGAACATCACTGAGTTTCTACTTCACTTCAGTTAGAATGGTCAATATCAAGAAAATTAACAGTAATAAATGCTGGTAGGGACATGACCAAAGGGTACTGTTGATAGGAATGTAAGCTTGTTCAACCACTCTGGAAAACAGCATGGAGTTTTCTCAAAAAACTAAGCATGGAGCTTCCTTATGAACTTGAAATTCCACTCCTGGGCATTTGTCCAATAGAGCACTAAACAAGAAGAGTGGATTTTCACTCAGTCACTTTTTATGGCCCAGTCTAGAAAGAGAATCCCATCCTGAGGTATCAAGAGGTAAAGTTTTCACACAGAAATTTTGAGTGGCCGTCTTGACCCCAGAATAGACACCCTAAACTCTTTTAGTATTTGATAATCAACTTTAAAATGGAAAACGATCACTTTGTGTGTGTGTGTGTGTGTGTGTGCATATGTGTGCTGGTTCTGGGGCTTGAACACAAATCCTGTCCACTGTCTCTGAGTTTTTTGCTCAAGACTAGTACTGTATCACTTGAACCACAGTTCTACTTCTAGCTTTGTGGTAGTTAATCAAAGAATCTCACAGACTTTCCTGCCCATGCTGGCTTTGAACTGTGATCCTCAGATTTCAGTATCCTTAGCAGTTAGGATTATACTGGTGCCCAGTGGAAAATGATCTTTTAAGACTAATGAATGCTAACTGGAATGAGGTGCGATCTCAATGTTGCTCTGTTTTGCATTTCCTTTATGTCCAGAGATGTTGAGTATCTCTCGTTATGTGTCTATTGGCCATTCTTAACTTCTTCTTTGGAGAAGTCTCTCTTTAAGTCTTCAGCCGATGTTATTAATTGGGTTGTTGTTTCTTGGCAGATTTGTTTTTGGGAGGTTTAATTTTTTGCTCTCTAAGTATATTTTAGATATAAAGCCCTTGTCTGATGCACCTTCACTTCTGTTTTTCTTCCCTAAATTTGGCTAACCATGGACAAAATAATAAGTAATACTTTTAATTAAAATATAATGGTTATTCATTTGCACTTTGGAAAAATTACTTTTATTTGCTCTTTTACATATACATACACATATACACACATATATAATCTGTGATGCTGGACAAATGATGCCATGCAGTGCTAGTGGAAAACATTTCTCAGTTATATTATTTAAGGTGATTTTTGGTTTTCATCTCTTATTTTTTTCTTCAATTTTTTTCCTGTTATTTTTCCAATGACTATATCATTGTAGCCAAAGTAGTATTGTATTGTTATATGGGAGTGATGTTACATGATGAGTGGGCACAGGTTATTGTGAAACCAAAAATGATGAAATCATAGTGTCTGTGCTTTAAAACCTCGGTGGGAGCTTCTCAGAGGAAGTTCACTCCATTTGTATGTTAAGAGTTGAGTCAAAATCGTCCACACAGAACAGGAAGGAAGCTCTTGGCAGGTCTAGTTTTCAGGTTATGGAAATTCAGTGAAACATATAAGATGCGAGATTAAAGTATGCCTATTGGACAATAAGACATTGTAATCTCAGTTGATCACAAGGAGGATTCTATAGGAAAGACTTGTTTTTGCTATTAAAGATCAGGTAGCCAATATTTCTCATCCAATGTCTCTTCAAACATCTCTTCCAACTATTTCTTTCTGCCTTGGAGCATAGAAACAACCGCAGGTCATCATTCAATGGATATGCATGGTTGTGTGCCTGTGAATGTTTCCAAAAGAGATGGTGGCATGGATTTGTCTTGAGAACATTGTCAAGAACTACTTTAAAAAGAGAAATGTTATGTGAAATCTTGTGTTTTAAATTGATTATTCTGGAAGCTTATGAAAAGGATGAATTTCAGGAGAAATGGGAAATTCTAAAAGTAGAAGTTGGCAGAACCACATATAAAGCCCTGTTCAAATTCTAAACTTGTGTTTTTCTTTCCTGTTGGACTCAAGGGTATTTCAGGTCAGGGACTGTATTGCTTTAATTATTTTGTTCCTAGTGTGCTCTTATTTGTAGTCTTGCATGTGAAAATACTCATAAATATTCATAGATTTAATGAATGAATAAATGAATGAGTAAATTGATTACTGATTGGATAAGTGGAGAGAAACAAGATGTTTGACTTAATCTCACTGTTTTCTAAACTTAAGTTTATCCTGTACCACCATTACAATTTTAGTCATATCAGAGCACACACTGTATCTACATAAACTGAAGATGTTTTTAAAAGAAAATTTAAGATGCATTTTTACCTGAAATACCAGCATCGCTCACCTGATTCTGGAAAATAAAAATGTATATGTGGTCATAAATATAAAATAACATGTTCACCTAATATGCTATCTTGTTATTTGAAAAATATTGACCTAATACAATTCTTTTGTGTTGTAGAATGACAATGTTGATCTAAAACCTCACATGAGTGACAAGGGGTAAGCCTAGTCCACAAGATCAACATCTTTAACCATCAGGATGAAATGGCAGAAAAAGAGAATGAGAGATATCGTCTTCCGTGCAGGCCCCAAATAGATCACCATATGCCAGGACATGCGCATTTGAGACCTCTGGCTCACCCTTTCCTCCTGGTGCCTGCTTCTATTGGGGCAAAGATGGAGACTGGGCAAGAGCTAAATAAACCATGTCCCCCTCCTTGACCCTTGACCACTTTGTGGTGCATGGGGACACTAGAAAATGGACTGTCCCCGAGAGTGAAGACCTTGCCCCCAGTACAGCCAGACCCACAGATACCCCTGCTTTCTTTACTAACAGTTGCAATCTAGTCAGGGATAGCACCCAATGACTATGAGATGTAGCCTCAAAAGTAAAAGCTCAATCAACAGAAGGCTATCTGGACCTGGGCATCCCCAATTGGCTACTACCCATATCTTACTAATTCTATCATTTCTTCCATGTTTTGCTAATTTTGTCCAAAGATTCCAGGCTGATCAAATAATAGCCATTTCTCCTGCAGCAGCCCTAGACCAGATTAAGGCAAGGTTCTTCCCAGCAATCTCGCCCACTGGACCTTGGATGGAGTGAGATTGAGAACTTGCAAAATTCTCTTCCCAAGAATGACCTGAGACCCACAAAACTCCCTCCCCTTTTCTTCTCTCCTCTACCCCACACAGACCCCATGTCAGCAGGTAGTAGCTGGAAAATACCATATTACCCTTCAACGTTTGATGCCCCACCAAGGGTCTCCAATGATAGGCAACTGCATTGTTCTCATAAGCCCACACTGCCTTCATGGCCCACTGACCCACCCCACCCCCTGGGTCCTCAGCCCTTTCTGGAAGAGCACATTGCCCCTGGTGGGACTGTCTGGGGAAGCTGCTCGATTGTACAACCTAACATCTTCCTTGTTTTACTATTCTTAGACCTCAGGCCCCTTTCCCTCCCTGGTCCTGTATCTCTGACTCTGGTCATTGTTACTTGGTACCTCTCTTCAGCGATGCTTTGAGGCTGCTCCGATCTGTTCACGCTTCTGTCTTCTTCCTTTCCTTTCATCTGCTTGATCTGGCCTAACATTTGGGATGGTCTTTTTTTCTTGTCTTCCCAAGCTCCCAGAACTGCTCACCTCCTTTGGTTGGTGGTCTCCATTGTCCATTTCTTTTCTGATTGGCTCTCCGGTATCCCTTCTTTCTGTCTACCATGGAAACGTTTCTGAGCAAGTTGAACTCCTCGATAATCTCAAGGTAACCCTTCCTATCTCAAGATCTCTTCTTCAGTTATATCCACAAAGTCTCTGGACCCCATAAGAGTTCTGTGAGTTCTAAACTAAAATATGTATGTCAAGGTGCGGGGATATGGATTAGGATTGGTGAGTAGATTTACAGTCATACTCTATCTCTCACATTGAAGTGGGAAGCATTGTGTAAGATTGGTGTTAATTCTTTCTCAAATGCTTAATTGAACATCAAGTGCAAGAGCTTTGTATACAGGTTTTATTTTACTTTACACTTTCCTTAACATATGTAGGGACCCATGGATTTTTCTGTTTTTCGTTTTTCCATCTTAATAGTTTGGAAAGGAAATTATTTTCCTCAAGGCATTGACTTTATTGACTTAAAGTTTTTTTATATTTGATTTTAAAAAATTAAATTTAAATATTTATTTAAATTTTTTCACAATATTTCTTTATTATGGTCAGAAGCTGTAATAGACATTCTTAAAAATCTTGATATTGTTAATTGTGGAACCTTTGGTTCTTTTGTTCCATTTTGATAATGTTCACCATGAATTTATCAGTGTTACTGGTATTTTCCAGAAAATAACTTTTGCTTTTTCTGAGTCTCTTTCTCTGTCTTTCTGTGTCCTTCTTTCTCTTTTTCTGTCTCTTCCTGTATCTCTACCTCTGCCTCTGTTTTCCTGTCTCTGTTTCTGCCTCTCTCTCTCATCTCCTCCCCTCTCCCATCTGTCTTTTTTTCTCTTTATTTGACGCTGGAGATAATAAGATTCTTGTACGCTAGGCAAGCACTTTACATTGGGCTATAGGCCCAGCCTGATTGTATCAATATATTTACTTTCGTTTTATTTATATGAAAATAAAGATAATTGATTTTAACTCTTTTCCTTTTAACACATTTATTTAATGCTATAACTTATCCTCTGGGTATGGTTTTAACTGCTGGTAGTGAATACCTGTTCCTCAGCAATTGTTTTGAATATAAGGTGATTCTTTTTTTTTATTTATTGGAAACACTCTCAGCCACTCATCATAGTTTCTTCTTCTGTATTCTTTCCTCTTCCTTAATGTGGCTGGTTCCAATATCTTTGCTTTCTACAATTTTCTCTTAGTGACCAACTCCCTGTAGCATAGCTGTATGCTGCCGATATGCAGCCTTATCGACTAGCTCCGCTGACCCTCATAGACATTACAGGGATGCAACATATTCTGACCACCACAATAAGTAAGTGCCTGGAGCTCTTAAGAATTAAAATTACTTATGATAAACCCATGGACCTAATGAAAGTATTGGCTTACGGCTTTCTCCCTCTGTGGTTTTCTGTCTTTGTCTCTCTTGTCTTTCTGACTTTTTGTTCTGTCCTTTCACTTCCTTGTCACTCTATTGCATGGTCTCCAAAGTAGCTAACTACCCCTGCTTGACCTATAATATATAATAAATGTAATATAATATCCTCTAATCATTGAAGCAGCATTTGAACCTTGAACATCATAAATTAAAACAATTATGCATTTACCATAACTCAGTACAATTAATTAATTCAATTTAATTAGGTGGCATAATTTTATTTTATATTCAAACTCTTCTCAATACATTGAGTATACCCATCTTTTTTAGAAAGCAGAAAAAATTCCTGTAAGAAAATCACAGATAACAGGAAAAAAAAGAAGGTTAAAATACATTTTAGAGTGTCACGGATTTGGTGCCACAGAACACCTTTTTGCAGACAGACATCCTACATCCTACAGAGGGATGCCTGTTGGGAAATCATCATTTGAAAGGGGAATAGAGTCAAGTGTGTGTGTGCGCGCGCGCGCACACACACACACACACACACACACACACGTATGCATGTATTTCTGGTTCACAGCATTGCAGGCAGAAGGCTAGACAGGAAGTTCCCTAAAGCAAGCTGTTTGTGACAACCCTCAGGTAGACCAGCCGACCCAGGGTAGAAGGAATGCCTGGCTATTCTGTCCTTCCTAGCTCAGCTTAAACAAACAACTCTCCTCTAAACTCTAGAGGGGACCTTTGTTTCCCTGCTGTACATTCTTCCAGTTCCTTTTAGTATTCTCTTCATAATCCTTCCTTCAATCTGTGATTATACAGTTATGGGATTATTTCCCTAGGGGGTGTATACCCTGAGAACCAAGTTCTAGTTGTCACACTTTATAGCCCCAAATAGAGAATAGGATTTGCACTTTGTGCGGTCTCAATAAACATTTGCTTTCTGATAGATTTGCTTGGAAAGGCTCAGGTCTACATGCATGAAAAGATAAATCCCTCTGACCAGTGAATAGAATTTTCCACTTAGGAACTCAAGATCTTTAAAATTTTTTCTAGGCTCTGCCTCCTGCGATTTTAGAATGGAAAGGAAATTAGGGATTTTGAAAAGCAGCATTGCAAACCTGTCCCGGTTCAGCTGCTTTCCAAGAGTTCTTTGTAGAATTTAGCAGAAAAAAACATCATTAGTAAAAATATTTTTTCTTGTAAATATATATATATATATAGAAAGAGACACATACATGTTTATATACATATGCATGTTTATACATATTTCAAAATTAATGTAAGAAGATAAGAAGACAGAAAATATGAAGACAGAAATTCTTGTTTTGGGTGATAATCTGTCTTTAACAAAAGCCATCATCTTACAAACACAGAATGTCACCCAGCAGTGAGCGTCACGACATAGGAGCTAGTCATAGGTCAGATTAAACCTCTCTTCTCATGATTTCCCTTTATTCAATGCTGTGCCGATTAAGCTATAATCCTAAGAAAAATGTTTCTTTGTAACCTTGATTAAATGAGTATTTATACATCAAAAGTATGAATTGCTTTACATGACATGCCTTTTGTGTTCTATGAATAAAGAATAATTTTAAAAGTTTCTGTAGACTAAATATCATTGAAAAGTGCCAACCCTACTCACTTTTCAAATGAGGAGATGGGGGCTCTGCACATGGAGCTCATTCCTCCACTCAACACAACTCCCTTTGCTGTAATTTTCTCCACATTTGCTCCCAACCATGTTGCCGTGTCAATGTTTGTTTAAAAGCACCGTCTTTCCCGCTTTATTGTTATCCACACCAGGAGAGGAATCGAGCAAAGAAGGGTCTTTGTTTCTCTAAATTACAGAATTGCCTCAGTCTTTAAGAACTTTGAGATGTAATTATATCTGAAATGAGATTAAAACTCCAGTACTACTTTGAACAAAGCCTAGCCCTCTGTCCCCGTGTATGTTATTTTAGATTTCGTTCTGTGGGAATAGCTTTTCAATATTGTTCTTAGAGACTCGTCATGGGCATTCCTGCATGCTCGTATATAATACAGCTTCAGTAGTTTTATCATAGGAATGCATATTTATGAAGATAAGAATTGTATATATGTTAGGCACCAGTGACTCATGCCTCTAATCCTAGATAATCAGGATGCTGAAAAATGAGGATCAAGGTTTGAAGCCAGCCAGGGCAGGAAAACTGTGATACTCTTATGCCAGGTTAACCACCAAAAAGCTGCAACTGTAGCTGTGCTTCAAGTAGTAAAGCATTAGCTCAGGGACATTCCCAGGCCCTGAATTCTAGCTCTTGCAACAGCACACACACACACACACACACACACACACACACACACACACACACACACACACATACACATGCACACACATCACGTATGCACATGTATATACACATAGAGTTATGTCTGCACACACAAATTTAGCATTTTTATAGGTGCATATTATTCAGGCATGATTATTTCCTTAAGATCAATCTCTAGAAATAGCAATCTCAAGATAAAAAGCAAAAAATGCAAAGAATAAGCAAATAGATCTTTGATACATATGGACATAATACATTGTAAGGGTTGATTTCCTTGTAACTTCTGAATTTTGTATTAAATCATTCTCTTTTGAAAATCATGATAGTTTTCTAAGTAAAATAAAAATTACTGTTGTATATTCTTTGAACTTGCAAAATATTGAACTTCTTCCAGAACCTTATTAGAGGGATCCAGAAATATCTGCATTTATTTCTCGATATTCATGGGCTTCCTCAATTTTGTGATTGAGAATAAAGAAGCAGTACTAATTTAGTTTAGTCAAGCTTGCTAAGCTGCTGCATGTTAATCTGTCCTTCTTTTTGGAACATACTTTCCATATTTGTATTCCATGGTAGACTTGTAGCATTGTTTAAGGAAGAATCACCATGTTACACTGCCTGATGAGAATGGTGCAGTGATGGTTCCCATGGGAGAAGTAATCAATAATACAGTTTTTAACAGTAAGTATGCAAATGTCCAACTTGTCCATGTCATTCTTACTAGTTTGTAACACTGCAGGCATGAAAGCATTGTATTTTAAATTTGTTCTGACATTTGCTGTGCTATCTTCAGAAATCTCTTGGTTTAGCTAGGCCTTCATAGTATAGTGGCTTTAGACTTAGCTATTTATTACACTATTTCAAGTATTATTTTTAAATTTAAATAACAATTTTAGCTAGTACATAGAAAACGTACAAATCATTCATCTTGATGGAGGTATTGTGATTTTTTTGGACATACTTAATGATTTTCAGTTGCATTCACATAGTCTTAAAAGACAGGACTTTGTTCCTTTTAATGACTGAATAGTATTCCATTGTACGTAGGTACCATATTTTCTTCATCCATTCATTATTTGATACTTTGTTGACTTCATGTCTTGTCTACTCTGAATATGCTACAATAAATGTGAATATACAGATGTCTTGATATAGTGATATTGTTTCTAATGAATGTACAATTGTTTGTGAGATTTTTGGATCATATGGTAGTATTGATTTTAATTGGGGGGGGAGGGGAGTTGTACACTGATCTTGCCAAGTTGCATTCCCACAGCAGTGTCTAAGTGTCCCTTTTTCTTTTCACCCTAATTAGCCCCTATTATTGTTTGCCTTTTTGATAACAGCCATTGTTAATGGAGCAAAACTGAACAGAATGAAATAGTCTTACTGTATCTTCCCAGCTTAGGAAGTCTGTTACAGGTTCACATCTAATGAGCTTACTTAGTCACCATTTTAGACTTCCAGTCTATACAATATGTTTAGCAGATATTAATTGCAACTCAATAATATTGACATTAATCATTTCATATTAATTAGTCAATTAGTGTTAATTGCACTGCTCTGTAGGTTTGGTAGGCCAGAAACAGTTCCTGCCTAGTGATTCCATTGCAGGGGAAGGAGGACGTAATCAAATAATCTGGCATAATTCACCAAAGACAGGTGCAGGGATGGAAACTTACAGGACTGAGGAGAAAATGAAGTTCTCTCTGGTTCTCCTGAAAACCTAATGAAGCATTTCATTTGTGATTGAGAAAGACGTATTCTAACTTCATCTTCTATGGTTTTATTGAACCTCTATGGGCTATTCAAGGAGGGTATCTTAAATCAATCAACCAAACATCCTTTGGTTTCAATATCTTTCCTATTTATTTTGTGAAATTTTTGCTTGAGTATTCTTAGTTGTAAGCCAATCTCCTTTTATGCTTTCCGTCGCTTTTACATACATGGAGGACTCCCTGATTAGATAAGATGCCCGGCATAAAAGACATTTCCTCACCTGATTCTATGCACAGCCTTTCTGAACTTTTCCTCACAACCTCCTTCTACCCTGGGCAATCTGCTATTGGAACATTATCAGCTCCTCTTCTTTCTGGTCACAAAGCCAGACCATTGGCTTCCCTCAACCATGTAATTCTCAAGAATCCACTCCTTGCATATAAGAAGTAGCCCTGGGACTTGGGGGAGGCAGAAGGAAAGAGGCAGCTAGATCCAGAATCGCAGATAGCAATGCATTGAGTACTTATTCTTGAGATAGTTTGGGTGAGAAAGAAGGGTATATTTTGGTTAGAACAGAAGTGACTTCATCCACGCCAGAATGTGTCTAGTTTGTCTTAATGTCCAAGAGTCACACACATTTGTGGCTCCAGGATCCAGGGTAAAGTGTCACATGTCTCTCTAATGGTCTTATCCACTTATAATTTGTGCAGCAGAAATTATAAAGAAAACCCACTGGGGTTACTCTGGGGCAATTATGGTAGTGACAACTCAAGATGTCTGCAGTCGTATGGATCTGATTCACATACTTGAATGGAGACCTGTGGTCACAGGGCAGACCTACCTGTCACACAGTGGGCAGAGCTGATGAGAGGCATCAAGAGCTAGCCATGGGATCCTCACTGCTGCCCCTACAGGCTCTTCTACTTCTCAGGCAGTGGTTCCTGGTGAGGAACTGTTTTCATTTAGGGTTCCTGGATCATTGGGAAGAGTACACTTACACCTGACCTCCCTCATCCACGGCTGGGAATAGACTTAAACCCTGAACTCTCCCGCCTCACACCCATCCATGACTGTACCCTTGCCTAATTTTATTAGATAGTTTTATGATATTTGTGTGTGTGTGTTCCATAGTTTAACCAGCTTTCTTAACTGTCTAACTTTCAGCTCTGCATAAAGCTGATGAAGAAGATTTCATTGGAAGACTTGAAACTGGGAATATATAACCAGTAACTAAATTAGAATTTTACACAACTCATCCTGCTTTACAACTTCCATTCCCTCTTGTCCTGAAGTTTCTATCTGAGAAGTCTCTGCTAATGTTTGGGTAGGACAAATTGGGTAATTATTTCCAGGCTTCTCTAGCATTTTGAATCTCTACTTTTATTTATGTATAATCTCTCTTTCTCTCTCTCCATATATATATATATATATATGTATATATATGTATTTGTATATGAGTGTGTGTATTCCTTCCACTATTTCATCCTTATTTACTCTCTTATTTAAGCATTATATCTCATCTAGGACTGTTCCTATATGCTGTCTTCCTGCCCTTTTTGGCTATAATGTACTTAGGTATTTTTCAAGACATTTATCAACACTATGTCTTTCCACCTCCAGAGATAAGCTAACCAGTCCAGTTCCTGTCAGAAATAATTTTCTCTGATGTGAAAGGGAATCTGGACCTCCATAAAGCACAGTATGTGTGCTCTCTCTCTCTCTTCCCCCTCTCTCTGTCCTCCTTCTTCTTCCCCCTCTTCTTTTCCCTCCCCATCCAATACATTTCACATGTGAAAACAGGGACACACACACCTAAATTATATAATAATGAACCTCAGAAGATAATTGAGGTCATTGAAATTATAATATCCATTTGTTTCCTTTACATCTTTTGTTCTTTATACAGAGAGGAAAATCTAGAGCTCAAAAGTCATTGGTGATTTGTTTAAGTACAATCTCCTTTTAGGAGCTGAGTAGATAATCAAACCATTGCTTTTCACAGAATGAAGCTGGAGAGGATTTTGATGATATTGCTGCCAATGGGATTCCATGCCAGAGACCAAGCTCCTGTTAAACAGCTGAAAGTATTAAATATGACCCATTTCATCTTTACTGTGTTTCCTTAAGGGAAGTATTGTCCTCATTTGAGAAATGAAGAAACTGAGGCCGCTCGCTAAGTGGTATTATGGAATTTCTACAAACACCAGCAAGTAGCTTAGTGAAGATTTCCATTCAGTGGTGTTTAGACTCATTGTTTTCTGGCATTCTCCCCCTGGGGACAGCATCAAAATCCTTCCCACAGACTCATTCATACCCAATTGGTATTGCAGGTTTAATATAACAAAGGTATATTTTTTCCTTCTTGTAAATAAATCCTTTAATGCAGTTATCAAGTTATTGATCTTCCACACAGAAGTTAATAAAATAATATTTACCTCAAGAACCTTATGGACTTAGAAAAATACATAATATTTACAGTATTAAATGTTCAGCTCATACTACCTCTGGGTTTTCAATTCTGTTAAATCACTGGAATTAGGTTAGCTTTAAATGGGATTGTGTGCTTTTTTTTGTAATTAGAGATGGCTTGCATGTGATAGTTTTTGAGTTTGTGTTATTCATCCAGTTTTAAAATAACTTATTTCTTTGTAATCAACAGCACTGTAATGAGCAGCAGAGCTTTTACTATACCATGTCATGTTGACAGCTTTCCTATCTTCTATGCTTAGGACATATGTTTCAGGGAGTAACTAATTTGGGAACACTGGGCCCCAGTTTCCTAAGTAAAATCAACATTTTAGGCCCCTGTTTTTGTGCTAACTAGTGCTATTGAATGAGCAATGTAAATAAAGTGAGGAATTCTCACACAATCTCCAGACTCAATAGTAAAGAAAAATGCTAACCAATGGTTCCCAGATTTAGCAGAAAAAAAAACCAACTCAAGAGTCCAGAGAAAACTACTGAGAAGAAGGCCACAGCAAAACAATACAGATGTTTTGGCCCTTACTGGGTAGAATTATATCTCAGGAGAAAAACTCAGTTCAGAATTCTCTGTACTAATGACATTTCTTTTAGGTCATACAGGTTGTCCCCTGTTCCAGGAATAATCTAGTGTTCTCTTATTTCTTCTCCAAAACCCTTCCCTTTTCCAGTATTTGTTGAGTGCATACATTATTCATTGAACGAACACATCCATCTCTCTGGGCTAAGTTTCCAGTTCTCAGGATGAAGATTAAGGCTTATTTGCACATTTACTTACAGTGAAGTGTTGCTTGAGCTGCAGAATGACCTTTCTGACTCACCAAAACCGCATTTCTGGAAAACAAGGGGTTGACAAAGCTCTCTAGATTGTCATTCTTAGGATTCACGTCCAACTGGTTTACCATGTATCATAGGTGTGTTAAACTCTTTCTCAGTTTTTCCTGTGATTTTTTCATCCATGGTATTAGGTGGTACAAAGAATGACTCCAAAATTCCTCTGGCTTGTAGAGCTCTCCAAATAGGATGTTGGTGGAGATTTCTACCATTTCTCTTCTCTGTCTCCCTTCTGTGGACTTTGTGGGGCTGTAACAGAGGATCCTGGCTCTACCATGTGTTTCCTAGCATTCTCTCCCTCTCTCTGATGCTTCATGTCACCATCTGCCTTTCATCCACTTTGCTTTGAGCAGATTTGTCTCCATAGACTAATTAACGCTGCACTTTGAACCTCAGGGTTGATTAAAGAGTGCATTTTGCTTACTCTCTTTTCTTTATAAATATAGAAATCGAGACCTAGAGAGATTATGTCTCCTTCAAGCTCTTCACATATTATTTACATTTATTTAACATTTGTCTTCAGTCTGGGACTTCCAGGGCCATTGAGGCAAATGAATATATTTTTCCCATCATTGTCTCCATAGCCAGCTTTTTCAGTTCTTCTTCTCATAAATAGTGTAAAGGTTGTAGAAAGGAGACCTTCTCATGGTTCAGGCAGAAGAGAGATTTTTAGGAGACCCAAACCACCAGTGTACACCAGATGTAGGCGTGCAGATAGAGAATTCATGGTGGAGAGAGATTAGATAGTGGGGGACCAGGAGGAGGTGTGGCTGCAGTGGATGTAGAAATGGTCTCGGGGCCTGGGGATCTCACTGTCTGAAGGAGACATGACCAGAGAGAGTGAGGAAGTGACCTCAGAGCCTGGGGTCCTTTTGCTGATACCCAGTCAGGTGATTGACAGTCAGGTGATTATGTTTCAGGGGGATGTTCTTCCAGCAGACCTAACAAGAAGTACTTGTTATTAATGAATGCACTGGGTTCTACCAGTCAGACTATTAAGTTTCAATCTTACAATGAGCAATTTCCTCAAATTTGACCTTCACTGTATCCTGTGAATTAAATTATATAAGCAATAACATACAAAGATACAGAGTTGGGGGAAGAAGTTTCTCATGAAAATTTAAAGCTATGATCTATTTATAAGGTTCGCTGAAAGGAGACTGGCATGTGGTTCAGGCAGAAAAGAGTTTATGGGGGGAGAGAGGGAGAGCAAACTGCTGACCTCCACAAGATGGAGGCCTGCAGGAGAGAGCAGGGAAGGAAAAAGAGGAAGGGATTTGTGTTGAGCCGGATCATATAGGAAAAGGCAGGAGGCAGGTCCACAGCGGATGCAGAAGTGATCTCAGAGCCTGGGGAATCTTTCACTTCTCTGAGGGAAGTTGGATGGGGTGGTTCAGGAAGTGACCTCAGAGCCTGGGGTCCTTTGCTGACTCAGTCAGGTGATTGACAGGTGATTACTGTTTTCAGGCAGGTGATTTCTAGTAAGGTTACTTGCTGTCCTTCAGGAAGAGACAAGAAGGAGGGGCTGTTCTTCCTGGCAGACTTAATACTATTTTCTCACTTACTTTTGCTGTAGTGACCCAAAAAGTTTTTCTCACACACCTCATGTTAAAGGTATTATCCTACTAACATGTTTTCATGCAAAAGGAGTCATTCTTACCTAGCAATATTTTTGAATGCTTGTTTCAGAGTTTGCTTATCAGAAGCATCAAAACAAAATTAAGTTTGAGCTGAGCAAGTGGCTCAAATGTTAGAATACTTGTCCAGCAAGTCCAAGATCTAAAGTTCAAACCCTGGTACCACAAATAAATCAAAGAATAACTTAGGTGCCTCAGAGAAACGATGCATGAGTGAGTGAATGAAGAAGCTGAGTCTCATCTCTGAGTTTCCTGACTCCAAATACAGATGCAGAGTACATGTGTTGAGACTCCTGCTCCCCTTTCTGAGCTGGAGTGCCAGGCTCTGCCTGCCTGACTCACTCCTCCACCCTTTTTACCTTGGCCAGCTTCCCGGTTGCTCTGCCCTAACCTTTACCAGAAGAAACTCCCCAAGCACCTTTGCTTCATGCTGTGTTCTGAGCTTCCTAAGGTTAAGGAGCATGTCTCTTTGTTCACCCCTTTATCCTCAGGCCTAGTTCAATATCTCACAGATGGTGAAAATGTGCAGTAAAAGCTTTCACGTTGTTGAATTATTTAATTCTTTACTCTGTACACAAACGGCACAGAGCTGGCTAGCCAAGGCAAATACCATTGAAAATAGTTCATTTGTAATTGTTTCTTTATATGGAGGGGGGTGGTATTGTGCTTTTCCTAAGCTGTTCACAGTAGAAGAATAAATAAGAAACCATCATAAGAAATTAATACTCCTTTTAGGTAGTTGTGGATGATATCTGTCCTGATTCAAAAGGATCTAACTGGCCTGGGGAACACCATAGCTAGATTATCATTCTCACTAAGAACTTTGTTTTGCCTGTGCTCTTTTCTCTTTATCTTGGGTGTGGGTTGAGCTAATTAAGGCCGAAGTCTGCATTGCATTATGGATTTGTTTAAAGGCCTTTCAATTACACTCCCCTTGCTGCTTCTTGAAATTTTGAGGGCCTACTTTTCTTTCCTTTTTTTTTTTTTTTTTTTTTTTTTTGCCAGTTGTGGGACTTGAACTCTGGGCCTGGGTGCTGTCCCTCAGCTCTTCATAACACTCTACCACTTGAGCCACAGCACCACTTCCAGTTTTCTAGAGGTTTATTTGAGATAAGAGTCTCACAGACTTTACTGCACCGGCTAGCTTTGAACTGCAATCCTCAGATCTCAGCCTCCTGAGTAGCTAGGATTATAAGTGTGAGCCACCTGTGCCTGGCTTGAGGGCCTACTTTTCAAAATCAAGACAGGCTTTGTTAAACTTCTCTTTTCCTTCTTCCTGTTTTCAATGAATATGAAATTCCCTTAGAAACTTACTAGGTAAACCAAAGGTGAAAGAACTGTTGAAACAATAGTTAGTCTTAATTTCTCTGATGTTACTGGGAACAAAAAGACAAAAAATATTTCAATGCTGTTGGAGCTTACATTTTATTATTTGTTCAACTTGTATTTGAATGTTAGCCCCATTCTTCTATTTATTTATTTATTTTAAAGGTGATGAACAGGGGGTTATGGGTATATAGTAAGGTAGTGAATACATTTCTCTAATAGTTTTAAAAGAATAAAAGTCTGTGTATTACTACCTCAACAGATTGTACTACATAGTATTGGTATTCTATGTTATCATTTATACTAGTCCATACTGTTTTTGTTCTCATTTAGAAAAGAGTCTCCTGATTTTTATCTCCTGGGGGTTATCTTCTCTTTCAGAGGAAAGAGGATCTTTGTTCAGCCTCAGGGAGAGAATCAGAATTCCATTATCCCAGTCCTGCTGATCTTATCTTTCTGGTAAGTGATTGGTTTAAGAATGGATGTATTGCACAGTGCTGGCCAATGACTCCACAAGCAATAACAGATTAGGTTGGGATCTGGGAAGGTTTCTCTCATTCATTAAAAACAAATATTTATTGTTATTGTAAAGGTGATTTACAGAGGGGTTATAGTTACCTAAGTCAGATAGAGTACATTTCTTTTTAGAAAATATCACCCCCTCCCTTGTTCTCTTCCAGTTTTTCCCTCCCATCTTCACATACAAGTTGTATCTTTCATTTTCAACAGTATCAGTGAGTACCACTGCTGCATTTGTTCACCTTTTGTCCCTCCATTTCTTTGCACCCTTATTCTCCCAAAGATAGACTGATGAACAAACAAGACACAAAGAAAAGAAAACAAAAACAGCAACAAAAAAAAACAACTCTATTTTCCATTTCTATGAGTTCATTTCAATAAATATTTTATATGATCTCATGCATACAGTTATTGTGCCTTTGTGATCCTCTCCTAAGAATATCCTTCTGTAGTAATACTCTGTACATACTCTGTGTCTTAGTCTTTTTTTTTTTTTTGTCTGTCATGGGACTTGAACTCTGGGCCTGGGCACTGTCCCTCAGCTCTTCAGCTCAAGGCTAGTGCTCTATCACTTAAGCCACAGTTGCACTTCCAGTTTTCTAGTGGTTTATTGGAGATAAGGGTCTCACACACTTTCCTGCCCAGGCTGGCTTTGAATTGTGATACTCAGATCTCAGCCTCCTGAGTAGCTAGGATTACAAGCATGAGCCACTGGCACCTGGCCTCTGTGTCTTATTCTTAAAGTGGATACTTGGGAAGTTTCCCATCTAGACATCACTCATTATTTCATATGCAATCAGGGAAGAACTGGATCTCCATGCTGGACTAAGGAAAATAGGCCACCATCAAGGGGTACCAGGAAGAAGAAAGAATGCATGCTCTAGTTGATGACATTTGGCTGCAAAATTTACTCACTCTGGGGCGCACTACTAATGCTAACTTCCAGGTTTCTGAAAATACCTAGTTTTTTTCATTTTTTCATTTGGAATTCCTTGCACCTAGTAGTCACAAATGGCTTCAATGATGTAAGTGGTTGTAAAGCTCTGGTTGTACTGTGTCCAGATATTATATAGGGGCCAGGAACATGGAAGAACCACACAGTAAACTGTGGTGGCTTTGCGACTCTTTCGTCCTCTCTCACATCTACTTAACTATGATGTTGTAGCTGAGAAGCACCCAAACAGACATGACTGTGTATAAATAAACTGATGAATAAAGTGAAGCTCTACAGTGGATATATGCTGCAGAAAGTGGTTGGTTGGTTGGTTGTTGCCACAGTGGAAACTTATCAGGTTTGGAATTATATAAAAGCTTCCTAAAGCCCACCTCTCCTTATATTTTGCCATATCTATTTAATTCTATGGATTTTATGTTTAGTTGTTAAGGAAATCTACCTTTTCCTTTAGTATATAGCATCAAAGAGAGAAGGGACATGTTTCTATTCTCTTTGATACCACTATACCTCAGCACCAAGAAAATGCTGAATGGCTTAATGTATGTTTTTCTGAGATTCTTTGTTATGTTTTTATCTATTAAAGAATGAAAAGAAAGGACAGTGTATAAGGTAGATAGGACAAGTATATTTGAAAACCTAAGACTGTGAAATGGACTCTTCCTAGAGAGAAACATCAGACTTGGGAGTTCTGGTTACATTATTTCTATGCAAGCAGAGAGACCCTCATCTCACATATATCATGATAGACTAATTAATAGGAATTTCTATCCCCAAAATATCTTCTATACAATTGACTGAGAGCAGAAGTAATGCAGTTTCTCTCCTACAGCCTGTGTACAGGAAAATGCTATGATAATGGCATTATCTGTACCAGAACCTCAGTGTGGTTACAATGAATATATAGTTACCCATCATCAACTTATTGCCTGAATGTAATAAATTCTTGGAAGATAGGAATACTTACCTAATTAATATATCACTCAGAGTATCATGAAACTACCAATCTGAAATTCAGTTAAGCACCTTCTGAAGTGGTTTCTTAACCAATCTGGTAATGGGTCAAATGATAATTAATGTAAAACAGATACAGATATTCAAAAGAAATGAACTTTGAGCACTACGTTTGGCCCAAACTTCTATTTAGGGATGTTTTTAATTTGCAAGCACTTATTGCCTGAATGTGATAAATTCTTGGAAGATAGGAATACTTACCTAATTAATATATCACTCAGAGTATCTTGAAACTACTGATCTGAAGTTCAGTTAAGCACCTTCTGAAGTGGTTTCTTAACCAATCTGGTAATGGGTCAAAGGATAATTAATGTAAAACAGATAAAGATATTCAAAAGAAATGAACTTTGAGCACTAGGTTTGGCCCAAACTTCTATTTAGGGATGTTTTTAATTTGCAAGCACCTCCTCCTGATATTTGCTGGTGGAAATTCACTCAGGGACAGTCTAAATCATTGACCTGTAGATTAGGAAGGCTGAGCTGGATCTACACACTGGTCTTTTCCTCTAAAGCATGGGGTCTTTTCAAAAGAATATTTGTGCTCATTACCAAGTGAATTCCTCAAGAACTGTGTTTCAGGACAGGGTCAGCATCAAAGGCTTTCTCTTAGGGACTTCTCCTTACTGTCTTTTCCAGGGCTGTTCATAGTTCACCATGACCATTTTACCCTGGTCTCTGGAGATTTTGACTATAGTCTTCAAATGGTGGCTGGCATTGGTAAGCTTTCATTATTTTCTTCACAATAAAATCCTACCAGGAAGATTTATAGCTAAAATAAAATGTAGCTGACAAAGAAAGGAACTGATGGACAATTTTTAGAACAACAGAGAGAGGTCAATATCTTCTAAGAACTAATTCTTAGGTTGTACAAGTTGCTAATTATTAGCTACTTATGAGTTCTGTACACTGACTTTGAGAAATTTGGAGTGTTCTATTTACACCTAGAAAGGAATTTTTTTTAAACCACATGTACTCTTATCTATACATGTGGTTAAGTTTCAGCCTGCATGAAGTTGTCCATACATTTCATATCCCATACCTTCATCAGGATATGAGCTGTCCTTCATCTGACCAGAAACTAATACTTGTCCCTCAGCTTCCATTTGAATTTTCAGTTAAGGTTTGTTGTTGTTGTTATTTGATTCTTAATAAGTTGTTAACATGTTTTAGTATATCTCACCTTCAAAAGCAAAGTACTCCCTAAACTTTTTATTTGCCATTTACAACTTTCTCCAATGGCTGCCCCATCGCTCTGCCTTGTTTTATAGCAAAGGTCTTCAACAAATTTATTTGCTTAATTCATTTTCTCATTTGCCAACCTCTCTTTTTTTTTCTTCTCACTCCCACTGTTGTTTGAAGCCGATCTTTAAAGGTCGCTAACAATCTCCATCATGCCAGATTCAAAGGTCAAGTCACCAGCTCTCTTTGGAATTACAATGTCAGCAGCTTCTCAGTATTATACACTTGCAATCCTTTCTTTAAATTTTTCCTCACTTGGCTTCAAGGTCCCTTGCTCTCTCCCTTCCTCCATCTTCTCTGTCATCTTTGCTTTGTTCCTGTTTTCTTATTCTCTTTTCTTGTTTCTCCCTGAAAGATTCTACAGAGCTGTGGCCATCCCCTCTTTTTATCTAGATTTTCATCTTGGGGGTCTGTATCCAAGTCCAGAGCCTCACAGACCTTGTATGCTAGAGACTTACAGCAACTTGAACTCTGGCATTTTCTGTTGATTTCCAGTTCAGTATCTCCCATTGACCTGTAATAACCATATCAAACTTACCATGTCCAAAATGAAAATTTATAACCATTATGTTTCAAAATTCTTTTTCTAGACTTCCACATATCGGTAAATGCTGACACTATCAACTCAACTGTTCTATTTTCCCTGCATTGCACTATCTATGAGTATGTTTTATTAATGAAATCTTCAAAATATAGCACTAATTTGACCACTTTTAACCACTTTTTTTGCTCCTATCTCATTGAAGATCTTATTATCTTATACTTACAAAGTTAAAATAGCCCCTGACCAGTGCCTCCTGAACCCGATTATTCTCTCTACAATAGCAGGAGCAATTGTTGCAGGTTGAATTATGTCCCTGCAAAACATATTAAAAGGATAACTTCCTACTTCTTCTGAATGTGGCTGTCTTAAAGTGACTATTGAGGTAATGAATCGAGTTCTCCAGTATGTTCCTTAACTCATAGGGCCCTTACAGAAAGTCAGTGAAGACACAGGTGCACAAAAGGAAGACCATGTGAAGACTTAGGGAGAAGAGAAGCACCTCTAGCTGAGGCGGGAGAAGTCGCTAGCAGCCTATTCTGAGATCTTCTGCTTCCAGAACTGTGCAAAAAAAAATCCATCCTTTGAGATCCTGGTTGGTGGTACCACAACGTGGCAGCCTCACCACACAATCACAGTAATCTTTTGCTCGTGGAAATCAGACCACGTCACGCCATTCTACAAACTTCCAAAAGTTTTCAGCACCTTCACAAATTATACCAACTCTTACCCTTTTCAAAAGCCCCGTGTGCTCATCCGTTAGCCTATCTTGTTTGATTGTCTTATTTTTTCTTCAAACATTTCTCAGTCATCTTCAGTTATATTGTCCCTTTATTACTTCTAGAACATTTCAGTCTCCAGAGCTTTATAATTTTTGTTGTTGTTGTTCTGTGAATCCTCAAGATGCTGGCTTCTACAGAGCTTTCTGTTGTGTAATTTTGGGATTAGCACATCCTCAGAGACCTTCTTTGTCAGTCATTTATAAAACAAATTTCCCCAACATGATCTCCTTATCATTTTGTTCTGGTGTTTGTGTCTTTGCATATCTCATCCCTATCTGAATTTATAATTTATTTCTGTCCTCTATCCAATTCAGTAGAAAGTAAACCCTGTAACTTGTAATTCTGTAAACTCCTTTCTTGTCTTACTTATTCTTTCCACATATACAAGACCCTATAGAACTGTGAAACTATTTCACCAGTATCTAGAACTGGACACTTAAAAAGTAGTTGAACTAGTGAACTTTTTTGCATTTGTCTCTTGTTCTTGTGTGTTGCTTCTGTGGCTTTCTAAGCTGTTTCATGTAAATGTCACATGATGGTAATAGTACAACTTTGTTACATGTTGACTGATAATTGAACTAAGGACTTGAATAGGAGTTTTTCAACAGGAAGCTCAGATTGTGTTACTCCTTAAAGAGATTCACACTCACCTGATTAAAAGAACAATGTGACATCTTACTACCCTTACTTGTTATAGTTTCTGAGGATGGCCAGACTGAGAAAGGGTGATTGCCACGCGCCCCTCTGAGAACCTTGGGGTCAGCCTTCCATTAGGAACTCAGTGTAATGCAAGGATTGGATGATTGATATGTTGGTTCTTCTGACACTTGGTCATTGCTTATCCGGCCTGGTTTGCCTGAGCCAGGTGGTCAGCGAAAAGGGATAGGAATTGTGGACAGGTCCCTGACTGTTTTGATGAAGTTGTTAAGCCAACGTCTTTTCTCCTGCTTTCTCTGAGAGTTACCTGATGAGTCACAGTGAAGTCACTTATCGATACCAGATTCTTACTAGATCTATCTTCTGGTGCAACAAGACATTCAGACTGTCACTAAAAATGGTAGCCATCTTCTTCAGTGTTTGAATTCTTATCTCTGGGGATGCAATAAGAATGATATAAAATGAAACAGCAAATAATAATGCAACAAACAAAAAAACCTTAGCATCCTATCTCCTTTATAAGAAGTGTGTAGAGCCTGTCCCATGTAATATTTAGCAAGAATGTCCCAATCACATTACTATTCCACAAAGAAGAAAACTGAGATCAGCCTGTCTTATTACCAATATAGGTCAGGCCCTGTCCAATAATCCTATCTCTGTTCACAACCAGCCCATAAAATTTCTACAATAGAAAGGTTTGGAGAAAACCTTAATGACTAATGAAAATGTCACACACTTTATAGCAGCCATCTGGCGAGGTCGACATTACTTATTTGAGATCATTAAAATGTGGAATTGAAGTAAATCCTCAATGCAGGGAATAAACCACACTTCAATGTGAGCTGAGCTGCCTGTTTGCCTAGAGTTCCCTGTCTCAAGATTCATCTCCTCTGGGGTGGAGATCGGTATCTCTCCTCTAAACATCCCCCACCATCCCATTCACTGCAAAACTATCAATAGCCTGCACCACTCCTACATGACCATTGAAAAAAGCCCTTTCTCTTTGCAGGGCGCTCTCCTAGTGACAAGGAAGCCACCTCAGCTGGCATGAACACTGGCTGACACACTTCTAGTTCTTGCAAAATGACTAAACCAGAGGTTCACTGTAAGTGCACTGTAGTTTTTGAGTAGATCAGCAGTACCTGTGCCTGTGCTATCCAGCCTCGCTTTCCTTAGGGTGTCAGTAAATGTCACGTGTCAGTAAAAGTCACCTCTTGTCTCACATACCTATAGACATTCAGTCACGTGTGGGCCATCCTGACGGAGTCCGGAGAACCACGGTGTTTCTTCACCAGGAGTAATGGAAATGCACCCCTCAAGATCGCATAGTTCTTGGTTACAAACCAAAGACCCTGTGTTACACCTACTACAGTGCACTCTGATCATACCACCTCAAGGTGGGTTAATACACGACACACTTACACCTGACAAGCAAGACTCATGTTTGTAAATCCAAAGTCTCTGCCTTGCCCAGGCCCAGGGCACATCAGCCTAAGCTGATGGGGAGGCTGAAGCCACGCATCCAAGACTGTGTGCTGTTCCACTTGTTACTTATTCCTTGCAGCCATTGAAACACTTTAGTCTTCGCACACCATGGGACGCCCAGTCTGGCAGGGTAGAGGCTGGGGAAGTGGGTAATTTGTGCTACTATTGTTCTCTCAAGAAGCATTAGGTTATTTGTGGATATTATTCCCCATCGTGTGAACAATGTGAGCTATTTTTCCACAAATGGCCTGGTTGACCCAGCAGTCAGCAATTTCCTGACTCTCAAGCCCAGTGGGCCCAGGCCATTCAGACAAACCCCAGGTGGCCCTGGGATCGGAGGCCTGATGCCTGCTTACTAGGATTCATGTCCTTCCAAGCAGGAATTGTGAGAGAGAGGGTGCCAAGAATCAAGGAAGAGGAGGACAAAGTCTCTCTTCCTGCTCAGTGTTTTCTATAAGGTGACAGTCATTCAGCGAATGCAAATAGGTCATGACAGCTACTCCACAGGGAGCTTCCAGGGAGAGTTGAGCTGTGGTTAGGTGTGTGTGGGGAGGGGGAGGGAGTCACAAAGTTTTGGACAGAGGATCTGTACCTGCTTTGTCATGTGTAGTGATGGGCTGTGCTATAGAAAATACTTTGGACCAAGTCTCAAAGAAACACAAAGCTGAGCGTGTCTACTTTGGCTATGAATATTTTTTTTGAAATTTCAGAGATCTAATGAGAAATAAGTATGGAGATACGACATTATATTGGACAATGGAGGCATATATACCAAACTTTCAGCTCATTAGAGTGATTAAGCAGAAAAAATAACTATCCTTACTTCCTTTTGCCAGTGAGAAACCACAAAACTCAGGACACATCAGGAAGGCAGGATTGATAATCACAAAATCAGGAGGAGCAATTGAAGATGATGTTTCATTTGACATCATGTAGAAAGTTCCTTCTTGCTCCTATGGGAAGATAGAAGTGTGAGTTGTGACTCAAAACAACTAAAAAAATTAAGAAAGCTTTCAGGGTAATGGTGGAAATTGAAGGAAGAAGAAGAAGATAGAAATAGAAATAGAAATCTAATAAAAAAAATTACAGGATTAAGGAAGTGGGGGAGAAGGGAAACAGGAGGAGAGAGAAGAAGAAGAAGAAGAAGAAGAAGAAGAAGAAGAAGAAGAAGAAGAAGAAGAAGAAGAAGAAGAAGAAGAAGAAGAAGAAGAAGAAGAAGAAGAAGAAGAAGAAGAAGAAGTAGAAGAAGAAGAAGAAGAAGAAGAAGAAGAAGAAGAAGAAGAAGAAGAAGAAGAAGAGGAAGAGGAAGAGGAAGAGGAAGAGGAAGAGGAAGAGGAAGAGGAAGAGGAAGAGGAAGAGGAAGAGGAAGAGGAAGAAGAAGAAGAAGAAGAAGAAGAAGAAGAAGAAGAAGAAGAAGAAGAAGAAGAAGAAGAAGAAGAGGAAGAAGAAGAAGAGACAAAATAAGATGAATCTGCTTTTGGAAAGTATATTAAATGAACTTTTATAGCAGGTGTACCCAAGAAGAATGTATTGAGTTTTGCTTAGCACTATCACAGGTCATAGCACTAATGCAGGAATCTGAAGTATGAGTCACAGATTCTTCATACAAATCACTTAAAATGCATATTAAAAACCTTCTGAATCTTCCAATGCTACTGACTCAGAATCTCTTGGGATGAAACCAGGAGTCTGAATAATCACAAAGTTTCTGGGCGATTCTGACGTATGATGTGGTTAGAGAATTACTTTCGATCATTACTTATACACAGGGAGTTACTTTAGCTATCTGGAGCATTCTTATTCCCCTGTCATACTTATCATTAAATCACTGGAAAGGCGTCGCAGGACATTAACAACTTTGAGAGTAACTTGTCTGGGGACCACTTTTATGTGTGACAGCTAGTACTCCATCCAGGTAGAACTGCCAGATAAGATACAGTCAATCTATTACATTTGAGTTTCAGAAAAGTAACAAATCTATCTTGTTCTATATGTACATTGCCGTTATTATATGGTTACAGCTCACGGTGAAAAAAAAAATCTAACTATTTTGTGACTCTGACAAATTTAAGTCCAGATGTCACAAACTCCAAAGCCCATCCTGTTCTGATTATTCCATGGAATGTCTCTTTATCACATTTATAAGGGCAGATGAAATTTGGATCGGACACACTTATTATTTAAAAGATCACAAGACATTGCTTAATAAACCTCAGTTCACAGAACTGTACAAGTACTGCTGGAAACATGACATGAAATGAAAATACCTTGACAAACTAGTGATATGAGGTTCATTGTGTTTTGTTTTTGATAGTACCAAAAAATCACCACAGATGTGGTAAATTAGAGTAATACAATACTTAGTATCTTTGACTTATGTTTCACAAACTGTCCAGGGACTCACTGAACTAAAATCCTAATACCTCTGCGGGCTCTGGAGAAGATGGAGTTTCCTTACCTGCATAGTCACTGAGAGACTGCCCACATGTCTTGACTCATGGCTGCCTTTCTCCACCTTCTAAGAAAGTGGGACTACATCTTTCTGAGCATCCTAGCACAGTCTCATTCTGACAACAGCTTGGAAAATGTCTCCCCCTTTAGGTTTGGCACACCTGCATAATTCAGGACCATCTCCCTGTCTCAAGATTTGACTTTCCTCACATGTTCAAAGACAGTGGTGTGCAGCTTTCTCTTTGCTTGCAGGTTGGAGGGCATTATTTTCTATTGATTATAACATGGCCTAAGTTATTCGTAAGTAAAATATAATGAAAATATCTGAAAGGAAAGCAAATCATATGGCAGGAATATTAGCATCCTCATAAAAGTACTGTGTTAGTCTCAAAATCCATTACTAAATTTTAAACAAAACTTAGCAGAATCAATGGGAAACAGGTATGAGGTGAATGCTGAGAGATTGAAAAATTAAATATATAAGCATTTATATATAGCTTATTCCATTTCATCATTAGTCTAAGCATTCAGATGTTCACCTATATCATTCTCTTGTGACAGTGTACCAAGAGGTAGTGTTATTGTGCTCCTTGTTTTTTTTTTTTTCTTTTCAGTCATGGGACTTGAACTCTAGGCCTGGGCACTGTTCTTAAGGTCATCAGCTCAAACCTACCACTCTACCACTTGAGCCACAGTGCCACTTCCACTTTTCTGGTGGTTTATTGGAGGTAAGAGTCTTATGGACTTTCCTGCCCAGGTGGCTTTGAACTCTTATCCTCAGATCTCAGCCCCCTGAGTAGCTAGGATTACAGGCGTGAGCCCCTAGTGCCCAGATTATTATGCTCCTTTTAAACATGGGAAAAGAGGCCTGAACACTTCTACAGCTTACCCATGTCTTGCAGTTTACCCTGTTCTACACATGCATTCACAGCGTTCAATAATAAGCACTGAGGGAGCAACACTTAAAATCTATGCAACATTTAGTGAAAAAAAATGTGAATGGGAACACATTATTATCAATTGCTCTTCTTTTCAAGTTACTGTAATTTTTCTCATTCAATAAAGATTTAGACAATCCAAAGTCCTTGAGTGTTGATGATATGTATCCATAGCTATCACTTTCAAAAGATATCCTTAGAAATGGCCACTTAACTGTTGATTTCTTTGTTTAAGCAGATATTAAGTCAGTGAAGGTTAACTGGCACCCAATAATTGTAGGCCATTTGGATTTATTCAAAGCTGTTAAATAAAGGAAACGTAAGGTGGGAGAAAGGCTAAGTTTTGGTTTAATACATACATTTAAATTGCTTTAGGATATAGTTTATGGTAGCATACTACTGTCTGGTGGGATCAGAAACATCTTGTTAAAACTCAGTCAGGGTCGTAAAATATCGGTTACCACCCACAACCAGCTACAGACTGCTGGGGGCCAGGGTTCCAGATGGCTCTGATTACAAGGCAAACAGAGGCTGGGAGATTCTCCCTTCTGGAGGCTGATGTTGTCTGGAGAGATGCCCAGACTTTGACCTAGAGATGTTCTGCCCAGCAGGACTCCAGGGAAGACCTCCCTCTCCCCAGTCCTTCTCTGTCCACGTGCACTGCACACCTCCAATGCCAATCATTCTTCAGCTGTTCCACTTCATGCACATAGACAAGCTCTGAGAATACCTTTCAGAACAGATGTTCCAGATCAAATACACATCCTCTACTGTGACAGTCATTGGTGAGAATAATTAAAACCAACACTCTTCTCCATCTAAAGGTCTTTTCCCCCAAGTTCTCTTCATCACCAGAGGAATATCTATAATTCATTCAGATGAAGAAAACACAAAGCAATGTATCATTAAAGTGCTTACCATTCTGCTTTGCCGATTATTTTGTGAGTACTCGCTGCATCCTGTATGCCCGCCCTGGATTTGTGGCTCACCATGTCTGTTCTAATAAGTATCCTCCTTGATTAACCTCTTGTGAATCATGGGCACCAGTGGACACCCTCTGGTTTTCTGTTGGGTTTGGCTAATGGAATGCACCAGCAAGAAAAGTTGATAGAAAAAGGTAAGAGAGTTTTGGGCTTGTTAGTTCCAAGGGTCTTATCTCTGCTCAGTGCTTGATAATAGCCAAGATTCTCTGGGAAACAGGCCACACTTGCAGGTTTCCTTCTCTGTAGCTTCCAGGTCACTGGATGTGATTTGAAGCACCGGTCTTATTGTGGGCTCATGGTCAGTTCAAGAGAGCAAAAGTGAATGTGTGTGGGGATTCCTCTTTCATCGAATTTATCATGTAGTAGTTCACAGAAATGAACAAGGAGAAGTGGAAATATGCCTATACATAGAAACAACAGCATGGAAGGGTGGAGGTGAGTGCAAGGGTGTGGAATGCTGCATCTGTTTTTGCCAAGGTGCATGGGAAGTTGTGTGCCATCGAGGAAAGATGCCGGTGAAAAGGCAGCCATGACAGCTTGGGAAGGACCGCCCTCCTGGAGGAGCGCGGAGAATAAAGAACATGTCAATCAACAGCATTATTTCAGCGTCCACAGCACAGTAACAGCTAGAAAAGCAAGGGAAGGATGGTGAAGGTCAGAAGCGAGGAGGCCAGTTCGTTTCATGGAAGTGCACACAGGCCAGTCTATGTGATTTGGTTTTTATACTGCAAAAAGCATAAAGTCTTCATGCTATAGAATAGTGTGACCTGATTTACCTGTTTTGAGAATATCTCTTCTTTCTAACATATATTCCTGGTTCTTCTGTGAAATGAAGTGATTCCCAATTATTGAGTTAATGCAGTAATTTGAATAGATAGCACAGTTTCTTGCGTCACAGAGAAGAATTGGTGAGAAATGGTGTGAAGAAAGGAAATGAACAAGAGCTTCTAGTAGATTGCATGGTATCTGAAGAGGGAGGGAAGAGAGTCACGAAAGGCTCTAAAGTGTTCATCTTGGCCACGTGGAGAAATCACATCACCACTGCAATGGAGACCTTTGAGTTGGCAGAAGTGGAGTGCATTGTGGGAAAACAGTTTCTGAAGTGTCCCTTCAGCCTCCAGTTGGAGATGTCAAATAGCAGTTGGACCTCCACGTTAGTGTCCAAGAGTGATCCTGGGGGGAGATGGGCAACTGAGATTTGCCAGCACTGGGATTATACATGACCCCATGCATTTTGGATATTATTGCCTGGAAAAGATGTCTGTGTGATGGAAATTCAAGACATTTTAGTGGTCTTAGGGATGAGGAAGAATAAGGAAACAATTGCAAAAAAGCCTACTCTGAAAGAAATCAGGAGGATGCATAGTCCAGGAAGTCAAAGAAGGAAACTATACCAGAAACAGGGGGAGATCTGGTGTCAAGATCAAGTGGAAAAAGACAAGACAGACAGATGAATTATAAATGAAGAAGAAACATGGAAAATCTGACTGAATGAATCAGGAAAAAAAATTGCTTGAGAAAGAGTTTTGAGAGAACAAATGGTGACCATTCTTTGAAGAATTTAACTGCAATAGAGGACAAAAGTCACAGTCATCACTAGAGGTTAAGATGAAGAATTAAGGAAGGTTTTTCTAATGGAAAAATACATCATGTGCAATTTCAATCAGTCTGATCCAGAATGAAAGGGGACATTAATGATGGAGGAAAGAAATGGTACAATTGCTAGTTGTGTTCTTGAGTAGACAAAATGAGTAGACATTAAGATAGGACAGAGCACTTGGCTCATTGAACTTGGTCCCAGGAAAATTACCTTTGAATTATTTAGAGCCTTCTCAGCAGATTAATGTGGGTCAATGATAAAAGATGATTCATATCCATTTTGATCTATGTTCGGCTATTCATGAAACTTTTTGCTGAGCTAAGGTTCCATTTGCCTAAGTGTAATATGCAGATGTGTGATTAAACCCTGTAAGGGAAACTTGTGGGCAGGAAAGCCGTCCTTTGGTTTGTAAAGCGTCATCAAATTAGGACGCTCCTTTAAAATCTTGAGCATCAATCTGTTTTTCTGTGTTTATTACCCACCGAGACTGGTTCTTTCTTCATAGGCTTCTTGGTGTTGGGTTTGGGATTTTGTTTTGTTTCATAGCCCATGATCCTGCGCTCTTCACTTCTGTATACTTCAGTTACCCTTTGTTCTCCAGTCTGCTGGTCAGCACAACTTTTAACATCTGATCCTTGGAGCTAACTGAATGGCCCAAGCTCTAACCATCACTCTCACTGACCTTTTCCTGCTCAGTCATTTACATTGGCAGTGCCTAATATCACCTTATTTCTCCTGGTTATGCTTTAGACATAAGCCATTACTACTCATTTTTTTGGGGGGGGGGTAGGGGAGTGACAGTCATACTGAAGCTACATCACCTTGAGGTAACTGTCAGCATGACCTCATCAAATACTCCAAAACAACTATGGATTATGCACTTGATACCGAGTCACGAAGAAGGAAGTTGAGACTTAGTAAGGCTAATGGATGTGTCAAAAATCCTTCTGAGTCATCCACCTCAACCTTGATGAAATCCAATCTCTGTCCCAGAAAGTGGCTTTGGCATACCTCTGGGATGCTCCAAAATGGAACGATTACCATTCATACGTGGACAAGAAAAGAAGAGACACAGACCATGGATGAGTACTACTAGGCTACTTTGATTACCCCAGCACTCCTCCAAGCGAGGAGCTCAGTATGGCTCCTTCTTTCTAGGAAGAAGGAAGGTGAGCTGAACCAGAAGTATCCACCTTAGAGCAGTGATGGCTAATTAGTCATAGCTTTCTTTCAATAACCCAAAGACAACACCCTAGTTGCATTGAGCCTCTTTCCTGCCCATGTGTGTGTGTGTGTGTGAGAAACATCAACCAGGCTCCCGTGTCACTAATTCACAGGAATAGTGTGAACCCTGCTTTCATTGGAAAGTCAGACATCACCATGGTATTTTCTGGATGGATGCTCCTAAATTGGCATTGCTCCTACGTGATAGTACTATAGTCAGAAGGAAAGAAGAAAATTGAAAAGTGCAAACAGATGTTTGCATGATGCCCAAGTAAAAGCAATGGGGTTGTATAGGATTTTAACAGAATTTTGATGGTAGAGAAACATTGGGATTTTGCCTAAAAATAAATGTTGAGCATTTAGGATTTAAAAATAATCATAGATGACACTTTATCTATGATTGTAAAACAATACATGATTGTAATGTTATATAATAAGAACATACATTTATATCTAGATTTTATCTGATATATGGTAAATTACACACCTTTATGTATTTATATTTAATATGTAAAATATATTTATATATTAGTATACATTTTTTATTACACATTATGTTTTGTTAATGTTATAAATCACAATAATTAATACGTAATATCTACTGAGCATAGCAGGAATTAGTAATCACACATTTGAATGTCCTTGGCCTTTTTATGCATTTTTGAAGGTAACTTGATAGAAGAATGAGAACTTAATTCTGAAATTCCAATTAGTTCTGTGACACACTGTCTCCTTTGCTTTTCTTTCTTGAATTCTGTCCTCCTGCTTTCAAGACTATGTAATGGTGTCAAGTTTGGTTTATAGTTCTGAGCCTATCATTGACTAACTGTTATCTTGTGTGTGTGGGTGGGGGGGGTGCTGTTCATGCTTTCATTTCTGCAAATGGAGAGAATAATGGGATTTCCTTTACTGAATGATTTCTGAACTTGGTGCTTGCTCACTACAATGTTTCATGTTTGTCAAGTGTCCTTTAGCAATTCCTCTGCAAGTAGTCAAAAGTGGGAGCCACATTTTGCTGCCTGAGAGCAGATGGAGAGAGGGCAGAGGAGGAGACAATATCCATCCAATCTCATCAGGAGGAGACAAGAGGCAAAGAGCATAGGGCAGTGAGAATACTTCAACACTGCGCACTTCAGCTAGCTGCTCCTGAGCCAGTGTTTTGCCACTGAATGGCCCAGGCCCTGGCTCAGGGTCACCATTCTGGACCAGGCAACCTCCAGTGCCAAGTGCTGTTTGGGCTGAGCAAGGCTGTCAGGAATCACAGCAGAATGCCTCCATCTGTTGGGTAAATATGTACATGAATATAGCTGGTTGAGTCTGCAGTCTGCTGCGACTCAGGGCATTTGGATGATCTGTGGTTAAAGATGTATTAAAGTATTTAAACTTTCAAAAGTCTGTGGCAGTATCAAATGTAATAAAAATGAGCTATACACTTTTACAACACCTATAGAATGAATAGGAGAAAATTTTACTCTCTCTCTCTCTCTCTCTCTCTCTCTCTCTCTCTCTCTCTCTCTCTCTCGTAGTACTATGGCTTCGTACTTGCTAGGCAGGGGCTCTGCCTCTTTAGCCACACATCCAACCTTTTACTGTATGCTTTAGTTTTTTTTAACTTTCGCCTCCCATGTAGCTAGGATAACAGTCATGGACCTCATTTGGGTTATTGGTTGAGATGGACTCTAGCAAAGTTTATTCCTGCTGATCTTTACCTGCTAAGGAGCTCAGATTACAGATATGCAACACAAGACCCGGCTCAAGCTTTGGTCTTCATTGAGGTCATCAATTTCTCCTCAACTTTTGTAAATCTCACTGAACATGGAATGAAAAAAAATTAATTTTCTGTGTATGTAAACTTAAACCCATCACTGCTTTTTGTGCAGCTTGGTTATAAATATATATTCCTCATTAAAACTTATTTCCTTAATCTGAAGGTAAGAAATAGCCTGTAACTAGTGAAGTCCTCATACTGAATGTCTGTAAAGCTTTGAGAACAATGCCTGGCAAAGAAAAGATACTCAGAAATGCAATCTATATGCTCTTCTTTGTTTTGAATAACTGCATAATCATGAGAATTAGCAATTCCAGACATGGAAGCAGTCCCTCTTTCCCCTTCTTTCTAGCACAGGATACCAGCAGCCCAACGAAAGAATACAAATCCCGAATGAGTCCTCGGTAGATGCGCTTTTGGCTCGCTTTTCTGGCGGTTGGAGCTCTGAGATGAGATGTGGCTTTGATCTGGGCTCCGGAGGGAGAGGTTACAGGAAATGAGGGTACAGAACATGTTCTGGAAACCAAGCGCTTAAAAGAAGAAAATGTTGGTACTTTTTGATATAGATCAAGCGCAGAATTTCAAGTATATTCAGAGTTTTGTGCTCTGTGGGAAAAGTCAGGGCCCAGCCAACCTGAAAACTCTCCTGAGTACAAATGTACCTTGCACAACTATTGTTTCCATTAGCTTTTCGCAGAATACAAAACCTGGAATCTTTTTGAGGGATATTTAAATGGTGGTGGTGGTGGCAGCTTCCACCCGGATAGTCTTGGCTCCAGGTCTTGGCTCACCCACTGCAAATGTACCTGTCACTAGTGTCACCCCCACACGGGCCTGAGACCAGAGTAGGCACATGTGATGATCATACAGCTTCCTGCTCCTTAGGTTTTAGAAGATGAGAGAAGTTGCAGAGAAAGGAAACCTCTTGTTGCCAGAGGTATTTCTGCTGTCAGTCCTCATTCTTGAATCTGGAGGCTTTTCCATCCCCTCACCTACACCAAACATTCCCCAGTCCCTGATGCAGCTCATCCATCCCTTGAGGATGTCAAGTTTGAATTGTAAGGAAATAAGATTCTATCCCCCCCCCCTCCCCGCCAATTTCCTTATTGGTCAAGGTGAAAAGCAGAATCAGGGAAAAGTTGACTTGGAGAGTCCATGCACTCTCTAGGAAAGTACTGATCACTCTGTCGCATTTCCAATCAAAAGAAAACCTAGAGAAGTGGCTGGCTACAGAATGTTAACACTAAGAACTGCATGGTTCTGGTTGATATCCTGGGTAACCGTGTGGTTCAGTCCTGGTTCTATCCTGGTAACAGTGAACTGATTAGGTCTGGAGTCAAGAGACATGTTTCACAGAAAGGATTTTAGTGGATTTCTCCAGTAATACCCAGAGCCTGGAAAGTTGGAGGAAGGCTTGTCTACTATTGAAACTAGCATTTATTAATTTATCATTAGCAATTGTGACCATAGTATCTGTCATTTCTTGAGGTCATCTTATGTCCTGGGCATATACCCTTTACTAGTGTGTGTATTCTGAATTCTATCTGTACTACAGCTCCATTATTCAGAGAAGCAAGCTGAAACCTGCACAAGTTCACTGAGTGTTCAAAGTCATGCAAGTAATACCAGCAGACATGGGGTTCAACAAATGGTTACATAACTCTTGCTGTATGTTGCTTTAGGTGACAGCAATTGGAGATATACAGATGCAGAAGGAGGGAGCCTTGTGTCTAGAGCTCTAGCCCAATGGGAAATGCTGGTATGAAGCAGAAGATGAGATCAATTTAGTGTTCACTGAATAACTGGGCTTAGAAAGTGATGGTATTATCTAGAATGGTTGGTGATGGAAGTTCTCTTAGGAAAGGCTTCCCAGAGAACTCCTGCATTAATGTAGTCTTGAAGAATTGTCCAAGGGAAGGAAGAAGGAGGCTAGTGAGGAACTGGTGCGAGGATTAATGCGAACTTCAGAGGATGTGCCAAGAGCCAGGAGCCAGGAACAAGGCTCCTTTGTGGGGCTAGAGCTTTTGCCTCAGACATGAGCTTCGTCTTTCAGGAAGGGCTTCCAGACAGGTTCCATGACCTAGATGAGCACAAGATAAAGAACCTTCCCAAATAAGAGAGAAACAACAGCCTAGTTAGAAGGGATTCTAGGGTCATGGACGATCACAAGTGTCTGCTTCCTTATACTCCCTCATTGTTTGGAACTGGAAAAAAAAAAAGAGCCTGGAAAAGGAAAAGGAAGAAAGGAGAATATCTCTGTCTGAGAGTTTGCCACCACGTTGCTTGCCTTTCTCAATTCTTCTTCTGTCTTTTCTCATTTCTAACCCTTTTCTGATGACCTCAGTACTCAGTACTGAGCATGTTCAGATGACTACACTGTCTAGTCTGTCTTCCTATCAGTGTCCATATCCCGACTCTGTGGCCTCCTGAAGTGTGAAGCTGAGAAATCATTCAACTTGGGCCTCAGTTTGCTCATGTGGAAAGTGGTCAGGCTCCCTGAGGAGTGTGGAGAGCCAAATTTAAGATGAGAAAAGTCGGCTGCAAGCAGTAATGGCCCAAACAAAATATATTTTGTTGCCGTTATTACAATTTGGACGTCATAGTTAAAAATAATGGTAGAGCTTGGAGTTTCTAAATTTTGTGCTTCCTATGTGTAACTGAGAGGAGAAAAAAATGCTGCTATTTGCATTTAAATACAAGTCTAAATCCCTCCCCAAAGCAGTAATAGCCACCCCAAATGAATTATACATTTTCTAATTTTAAAAGGCTGTTTTATGGAAATGAGGTTATTTGTGCCGCATGGTATGTTCTTGTTGTATCCATGCAAATGCCAAAAGGGTGTGATTTATACAGAGTACAACACCAATGGGAGAAAAGTGTAGGGCTCTCATTTGCATCACATTTTAAACACTCTGTAAATACATTACCTGCAAAAAATACTCCTGTCTTATTAGGAAGAAGACCAAATCCTGTGGACATTGTATATTTATATTTTCTATTTATATACATATATACATACATTAATAGATAGCTAGATGGATAGATAGGTAGATAGATAGCTAAGCTCAATGACAATGACAATGATTTGTTCACACTATCCAGGGTAGAGTGGACTGTGCGGTAAATCCTGAAGAAGTGTGATCTTATTTTCAAAGACTCAGCGAGAGATGCTTTGTATGTACAGCCCTGCATAATTTTGTGAGATTTAGACTGTTTATAGTCACGGTTCTCAAAACTGGAGTGTGTAAATCCAATTTACATATTCAATTACATCCACTTCAAGAATGGTACTTTAATAAAAGTTGCCATGTTGGTGTTTGGAGTCGAAGACAATGGCCATCTTTTGAAGCCATGACAGGAAGAAATAGCTCTTATTCTGGAATAAAAAGTCAGAAATGAAATGCACCAGTAACTCCTTGGCCTCCAGTCACAGGTTCTATGCATTTGTGGGTTGGGAAGGAAGGGAGGGAGCAGGACTAAAGGGGAAGGCTTTCCTGAAGTCTTTCTCATTATTCATTGAGGAATAATGAAACAATATCCTTTCAGATGTAAAATAATTCTCAGGGAGGAAGAAAAGCCTACCCCCAATAAAGAAAAATACAAAATGCTAATGATTTTCTCAGGAAGTGTAAATAAGCAAAGAATTCTTTTCAAAACAAAATAAAAAGGAAAGAAGGGGAAACCAAAACAGTTTCCTCTGGGAACCTACTTAAAATATGTTTGACTACAGTACTTATGGAAGTCAGACCATCTCATGCTGTTCCGCATGTTTGAAATAATAAAATTAGGATATTGTGTGTGTGTGTGTGTGTGAGACATTTGAAACATAGCAGTAGAACTTCTTGCTTTACAACGAAAAGAACCCCAATGAGTAAGAGAAAAAGGACATGTATTTTATCAGTACAACTGATGTCATGAAATTAATAACATTTGCTTATTTTAAAGTCAATGGATAGGAACAGACAAGTGAGTGTAATGAGTACAAGAGTGAAAACTGCATGGGTGACGACCCTCCCCCACAATCGCACAAGTTTTGGTAAAATTTACAATCGATAGTGTGATCCTGAGGAGGAGAAAATGTTGCAATTAGTTCCTACAGCCAGCATTATAAATCTTTGAACTTGCAAAGAGAGGGGACTACAAGAGGACACGGGAGACATTCCTTTTTTTATTTTTTGTGTCAGGCTTTATTTTCTTAGACAAGTAAATTATCTCATTTACTTTTGATGTTATAAGAACTATTAGGTGCTGGGGGGTGGGGGGAGGATGGAAAGGGATGGGAAGGGGAAACAAAGGAGGAGGCTACAATTCTTGATAAAAAATGTACTCATGATCTTGCCCATGTGATTGTTACCCCTCTGTACAGTATTTTCATAATAAAAAAAAAGAAATGTGGGGCTGGGAAGGTGGCTCAGTGGTAGAGTGCTTGCCTTGCATGCCTGAGGCCCTGGGTTCGATTCCTCAGCACCACATAAGCAAAAAGCAAAAAGCCGGAAGTGGCGCTGTGGCTCAAGTGGTAGAGCGCTAGCCTTGAGCTGAAGAGCTGAGGGACAGCGCCCAGGCCAGAGTTCAGGCCCCATGACTGGACCCCCCCCCCAAAAAAAAGAAATGTTAGGTGCTATATTATCCACATTTTACTTGTGAGGAAATTGAGATTTGGACAGTTTTAAAAATGCTCAATACAAACGGTAAGTGCTGTGGCCAGTTTTACACCTGATCATTCTGACTCCATGAATACAAGCATTTTTAAAACAGAAATGAAGAAAATTACTTTTGTCTTAGGTATTAAACCTACTTTGTACATAAAAATACGAATTTTTCTCATCCCATTTTACACTAGGGATGTGTGGTTGTCAGTTCTGTCTTCTCTTTTTTATTTTATTGTGAGAATACCATACAAAGGGGTTACAATTACATGGGCAAGATAACGAGTACATTTCTTATCAAGCATTGTTGCCTCTTCTTTGTTTCCCCTTCCCATCCCTTCCCATACTCCCCCCTTCCCCTTCCTGGTCCTCCCCCCACCCCTGAACCCCAAGATAAGTATGCAAATGTTTTTTTGTTTTTTTTCCTTTCATGCAATGGTTTCTAACATATTTATAAGATGATTTCGATGTTGCTTTGTGTGTCCCTCCCCCATGGTATAACCCATGCTTTCACTGTATTTCATGCGAGAGACATTCCTGAGAAGGTAATTCTTCCTGACTCAATCTTTAGACATAGAAGAGTCTGTTCGCAGATACGTCACAGATAACCAAAGAACCTTGCCCATTTAGGAATCAGGGGACATCAAATTGCTCTATCTCCTCCTCTAATGTAAGCAGTAACAGGGTGCTAAGTCAGAAGGTGCATAATTATTCCTTTCAGTGAGCCCCACACCAGCCAATGGTCATGAGTCATGCTATGGGATGGGACACATCTGAGCTAAGGGGACACATCATTTATTATCCATACTGAGACACAATGAGAATGAGAGGGAACTCTAATAATAGCACAGCAACACAGGCAGGAGCCAGAGCTCTTTTTTTAGCAACCAGGATGCTGCTAATTTACTCTGATCCCTCTTAGCATTCCAAGAACCTTGTATCCTCCAAGTCTGAGCATGGTTCCTCCATTTAAATGTCCAAGTTTCTCACCGCTCTACACAGTCTTTAGGGATCCTGTTTTCCTGATATTTTATACCAACTATGCTGGTGGTTTACCTCAAGTGCTCAGTAAATAATTATAGCACTACTGAGCTAGAGAGTTCAAGAATTTTACTACCACTTCAGTTCAGTTTTGCTATCCTGCAAGAAAAATCAGCATTCTTTAATTATATTCAACTACGTACTTTGAGCCTTGGCTGTGTGTTTATATGAAAATGGAAATCATAGTATTTCTACTAGAAGAAGAAGTAAATGGTCAAGCCATTGCTTCTGCTTCTAAATCTGTTCTTCTAGATAATGGGCTGTTCTTCGTCCTCCTTTACTTTCTTATCCTCTACCTCCTCATCTTCTCTTTCCTGTCCCTCTTATTTCTGTAGTCCATATCATTTGCATATTTTTCAATAAAAAGACTGTCAGAATATTAATATAATATTCTCATATAATATAATGATATAATAATATAGCAGTATAAAGTAACAGTTTTCACTGTGACATTGTCACATGTTCATGACTTTCTTTTTTTCATGTTTGTCTCTCATTTTCCTCTCTTGCCCATCTCACCATTTCCACTGGTTTTATTCCTCTTCTCAAATAATCTCTCTTCTATTTTCATGTGATTTAAAAAAAATCTAGATTCTGCATATGAGAGAAAATGTGTGACAATTGCCTTTGTGATTCTGGCTTCGTTCAATTAAAATTATGGTCTCTGTGCTTATTTTGCTATTGATTAACATCTGAACCAGACAATGGATTGTCTCATTTGTTACTATTTAAAACAGTGTCAAGAGACTAAAATATATCCATCCCTTCATGGCCATAGTTTGGGTCAAGGTTCTGAATGTGACTGTATTTGGAGATAAGGGCCTTACAAACATGAATAAGTAAAATGGGAGTTATGACAGGGAGCTACATCCTCATGAGGATGATTTTTTTTGATGCCACTGGGATTTGAATTCCGGGCCTTATGCTTGCTAGCCAATAACTTTACTACCCAAGTGACTTTATCTCAGCCTGTTTAGCTTGAGTAAATTTTTAGCTAGTGAGCCTCCTATTATACCTTCTGTAAAGTTGGAATTACAGTTGGGTGTCACCATAGCTAACTTATTGATTGAGGTAGGGTCTTTTCTACTTTCTTCCTGGTCTGGCCCTCAAACCCTGATCTCCACCATCTCTTTGGAATGCCCAAATTATAGGCAAGATCAACTGTGCTGGAGGGAAAGGAAATACTGATACCCAGAGTACACTAAGGGTGAGGATGTGAGGACACCAAAAAGAGGGCTGTCATCAAGGTCAAGGAGGCCTGGGAAGAGCCCGAAGCTGACAACACCTTAACTTTACACCTGCAGCCTCCATGACTGAGGGAAAGTGTCTGTTCCAGCCTTTGTTTGTAGTCCTTTCTTACAGACAAATACAGTCAGGTGACAAAGAGAGGATGGGGAGAACACAGTTGGAGATCTGCCTGGGAAATCAGTTTGCAAGACGCTATCATAGGAGAACAACACAGATGTGGCAGCGCATGCCTGTGATCCAACTACTTGGAAGGGTGAGGTAGGAAGGTTGTGGGTCATAGTTCAAGTCCAACCCATAAAATATGCACAATACTCTATCTGAAAGACAAACTAAAGCTAAAAGGTCTGGGGTACCTACCTAAGAAAGTAAAAGTCAGTAAGTCAGTCAGTTCTTACTATTGCTCCCCAAAATAGGAACACATAGAATCACCAGGTTTCTTTTTAGCCATGGAACTTGTTACTGTTCCTCAAGAAGTACATACATAGTTGCCTTTGACTCCTTTTTATATTCTTTTTTGTCAGTGATGGGGCCTGAACTCTGGGCCTGGGTGCTATCCCTGAGCTCTTCAGCTCAAGGCTAGTGCTCTACCACTTAAGCTATAGCGACACTTCTGCTTTTCTGGTGGTTAATTGGAGATAAGAGTCTCATGGACTTTCCTGCCCAGGTTGGCTTTGAGCCATGGTCCTCAGATCTCAGCTTCCTGAGTAGCTAGGATTATAGGTATGAGCCACCAACACCTGGCTCCTTTTTCTACTTTTGACTTCACTTTTTCCATTTCAATGTGCTTATTTATACTTTTTATATGACCAACTCCTTCTGTGCTACCATTCCAGCCACTTGTCCATTAATTGGTTTCCTCTCAGAATCCATTTCTCAACCCAGATCTGTGCCTCTTAGGTTTGACTCAGTTCACCCTTCCTTATGAGAGGAACTGTTTGTTCCCAAGCATCTTAATTCAAATGAGCTTCAAGACAGCACTTAGCATCTCAGGACAGATTATCCAGACTACTTGTTTCAAACTGGGAAGAAAGCTTCACACCCCAGCTTTGCTGATCTTGGTCAACCTGTCCTTTCTTTCAACCTGTACATTATTCCCTAATACGTGGGATATATTCACTAGGTCAGTGTTTTGTTATCTGTCTTGCTTTTTTGGATTATAAGGCTATGCCTAATGTTCTTTCTTGTATTCTGAAAACATAGAATAATGCTTGAGCTATACAGGCAAACAATACATACTTATTAAGTGACAGAATAACATATGCACAGTCTGGACCTTCTCTCTCAGCAAGCGAAGTGGAGGCTTCTGATTTTCTCTGGATGTTTTAGTAAGTCTCTTTTTAGAAATTGATGCTCAAGAAGATAATATAACAGGATATAATAGAGACATCTGCAAACTGTGTTCTTGAAGCATTATTCACAGCTGCCAATTTAAAGGCCTAGATATCCTACAACTAATGAATGGATCAATGAATCCAGTACACACACACACACACACACACACACACACACACACACACACACACACACACACACACAGAGTTATGAATTACTTAACCATAAAGAAGAATGAAATTATGACATTTGCAGGAAAATACATGGATCTGTAGGTCTCTGTGTCAAATAAGCTAAGTGTAGAAGGCCACATGTTTTCTCTTATATAAAGCATCTAGCACCAAAAGATATATCCATACAGAAGTATATGCATGTGTGTGTGTGTGTGTGTGTGTGTGTGTGTGTGTGTGTGTGTGTGTGTGTATAGGATGTGATTGTAATATGGCTTGATTTATGATAGATGTGGAACAAAGGGGAGAGGATATTAGAATGTTGAAGAGTGAGTAATAATAAATGTGTATGCATGCAGATGGCATGAAGGATCTTACAGAAAGCTGTTGAAACATAGAAGTGTGAAAGGAACTTGAATAGAGAGAGTAACAGAGAGGGCTGATTCGAAGCATAATACCTGCATTTGTGAAATATCACGGTGAAATCCCTGTGTACAATTAAAGCGCTCTGAAGAAAATGAAGGACAAGAATATGTAGTAGATTCTGTTGGGGTGGCACTAGAGAGGGTGGCAAATGGAGAGAGTGAATGAGGATGCATATAGTCAGAGTATTTCACATGCAAATATGATATTTGAATAACGAAAACTGTTAAAATATTTTAAGAAGGGGAGGAGGATGAAGGAAAGTAATAGGATGGGTAAATTTGCATGCAGATATGAAAGTATCACAATAGAACCCCAACTTGTACAGCAATATATGTCAAAAAGGGAATTATATCTAAAAAAGAAAATATTGCAATCATCAGCAGGAAAGAATATGATTGAATAGTGTACTGAAGTTTTTTAATTAAGTTTTTTATTGTGAAAATGCTGTACAAAGGGGTTACAGTTACATGGGTAAGGCAGTGAGTACATTTCGTATCCAGCATTGTTGCCTCCTCCTTTGTTTTTCCCCTAGCATCCCTTCCCTCCCACCTCCACACCTATGCCTCCTTATCCCCCCCCACTTAAATTGTAAAGTTCGTTTTTTGACATAGCGTCTTGTACATCTCATTGTTGCAATGGGTCAATCTATATCCCTATTTAAACAATTTATGAAACTTTATATCAAACTTCCCTGTTCTAGTAAAGGAAAAAAAAGAATTATTGAAACTAGAAAAGCTTATTGGATGAAGTTGGTCTAAACATATGCATGGGTTTCTACAGACTTGTCTACATGTGAGCAAACATTTGTACTTCCAAAAATTGCAATAATATCTGACCTTAAGATCTGACCCACAGTAAACCAGTTTCTATAGTTAAGAACATGTTCCCTGGATCTGTAATTCAGGAAGAGAAGAGAGCTAGAAGGTTTGCAGGCATCCTTGGCAGATAAGGCCCTGTGTGTTCAAACTCTGGTACCCCGAGAGAGAGAGAGAGAGAGAGAGAGAGAGAGAGAGAGAGAGAGAGAGAGAGAGAGAGAGAGAGAGAGAGAGACAGAGACAGAGACAGAGACAGAGACAGAGACAGAGACAGAGACAGAGACAGAGACAGAGAGACAGAGAGAGACAGAGAGAGACAGAGAGAGACAAAGAGAGAGAGAGACAGAGAGAGACAGAGAGAGAAAGACAGAGAGAGACAGAGAGAGAGAGACAGAAACAGAGACAGAGAGAGACAGAGAGAGACAGAGAGAGACAGAGACAGAGAGAGATACACAGAGAGACAGAGAATGCCAGATTGATATGAATATCTCATCATAAATGATCACTCTTCTTCATTTCTCTCAAGAACATGATTCAAGTTTAGCTAATTCAACTACAGATTTCTTGAAACACTTCAGACCATGAACAACAAACAAAAGTCTCAATATGTCAGCAAAAAGTCTGACAAGCTTTTGCGAGAAACCAGGAGATTCTTCTCAACTGCTGACTGCTTATACTTTCTGATACTAGGACGGCAGAGAGGACACAACATTCAGTTCACCTCTCGCAAACTGGGCCACATAATTTAATTATGTGGGACATAAGGCCCCTTCTCTACAAAACTGGAGCAAAATCATTCCATCAAGTTGCTGGGAGGGGTACCGGAGTCTTTAAATAGGGAACTCTATTTCATACATAATGAAAAGTTAAACATGCAGCTGATGCCTGAATCCAAAGCAGAGATTCTGACTCCTGTCTTTTGGTTTAGCTCTGGGTTGCTCATTGTGTCCCACAGGAATCTGTGCTCACTTCTACCTATAATGTCTCCCCCAGTGTCCTACAGAGGGTATTCACATTTATCATCCTAACCTCCACACTCACCTTCGCTATTCTTTCTCTTGTATCTTTCTGTCAAAGCAAAAATCTTTACCTAGAGAATTGTGTTAATGAAAATAAAAGATCCTGTTGACATCTCTCTAAACTCAGCAGAATGGAATGCTAGGTGTTCTTGTAACGTCTGCTGCTGGGGCCACATGATGGTATGGATGGGTCATGGGCTGGACACTCTCCATCCTCTTCTGGGATGAGGGGTGGGGGAAATGTATAAGGATGCAGGCAGAGACTGAGGAGAGAGCTGTCAATCAAGAAGAAACAAATAAGAACTGCAAAAAGGCAAGAAAGGACACTGTGCTGAGGGTGAGGGAGATCTATAACTGATTTGATTATAGGTGATGCTCCAAGCTGGGAAGAAAAATGATTAGACATTGGGAGGAAAAAGAGGGGGATGATTCAAAGGGTCTGTGCATGTCATACAAAGAGAAAGGAATTAGCTGAAAATAGAAAGGTCCATATTTAAATCACTCTGAGACTGGAATAAGAAAATACAGAAGAGCTCATTTTTTTTTGCTCAAGACAGTCTATAAAAGCTGAGATGGAAAGGAATTGGCTATTGACAAAATTAATGAGTTGTCTCTCCTCCAGTCCCTTAGCTGTTACACTCAGACAAGGAACCTATGTGTCCCAGGGAACGGGAGCCTCAGGAACAAGAAGAGAGTCTTTGACCTTGTCAAAATGCTTTTCTGTCTGAACCAAGCCATAGCTATTTATCTTGTGAGATAATCCCTATTCAGGGTGTGAATATTGTGACTGCATCCTTTCAAAGACAACTCCCCAAAGATGTCATTCTCCTAACTGAGAAAGAGTTGTTTTCACACATTGCACAGTAAGTTCTGAGACAGTCCAGAGGAGTTTAAACAAATCCTCTTGACAGATCAGCACACCCCTCTGTCAATTAAAATGATGACCTGCCCCCGAAAGACATACCCAGGCCGGTAAACAAGGACTCAGTTTACTTTAGTCTAACCAAAGATGTGCTTTAATCTTCCAGTGCAAAAGTAAGGTTACCTAGATTTTAAAATACAATAATCACAATTATTATTTCTTGTTTCACATTGGAGTTGGTTTTTAAACACTTAGTGTCCTATTTTATGCAAACATTAATACATTAGCAAATGTTCGGGTATTTTTATAAATATCCAAAAATAAATATTATTATGATATTTTGCCAAAAACAGAATCAAAGATAATGTTATTTAATACTAGTAAGTTTTATAAACTAAGGCTAGACTTTGAAATGGGTTAACTTTTAACTCTAGAAATGATAACAGAAATAGCATTGCAAATGGAGTATTCCTGATCTGACAAGTTTCCCAAGTGTTACAAGAAGTATTTAAGATTTGGAGTTTCTTTTTAAGTTTGGAATATTCACCTGTGCCTAACAGGGTATCTTAGAAATGAGAATCAATCTAAGAACAAAATTAGTGTGCCGTTCACACTCCTATGTACCTAGTGGAAAACCACTTTCTTCACTATATTTAGTTCACCCAAAGTTTGAGTTCCATTGTCATGTGACCTCAAGTGTAGAATTTTCCTTTGGCAACTTAGATATTTCTGGATTGGGGAACATTTTAGATTTCAGATTGTCACATTAAGAGTGCTCAAATTTTCCCTGATAGTAACTTTGATTTCTAACTTTGATTTCTCCTTTTATGCTTTACAAGAAATGTCCATTGACTGTTGTCAGAACAGATTTAGGGACTGTTTTTCTAATTTTGACAAAACAGTCCTCTTGATGCAAAGAAAATTCTTGAGTTTTTCATCTTTCCTAGATTTGCTCATAGCCCACAGATAATGAGGGTAGTCAATAACTCTGGCCAGAGCTGTTGTGGCAGACCCAGGGATCTTGTCTCATTCTCTGGAATGGTCAAGACTCACTGGAAATGGTCTTTCCATTGTGGGTGATGATTCACCTAGGTGTACTGATGTACTTGCTAGCCCGGGGATATGCTGCTAGGAGTGGAACTGTGTTCCCTCAACATTCTCCTGTTGAAGTCCTAACCTGCTATAATCAGAATGTGGCCTTATACGGTGGCAACAAGGTTGTTGTAGATGTAATTAGATGAGATGGGATCATCCTGGGAAAGGATGAGCCCAACCCATAGGACTGGTACTCTTACAATAAGAAAAACCTGGACACAGCAGACATGAACAGAGAATGAATACCATATAAACAAAAAGGCAGCAATCAAACTGAAATATCAACAAGGACACACACACACACACACACACACACACACACACACACACACACACACACACACACACACACACACACACACACACACACACACACACACACACACACAGACCCAGCAAATTCCCAGAACTTTGGAGGTAGGAATTCAGCATTTTTTTCTTTACCACCTCAGAAGGCACTAGGCTGCTAATGTGAAGGACTTGCAAATTATGCCTTGGTGTGATATTTAAAGTCAGAACAACCTAATATCTTAATACAGTCCATGTCACAGAGCAGTGAGCTACATGGCACCTTATGTCTCTTAACCTTAATCCTCTATTACCTTAAAATCACATTAGCAATGGTGCCTTCTTAGTTTTATTCACACATTTTGTGAGAACTGAATAAGATCACACATGAAAAGACATTTAAGGTATAAAGCACCTGACAAATGTCAGCTATGAATATTTTTGTAGACAGCCATTGAAACTCTGTTGATAGGTTCAGTAAAGTGAAATTAAATGTGCCTCCTGGGGATATAAATTTAGACACTGTCATTAACAATGACCCCAAACTCATAGATCCTGAGAACTCACTTTTGCTATTTAATGCAAATACTCTCAAGCACTGTATCTAAAAGAGCTAAGAGTCTACTTCTGTGTTGGGATGACATGCTCTAAGCCTTTACACCTCAAATGAGGTCACCTGACCAGCAGCCTCTAAGGCATTGGTATCACTGCAATTCTTGATACAACTGCACAACCTTCTGTACCCCAGAAGGGCTGGTTCAGAAGTTGCACCCAGTGAACACCCTGACTAGGACAGTACTTAGGTTAAAGACTAAGAACTACCATAGAATATAGTATATTCTTTATCATACACTATTACCACAGTAATATATACAGCAAGAATGAATGTTCTGAACAACCAATAGCATGCTCTATTTAGGACTGTTAAGAAAATGGAGGAGAAAGGACAAGGAACAGGCTGGACTTGTACAGGTTAGGACTGTTCATTGCCAGGGAGGGGCACAGACCTCCCCAAGGGGAGGTTGTGCAAGGGACTGGATTTGGGGAGGGTCTATGTAGGTTTTGACAAGGAAAAAGAAAATAAAACGTGAGCGCTGGTCTCTTGAGGGTCCAGGGTGGTGTCCTTGTTCAGGCCCAGAGTGGAATGCTCTGCGTAGGGTGATGGGGACTTTCTGGGCTGAGCTCAGGGAGGAATATGTAATGCGGGCCTGCAGGCAAGCAGGTGAGGATGTGTCTGGTGCTTCGATGCACCTGGGGAGTCAGTCCTGCAAGGACAGCCCAAGTTTTATATTTTGACAGAATTATTTCTTTAATCCTGTGTCCACCATGCAAGCCCTTAACACTTTAACACTCAAGCAATATGATTTGCCTTCTTCTCACCTGTACAAAGTGGGGGACTAATGTTCGATTTGCAGAATCCTAGAAGGCCATACAAGATAACGCATATAAGCCAACCAACCGGCTCCTTTCAGATACCTCCCAACTGTCCAGGAGTCTCCGTGTGTGAGAAGTTCTTATTTTGTTATACTATTTCATATGATAGGAATCACATTTTCCCCGGGGATGAGAGATCTCAAAGATCAAGATATCTTTGATTCTTGTGCATGTGGATCCCCTATTTTATACAACTGGTTTTTATTAAAGGAGGGGGGCTCAAACAACTGAACAGTACTCGTCAATTTCCTCCCTGGGGCTGGCACTTGAAGCCTGAGAGATCTGTGGGTGCGAGGCGGGAGGGGAAGTTTCTGGATTTCTGCAGAGCCAGCCTTGTGTAGGTGAGTTGGGTCGGCTGCCCCAGGGTCCCTGCGGTCCCCAGGGCTGCTCTCAGCCAGAGCACGGCTGACCCAGGGCTCCCTATGGGAAACTCCTTGCACTGTCTGTCTGTCTGTCTGTCTGTCTGTCTGAGAACTTGCAATCAGGGCCTGGGCACTGGCCCTAAGCCGGTTTGCTCAAGGCTAGCACCCTACCACTTGAGCACAGTACCACTTCCGGCTGCTTGGCGTGGACGATCCTGTCCCAGCTGTCTGGGGATCTGGGGCCCTCCATCCTCCGATCTCAGCCCCTGAGCAGCCGGGATTCAAGGTGGAGCCAGCCACGCCCTGCGCCCACCAGGGCCCGCCCTCCCGGAAGGGGAAGCGGAAGTCGCGGGGCAGGCCAGCGGAAGTCGAGGGCGGGTTCTTCCTGTCCGCGGGGTGAGGCAGAGCCGGCCGGCCACCCTGGCCCCTTTGGCCGCTGTAACACACAGGAAGCCCGTGCACCATGCGGTCGGCATGGGCGGACACAGGCCGGGCCACGCCGGGGGGGGGAGGGACCCCACTCCATGGCTACCATCCGGAGGAACACGTGAAAACTGTGGGCCTGGCCAAACGAATGCTGAAAGCCCAGAAACGTCGAGAAGATCCGGCCTCGGGAGAACCAGTGGGACAAGCTCGTTCCCCAAGACACCGGTGGGGGGAGCAAAGGAGCCAGACTCTCACGTGGATCAAGATCACAGCGGTGAAGATGAGGATGAAGATAAACCCGCAGACCCTAGCAACGGGCCTGGGCGGAATGTTGAGTCTTAAGAGACGAATGACAATCCGGAAACTGAGGATTTGAGAGGATACGGCGCGGATTCAAGAGGATACGGCGAAATATTTGAGAAACTGAGATCCAGATTCTTCCTACTATGGTCCAAACACCCGAGCGATGAGGGAGAATCCTAATGCCAATGCGGGGAAGCGCCCAGATGAAGTGAGTTATGCGAGAGATAACTTCATTCAGTACACTGGAGATCCCATTGCCATGGCTCAGGCATGGGTGTTTGCCTGGGGGGCCTATGGCAAAGGCTCAGAGGGGCACCTGCAGGCCATCCCAATGAAGCTAGAACTTTTGTGTAAGTCCTTCCAAGTTAAAAAGGAAGAGAACAGCAGAAAGCAAGCATCCTGCAGAAGTACGGTGGCCAGGATCACCTGGAGGATCCTCCAGCCGAGATGCTCTTGGTCCTGATGGAAGCCCAGACATGGAATATTTGAGGCACGGGGTTGTCGTCAGGGGTCAGGAGCGGGCCATGGCCTGCTCCATATACAAGGAAGATGTGAAGATCCACAACCACACGCACAGCTCTGGATCCTACTGGAAAGAAGGCTGTTGGGGATACAAATGCTGTCACTCATTTGTCAAGTATTTCTGTTGCACTAAAGAAGAGGGGAAGGAGACTGCTCTGAGTAGTGTGTAGGATGAATGAGGAGACTGGAGGAGAGTCGGGGAAGAAACTACGGATGCTTGTGGATATGCACCAAGAAAACCTGAAGGGAGACAAGAGCAGAAAGAAAAAGCACCTTAAGTGCAATCCCGACAGAGATGATGGAGGCAAGACTCAAGAGAAATTGACAAGGGCACTGACTGCAGAGCAGGCCAGCCTGCTCTATCTCAGGGAGACCACGCAGGCTGACCAGAGGAAGTGGCTCTACAACAGCATATATGAAACTCCAGAGCCCACGGGGAAGAAATGGAGGCCTACAGAATGAAGTGCCAGAGGCCAGATGACTTCGTGGCCTCTTTCCTTAGACAGCAGTGGTCATAGAAGGTCATCCAGGATACAGTCCAGCAGGCTCCCACGGCTTCCCAGTCATTATCATAGATAAATATATATATATTAATAATAATTTTTTAAAAGCAACTTGCTCTGTCTTTGCTATCTGACAGTCTCAACAAACCAGATCAAATCTAATGGAGAGTTGAAGAGGGACCCCATGCTGATGTGAGGAGATTCAGGAGACAGGAGGCATGGCACAAAATGGTGGCCGATGTGGTCTGGGTGTAAATAGAGTCATGGTCAGGGGGCAGGGTCACAGAGAATTCAGTCTCAGGAATTCATGGTAAAGGTCTGGCAGGTGCAATAATCTATTGTCCAAGTCCCCACCACTGCCTGTAGGTATACAGGCACACCTATCACCTGGGGCTGAAGGTGGGGTTTCACCTCTTAAGAGTTCTTGGAAATTCCCTATCATTCATCACTTTGCCAAGATGGCTCCTGTTAGGTCCAGCATCCATATATTAATGTGTGCTTATAATCCCAGTACTACCAAGATTGAGGTAGGAGGATTAAAATTCAAGGCCAGCCTTGGCTACATAAGGAGATTCTGTCTCCCAAAAGAAAAAAATCAAAAGGAAAAAGGAAAATTGTTCTGTACTCAATAGCTAAATCCCAAATTTTATCTTTGTCTTTTTATCTATTATTGACATATATTGTGAAGGAAGATTATCCTTTCTTAAAACCAGGGCTGCATGGTTTTGTTTTGAAGTAATTTAATAATTTAACTAGAATTGTTACAATTATTTGTTTTTTGCCTTCAGAGAGTTTCTTGTTCTGAAACTAAGAATGTACTCTTTAGTGTTTGGTTCACCAAAAGGAAATCAGTAGAAATGGTAAATAACCTTCATCTCCAGAATCTGAAAATGCATTGACAGACCAGAACCCAAACTATCAAAACCCCTTAAGGGGTACTCTACCCTTTTAATTCAGTACCTGGGAAGCAGGTAGAGCAACAGTGGATCCAGTTGCCTATGAAAATAATCTAAAACCTTGTTCCCTCTGAGCTTGCCATCATCTGTCCATCCTCTACCGAGCAGTAATTACTGCCTTTGCTCTACAATTCCTCCTCCCTCCCCACACTGTATGGTATTTTACTTGAATGTATCTTTTCACAAGTCTTGTTTTGGCAATTTGAAAAACTGCCAGGCTATTTCCATGAACAGGCACTATGGACCACTGTTTAGTTTGGCATGAAATTCCTTAAAAATAGGAGTAGTCCAGAACACATCCTTTGAAAAATGCCTTGATCCCCAAAGTAATTTGTACCAAGATCCATGCTATTATTTCTCACATGGAGAAAATAAGAATGATTTTATAATAATGTGATCATGAGAATTAATTTATTTCAAAGCCCATACTAGTACTTAAAGTTTGCTTTAGTACAATCTGGGTATAACTTGTTCCTTCGACCTTATCTATCTCTTCACAATTATTATTTTACTAATCTTAGGAAAAACTTTCTCAGAAAGGTTTACTGACCCTAGGTTTGGGGCCAGGATTTCTATCATATAATTTCCTTTTGACTTTTGCTTTTTACTTCAATGACAGTATGCCATTTATTCACCCTAAATAGTAAGTTTCTATATAAAGGAACTCATTGACATTGACTATTATTAGAAACTCCAAGCAAGGCATAAGGAAGTTTCAGTACAAAGAGTCACATTTCTTTAGGTCCCTGTCCCTTAACTCATGCTATGACTGGTTTTCAGCATTATGTGAAAATTTATTTTTGAGTTTGTTTCAAACACTATCTCCTACACAGGTCCTTTTTGGGTTTTCCAATTAAGCTTAAGCTCTGCCATGATCCCAGAGCTCCATCTAAGTATCCCAGTTATAGGGGTTACCACCATGCATTCCTCATCCCACCTTCCTCTGAGTTCCTCTGTAGAAGGGACAGTGTCTTATTACATTTCATAAATCAATAGCTCAGACCATTGAATGTCACTACTCCCCAGGAAAAAAAAATAGGTTGGAGACATTGTTGTTGGATGAATGAAGGCAGGAGAAATGATAGGCTTGTTAGGTGGATTAGAAATGATAGGCTGGTTAGATGAATTACTGAATGAATGGTAGAATACATTTGTGTCTTGACTTGTACAAGCTCAGTTATCAGTAGCCATAAGCTGGAGATTTTCAGGGACCTAAGAAACTCTTAGAAATTATATGGTTATTGGTCTATGGTTTATTGGTCCCTTGGTTTCTACTCTTCACAGGATTACCCTCTCCTCATGAAATGGACAGAGCCCTTAGGACTGGTGAGCAAGGCAGTTTGAACAAAAGCAGAGTGGACATTTTAGGATAGCCCAAAGATCTCTTGGGGGCTTATCACCACAATGATATCCTAGGACTAGACTATTCTTTCTTAAATTGTAATAATAGAGAACTTTAATTTTTCATGAGATGAACTAAGGCTTATCACTTAAAAAGTCATGAGGAAGAGTACCTGCTGTGCATGGCCTTTAAATGCCCAATTTTCTGAGTCCAAAAAAGAACATAGAAAAAGAAGCCAGTTGGGGCTCTAGAACCTGTTTCTTTTCCCCTCAAATCATTAATAAGGAACTTGAGCAATTGACAGATTAAAAGAATATGGAAGATTTGGGAAGACAGACAGTAGACAGGCTTAGGCTGTGGTTCTGGAGATCAGTGGCCACTGGCAGGCTCAGGCTTTCCTGGTGCAGTGGGAAGACACTGGCACAACCTGGTTCCATCCTGGGAGCCGGTGAGTAGGTCCCAGAGCAACAGGAGCCTCTGTGCTGCTCTGCCCCATATGGGGATGATCAGGAGACCCAGACACTCCCATGACATTTCAGAGATTAAAGAGTCACCTCTGGGGGGGTCCTTGAAGATGGAACCTACCAGACCCAGAGTTAGGATTTTAGAGTTCTTGAAGGTGCTCACAGAGCGCATCTCAACACAGAGGTGTGGGTCAAGTACCACAATGGATATTAATCTACAGAATAAGTGGGCACAGACAGAAAAATGTGGACTCGACGTTCACCCACCCACAGTTTTGGTGGGACACAGAGATCCTTCCTGTAATCCTCTAGCGACTTGGGCAGGAGGGCTGAGGCAGGGTCTGGGAGAGCATGCTTTGTCTCCAATGACAGTCACACGTGAAAAGTGGCTAGATCATACCCTATTCCTTATACTAGCTTGCTTTTGTAGTTGGTCTTTAGTAAAAAATGGGTTTATTTGTAGGCAAAAATAAGACATGGGTAGGAAGTACTCTCTCACACAATAACTTCTTAAGCTCTTGGTATGTGCTGCTCAGACTTACATATGATTGGCACCTAATAACATTAACTTGTATGTTTGCTAATGTTCAGAAACAAACATCTTAGCTTCTAGATGTTCTGGTAGCCAAGAAAAGCAAAATGACACAAATGAAATCACAACAGAAATCTCTGAAGAGATTAGTTGGAATAATCATGAGATTGCTTGGCACATTGACTATAATTTGGTTCCTTTTTATCCTAGCTTTAAATAAACTTTTGATTTTTATTAGGTATTCTTATTTTTCCCATTTGAAGGTTACATCACATCTCCTCTAACTTGAGAAGAGAGATAGATGCTACCCAATATTCAAATATTTAAGGTTATTATTTTCAAGAATTCAAACAAAACAAGTTTAACTGAAGCCAGCCACCAATCCAACAAAAGCAAATGCTTTCTGGATGTGGAGTGGCACTGGTAATCACAGCTGTTGGGAAGTGGAGACAGGGAAGACCTGGTTCAGGCCAGTCAGGACACAACATTTGTGAGACCCCATTACAATAAACAAAAAGCTGAGCTTGATGACACCCTGGAGGTGTAAATGGGAGAAACTAGTCTAGGCCTGCTCAGGCATAACCAACTTTATTTTAAAAAAATAACAAAAGCAAAAAGGGATCATAGTTTTAAGTGGTTAGAATGCCTGCTGGACAAGCACAAAGCTTCAAGCGCAAATCTCATTTACACCAGGTAAAACAAGAAGTTAAATTCTTGAATGCAGTTATGTTTTTAATTAAAGAATGTATATTGCATTTTAGCGCCTATATTTCATCCCAGGCTGGGAAAGAGACCAGCAAGTAGTCACATAGTCACATACAAACCACATGTATGATTTACACCCAAAACCCCGGGTATCAGTTCCAGCTTTACACCTTGTGTTGGCTGCTACTTGATTTTGAAAATTAGATTCTGCCTTATGACATCAATGATTTACCTCTAACCTCATCTATAACTGTAACTCTTAAGGGGTCTTGTAAGGGGAAAATAAAGAAGGAAAATGTGTCAAGGGTACAGAATATCATAAATGTGCTCACATTTCCCCTGACTCTCATCCTCAGAATAGGGCATATTCTGACATAATAAGGCTCAGGAGAAGGAAGACATCCAAAGAAATGCCCAAAGACATACTTTAATCGACTGTCTTTTCCTGATGCTCACATATATCAGTCTTTGACTTATTTCCCTGTGATTTTAGGCAACCTATTGGCCATCCTTTCACTTCTCCCTTCATATATCATACGGTTTCTTTTAGTGTCTACTATATATCAGGAATGATGTAGATACTGTAAACAGAGAGATGGAGAGGTCCTCCTGCTTTGGGCTGAGTATGGAATTATGAAATAAACTGAAATATACAGAGCATTATTTTGCACTTGAGAAATAAATGCTAAGGATATGCCTTGGGCAATGTAATCTGAGAGAGAGAGAAAACCTGGGATTTGAGGGGAGTCAGTAGGGGGGAGCTTTGGGGGAGAATGAGGGAAAGGGTGCCATTGATCAGAGGGCATTGCACTTACAAACCAACCTTTTAAATTAAAAGGCCTTTGTACAACTACTTAAAAATAGTGAAAAATAAACAATTAAAAGTTTCCCAGAGATTCTGATCAGGTTCTGTTTTTAAAATTACATTCACCACAATTCTTGGTCTTAGCAATTATCTTTTTATAGCTTGGTTTACCAGACCAGGCTCTTCACTAATCTTGCTTTTGCTATCTCTGCTCCTGAAATAATTTCCCTCTATTTTATCCTTATGTTTACATATAAACCCTTAGAACTGAGCTACATTTGGCCGTTGTCTGAGTCTTTTTGCTACTGTCTTGACTCAACTTGAAGCTAGCTATACTTATCCCACTTTTGTTGGTTCCTCTTCTCCATTTGTAGACAACATATCTAAGGAAGAATTCTCTTTCTTGATCTTGTAGGAATCCTAAAGTTACATGCTGTTTACATGAACAGTTCTAATGCAACAATTTATTTTCAGTGTGGGCAGCAAGTACTGGAAATGTCGAAAGGATTCAGGAATTGCTCCTGTTGGTCTGTAGGGGATGGGAGATCAATTAAATGGAGGGTAATCAATTCTAGAGCATAATTTCCATCATAATTTACAGGTAAATGGCCATTGTTAAGAAGGACAGCCTATCCTCATTGGATAGATACAGTAGTGATCCTCAAGATATTTGACAGCATAAATTATGCTTGTTCAAAGACACTGGCTGTGTCAAGTTAACTTATGGGTAGTTGTAGGAATTCATTAGGCATCAGTTCTGGCTGCACGTATATTTGTCTTAACAGGAAATTTATAAGCTGGAAAAACACAAACATAAAATTAATTCTAAAATTGGTAGCACTGGTTTTCTTTTTAAGTCCTTATTTTTGTGTTATAATACTTCATAAGTCAATTTTTTGGAGGTAAAGTATATTCCTTTGTTATTTGATGACGAACCTTGGGGATAGAGACTTTTTAAAATCACAGAAATGATTTAAGTGAATGAAATACAGGTTACCTGGACTCCCTTTAGGAAAATACCTTAAGATTTATAGGTCTCTGAATGTCAGCACTAAAAGAATATTTAAAAAAATAAAGTGAGGCATGGAGGTGGGAAAGCGAAGCTCACAATGGCTGACCACTGGGAGGTATTTATACTACTTGCTTTGTGCTGTTAGTTTTACAGAATCATCAGGCCTTGTTTATTTATTTTCCAGATTAGCCATGAATGTTCAAACTAATCTAGAGCATTTTTCTCATCATATTTTCTAGACAATGGCCATTTAAAATATTTGGATTTTATATTTCCCTCAGTAAGAATCTTTCTGCATATGCAATGTTCATACTATTAAAAAAACCATAATTAGTTGTCTCTGCATTATTCAGATCTTCAACTGCTGGAAAATTCTGCTCACCAAGGGAAATAATCAAAGGGCTCATTAATAGAAGATAAATAATGAATTAAATGTAAAACAAATCCACATAAGTTAGAGAACTATTTTACAAAAATAAAAATAAAGTTCCAAATAGTGTTTTTCCCTTGGTGAAAGACAAATGGGCCTGGCAGGCAGAACTCTGACTTCTTCAAAGACATTGTCCATAGAGACTTCCCGGACTCCAGTGGCACTCACAGTTTCATCAAGGACAACACATACCACAGTGCAAAGTAACAAGACTTGGTTCAGTTCAGGAGTCCCACAAAATTTAGGTGAGTCTGATGGTTCCTTCCGCTTTTCCTGGCCTACATAATAACTATGTCGCTTGCTTTCATATATCTGTGCTTCTGTGTGAATGGCCATGCCCTTTCATTAGTTCCGTTCACACTTTCCTATGTTCTTTAAGTGTGTGTGTGTGTGTGTGTGTGTGTGTGTGTGTGTGTGTGTGTGTGTGTGTGTGTGTGTGCATAAAGAGACTTTGGTAATGAACAAGTACATCTGCTAAGCAAACCTGTGTAAATGCCTGATATATACTGGGTGCTCAATGAATAAAGCAGCAACATAATAAATGTCCAGTAAATGGTCTTCTTGGAACTACCAGAATGCAAGTCTGGATGAAGAATCTGAGGGCCCTGGTCCCTTCTCAGTACTTAAATGAAACAGGTGTTTCTTTCTGGACTGAATATCCATGATAACAACACTATAAACTAGATCTTGCTAAACTTACTCTCTATAAAAAGGTGTCAGGAAAGCAAAGCCCAAACAAGCAAAGTTTTATAAGGTCCAATTTTTATAGGAAGAGTGAGAGAAGGCTGTATTTCTACTAGCATCACTTGGGTATCCGGCTCTAACCATGACTTAGTCCCATGAGGTTTTTCAGCTATATCAGGTAACATTTTCTTTCTGAGCCTAAGCAAGTTTGAAGTATTCTTCTGTTTTGTGTCATGTATAGAGACATGTTTCAAATCTAAGCTCCTAGAATCTTCCTTTCAAATGTCCAGAGAAGAACACAAGTGAATGTTGTGTTCTTTTCTATTAGTGGAAGTAGGAAGACCTAGAGTTCAAGCTCAATTTATATTTTGTTAAAATAGGAAATGAATTATCCTCTCTAACAAGAGCCAGTGAGTGTGCATGTAATTACAAATCAGATTTAATTGGCAATGGCATACTTGAGAATTTAAAAACACACATGCATGAAGTTCTCAGAAGAGGATCAGGTACTTCAGTGTCAAACGTTAAGCACTACAGATGTGATTATTACATTCTAGAGAGAAGATATAAATGTTTGAACATGTCAGTGGAACACACCTGTGAAATGATTTTAAAGAGAATCATGGGAGTGGTAACTTTGGATGGCAATTTGGGACAGATCTGTGGAGTGCTAACTATATGCTTGTGTATGAATGATAGCTGTGGACAGCTGGTATCCAGGAGAGAGGGAAAGGACTGTATGCTGTTGTCTAAGACAGGTTAAATGTAGTGCGTGAGGGATGTGGGAGAAGTGGGCATAGATAAGTCAGTGTAAATCCAATGAGGGAATTTTATCAACAATGACACATAGGATTTACCATTACATGTTTCCCTCTGGATGCTATAAAGCGAATGGCTTAGGGTGGGCCATGACTGAAACAGAAAGAGAAGTCAGGGGCTACTTCACAGGTCCAGGAAAGGGACAATTGTAATAGTGGAGATAGAGAAGAATGTATGGACTGAGGCTTTGTTTGAAGCTAGAGCTTAACATGATTGCTGGTGGACAAGGTCAGGCAGGAGTGCAGGTGCACACTATAAAAAAACAGAATGTCTGAAAGATACTGTTTCACTCTTGAGTACAAGTGGAGTTCATCGTGAAGTGGAGAGGACTGATGAAGTAGCCCATGACCATGTGCCCTCCTCTGGAGGTACTAAAAGTGAGATGTGCATTAGGAATCCCAGGAGATGATGATCAATTAGCAATCTCACCCACAAGACTGGAATTCCCATAAAATACCAGGCAGGAAACATAAATTTAGATTTGCTACCAAATGGAGGATAGGTAAGACACTAGAATACACAAAATCTTCAAAACAACAACTACAACAAAGTTAGTTGGATCAGGAGACTGAGAAAAGGTCCCAGTTCTCATATTTAAATCATATAGAGTAACTTGTTGGGCCTACAACCTGCAAATTAATTACAATATAATTTGCTATAACTTGTAAACACCTTCCAAATTAAGTTTTGAACATTGTTAAGTATTTTGTAAGTAGGACATCCTCATTAAAATGATATCAGAGACACCACTAAAGCAGCAGCCCTTCACCAATCTGACTGCCATTTCCTATCTCCTCTCTCTACATCTCATTTCCTTTGTTCCCTTGAAGACATAAACCTTAAAGCTAGTGTATCCCCTCATCTTCTCCCCTTCCGGAAAACATCATATGGTTGAGGTCCATGAAGTTTTAAGCTTGAAAATAAGGCCTTATGAATTTATTAGTTGGCTTACTTTTGCTCACTTGACACTTGGGTTTGTGAGGCAGGCAGATCTATGTAATCGCTTTGTCCTATAGAATTCCATTTGGTGTCTGCTCCACAGATTTGGTTTCAGTGTAATTCAGATTAAAATTCAAGTTTATCATCATAAACATAGGAGCAGGACATTCTGTCTGTCTGTCTGTCTGTCTGTCTCTCTCTCTTTCTCTGACAGGTCAGCACATATCTGCATTTTGCAGGTTCATACATAATACTACTTGTTCTCCAAAGTAATTGTTTGATTTTCCTTTTTTAATATTAGTAGTTGTGAGCTCTCACTTTTCCATATCCCTGAGAAGCCTTGGGATTAGCAAACTTTGTACCATTTTTTGCCAATTTAAGAGGGGTAAAATGAAATGCCTTCTGATTTTTTCATGTGTGTTTTCTATACTTCATGATGTTCCTAATTAGATTTATTATCATTGTCTTTTTTTTGTTTTGTTGGAAATGTGTTTTTATTTTTGGCAAAATTGTTGTTCATGTCTTTCAGCCATTTTACTATTAGGTAATTTGTTTTGTTCTTTTTACTGATTTTAGAAATCCTTTGTAAAGATTTTTATGGGTGATAAATAACTATGTCAAGACTATTTCTCTACACCATTATTTTTCATTACTAATAGCTTATTTTCACAGGGTAAAGTAAATTTCTGCCTTTTGTAAAGTTTAACTTTCAGTGTTTTGTTTTTCTTTATTGTTTCTTGCACTTTGGTACTTGATGAGATCATATTGTAAATGTTTATTTTTTCTAAAATTTAAAAATGTTTTCTTCGTGAAGACTGAACAAAAGCTTTACCTTCTGTTTGAGTTCCATAGGCATGTTACACTGCCATGTAGACTTTGTGGCTCTTGGGCTCTGGGTTGCTGATGATTTTGGTTCCAGTACATCTTCAGCTGGCCCAGACCTCACCTTCTGAACATAAAGTGCACTGGGCAGCCAGGAGGCTCAGATACCAGGCACTGGGTGACATGCTCAGGAGGCTGCCAGTTTCAAAGCAATCTGCAAGATGCTATTCCAGTTTCAACCCTGAGTATGCCCAATGTTTTGTGTTTTGGTTATTCATGCAAGATGCTTTACAGAATATTTCCCCCATTTTCATGCTTTGTAGCAAATAAATGGTTGCTCTCATCTGCTTTAACCTTATCTTTCTTCTTAGTAAGACATCTAGCTCATATTTTATTAAGAACAAAACTCCTGTGACATTATAATATATATGCATCTCATTTATGTCATTGTTTTATACATATAGATATCATGAGCATATTAATACATATACATAATTTACACATATATCATATACAGCATATATGAAATACATATCTAGCATATACTGAAGAACATATTTTCTTATTTAAATATAATAACTCATTTTTAATAGCTAGACACTGAGATTCATAGCTGTGATCCCAGCTAGTACAGGGGAAGAGAAGAGATCAAGGTTTTGGTTTTAGACTAGCCTATGTAAAAATTTACAAAGAGCCCATGTCAATCAATAAAAGTCAGATAGAGTAGCATGTGTTTGTAATCCCAGCTATGCTGGAATCAGTAGAATTCCAGACTGGCTCCAGGAAAACACTTAACTTCCTTTATGACTCATAAATAAAGTAAAAGTAGTCTGGAGGCCCTGAATCTGCCTAGCAAGCATGAGACTCTGAGTTCACTCTAGCACCACAAAAACAAAACAACAAAGTCCATGTTTTAATTTATCCATCTAAGAATATAGCCCATTAACAGATGAATATGTCTTCATTAATTTAACCCCCACTATAGAATTTAGGGGCACATTTTCTGTGAAAAATAAGAGAAGTTTCTTTCAAAATAAATGAATAAAATACTAGGTCCTTTAGCTTCAGTTTTATTGTCAGTAGCTCTCTACAGCTACATACAGGAAATTCTAAGTTGTAAAGAAAGAAGAAGAAGAAAAATAAGGAACCATATCTCAAAATAATCAGAACAGAAGGGATGGAGATGTGGCTCGAATGGTAAAGTACCTGCGTGGCAAGTGTGAGGGCTCCCTTAAAAATTGTAATATAAGTAAATGCCTTGGCTGGCATGCAAGTGTAGACAAATGTATTATCTGAAAATATCATAGATTCAGTGAAGATCTCAAACAGTGTAATTCCTTAGAGAGACAAAAATCAAAGTTCAACAATGTAAAATACCAACAAGTAGGTACTGAAACAGAGTGTGATAATGCAAAGGGGAAAGAGGTAGACAAACAAATAGGAAGGGGAAAACATAGATAAAGTCCCAATGTATTTTGTGCAAAATTAATAAGAGTGAGGGAATGGATGTGTAGGGGAGGGTTGGGTGAGAATGTTGAAAGAGTGAAATTGATCAAGATATATTATATTCATAAACTGCATTGTTAAGTGGCAACTCTTTATACAACTATGTTAAAATAATTTATAAAAAGAAAGCAAAAAAAGCAAATGAAGGGTGTAATGGAAGCGAGAAAATTAAAGGGGGTGATATTGATCAATATGCAGTTATTCACAAACTTTTTTGTTAAATAGCACCTTCCTTTGTACAACTACTTAAAGATAATTTAATATTTTAATGCTGTTACAGTGCACTTGTACTCAAGGAAGACCTGTGAAGGAATGCTTGTTAACATTGGTGGAGAGCTACTGTGGTTCACTGGGTTTATAATTAGCTCATCTCCCTGCTAGTTAAAAGAAAAAAGGAGGAGGAAAAGGAATGAAGAGTGTGAAAGATTTCTATCATTACATGTCAACCCTGAATCCAAATGTACAAAAAAAATTTAGTACAAATAATCGAACAGATATTGAGACCACGTGAAATGCACATATCAGAGTAGAATCTGCAGTGAACCAGACTAAGAAATGAAATAGCCAAAATGGATGCTTTCTCAAAATTCATCAAACAAATCTTATTCTTTGAACTACACTGATTTCTTGCAAATGTCCCTAAGTCAATGAATAGTCCCAATTTCTTTTAAAGCCAGATTTCCAGTCCTGAGATTGGTTTTTTCAGAGGGTCAAAGATTAGCTAGGGGAACTAGGGAGCCAGTTCATCACTGACCACTTGCCTGTTGTTGTTGTTGTAGTTTACATCCACTAAAAACAACTGCCCCACTATTACAGGTACTTAGACACTGCTTCTGCTAAACTTCTCCATTTCTACTCCATCCTTAAAAAGAGTGGAGGCAAGCTTGGCATGCCCGTCTCCAATTTGCCTCTTCACCTTTGCTCTGAGTCTCTCTGCTGCAGGCCACTTGGGTTCTGGCCAGGCAGGATTGACAGGCAGCATCTTCTTAAGGAGGGACTAAAACAATCCCCAGGGCACAAGGTTGGGGGTTCAGAGTGCTCTCCCAAGTAACTCTGACTGCACGCAAGGATGTGAATGCTCTCCGGACAGGAGGAGTCCTCTCATGAGAACAAGTTCGTTCCCCTCAAGTGGTAACGGCGATAGCAACTTCTCTGGAACCTTCCACAGGACACAGAAGCCAGGCCTTACCTTCTCAGGGACAGTTCACTTACCTCTACCCCCGGCCACAATTCTTCCTCTGTTTAAACCCGAATCTTACTTCTGGAGACCAGACATGAGCTGAATTGCTTCCGTTGTGTCTTCCCAAGGTCCTCGAAGGTCAAACAATAACTGTCTGTTCTCGGTTCTTTACCACGAATCCCTGTATGTGGCATGTGGGGTGAGCAAGTGGACCTGGCATGTTTGCATGTTTGACTCTTCCCCATTGGGTCTCCGGTGGTGGACTCCAGTGGTATCACCTCTAGCCACTGCAGTTTCTGTGCAGTGATCTCTGGGTATTTACTGGAATCCAGCCTGTGAGTGAAAAGATTATCCCCATGCACCCCCATTTTCATCTTTCAGATTTACCTAGTGCAAACATTTTCCTGTCCATTATCTATCCACGAGCATTGCTTCAAAGGAACATTGAATTATTCATGAGCAAATAGATATTAAGGTATTGTATAGCAGAGAGTGTATAGCATGGTCCAAGAAGGAAGTACGCTCTGGCAGTTCAAGAATTGAAGTTCAGTTTTATTCCTACTTAAAAAAAAAGACGTGGGAGGCAAAAAAAGAGTTTAGCTTTGTAGTAAAAATGTGACAGTATAGATGATATCTTTGCTTTAGTTTGAAGAAAATAAAAGATACTACTTTTCTATGTTCTTTCTCTCTCACACACATACACACACACACAGACACACACATTATCTAGTCCATATCCTCATATATCTTTCATTAAATCAACCAAATAAACAAATACTATATTTAAAGTATTGCTTGTTCTCTTCTATAAGGAAATGATTAGTAACACAAAATGGTAAAGGTAAAAAGGTAAAGAGAGAAAAATGAAAGCCTATTATACTACACAAAAATTACTGCTCAATCATTTTGCCAAAAGTAGTCATTTAATAACTTTAAAAAAAGTTTCAGTGAACTTTAATTGAAAACCTTCCTAAAGTTTTTTTCTGAAATAATTAGGCATGTTTCTTTGGGTCTGGCTTATTTCACTTAATATGATTTTTTTCTGGGTCTTTCCATTGCTTTAAAAATGGGGCAATGTCATTCTTTCTGATGGAAGCATAGAACTCCATTGTGTGTGTGTGTGTGTGTGTGTGTGTGTGTGTGTGTGTGTGTGTGTGTGTGTGTGTGTGTGTGTGTGTGTGACATTTTCTTGATCCATTCATCTACTGAGGGGCATCTGGGTTGTAGTAAACACACAGCGGTCATTTGGGTAAATGCCCAGAAGTAGGAATGCTGGGTCATAGGGGAGCTCTATGTTTAGTCTTTTGAGGAACCTCCATAACACTTTCCAGAGTGGTTGAACAAGTTTACACTCCCAACAGTGTATTATCATTCCCTTTTGGCCACATCAACTCCAGCATCTGTTGTTATTATATTTCTTGATTATAGCTATTCTAACTGGGGTGAGGTGGAATCTCAGGTCCCATGGTTTCCCTCATTTGTAATAATTAGTATATGTCTAGGATAATCCTAACAGAAGAGCAGAATAGCTATGTACACATGACCATATAAGATGATGCTAAGTGAAATGAACTCCAAGACATGGAAATCTTTGTTAGTGTTGTTTTTAATGTACTGTATTTTGTTTTCATTTTCCTATGGTTTATCCCTTTTGTCACTGTATTTGATTTTGGTACCCTGGGTATTGTATATTCATTTATCTGAATTAGGGAAGGGAAGGGAAGGGGAATAACAAAATGGTGAGACAAAGGGCAAAGGGTAGCTGGGCACTGGTGGCTCACGCCTGTAATCCTAGCTACTCAGGAGGCTGAGATCTGAGGATGATGGTTCAAAGCCAGCCAGGGCAGGAAAGTCCATGAGACTCTTATCTCCAATCAACCACTAGAAAACCAGAAGTGACACAGTGGCTCAAAGAGTAGAATGCATGCCTTGACGTGAAGAGCGAAGGGACAGCACCCAAGCCCAGAGTTCAAACCCCACGACCAACAAAAAAAGAAGGGCAAAGGATGAACCAATGTAGCAGTAATACTCAAAAGACAATCTGTTGAAAATTACCTGTGCAACTTGGGAGGAGGGTTTAGTGGGAGGGAAATGGGAGAAAACTGAGGGAGGGGATAACAAGTTTGACAAGAAATGTACTCACTACTTTATGCATGTAACTGTAACCCCTCTGTACTCACGTTGACAATAAAATTTAAAAAATAAAAAAGAACCAGGCATGTGGCATAGAACAGCCTTTATACACCCACTTTCTTCCTTTCTTTATCTCTCTTTTCCTTCCTTCATTCATCCCTCCCTCCTCCCTCTAGCCCTCCCTTCTCTGTCTTTTTTCCTTTCTTTCCTTCCCTCCCTCCTTCCTTCCTTCTTTCTTTCCTTCCTTCCTTCCTTTTTTCTTTCCTTCCTTCCTTCCTTTCCTTCCTTCCTTCCTCCCTTCCTCCCTCCATCCCTCTAGCCCTCCCTCCTCTGTCCTTTTTCCTTCCTTCCTTCCTTCCTTCCTTCCTTCCTTCTTTCCTTCATTCCTTCCATCCTTTCCTTCCTTCCTTCCTCCCTTCCTTCCTTCCTCCCTTCCTCCCTCCATCCCTCTAGCCCTCCCTCCTCTGTCCTTTTTCCTTCCGTCCTTCCTTCCTTCCTTCTTCCCTCCCTGCTTCCTTCCTTCTTTCCTTTCTCTCTTTCTTTTTTCCTTCCTTCTTTCTTTCTTTCTTTCTTCCTCTATTTCTTTTTCTCTCTCATTCTCCCTCTCTCCTTCCTTCCTTCCTTCTTTCCTTCCTTCCTTCTTTCTTCCCTCCCTGCTTCCTTCCTTCCTTCCTTCCTTCCTATCTTTCTTTCTTTCTTTCTTTCTTTCTTTCTTTCTTTCTTTCTTTCTTTCTTTCTTTCTTTCTTTCTCTTTCTTTCTTTCTTTCTTTCTCTCTCTCTCTCCCTCTTTCTTTCTTTCTCTATTTCTTTTTCTCATTCTCCCTCTTTCTCCTTCCTTCCTTCCTTCTTTCTTCCCTTCCTGCTTTCTTTCTTTCTTTCTTTCTTTCTTTCTTTCTTTCTTTCTTTCTTTCTTTCTTTCTTTCTTTCTTTCTTTTCTCTCTCTCATTCTCCCTCTCTTTCCTTCCTTCCTTCCTTCCTTCTTTCTTTCTTTCTTTCTTTTCTCTCTCTCATTCTCCCTCTCTTTCCTTCCTTCCTTCCTTCCTTCTTTCTTTCTTTCTTTCTTTTCTCTCTCTCATTCTCCCTCTCTTTCCTTCCTTCCTTCCTTCCTTCTTTCTTTCTTTCTTTCTTTCTTTCTTTCTTTCTTTCTTTCTTTCTTTCTTTCTTTTTTCTTTCTTTCTTTCTCTATTTCTTCTTTCCCTCCCTTCCCCTTCCATATCTTTTTAGAAAAAGACCAGATCAAGTTATGGTTGTATAGTGGAAGGGAAATCACCTTTACCTGCAACAAGCAATTACATTTTTCAATATAATTATTTTTGTAATTACTGTTTTCAAGGGAATCTTACAGTCTTAGGAACAACAATTACATTAGAAAACTAATTATAGAACCTATTCTTTTAGTGTAATTTAGGCTGAGGGCTGTGTTCATAAAACTATTTTCTTCCAGAAAAAGTGCTTATGGCTGCATGCTTTGTTTTCCAGCAGTATATATAAAAATATTGACTTCTCATCATTTCTCCCAGAAAGTAATGAACTCAGGAACTCTCAGGAGCTGGACTGGGTATATTCTTATTGAAATTAAAGATACAATGAGAAATTTCACAAGCTAGACAGTGGTAACAGGAAATACAAAAGAAATATGTCAGGGAAAATATATTGGATGATGTCATTTGGGAAGTGAGGCACAGTGCACTGGACCAATTCAGAACCAAGATGCAACACAGCTCCCTCCAGAATGGAGGTACTCTGAGGACATGTCGCCCTTCAAAAAGTGTCTCCATTGATTTCACTGGAACTTCCTTTGTGCAAGAGCTGTGCTCCTCCAGATACACCTTCCATCACCAAGTGTACATTGTCAAATTGTTCCCAGAACTGAGCTGCCTGCTTCTGTGACAGGATAATCCTGTCTACAATGATAAGTGCCATGGAACTAAAAGCATTTTGTCTGATATAGTTAACTGGATGCATCAATAAATTCCAAGCCAAACAATGACTGTGTTCATGTTTCAATAATTTTTAAAGCATCTACAGAGGATACTTTTACTCTTGGTTTGTGTTTATATAATTTAAAAATCAACTCACTAAAGAAAATATTTTTGTTTCCAACTCCACTATTGTTACACGTAATAAGGACAATCAGTCAATCAATCAATCAATCTACAAACCCCTATGCATTTGATATATAAAAATCTCATTTTTTCATTCATAAAACTTCCCTGTCACATTCTAAGATTCTCATTTTTCAATTGAGTTATCCAGGTATAGGGAAGTTATGAAATGCCAGAATGAGCATCCCTTCCTGAGACACTGTAGCACTCCTGCTCAATAGCTTCTACCACACTTCCTTTCAAAAGAGGTCATGAGAACTGTGGACAGTATTAACACTGTGCTCCTCCTTCTCACCTAACTAATGTCAAGCTCTTCCCCCCACAAGCTTCTCTTTCTCCTAACTTACATCAGGTCATCCCACCATATCCTGTCTGGTTGTTGTCTCTTATTGAGTCTATCCATCCTTTGGCTTTCTTACTTCAAAAAAGTGATTGATCAGCTACAATGAGATGGGAAGTACTCATGCCCCTTCTTACTCTTTCATAGGGCAAATTCTAATATATCATCAACCTTCTCCAGGAAGATGCACAAGGTTAGGGCTCATTCTCAGACCTACTGTCCATTAAACTTCTTTGTATTACTAATAATCCAGGTTCAGTTGGTAATTGATTGGCTGTGGCTGATAGGCACTCTCCACTTCTTTGAAGTATTCCTACAAAGAGATTGACAAATAGCATAATTGTTAAAAGTCAACTATGGCTAATAGAATTAACAGGCCACATGCTAGAAGGAGATGGCTTTTGATATGTCGACAGATCTAAATATAGATGGAGAGGTACACTCATGGACTCTGTGGGGTTCCCAGTTGGAACCATAGCACAGAGGGAGTATAGTGGCCAGTCCATACTCCCTCTAGCCACTATCAGCCCCTGGGTCCTCCCAATCTTCATCCATTCCATCAATCCAGTGTGGTTCTCCAGCACAGCCTGGGGATTCCTGGAGACGTGATTACCCTTCCTCTATGTGATTACAAACCTTAGCAGTGCCTCAAACAATTTTTAGCTGTTGTTTGCTTTGCTATGAAAGAGGCAAGCTCTCCTGCTCTCAGAAGTGTGCGACCTGAAGGAAGACAAATGAGAAATAAAAGCGGAGACCACAGAAGAACCCCAGCTCTAAACAGGGATTTTTGTAATTCCAGAGATCTCTCATGACCTCTTAGATCCATAATTTGTTCCCCTGTGGTCATTATTTCTAAAATGATGGGTAAGTTTTAAAATGGGCTCATAGAGAAATGGCATCTACAGCTAGGATTTCAGTCAATGAGTTATTTGGGAAGCTGGGAGATAATCCTAAGAAGCACACTTACTAAAATGGGAAGCTGGGGAAAGCAGGGAAAGAAGAAAAGAAAAGATGCCCTTCCCTATAGGCTCTTACTGTGGACTGCTTGTGTTTGGATTTGCTAGGAAATTCTGTGACACAGTGTGGACCAAGCCACAGATTCATCCTACTTTAGGATCAGGGGTGCCTGGCTGCTGGTCCTTTAGCTTCTTTCTCTCCCTAGTACACGGACATGTCCAGAGCTGTCTATCTGAGCACTGTTAACTTACAGGGAAATGCCTGCCTGGTGTATAGGTGGCCCCTGTCTTGGTAACATTCCCAGGCTTCCTTCTTTGTGAGACTTCCTGAAGGTGAAGCATAGGCTACAGAGCCAGTGTAGACTCTCCAGCAGCCCCTCCAGGTGCACTTCAGTAAGTACGCTTTCTTCTACAAGATCAATCTTTAGCATTGCCTTGCCTTTCCCATGCCATTACCATCTGAAACAGAACTGTCTTCAAGCTTCAACACCAGTGGAATAAAACACAGATGAACCTATTCAAAGGAGTTGTGTAACGTGAATGTCACATACAGATCTGCATTCCCATGCTGGTTGAAAGACAAGATTCTCTAGACATAGGGTTACCACGGTTAGTCAATAGAAAACAGTGCTTAAAATGTTCTTGAATCAAAGGGGAAATAAAATTAAAGGACAAATAGTCAAAGAGTGGAGGATGGGAATGATTGGAGGAAAAAGTCTTAGGTCAATGATGAAGAGAAAGAATTCTGAATTATTCATTGACACAAATGGAAAAAAACAGAAGGACCTATGGATGTCAGGTCATCTGAGTAAGAAAGGTGACAAAGGAACAAGTATTTAGTGGTTTAAGAGAAGAATTGAAAATGAATGTTTTATACCTTAGTTCTAGCATCTAGAATAGTATCCATGTTGTAGTATAATCACAGGAATGACTGAATGAATGAGTAAATGAATACATGAAGGAATTTTCTGAGGGTAGACCCAGGGTATTTTTAAAAGGAAACAGTAAAGTACAAGAAGGTCCAGGAATAATAGAGCTACTCCCTTACAAAGCTTCTGGGTATTCTTTCATATTTGATCCTTATGAATCATTGGCCTCTTATGCATCAGCAAGTCAGTCTTCTCATCACTCTTAAACCAGCCTGACACCTCATTAACTCTGCTGCACACCTTTTCATTGCTGGCAACTTCCCTCCCTTTAGATTATCTGAAACCTTACAGAAAAGTGATATACCTGTCTTATGATTCTTAGAGTATTCCCAGGGCTCCAGAGTTCCTTTGAATATCCTTACACCTTCCACTCACACACACACACACACACACACACACACACACACACACACACACACGCGCGCACACACACACACGTGCAGACACAGACACAAAGGCTGCAAAGATCCTCTAACACGTCTCTACATTTAATAAGTCTTGGTTCATGCATCATTTTGATGACTTAATGTTCTATCAACCGTCCCAATATTGATGTTATACAACATGGTACTCCTGTGCCTTTTTGTGTATACTCCCCTTAGTCATTCTCACAGACCTTATAACAGATATAACACATGAATGTAAAATGTTCCTAACTTGGAAAACTAATGAGAATGTGAGCATGCATACTAGAAATCCCTGAACTACTTACTCAACTTTTGTATAAGTAGATATCCTCTATATGTAGAAATTTTGCTATTAATAGAAAGCCTATTAAAATACTATCAAATACTTCTCCAAATATAGCCATGTGTTTGTCATATGAAATCATATATTTATTTGGGTAAGTTAGTTCTTGGAGAATTTGCATTTTCTATGTTCTAAGATTTGTTAAAGTCATACATATTCAGAGAACAGTAAAAAAATGAAACAAAGTGAAATTCTCCTGAAAAAGTCACAAGCTGGATCTAACCACTACTATTAAAAAACTTTTGATCAAGGGGCTGGGAAGGTGGCCCAGTGGTAGAGTGCTTGCCTTGCATGCATGAGGCCCTGGGTTCGATTCCTCAGCACCACATAAGCAAAAAGCCGGAAGTGGCACTGTGGCTCAAGTGATAGAGCGCTAGCCTTGAGCTGAAGAGCTGAGGGACAGCGCCCAGGCCCAGAGTTCAGGCCCCACAACCGGACCCCCCCCAAAAAAAAAACTTTTGATCAATATTTAAGAGGTGAATACTATACATTGTCTTTGGGCCCTGTGTACTTCTGATCATTAATTACATATCATTTACTGACCACAATCTATGTATCCTAACACCAGGACAATATTTTTTTCTAAAATTCATTCCTGCTTGAAGTTACTGTTAATATATTATTTTAGCTAATTGATAAGCCGATCCACAAAGATCTTTCTGAGCTGGCATACTTCAATGTACAACTGTGACTCCTTTCTCTCCATCTGATATTTAAGTTTGGGATCAACTGGGTCAATAGATGTATGGATAAACCAAAAGCTCTAGGATTGTCCAAAAATGACCCTGAGAAGCTGTCCCACAGAACACTAGGAGATAAATGAATAGCTTCTCATCACAGCCACTCCCTTTCAGTAACTATGGGAAAAAACCTTACTCCTCTAAGCCTCAAATATTTCTATTATAAAATGGATAATTATTAAAACTCATTATCTCAGTCTCCAAATTTTTGGATAACTTTTAATTCTTTACCTCAATATGATGCTACTTTGCTTCTAACCCTTGCACCTAGACTCTTGCTAAACTGTTTAAATAGATGTATTTTTACTTTATGCTTCTGATTAAACTACTTTTTGACTGCACATGCCCTAGAGTCGAAAGCTTGCTATTAATAAACAACGTGACTCTACTTTTGCAAAAGACACTCTATTTTTAGCTTTAGCAAAATCACCAAGATTTAGTATCTGCTAAAAGAACAGTCATGCACCCAAGATTTTTTTTAAAACAGAAACTGGATGCTAAATATTTTCCAGAAGAATAAAACAATTCAGTGTTTTTTTTTCCTTCTGTAAGTTCTATAAAGAAACCCAGATAACTTGCTTTTCCCATAGCATGCTAGAGCTGAGTGTGACTGAACAAATTATCTTCACTAGATAGTGAAAGATTTAAAATTGAATACCAAAGAGAAGTCTTATTCAAGGTCAAACAGCTACCTAACACAGAACTGAAACACCAAAGAATCTTTATCTTTTGGTCAATTAAGAAAAAGAAATAAATTTGTGTGAATGCACGACTTATCACATGACATCATTCACTTATCACCTAATTTTTTCTCTCAGGATCAGGGAGGGGAAGTATCCTAAAATTAGACCCTTGCTTTGAGACTTACTTCCTTTGGTTTAGCTGCAAAGTAGACATAATTTAGAATGGGTGGATGTTCATTCAGGAGGTCAGGGAGTGGTGGTACAAAGCTCCCTCTGTAATCACATTGAGCCTCTCATTCTGTCAGGCCTGGTCTCTATGTAAATGCCAGTTCCAGTTTTCTACTTGGGAAAGGGGAGGTGTCTACCACTCTGGAGTTTACTCTTATCCTTACTATGTCTTTGTGTCCATTTATGACTCATAGTTCAATGCAACTTTCTACCCCAACTTGAATGGTGAATTTTTCAGTTAAATATAGAGAGAAAGATTCTACCCAACTTCTAATAACCAGTATTATGTCTTAACATCTTCATCAAAGCATGTCAAATAGACAGTGATCTATACACACTAAAATTGGTCCTAACATCATCAAAATTTGTACTGAATTGACAATGACCCAGTTATTAGTAATATGTTGCCATAATTTTTCTGTGGTTTATTGCTCTCTTCACTAGTCTGCAAGGGAGCTCAGACTTTAAATACTCTTACTTTCTTTTGACTAATTCACCATGTTAACAGCATCCCTACCTTGCTTTGGTTTCTCTTGGATCTTTTATTAGGAGAACCCATAATATACCAGAAACTAACTGAGCTGTATCTTTACATCATTTATTATCATAAATGACTCTGCAAGAAATAAAAGTCTAACACTGGAAGATAAATTTCTAGCTCATTAGACAAATCAGTCCTTTTATTTCCTTACATTAATGCATAAAAAACACTAGAATTGAATGAAAGTGTAGATATTATTTCAATTCAAATCATACCAACAAGAACAAATTTTAAGGACAATTATTAGCTAGTAGAAATACACAGTTATTGATCCTATATTAATAATTAATCAACAACCATAATCATTACTTATTAGTGGGTGATAAATTTTCTATGATTTAATAATTAAGATTTGTTAATAACCATAATTCACTATGAATGGAAAACTGTTATCTACTTACTAATTTATTCCTATTATTAGAAATTGCTTATTTCCAATATGTCCTACTGAAAAGTAAAGTTCACTGGAATTATATTAGTCACCCCAATAGTCAACATTCCATGTAAATAAAGTGGAGTCTAACTCAGGGGCTGCAGATTTATGTGCAACTCTTCTCTAAGAGCAGGACTCAGTGTTTGGCTTGAGAAATGATTGACGTTCTGTTTGAGAAAATGCTTTTAAAGACATTTTCACTTGTGCATGGGTGTGCCTGAATTTCTGGGAACGCACTACAAATAGGGTAATCAAGCACAACCAAGAAAAGCCAGCTCAGGAAGAATAAGGAAGTCATTAAGATTCTCCATCCTGGCCTTGCCATGCATAGAAATAAATAGCAGCTTTCTACAGAGACTTCTACAAACAAATAGATCTGGAGGAGCTGAGTCACGTGTTTATGAGTGGCAGGGCTTTTCTGATCAGATGGAAGTTCATACCAGGTAAATAGATAAAACTTAGAAATTACCAAAGTGTGGGCTTGAAGAAATCTGGGAACAGCCACCACAGCGACTGATTCAAAGCCCCTCTTGCACAGTCTGAGCAATCGATGTTACCTGTTTTATCTTGAGCATCATTCTTCAATCTTTCTGAAATTTGAGCAATTAAAAATGAATCAGGTAAAACGCCACCTTTTCTGATTCTCTAGCTTCTGTCTCCTTTACATGTCTTTATAGGATAAAACATACTGCTCTTTATGATGACGACCTTGTTATGTCTGTGTTCATTTGGGTTCCATCAAGGAAGCAGGCCACCATGAGTCACACAAATAAAAGATTTATAATGATAAATACATTTGATGTACCTGATTTAAAAAAAATAAGGAAAGCTATTGTGTTATCATCTTCCTGTGCACCTCATGTTACTGAAGGTGATCTGGGTTGGCCAGCAGTAGGGGAAGTAGTATAGAAGTTAAATTGAGAGTGGTGAAACAAACTGCAGTCTCCATCAGGAAAACTGGAACCACATCTGTACTATTGCCATAATGCTAATAGACTGCAGAAAAGTCTGATGTACTTTGCATAAGTGCTTACCTGATCCAAGACATAAAGATGCTGAAGGACGGAAATGGAGTGGCTGCAGGACAGCTTCTGTCCCACCGTGGTAATGAAGTCAGTGTATCACGAACAGCACAGAGATAGCTTGCAATGACAGTGTGTCTTTAATGCAACATTCGGAAGATAATTGCTGTCACATTTTCACATTCTACATCTCTTGAAATGTATGACTTAATTAATCTGACATGATAAAAAAGCCTGTGGTTTTCCCAGGGAGATATGGTATGACTTAATCATTCTTGAAATACCAAATAATACATAAAGTTCTATCTCAAACATGTTAGCTTCCTAGCAAGTTTAAATAATTCCCAAGATTCTGTGACATTTCATGACACTTATGTATTCTCCACTTACATCTGGGATCTATTTCTGATTGTTTCAAGGAATGTAAATGATAGAGATATGCTCTAAGATTTCTGGGCTTAGGACTTATGAAAAGACACATTCTACTGCTTTCTGCTTCCTGGAACACTTCCTCTCAGAATTCAGACATACATTAGGAAGCCAAAGCTATATAGTTAAGCCATGCACACCCAATCCAGGTATCAGCTCTACGGAAGTACAGCCAACTACCAGCTGGGTGTGTGAATTTAAAGATCCTCACTAATGACAAAAACTTGGTAACTAGTTAGCTTCAAGCATCCAAAACATTTTGAGCTAGAACAATCTAGGTAAGTACTGCCAATACAATAATGAACTGTTTATGTTATTCATTTTGAAATGAGTTGATTTTAAGAAATAAATTTTAATAGCAAAAAGTAAGACACTGACATGGTATTTTTAAATTGCCACGTGTTTGTGGATTATATAATAGGAAGATGCTGGAAAAATCTTGAAGAGATGTGGCAAAAACTGAAAATGAACATGGTGTGCAAGTGGCAGTAATGAACATGCAGTAATGAACATGGCTGTGCAAGTGGTTTTACACTATCGTGATTTGTAACATTTTAGATTAATGGCCAAGAGTAGTATTGCTGGATCATAGGGTAGTTTTGTGTTTGTTGAGGAATCTCCAAACTGCCTTCTAGAGCAGTTGAATGTTTGCATTCTGACCAACAGTAAATTTGAGTTTCTTTACCTCCACATGCACATAAGCATCAATGGTTCTTACAGTTAGGCTAATTGCATAACCATGTTTGTTGCTGATTAACCCATCAAGCATGGAAACAGACCAGATCCCCTCAATGGAAAAATTGATTAAGGCAATTTTACTCATCTACTAAGAACAATGATATTGCATCATTTGTGAAGGAATGGATGTGTGTTAAGTGAAATAAGTCTGGCTCAGAGAGACAAAGGACATGCTTTCTTTCATATGTGGAAGCTTAAAATTAATTTATAAATGTACAAGTAAACATAAGCATGGTTCTGTGAAAGTATACACAAATGTATTGACTACATTGTGATATTAGCAGAGGAAAATTCAAATTGTTGAATTCCTTAAAAATTCTGACATAGATTCCAAAAATGAATACTATGAAAATGGCATTTGAAAGCTGGAGAGGGGGGAGTTGAGGAAAAAGAGGTTGACAAAGAAAAAGGAGGGGAATGCAGTCATCATATTTAATACATATCCTACAAATTTCAGAAAATTGAGGGGAGGTTTGAGTTGGAGGGAAGGGGGAGAATTATGAAAGAAGTGACATTGATCAAGATGTCACAGTATTCATAAACCGAGTTGTTGAATGGTAACTCCTTTGTACAACTACTTAAAGATAACAACTATATATGTATGTATGTATGAGAAAATATCTCAAGAAGGTTGTCATTGAGGAGTTAAATAAAAGTAAGGGTAGTGTTTCTTGAGGCTGTGTGGTGGCAGAAGGTCTGATAACATGGCACCTGTCACAATGTCTTAATAAGGAAATTCAATTGATAATCTTAAGATTCTAGCCAAGATTTCCAGCCCATGTGTGAGCAAAATGTTCCCAAATAAAAACTGTTCTCCCATTCCCAATTTCTCAAGGATAGCAAATGATTCTAAACTTTAAAATGACTCTGGTCTGAGGTCATACACACAGTATCCCATAACATTAGAACAGGCACGTCAGCACCTCCTGAACACCATTGAGGATCACAAGGGAACAGCTTGCACATCTGCTCCATTAAACTATACTGGTGAAATCAAGTACAAAAGAATTGAGTAATGTTTACTTCCAGGACACAGACAAGTTACTCTCTTTGACTTCTCATCCTAGTCTTTTCAACCATATCAGATGAATAATTGTACCTGTGATTATTACTATACAATATTGATAGATGCTCCTTCTTGTATGTTGAAAATGTAAACTGGAGACACTGAGAAACAAGGAGAATATGAGAGAATAGCTGGATTTAATGGGAAAAAATATTAGCTTAGTAAGTACTTAATTTGCATGGCCTCATTCCTATTTTGGCATCATTAACTTGAATAGGCATGAGTAAAAATGTGTATAATAAACTTTGTCCTGTCCCAGAATGTAATACTTGAAATACCAGCATTCAATCTTCTAGTTTGGCATCAAGATTGAAAAACCTGAAATAGGTTCTTACAGTAGCATCTACAGTAATGCCCTGGATGCCAAGTTAGGAAATATTTGTTTTAAGTTGGGAGTTGACAAATACTTTCTGGACAGAATGAGAGTGAAGACTTCAGGTTGTGAAAGCCATACATTTTCTGTTGCCACCTTTTATTTCTACTGTTACAGCAAGGAAACAGCCATAGGCAGAAGCAGGTAAGTGGGTGAGTTTATAATCCATCTAAATTTCATGTCCAAATGCAAGCAGTTGACTAGATTAAGTCTGCCAATTGTAGTCTGTGGACTTCTAGACTTCATCTTACCATGAATTAATTGGACAGCCCAATGAAGACACCCATGACAGCTCTGGGATTTATTTTGCTTATCTGTAACATGAGAATAATAGTGAAAACCAACCTGACACTGCCAGTATGACGATAAAGGAAAAAAAGTACTAATAAACATTTTTGGAAATATATTGCCTTGGAGATATGTTACATTCATGTCTATTATGTTGTTCTTTTCTAAGTCTCCCGGCTCTGTTCCCTTAGCTATCTGTTTCATTTTTCTTATGAACTGAGAAATTGTCTATTTTATTTTGAGTTGTAGAGAACTTTGCGGGTGGGGGTAGAGCATTTCAGACTCTCTTTGCCTTATATATTCTAAGCAGTTCCCTGGGCACCATGACTTACGATTGGCAAACTCATGCTTGTCCTCTCTATCTAAATTACCTGTCACCATATATTTTATTTGATTTCCTTTATTTTACTTATCCCCTAAATGATCAGAAATTATCTTGTTCTTTTATATCTTTGCTTCATGATGCTATGACAACCTTAATACTATACTAATTTAGTTTTTGACTTGTTTAGTGCTAAATTCTCAGAACTGAGAAATGTGCTGTGTCATCCGTTGCCTGTTCAATACTCCAAAACAGAATAAGTGAAATGTACCATATTTCCTCATTTGCTATGATGAAGCAGTAGCTCCACTATTCACCTACTCTGTTCATTCTGGTTTTTATAGGTGATAATAAAAAATTTACTTTTTTATAACTCAGCAAATTGCATATATGTAACTTTATGGATAAGATTTTACTAAGACAGTCATAGAGAGGAGTGAAGAAAGCCTTAAGTATTGAATGAGAACCACACATTGTGCACTTAATTTGAGCAGAATCATCTCTTGGGGTGTTTAATTATAGTGTTTACAGAAAGCAGGCCATTTCTGTGTATTTGGTTGTTATAGTTCACTGTAACAAGACCATGCTCTGTCCACTGCGTATTTGTGGAATGTCCTCCAGAAAAGCCTCTTGTGAATTATATTCTGTAATTGCCAATTCTCTGTGTACGTTTTTCTCTTTCTCTCTGTGTGTAATTTGATTGTGTTGGGGGATGAGTATGTGGTTGAAGAGGTACTCTTTTTTTTATTGGACAGGCACTTGTCAATAAGTTAGAAACAGATTGTCCTTTGCATTGTCTGCGTCTCATATCAGCACTAGGGACAGACAGATACCAAAGCTGCAGCATTCCTTCCATGCTGGCTGAACCGAATTCAGGGTTTCTGAATGACACAGAAGAGATTACAGAATCACCTTTAAATAAGAGTTTATAGCAAGCTGGATTCCTAAGGGCTCAGTCAGAGAAGGCCTTCATAAGAGATGGAGACAGATTCCTTGTGTCTTTTCCACTCAGAAATGCTGTTGGAGCAGTGCAAATCAAGTATTAAGAACCCATGTGCTCAACATAGATTAGATATGAGTTCCATACAGTCAGAGAACATAAAGAACATTGTTCTATTGATGCCCTTGGTCTGTTTTCCTTCTTTCTGTAGCTAAATTAGCATGCAAGTACTCTGTGAAGGTGTGGTTAGGGATATAGCATGAGCTCTTGTTGGAGGTAGCTAGCTAGGTGAGTTGAAAGGTTTGTTAATGATTTTGAACACAGTCTTGAAAGTAACTGGTAGACACTAGCAGATTTTAGGCAGCAAATTACTTGTTACCATTTAAAAGCTACTACTGTGAGGGATAAATGGGAGTATGCTCAGACTAGCAGCAAGGAACCGATTAAGAAGCCTGCTCCTCATCTATAAAAACCATTGGGCCTTTGAAATAGAGATCAGGAATCCTATGTAGAGAGAGAAGGGAAAGATCAATCTTGGTTTGCCAGAATATGTCAAAATCTCTTAATAGTTGGCTTTGATCAAGGCCTGACATCTGTCTTGGTTTATTAATCAATATGTATCTACACCCCCATCCACTGAAGCTCAAACACCCCAAGTTGGTCCAGCTTAGTGAAATAGTCAACTTGATTATAATCTAATTCTTATATAACAAAAGTATAAAACACTTTGGCCAGGCACCAGTGGCTCATACCTGTAGATGGAAGTTCATACAAGGTAAATAGTTAAACCTAGAAATTACCAGAGTGGGGTTGACAAAAATCTAGGACTAGTCACCACAGTCACTTAGGAGGCTGAGATCTGAGGATCACAGTTCAAAGCCTGCCTATGCAGGAAACTCCATGAGACTCGTATCTCTAATTAACCACCAGAAACCAGAAGTGGCTCTGTAGCTCAAGAGGTAGAGCATTTGCCTTGAGCTAAAGAGCTCAGGGACAGTGCCCAGGCCAGAGATCAATCCCCAGAACTGACAAAAACAAAACAAAAAACCCCACAAAACTATAAACACCTTGAAGCCTTGGCTTTGTCAGAGGCAGCACTGCTCAGGTGTTTGATGATGCTTATACCTTCAGATCACTCACTATATTCAAGCAAATGCACACACTCAGGGTGAGAATCCCCATATTTGTAATTAATTATAGAATGTGCAAGGCTGGTATTGCCCATTCCTGCCAATTTCTTTTTTTGGGGGGGCAATTATTGCTTTTCTTTATTTTTTGTACTTTTTTATTGTAAAAATGCTGCACAGAGGGGTTACAGTTACATGCACAAGGTAATGAGTACATTTCCTATTGAGCATTGTTGCCTCCTCCTTGGTTTTCCCCCTTCCATCCCTTCCCTCCTACCCCCTCCACCCTCACCGAAGTTGTAAAGTTCATTTTTAACATAGTGTTTTGTACATCTCATTATTACAATGGGTCAACCTGTATTTAAGCATTTTGTTTTTTCCCTTCTCCTTCCCGAATTAGAGAAGTGTATATACAAGATGCAGAACACCGACATCAAATGCAGAGAAAACAGGGTTATACTGTGGGGTAGGAATGTACAAAGTAACAAAAAAATCACATGGTACATTACAAATACTTTAGAAACAATAGCAAGAAAGAAAAAAGATATTTGTATCCCTATCTTGAGGTTCATTTTGCTTAACATCATCTTATATGGTCATATCTACATAGTTTTTGGCCTTTTTGGCTTGTCCTACACATGTACTGTTATTGCAAATAAGGGAAACCATAGGACCAATGTTTCTTTGGGCCTGGCTTACTTCACTTAATTTAATTTTTTTCCTACGTCTTTCCTTGATGTCATTCGGCATGGAATTCCATTGTGAATAAATAAATAAATATATATGTGTGTGTGTGTGTGTGTGTGTGTGTGTGTGTGTGTATCTCACATTTTCTTGATCCATTCATCTCTGAGGGGCATCTGGGTTGATTCCATATCTTAACTATGGTAAATAATGATGCAATATACATAGTTGTGAGGTAGCCTTACTATGGCCTTGCTTGTGATCGTTTGGATAAATGCCCAAAAGTGGGATTGCTGGGTCATAGGGGAGCTCTATGTGGAGGCTTTTGAGGAACCTCCACACTGATTTCCTAAGTGTTTGAACAAGTTTACTCTCCCACCAACCATTCCTGCCAATTTCTTGACTCAGCTCAGCCCTTCAAGTCTTTGGCACCAACTCTCCCCTAATAATATGACAAGTGTGTGAAAGGAGAGTGTGGGGAAGGAAATTGGGTCAAGTACCCCAGAGGAACTGAGAGGGATGTAGACTTGTGGGCTCAGCTCAAACCCAGGGTTAGGCTAAAGCTGGAAAGCACTGAGTCACTGGTGCCAAATAATGACCCAAAGCTCATTTCACAAGATGCTGCTTTATTTGTAGCCCAGGGATTTTGAATCTCTCATTTCTAAACACTGCATAATACACACATTTTCTTTATATCCTTCCAGTATTCATGCTGGCATATAATGACATAATAATGGAGGTGTTGATCATAATAATGAAAGGAGAGATTTGGAATAAGGCAACGACAAGAGTGATCACAAGTAATTCTATAGTCCATTTCTCTGCTCCTTAGAGTACCTCCTTGATTGAGTGTGAGCACTGAGATAGAGATATTCTGTGATCTTGCCGGAGATCTCAATTTACATTAAATATTCCTACTTTTCTGTCACCTGTTGCTTAGAAACAAGTCGACAATGTCTTTTATGCCCAGGTAAAGTGAGGAAATGTCTCACATTCTCACAATGGAAGAAGAGCTGGAAATGCAGATGATAATGACGTTCACCTGTAACCTCGGACCTTCCCAAAGGGTTTGAGAGTTATTTATATGCATACAATCTTGATCCTCTATGCTGACTTCAGAACCCACTGTTATTTCTTTTACAGACTTCTCCATGTACTCTTCTTTTATATCATTGCAAGGAATTGTTATGTACTCTGAGTTACAACAAATAATCTTATTTTAATTTTGCAAATGAGAACATCAAGACTCAGATCAGACTCAGACTAATATTATTAATTAGTAAATACAAACCAGATAGGTTAGGATTTCTTGGAAGTGATTCTGTTTCTTGTATGCTGCTGTCTTCTAGAATCTTGCTTCTAAGCTCTTGGAAGACTCACTTCCCTTCCTTCATTTAATGGATTCTATTTAGATTCATATTTTCCAGGGGAATATTGCTCCAAGATAAACAAATCCAAAAATAATGCATGCGTGCTGCATACTACCGATATATAAGTTGAAGGATTGAAATCAGAAGTTGACTTAAAAACAAGAAAATTTCAAGTAATAGGAAAAAAGTCTAAAAGTGAGTTTATCTGTGAAGTCTAAGGTTTTGAGTTGGCTCCGGTTTTGATTGCATTATCTAAGAAAATTTACCTAGTTTGATTTTCTCTTTGTGCACAAGAAAACAAAATCTTCTGGGCTCAGGTTATACATGGATGTGATAGCAAAATAAGATAGTAAGCACGGTGCTGTATTATAAACACAAGGTGCTGTAACGAGGCGGACCTGGCGTGCACAGGAAGCAAGCTCCCAAGCATCGGGTGCAACTTTTGTCACTCATTGCCTTTCCCAGCTTTCATGTGCACCTCTGCCACATTTGTCATCCTCCGTGTGCCTATATCAGGAAGAAACAATTTCAACTATGTTCTCACAAACCACCCAAGAGGAAAAACAGAACTCCATCCTGGAACGTACATCCGACTCAGAGCCATGTCTTAGATTCCTATCTATTCATTCACTCACTGTTCATTTCATTCACTCACCTGTTCATTTATCTAGTCATCATACACTTGATGAATATATTTACCTATTTGCTAAAAACTAAGTTCTCTCACCAAGATACAGCCTGCTAAGAATGATACATGTATCTAAAGATCTACTTTCATATAGGCTACTCTGTATGTGTGCCTGTGTGTAGAGTTTGATGTCTGTACTAAGAAAAAACTTTTATGGGATGATAACACATAATAGACCATGCTGGTAAGGCCTTTGGGAGAAGGCAAACCTCCTGTGGAATCTTTAAAGCAATGGAACAGTCCAGATAAAGCAGAGAGAAGTTAATCTTAGCAGAAAATAGCTCCTGCTGACTCACAAAATGTTGAGCATACCTGAGTACCAGACTGAATGATTTGTGCTCCATGCCGTTGACATCCAGCAAGCTTCCTGGGTGTTTTGTCCATTGCGCGTAGGACACAGACCAGAAGGGGACAGATCAGAGGGATCTTCCTCTCCCTGGAGGCTCTGGAGCCGGAGTCAAGCACTGGTTTGCACATTAGATACTATTAAGTACGACTGAATGCGATCACAAGTGTTAGTTATATGTTGAGCTCTCATCAGCCTTCATTATAAACACCTATGTTAGTGCTATCTGTGAATGCTTCAAGCTGTCAGAGTAGCACTTCACACCGTTCCTTTCCTATGCCTGACAGTTGTAAACCAGGCACTGTCAGCCAAGCAGCCCCTTTACTGGCAACCAGCTGAATTGGCCTCACAGAAGCCTGGCTGTTTGAAACACTTAGAATCACGCTGAAGGCACCCCAGCAGCTACAAAGGAACACTGCAAACATGCTTCAGTCATGACCACGCCCTACAGCCCACCTCAGCTCTGGAAAGCAGCGCTCAGCAAGACAAGACTGAGTGAATACTGCATAGCCCTAACGACATTTTGCCCAAGTGAGAAAGTATTTATTGAATGGCCTGAAAGAAGGCTGGGGATGAGGGCGGATCAGAATCCTTGACTTGCACGAAGGGCTGATTCATGATCTATGTGTACCCCTTTCCTGGCCATCTAAGCAAGCTATTTGTCAGCTTTAGCCCATTCAAAGACTTCTATCTGGCAGTCATTGCCTACCTACTCGTGATTATTATTGTTAGTAGAGCAGGTAGCTGCCAGCCCGAAGAGGAGAAAGAGGAAGGGGCAGCATTGTGGCAGTAGGGGTGAATGGAGGTGGCGGCAGGGGTGACTAGAGGTAGTGGCAGTGCTGGCTGCCGTACAAGCAGTGAGAAGATGGCTGAGAAGTGGCAGAGAGCATCTGTGAACAGACACCATGGTGAACAAAAGAAGCTAGGGACAAGGGACAGCAGAGGCATGCCCAAAATGAGAAACTGTGCCATCTCTTCCCCTCGAGGAGTCCAGCGAGCTGACAGCCTGCAAAGATCTTTCCACTCCTTAGACCTGAGTCCTAACACCAGCTACTGACGAAGGCAAGCATCCCAATACTCTAGGCCTTAGATGGGTAACTCTGGTCACAAGAGCTAAAATACCGGCAGGTGCTAGTTTTGTTCCCTGCTGCTGCTACCTCATGTGTGCTGGAAACCGAGGAGGATAAGAGCTGATACGTATTTTGGGCTGATGGTGGATCAAGTCCAAAGCAGTAAGTTTCCACACTCACTATTCACAGCCACAAGTCTCTGGCTTCTTAAACCTTCAGCAATAGGCATTTGATTCTCAGACTTTGGAGTTAGAAGGCTCTGGATCCGCCAGCTTAGACCCCTAAATCATTGGCATTCATGAGCAGAGGACTTCTGGCGTTAGAAGATCTCACCTGCTCATGATTACAATCTGTATAAAGCAGCTGATTGGTAGCAAAAGAATTCAGGTGATTACCCAGTTAATGGCCACACTGTGTAGTCAGGTCTTTCTGAGCAGTAGTCTTCAGTGTCTTGTTTTAATCCACGTCAATCACACTAACTTTGACCTAGACCCATGTCTTGTGCACTAATTCCTCTGATTTTCTGCGGACGTAGGTACACATGCTGAATTTGAGAATCATCTTGTTTGGAAACCAGAGTCATTGTGTGTGTTTCCTGGGTTCTTACAATACAGTACTAGAGACGGAGTGGCCTCTATGGCAGAAGTCTGTTGTCTTAACAGAAGTCTCAGGGGAAGGTATCAGCTGAGCTAGATCCTTATGAGAGCAATGATGCAGGCTCGTTCCTGGCCGCTCCTTTACCTTCTGGTGTCTGCTGGCAATCTCTGGTGTTCCTTGCCTTCCAACTCTGCATACACCTACACATGTTATTGTACTTGAGTGTATATTTTTTTTGTTCTGTTGTGGGGCCTGAACTCTGGGCCTGGACGCTGTCCCTCAGCTCTCCAGCTCAAGGCTGGAGCTCTACTACTTGAGCCACAGCGCCACTTCCAGCTTTTTTCTTTTTTCTTATGTGGTGCTGAGGAATCGAACCCAGGGCCACATGCATGCAAGGCAAGCACTCTACCACTGACCCACCTTCTCAGCCCTTGAGTGTACATTTTTGTGTCTGAAATTCCTCTTTGGATAAAGATATTGGATTATTCATTATCTACCAATATCAACGATATTCTCCATTATTTATTATGACCTCTTTTTAACTCATTCCATCTCAAAAGACCCCACTTCCAAATAGAATAATATTGTAGCAGGCCTGGAGTCCCAGTTCAGGTAGTAAAAGCACCAGACAAGCAAACAAGATGAACAAGCAAGAGGCCCTGAGTTCAAATCCCAGTACCACCCAAAAGTCCCAAATACAGTAAGCATCTGAGTTACTAGAATTTCAACCTATAGATCTGAGGGGGACACAGGCTACTCCCATCCCCGTTTTATGAGAGGAGTTGCAGAGGGACATAGGGAAGAGAGGTTTCTATTTTTTTCTTCATAAGGTAATACACAGGTTCTTTCCTTGTCAGGAGAAGGCTCAGGTTGCTTCCATGAAGCTAAGCAACCCCAGGCTAAGCACAGCCTGGCTTCCTCTGCTCACCCCACCCAAGAGGACACATGCAGGAGAACTTGACTGACATCTGTTATGCATAATTGACTAAGCAAAAGTCTGGCTGCCATCCGCCGTACTCTCTTTGCATAAAGATCCTCCTGGGGGTGCCACTCCAGGACTCTAGCTGCCAAACCCAGCCCTGGGCCACCTGTGTATCTTGAATCATTCATTAGCAGGTGTCCTCATCTCAACTTGCAAAAGAGAAGTGTCTTAAGTAGGAACTCTCTGTGGTGAGTGGCATGATGCCTCCAGCGAAGCTGAGTGTGAGAGACGATGATCAAGTTCCAGCTCTGGGGCAAAGAGAATTAACGAGCCTCGGCTGGAGTGACACCTTGGCTTTCTATGTAAGGGCAGCATCCCTGACTGCCGTCAGCTTGCCTCCCACAGAAGGCCTTGCTTGCAAGCTGGGTTTGAGTCACTATCATTATCTTTGGAACAGACGTTCCCAGAGTTCTCCTTTGCAGACAGAGACATACCGGGGTTAATTTTAGATATCACCAACTTGGAGTTTATGTTATTTTGGATTCCAGAAGTTTACATTTAGGTCTGTTAAAATGTACAACCTGCAGAGTTGACTGTTCTTGTATGTGTGTCTGTGTGTACGCCTATGTAGAAAAGAAAGAGGAGAGAGACCCAGCAACTCTCTTTGGAAAATGAATTCTTTATTCCAGACTGTTGTCAATGGATAACTAATTGTGCATCCAAAGTAAAATAGGGATTTAAACCAAAAGAATGTACAGATGAATCTCAGGGTTCTCACATGTCTCTCCTCTTCCTTACACTTGTGACTTTTTATTTCTTTTTGTCTCAAAGTATTATTTTGCCAAATTTTAATTTCTGGGCTTTACTTCATCATCATAAGAAATGGCACTGACTACACATGCAAAAATCTACTTTTCATAGCAACTGTATAGTTCAGCTTTATTTGTGTGTCATATGACCTCCCATTGATATGGTTGGGATACGGTGTGATATGTTCTTCAAGGTTAAGGTGTTGACATCTTGGTCCCTAGAGGGGCAGTATAGGGGGCAATGGGGTCCTTTAAGAGATGGGGTCTCAAGAAGCGCTCTAAGTCATTGAAGGTGCTTCCCTCCAAAGTGTTTGAGGAAGTTCTCTTGGGACCCTGAGTTCGATTTGGAGAGTTATCATTTACAAATGAACGAGCACAACGCCAGAGTTGTGCTCCACCTTTCGGCTTTCCTTGATCTTTCATTGCATCTCTCATATATTCATCCCAGCCGCGATGCCCTCTGTCAGGTAAGGCAAAGAGTCCCTCACTAGATCCAAAAGGAAGTCATTCTCTTAAACCTCTCATACAGTAAGCTAAATGATGTTATTTTTCTATATGAAGTATTTAGTCTCAGAAATTCTATTCTAATAACAAAAAATGCACTAGTGCACCCAGAGTTAGAGAGGAATTAGCTGGACTAATTGTGGAAGAAATCTAGAGAACTTAGTCTTTGCTTCAAAGTTATGCTGTTCCTTTTGGTTTTGTTGGCCATGGGGCTTGAACATGGAGCCTGGGCACTGTCCCTGAACTTATTTGCTCAAGGCTAGCATTCTAACACTTTGAGCCACAGTGCCCACTTTACCACTTCTGGCTGTCTAGTGGTTATTTAGAATTAAGAGTTCCACGGACTTTCCTGCCTGGGTTGGCTTTGAACTGCAATCCTTCGATCACAGCCTCCTGAGTAGCTAGGGTTGCAGGTGTGAGACACTGGTGCCTTCTGAAGGATAGCACAGGTTGCATTAGATAGTTCTTGATTTGGACTTCTAAATAATCATGCTGCACCACAGTGCAGAGTTGAATGGACCCAAATATTCAGGGCTGACAAAGCCACTAAACTACAGACATTTTAGTCTCACTTGTCCAAATCAGAATCTTTCAAAGAGAGACTTAGAAGTGCAGATTATATCTGAGATTTTGATGGTTAGCTATTAACATGACACCCTGACAGAACAATCATTAGGCTTGAATTTAGGACTGAATTTTGGCTTCCCTTTGTCCTTAGTTGGGTATTTTTAATCAGAACAGCAATCCCTCTGAGTCTTGATACAACATTTTTAAAATGTGAAGATAATATGAGATCAAACTTATGCACACATTTTATAATCCACAATAAAGAAAAATAATACTCATTAATAGATCTGAAAGTCATACTTAATATAAACTTTGGTTTGGTGAATCACATTTTTCCCCAATAAGTTCCACTATCTCAATGAAATGTTCAGAATGTAGAAAATATCTTAGCATTTGCATGGACTAACATTTAGGAATGGCTTAATGCTAACGCAAAAGGGATTTGCTTGCTATGGTTTCATAGTTTATGTGCTTTGCCATTCTCCCTCAGTTCTCTGGCAAAGAATTAATCCCCTGCACTTTGCACATATTTTAACTATGCATCAGAACAAATACAACTAAGTCAACAAACATGTATTTTTTTTTCAAACACTGCTGCCAACTTCACTTTCAATAGCTGTAGCTACATTTAACTTCAAAGTGATAAGGCCAGGTTTTCCTAATTCCCATTTCCCAGGTTATTCTTAGCACAGACTAGCATTATAGTAAGGGCTTTGGCTGTCTGAGATTCAGAACTGATTATCTAGCCAAATCCTGAGACTTGACCTTAACTCTCTAAATGCCCATGGGCAAGAATCCTGCCCTACCTTCTTCTCAGTCCACCTTCCTATCCTGGAATTCATGTGATTTTCTTGTTTTGGGTTTCTTGATTTTCCTTTGACTGTTTGAATGTATATATCTCTCATGGCTATGACTCAGAACCTCAATCTAGGTCTCATAATCCCCAAATTTTTGGACCTCCATTCTACTTCTTGCGAACCTTGGAACACCCTTGAATGAAATTCCATTCCATATCAGCCAGGTCACCCAAACAGAAAGCAGCTTTCTCTTAGGAACCAGACTTCCCCAACATTGTGTCCAGACTAGATCTTAAAATTCTTCTTGACCACATTATATCTGGATTGCCTCGTTTCTCATTCACTCATGTGTGTGGCTTCTACAATGCTTTCCTCTCCTCTTCCCTCATAGTTTTATTCTCTGTAATGGCTTAGTCACATCAACACACCATGTTTTGGTTTGAGACAGGGGTTCACTAAGATGTCCAGGTTGGATCCAAATTTTCTACAGCCCAGGCAGACTGAATTGCATGAGTCTCATCCTTCTAAATAGCTAAGATTACAGGCATGTGTCACCATTCCTGGCTAATTTCTCCATGTTTAAGTAAGGAGAGAAATTGATAGGAAAAGTATGCTTTCATAACACTCAAAAATTACGTGAAATTGAAATTTTAGTTGTCATAAAATTTTATTGGAATATAATTGCATTTGTTTGTTTATATAGTGCTGATGGCTGTTTTCACACTGAAATGGTTGAGTTGATTAGTAGCCAGAGAGAATTCTTAGCCCACAAAGCTTTAAATATTTATTATCTGGTATTTATAGAGAATATTTGCAGACACCGCCCTTAAGTCATGCTGAACTTCACCACTGTAGTCCCACAGAAAGTTGGGCCAGACAGTGTGAATCTCACAGCTTTGTTCTTTCCTATGATGGGTTTGTTTTTTATTTTTATTGGTGTATGATTAGTACATATTTTTGCCACTTTTTCATATAAATTTTAAAATCATTTTGATATAAAAGCAAATTATTGGGATTTTGCTTTGGATTGTGTTGAATCTGCACATTTTTATAAAATTGAATTCTGAGCTATCCAACTCATGAACACAATATATTTTTCTATTGTTTTAGATAGACTTTGGTTAGCCTAATCAATATGTAAGCCTCCCAGCACATAATATTGAAACCTTTCACCCTGTGAATATCTTATTTTTTATGTACTTGCAAACAGTACTATTTGTAAACCTTAATTCTATTTATCATTGGTACAAAGAAATAAAATTGAATTCTTTATCTTGATCTTGTATCTTATTACCTTTTAACATTTATTCCCAGTCATTTTTGTCAAACCTTTAGGATTTTTTATATAGGTATTCATATTGTCTACAAAGGAAGATAGACATTTTATTTAGGGTTGGTATGGATTTATTTTATTTTCTTGATATATTTGTTGTGTTTGTTAGAAACATCAGTAGGATTTGAAGTAGGAAATGATAGGTCAGACATCCTGGTGTTGTTTTGGTTTTAGAGAGAAAGTATTCAGTTTTTCACCAAGAAAAATTAGAGTCGGTGGAAGTTTTGCTAGGTTTCACTAATCATAATGGTGAAGTTCATTTTAATTTCCAATTTGCTGAAAGTTTTACATCACTGAACATTAATATTTGTGATATATTTGGACTGTGTTTATTGAGATATTCATATGTTTTCTAATGTTTATCTACAAATATGGCACACCACATTGATGGTTGTTAAATGTATCAAATTTATTTTGTTGAGGTCAGATCATTTTGATCATAACATACTATTGAACTTAAATTGATGACAGTTTGTTAAGGTTTTTTCTCTTATGTTTTAGAGGATCTGGTGTGTATTAGAAAAAATAAATACATATTTGTACATACACACATATTAATATATATATGCATATGCATATATGTAAGTAAATGCATATATATGTGTTTTATTTGGAATACATACAAACATATATGTATAGAATGTATAGAATACATATACATATATATATATCTGTACTGAGAATATGTATAGAATACTGAGAATATAAGAGAGAAGATCTATTGGGGAATTGGCACACACAATTATGGAGAATCATAAGTTCCAAAGTTTGTTCTCTACCAGATGAAGAAGGAGGGGAACCAATGCATGGCTCAGTGCAGTCTGGGGCCTATGCATTAGGAAGCAAAGGGAAGGAGCAGGGTGCTAGTATATATCCCAGAGCCTAGATCGAGGAGCCACAAGTTCCCATGTCTGGGGTCATGGGAAGATAACTGTTCTGGTTGAGGAAAAGATTTACCTTTCCACTGATTCTTCTGAGCCCTCACCAAAATGAGCTTCTATTTCTCTAATCTGCATCCTTACTGATTCAAAATATAAATTATTCTTACATACACACCTTCACACACTCACTCAGAAATGATGTTTTAGACAGCAGTAACATTTGCTGATCTTTAGATCAGTAAAATTGACACAAAAATTAACTCTTATTTGACATGTTTATTATTCTTTTTAGAATATATTGGCCTGGTTTGGGCTATAACATAATGCTAGAGTTAGATATTTTTTGCCAGTCATGGGGCCTGGGCACTGTCCCTCAGCTCTTCAGCTCAAGGCTAGTGCTCTACCATTTGAGCTACAGCACCACTTCCAGCTTTTTCTGCTTCTGTGGTGCTGAGGAATCAAACACAGGGCCTCGTGCATGCAAGGCAAGCACTCTACCACTGAGCCACCTTCCCAGCCCTAGATTTTTTTTACTCACTTAAATTACGGAAGAAACTAGCATAGAAATATGTTGGTATAGAAATAGAAATATATGTTGGAAAGAAAAGGAAGGAAGGAGGAAAGGAAGGAAGGAAGGAATGAAGGTAAGAAGAAAGAAAGGAAGGAAAGAAGGAAGGAAGGAGGGAAGGAAGGAAGGAAGGAAGGAAGGAAGGAAGGAAGGAAGGAAGGAAGGAAGGAAGGAAGACCAAAGGGTGGGAAGAAATGGGAAAGGGTGGGAAGGAAAGAGGCAAGGAAGAAGCGTGGGAGAGAAAGAGTGAGGAAGCAAAGGAGGGAGGGAAAGAGGGTAGAGAGCTCAAATGAAAATAACTACAATTGGAAATTTTCACTGAGCTTTGCCTTACTTATATTTTCACCCCTCCCCCCCCAAAAAAAAAAACTGCTGTCATAGGCAGGTGGATACACTGATTGCTTTAAACAGGGGGAAACATATTCTTCCCTCTTGTATTGGAATGACTAAGATTGGCATAAGAAATTTCTCTTGATGGAAAACAGGGCATAGTTCCCAGAGGATGAGTGGATGAATGCTGAGTGGTACAATGAGGCGTTCCCATAAGTGTTCTACCTTCCTTTCTGTCAGATCTGCAGATATGAGGCCAATGTATAGAAGATCCAGGGAGGGGAAGAGGGCTGAAATCTGAATGTGCCACAGATGGAACAGATTTCCTTAAATAGGGATGATTCCTTCATGTTGAAAACACAAAGGATTGATCATTGCTCTCAGAGATAGAAAGGATGAAATCAGAAAAGAAGCCTATTCGCTTATCTACTTCATCCCATTCCAAACCACAATTAATATGATTCTGCAATTAAAAGATATCTGATGACAATATATTACTTTACCAAAAATGATGGGTAACACTTTCTTGAAGACTTTCAGAGATAAGACAATTTTAGAGCAGGTAGGCAGAGAATATTGTTGGAAATGAGATGAAATCTGGGCCTGGGAGTAGGTGTAGAACAAGTAAGAAAAAAATAAGAGCAGAGGAGAGGAACATTAATTATCCATAAGGTAACCAAAAATGTCCCAGTACTTATAAAACATTTGACATTTTATAAGTAATAGAGATAAGCATCAGTGGCAGAGATAATAATTAGTGAATAAACAGACATATATTTGGGGGAAAATTGGAAAGTTTGTATAGGAGCCTAATTAGTGGCAGAAAAAAAAGTTTCCCTGAATATGTTGCAGGCTGTTGATTGGTATCCTATGGAATCTCTTCAACTATGTCAACTCTCTATAGGGAAGGAAGGAGGGAGGTGGGACCATGGAAATAATATTATACAGAGAATGTCTCCATGAATTCTTTTGTATATTGGTCCAACATTAATTTGAGTTTATTGGAACACATTCATGATTCATCTACAGAAGAAGTATGACTGGCATAGAAAGTTTTGAAGCATGGATTATCTCCATTTGGTTTTTTCCCCTAATGTATTCAAGATACTTCTCTTCATTTTGTAATAAAGATATTTAAAACTGAAAAAAAAGAAGTATAGTTTTATTCTACCTCTAAATCCTATACATATGTGAAACCATTATTTACTTTGATTTTCAGTCTTTCATTTTTACTTGAGATTTTTGTTTGTGTCTTTCTTGTCTCTTCTCTGGAACTTGAATGATGAGAAAATATTCCTTGAGGATTGTCGTCCTGAATTTCCTTGGTGATATGAAGCTCTATTTGTGTTCTAGAAAAATGTGTTCTGCAAAACTGATTTAGACTGGTATTTTTACCTCAGGTAAATGAGATTTTTTTCTTTGTTTTGTTTTTAATGTTCACGTGTTCAATGTTTTCATGTAAATTATTTCACACAGAAGTCTAGTTCCTGTGCATTTGTTTGTATGAATTTAGCAAATTTAGGTCTTCTAAAAAATAGAAGCTGCTTGCATGCTTAGTGTATCTCATGATTCATTGTGATAAGTGTTATATGCAAGCATACTTAACCCCCAGGGGAAGGTACCATGAACTTAAAGGTAGTTTTCCCAGAGTAGGACTTTCCTGTAGCTTTCTATATGATTTCTCCAAATGTGGGAAACTCAACTGTATAATTGTGGTAGTAAGGAACTCTTCCATTTCTCTTTTGGAGGAAAAGAGAGTTGCACACAAATAGAAAGTTTGGGGATGTAAAATCAACTCAGGATGTTGAAATTTAGATGTTCTTTATAAATCTCCATTTTAGAAATTCTTAAATAATACTTGAGCGGAGATTTAGGTTGAATATATAGAGGAGATAAGTTACCATACTCCATTACCTTCTGGGAGACATAATTGGTATCAAAAATTGGTGTCAAAAAGCTTGATGGATCCTAATAGTCTTCCCCTGATAACGTATTTTGTTTTCTTACATGGATAGTAAAAACTTTTCTCATTTTATTCAAAAAAATCTCTGCATTGAATGATGACAATGATGATAATGATGATGATGATTATGATGATGCAGGTCCTGAGGCTTGACCACAAGACCTGGGCACTGTCATTGAGCTTCTTTGGCCCACGGTTAACACTCTACCATTTCAGCCATAGCTCTACTTCCTGCATTGTATTGTTTCTATTGAATATACTGAGTTAAATGTACAGCTCATCTGAAGGGCTCTTAAATTATTTAGTTCCTAATCAATTAAAATTTTATTTCTAAATATATTTTTAAACTATTATTTCATAATTTCTTCTACCTATTCCTTTTCATTTCTCTTCATCAATCATCTATTAAACATTTGTTAGGTCCCCTTTGTTTAAGTTGTTTGATAACCATTTCTCTTTAAGTCTTATTTATTGTTTATTTTAAGTGAAATTTCCCTCATTTTTGTCTTCTGTTTTCTCATAGGATTCGTGTTTATTTAGTCATATGTTATTTCTAGTTGATCATTACTCAAATGATCTTTCAAATTTTTAAATCATTTCATGAGCTTCATTAGTTGTCTTTTTTTCATATTTTCCTTCTCTGTAGTCCAGTTATCTATGAATATCTGTTAGTTTGGGAATAAAGTTTCAACAATGTCTACTATGTTCTGAATTTAACTTGTTTGAAAATGATTAGGCTGTAGTTTAACTTTTCATCTGATTCATAGATAAGACTTCTAACAAGACTTTCACAATACAGACTTGGTTCTTGGCTGTTTCTACTTTGTTTTAAACACTTCATGAGGAATTTTCTTTTCATTCTTGTATAAAATTTTCCCACGTATGAAGACAAGGAATACGGGGTAGGTTCAATTTAAGATTCATTGCTTCCAAATTCCGTCTTTCACTTATTTTTTTATAAAATAAAATATGACTTCAAAATTTAATAATACTTCGGACAACTTTCAGATCCCTTCTTAGTTACTGTTTTGCCTGGCTACATTCAATGTGTTGCTTACCTTCAATATCCATTCCTTACCATGAAGCTTTGGATTCAAGAAGAGTATTGGTCTAGAATTTGTAGAGCTCAGGCCACTCCTGCTCCTGAATTCCTTTCCCTTACTATATAAACTAGAGTCTGTTCAACATACTTCCAGTTTGGGGGTTACTTTTCAATGGGTCTCTTGGGGACTCTGTGAAGTGCTACTCCAGTTCCCTCTCAGGAATGGAAGGCGTTTTTTCTTAAAAGTGGGACCACCCATCAAAAGACAAGTAGCAACAAATTAGCCTCCATTGTCAATATCAGCCTTACCCAGTGGATCTCCGACTGTGGTAGAATGATCCACAATAAATGGCTAATCACTGTGAAAGTATAATGAAGTCCAGGCAACCCTGCCTTAATCCTGGAACCTGAAGACCCATTTTGACATAAAATCTGGCCAAGAGGCTTGCTGAAGCTGACTTTTGAATTGCATCATCCCTCAGCTTCCTCTTCCAGCAATGTTTGTGTTCACTCCTTTCAACAAGATTGGCCGAATGGCTCTATCTGATAGCCATCACCGTGTACTGCCAGTGTCTTCTTCGAGATGGATGACACGAACTGCAGTGATAGCTTGGCAGAGTGGCAGTTCTGCTTTTGTGACTTCCTCCTACCACACAGATGCTGCTGCTGTCTCAGCTCTTCCTGGACTTCCTGTGCCTGTTTATGTCTTAGGAGTTCACAGAGATGCCTAATCACCTGGTTGCATTTTACAAATTGTTTAGTTGTTGCTTTGAAGTTCTTGTTGCTCTCTGTTTCATTTGAATATGCAAAAGACCTAGATTGCGGGGTTTCAATGGCGGTGTTGTTTCTGTGGCTATCTTCTCAGACCCATCAGTTGCTGAACAACAATCCTACAAATATGTAAACAACAGCAACAACAACAACAAAAGAAATTGATGTGTTGGCCTGTGGAGGAAGCAGAGTCAGAAAAGATACATGGTTCAGTAGCTTTAAGCCTGTCTTTGTTATGAAGGGCTTTACAGAAAGATGATTGTATACACAGTTATAACATTGGAACGAATTTTGGTTGTCTTTCTTGTGACTCTGCATAAATAGAAATCTCAATTAAATAGCAATTTCCTTTTCTGAAAAACAAACAAAAAATTTCTCCTACTTTCCCTCCTTATATCATGAGTGTTGTAAGGTTGAGAACACTATCTCAAGTGAAAGAGCTGAATGAACACTAGAAAAGTTAAGAGAGGATGTGCATGTTTTGACCAGTAATACATTGACATAAAGTCATTATTCCAAAAGAAACTAACTGGTAGTGACAATTCTATCAATTTCCGAAGTATTTCAAGTAGGATGATGAAAAGTAGCTTGGATTTCCACTTGTACCCCCACAAGTTCAAAGAAACTTTTCATAGGTTACTTAGTGGAAAGCTCAATTGACTGATGTTATTGATTTTTAGAATGCAAATATATTTGTTTGGGCAAAAGGAAAGAAGATGAATGAAGAGCAGAAACAAAAGAGCTTTCTTCTGTGAGTCTGCTCATGGTGTTGCAACAATGAGACTTTTCTCCTGGGAAGACAAAGCATGGAGGAGGCATATGAAGAGATAATGAAAGTAAATGAGAAATAACATAAAACATAATCACCTAAGGGCTCTGAAATATGCCCTGGATCTTGGCTCTCCTTTATATCTGTACTGCTGTTGTTTTCTGTTCCTATTTTTTTATTCATAGTAAGTTTTTTGGGAAAAGACACAGCTTTTCACAATGTAAGTACTCAATCAATATTCACTAAGAGCATGTGGCTGCAAGCATTCTTGCATAATTTTTTTTAAACTAAGTCATTGTCAAGCAACCAAAGGCAAAATCTGGGAGCAAAATAGGTAATTTTACTGTGGAATTATAACAAAAATCTTAGAAAATAAGAAGAAAGAACGAATCTCTACCTAATTGGAATGAAACTCTTAGGAAATAAAGAAAAAGAAACTCTGCCTAATTATGAAATTTCACATTACAGAAATATACACACACACATACATGATTTCTTTTACTATTCAGTTGTGTTTAAGATTAAATGATCTATTGATTCTGAAGATTCATGTGTGTTGTCTGATGCCTAAACATTGTTCTATGACAACAGAAACATTACTCTTACTTCTGCAAAACCATCAGTGCAAGCAGCATATTAGGAAGTGCAGGTAGGTAAGTAGTAGATAGGTTGTTGTAAACAAAGGTGTGCATCAGGATGGACATATGGCATTATCATCTGTGATATGTTGGAAACATGGTAACTGTATTACATAAATAAAGGACAGAATTAACTCTTCCCCAAAAGTCATAGCAAGAGAAGAGATGTCAGTAGCTCTGAGAAAGACAGAACTGTGGTGAGGCCAGGAGAGGCCGGGGCGTTGCTGTGGCTTGGAAATGGGTTGAATGTGTTCCCCAAATGTTCGTAAGGACAGAGACTCGTCCTCAGCATGGCCAGTTCAGGACGGGTGTGGCATCTCTAAGATGTAGAGCCTAATGGAAGATAACTAACTCATGACGGCACTGCTCTCAGAAATGATTCTTGTAGTTCTCACAGGATTCTAGTTAGCTCCTGACTGGGGCCTTTTGAAAAGAGCAAACCTGGTCCACGACTCTCCAACTTTCACCTCACTCTGTCCACTGGTTGCTGGGATACCATCTTCCTTCACCTCACTCTGTCCACTGCTTGCTGGGATACCATCTTCCACAGACCTCCTTGGCAGCCTAACCCTTGTTAGGTGGCCTTGTTAGGGCCCTTGTTAGGGCTGTTAACTGACTTTCATTCACCCAAACTGTAAACTGAATAAACCTTTTTTTCTCTATAAGCTACTCAGTTCCAGTCATTTTGTTATACCAACAGAAAATGCACTAAAGCCAGTTTCTTCACTTTTATTTTTTCCATATGAAACACCAGTTTCAGGCGAAAAGCAGCTACTTAGAGAGCAGAGATATGCCATAGGATGAATCTCATTAGATCACAGAAAAACGGAGAATAGCACGTTATGGTCCTTAGTGAAAATTTCAGAGGAAGATTAGGTTACAAGGAAGAGAAACTCATTAGAAACAGAGCTTTGCCATAAATTATCTTGAGCTGACCTGTCTAGCCCATGACAGATTAATTACATATCTGCTTCTGACTTCGAAGTGTCTTAAGGTTGATATTAGAGAAAGATCATTAAGGACTGGTTCAGCCTTCCAGAGCAACAAACTCACTTTCTGGAGACCAGAGATGAGGAAATACTGCTTAATTTTTTAGAAGGAAAACACAGTTGAACACAAAATATTAAAGCTTAGTGTTTGAAATAAAAGATTAGCACAAATGGACCTCTCAGAATATTCATTAGAAATAAAATGGTAAGGAATGGTGAAATGTATTCGCATTTGGATAAAAGGTAGGAACCACTATAATTCAGCACTAGTTTAAATAGAGGATGATTAAAAGGTAAATTAAACTTATCATGATTTGTAACAGGATTACTGGATTCAGAAACGCCTGCATACTAGTAACTGGATGGCAGTAGACACTTGGCAAAGAATCTTATAGTATCATCATGTTCAAGATACAGAAATATGGGTGATATGACAACACAATAATTGAATTCACAGGTGATCACATAAATCACAGGGGAAGAAGTAATGAATCAATGTCAGACTCTACAGAGTCTTCTAGCAATGCATCCAAAGGACTCGTCTTCAACCTCGCACCTTTCAGCATTTTAATTAAACGTTTAAGTGTGTACAGACACACAGGCAGCTCTAGATGTCCAACATGGAGCACTAGCAATCGTCGAACAGAAAAACTATCCCGGAAACTGAGAAGAAGAAAAGGAAACAGTAAAGGAAAACGATATCAAAACTACAATGGCTTTTTAAATGTGAATAAAATTATGGAGGCATTTCTCCCATCTCCCATCAGCCTCCATCTGGCATTTGAGAAATATAGCATGCTAAGTGAATCATATTACTACTCACGCAAGTAAAACCTCCTTTTGTACTTCTTACTAACAGATGAGATCTTTCCCTAGTCATTGTTTCCTGACTCACACCCAAGACCTCTCTTCCTAATGACCACAGTGTAGTGAATTCTTGTAAGTTCTCTTCCCTCACCATCTACTTTGAATAAAACTTGTTCCAGCTAATGGTCAGAGATGTAACCTGAAGCAAACTCTCCCACATAGCAGTCTCGGTTCCCCAATAACCTGAAGTTTCCTTCAGATGAACCATTTGGACATGGCTAAAAGTATTAAGGTACTCCTGCTCTAACCCACATGTACTCTGGTACTTGATATACTACTTGCAGTATACCAAATCACACTGTATTTAGGAAATATTCTCATGTTTTCACTTATTCATTCATAATTCTTCTTCCTCCCGTTCTCCTTCTTTTCTTTCCCTCTTTCCGTTCTCTCCACCACTCTCCACTACACTCTTCTCAACTCTTTTTTTTGGGAGTTCTGGTCGTGGGGCCTGAACTCTGAGCCTGGGTGCTGTCCTTCAGCTCTTCAGCTCAAGGCTAGCGCTCTACCACTTGAGCCACAGCACCACTTCTGGCTTTTTGTTCTGCTTATGTGGTTCTGAGGAATCGAACCCAAGGCCTCATGCATGCAAGGCAAGCGCTCTACCACTGAGCCACCTTCCCAGCCCCCTTCTCAACTCTTTATTCCTGCTTCCAAGGTATAAAGGAACTACCCCATCAACTGATAAAATACTCCTTAACTAGGATTTTTCAAATACAAATATTTGAGCTCATTTCCTATGATGATGGTGGTATATTGAAATTTGTGCCATCCAACTGAAGAAGCAGGGTTTACCCAGGCTTGGGGTTTTCTCAGAACACAAGAAAAGACACAAGTCAAGTTCTTATTACCAAAATGATGGTAATAAGAATATTAATATATTCTTACTACACTGAATAAGGATCTGTCAGAAGTTAACAAGGGAACCTGCCAGGATGAAGGTTTCTCATGAGAGGGACCCCTGGTCAGACATCCAAAAGCTAGACATTGCACTATATCTCAGGTTAACAAAGAATCTCACCAAGGGCAAACTGTGAACCTCCATGTCTGCATCTTCTTTGCTCTTTTTTTAAAAAAATATTTGATTGTAAAGATGCTGTACAGAGGGGTTACAGTTACCTGAGTAAGGCAATAAGTCCATTTCTTGTCGAGTATTGTTATCCTTCCGTTGTTTTTCTCCTACAATCCTTTTTCTTTGCTTTTCAGTACAGCTGCTCTGTAGTACACTCTGCCTAGGCAGAGACGCTCAGACTGCCCGATGAAAATGGGGACGTAAGTATCAGACCCTGGTCACATGCTTTCTATTTTCGAGCTATATTTTTCTTCTTTGAAGAGTAGCATCTACTTCTAATACCCTAGTCAGAAATGGCCTTATCCCAAGACTTCGATCCTATCACATCAATTTCATTTGTACCCTATCATATGCTACCATTTCACATGATATGTAAGCTATTCTTTTAATTTATTCATTTCTTCATGCATCATTCAACATCCCTGCTTCATTCAACATCAACCCAGTATCAATTCTGTGCTTGGAGGGCTGAAGTTTGTATGAAGATATTGTCATTTACGAGCTCCTAATTGGTAAAGATGGAGACATTGAAACATAAACAAGTGATTATTGGATATAGGAAGGAGTTAATGAATAGAAGCAAACATCTGAGCTAACAGGAAACAAGAAACAGTGTTTAAGGGATTCTGGGAAAAATGGCCATAGAAGGGCAACAAAAGTTTCTGACAGATGTAAAAATTCAAGCAAGAAATAAAAAAAATCGAACAAATGAGCTTTTCATGGCAGAAGTATGAATGCATATGTATAAATCTACATGGGTGAATGCTTGTTATTTTCTGGGAGACACAAGGGAGCAAATCCCTTCTTCCTTTTTCTGAGCATTGGACTGATAGGATATAGACAAAATCTTGGCCAGCACTCTCTCTAGTGGTGAACTTATGAAGTACCCCTTTCATTTAAGTCACCTGAAAATGAGTATGGAACCACTCAGGAAGGCACTCCTCCATTATTCTTTTTTGTGCTTGTCCTGGGGCCTGAATTCCTAACCTATGTGCTGTCTATGAGCCTTTATGTTCACATCTAGTACTTTACTACTTGAGCCACAGCTCCACTTCTGACTTGATTGGTGCTTAATTGAAGATAAGAGTCTCATGGACGTTTCTGCCTAGGCTGGTTTTGAACTGAGTTCCTCAGAGCTCAGCCTCCTGAGTAGCTAGGAATACCAGTGTGAGCCACCAGAGCCTGGCCTTGCAACTATTATTTAAAGATGAATTTAATAATGGTTGAATCTGAGGTGGACTAAAGAATCAATAATGCATCAATCTCCACCCAAGGAAACAATAGTAAAACAGCATAAAAGTACATCCATGAGATTCCCACCTAGTAGAGAAAAGAGACTCCAACTGGAGAAGAAAAGAACAAATACACACACACACACACACACACACACACACACACACACACACACACACACACACACACACACACACACACACACACACACACACACACACACACACACACACACACACACACACAAACACACACACTGGATCCAGACAGGAGAAATTTTACTTTGATTCTCAGTTCATTTCCCAGCTCTGGATGAGGTCAGGTCATATTTGGCAAACGGTATCTTTTGTTTCCTTGAGTTATCCGTTTGAGTTGACAAGCGTATTCTAGTTTGATTGGGACTGTACTAGTTTATGACAATTGTCTTGTATAACGATTAATCAGGTCTTATTTCACTCTTGGCTGTCTCCCATTTGAATGATGGATGATGTGGTACCTCAGTTCTATGATCTAAGGATAGCTTTCTTTGACTTTTATGGGAAGAGATAAATAAGTATGGGGGGGGCAATGGATGTGCAGTGAGGACTCAGATTCTATGTATTCAGTGTGTCTTTGAAATAAGACTTTATCTTTGGAGCTAATCTGACAGGTGACTCTGATTAATGTCTGTCTGTATTTTCAATGTGTCATGTTAAAGGGAGAGAATAGAAGCTGCCAATCTTCTCATAAATTAATAAAGTTAACTTTATACCCCAAATGGAAAATCCTCCCCAGTCACACATCTATTTGTATCTTCTGCCCTCTGTGAAATCCTCAAATAACATTTGAAGTAGTTTACAAATGATTGTAAATTATTGACATTTCCACTTAAATCTAGGAAAGAAATAAAACAAGGATGATGAATTCTCTGTATTTTATATTAGCTGATCACACTCACAGCTGCACAATTGGTTCCAATAAAAACACAAATATTAAATATTCTCAACATAAATGAGAAGCAAGGAGTAGAGAAAATTAAAGAACATCACAAGGTGGGACCCTGTGCAGTCAGTGGAAATGATGAAACAGAGCTGTAGTATTATAGAAAATAGTTCCTACCATTTTATCAAATGGAAATGGCAGTTACTGAGAGTCAGCCATGATATTATAAATACAGATAAAGGAATTTAAATACATAGTTACATGTGTTTCTGTGGATTAGAATTATCTAAAATGTTCCTCAATATCTTGGCATGTGTAGGTATTGTAAGGGAGTGATTAAAAAGAACTTTCCATTATTTTCTAGTTTCTTAAACAGTGAATGTATTTCCTTTAAAAAATTCACATGACTTTGGTGAACTTATAAGTGGAATGTCTTTTTAAACTATGATTTAGTGGTGAGAACATCTCCATGGAGATGATGAGAATATAGGCATTGACATAAAATATTTTACCAAATAGTTAAAACCTATGTACAAGTACAGTTCTTTCTTTGATGAATATCTGAGCTTTTCTGTGGTCTCAGCCAACCCAATGCCCAGGAAGAAAAAAAGAAAAACAAACAAACAAAAACAAAACTCCTGGTAGTCAATGTTTTTGTATAAATTTCCAAGCTGAGCTTTAGGAAGTACAATTTTATATAACAAAGTTACTCATTAAAGTGACTCACGCAATTAAAACTAAATGATCTTCAGGTTCTCATAGCATGAGAATTATTACGGAGTACACCTGAAGCTTATTTGATTGTCTTGATGTTACTGATCGTACATGTTCTCAGCTTGTGTTCTACTTATATTTGATTACACTGTGTTTTCCCCTGAGTTTTCAATTTATTTTCAAAATACCGAGTCTCTCTCCTTCTCTTGCACAGATTCTTTTATTTACAATGACAATCGATTAAAAGAACCGAGTGGAACATGTTCTTTCTGTGGGTATGTAGTTGGAGTGCAGCCCTCAAATAATTCGTGTGGTCCTGAGGGACCCTGATTGGCTTCTGGAAGAGTGGGTTATCACACTGGAGACCAGGGTCTCCAACGCCTCCCATTTCTTGCCTTCTGAAGGGCGATCTGATTACTGTGACCCATTTTCCCTCTTGGTTCTTTCCTCTAAGGCTGGTTCATTGCCAAGTTTCTTTTCCTATCAACTCACTGTAAGTTTGTTTTAAGCTGGTCAATAGGTTCTATGTGGTATGAATCAAATTACCATCTATTTTATTTGTAAGACATATTTTCCTGACAAAATTTAGCACTGCCAAAATAATTTTGAGAAAGAACAAAATGGAATTTAATATAAAACTTGGGGCCAGACATGGTGGACATGTGTGAAGTCTTAGCACTCTGGAGTCTGAGGCAGGAGGATTGGGGTCCTGAGGCCTGCCTGGGCTTCACAAAAAGTTCCAACCCAGCCAGGGCTACACAGGAAAATACTGTGCGGAGTAAGAAAAACCAAAACCAAAAGAATAAAGCAACACCACAAAAGCACCAAAGCCCCACACTAACAAAACCTTTGGCATTCAAGAGAATACTAATTTTTCATGTTCTCATAGTCTCAGATTTATATTGGCAAGTAGATCAGTGTAACAAGTTATATTTTTCAAACACGCAGTCATAATGATCAAATTAAGTAAATTGTAAACAAAGACAACAAATAAATTCAGTAAGAAAACCATAATTATTTTTAGCAAATTAAGCAAAAGATAAGTAGATACCTATTTGGCAAAACGAATCTCTTAGTTTTAATGATAGCTAAAATAACAGATGCTCCTCAAAGCCACTATTGTGGATGAATGAATTCAGACCAAAATAGTTTATATCATAAACTTTACTCACCTCAGTAGCTTATCACACTGACAGCTGCACATTTGGTTCCAATAAAAACACAAGTATTAAAGATTTTAACATCAAATAGTAAGCAAGGCATAGAGAAAATTACAGAGCATCACACAGTGGGACCCACTGAGGTCACCGGAAATGATACTATCGAGCTGTAATATTGACAGCGAAAATAGTTCATACTGTATTATCAAGTGAAAAATGCAGCTGCTGAGAGTCAGAGGAGATATTATAAATGCAGGTAAAAAATTTAAACATATATACATGTGTTTCTGTGGATTAGAAACATCTAATAAGCAATAGACAGTAGAAAGAGCTGTTGGGGATATTGATCGGGGCCCATGCTCATAATCACTTTTAATTTTACTTATCTCTTTCAAGGTTTTGTCTCCAAATATAATCAAATATATTTAGGACTTCAACCTATGTATGATTGAATAATGGACTAAATTAAAACAAACAATAAATTTAAGACAAAAATAAATAAAAAGAAAGGAAATATATGTTTGTATTCTTTCATAGGTTTTAATGCTAGGGATATAAAGGCTTTGTGAAACCCAAAATCACATATTTATAAACTCATGTAGCAAAAAACTTCTTAAGTGTTCATCAAAGGAAACAAATGAAATAGTTTAACATGCCACCCAGTTCAACTATTTTGACTGCATTGGCCCTACCAGTAATGATACTTAAGTTAGGGAAAGAATTGGATGACTTCATTTTATTTATTTATTCATTTGTTTGTTTGTTTTTGTGCCAGTTATGGCATTTGAACATAGTTCTTGGGTTCTGTCCCTAAACATTTTTGCTCAAGGCTAACACTCTACAATTTGAGCCACAGCTCCACTTCTTGCTGTTTTGGCGTTTAATTCGAGATACGAGTGTCATTGACTTTTCTGCCCCAGCTGGCTTTGAACCATGACCCTTCGAACTCAGCCTCCTGAGTAACTGGGATTACCAGCCTGCCAACTGACTTCCTTTTAAATAAAGCTTTCTTTTGGTTAAGTTAATGGAGAACCATATCTACTACCATAAAATATAATTGCCCGTAATTCTTCTGACATGCTGAATTCATTTCCCAAGATTCCACATCAATCACCTATCTCTTCATATTATACATGTGACAAATTACTGTTTAATGAAATCCAGTTAAATCCCACAGTCACTGTTACACAAGAAGTAAGCTCTGAAGGACTAGAAACATCTGAGATGCTGGAAGTGTTACTGCTTATATATTTTTTATCATTGTACCCAATAATTGACCCATGAGAAATGACTTCCTAGGTTATCACTTATGCACAAGTGGAAAAGGCAAAACTCCTGTCTTCTCTCTTTGTACTAAATACATACTGAGCAAGTTCTCTGTTTAGAAGTACTGTGATGGTGTTGAAGTTCATAGATGGAGATGATGTATCTTTTGTCATAGAAAACACATATACACCAGCAGAACCCTCCATGAGATGCTATGAGTGCTAAGAAAAAGATTATGACACCATGACTGGGACTGAGGAAAGGCAGTGCTTGAGTACCCACTGGAACATTGGTAAATGTGAAGAATGGTAAGAGAGCTGCATTTGCAAAGAGAAGTAACAATGTTGCCTCATGTACAGAGAACATGGTACTTCTTTTTTTTTTTTTTTTTTTTTTTTTTGCTGGTCATGAGGCTTGAACTCCAGGCCTGGGCACTGTCCCTCAGCTCTTCAGCTCAAGGCTGGCACTCCACCACCTGAGCCACAGCACCACTTCCGGTTTTTTCTTTTTTGCTTATGTGGTACTGAGGAATTGAACCCAGGGCCTTGAGCATGCAAGGCAAGCACTACTATCACTGAGCCACCTTCCCAGCCCAGAACATGGTACTTCTGTAGAATTCAGTCCATCTGATTAGAGTTCTCTCTGACAAGCACCATCTGTCTGGAGGGTGGAAGGGGAAGGAATACCATTGCCACTGGGCAGCTGATTTAGAAATGGGTTAACAGTGATGATGTTTAAAGTGATTCCAGTAGTTGCTTTAACAATTAAGATTATATATAGAGCCAGCTAATGAGCCTTATAGAAAGAACATGTTCATAGTGCAACCATCTAGAAACCTAGCATCAACTAGTGGAGTCAAAACCTACCATCCTCTAGTAGAGTCAAAAGTGCAAAGACACTTAAAAATATGAGACACACTGACATTTCTAAATGAGCAGAATAATACATCCTAGCCTTTATTATTTTTTCTAATTTCTAAAGCCTATTTCTGTGCATTTTCTCCACTTGCTTCACCAAGTCTCTGTAAAGGAAAAAAGGATGTTGGAAAAACAACAACAAAAATCTCCTAATGCTTAAGTGAAGAAAATGGCATAAAAGCTCAAGGGTGTCCAGGAGGAGGATTCAAACCAGCCATGCAATGTCTGTTTAGAATTTATTCCCATCTACCCTGTATCTATCATAACTTACTTATGAATTGTTCTTCAGCATCCACCATGTGTCCAGTGCTCCTTTAGGTCCTGAAGTTTTCATCCAGGATTGCACACACCTATCCTGCTTAGCCTTTTCTTTCCTGTAAGTTCCTTATTTGTCGGGGGCCTCTTTATGTTTGGTAGACCTGTCCTTGCTGTGTCACGGGGAGCTGTTCCATGCTGCTGGTTTCTTTGGAATTACTGTTTGTCTTACATTGCCTCGTTTGATCCAAAGGCTCTTCTATTCTTTCTCACACTCCTCTTCTTGCTACTGTACTTGGCACTAATTAAAGAGAACCTTCAAAGTGTTGAAGATTACACCTGAAGATCAATATTCCATTTTAACTGTAAACACGAGTACCAGTACCAGAAGGATACTGCCTTCATATCTTCTGCTTCCTTTTATCTTTGAAGGACAAATGCAAATGTATTATCTGTAATCTTTGGCCACAAAATTTATCAATGGCTCATGAATCACTCTCTCTTCAACATTTGTTGCTAACTCAAAATAATGTCATAAACACATCAGAAGTCACACCTGAAGGATCTCTAGGATCTTTAGGATCTCTACCAAAACTGGATGTATGGAAGTCCCTTACCAATCTCAACTCACTACCTTCACAAATTTTCTATCATTCTTTGTGTATCTGTTTTATTTCAAGAAAGTATATATGTCTTCTAATTTTCCTCAAGTTTAGATATTTTTCACTAACTTTTGGACACACTTTGCTTTTAATCAAGTGACTTACTGTTCTCTTCAAGTCTAGTAACTGATCATAGAAATGAGTTCCATCCAAAGGTCCTTCCATTATTTGGCCTCAATTGTGCAACATACTCACTCCCTGGTCCTAACCTTTTGGTATTTCTTCTACTCATGTCTATATTCACTCCAAATCCTGCAATTCTGGACCCTTGAAATCATTCCTTACATTCTTTCCCTTCCACATCTCATAAATGTGATCAGCAATTACATTTGTTTTGAAAATTCACTAAAACATCCTTTGTTACTGCTATAAAATTTCTACATCAAATGAACTGCTCCCCAAATTCCCTTTAAAGAAAGTATATATTTTCTATTAATTGTTTCCAACCTTACAGGAAAGGGTATTTACAAGTATGTAATAATTAGAATATTTTTTCATTTTGAACATGTTGAATGGGTATGGTGGCTCACACTTCTAATCCTAGATATGCTGGAGATGGAGAGCCGGATAATTATGGTCTCTAGACCCTATCTCAAACAATAAAAGCTGGGAATACAGCATGCATCTATCATCCCAATTACAGTGAGAAAGCATAACTAGGACTGTATGTAGCATAGGCTACCTATGAAGACATAAATGTGTGACCTATTTGAGAATGTTTAGCAAAAAGGGCTGAAGGCATGTATCAAGTAGTAGAGTACCTGCCTAGCAAGCCCAAGATCTTAAGTCAAGTCTCTGTAACACAAAAACACCTCACCTCCTGAAGAAAAATAGAAAAAATATGTTGCTATGGTTCATCTATACTGCTGCTAAATGTTATACTTCATTTATTTTTAGGACTATTATGCCATTATCTAAATACAACAGAGTGGCCATCTGTTATCCTCTCTGTAAGTACTGGGATTTTTAAAAATCATTTTCATTAGTTGCAAAGATGTTACTGTGCATAATACTAAATAAGTATCTGGTGAACATGTTCAAAAATTCCCTTGGTTCTGAAGATAAAAATGCTACCTTATGTTTTCCTCTACATTGGTATTAGCATCAACTAGTTGTAAAAGGGGGTTTCATTTTGACATGTCTACATATACCTGCAAAGTCCCTCAGACAGACACCCTCTTCCATCACCTTCCCTTATTCTCTCTCCTCTTTTCTCAAACTAAATTGAACACACTTCACTGTTCCATGTTTACACATGTACTTAAATAGATCATAATCATCTTCCTTCACCTTCTCCCTTTCTTTCCCCTCCACCCTCTATACTACCTACACCCTGGATAGTGTCTGCTTTACATTTCTGTCATTCGTTCATTTTTAAAAATGTAGATTAGTTCAAAGGTGTTTCACCACATTATTTCTTGCATGTTTACAAAAAACCTTAAGATGATTTTAGCACTCACTTTTATTTGTCACCTCATTTATTTAAAAGTGCTAATTTTCATTTTCATGGATCTTGACCATACAACATTATATAATATCCAAATATATTCTAATGAAATAAAATTTGTTTAAACAATACCTGTAGTATGTAAGGGCCCCTTTGAACATGAAACATCCAGCTTCTGGTTTTGTCAGGCATTTTAACTTCCACTAATAGAATGAGTATGAAATAGCACATGACTTCCACTAATACAATGAATACAAAATAACATATTTTGGTCTTAATCTGATCTTTACTCATCATGAACAGCAATACTATCCTCTGTAATTTGCATGTCCATATTGCATGACAATCCCCTTTGAATGCTCCATATTGCTATTGGGTATAATGATTTTCTTCTCAGCTACTGGAAGGAATTTGTATATTCTTCATTGAGTGTATGTCTTTTTTCTACTTGTATGTCATTCTTGGGAGTAAAAAAGATAGAGCTGTGCTACAAATACTGGTTTAGAGATAGAAAGATGCCAGCAATTCTACTTTGGGCAATTAATTATTCAATGATGGCACAGAGCTGATAACACCACTTGACTTTATAAAGTGGTTTTGATATCATGCTGCTGCTGATAATTAGAAATCAAAGAATGTTGTTATGCTTTTTATCATTTTTCCAGATATTAAGGCCAACCCTACATTAAACAGAGATATTACATTATCTAATCTCACCATAAATCAAATGTAGTGGGAAGTGGAGAATTGTTGTGAAGTGTAATAGAAAATTCTGCCTACTGGAGAAAGTGTTTGTATGGGTGGTGTCCCACCCCAAATTATCAATCTTGCAGAAAGTTTGTTTCATCTTTAACCATCTGTCCCTTCCTGCATCACATATATAGTAAATATTAACTATGTGCCAGGTACTTTCCTAAACACAGATAGTATTAAGAATAGAAGTCATATGACTTAGTGAATGATTAGCTTTGGGGAGAAAATAAGCAGTCAAAAAAATCCCTCCAAGGATTTCTTTCTGTGACCTGTGCTTCTGTTGGAACACTGCACCTGCTTTAGGTATCAGACTCATCTCATTATTCTGGATCTATCAGCCTTGCTGCATGGCCTGCTCTGTCTTTACACTAGCAGATGTGATCAGCTTTCTCTTCTTCCTCTTTGTCTCACTTCTTGACATGTATTTCAATTCATGGCTGTAGAGACACAAGGAACATTTCTGAACAAGTCCCTGTCCACCCACTGTCCCCTGGCACCATGTCCTGAAACCTTTAACCAGGGATGACCTCACCAGTTCAAACATCACCTCACCCAGAAGGACTTTGTCCCATCTTTAAGTCTTGATTCACACTTTCCCAACAGCTTGCATACATCTTGAAGTATAAAACCCATTGCTTTCTCTTAAGATCATAAAAATTTTCATAATGGAGCCAACATTTGATTAAAAATTAATCTAATTATGTGAGTGAGCAGGATGGACAGCCTGAAGAAGAAAAGTTGAGATCTTATGGAAAAAACTTCATTATCCATCTTATTTCTTGAATCTTCTAAATGTCCCAGTGAGATACCAGACAAAGTGAAGCAGGGGTTGAGATAATCTAGTTAATAGACACATTTGCATAGAAGAATTTGCATTCACAATGCAAATTTGATGAAATTTTTGTCATACCTAGATTAACAGTGATTTTTTTATTATGTTACTTATTCTTTCATTCAACAAATATATATGAAGTGATCCTTATTTATTATGACTAAAGTTTTTCATTTTATACTTGAAATAACTGGGTATATAAAAGGGAAAAGCGGCATCTCTTACCTAAGAGCAATGAATCATGGCTCATGGTTTAGCAACTGGAGGAGAAATGGATTCCTGTTAACAGAAAAGTTGATTTTCTAGAAGACTTTAATTCTTCTATCCAGATTTTACATTATCTAAAGAAAGCTTATTATGCACTAAGACTAATCAATCATTTATGTATATATATTTGGACAAATTATGTGTGTGAGAGAGACAGAGACAGGGACAGAGAGACAGTGAGACAGAAGAAGAGAGACAGAGAGAGAGAAACTCCAGATCCAGGAAATATACCATGCCAACTAAATACTTTCTATTAATATTAATTTTCTTATTTGAAAATTTGAACTATTCTAAATTTGACAACATATTTTAAAATTTGAAAGTATTTGAATGAATCCTTTGCATTTCAGGAAAGATAAATGAAGTAAATTAATGCACTTACTAATATGGATGGCAGGATTTTAGTGTGATAGGTTCTTATTTAAATGCCTTATGAATTTTGGGGGGGGGTGGTCATGGGGCTTGAACTCTGGGCCTGGGCACTGTCCCTGCGCTCTTTAGCTTAAGGCGAGTGCTCTACTGCTTGAGCCACAGCGCCACTTCCAGTTTTCTAGTGGTTTATTGGAGATAAGAGTCCCAAAGACTTTCCTGCCCGGGCTGGCTTTGAGTAGGGAGGATTACAGGCGTGAGCCACCAGCCCCGGCCTGCCTTATGAATTTTTAACTCAGCCAATTTTTATATCAGCTGTCTCACACAGGCTCTATAGATACCTACTGATGCTATTACATATATATGTCACAGATTAGCATCACTCACCCTTAGCAAATGGCAAGTCTGAAACAGGGTATTGGTGAAAGCCACCTAAGATCTTCATGCTTGGATAGTTTACATTTACTTAGAAATGGAATTTGAGCCTCATAGGCTGCTAACTCTTTTTCAAATTAGCCCAATATCCACATTAGATAAAATAGAGTGTGCTTGTGCACTGGGATGATAGCCGACCTATTTCTCCTACAAACTATTTACTGTGAACTCCAACCATGCCAAGATATGGTCTTGTCCAATTATCTGCAGTCCAATTGTCTCAGAGTCCTTGCTGAAGTTGTCCAGCCAATTCAGTGGTCAATCTCAAAGTATAGTTCCTTTTTCTCTTTCAGTCAGTTTTTCTTCTACACCATTAGCAATCTAGTTGTTCCACCTACAAATTCTAAACATAGATTTGCTGATTGCCTGATTTGTAGGGATTATCCTACCCCTGGGTGTGTTCTCTCGGACTCCCTACAGTAAAATTAGACAATATTGCTTTCCTTTTGGATTTTCTTAATTCGCAGTTCAAATTCCCAAGGCTTGAGGATATTAAATGGGGGCCTAAATTCACATAGGGAATTAGTCGATTTGGTAAATATGTACAAATTTCAATCCCAAGTTGAGGCTTCCTTGTCCACATGACACTGGGTTGTGATGAAAAGATGTGGACAATTCCACCAAAAAAGTGGTTATATGCTTGTATAGACAGAGATGCTTGTGTAAATAGAATGTACAGCCAATTATATTTCTTCTTTTATTAATAAGTTTTTTATTATGAAAATACCATACAGAGGGATTACCGTTACATGAGCAAGGTAATGAGTACATTTCTTATCAAGCATTGTTGTCTCCTCCTCTATCAGGCCTATGTTATTTCAGAGCCCACTGGAACAAAGATGCCTGAAATCCTCCCCTTCTCTTTCCCCATGCTCACTGTGCCTTTCTTCACACAGAATGATCTATACCTAAAGCCACTGCCATGGGAACTCCATGAACATTGTTCCCCCTCACCATGGCTCCATCCATTCTGATACCTGGTAAAAAGCTAATTTTCATGGCTACTTATCTCAAGTCAACAGATTAAAGACATGACTCAAGCCCCACTCTGTACCAGGTGTCATGTTAAGCACCTGATGAGATCTAGATAGCGTGAGCATAACTGACCTGATTATTTTCTTCCATGAACCAAGAAGTTTCTTCCCCAGATTGTAGTACTTACAGAGCTAAAAATGGTTAGCTTTGGGCAAATATTCAGTCATTCACATCTAGAGAAATGAATGATTCTTCAATTGTATCTTCTCATCACAAGGCATTCAGATGTTGTTTACTCTGGGTTCCTTGGTTTTTAATATATGCTTTTATCCTAGGCACTCTTTGCTTTTGGAATGTCCATCTCTCAAACAACTGTGAGATGTTGGATGGTTGGGGAGAGTGCAGGTATGCATTTTGTTTTATTCATTCTAGTATCCTGCCCTGGGCCTGGACCTAGTAAATGCTGTTCGAATGCTTAGCAAATGATTGAGTAGGAGAAGCAAACAGTGCTCCAAGGGACTCTCAGAAATTGGATAATAGGTGTTTTTAGTAAGAGGGGGGCATTCAGTTCCCTGCAAATATTGTAGGACCAATTTCTGAAGCGTGACATGCTGGATCCATTCTCTTGGGTGGTTGAAATGTCTTTAAGAAAGCAAATTGGGACAGGATTAGTTCAGACAGTTATATAAAAGGACTATCTCTGAAAAGGACATAAAGAAAAAAGGCTGTCAAGAGGAGAAATAGAATAAAGAATAATTGTAGAATAAGAAATGCTAAAATTAATTCCTGTTCTTTGTTTAAAATAGATGGCTATTATAGAGAAGATACAATGATTCTAGAAAAAGAAATGGCTAAATACATTCACACAAAAAATGACAACTTTCTCAGATGACTTGAGATTCAAGTTCCAGGAAACATTCAAGATTAGTGTTGGTTCCAAACTTATATAAAGTGTTGTAGAAAACTTCCAAACAGATAATTTACCTGTATTGATTTCATGAAGCTTACATTTTTATGTCAAACTATGCAAAAACAGATGATATTGATAGCTTATGGCAAATTCATTTGTGAACATATTTGTAAAACTTTAGGCAGAATATTGCCAAATTGATCCCAGTGATGTATGAACCAAAGGACTGATTTACATATATGCCAAGAATGTTGTACAGTTTTAAATTAGAAAATCCTTTAAAGTAATTTTCTCTGTGAATCCATTAAAGGATATGTACAATAATGTGACTTCAGTAGCTTTAGGAAATACATTCATTAATTTAAAAAATGTGTAGGAAATATAAACCTTTAGAAAATTATTATATGTATCATAATAATCCTGGATTAGAGAAGAGTTTTTGCTTTTGTGTTGTCGGTGATACTAGGGATTAAATTTAAGACTTGCTAGGCAAATGTTCTGCCACATGGGCCATAATTCCCACTCATTTTGCTCTTGTTATTTTTACATAGGTCTGTCTTTTAACCCAAGCCAGCCTGGTCCACTATCTTCCTATTCATTCTTTCTGCCATGGCTTAGATGACAGATGTGTTCCACCATATTGAGCTCTTTTCCATTGCGATGAGGTCTTGTGAACATTTTTCCTCAGGCTTGCCTGGAGCTGCAATTCTCCTGATCTGTGCCTTCCATATATTATAATGTGGTCACCAGGGGCTGGCTAGAAGAAGAATATATATTGCCAATACTGCATTTGAAATCAGAGACTTATACTCTTGCTTGGCTTTTTTGTTTATAGCAGTTCTCAACCATTTAAGCCAAGTCCCACTTCAGGCTTTTTACTGGTTAATTGGAGATAAGAATCTCTTTAAGTTTGTTTTTTTGAGCTGTCTCTTAACCTGCAATTCTCAGTCCCCTGCATAGCTGGGATTATAGGTGTGAGTCACTCGTACTTGGCTCAGAGGAATAATATTTTAAACACTGTACAAGCACACTTATTTTAAGATAATATTCTCCAGGTCTGATATCAATGAGATATCTAAAACAATCCAAAAATTCAGATGGAATAATAAAAGGCCCTGAATAACAAAAGCAATATTTAGGAGATAGAAGTGTTAGAGGAATATCAATACCAAATTTTAAACTCTATGACCAAATAGAGTAAACAAAAACAAGCAAATTTTCATGCAATTGTTTCTAACATATTTATAAGATGATTTCTATGTTGCTTTGTATGTCCCTCCCCCACAGTATAACCCTGCTTTCACTGTATATGATGTTGGTATAATTTGTGGAGGGGAAGAGCAAAAACAAATCATTTAACTAGGGATACAGGTAGAGCCATTGCAACAATGAGATGTACAAGTTGTTATGTCAAAAATCGAACTTCACAACTTTGGTGGGGGTAGGGAGGATCGGGTGGGCGAGAAAGGGGGAGCATGGGAAGGGAGGGTAAGGGGAAGCAAAGAGGAGGCAACAATGCTTGATAAGAAATGTACTCATTATCTTGCCCATGTACTTGTAACTCCTCTGTATGGTATTCTCACAATAAAAAAAATAAGAAGAAAACAAATTTGGTACTGGCACAAAAATAGGCCTGAAGACCAATGGAAAAGAATAGCAGTCCCAGAAATGAATCCACAGACATATTCCCATCTAATATTCAGTGAGGGAGCCAAAAACATACTGGAAAAGAGACAGCCTCTTCAACAAATGATTATGGCAAAACTGGATATCCACATGTAGAAAACTGAAACTAGTTCCTCATATGTTACCTTTCACCAGAATCAATTAAGAATGGATTAAAGGCTTCAATGTAAGTTGAGAAACCATGAAAGTATTACATGAAAAAGTAGGGGAAACAACTAGGGCTCCTGGGCACAAGTCAAAACCTTTTAAGTAAAAGTCCAGAAACACAACAATCAAACACTTGATAAATGGGCTTGAATCAAATTTAGACATTTCTGTATGGCAAAGGACATAATAGGCTAAATAGAAAGCCCAAAGAATAGAAGAAGATATTTACCAGTTATACATTAGACAAGGGTCTAATATCCACAATATGACTAAAGTTCAAATAAGTAAAATCTCAAAAATTATACCCTCAAAGAAGCAACAACCCAATAAATGGTATAGTGACTTAAAATGAGTTTCTCAAAAGAGGTAAAAATGGCCAATAGACCTGTGAAGAAATGGTTAACATCGCTGACCATAAAGAAAATGCAAATCAAAACAACCCTGATATTCGACTTTACCTCAGTTAGAAAGATCATTATCAAGAAAACAAACAATACAAATGCTGGTTAGGATGTGGCTTAGAGGGAACTTTAATACACTGTTGTTGGGAATGTAAATTTATTCAACTACTCTAGAGAGCAGTATGGAAGGTCCTTGGCAAACTAAACATAGAACTACCCTATGACTCAGCAATCCAAATTCTGAACATTTATTCAATAGCACATAAACAAGGTTACTGTAAAGCTACTAGCACAACCATGTTCATTGCACTATTCACCATAACCAAGATATAGATTCAGAGTGGATGCCCCTCTAGAAAATGTAGTATATATTCACACAGAATTTGACTAATCCTTTAGAAAGAATGATATTTAGAAAGAATGATATACATTTGTATATAAGTTGGAATACTTGGAAAAATTATATTAAATAAAGACAGACCCAGAGGAATAAAGATTGCATGTTTTCACTTATTTGTGGTAGATAGACTGTATAAGTAAATCTATAAGTAAACTTGTTGGGTGGTAGGTGAATAATTGCAAATGAATTAACTAAAGTATAATAGACTCTATGAAGAGTTCAAAAGCATAGTTTTTTTTCTTAAGAAAACTAGGTCAAATCCCAACAAAATAAGCACTAGGATATGAGTACTTTCAAGTGCAGGTCAAGAGGAATGGGGTAGAAAAATGAAGAGAAAGAAATAGAGAACATGCAGTCAAAAATTCATTGTATATACCACAAAATTAAGAAAAAGAAGGGAAGGGCCTGGTTCGAGAAGGGGTGATACTGATTGAGATGTTTTGTTAAATGGCACCTCCTTTGTACAACTATTAAAAGATAATAAAAACTGTTAATGTATTAAATGGGAAGACATCCTATAACATGAGACAAGCCAGTCTCAAACCAAGATACGTTACATTTTCACTCATATAGGGAAGCTAGACTAAAGGACAGACGTATTCATGAACATTTATATCCAGCTACACAGTTATTTGTTTGGATTCACATAGCACATGAATCTAGTTAAGAGACTACTCAAGAAAAGAAGAAGTAGGGCAAAAAAGAAAAAAAAGAGGCGAATGATTTATGCAAGTATGATAAAGCATAAGGTATCAAAAGCAAAAACAACCCCTGTTTCTCACTTCTGTTGTAATGCTCAGCTATAGAGTTTATTTTTGAATGCTTAAACTCTACTTTTTCTTCTAGTTCTAGTGCTAGATTTCAAGTTCAAGCAAAAAAAAAAGTGATTTTTACCTGTCTTGTGAGACTATGATCTTGGCAACAGCTGCTTCAATGGTTTAAGGTTTTCACCATGAAAGATGACTTCATATAGGAAGGATTTGGACGAGTGAGCTATTGTGACACCTTACTAGAATTTGATGGTGATATATGCATGTGTGTGTGTGTGTGTGTGTGTGTGTGTGTGTGTGTGTGCATGTGTGCATGTGTGCATGTAAGAACCCAGAGCATGTGGAATAGTCCAAGTAGAATGAATTTTGCATGCTTTATCAACAGTCAGCCTTATCATCCACGATGCTCTCTGAGACTGGTCAGACCTCAAGATTATATATTTAAGAAAGCTCCTAGCTCATTGACACTTAGCCTCTATCAAGACTGAGGTAAATAACAGCCTCATTTGAACTCATGAGCATTTTAATTTGCTTTGCTCTTTGTTTATTAGTTTTTCAATGCTATTTTTTGCATGTGGTCTTTGGATATTTTTATGGATTTAAAACAACTGTATTCAAAACAGTTCACAAATATGCTGGGTTGGTGTATAATTTATAGTACAAATGGTGATTGTATTTACACTTATGAAAATTTTAGTGACAATATTATGTACTCTAATATATTTATGTTTTGGGGTATATATAAATATGCTAGAAAGCATATATAAATATACATGTATGATTTGATAAATAAATATATATGTATGATTTTTTAACTTTCCCATAATTCATAATATTGTTTATGGAATCAAATAACTAGAAAATTATATGTAACTGCCACTCTCATTATAGGAGTAATAAAAACAAGTCATAACAATATTAAATAATGTTTGCATTGTCCTAGATGGTTTCTGGAACACTTCAAATTTTATATGCACTGAAGTAGGTGGTACCAATAATGCAAATGCAGTTCACAGAGTTCAATCGCTAGAGCACAGTAAGTCAGAGCCAGGCTGTGACAGTGGGTTTTAGAGTGGCTAGGGTATATTGTAGTGTGGAAACATGTACATACAATATAGAAAGTTTTGACAGAAACTCTTGCTAGGCTCTCCCTGGCAAGCATGGAAGAGAAATGATGGTGCATCTCTCAGCAGAATGCTCTAGGAATTGTAGAAGGTATGGAGTTGAGGAACTCTGGAAGATTGGAGACTGGAGTCAGAGAAGCTAAAGGCTTTTGTAGCAGCTCAGGCAAAATATGACAAGCCATTTAGACAGAACCAGGTGAAGCAGACCTGACCAAATGGGAGATTTCATGAGTTTTCAATACCAAATATAGACAATTTTTCTGCCATATAAAACAAGAGCCATCTAATAGAAAATAACATTTTAATATGACTTCATAAATAGGGAAGAAAAAAAATCTCTTAAGAGGACAGGTATGAGGGAAAGAAGAGCTGAGTTTGGCTTGAAGAATTTTGAACAATAGACAGGTAAAGCTGCCTAAGGATAAATGACTGTGTACTAAGAAATTACCAGCGGCAGGTCTAAAGGGTCTATCTTTCTATTTGCCTTCCTCTCATACCTTTCCAAGTAATAGCTTTCTTGTGTTAAATGTGTGGCTAGAGGCTTTATAAATCTTCTTCTCTAGCTGCAGACTGAGGGGCAGTGCTCTGCAGGAATTCATGTGTGAAGTTGGATGAAGTTGGAAGGACCAGGGCTCTGGTTCTATTGAATTTTCCTGGGGCCATCTTACTTAAAGAGCAAGCAATAAAACATTCTTTATCTAGAAAGTGTCCTGAACTGCTCATCTTTGCCATCATCATCTTCATCTTCATCTGAGTGACATCCATAAACTTAACTTATATGATGTCTACAGCTTTCAAACATGTCCAAGTGCATTACTTTTTTATTCTCATAACCATTCCTTGGACATGGTAGTATAGATGTCCCTTGGGACACTGGATTTTGGCAGGTGCTCACTGGTAAAAGAGTAGGCTGTAAAGGGTGTGTGTGTGTGTGTGTGTGTGTGTGTGTGTGTGTGTGTGTGTGTGTGTGTGTGTGTGTGTGTGTGTGTGTGTTGTTTGAGCTCACAATTTTAAGGTTTTCCCACTTTGTGACATTTTAGTTACTTAGCCTTATGATTTATGACTTTATGATCTGATGGTAGGAAAATGTGAAAAACCCAAACAAGTAGAGGTTATCTGAGATTAGAGGTAAATTTTAACACACATCAGGGTAACTACCCTCCGTTCACAAGTTCCTATCTTTGTCCCCAGATGCTTCCTCTGGCTTGCAAAGCCCTTTTCCTCTTTATCAGCCTGAGGCAGAAGTCAGCGGCTTAGTTGACCCCTTCTGTCTGGGCAGGGCAATAGAAAATGTGACCAACAAAAAAAAATTCTTGGAGTCATCATCGTTGAAAGGAAATCCTTTGCAAGGAGGTTTATTATGCTTTAGCCAAAAAAAAAAAAAAAAACCTCGAACTGACACTTTAAAAACCCTTGACACATATCAACATTCCCTTTCTATCTAAAATGTAATGATCAACATTTCCTTTTAAAGAGTAGCTCCAAGATAGAAAGGGAATCTAACAGCATATGTGAGGGAGCTAGATATCACCTCCATTCTTCAAATTCTGAGCTGGAAATTTCCTCCAAAATAACTCTAGTCTATCAAGGATGAAATGAAGTTCTCAAACGAGATCAAGGGGAAGGGGTAGAAACAAACGGAGAGAGGAAGAGGAGGTGACTATAGTCATGAGAGTCAATGCAGATACACGACAACGGATTCAGGTAACTTGAGGTGAGCGGTGGGGACAGCAAAGCTGGGGGAGAATGATGGAGGTGTGACATCGATCAAGAGGCATTCTACTTATTAATTGAGATCAAGAGGCATTCTACTTATTACTTGAGAAGTTAGATCGAAACCCCTTTGTAAAACAAAGGTAATAAAATATATAAAGAGATTAAGCAATCTGTTAATACAGTTTAGGGAGCTATTTGACTTTCAACATAACTTAGTCTGTGGCTAAGTCTATTTCCTTATCTAGGCTTTAGCAGGTCTTCTCAAGAGGACCCATTAGAAGACAGGTGAGATTTTGCTGGTCATACCTTTCTGTTGCCTCATTCAGTCATTGTAACTCCACCGCTGCCACAGACCAAGCATACATGAGTGAAGGTGGCTATGATCTCATACAACCTTATTTAAGAAAACAGATGGCAGATTGGATTTGGACTGTGAAACATATTTTGCCAAACAAGTTTAAGAAGAAAATATCATTGACCTCACCAAGTTCTGCTAAGAATCACATCGAAATGCAGGGTAGAGGACCTTTATTTTAGAAACATTACATAAATTTTTATCTTTCTTTCCAACTCTTTCCCTCCTCCAACTTCAATTCTTTGTGTGTGAGCACAGACAGGTCTTAGAAAATGAAATTCTAGGGCTGACAATCCAAATCCATAGCTTGTCTCTCACTCATTTCCTGGCTTCCGTCCTTCTTTCCTTCTTTTTTTCTTTCTTTTTTCTTCTCTCCTTTTGTTTTGTTATTATTCAAATACTTTTTTGGGAAAAAAAGTAGGGAAGTGAAGATACAAAGTCATGAACACATTTGAGCTCCATTTGTTTTTACCAATTATTCCTTTTAAAACATTGCTTAAGAACAACTCTTTTAGTGAAACTAACTACAGGCAAAAGGGCCAGATAACAGTTCTGGATCTTGTTTGAATAACAATAATAATGAGGAATCAACCTTATGGTTGTTTATTATTTCAAGCTTGACCTCTAGTGGGTAATTTCATTCCTTTCCCTATCTACGTCCCTGGGCAAGCATCCAGACCTGCCCCTCACACTCTAAGTCAGTACATTGTTCCCCAGTTCTGCCCTTTAACTTTACTCTTTCAGTTGCTTTTGAAATGCTCTTACACACATTATATCTTCGCTAAGCACCTTTAGAATATTTTAACAGAAAAGGAAAAGTGACTCAGATGGAGTTGGTTGCAAATATTGGAGTTAGAACACACTGAGTTTGCACTCGGGTGATGCCAATCTAAAGTCTAACTGTACTGTCTGTTATCTAAGTGCTCTTAAAATAAAACACTATACCAGGTTGTCTCAGATTTCTTTTTAAACTTTTTATTTTTATTATTTGTAAATAGTTGGATGACGACCTTTTGATTCAACAGGTTAATTTATGTATACAATGCAGCTTCATCAGTGTCAACCTTTCTATCATTTTCTCTTTCCATCTTTCACATTCAAGTACACTTTAATTTTCATATATTTACATTGAGGATTATGACTGTATTTCCTTACCACTCATCTTTTTCTATAGGCCCACCATCAGTGAGACATGTTTCTGTTTTTTAGTATTCATAATTGTTCTAAGGGGTTATAACATTGAAATCCATCCCGAATATACTATACTTTGGTCAGTTTAGTTGTGTATATTGCATGTGGCCCTGGATGTCTTTTTATATGTTTACTATTTTAGATTACTAGAACATTCTATTCCAAATTTTCTTTTTTAATTTATACAATAATTTTATACATTTATGGGATGCATGGTGACAATTCAATACATATAGTCTATGTGTCATGATCAAACCATAAAAACTAGAATTTCCATTTCTGTACACATCTAAAATTCCATGTGCATGTATGTGCATTGTATGTTGTGTGTTTGGTATCTTCAAAATTCTACCATATTTTCATGAAATATAAATTCTTGTGCAGTGATCCTTTTTATAACATTAGAAATTATTTCTTCCATCTATCTTTGTGATTTTTTATTCATTAACCAATATATCTCAATCACTTCAATATTTCCTAGTCTCTTATATATGTATTCTCTTCTTTTCTTCCTTGGGATCAAATGTTTTAGGATTCTACACATGAATGAGAATATGTGGTATTTATCTTTCTGTGTCTGACTTGTCTCAATTAATATAATGCTCTCCAATTCCATTTTTTGGCATTTGACAAAGTTTCATTATTTTTATGGTTGAGTTATATTCCATTTAGTACATTTACTAAGATTTATCCATTCTTTGTCCACTGGGCACCTCCACTTACTTCCTATCCTGCTGCTGTAATACCGCTTTGTTTTGGAGGTATGCCCAGAAATGGGATAATATGCTAGTTTCATTTTGAAATTTTGAAAATTTTTATACTGTTCTAACCATATTAATCTGCACACTTATATACAATGTATGAAGTTTTCCTATTTCCTATATCCTTCACACTTTGGTATTAGTTACCCTTTTTGTGATAATAGTTACATAAAATGAGGTCATTTTTTTCCCACTGAGTTTTTATAGAGATACATACTGATATGAAGTTAAATGAGAATGTGGAATAGAACATTCTGAAAGAGGAACGGAGGTTTGTGAATGTACTGTAATCCTTAAGATGTCTTCTTTAGCAATGGGTCTTATGATGTTGTAATTACTTAAGGACAATAGTTACTCCCACAAGAGATACATAGCTGAGTTAGAACACCTATGACCTCTGAATCACTATCAAATTTTAAATAAAGATGTGCAGAGATTGATCACATGTTGGAATTTTTGCCTTCCAAAGGTCTTTTGTAAGGTGGAGGCACATTATTAAAAAAACAAAACAAAACAACAACCACCCTGCCCTTTAAAGATTGCCTCTCACTCTCAGGACAAAGGTCTGAAGTTTAGAAGAAAACTTGATCAAAAACCATTTTGGTGAATCTGGGACGCCTATGAGATTTGCTAAATACATCATTTAGTGGCTGTTAGCTATAAAACTAGAATGGGGATATATTGATTCCCCTTCTATGAAGATGTTACTCAGAAAGGAAGGCCACACAATGTGGATGTTAGTTTAAAAAAAACAAGCAAGGAGAGATTATACCCTCACTGGGCATGCTCTGAAACAAGATTGAACCTGAAGTAAAAGAAATTGAACCTCACTGCTTTCTCACGGTCTTCATGATCCATTAATCAATTCAAGTCCAAGCAGAAGAATCTAAAGGGTTGGTAAGCAAAGTCCTCTATATCTACACATTTTTCTAGCTCTGTGGATATTTCTGTGATCTGTACAGATGCTTCCTCTCAGACATGAGTGGCCTCTGCCTACTAGAAGTTGAGATGTAAGGACTTTGAAATCATACAGAGCAGACACAGAAACAGAATGCTTGAGCAGGTACTAGTGCTACTCCGTGGAAGCTATCACTGTGCAAAGTATCTGAGTCCCACCCTATAAACAGTGCTGAAGGCAACGAAATTTAGCAAATTGAGGAAGGAAACCAGCTAGATCTGTGAAGAGGAACGTTTTTCCAAACAGGAAGAGTCGGCTATGTCCTAAGCTCTATTCCAAAAGAAATAAGATGTAAGTATTCATGTTCTAAAAGTATAAATGATACAAAATATGTAATATCTCTTTAATTACAGTAAAATTCTCAGTTGGTTTTCTGCCTTGTGATGTAGCATTGTGGCAAACACTGAGACAATCTGATTTATTTATGGGTTGTTTGACATGTAAAAGAGGCTTTGTGTGAGGGAAAAAGTCCTCTTAATAAATTCACCAAACAATTCAGAATTACTATTTGGCTAGATTTACTTAGAAATGGTACACATGCAATATATTCTCTGAATCTGAAACATATGTCAGCTGTGGATAATGGATATCCAAATTTGCTCTTTCTCTTGAGAGAAGAATCCACATATTAAAGTTTGGTCCAAAACATAATAGTTGTGTAAAAATGCCATTCTGCTCCCTTTTTGCAACCTCTACTAAATGCTACTAAGTGAGCCATCTAGATTCAAAGAAGGACCAATTTGGTTAAATAACAGAAAGTACTCAAGCTTAGCACTTGACATGAAAGCATCTCAGAGACAATTTTTGAACACATCATACCACTGCTATTCCAGGCAACAATATCATCCTGGAATTTCTGGAACTTTTGAATACTACTGCATCAGTCTTCCTAGCAACTCTGGATGACTTGTGAAGTTTTGCTAACTTACTTTTCATTGCAGTGTCATCTGAATCTGCATCGTCAGTGTTTAACATTGCTGATGCGCCATCCATCACAGCATGCATTGCTGGACAAAAATTATGAGTCATTAAGCAAGTAATTGTGCTCCAAAAACTTGTGTAACACTTGACATTTGTTCTGAATCCCTTAGGCACATCTCCACACAGCCTGTTAAATCACAAATAATCTCCCTTCCTCTTGAAAGATAAATGAGACTCAAATACACATGAACATTACTATAAGAGAAAATGCAGAGTATGGGAACAACACTTATTTTAGGTCAGAGGTTCTGATTATTTAGCTGTGCAGTGTCTTGAATGGAGAGCACAAGTTTTGAATGTCTGGCATCCATAGAAAATTCTGGCCATTTGCATATTTTTCTAGATAAAGAAATAATCCTAGAGCACTAATTTACTCTACTGACATCAACATCGATTGAGATTCCAAGCACAGAATACTGAACAGAGATTCATTTCCTGTTTATTGCATGTAATATATTCAGCATTCAAAAGAAATGTTCACTGGAGTTTCAAAGAAGAGTTCAAACAAATTTAAGGCATAGGGATTCAGGGGCTCTGTGGCCTGAGTGGCCATTGGAATCTCATTATAAATGCTATCCAGATGAATTTTCCATCTGCATTTAGAAAAACAATCAGCTTTGGATTTCTTTACTTGAACATTTTTGTAGCTAGTGTGTATTCTGTTTTAGCCTCAACAAAACCTTCCTATAACTAATTATCCACAAATCCTTCTCTCTCTGTAAAAAATGCAAGGAAAGGAAATATATCTCATTTGATTTTATATCCTGATGATCTATTCCAGTGGCTTTTATACATTACGTGAATACTATGTGTTTGTTGATTTAACTGCATTGCTCTTCTAAAGCTCAAAATTACTTCATTTACCCCAAATACCAATCTTCTTTTATGTTTGTTTCTCTGTAGAATTTAAATATTTCACTTTACCAAGCAGAAAGATGTAACTGATCATATACACATTGTTATTTAACACTTGCTAATTATTCAATTGATTAATTTACTCATTCACATATTTATTCATTCTTCAGTAAGGAGATATTTTACAGCTTTCATTTTTATGAAAAACCAAGTGATTCATCTGCCATAAATTTTAATTCATGTAATTTTTTCTGGTCCAGTGCTAAATATATATACATATATGCCTTATATACACACACATATGCATGTATTTATATATGATATACATTCAAATATGTTGCTTTTTCTGTCTTGTCAAAATTAGTTGGTTGTATATATCGTTTCAGTTCTGAGATGTAAACTCGTATGTGTGTGTCTTGTGGCTTGAACTCAGGGCCTAGATGTTGACCTTGAGTGCTATTCTTGGGCATTTTTGCTCAAGGCTAGCACTCTATGTTGAGCCACAGCTCTACTTCTGGCTTTTTTGGTGGTTAATTGGAGATAAGTCTCAGAGACTGTCTTTCCCCAGCTGGCTTTAGGGTTACAGATGTGAGCCAACAGTATCCAGTTTCTGGGGTGTAAACTTCTAATTGATGATAGTTAAGTATAAAATTTGAATCACATATCACAAAATGTTTTATTACATGTATATTTATTCCTTCATAAATTATACACAAGTACTATCTTATCAAAATCTTATATACATTACAGGATAGAATAAAAACAGACAAAAATAAAGAAGATATACAAATGAAAAGCTGTTTCATTCTAAGCTCAGAAATATCCTTATAGGTAGTCCAAATAACCAAAACCAGTTTACCATGTGTAGCCAAAACCTTATCTTACAGTATTATCTTCTCTCTATTATTTCATGTTTTAAAGCCATCTTGCACATATTTGTTTCTCTTAGTATCCCAAGATCAATCTTCACAAGGTTGAAATAAAAGTTTCAGGGCCTGATAAACAAATGTATAAAGGGCTTTGATAGTAATATTTTATTCAAAATAGGTGGTGATTCTTCCCCTGAAACAGCAAATATGGTACTAAGAGTGAGTTTTGCCTTCAAATCCAAACTTCTAGGTTAGATTTTCATTAAAAAAAAACATGTATTTTAGGGCTGGGAAGGTGGCTCAGTGGTAGAGCACTTGCCTTGCATACATGAGGCCCTGGGTTCGATTCCTCAGCACTACATAAGCAAAAAGAAGTGGTGCTGTGGCTCAAGTGGTAGAGTGCTAGCCTTGAGCTGAAGAGCTGAGGGACAGTGCCCAGGCCCAGAGTTCAGGCCCCACAACTGGACACCCCCCCCAAAAAACAACAAAAACAAACAAACAAAAAAACATGTATTTTACTCATTGAAGTCACACATGCATGAGAAACCCAGGTAAAGGTGACCAGAGGACTTCTTTCTTTCTCTTTATAGTGAAGTGTAATAACAGATACAAAGTTGTTACATTATTTTTTTTGGCCAGAAATGTCATGTGGAGAAATTCTGAAGAGATAGTATGAGTTCTCCATATTAAATACACACACACACACACACACACACACACACACACATATTTATACACATACATACACACACACACACACTCACACACACACACACAAACCATCTTATTTTTCTGGTGGGAGACCACCTGAAATCAACTTTCTTGGTAAATTCCCAGCATATAATGCAGTGAAATTAATCATAATTCACCTTCTGAAATAAACATCTAGATTCCATTATCCTAAAATCAACAACTTTCTGTACTTTGCCCCACCACATCTCATGCCATTATTCCTGACACCAGAAATCACCATTTGACTTTATAATTGTATGAATTAAAATTTTCAGGGTCTTAGTCATTTTCATTGCTGTGAAGAAATGTCTGAAATATCCATTTAAGTGTGGAAGGACTTACTTGAGATCAGGGTATGAGAGTTCAGTCATTTGATGATGGGCCCATGGTGAGTCAGAACACGATGGTATTAGAGGCTGATGACTTCATGACAGACAGGAAACAGTGAACGGAGACAATAGGAAGGGACTGTGCAGGAAATGGCCCCTGGCACATGCCCCCTGCGATCAACTTCCTCCTTCTTTGCCCCACTTTGCTCACTTTCCACCACATTTAAGATATTACCACCAGGTAGTGATCCCACTCAGATAACATTTATATCCCATATATAAATAAGGTCCCACAGTGATTCTCTTTCTGTAGCCAGTTTGTCTCCCTTAGAGTAATATCTTATTGTGCTATCACACACTGTTGAATCTTCATGTTTAAGGCTCATGAATTGATGCATTATGATGCTATTTCATAAATATAAGTTATTAAACATACACCAGTTTGAAGAGGTCAAGTTAGCATTTTAATTTTTTAAGTGAATCAAAGGTGGGGTTTTATTATTATGTTGTGTGCTATTACTTTTAATTCTAAATTAATAGTTGTGAATTACAAGATTGAGTCTCCATTGCCTTTAAAAATGCAAGGTCAATATATTTTAATTTAACTTAAGAATTATTACTAGAGATTTTTTATTAAAATTTGTTATTTTTTAATGTGAGCGCAGAACACAACAAGCTTTTAAAGTTCTCTGCTTTTTCTTCATGCAGCTGTGTCATGATAGCTGCCTAGAAGTCTTTGGGAGAGAAAGAACAATTAATATGTCATCATAATTTTTGGATATGGAAGATTTGACCCCTTTGGTAATGTTTTGGTGTGAACAAATAAACAGTTCTGTTCAGTTTTACCAAAGGCTTGCTAATGTCGAGATTTTGTCAGCCAGCCTTATCATAAGCAGATTGAAAGGGGAAAAATGTTTCCAATTTGTATCTAAGACTGCTAGCTAATGTGGGAAAAACAGAGATGACAGTTGTCAAAGAAATCCTCTACTTACAGTGACAAGGAATGCTAGACATGGAGCTCAAGCAATCACTTGGAATTTGGGTAGCTATCTTGTAGAGAGAACAAAAAATATAAAAACCAGCTTAAAGTCATTGAGAAGAATAATAGACAAAGTATTATGATGGCTATCCTTAAAACTTTCTCTCCTGGGATCAAGCCTTCTCTGATGGTGTCAAGTTTGTTTACAAAACTATACAAGGTGATTGCAAAATAAGCATGGCTCTATTCTGTTCTTATTCTGAGAGTCAGTCCTCAGTCTACAAAGTGGCCACTCCAAATCATGTGGGACTGTCATGAATAGATAATGCTAACAGCATTACATTTTAAATGTAGATCTATCTATATCTCTCTGTCTCACATAGCATTTATTGATTATATATAACTAATCATATATACTTAATATCACAAATATCACCTAAACAAACTTTTGAAATAGAATGACCTTTCGATTGCTAATCAAATTATTATTATTATTATTATCAACCACTCTGAATAGACAGTATTTCATTAGAGTCTGGACCAGAATCCTCTCATCCATACCTGGAGTTATCTGTGGAATGAATTAGGATGAAACCAGATAACACATACTTCACTTATGAATTTCAACTGAGCCATTTTGCTCAAATAGACAATAAATGAATCACTCTGTTTATAGGTAAGAGGGTATAGAATATCTCAAAGATGTATCTACCCCTAAATATTATCAACCAGTGCATTAACCATTGGGAATCACTTCAGACATGTTGTAATTCATGCTTTTTTTTTCAATTTTGCAATTCTTTCTTCTTTCCAATCCCTTATGGATGACTACTATACAACCGTCACCTCCAATTCCTCCAAACTTCCTCCAACAAATGTTAAAGCAACTAAATAGACTTATAACAAAATAAATAAAAAGTAATGACAGTCTATCTCTTTGTTTAGTATTTTCCATCAATGCTGACACAGGGAATTCTCTCCTGAGTCCCACAGCACCTCAGTATTTCCCTTTTATTGTACTTAAGACACAATGCAGTGTTTTTCGCAATGAACAATGGGATTCACAATGGCAGCAGCTAAGTGAAATATTTTTACTAAAGAGTAAAAAAATATAACCAAAATATTTCATTAGCTTCAGAAGTACCAGAAATATTTCTGCTCTTTTTCTTTACTGATCTCTTGTCCACCACAGGGTCTGCTTTTCCAGATGTGCTGAGAGATCTGAACACTAGTCATTTCCAAGACATGTGCCACGTAGCTATAACTAATGGAAAACATTTCACTTGTTTCTACTGTGAAAAGCCATGGGAGATCTTTGGACGAGGCTTGCGTCTGTGTGGAGGAGTAAGACCACAGGGGTTTTGGAGGAAGTGGAAAACATCTCTTGGGGTTTCCACACAATGACTTTCAGAAGGGACATTTGCACAGTGATGATACCTAGAGCTTAAAGAGTGAAAAGGGTCCCCATTTCAGGTTCATCTACTAGTTCCCAGTGGACATATGGGGCTTGGTTTTTTTGCCCTTTAGAGAATCCTAAGAAACACATGACTTCCTTTGAACTTTTCACCCACATAAAAAAAAGATTTTTAAATTATAAGCTTGTGGGATAAAAGCCCAGATTTGAGATTAATAGCACAGTTTTCTTGTGGGCTAACACTGTAATTATTAAACCTATTTTTTCCTCTACAGTTGTATTTTTTTCCTGATATTTTTATCCTTAGCCAAAAAAGAACTTAAGAAATTAAAGGGCAGCTTGAGTATAGAAACACAACTATAACTACAGGGCAAAAATATAATTCTTGTCACAATATTCATGAGTGGTTATTAATAATGAGGATGTGCAACACTTTCATCTAAATTATCCTGGCCATGAAATTAAAATATACAGATTACTTTCCATTAATTTTAAGATACCACACATAAAAGACTAAGTTTGTAATAATTAGACCAGGTTTCAAATTTTTGTACTGCATTCAACTCATTACAATTTTTTTTCTTGTTGAAATCTCTGGACCACCTTATCTTACTTATAATGAGCATTTTCAGACTTTTATTGTAAATTATTCCATAAAAGCCAAGGAATGTGAATGGGACACTTATTTCCATATTTTAAAGAAATATTTTTAAGTATCTGTACAAAAAAGGTTAGAGTTCCGTTAAGTCAGGCTATGAGTACAATACATCTTGGTCAATGCCACTACTTCAATCACTCCCATTTTCCCCTTCCAGCTTTACCATCAAGTTACATAGTTCTGTTTTTAGTATATGTTGAATAGAATGGCAACATTTGCTCATCCTTTCTTTCTCCTTTCATGCCCCCCTCCACTAAAAATTAACCCAGCTAAACCTAAAATGGAAGTGCGGTAGCACCTATATCAATGACAAAATTGAGTTTGAAGAATCTTTTTTATTTTTTTTATTGTAAAAATACTGTACAGATGGGTTACAGTTACATGAGCAAGGCAATGAGCACATTTCCTATCAAGCATTGTTACCTCCTCCTTTGTTCTATCCCTTACCTCTCCCCCCCAGTTGTAAATTTTATTTTCAACATACTGTCTTGTACATCTCATTGCTACAATGGGTCAACCTGTATCCTTATTTCAGCATTTTGTTTTTTCCCTTCCCCTCGCCAAGGTAGAGAAGTGTATAAACAAGATGCAGGGCACCGACATCAAATATAGTGAAAACAGGGGTTATACCATGGGGGAAGAGCATACAAGAGAAACAAAAAAAATCACATGGTACATTTAAAATACTTTAAAAATAATAGCATGAAAGAAAAAAAAAACATTTGTGTCCCTACCTTGGGGTTGATTTCCCTTAATGTCATCTTATCTGGTCATATGTACACAGCTTTTGACCTTTTCTGCTTGTCCTAGACTTATACTAGTTATTGCAAATAAAGGAAACCATGGGACCTATGTTTCTTTGGACCTGGCTTATTGAAGAACCTTTTGAATTTGTCATTTAGGCACACTCCTTGCTTCTACTTTGTCCATCAAACTAAGAAAGAAATCCAAAGAATTTGAAAGAGATTCTTCCATCTAAGCTTATCAATGGACCCTTCTACATAGCTTTGACCTCAGGCAAAGAAAAGCAGTTAACAGTAGAAAGAAAGAGCTGGTGGCTCACACCTGTAATCCTAGCTACTCAGGAGGCTGAGATCTGAGGATCACAGTTCAAGCTAGTCTGAGCAGGAAAGTCCCTGAGACTCTTATTTCCAATTAACCACCAGACAATTGGAAGTGGTACTGTGACTCAAGTGGTAGAGTGCTTGCCTTGAGCTGAAGAGCTCAGGGACAGCACCCAGGCCCACAGTTCAAGCTGTATGACCAACAAAAAAAATCATCTCCTTTCAAAAATTTTTATCCAGTATCTACAGTTTATTATTTCCAAGATTAGTAACTGGAGTTTCCATGATGTAATGATGATGTGACAAAAAATCAAGTAATTTTCTTAGTTGATCTTAATCCATAAGGAATGAGAGATATGCCCTCCTGTCTACCTTCCCTACTCCATCATTCCTTGCTAAGAGAAAAGAAGAAAAGTTCAACACATTAGACCCCCTTCTTCCCAGATGACCCTTCCTACTCATGCTCATACTGTTCCTTTAGTTCTTTGCCCTAAATCCCTGGAAGATCATTAAATTAGTTTGAAGAGTACATTAGCTAAAACAACTGTAAGGCTGCAATTTTAATTCATGTTTGATTTTCCAGCCCACATTTTTTGCACTGTTAACACATGATCAACATGGCCTGTTATGGAATCTGTGTTGAGCTTGAGTGATGACATAATTATACTCCAATAACAAAATGTCAATAAGGAGATTGCCCAGATTGGTATATAAGTCCTCTGCCACTATAACATTACTGAGTAAATATTAAAATAGACAGATTAAATTATTTTGCCAGTGACAGCACAAGTGTATTACATTTCCACAGAATTAAGGCCTCTAATCAATTTTTCTTGTGCTTGTGAAATTTCAAAGATTTAAAGTCCTTCTTGTTTTGTTTTGTTTTGTTTTTTAAGTCCATTCTGTCTCAATGGAAAGAGTTCTCAGCATCTTCATAGTCAGTGTGTTCTTTCAGCATTTGAAGACAAGGCTTTTTTGGGAATTGTATAATTCTTCCCACAAAATGTCAGGAGCTTACAAAGCAACAAAGAGATAATCTTATAAATGCGTTAGAAACACATGCATGAAAGAAAAAAACATTAAAATACACATCTAAGGGTTCATTTTCCTGACATCACATTATCTGACCTTTTCCGCTTGACTCATACATATACTAGATATTACAAATAAGGGAAACCATGGGACCTATGTTTCTTTGGGCCTGGCTTACTTCACTTAATATAATTTTTTCCAAGTTTTTCCATTTCCTAACAAATGGGGCAATGTCATTCTTTCTGCCTGCTTTCACTATATTTGATGTCAGTATAACTTGTGGAGGAGATGGGAAAAACCAGTTGGTTAAGGATACAGGTGGACCTGTTGCAACAATGAGAAGTACAAGTTGTCATGTCCAAAACTAGCTTTACAACGTCGGTGTGGGGGGGGGAGGAAGGGGGGGGAAGGAGAAAGATTGGGATTGGGGGGGAGGGGGGAGGCTGGGAAGGGATGTGAAGGGTAAACAAAGGAGGAGGCTGCAATGCTTGGTAAGAAATGTACACATTATCCTGCCCATGTAATTGTAACTCCTCTGTACAGTATGTTCACAAATAAAATTAAATTAAATTTAAAAAAAAATGTCAGGAGCTTTATTTGTCTAACAGTGGTTTTCTGATATTTTCAGTATCTTAAATCTCTCCATTGACCTAACCTAGGGTGACGTCAGTCAGTAGTTTGCAACTATAAGTTATTTTCTCCACGTGACACTTGTATCATTCATTCTCTTTTGGATGAGATGCTCTTGGGCCACGGATGCTAGGAAGGTTTCTAGTGGCTTTATGTGATTGTTAGTCACATTTCTCTGTTGACCTTTATTACTGAGGTCTGTGAAATCAGCTCTTATTTGTGCCTTTCCTATTCTTTATGCACAGGAACTCAGGACAGGTCAAGGTTGAGGTGTTTTCAACCTGTACGTTCAGACAGCCAGACCATTTATTGGAGTTCCAGGGCTTCCTGAAAGTTTGGTGGACATCTTCCAGCTAATCTGTCACAGAACTCTAGTCATTGCCACAATAAACTGTTGTAACCTGCCATCATCAAAGTAATGCAAGACACACATTCATAAAAGTAATTTAACGGCTGAAAACTCAACTGCCTGCTGCAATGCAGGCTGTAAATCTCTAAGATTAAAAAAAAAGAACAACTTAGTATGGCCTATGCTTAGGAAATGACAGCTGACAGGTATCCGTTCTAATCATGCCAAAAGCAAAATCATCCTCTCCATAATTTATTCTACAACATTTTACACCTGGCTCATTGCTCAAGGTCCATAACCCACGCATCAGATTTGCTTGAGAGGAGCTAAATAAGTAACACTCCTCTGCCTTGCCCTGGGCCAGGAAAAGAGAAATAAACTTTTCAACAAGTAAGAGCCAATGTATTCTCTTTATTCCTGGTAAAACATAGACTAGAAAACAGTGCTTTCATATGTGGATTTGGGCAATTCGATTTAGTCCCAGGTCTGTGAATCAGACTTGCTACTGATCTGGCCATCGGCCTATATGAAGTAGACTGCAGTTTTCTGGGCATTGGGGTGGTTTGCCAAGGCCCTCTGAGGAATGCTTGGTCCCAGGATGGTGACATTAGAGATGGGACTTAGTAGGAGATGTTTAGGTTACTGGGGAAATGTTCGTGGGAGCTAGTTTGCATATGATCTGTGGTAGTTCTTCAGAGAGCCGCTGAGTTCTTAGGAATATAGCGTAACAGATGTACAGTGTATTACCTTATCCAGAACGACCACTATGCTTGTCATCATATTCTTAGAATGATTAAAATCAAGAAGCTGAGACATTGATCAAACAACCTCACAAAGGTCACGGTGGTAGGATTTGAACCAAGGAAGTATGATTCTGAAAACCATGGATTTAATCACAATTTAACACTTTGTCTCTTATTCTTGTGAGCATAGCCTTCTTATTCCATAGCCTTCTTATATGAATGATACTTGCTTTATAAAATGAAAATGATAATTGTCTCTATCAAATAATACTTACCAGTAGCTGAATTCTACCCTCATATCCAGTTATCTATTCAACAGTATTAAGAACATGGATTGCTTTAATACTGATTGTATTCCTATTTAGAGCAAAATGTTTCATTCCCACGGCTTCTTATTGCTCCTTATGCACTGTGCCCTGGTGGTGATAAGTTGTATTAATTTTGTTGTGGATTGGAAGCAGGGGCGGATCCAGCTGTTCATTTCCTCTAGCGACTTGTGTCCATCTGTTCCGATCAATCCATCCCAGCATCCCTTTGGACTCCCTGCCAATTAATTAATGCCCTGTTTTAGAGGTGGTCTGTAGTGTTCTCCATGGCAGGTAAGAGCAGGGATGAGCCATGACTCAGGGGGTAATTACCATGGCCAGGGTGAAGCACAGAGAGGAAATCCAACTCAGCTCGTGTGTGGCCTTCAATGAAGAACTCTTCATCCTGTTCTTAGATAAGGGCTGGTTGGTTAGCCCATCACTTGACACACAATGTGCAGACGTGACATCAAATTTACCTTAATACCCTGCTTCCAATTGGCCCTCCAGGAGCTAGGCCTGGAGTATGCACATGCCCCATGCCTTCTCTCAGTGTTGTGGTTTCACAGGTGATGTTTTCTCTGCACCATAGGCTCTCCCTCTTTTTTGCCTTCCTTAGTAATCTCAGAGCCTGCAAAGCACCATGTCTCTATACCTGCCTTCAGTGTATAGTTTCTAGAGCATCTATAACATGGTACCAGTAACTGGATAGTGTGAAATGACAACAACAACAACACATTATTTGTCTCACAAGCCTGGAGGCTGGTAGTACAAATTCTAAGCATCCACAGGGTTGGTTGCTTCTCAGATCTCCTTCTTAGCTTGTGGATGGCCCTCTTCTTTTATATCTGTGTGGAAATCTCCTCAATCTCCTCTTCTCAAGCTATAAGGTATATTATATTAAGAACTCACTGAAAGACTTTGTTTCAAGTACTTCTCATTTTTTTTGACAGTACTGGAGTTTGAACTCAGCATTCTTGCTTATTAGGCAAGTGCTCCACCACTTGAGACCTCAGCCTGTTGTCTCTCAGATGAGATCTTGTTTTTAGCTTGGGCCAGCCAGAACCATTATCTTCTAACTACACTTGTCACCTATTGTGGATTATACACATATCTCACAGTGCCAGCTTATTGGCTGAGATCAGAGTCTCAGTCTTGCTAAAGTTTTGCCTGCCCCGATTTCCAACAACAGTTTTCTAAATTTCCGTCTCCCTGGTAACTGAGGATATAGGCATAAGTCACCAGGGCAAGCCTTAATTACTTCTTAAGAGATGCTATTTCCATCTTGAAAAATATTATTTTGTATGGTCATATGCACATGGCTATTGAGTTTTTGTGATCTGCTCCTGTGAATATCTTCCTTTGGTCTCACTGTGTGAATATCTAGAATCCTCAATAATGTACCATTTCGAGTATGTGTGTGTGTGTGTGTGTGTACACATATATATGTATAATGTTCCAGCATATATATATTTATATATATGTGCTGAGACATGATAAAGTATTATAATATAAATAATATACTAATAAAATTATAAAATTACATATATATGCCACCCTGTGTGTTTACTTGTAGGCACATTTTAACAGATTTTTGTTGTTGTTCCTATTTGTGTCTTTTCCTTCTGTCTTGTTTGTTAATTTATCTCTTTTTGGGAGGTAAGGGCAGAGCAGAAATGGAGGTGAACAAATGCAGCAGTGGTACTCATTAGACACTATGTGGAAAATGAACTCTACACCTTTTGGGTGGGGACAGTTGGGAGAACTGTAGAGAGTGAGGGAAGGGTGACAACATTCACACATAAATGTACTCCTTACCTGACCTATGTAATTCTTTTGTTCATCACCACTATAAAAAGGACCTATTTTTTTTGTCAGGCTTGGGGCCTGAACTCTGGGCCTGGGCGCTGTCCCTCAGCTCTACTTGAGCCTCAGCCCCACTTCTGGCTTTTTCTGCTTATGTAGTGCTGAGGAAAGGAACCCAGGGCCTCATGCATGCAAGGCAAGCGCTCTACCACTGAGCCACCTTCCCAGCCCCATAAGGACCTTTTTGGAAATATGCCTCTACAGACATTCCAGGGAGCAGAGTTCAGTACAGTATAGCTCTTATGATTATGTTTATTTTGTATCTATTAATTGTGCTATCCCTGAACACTATTAAAATTTTGATTTTATTTTCAAGTTTCAAGTTGACCATCAGCTTTTATTTTTGTCCAAGTCACTTTCTTTTGTCATTATTGTCAAATACCTTGAAGAAAGCTCCTCCAGGAAGCAAATGACACAAGACTGGATATCTGTGTAGGATTTTACCTGTGATGGGTGATTTAATTTGGAATTCCAAAGATGTGGAAAATGCTTCTGCTTGTGGGGTGAAGTAAATAAAGAAAAAAAAACGATACCTTAGTTGTACAAAACACTGCTTGACTCCTGATCTACAATTCCCTTCTTGTCAAATATAGGAGAAAGGATCATGAAGGTATATGAGTTCCTAATCAGCTTCATTGGTTATCTCTCTAGAATCTGATTCACCAAGTGCTAAGAAAGCTTCTGAGGAAATAGAAAGCACTGGCAAATAAGCAACAGAAACATGGAAGAAAATGGATAGGAAGCTAGTGGGGGATAAGAGAAAAAAGATACCAGTTGGGTGAGATTTCCACCTGAACTCTAAATTTCCTGTGTTCCCCACAGCTATCTTCTGATTCATGGCAGTACCTGCTTCCGATGGTTAATGAATAGCAGTGAGACCCAGAGCCTGGCAGCTAGCTTGGGTAAATCTCCTGTGGTGCAGTCAAATGTTTTAATTCCTTATTAATTATCATCACATAATGAGTTGCTTCTCAACAACGGGGCTGTTACATATGCACTCACAAGAGTTGCAGGTGTGAGAAATAAGAGCCACTATGCTTTGGACCTATGACTTCTCTGTAGGGTTATCACTGAACAAATGATGATAATATCTGAGAATTACCCATCAGTCACACACCTAAAGTGGGCTGCTTCTGAGTTCAGTAAGTTTTCTTTCTTTAACATCATATACCCATAGGCATGTAAAAATTTCTGAAGCAAATATTTGCTCACTAGAAACATAGTTCATTATTTCATGTCCCCTTTGTGCTTAGAACGATTCATTTCTCAGTAGAGAAAGATGAAAAAATAACTTGATGAGTCCATCCTGAGAGGGGAGAAGCGTGTGTGGACCAAAAAGTTTCATGTGATGTCACATGTAAGATGTCACATGTCACTGATGGACAACGTAGGAAGAAAATCTATGTTGATTCTTTTTTTCCTCTGTTCCTTCCAACTTACTGTCTGGAATGATGTTATTATTTATTTCCAGTTGAAGTTTGAGGAAGGTAACCACTGCACTGAATACTACTAGATAAAAGCCTATTCTCTCATCTTTTTTTTTTTTTGTATTAACCATGCAGTTTGGTTTAGTCTGAATTGCAGAGGGTTCTATTAGATTAGCTAATGTGCATTGATGTTTTGGATATCAGATTACAAACCCCTTAGGGGGAGGTGTACACCAAATACTACTGGTGACTACCAGTAGCAGAAAGGTTTCTTTGCACTGTCTTTCTGTCAGTGATAGTACTAGTTCGCTCTCTTACCCAACACACAATCAAGTAAAGCACACCTGTGTTTCCTGCATGATGGAACATCATGCTTATGATACACTAGAAACTTAGCAAATATCTTTTTTTGGGGGGGGGTCTGGTTTGGGGCCTGAACTCTGGGCCTGGGCGCTGTCCCTCAGCTCTTCAGCTCAAGGCTAGCGCTCTACCACTTGAACCACAGCGCCACTTCCAGCTTCTTTTCTTTTTTGCTTATGTGGTGCTGAGGAATTGAACCCAGGGCCTCAGGCATGCAAGGCAAGCCCTCTACCACTGAGCCACCTTCCCAGCCCAGCAAATATCTTTTGAACAAACCAAATCATCCTATCAGTGCAGTGCTTGAAATCTAGAAACCCTTTTTTTGTTGGTTTGTCATCAAAGGAAAGCCTTCATTCACTCAAATTGGGAAATAAATAAAAAATAAACTTCCATAATATTTATAGCAGGCCATCTCAAAAATTAAAGGAAACAAAGACATTCAGCAAAAACAAAACAAAACAAAAATCTGAAGTTGCAAGTCTTTCCATTTCCTAACAAATGGGGCAACATCATTCTTTCTGATGGAGGCATAGAATTCCATTGTGTATATATACCACATTTTCTTGAGCCATTGATCTACTGAGGGGAATCTGGGTTGGTTCCATATCTTAGCTATGGTAAATAATGCTGCAATAAACATAGTTGTGCTGGTAGTTTTAGTATGGTCTTGTTTGTGATCATTTGGGTAAATGCCCAAAAGTGATGTGATAAGTGAAGTAAGCCAGGCCCAAAGAAACATAGGTCCCATGGTTTCCCTTATTTGCAATAACTAGTATATGTCTGAGTCAACCAGAAAAGGTCAGATAAGGTGATGTTAGGTGAAATGAACCCCAAGATATGTATTCAAATGTTTTTTCTTTCATGCCATTGTCTCTAACATATTTATAAGATTATTTCTTTGTTGCTTTGTATGTCCCTCCCCCACAATATAACCCCTGCTTTCACTGTATTTGATGTTGGCATAATTTGTGGAGGGTAAGGGCAAAAACAAAACATTTAAATAGGGATACAGGTGGACCCATTACAACAATGAGATATACAAGTTGTTATGTCGAAAATGAACTTTACAACTTTGGCCGAGGGGTGGGGGTTGGGGCGCAGTGGGAGATGGGAAGGAATGGGAAGGGGAAACAAAGGAGGAGGCAACAATGCTTGATAAGAAATGTACTCATTATCTTTCCCATGTAATTGTAACCCCTCTGTACAGTGTTTTCACAATTAAAAAAAAAATCTGAAGTTGCAAGATCCCCTCATTTTCTATACTAGTACCAACCATAGAGTTACAACATCTACTACAAATGCAAGCTACATGTGTATTCTTCATTTTCCTTAGGTCTGTATTAATTTTAATGTGCATATTAATTAAAATTCTATATATCTACAATATTTTCACTTCACTGATACAACCAGTATCAGATATTCCAACTTTTGATTTTAATATTCTTCAACACCAACTGTGAATATTATTCTTCCAGCATATCTCAATTTATATTTATATATAACATTTATATATAACATATATATATATATATATATATATATATATATATATATATAAAACATCCCAAAGGTTAAATAACCCCATATCCCTTGTATTTGTAACATCAGACATTGTGGGTGTATAATATACTCCAGTAGTGAAAGTTAAGATATATTTCTCAAACTTGCAATATTATCTATTATCTTTTTCATATCTGTGTTTCACAGTTCTAGATGCTAGTGAAATCTAGATTGTGTTTAGTCATTGATTTGTGTTTAGTCATTCAAGACAACTAAATATACTCCTTTATGTATATACATATATATAAATTCATATCATGTAGTTATAAGCATTGATCAATATTTTTAGTCTTATACTTTTTAAAGTCTCTGTGAGAAAATGTATGCACTGACTCTTAGTAGGTATTTAAAGGGGGAGTAAAGGAAAAAGTAACCTTGTTAGATTTTCTGTTAAATGCAGATGGTCATGTCAAAAGCAGAAAGAACAGAAAGTCTCCTTAAAGGTCAATGGATTTTTGACTGACAGGCAACTGGCAGTCAGGTGGGTGAGGGGAGTCCTAGAATACAGCTTAATCCTATTAAAGTTCAGCAGAAAATCACTTACTGCTTTGTTAGGAATACTAATTTTTCCCCCAAAGGAGGTGCCTGTGGACTTCATCACTCGGAAGTGTTTCTCTCTGCCACAGAATCTGGTCTTTCTCTTCTGTACAACGCTGCCACTGTGTCCAGTAAGATGTTTCCTCTCAGATTGAATTCATAGGATTTTTTTCATCTTTGACGGTGCATATTTGTATGTGGTGAAACACGGAATCCAGGTGAGAAAGTTTTGGAAATGAGAAAGTTTTAGAAATGAGATCTGAGCCAGAAATTGAGACTGAATTTTATATCACATTCTCAGTGCTGAAGAAAGAGAATTAGGGAGGGACACACTTTAAGAAACACAGTGTGGTGTCATTGAGATCACTCTCCTGGACAGCCTTAAGAGGTCTTGATAACTTGGGGTTTGCAATGAACATGGTGTTGAAGTCAAAATCAATCAACTCCATACCCTACTCATAGATAGATGGGTTCCGGTCACTCCTTCCTCCCAACACTTTCCAACATTCATACATGATGTTGTAGTTCACAGAATCCCTCCCCACTCTAGTAATCTAATCTAGACAAAGTATAATCAACATTCAAGTACACACACACACACACACACTTTTTCTCTCACCACTCACCCCTACAAATGTGGGATGCTGGTATGCAGCTGAAGCTAGAAGCATTCTTTTACATTTAGGACGTGGGCTGCATCATGAAGAATGAAATCTGAGAGCCTCCTCTGTGGGAGATTGATGAAGCCATTCTCTTCTGTGGGAAACACAAGCCATAATGTACAATCATTGCTTTTGCCAAGAAATTCTCTGAACATTTCTAGTTAATGAGAGGTTCCGGTCCATTTGCTCCCAAAGACACCTCAAAAGCATACTCCCAATGGAAACAAACCAAAACCCAATGTGCAGTCAAATGCTTCCCTTAAGAGAGCTGCAGCTCAGAAAGTGGTTGCATCTACTATCTGCAGATGAATTTGGTTGAAATTTTTTTCCATGGCATTATGACTCCTGTATGAGAAAATGCAATTAGAATGGCATGTGAGTTTGAATGCTGTTATTCTGCCTGTGTGTTCATTGTGGGTTGGCACTTTGAGTGGGCCCACCTTCCTATAAAGGGGGGCCACAGAAGCTAGGGGCTCCTCAGGGCTGTAACCTTCAAGCAGACACAAGCTCAGGATTAACATGACTAACTTTGCAGGAACTTCTCTTCTAATGGAGGTCTCTGGGCACCCAGATAGAGCACAGTTTGGAAAGACTTGCATACATTGTGCTCTCTGTGGTTTGTTTTTTCCATAAAATTAAAAAAAATGGAACAAAACCTTTCCTTTCAACAGATTCAAAGTAGGTCTGTGTAATTTTTTATATATACAACTGCCCATTCTCTCCTATATGTTATCCTTACAAGCCTAGAAGGGAGACGGAAAGGGTTACAAAAATGTTTTCACTTCAAGATGAGTCATCTTATTGCCATTTATCAGACATGAATAGAGAGTTTCTCGTGCCAAAATAAGAGTGCTGTATGGAGGTGCAATATGTCCAACAATTCTTGCTGTTTCTGCTTTAACGGGGAAAATTGGCTGCAATCTTATTGGTTTTGGTTACATAGGCCTTACTATTTGTTTTATAACTTAAAAAATTAGAATAACTCCCAAATTTTATTAGCTAGTAAGAGTAGCAAAAAGCAATGAACTATTTTAACCATCATTTTCTTAAACTCTGGAATAGATCCTTGATATGCTTTATCATTTAATAAACATAAAAACTACATGATGAAGATGTATGTGCCACTTCACCGATAAGGTAAAATAAAGCTTTAAATATGTACTTTCCTAAATATATATGTGTACATTTATGCACATGTATTTCAGTCATTCACGCACATATATGAATGTGAAATATTTGTATATGTGTATCAAGAAATATGTATGTATGGCATAGGATACTTAGACTATGATTGGTGAAGAACTATTTATTTTGGCAAAGAAAGGATAAAAATAAAGTAGAAAAGTGAATATGATGCCCATAAGGATGTCTTATTTTATGCAGGCAAAGAAGGCAATGAAGAAGAGATTTTGGTTTATGTGTGAACTCATTTTTGACCCTAACTTCAGACCCAGGTCAGAAGCCATGCAGACAGAAGTATGATTAGGGTAGTTACACGGATTCATCGATTCCAATTCATGCCTTCACCTCTTCCAACAGCCATGTTCTTTTAGTCTTGATGTTAAATGTTTCTCACAGTTTTCAGATATTCAGGCAGATCTCAAAGGACTTATTTTTTTAATGTGAAAATACCATACAGAGGGCTTACCATTACATGAGCAAGGTAATGAGTATCAAGCATTGTTGCCTCCTAACATCTTTTCTGACCATTTTTTCTTGTCTCAGACATATACTAGTTATTGCAAATAAGGGAAACCATAGGACCTATGTTTCTTTGGGACTGGCTTACTTCATTTAATATAATTTTTTCCAAGTCTTTCTATTTCCTAACAAATGGGGCAATGTCATTGTTTCTGATGGAGGCATAGAATTCCTTTGTGTATCTATACTACATTTTCTTGATCCATTCATCTACTGAGAGTTGTCATTGGGTAGTATAGAGAAGAATGAGAACCAATAGCAGTTAATAGAAAGAACAGATGTACACATATTTTCAGCCAGGGCTGCCCAGTTGGTATAAATGAGTAGCTCCCTAGAGTAAGAGTTTAAAAAGGGAGTATAATCAGTTGAGTAGAAATACCCTTGCTAGATGGTTAAAACAAAGTCTGTGTCTTCAATTATGTTTGCTTGGATGTAAATAAATGTCTTATGTGAGTGTGTGTATGTGGGTGTGGGGTGGGTGGGTGTGGGTATGGGTGTGACTATTTTTGGAGTTTACTTTTATGTGATTTAAAGGTATTTAATTATTAGGTAACCATATCCAATGAAAGTAGCTCTCAACTCATACAATGGGCACACAGAAATATGCACATACACATTTATTAGATTTTAAACATGCATGTAATAGGTGAGTCAGATGGTTGCAATTTCAGTAATGGAGATATCTGATAATATCAATTAACGTGACAATTCAGCTCAGGGAAAAGAGATAAACAGAAGTCATAGTTCTTGGGGGAAAAATAAACTTCTGTTTAAAATAAAAAGGTGAGATGATCAATTAAAATGCCAGAAGTTCAGGAAGTTAATTGAGATCCAGTCTGCTAAGAGCTTTCAATGTCAAAGTAGAATCTTAATTATAACCTAAATACAACTTTCATCTGCTTGATATTTGCTGCCAAGGAGAAGCTCTATATAATTTTGTCCCATTAAGACATGCCAGATAATGAATCAGAGGTGTTTGTTGTAGCTCAAAATGGTTCCTGCCTATAGACAGGACAAAAATTGGCCATTTGGCTTACGTGTTTGAATACCCACATTTACTGTCAACGTGCTCTGTTTGCTCTTCTATTTTCATCTTCTCTTTCCCTTGTCACAGATAGCTACTCAGCACCAATCATGGAACAGTGGAGTCATAAAATACAAACATGAAAAAAGCAGAGCCTCTCATTAGTTTCAAGCAGTGTTAGGATTTTGCTTAAGTGATTAATTTGAAAAGAAAAATAACTTAATTGGGATAAAATTTACATAGACTCAAACCCTCTTACTGTGAATAGTCAGTAAGTTTTGATGATATAATACATGTGTTCTATTATATAAGCTTATCTAGGTATGGATACACATTACATAAATGTATGCATGTAACTATTTTGCACATATACACTTGCATGGCTTACATATTTCTTGATATATTGAGAGGCGTGTCTCTAGCTTACAAGTGACATTGTGTTAGAGCGTGAAACACTACATTTGGTTGGGAATCAGGAAACTTGCAGCTTGATGTTTGACAGAGCCTTCATCCCTGGTATTCTTCCTCTTGAACCAGGTCCTGAAGCCATGTAAAGGGCGGCAAAAGAAAAGGATAGGAATAAATACAGATTAGCTGAATCTACCTTGTTCATGTTTACTAGAGCTGTTTGTGTGCATCTCCTCACAACTCCTCATTCAATGACAGCTGTGTGCAAAGTGGAAATAAGCCTTGCTGCCATTCTTTATGCTCCAGAGCTCTGCACGTATTCTGTGCTTGTTTGAGCTAGATTGTGCTCTGTAGTGAAGGCTAACCTCAAACTTGAGATTCTCCTATCTCAGCATCCTGAGTGCTGGCATTATAGGTATGAACCACGCCCTGCTTATCGATATTTGTGTGCTTTAAACATACGTGTTTTTTAAATATGTTTTTTATGACGTAGAGTGGGAGACATTTCCCAATGTACATCCATGAGAGGACAACATGCTAATTATAATGATTAACAGCAACCGTGTTGGTAAAGCCGGGTTCCCAGTGCTGTAATAAACGTGGATTCCCCATTCCCCTCCCAAGAGCTATGGGGTGCTCAAGGCTCACATGAGTTTATGGCATAGTCAAAAGGCGTCAAAATTCATGCTGTGGGGTACTCAAGGGTACCTCACGTGAGTTTATGGCATAGTCAAAAGGCGTCAAAATTCATGCTCTTCATGGTCAGGCCTGCTCCAAAGAAAATGAATTATCTTGATTGTAGGTGTTCTATATATTCTTGCTAATGCACACACCCATGAGCTACACAGTCCAGATTCCCCAGGTTGAACGACAGGGAAAAACAGGATGAATTATTTTGTGCTAACAGGGATACCGATGGTGGGGGAGAATCTCCTGCTTCTTGCGTATTGCAGCCCTGTATCTAGGTCAGTTCTGTTTCTTGATATCTTCCTCCCTCTCCCTGACATTAAGGGATCCAACATGAATGTTGTTGTGAGAGTAGTTTCTACTTCTTACAAATAATTTTTTAAAAAAGGGTCTCAGATGATTTCAAAAGGCTCTCTGATAGTACGTTTCCATTATTTACAGTGCTAGGTGTCTGTATCTGCAGTTTGTTGCAACAAAAGCTTGGCTTCTATCTCGATGCATTTATACATTCTAAAGCACACTGATCCTTTCTGATGTGCAACTCCACTTTTCTGCAGGTCACTTGTGGAAGCTTTTAGCAGAGGGCAAATGGCAAGAGTGTTTTGACCTTCTTTTACATGGGAGCAAAGCCAAGGTGAAGGAGCAGACTGGTATATTAATCCTGAGAGAATAGATCTAGGGCACATTACTCTCTGGCAGCTCAGATGAAGCTTTCTTTCCCCTCATGAGTTGATTGTTGGAAATAATCATCTTTACATCTGAAGGGGACTCTAGCTATAGACTCTCCTGGATTTGATGTTTTTAGTCACATTCAGTCAGAGACCCTCAGGTGTACGGATGTCAGAGTTGTGTGTTTCTGCTTCCTTCGTAGTCCTTATCATCCTTTGACATAACTTTCAGCTCATCAACTGGTGCATTCTTTGAGTGGTGAACTGGGTGCATCCCTACCATCTATTATAACGATTTGCCTAGCAAAAGTTTGCCATACTTAGCAGAAGACTAGGTCTGTGTATGATAGGCCCACATGTCCTGAAGCATCCGACTCATGATGTAAGATACATACACATTCTAGGATGATATCACCTACTTTCCTAGTTTTCATGTCCAGATATCTGGGAGTTTCAGGTGAAAAAAACTCTTCACAGTGCAGTTCTAAACAAGCAGTAGATGTGTGTTTAAAACAAAAAAAAAAGATAAGCCTTTGAGCCTAATTCCTATTATATCACCATGTATCCTATTAATGGATTTCTTTCCAACATCAAGAGAAAATCAGAACTCAAATGAGCATGATTTGAAAAACTGATGAGGACATCACTTTGTTTGATCTTCTAAACAGGAATAAGAGAGGAAATCCTCTCTGCAGGAGGTAGGACTTCTTACAAGGTGAGAGATGCTGGGACTCACAATGATAGTCCAGAGAGCCAGCTGAGCCAGTCTGGTGACTTCAGAAACCAAATTTTAATTAGAGAAGGAAAAAAGAAAGAGCCAAATGAAACATTGGGACAGCAAGGCTTTAAGTATTTCACTGTAGCTTAGATGCAATGTTACATAAAAGTTTATAAAATTTCTCAGCCAATACTTGTCAAAAAATCATTCAGTTGGCTCACATAAACCTGAGCACCTGACACAGATGAAAACTATAATATCGATTTTATTTGGACAACTGGGGAAGGAGACATCAGTATCAACTCCATGAAAACCAAAGGCCAGCAGCCTTTGCAAATGCTGGCGGGAAGGGCGGGTACGTGATTTTGAGACTCCTGAACTGTTGAAGTTGCAGAAAAATGAGGGCAATGCTCTTATCTTTCTTTTTCTTTTAGATTTTTAAAATTATCTTTAAGTAATTGTACAAAGGAGTTGCCACTTAACGAAGCAGTTTATGAAGACAATCTATCCTCACCAATGTCACCCTTTCAAATTCTCCACCACCCCTCCCTTCCCCACCCTTTCCCTCCCTCTGCTTAATTTTGTAGGATACACATTGATTCTTGCCTGTGTCTTCCCCCCCTCCCCCGGAGTCCCCGCATCTCCTGTTCATCCAGGTAGCCTTTTTCCTTTGACCTTACCCCATTCCTTTCCTGGTGTTTTATTTTACTGAACTTTGATTTGGCTTTTCTAAAGAATTACACTGTTTGAGTTCTCCCTTGAATCTCTCATATTTCAGTTAGTACACTTGTATACACTTGCATATCACCCAATGTAATTGCTTATACGTTTATAAGCTAAGTCTTATTTCTACAGATAAGAGAAAACATGAATCCGTTGTCTCTCTGAGACTGACTTATGTCACTTAACATAATTTCAGAGGGAAATCTTCCAGGCTGTTGAGCAATAAATACATTCCTGAGTAATAAATGGAGCATCTCGATAGGTCATGGGGTGGATTTACAATTGAAAGCCTTCCAAACGCTCTAAGCAAAGGAAAGTTCAGGAGCTCAGGGAAAAAAAAAGAAATGAACACCTTAGGGCCACTTTAAGAAGATGTGCTAGAATTAGTTGAAAGCCTTTAGGAGCTTGGTCAAGCTTCAGTGGGGAAGGAAGAGAGACAAATATAAATGGTGATATTTTGGCTAAGTATTCCATTTTGGGGGGGTCTGGTCATGGGGCTTGGGCGCTGTCCCTCAGCATTTCAGTTCAAGGCTAGTGCTCCACCACTTGAGCCACAGCGCCACTTCCGGCTTTTTTCTTTTTGCTTATGTGGTACTGAGGAATCGAACCCAGGGTCTCAGGCATGCAAGGCAAGCGCTCTACCACTGAGCCACCTTCCCAGCCCCTCCATAATTTCTATGAGTAATGAAGAAGGGGAAAATTCAATGTGCTCTGTCAGTTGTATCCATTTTTAAGTTGAAATTGTCTCTACATTCACTCAGAAGGATGGAGGAAACGCAACCATGAAAGAGACTGACACAAAAGTGTTGTGTTTAAGCATCATTCTCTGCCTGTCTATACACACACTGACTTGACTTTGCCCAACCCACAACCCACTTGTATGATTTTTGATAACCAATATTTTGCCTCAGACAAGGACTTCCTGCTTTCACTCTTCAGAAATAGCTCCATGTCTCCTGTCCTAGAGCTCATCATTCCCCATCCCTCCCATCAACGCATAATTCCTGTGATTCCGCCTCTGAAATGTTTCTTGTGGTTGTTGACTGAAGCCACTGCCATTCTCCTCTCTAAGCACCATACTTCTCCTACTTTTTTCTGCCCACCTTTTATGATCTTCAGAGTTTTCAGTGTTTATCCACCCTCCCCATTGTTCTCTATCATCAGGGTTGAGCCCCTATTACACATCAAGCATTTTACCATGCCCATTATCAAACTCCCAAGCTAAGACTCTGGTCCCAGGCCATCTTCCCAGTCTTGGTTCTGAGCAGTGTGAGTCAGAATGCACCTGCTTTGTACTGATGCAACAGTGATTGCTCCCTTCATCCAGCCAGCTCCCTTGTCATCCAATCCACCCAGTGAAAAGTCACGGTGTCATTCCCATCTTCTTAACCGTGGAAACCCAATACTGACATTGTATTTGTCCTACACACACACACCAGACACTCTCTAGGCCTATGAGAAAGTTTGTCCCTCTGATTTCTCCAGCAGGTTGTACTAAACTCTATTTGAGGCTTACAGGAGACTCATACATGACAACCCGGACTAGAGACACTTTTCAGAAGCGTCCTGTTTATCATGTCCATGTTCTCCAACATCACTGATATGCCTCTTGCCATCGACATGGGCATACGTGTGAGAAATATTTACCAAACATTGTAGAGAAGACTCTCAAGCTAGATGGAGAGCTACATTCTTTGAATGTAGCATGAGAAAGAAGATCTATAGAGCTTCAAAATTCATGAAGGATAAGCTTTAGTGGAAAATCAAGAGAGTCTGGGCTCCATTTTGGGCTGCCTCCATATTGCATTCTTCTTTACTTTGGAGAAATATGCTAGCCTCCATGGTATGTCTTTGCCCTGCTTTTTAGCTAATCCATATAACCAATGAGTAGAACACAGCCTTGTGCTTGACACAGAATAGTTCCTTTAGAAATATTCATGGTTGAATGGAGGATATAATGATTTGTGTTCTTCTATGGTATCTTGGCAAGGTCCATCTGATGAGCTGAATTATTTCTTCTTGTTCTCAAATACTCATGGGGAAAAATATCACTCTAACATTTTGCTCTCCTCAAGAGGGAAGGTCAAGAGAGATTAAATACTTAATTTATTATAAAAATGGGATGTCTTCCAGTTGGGAGAAGCAATGTCTCTGGTAAACCAGAAACAATTCTCTACTTCTGTATGTGTGAGATCACATTTGATTTTCTGCTAAAGGTAGGGCTACTAATTTTATGCAGCATCTGATTTTCCTCCCAGCAGTTTCCTCTTTTATTCTCAGTGGAAATGAATGGGACTTAGACGCCCTGTTCACTCCAGGGAGCACAAAGCTGATCTTGCCTTGGTGAAACAGGTTTATCAAGTCCTAGTTACAAATTAAACTATTTGAGACTATTTGGTAGGAGATAGGTGTGGAGTTTATTTTTTTTTAAATCATCCTAACATGGGTTTCCACTCTGGAAGGGTAATTTTGTTTTTCAGCATTTTCTGTAATCATTACCTTAGTTGTCAGCAACTCTACACCTTTGTCCTCTCCTATCAAAAACTAACTAGGAAGACTACTTCTAGTTTGAAGAAGTCTCTGTTTGCTTTAGTTAAGATATCACAGTGTGTAATCCAGGGTCATTGAACAAGTATTTATTATGGTTTAAACATTGCAAAGACTGTGTTGAATGTGGCTGAAATTGCATAAATATTAATACATTGTTTCATGCGGTCCAAGAATGATCCATCACAAGAGAGGAGACTTTTTGCACTGAAAGAGTACCATGATAGAATTTTCCATGTAATCCAGGTCAAAGAAAGGATGTTCTCTAGTAATTCAGAAGACCCACTGGTCACTTGGGTTTTTTTCCATCATTGCTTAGGCAACAAGAGTAGTTTATTACTGAGCATTGAGTACCATCTAATGTAGTCTGGGGTTGCTGGATGCAATTTGTTTGCAGCTGAATTCTTAAGGAAAAAAAGTCATACAATGAGCAAATTAAGCTTAAAGCAACTGTAAGAAAGAAATAAACAATTTAAGCATGAATCAATGAAATTGAAAACAGGAAAATTATACAGAAAATGAATATAATGAAAAGTTCTTTCATTGCAAAGATCGATACACTTTTTAATTGAAGACACTAGTTAGCCACACCAGGAACAAAAGAGGATTTCACTATTATTGGTCTCTTGGTATTGAAAGGAAATAACAAAAATAGATCAAAATTGCTTAAAAGATTCAAACTACAAAATTCAGATGAGATATAAGGAATTTCAACTGGTCTATTAATATTAATACAATTAATTAAATAATCAAAATTGTATCTACATACTTCCTTAGTAAGTAATCAATTTTTTACATTTTTTTCTAGAAACATAAATTAGAATGAACATTTTCTTATTTTTTTCTATAAGAGCAGCAATCTATTAATACTAAAACTAGTAAAAAAAAAATTACAAGAAAGAGAACCTACAGACTAACATCTGGCATAAACAGAAATGCAAAATTCTCAAAAAGTGTAACTAAGAGACCACCTATGAAGAATAACCAACTGAGCTTTATTTTAGGTAAAGAAATTTCACTATCTGAAAAATATAACTGGCTACAGGAGAAAATGAACTATCAGATAGGCATATTAGTTAACTGGAAAGGGATATAATAAAAATCCTATCACTACTTCAAGATTAAAAAACCTACTAGGCAAATAATAAAGCGATACGATCTCCTGAATTACCAAAGATAATCTGTGAAGGGTCCACACCTAACATCTTATTGAATGATGAGAACTCTTCCAAAATCAAGAAACATGCCAGGGTAATTTATATTCAACATCATACTAGAGGTTCTAACAAAGACAATGACAGGAAGAAAAAAGATTAAATTATATAGATTTAAAAGGAAAAATAAACAATCAAGAATCATTATTCACAGATGAATGATTGTCTATTTCAGACATCCTCCCTAAAACAAAACAAAACAAGCAAACAGTGCTTGGAACTCACAGGAAAGTATAAAATACTCATAGGACATGCAGTTCACATTGAAAATTCAATTGCTCACTTATTTACCAATGAAGAATGGTTTTGAAATTAAATTTGAACTATATTTTTAAGGAAACCAGTACTGGTGGCAAAACCAGGAGCAATGTGAGTTACAAAATAATGTTGGATTGCATCTCAAACTATAAAATAAATGCGGCAAAACACTGACAGCAAATGATTAGGTAGATTAGTGGGTGCTTTCTGCAGAAATGCAAATAATGTATGCAGTTCATCTCTCTTCAGGAGGGTGGACCTAGCACCTAGTCCTTACGTGTGTGGATTCTTCATAGTAACTAATTTCTACAGAGTGTAGCTTTGGATGGGGAAAAAAAGAATCACTTTATAGCAGAAGAATCTGACTAGCACTACCTCAGTTGAGCGTTCAAGGTCAAAGTCAATAGCGATAAGCTATGTCGAAGTCTACGAAACTGTCATGGCTGGCAAGAGCCTTCAGAGACTAAATATAGAATGACATTCTCAAACAGAAAAGTGAGTTCAAGCAAAAAGAGAGAAAATATGGGCAAAATGTACTGGTTGTTCATGACATTATCAGATTACTAGGTTATTAATGTTAATAAACATGCTAATAATATGATAATGTCAAATGGTAATGTCATAGTACTGGTTTGTTGATGTGAATAAATATGAATAACCACATTTTATTTGATTAATTTATTATTATTAACAAAATACTATCAATATTGTATATGTAGGACATTAACTAATATTGGCAACTATGGTGAAGCAATCTTTAAGGACTGTTTGTATTCTCCTTTCTATTTGTCTGTAAGTGTAAATCTGCTCTACATGTAAAGTATATTTGAAATAAATATCAGATAATTGCAAGATAATCATGGATTGATGTTGCGAGTGAAGCTTTCAAAGAATAGCGCATATTGAAGTGAAATCAAAACCCAGCTTCCTTTCTCTTTTCTGTCCCCTAGATGCCTAATGACCTTGAAAAAGTCGCTTAAGCCTTCCAACACGACTTTCCTAATCTGAGAAGTCAGGACTCCAGCGTTGCCCTTGTGCTTTGTGGCTGACAAGATTGTGATGTAGATTAACTTAATACAAAACACTGGAGAGATCCTGTCTGGTACAGATGGAGTGGTCTGCGCTGTGCTACAGAACACTCAAGGAGAACATAGGCACCAAAAAGTTGTCAGCTAAGTGCAGAGCTGCTGTAGTTTTAAAGAGGGACAAAGCAAGTTCCAAGCTATTCACTGGGTTGAGATAAACTCCTGGTTAGTTTGGGTTTAACTTCAACTTCAAACTAGGCTTGGTTAACATTCAACAAACCCCTTATTTTCTTTTACTTCGCTTTACTTACTTTTTTACTTACTATGTTCTTTTATTTTGCTTTATGAGACATGATGGCATTTTCTCCCTAAATTTGCTGCTGGAGAGCCAGTCACATAGCATTTAGTCAAATGCTATTTCTTCACCCAGCTGTAAGATCTGCACCTCTCCCCCACTCAGTCCTCACAAGAACCCATGAAGCAACCAGGTGACTTAAATTTCTGATGAAACCTGTTAATTTCTTTGGAGTAATCCAGATCTTTGTTTTATAGCTTGGTGTGAGGGGAGATGCCATAGAAGGCTTCTCTAACAAGTTCGCGCAAGTAGTGGTAATCCCGGTTAATTCATCTACTTCAGCTCTCTGCTGAATTCCCACTTCATACTCCTTCCTCTCCCCCCTTTCCATTTATTCCCTGTCCCCTGACCTTTGATTCAAATCACAGCATTGAAAGCTGTCTGCACTGCTCCTTTGTCGCCACTAGGTGGCATGTCCACCGACCCGTGGATTGGAACTATTCCTGCGTTCTTGAACTTTTCTCAGGAACAGTGCACGCTCTGGTGCCCTCCGCGTGTCAGGCGCTGCGTGGATGTGTGTGCGTTTCCCTCGTCCCTCCCGCCTCTCTTGTGAATCTTTCGGATCCGATTTGCGGGCTCCCATTTACCCCGTGTCTTTCAGATTACCCCACGCCTGGTAATCCATAAAAAAGGAGAAACTGGAGGCAACCATGCGCAGGAAGGAAGCGGAATGGAAGTTTCCTTGGAAACGATGCGCGGCTTGGCGGTCTCCAGCGCCAGGCACCGGAGACGTTTGGACCCTCGCTTGGGAGGATGCTGGGAAACGTTGATTTTTTTTTTTTCTGAGAGTAAACCTGTAGCCAAAGCTGTATTCAAGAAACAGCAATTGGAGAATGAGTTAAATAACTAGGGAGTTCATTTCCAGCACAATGTCTTGTAAGTATCCTTGTTGCATTGGGTCATCCTGTGTCCTTGTTTCAGCTTTTTGTCATTCCCCTTCCCCTCCCCCAATTAGATAAATGTATATACAAGATGCAGGGTACCAAATCAAGTACAGTGACAACAAAGATATACCATAGGAGGAAGTACACACAGAAGAAACAAACAAACAAAATCACATAGTACATTAAAACCAACGACAAAGAACCTTCTTGTGTCCCTGTCTTGGGGTTCATTTCGTTTGGCATCATCTTATATGGCCATATGCACATAGCTTTTGAGCTTTTCTGCTCATCTGGTAAGATTAGCCTAGACGTATATGAATTGTTGCAAATAAGGGAAACCATGGGACCTATGCTTCTTTGGAGGAGTGGGGTTTGGGGGGAGTGGGGGAGGGGAGGGATGATAGGAGACCAACAAAGGAGGGAGTAACAATGTTTGACAAGAAATGTGCTCATTGCCTTACTCATGTAACTGTGACCCCTCGGTACAGCATCTGCACAATAAAATAATTTTTTTAAAAAAAGGTAGGGATAATTATCTCAATGACAAGACAAACGAAACTGTCATTAAAAGGTAAGACAAAAAATTCAACTTAGAAGCTGGACAGGACAGGGAAGAGTGAACACTTAAACAGATCCCAGGGCGCGGGGCCCGTGGGACCCTAGTACAACCAGACCGTGTCCTTGCTATGGCTCCTGTGGCCCCAGAGGGCAGCGTTTCTAGGCCCCTTAGCGGAAGTCTGGAAAACAGCCCGGACGTTGGTGGGACAGAGCATCAAGGGCAGAGCAGAGAGTAAGCAGATGGTGGAGTGTGGGGTGAGTAGAGGGGGGTGGGTTAGGTTCCATCAAGTCACACCCCTGCCCCTGTGCCCTAAGGGGGATCTGGGGAAGCGCGTCTTCCACCCGCTGATTGCACGGTTTGGGGGTGACACGCACTCAGAGGGGTGCTGTGTCTCACATACACTTTGAGAAGCCACACTCAGTGACAAGTGGCTTGCCTGCCGCTGGAGTGTAGACCCTCTAGTTAGATCTGGAAAGTTCGCCATCCCATCAGCCACCTTTAAGGGGGAACTAAAATGGAATTCTGAACCAAAGGAAGAGGAATAATAGAAATCCAGGAGCCGAAAGTGTTCCAGCAACTACAAGTACCTAAATTTGCTGGGTGTGCCCCGTACTTCTCAGTCATGGGGCCGGAATGGGGTAGGGGTGGGGACAAGGATACTCCCAGACTGTATGACAAAAAAAAGGAAGACGCAGGCAGAGTTGCTCCAGATCTCCAGATGACCTCTGACTATGAAAGAAAAAGAAGCCAAAGACACAAGTTTAGCTTGGTGTGGCAGTGGTTTTGAGACAAATTATTTCTTTATGAAATACTCAGCAAAATGTGCTGCTAAAAACAGGCAAAACACAATAGTTTTTGGATGAGAAAAATTGCCATTTGAATGCCTTCATCCTGGTAATTAAATGCTCATCACCAACGTCATGGAGAGACTGCTTAGCAAGGCCATTAAAATGTGCAAATGTCATTCATCCACAGATCAACCCCTTCCAGCAAGACACTAAAACTCTAAAACCCAGACCTGACACCTTCTTCTTTTTGTGAATTTCAGCCTCCAAAAAATGATTGAACTATTTCAAATAGTCTGTTGATTCTGAACACACACCTGAAAAGTCTCAGCTTTTTATTTAATGAGAACTAAAGAATGCTTTATATTAATATTTTCTCCGTTTCAGCTTTCACCTTGATAAACACCTTTTTGTAGGTTCTTGAATTTGTCAGTTATAAGGATAAGGGACTGAGGGTATAGTTCCGTGACCTAAGTTTTCTTGGCAAATATGAGAAACAGGGATCAATCACCAGCCCTGAAAAAGGGAAGGGAAAAGAAGGGAATAAAAGGGAAGGACAGTACAGGACAAGACAGGAAAGGGAAGGGAAGAGGAAATAGGAGAGAAGAAAAGAAGGAAATGAAAGAAGAAAAGAAAAGAGTTAATCTGATTTCCTTTCAAAGTTTAAACTTCACATTTAAGCCAGAAAAGAAATATGGAGAAACAAACCTTTGGGTCTAGGATTATTATTGTTTTCTGTGGCAATAATGAAATGTCAGAGTTTTTAACCATTATGAAAAAATATATTTAGTTCAATACAACTTAGAAATAAAATATTTTTGTGTGGGCTTAAGTATTATAGCATGTCTCTTCTTTAGAAATAGTCTTATAATTCAAAGAAATGTTTTACTTCTCTAAAAACGCAACATATATATGTATATATATATATGTATATATATATATACATATATATATATATATATATGAGGAAAACTGCAAGTCTTTTTCCAATAGCCTCAGTTTAAGCAACAAATCCATTGCATGGTGTAATGATACTATCATCTGTACTGCCACAAGCTCCTGCTCACATAACTCAGAAAAATGGCCCATGATTGACAGAGAGATGCAAAACAGACTAATAACAAGGCAATCCATTAAAGGTAAGGAAATACGTAAATCTCAAGTTCGTTGAGACATCTCTTTACTTATGGTAATCAGAGTCCCTTGGGAATAACCCCAGAGAATTTTGAAGCAAACAAACTTCAAATCATACAACAATACATAGTAAGCAATATCATAAAATATGAGAGCTTATAAAAGAGAAGGTAAAATATATTTCAGGTCAATCATAGAAAGATTTTGGAACATATTGGTGCCCTTTTATATTAAAGTGATTGTCTGAGAACTATTAGCAATATAAGGAAGTAAAGTACAACTTATTATATTTACTCAAACAATATTTAGAGAATATTTTAAAAGCATGAGTAATGGTGAAATTGTTACAGATCATACAAGAAGTCAAGCAACTCAAGCCCAGTCATTATTTCTAACTACATATCACCAATATCTTTCCACTAAAACTAAAAATATAAATAACCTCATAAGGCCTTTCTTTCAATGACTGAGAATGGATAAACAAATATATTTTTTAACAAATTTTCATTGCAGAACTCACAATATGCAAAGGGTAGAAATAGTCCAATGCTGATCAACAAAAAATAGGGTAAAAAATACAGTAGAATATTACCCAGTGAATTAAAAAAAATAATCAAATACTGATACATATTGTGGCTGAATCTTGAGAAGGTCATGTTGGAGAAGGGAATTCATGAAGAAAAAGACACATAGTATGTGGTTACATTTCAGAGAAATGTCCAGAATATGTGAAGCCCTAGAGTCAACAGTTATAGTGGTAAATGACAAGGATTAGGGACTCGGGTAGGAATGGATAGTAACTCTTGAACATATATGGAATTCTCTTTGAAGGGAAGCAGATGATTTAGAAGCGAGCAGGCATGGTGGTTGTACCACTGCAGTGCGTCATAATTTTGCATTTTAATATTGCTAAATTTAGATTGCGTGAAAGTTGCCTCAACAAGAATATCTATAAAAAGTAGGACTGTTATTGGAATGCCTAGATGGCTGAGCAGATTAATTGCTTTGCCAAGTAAAGTAGATCTTCAAAGGATTTATTTGATTGGGGCAACTGTCAAGATGGCAGAACTGATTGACATCACAAGCCTGGCTGGGTGACCATGTCTAGACACCATCTCAGTCACGGGTTTCTTTAGTTCAAAATTATCACTATGTAGTAGTTCTAGGGCTTGGACTGCGTGGCTGTTGACAAAATTTGCATGGTGAGGAAAGTGTACTAGAGCCAGGAGAAAGCAATTCAATTCTAATTTAGTTGAAGACAGCATTCCTGACTTAGACTTTGGGAAACAGCAGCAATTTCTATGCACACAAAGAAATGAAACAAAAAATCCAAAGGTTGTGACATAAATCCAGGAAGTCTTCCAATCGCTACTTTGAACTAAATTCAAGTCTTCATATGACACATGAAAGAAATACGTGTATGTAGGAAAAGTTTGAAATCAAAATTCTCCCATCCAAGGACTATCCAGGCTTCATCCTGCTTAGTTGCTGAGATTATAAAGGTCAGGCACCTTTATTGTGATATGATCATAGGTAGCCAAGCATCTAAAAAGACTCAAGTGCAAGACTCAAGATGTTTGAAACACTAAAACCCTAGAGAATCAATAACCCAGTCAGTAAATGGGCAAAAGGGCTAAATAGACATTCTCAGAAGTTCAAATAAATACATGAAGAAATGTTCAACAGCATTGGTCATGAAGGAAATGCAAAGCACAGCCACATAGACATTCTACTTCATTCCAACCAGGATAGTCATCATGAAGAATTTGAGTAACCGCACATGCTGGCCTGGAGGATCTGAAGGAAGAAGGAATCCCGATATACTGTTGATGGGAATGCAAATGAGTGCAACCACCATGGAAATCAGTATGGAGATTTCTCAAAAAAAGTAAACATAAAACTATAATCCAATGACACAACTCGGCATTTATTCAAAAGATGGCAGGGGAAGACACAATAACGACAGCTCTACCCCCATGAATATTGTAGTACTGTTCACAGTATATCTGGATAGCCAGATGCTACGAGAAAGAAGTGGGTAAAGAAAGTGTGAATATATAAATATATAATATATACATATATAATGTGATGTATATATATATATATATATATATCATGAGATACATATTACATAAAATAAATTCCATGAAATAAATCCTTTGAACAATTATCAGTTTAATCAGAAAGCTGAACTATGTTTTGATGGGTGGGGAGATGATGAATGGAAAAGAGATTAGTGGATGACTATAGTCATAAATCCCAATGTACATATATGTGAAAAAGGAAGTGGGAAACTTAATTTGACTGCTGGAGGAAATGGTAGGCAGGAGGGGGAGGAAGAAAAGCTGAAGGGGTGACTCTGATTCAGATGCACTGTGCCCATAAATGGACATGTTAAATTGTATCCACCCCTGCGGCCATTTGTAGATGGAGATTTTTTAAAAGTCACTGCTGCTTTGTCTGTGTAAATCCAACCATCTGTTGTCATTTTTGGTTAGTGTGTAGACTCCCGATGGCCGCACATTTGAGACAGATCTCATTCTATGTTGAAACGGACCAGGTGCTTGAACTATACGTCCTTCTGTGTATCCAGAAAATCATATTCAAAAGCCTAGGTTTTGTGAGAAAGAGAAAACAGAAGAGGAAGGAAATCATAAGATTCCAAGTGGAAGTCCAATGTAAGGATCACTGCTTATGCATACACCCAGGTGAACAGTGAGATTCTATGACCAGGAAGAAAACCACTGCTGAAGGTACAGCTCAAAGGGTAGCCTATTAAGTGTGTCCAATGAACTTCTTCAGCTTCAGTGCTGGAAAATATACTGGGGAGTAGAGTCTACGTGAATTCCTTCAGTAATAATGTGTGTGTGGGGGGGTACTAGCACTTGAACTTGAGGCATTATGCTTTTGCTTTTGCTCTGATTCCGTCCTTACCTCTGATGCTTTATTATTTGAGCCTCACCTTCAGTCCGGCATTTTGATAGTTAATTTGAGACAGAGTCTAAGGACTTTTCTGCTTAGACTAGCTATGAAGAGCAACCCTCCAGGTCTCAGCTTCATGAGTAACTAGGATTACCGGCATGAGTCACTGGTTCTAGCATGCTAGAAGCCTTTCTGAAATCTGTCTTTCCTAGTGCCTCTTATAAAAGTCCAAACAGGCTTTGACTTTACTTGACTCCTTGGCTCTCCCCTACTCAGCAAATCAATTATTCTCAAGTCAATATTTTTAATATCCTAAATGAATCTGCCATTTACTCTTATTGTTTTTAATTCTATTAGCTGGTATGTAAGCATTCTTTAATTGTAAATTTAAACAGTACTGAAATATATCATGATCCATATAAATCAAATCATCTATTGCTATATTTTAATATGTCAGTTCATTTGGTGTGTACATTGGTAATATAGTCTTCCTTCACCTGGATTTTGTCTAATTCTAAATTTGTTAGGAGTTATAATGGTGAGGTGCCTAGAGAATGACCCATAGGATTCATTACACCTCTGTGATACTAAAGACAAAGTACATTTGGAGAACAATATTTTATATTGCATCAGGTTTTCTATTGATGAGTAACAGTTCCTCCAAAACTCAGCCAGTTAGAACAGCAAATATTAACCATGGTACTGTTTCTGGGGGTCAGGATTTGGGAAGTTGTGGCTTGGTCTCCCCCATGAGTGTATAGTGAAGTCATCGGTCCTAATTTGTAGTTGCCTCGTGCTTAAATGCCCATATCTTTATATGATAGCAGCCACAGGAAAGTAGTTCTGAGCTCATTCACGTAGGCAGTAGCCACTATCAGAACATATGTTCAGTCCTGCTTGCCTGTGCACACAGCCCTGTCATGTGAGGGCCGCTGGCCTCCCCAGGACAAGCAAGAAGAGAGAGCAAGGGAACAGATACACCCTGACACAGAAAACAATAAAAATATTTGAAGATTGCCTGTGTATAGAAATAGCACATGACCAGACCAGGAGTGAAAGTGGATGAACTTAATGGAAGGTGGCCCTAAAAATCTGGTAATCTGAATAGCATTTTCTGGGGTTGTGATATGATGGTGATAAACAAGGGTTGACCTTTTCTCTGTTGTTTTGAGATCTCTTGCCTTGTGGTCATGCTGTGAAGAATCAGCTAAGTCTGGTGTAGAAGCATGACAGGGGTGGGAAGAGGAACTGGGAGCTAAGGGATTGCTGGTGGTGTATGGACTGAGTTTGACAGAACTCCAGTGAACTTGACTTCTCACTGCTTTGCTTGACCCAGAGTAGTCTTGGTGTGTTTTCTCTATAGTTTCCCAGTAGATCATAAATCAGTAAAGCCATGCAAGGGTAGTGAACAGAATTATCACTGGACTTGGGTGCCAGGAATGTGCCTAAGTCTTTCTTTTCAGCTTGAGGTAAACTAGGTCCATCCCAACCAGGATGAAATCACTTTGTGTTCTGACTGACACATAATCCCTCCTTTTGACCCACATTATGGAAATATCTGCTGTTGATGCCACACACACACAGGACTCTGTCAGTCAGGCTCCCCAACAAACTCTGCTTTGTGCAATCTTGGATCTATCTGCTTTGTTCCTTTCATCTAGCAAGGCTGTTCCTCAGGCATTGGGACTAGGTTATCACAGGATAACTCTTTAGAACTGATCATCTATTAGAGCTGATCATACAGAAGAAACAGTAAATGTATGGACACCACCGGTTTTGCAGAAAGACACAAGGTCTTGTCTCTCCATTATGGTAAGAGTAGTAGGATATCAATTCAAGCAGGTGTGCAAACTCCAGTTGACCATGATTAGGATTGTGGCTGTTTATATATACCTCATGGGAGGTCACCAAAGGCTTGTGAACAGGAGTATGGCACAAGTGTAAAATGTAACATTGTTATACAAATAATTATCTTTTAATTTATAGGATGCATGAAATGACAGCCTAAAAGTTCACCCACACCAAGTTGTGAGGATAGAGTGTGTTCAAGCCAAAATGGAGATGATCACCCAGGAGTAACACATTTCACTTACTATTATTTTAAAAGAGCAAGAAGAAGGTCACAGCAAACCAGCCATTAGAAATTTTTTTTGCACTGCTTGACAAGACAGCACAGTTAGTCTTGACTGGTTCTGTTATTTTGGCATTTCAGATAGGCATGGTCATGAACAGAAATAAGATGGGGCATTCTCCAAGTTATTTGCCTCCCTAAGCCTTAGTACATCTATAAGGAACTAGTTGAATTAAAGGTGAAATTGCCCACATCATGATACTCTGCAATCCAGGAGACATTGACTGCCCTCTCCCACACAACCCAAGACCACCAGGCTTGATAGAAGTCTGAGGACCCCTTCTCTGCAGTCAAAACCATGATTTAAGATGAACTATGAAATATGAACTAAACATAATCCATAGAACAAAGTAGATTCCCCCAAATGCCAGCTTTTTCTGTGCTCCTTTGTCTATTGAATACAGAATCATATTTCTGCAAACAAAAGGAAAAGCCATTGTTAGAAATGCATGGCTCTGTGGCCTGTTTCCTTGGAGGACAGTTCACTTTTGGTTACTCTTGGGCTTTGCAATGGATGAGACTGAAAGCATAGACTTGAAACACCGGCTTTTGCAAAGTCCCTGGAGAGACTGGCAAATGCATGATGAGCATAAGGGAAATAAATCTGAAGGAAGATTTGATCTAAGTGGGAGGCAGATGATGAGTAGATTAACTCAAGTCCAGGGAAACTGAAAAGACACAGAAAAAAAGTAGAAGATTTGGATGCAGATTGGAAGGCCAAGTCTCTGACTGTGATTTTTCCCTCTGCAGAAAGCAAGGTCTACTAAGAAGGTTCTCTGCAGCAGGCAGGAAGAAGAGATTCCTGATCCCGCAGCTCTCTCAGGAGAAAGATACCAGGCTTCCAATGCTGAGCACAGCGAAGTCTACTCACCTCCTGCAAATAGCTGATGAATGGCAAAACTTGCTTTGGGAGCTGATACAAACTACCTCCAGGGAGCTGAGCTTATGGAATTACTTCCAAAAGGACCACTTGCATTCATGCACCGAGCCGAACTCCACAGGCGTACAAAGTAATTTACTCAGGTTAAGAACATTGCTTAGACCAGGGTTTGCAAATCCATTAATTCTTTCATCTACTCTTTAAGAAGCACCTGGGTACCAAAAATTCATTTAGATGCTAGGGGCTGCATATTCACCAAAGTCTTGGCCTTCATAGATGGATGGTACCTGCTTTTAGGGATGCAGGGACAAACAATACATAGAAAAGTATGCTACATTTAAATATGCCAGATGTATAAAGGGCATTTATGGGATCAGCAAGTATGGATGGGGAAGGGGAGGGGTTCCTGTAGTACCAGGTGGGGTGGCCATACTGATGGTGATGTCTGAGAAGGTGGGAGATGAGCAAAGCAGAAAAGGCACTGGATCCACATTGATGGATGATGACACTCTTGTATCCCAAGGAAGAGCAGGAAAGCCAGCCTGGATGAAATAAGATGAGTAAAGGAGGGATGGTAGCTGGGTTTACAGTTCCAGGGAGAGGACTAGTATTTCCATGCATGGTGAGAGATATGAATTCACTGAACGATTTTGAACAATGCAGTAATTTAACCTGTCCTACATCGACTGCAAAGGAACCTTCTGGAAACAGCATTGGGAACAGACGATATTGGCTTGTGGGCAGGAGTGGGATGTCGTGTAAGAACCATCTGAGGTGGTGATGATAAAAACTTGGATCTAGAAGATATGGTGGCAGTAGAAAGAAAAGGGAGTGGAGGAGAGTACTGTGGATCTATTTTAAAATTAGAGTCCAATAACAAGCTGATCGAACTGATGTCACACATAAGTAAAAGCCAAGAGTCATTGATTAACATTCACGTGTTTTGAAAGCAAGTGGAGATTCTGGTTTAAGGGGAGATCAAAAGTTGTTTTTTTCTTTATATTTTTGAGGTTGGGCTATCTGTTAGACAGCAGAGTAGAGGTGTTTTGAAGGCAAGCTGAGATTCAGTGCAGTTTGCTTCAATTATGCAGATTCTGATACTGGAAAATAGGTGCTGGTGCCCAGTGTTCCATGGTACATGCATTCTGAAGATGCACCTGTCTCATGAGAGATTCTGGAGGGCTGAATAGCAACACTGAGAGATTTCAACCATAGAACAGGTGAAAACAGCATGGATATTGTGAATAATGTTGATGATCTCTGTGCTATTCCAGTACTCCCTTTAAAACTCATTGAAACTTAACTCCCAATGCAAGTGCATTCACAGGTGTACCCTGGGAAAAGCTGTGTGCCTCTGAACAGCCTGTTTTCAGAACTTAATTTGCTTTATTGTTATTATAGAAGTGATGTACAGAGGGGTGATAATTACATGAGTCAGGTAATGAGGACATTCCCTTTTGTACACTCATTCTTTCCCAGTCCCTCCCTCCCATCTCCACCCACGAGTTGTATAGTTCGCTTTCATCCACGTCCAGTGAGTTCCAAAGCTTGAGCAGCCTATCTTCATGAATGGGCCACGCTCATCTGACAAGGCTTCTGGGGGAAGGGAGAGTTCTCTAGTTCTCCTTTTCTGCCACGTGAAGACACGGTATTTCTTCCTTCCAGAGGATTCAGCCAAGTACCATCTTGGAAGCAGGGAAAAACTTGCAGTAGACAACACTTCTAGTTCCTTGATCTAGTACTTCCCACCCTCCAGAAATGTTAGAAAGAATTCTCACTCTCAATAAACAAACCATCCCTTGTTATTTTGCTATTGTGAAACAAAACGGGTACGATTGGGGATTTTCTTCACAGTATTTTCAGTAGATGAGAGGGCTCCTACTGATTACATTTTATAACTTTCATTTCATTTGAAACTTGTTATAATGGTAGGGACTCTTTCAACATCACAATTTAGCTTCAATTTCTCCCATACGTGATTTTAAAAGAGAGCCACAAAGCTCTTCCTGTAGCTCAGACAGACTGGCTAATGGACTCAGGATACTCCTCAAAACCCTGAGTGCTAGGGCCCACCCCTTCTCTCCCAAGGCTGAATGGCCTGCTGGAGGCCCCACCTGGGAGGACTTGCAGAAGAAGGAATGTATAAGAACCAATTATCTACTTCGACTCCATCAAAACCAAGTCTTTGACATTCTAGTGAAGTAGAAAGCACTCCTGGCTCTAATGTTTCCCCAATGCTGTCTATGCCTGGCATTTGATGGACACAACTTCCTCTGTATTCTTCAAGTCATCCACTTTTTCAAGATGATACCTGAAAATCAACCTGTCTTCCTAGAAAAACCAGAAGAGAGATCTCTTCTCTGGAGGCTCACGTGGAACTATCTGTATATTACTCCCCCATTTTTCTTCCTATTCTGATAGGTTAACAGTCTTTCCTCCTTGGAGGATTGCATTGAGTCCCAAGAGATGCTTCTTTCTTCGTTTCCTCTCCTCTTTGGCTATCCCTCTTTCTCAAGCACTATCCAGTTTTCCTTTACGAAAGCATTTTTAGCATCCCTCGTTGAATATTACAATTTTCTTATGTTTAGCATGTGAACATCCTCAATTTCCCTTTTTAGTACTTTTATTATTTATTATTGTTGTCCTTCAGTACTTGTACAAAGGCATTGTCATTTACAAAGCAGTTTGTGAATACAATGCATCTTGATCCATGTCATCCCTTTCAACATTTCCACCCATCTCATCCCTACCCACTTCTTCCTTCACTCATCTTAATTTGTAGGCTATACATGGTATTCTTGTCTGTACTTTCTCCTTCTTCTCTCATTGGGTTTCCTGAGTTATAGATAGCTTGCACTGTTAAAAAGAAGATAGTGTGATTGTTTGACATTATATATCTAATAAATTTATATATCTAATATATCTCTATTTAATAAATTTATGTCTAATAATATAATATCTAATATATCTATTAACTTATGCATCTAACAAATATATAACATGCTCACAAATTCTCTTCTGCAATTAATCATTTATTGTGACTGTGTATTGGTGTGCTTTATTTTCATTTACCGTTCAATTTGACTTGTTTTATGCACAGATGTTGCCATGAACCAATATAAATCTTCAATAGTTTTAAAGTATTTTTTCTCTCTGACAATGTCACAGTAATAAAAAACTAACAGATATCCTGGTTTCCTGCCTAATTTATAGTGGCAAATTATTGACTCTGAACAGCTTCTCTGTTTTATATTGGACTTCTGCCTTCAGTCAAATGAATAAGACTAATTCTCAAAGTTGGAAAAAATATGCATTACCATTTTTAAAGGAACTAAAATTTGCTTTATGTACGTCTATTTTCTGAGATATGTTATTTAATAATTATTATCATTTACATTTGGTAAACTCTTATTCAGCTCATTTGACCAAGGTCAGCAGAATGGATTGATAACTGCTCAGGGTATTTCAAGAATGTCATCAGTAGAAGAAGTTATCCATGAAGATAGTAACAGAAGTCAGCAAATGCACAGGGCCCCAGTGGTTCACATCTATAATACAAGCTCTTCAGGAGGCTGAGATAAAGGGTTGGAATGTAAAGCCAGTCTTGGCAGAAAAGTCCTCCAAATTCTGTCTCCAATGAGCCAGCAAAATGCTGACTGGAGCTATGACTACCTGGTATCAAAAGTGGTAGAGTGTCAGTCTGGGGCAAGAAAGCTTCACAGGTGCAGGACTCCCTAAATTCAAGCCATGATAGCTGGGGGGAAAGTGAGGAAATGCCAAGAATCGGGATATTTTTGCTTTTTCTCTTGTTTGTTCCTCCAGGTTTACTAACATTCTACTCCACTGACATTTTAATGTTACTTGAACAATTCAGAAAATCTGTTATGCTCTTCTCTAGAGCAGGAATAAGATAGCAGAAATTGAACCTGAAATAAGACGCCTAAACCAAGTCTGTCACACACCTCACCTGGCCTGTCTTGAGATTCTTATTAGCATTTCTCCTGTCCTGATATTGTATCCATTTTATAAATGTAGAAATCAAATCAGTAGCCCTGACTAAGTCCTACCATGTAGGCTTTTTCTTCCCTCTTTTGTCCTTCTTTTTTCCTCTTTCCTCCTCTTCCCTTCCCTTCCCTGCCCAGCCCAGCCTTCCTTTTCCTTCCTTCCTTCCTTCCTTCCTTCCTTCCTTCCTTCCTTCCTTCCTTCCTTCCTTCCTTCCTTCCTTCCTTCCTTCCTTCCTTCCTTTCTTCCTTCCTTCTAAAATAGCATTGTTTAGGGCCAATATGCTAGAATAGAGATGCCTTTATCATCTTTGCAGAAGATGACTTTATATTAACTTACAAGATTATAAAAAATTTTCAGAAGTGAGGTGTGGCACAAAGTAGTAGAGCACTAGCCTTGAGCAACAAGAGCTCAGAGACAAAACCCCGGCCCTGAGTTCAAATCCCATGATAGATAAAAAGATAAAAATTAATATATTAATTTTATAAAAAATCAAGACTACAATAAATCAAGAATAGGAAAGTTATTACAAATGAAATACTTGAAATGGAGTACATGGCATTTCAAAATGAAAATGTCTAAGGAGAGTTGTGTAACAGATTCAACCCAGTGTAAGTTGTAGAATAAGAGGAAGAAACTTTCCTCACACTTCCGTTACTCAAGCACTCATTCAGCAACGATCTGTGTGACGCCATCTTCATTCCCTCACCCACTCATTCCGCAGTGCTCTATGGTATACCTGTAACAAATCTCCAGGGGATGCTGGGAGACTTTGAGGTGAATCAAACTTGCAGCATTTTCTTATCTGAGCATAAGTATCTGAAAATATAGTGTGAATGAGGCAGGAAGTACAAGGTCATGGAATGTCTTAGGAATGAAAATAGTGAGGTAGACAGGAGTCTCAGAGAGTATATTATCTGTTGTGGGATTCTTCAGTACTAATATTTCCATAGGTAGCTCATTATCTGGCTCATGGCGTTATCTCAGACGCTCTCTGATGTTTTGTTCTGCTCAGTCCCTCCAAGAATCAAACAATACCCCATGCTCACTGAGAGATAATCTACTCAGTCAAAAAAAGTCAGATGTGATTCTTTCTGGAAACTTCTAAACAGACATTATTACAAATTAGTTTTAACCAATGGTCTGAACATTCTCTGGTCCAGTGAATTTGACCCAAGAAATAAAGCATCACAGATATATAAGATTTATGTCTGAGAAAACAGTGGGGAAGTAATTTTAAGTGAGGAAGACAGACTTCTAGAGCTACCAGCTCAAGCTCACAGCTCAGAACAAAGGCAACAGGAACTTCGTGGTGATTGGAGCCATTCATAGAGCCAAATGCTATTTCAGAACCGTGGACCTATCCTATATCTAGACAAAAGAGTGGCTGCTCCAACATAATGTATGGGTTTTCTACTGGATATTATCACACATTGAGCAGTGTAAAGCAATAAATAACTTTTCCCCACAATTCTGTTGGTCACATTTGGATCCACTATTTGAAGGATAACTTGGGAAAAGCTTGGACTAACTCAGAAGACTGGAATTCTTTCTAGCATCTCTCAGTAGTGAGCATCTGTTTCCTTCCTTATTGGGAGATTTGGCATGATTCAACTACCCCTAACTGTACAATTGGAGCAAGTGACTTTGTTTTCAAAGTTTAAAGAGTCTCCATTGCAAAGAAAGCAAATGATTATGGTGGATAAAAATATGATATATAATGTAAGTTACTGAAATAATGAAGGAACAAATGATGCACGACCAACAAAACGGGTAATTAATTGAGGCTGATGACTGAGGTCATGATGAATTAGGAATTTGTCTTTGAGATCTGGTGTAATTTGGATGGAATACATATTTAGAGCGAGTAGAAAACAAGGGGAGGAGAGGACACCAATGTAGTACCCTTGATCATGGTAGCTGCAGAAGAACCATGTGACTGGAAGAATTAAGTTTTGGGAGATTTTGTTCATGATAAAAGAGATTAAACCTTCACAGTCTCCCACTGAAAGCTTTATCAGTCTTTCATGCTATCAGCCCTTGTGTCGTTAGACAGACAACTGAATTATATCTGGAAGGAATTTTGCACATTTTCAAACAGCCTATTTTTAGGGAGCATGAATAATTACACCAGATGGCTGTTTAAATCTGTTGGCATTGTTTGTACTGTATATTCATTGTTTAGAAAACCCACTTTGTTAGATTTCAAAGAGAAGTACAAAGTTGCAGTAGTTTACAGATTTAACATTGATCTCTTTTGTAGGCCTTTTTAAAACCTTCCACTGAGAAGAGGTTAACAGAGATGCTGATAGGGGATTTTCAATAAATTATGTTGGACATGGAGCCAGACAGCTCCTTCCATAAAAACACAATCTTTAACGTCAATGATTGCTCTGTGTGTGTGTATGAGTGTATGTATGTGTGTGTGTGTGTGTGTGTGTGTGTGTGTGTGTACACACGCATGCACTCATGGTATGAGCATGCAGCTCCTGTTTCTGTGGTCATCCTCATTTAATGCATTATCACTTCCTAAATTACTCACAATGTTTTTATTTTATCAGATTGATGTCATAGATAATCATTGGCCTCTTCATTTTCTATGTGAAATGAAAATTTAGATTATGTTTCTCTTTTCTCTCTCTTGTCCTCCTTTCTTCTTTCCCTTCTCCATCCTCATCCTTCTTCCTCTCTCCTCCACCTCCCTCCTTTTCCTTCCTTCTCTTTCCTCTCTTTCATTCTTTCCTTCCTTCCTTCTCTCTCTCTTTCTTCTAATCCTTCCCTCTCTCTTCCTTCATTTCTACGTATTCATTGATTCTTCCAGTCATCACTTCATTTATTTCATACTTCTTTTATATACTTTGATTCACAACCTGCAAAAAAGTCTGTCAGAAACTGTCACAGCAACAGGAATAAGTGGAAAACATTTTTAAGTTTCCATAGATTGGCACATGTCTTTATGCTTCAAAAGAGTGCATCTTTGTGCACTCTTTCTTCGTTCTGGATGGTTTTGGTGTTTCTCTTCTTTGTTTGCTTGCTGGGTTTTGTTAGGAGATAGGCTCCATTTCTGGGGCTGCCCTGGCTTCACCTCAGGATTGTCCTGCTTACATTTCTGGAGTGGCTCTATTATTTGGTTTGGACCACCATGCCCAAATCATTTGGAAGAGCACATGCAATTTAGCACATCTGATGGAGGGATTTTTTTTATAGTCAAGTGTTGTATAATGACCTTTAATTCATTGGCAGCTGTATGGCCTCAATATATACTCACCATACTATCTAGGTTTGTGTAGGAACACATTATGTGTATACATAATCAAAATTATTAATGGTCAATTTTTCAAGTTGTATCCCTGTGTGTTATAGAAAGAGATTATAGACCTGTCTTTCAAAGCAATTTCTCAGCTATGGCCTATATTGATTCTCCTCATTGTCTCTACTTACGTCATTGCCTGACCTTGTACCTGCTGGCTACTCATCTGAGAAATACATAACCAAGAGCAGGGAATTCAAGTTAAAAATATGTTACACACAGAAAAGCAAGCATCGTATGATCACAATCATGCTGCCTTTCTCACGGAAGTCAAGATAGATGGAGGTTTTCCCATGCAGGGTAGAATGGGGGTGGAGTGTGAAGGGTTGATGTACTAAGTTACAGTTAAATAGAATTAATAAATTTAGATCCTGCTGCACAGTAGGATGACTATAGATACCAGTATGAATTATATATTTTAAAGCCCTAGATTCCCAGAGATAAAAGTGATTGCATCTTATCTCTCATACGCAGAACCTAGAATTCACTCATAAACATATAAGTAAACATTCCAGGCTTGCATGCAAGAGTGCACAAATTTATTAATGGGAATATGGTACATTCAGGGGAGAATTTAATTCCTAAGAAGAGCCAACTCAAAGTCTAATAAAATAAACAGCAGAAACTGGATAATCTAAAGGTAAGAATTAGAGTCAAAGTAGAGGGTAGGAAACTGAAGAGAGACTTCAAAAATTGTTGGCTATACACATGTAGAAAACTGAAGTTAGATCCTTATATATCACTCTGCTCCAAAATCAACTCCAAATGGATCAAAGGCCTTGAGTTAAAAGCAGAGACCCTGAAAATATTACAGGAAGGGATAGGGGATATGCTAGGGCTCCTCAGCACAGGTCTAAACTTCCTAAATAAAGATCCAGAATCACAACAAATCAAAGAACGTTTGGATAAATGGGATCATATTAAACTGCCGAGCTTCTGCATGGCAAAGAACATAGCTAGCAAAATAAATAGAAAGCCCACAGATTGGGAGAAGATCTTCACTAGCCATACAACAGACAAGGGTCTCATATATAAAATATACCTAGAGCTTGAAAAATTAACCTCCCCAATAACAAATCCCAAAAGAAACAACCACCCCATTAATAAAGAATTAAAAAGAGAATTCTCTGGAGAGGAAATAAGAAAGGTCACTAGACAAACGAAGAAATGTTCAGCCTCATTGGCCATAAAAGAAATGCAAATCAAAACCACATTGAGATTCTACCTCACCCCAGTTAGAATGACTATAATCAAGAACTAATACCAACAGATGCTGGAGGGGATGTGGCTAGAAAAGAACGCTACCACACTGTTGGTGGGAGTGTAAACTTGTTCAACAACTCTGAAAGGCAGTATGGAGGTTCCTCAAAAGACTAAACATAGAACTCCCCTAGGATCCAACAATCCCACTCCTAGACATTTATCCAAATGATCTCAAACCAGGCCACACTAAAGCTACCAGCACCACTATGTTTGTTGCAGCATTATCTACCATAGCTAAGATATGGAACCAACCCAGATTTCCCCTCAATAGATGAATGGACCAATAAAATGTGGTATATTTATACAATGGGATTTTATGCTTCTATCAGAAAGAATGACATCGCCCTTTTCATAAGGAAATAGAAAGACATGGAAAAAATCATCTTAAGTAAGCCAGACCCAAAGAAACATAGGCTCTATGATTTCCCTCATTTGTAATAATTAGTATAAGTCTAGGTTAGTCCTGATAGAGAATCACAATAGCTCTAGAGCTCTGAACATAAGACCATATAAAATGATGGGAATTGAAATAAACTCTAAGACAGGGAAACAACAGGCCTTTTTTTTCTTTTTAGTTGTCAACTTTGATGTGCCAATGTACTGTATCTAGTTCTTTCTTCTTGTTTTATTTCATTATTCTTTTTCCATTGGTTTATCCCTGGCAAACTCTGTCTTTGATTTTGGTACCCTCCATCTTGTATACGCATTTATCTGATTGGAGAAAGGGAAGGAAATTTAAAAAATGCTCAAAGAAGTACAAAAGATGACCCATTGCAACAATACCATACTCACAAGACACTTGTTGGAAATAAAATTTACAACTTTGTAGGGAGGGGGGAAGGAGTGAGGGGAGGTGAGAAGAGATAGTGGGAGAAGAACAAGGGAATAGGTAGCAATGTTCAAGGAGAAATGTACCTTTCTCCTGTAAATATAACCCCTCTGTACAGCATCTTCACAATATAAAATGAAAATAAAACTGAAGAGAGAAAGAAGAAGGGAAATAAAATTATAGAATTCAATACAAAAATTAAGAAATTTGCGAGGAACGGTAGATTTGGGAGGGATGGTAACAGTTGATCGAGACGTATTGCATTTATCAACCGCTTTGTTGAATGGCAACGCCTTTGTCCAACTACTTAAAATAATAAACATACAATTTAAAAAACAAGTCTGAGAAAGGACTTGGTATATTATATCATAAACATATAACAAATATTTGAGGCTACATATACATTTAATCTAAGTTAAAAAATTTAAACCTGTAAAGGTGAGGTACCAAGGGGTTACAGGTATATAAGTTAGGTAAAGAGTCTTCCAGTTTTTTCCTCCCATACATTTAATCTGATTTAAACATTATACTTTTTGCAGATACATCAAGATGTCACATAGTGCCTTATTAGTGCATAGAATGTATATGTTTTTATGTATCCATGAATGTAAACTTGAAAATGTTTTAATACCATTCAATTGTTTGTGCCCATGGCTTGACATTAATGGAGAGAAACCTTGAATTAGATAATTACTGGAAAGTGTTTAGAAGCTACATAAAGATTTCACAGAAGGATTAGGACAAATGTTAGTAAATAGAGGAAATATTAATGAGACTGAAAAGAAGAGAAAGGAACAAAAATACAGACAGCTATTTGAAGGTAAAGAACTTTTCAGTACTCAGAAGTGTAGAGTTTTAACAAACTGTGTGCATAATTTAGAATGTGAATCAATGATAATGTGTTTCTGCCCAATTCTGATTAAAATTATTCATAAAAGATGAGACAAAGACTGAAATAACAATGAGAAAGAAAGCCCAGTATCATCACAATTTTCAGCATTTTCCTGAGAATTTTAGACAAAAGTAGGAAGAAAAAAAGTGATTTAACATAATTACGTTAGGTAAAAAATGTCATTTAGAAAATATAAATGCTTATTAGAAATATCTAGTGAATTTAGATTTGAAAAGCATTTGTGTTAACAAGAAGCCTTAATAAAACAATTAATTATTCCATTGCTACAACAATGTAAATATAGCAATTAATATGTATTAAAAACAAAAATAGCTAAGTTTAAAAATGACAAAAGAAATGTAAGGAACTATATGACTTTAATTTAAAAATAAGACACAGTAAACAGAAATATCTGAGTTACATTAATAGATGTAAAAAGAGATGTAGATTATCACTTTGAGCCTGGAAATTAATGTAGAAAGTTTTCAATTCTACCTGTTACTAACACTTAAAAAAAAATTACCCGAATCTAAACATTAACATTAATGAGGTTTTGAAACAAGTTGACAAAATTAGTACTGTTTAGAAATGTTAACATTGAAGAAATCTAAAGATAATGTAGGCTTAAACATGAAAAAATAACTAAAATTCACTAATAACAATGCGTAAAGGGCCAACAAAATTATTCAGTAGAAACTCAATGTGAATTATACTTTCAAATTTATCATATGATAATGGAAGCATTGCAAATAACTGGATAAGACGTTCAAAAACACCTTGAAAAATAAGGCTAAATCAAGGAAATAAGATTTTTTTTTTTTGGTTGGTCGTGGGGCTTGAACTCTGGGCCTGGGCACTGTCCCTCAGCTCTTCGGCTCAAGGCAAACACTCTACCACTTGAGCTACAGCGCCACTTCCGATTTTCTGGTGGTTTATTGGAGAGAAGAGTAAGAGTCTCATGGTCTCTCCTGCCCGGGCTGGCTTTGAACCGCGATCCTCAGATCTCAGCCTCCTGAGTAGCTAGGATTACAGGCGTGAGCCACCAGCGCCCAGCAGGAAATAAGATTTGGCAGTATCTTCTTATCTATGCTAAATTATCTAATCAGTTAATTAGGATGTTAGTTGAACGTATGCAGTATACATAACTTTAACAACTCCAGGCCAAAACAATAAGAATTCTACTTTGTAAAGGAAAACTTCACAAGCCAAGGTTCATGTTTGGCAAACAGAAAGTGAAAACACTTATCAATCTGATAAGCAAGGAATTAGCAAACCGTATACCATAGAAATCATTGTTCAAGGAGAGTACTAATTAGGAAATATTTTAAATGCCATGACATATTGCCCATATGCCCATGAATTCATTTATGTATGGGAGAAAGGGTGGCTTACAGTAGAATAATAGGCTGATGTTATGTAGGCAATTTAATGTAGAAGGAACAAAGATGACATATCTGTATTACAGAAGGAACCCATGTCTGAGAACAGGGTTGCTCTAGTATATAAGCAAAGGAATCCCCTCAATTATCTAATGCATATTTCCTGATTCTCTATGATGTGTCTGGAACAATAAAGATACTGGTGTTAAAGCAGAAGAGAGAACAAAAGTAAGGCCCCAAGGTTGAGCTTACCAAAGGGAACAGGTAATAGTGGGTGCTATTCATATAACAAGCCGGGGTCATCTTTCATTGTACCAAGAATTGCAGCACAAGTTCCTCCATTTGGGTTCTAGGGAAGGCTTGCAAGGAGGTAATACATAAACTGGATCAGAAATATCAGAAGAGGCTGTTGTGTGTATTTCAAAAATAGTGCTCCTAACAGGAGCAGCAAGCATAACAGACGAAAAGAGCAACTTGAGAGTGTAGGACTCCCTGGTCTTTCTCAGAAGGGCTGAAAAAGCAAAGCAGGAGTTACCCAGCTTGACTTGTCCCCTGAAACACTGTATTTCAGACAACACATTTGTGTACACTTGCATATAACCCTGAAGTGTTCACTTAATAAATTAGTTCTAGCTACCACATATGAGAGGAGGCACACTTCCTTTTTCCCTCTGGACCTGATTCTCTTCACTTAGCATGATGTTTTCCAGGTCCTTCCATTTCTTTGCAAACAACAGAATATCATTCTTCCTAAAGTGTGTTAGAAAGGCTAAATCACAGTCTCACAAAATGAGTATCAAGGAATAGGAACATGAGAGGATGGGGGGAAGCCAAGGTGGAGAGGGTGGTCGAATGAAGACAGGAAGAGGAGGGAAAGGAAGTCATGCAATTCAATGCATGCTCTACCAAAGTAGGGAAATGAATGGGGGGGGGGCGGTTAACAGAGATGGGAGAGAATGATGACACTGATTGAGATGCACTGTAGTCGTATGTCCTTTGCTGATTAAAAGATAATACAATTAAAAGATAATAAAAATATAAGTGAAAAGGAAAGAAAAGTAGGAAATTAGAACAGGCAGATAGGAAAAATACTCTACATCACAATGACAATTTGATTTTATTCCAAGAGCATCAAGGGAAGTGATAAGATGGGTACACTTATTTTTAAAGGGATCTTTGAACCCTCTGTGGAGAATGTTTGAGTAATGACAAGAGATAATGTTGGGATATGTGGCTTTTTAACACAAAAGAGGAAAGTGACATAATAAAGCAAAGTTGACATTATCTACTCATGGTGTTATTGCCAGGTGTTTGAAAATGGACACATAGACATGCAGACACATCTACACATGTACATACAGATGTAAATGAGCTTTATAGTCTTATTTGATCGGTGTATTTAATTATTAGCAACATTTCTCAAAGTGCTACTAAATGGACGCAAACCTTTGACCTACTGAGTTAATGTCATAACGAATTATCTGAGGAAAATAACTGAATTGGTTCCTGAAGATTGTATACTGAAATTCCATCCCAGATTTATTTATAACATGGAAAAGTGGAAGTGCTTGAACTAACCTTCAAGGGATAATTGGTAAATAAATCATGCTTTGTGCATTTCAAAGATTGATTACTCAGAAATCATTAAAAATGATGTGAAAACCCTCACTTAATGAAATGAACGAGCATCGAGAGATCAATTTTGTTAATACATACATCCATATGTATATTTACAAAACATAAAATATTATGAAGTAGGCCATTAATAATTATAATTTATGAGTCTGAGATCATTACCTAATGCAGTTGAATTTTATTGTTAGCATCATGTAGTGAAATAATAATTTTAAAATTATTTAAAAATAGATAAGTAAAGGTATTTTAAGTCATGTTAATAACATGATATAATTTTTTTTATTCTTTCAAAATTTTATGTTATTGTAGGGATGCTGTACAGGGGGCTTACAGTTACATGAGTAAGGTAATGTACATTTCTTGTCGAGCATTGTTATTTCCTCCCACTATCCCTTCCCTCCCCCGCCTCCCTCACTCCTCCCCCTGCCCAAAGTTGTAGAGTTAATTTCCAATATAATGTCTTGTGGGTATCATGGTTGCAATGGATCATCCTGTGTCCTTGTTTCTGCATTTTGTTATTCCCCTTCTCCTCCCCAAATTAGACAAATGTATATACAGGATGGAGGGTACCAAAATCAAGTACAGGGATAACATGGTATAATATTTTTTAAAGGCCGATGATTCTGCCACTGAAAGTAATTGTACTTTATACAAGTTATGATATTTTGTAATGGGCAGGCTTATGAAATAATCGAGCTTACATTACTGAGGCCTTGACTCAAACAGGGTTGTACAGTAGCACTGAGATGGCTAATGGCCATCAATGTTCTTAGGTAACTCAGATCTTCTTCATTCCACATGATTACACCAGTGGTCACAATGACACCAGGGTGGACCTATTTCACTACCAGTAGCCATGAACTCCTTCACACTATTTTAGCTCAGTTCCAGATTTCTTTCTTCTTAAAATTTTATTTTGTGGTAAAGATTCTGTACAGAGGGGTCACAGTTACATGAGTAAGGCAATGAGTACATTTCTTGTCGAGCATTGTTACCCCTTTTGGTCTTCTTAATTTCAGAAAGTATATCAATGAGCTCAGGTATCTCAATGAGCGTCCAGAAGCAGGGGTGCACTGAATCACTTGTTTCCTTTCTGTCTGGTTTGGGCACTAGAACTCATCTTGGGTGAACAGAAATATAGAGACTCACACCAAATCTGCACATATACAGATCTCTGTAGATTTCCCTTAGATATAAGATAATATATAAATTATTAATTTATACATTCCTTAAAAGCAATTAACTGAAAACAAGGGTTATACCACGGGGGAAGAACATACAGAAAATTCCATAGTACATTATAAGTACATTAAAAACAACAGCAACAAAGATAAAACCTCTTGTATCCCTATCTTGGGATTCATTTCACTTAGCATCATCTTATATGGTTGGATGTACATTGCTTTTGACTTTGATTATCTTTTTTAAAAGCTACCCAAGCATTTACTAAGTCTCAATCACTAGAAGTATTAGAAATAAATTCTAGGCAGGCATCAGTGGCTCATGCCTGTAATATAACTACTCAGCAGGGTGAGATCTGAGGATTCCAGTGCCTGCATCTTGTATATACATTTTTCTAATTTGGAGAGGGGAAGGGAAATAACAAAATGCTGAAACAAGGATACAGGTTGACCCATTGTAACAATGGGATGTACAAGACACTATGTTGAAAACGAACTTTACAACTTGTGGTGGGGGAAGGGAGGACTTGGGGAGGGAAGTGATAGTACTGGAAAAACAAAGGAAGGGGGTAAAATGCTGGATGGGAAATATACTCATTACCTTACTTCTGTAACTGTAACCCCTTTGTACAGTATCTTTACAATAAAAAAATATATAAATCAATTAAGTGGATCAAAGTACATCATATGTGTGTGTGTATAAAAACAGAATAATAATAAAAGGAATTAAATTTTTTTTAAAGGGAGGACAGGGAAGTTGCGTAAGAAATAGTTAAGAGAGGGGCTGAAATTGATCCAAGTAATTTATATACATGGATACAAATATCACAATAAAATGCTTCATGTAATTGATATACTCTATAAAGAAATAAAATAAAGAAATAGGAAAATAAAGTAAAAGGAAACCCAAATGGATGGAAAAAAATACTTGGCATTGTTACTGCAATGAAATAGCTCTAGAGACTTACTAGAATGTGTAGAATGCTAGACATGCTCTCATTCCTTGATGGTAGATTGAATAGAAAGGATACACACACACACACACACACACACACACACACACACACACACATTCTTTATGATACAATATTGGATATGATGTCTTTGTCAAAACCCATAGGATTATATAATACAGTATACACCTCAGCAGCAAAAATCACCCATCAATATCTCTTATTCTGCGCTGACAAATGAACCATGGGGATTGGAGATGTTCCTAAGAAGAGAGACTGGAACAAAGCAGGAACCTGAGCTCTTTGCATTACTTCTTCAAAGTATTATTTGCTCCAAAGTATTGTCTATCGATTCCACAGGGATGGGCACTCCACACCAGAAGGCGAATGGATTCTTTTAACTGAAGTTTACTCTAAAAGATGTTTTTTACAGAAATAGGAATTAAGCCATATTTTCGTTGAATGCACAAAGGTAGCATTTTACAACCTGAAACATTCCATGTCTTGGTGTAGACTCTAATATGTCGTGAGATGCTTTAGTATTTGGGTTCTCCTCTTCCTCTGGACAAATCTCTCTTGTGTCTTCCTATCACACTCAGAAGAAAATCCAACTCTCCAGGCCTAAGTGAGCTGGCCATCTCCCACTCCACCGGCCCAGAGTCACGTCCACAGCTCTTCTCTCTCTGGCCTTCTTCTCCCAGCTCACGAGGACTTCTTTCAACATGTGATTGGCTTCTTTTTACGTTGACTAGAAGTAAGAACATGAATAGAATATCTTTTCTGCTTTACCTTCTCTTCTTTTTCTTCATCATCTAACTCTGCTGCCTCCAGGCGCACATTATAAAACACTACCATACTATCTTTGATCCAGTAGCTGCCACGTCTTCTCATACACTGGCTGCTTGAGGAAGGTGAGCTCACTCAATGGCAGGAATCCTGCTGGTCTTCTCCACATTGTTTACCCATTGTCTGGTATGACACGATACTGCTGAGCCTGGAGAATGTATTTGTTTAGTGAGATGGACGAATATATTGGACAGAGGCCACAGAACACAGCAGACTGCTTATCTGGTTCTGAGGTTGTGAATAATTCACCACACACAGGGGAAAAGTCTCAAGAGACACTGTGACTCCTGGAGCTTCAGTTTCCTTAAATGCAGAAAAAACCCTCATATGGCATAGCACCTATTGTCTTAATTAGTGCTAAAACTCTATTCTTTTTTTAAAAAGTTATTTGTTTTATTAACCCATTCTTTCCAGCTCCCAAGACGTTCTTTTTAAAATTAATTTATTTTATGATTATGATGGAGGTGATGTATTGTACAGAGGGATTGCAATTACATGAGTCAGGTGATCAGTGCATTTCCTTTTGTACAGTGTCTTCTGTTCTCTCTCTCTCTCTCCTGACCCTCCCTTCCATCTCCACCCATGAGTTATCTAGTTCTCTTTCACCAGTGGCCAGTGTGTACTTTCAGAAGGGTTGTGAGGAGAATACAGAAAACTCTATATCCTTTAGGGCTGAAAAGAATTGAGGTCCCATTGGAGAGCCACTAATTCAGATATATTCTATGAGCAGTGCAATTTCTGAGATGATATATGTCGGTTCACCATACTGCAACCGCCTTTCAGAGTCACATTGTCACACATCTGGTCAAATAAATTAATATTCCCATCTGGATCAATGCTTCTGACAGGAACAGCTCCTACCAATGCCACAGGACTCCTGAATGATAAAAACCATGGTTACCCCCACCGCCACACCCAGGAAAAGACAGCGTTCCTGAGGCCCTGTCTTCTGGGGGTAGGTGCAGATTTTTTCTGCCGGGAAGATTATAAACTCATTTTTCTTTGTCTCACAAAAGCAATTTGTGCTGGTAATGAGAAGACGAGGGCCGCAGTGCTCCCCTGCCCGGTGTCTATCCGCTTCCTGTTTTGAGATTCAGCTTGGTTGATCATGATAGATCATGATGTTTGGAGCTGGCACTTAAAACTGTCACATCTCAAGGACTTTACCCTTCATTTCACTCCCTTGCTGGAGGTAAAAATGGCTTGTGGCAGATGCATTACTGGTATAAAGTAACGGGCACTTCATAAATGACAGTCTCTTCTGCTGAACAGCCCCCCAAAATGCCCACATGGAGTGGTACCTGACATTTAAGGACCTTTCTCACAGTGCTGTGGATTTTGCCATCCTCTCTCTGCTGGAGATTAGGAAGGAAAATGTTAATGGTGGGAAAAAAATGAGAGAATGGAATTGAAGAAAAAGGATTAACGACTAATCCAAGCCAACTCAAAGGACAAAGGAATCGCATATTTTCCAAATACAACGTAGAAGTAGAAACTCCTTTGGGGAGAAAAAAACATACTGTATTTTAAATGCCTAACACAAAAAATTTTCTCAGTAAACATTGTTATTTTTTCCTTATTATAACATGAACGTCATGTTCTGGTTAAGTCACAAAGACAGTGCTTTCGAGTTTTCTGCATAACCCAGGGAGCCTCTCCTCTCACTTGTAGCAACATTAGTCTAAGAGAGAGGCTGGGATACAAACACATTCGAAGATTAACTGGAGGGAGTGCTGAGATGATCCCTGGAGGAGTTATGTGTAAGGCCTATCTCCGTATGTGTGAGTCATATGAGCCAGAAAAGTGGAAACAAATTGTTTGAGAGCTGGAATTTAAGCTGAGCCTTGCAGAATGATTCCATCCTAGGAGGAAAAAAGGCAGAGAGAGCCCTATGAGTCAAGACTTAGATGGGAGAAATTCTTCAAGGTACCTGGAGTAATGGAAGGTGTTGGAATACTGGACCATAAAGGAAAACAGAAGAGAAGTGAAGCAAAGGGCAGCTGGATCAGCAAGGGTATTTAAAAGATAGATTTGAATGGAGGACACTGGTTAGATTAGAAGATCTAATGAAAAGACGCAAAGTTCCCATTTTATTCTAAACTAAGGAAGAACTAAACATGACGGCGTGGATCTTTAGCTTGAGTTTTGTTGGATTTGCATCCTTAACATAGATAGTGAATTACATTTAAGGGGAAAAAATGATGTTCCAAAAATAACCACAGATAATTACATGTATAAACACACATGCATATAGATTATATAATATATAATTATATATAAATATATTTATCGCTAACAGACACACATAATTTGTAAAATTGTGCTTATTGAATTAATTCATAGAGTTAGTGTTTGTTATTACTATCATGTATGGTTACATCATGACCTGAGTATTCCAAGCTTCGAGTTTCTCAGTTGAGACTTCTAGACAGTGTCACATGCATCTAAAGTCATCGATTGCAGTGGCATTGTTTAGAGAATTGGAAGCTATAATTTGTAACATGCACTTGTTCTGTAGTCAGGAAGCAGCCACTATGGAATGAGGAAATGAGCTCTAATATCAGCAGGAGGCCACGTTTGCATCAGCAAGTAAGTGTAGCTCAAAGGTCTAGCACGGTGAGTAAGCATGGTGGTGTGTTTTGAGTAGGAAGACAACAATTCAATTGATATTGGTGTCCAGAATCACCAGCACACCTCTTTTATAGACACTGAGAGAACAATTTTTTTCTGTTTTCTCTGATTCTCACTAAGGGGCATTTTGTAACGTGTGAATTCAATGGGGCCCAGGGATGCAGGAGATGTAGCCAGCCCATTTGAATTCTACACCGTTGACACTGTACTTAATGGTTGTGTGTCCAGAGCATAGACCAGGCGGATGATCCCAATTGACATGCCACGCCATACTTCATTGTAGGTTCTCTCAGACATAGAAGCTTAGGACAGCTTCTGTATATGCATATCTTTATTTCACACCTTTCTCAAACATTCCTCTTTCTTTTCCTTACCATCCTATCACTTATTTGCTCATTACTCAATTTTTATGGGGCTGTAAAAACAATGGTAACGTAATTATAGAAAGGTGGAAACCAAAATACCAGATAAACTAAGAATGATGTATATTATCTAGATAAAGTTCCCTAAAGGTTTGTCGGCTCATATTGTCCTTGATATATTTGGTTCCATCTCATTTAATTGTCAGAACCTAAAAAGTGTTTTATCAATTCATATACTAGCAGACGGTCACAGTTCCACCTGAACTGGCTACATTATTTTTATTTCTACTTGTTGAATTTTGATGTTTTTAGTCCCTACATTTCCTGGATGGTGGATAACACCTAAGATGCATGTTGTATTTCTACTTGCAAATTGGTAAGTCCTTTTCTGTCATCTGTACATTCATCTAAACCCAAGAACTAGCCATTTAATATGAGTGTGCAGACTTCAAAGTTGAGTGCATATTGACTTAATGTTCATATCAAAAAGCATTACCTAAATTTGATTGATCAAAATAATGTATTTAGGTATTTAAAGATTTTAATATTTATGTAAACATGAAATGTACAGATGTCCTCATAACTGGTATAGAAATTCATATTGTAGATGTGCAGGGATAAAGGTTAAATCTGGGGCTTCGAGGTGTGGTTCAGCTTGTCGGAGCTGGCTTAAGAAAGAAAAATTAAATTTGATCATAGGAAAATTATCATTGCTCAACCTCTACCAAAATACTTTTCACAACATGAAATTGTCTTAAAATTAATATGTTTTGATTGGCTCATGTGATATCTATCAACTAATCCTTAAAGGCAGCTGAAGATACTATTTATTTTTGGTGCTGATATTGGGGCTTGGACTTAGGCCTAGTGCTCTTGCTTCATGTTTGCACTCAAGTCTGGCCCTCAACTACCAGAATCATAGCTCCTCTTCCTTCTCTTTGCTAGTTCATTCAAGGTCAGAATCTCATGGAGTTTTCTGCCTAGTCTGGCTTTGAACCTCAGTCTTCGCATCGCAGCCTCCTGTGGAACCAAGATTATAGGCATAAGCCACCAGGGCTGGCTGTACAGTGTTTCTGAGTTACTATGAGTTTTGTTCCCATAAAATTACAAAAACAATGTTATTGGTAGACCAGGCATTTTACCCGCCTAACAACCCATGAAGCATTACATCTTCGCCACACAGCACACTGCACGGGATTGTCTGCTTCCCTTCCTGATCTCTTCCTGATCTCAGAGCTCCCGCCCTGACACGGCATCACAAATCAACTGCATAGCGCCAGTCCAGGATGAGATGTGAATTCAAGTCTGAGGAGTGGCTGCTATCAAATACACACACTCTCACACCACCAAAAAATCCATGATTTGTAAGCCAAACCTATGCCAGTCAAGTACCAGTTACATATACTTTCGCGTGAAGAAGTGTTTTCAGTTCTCTTGGCTAGTGATCTAGAGGCTGGCATACTAAGTTGTATGGTGACTGTATGCCTCACATTTTACCCAGTCATCGCTGGGGCTGACTCACAGTCTTCAGCTGGTCAGTTTCTGAGGCACAATCAAATGTAGAACATTACATTTGTCTCACTATTAAATTCTCTGATCTTGTTTTAGCACCTAAAATTGTCACATTTATTTGATTAAGTTTGCACATAATTATTTTTGCCTATTAGTATATAAAATGCATAGCTGTGTGGCACTATTTATCATTATTATCTGACAACGCTACGTAGTACTTGACTGATAATTATGATAAATATTTATTGGATGAACAAAGTATAAAGTATATGGTTGTTATTCATTTGATTCGTTTCTCAATTGTGTTTTTATCTAATATGTATACACAAAAATGTGGATTTTGAAATATAAAACTTCAGCACTTTTGCTGACAGGTTAGCTATTAAGAGAGATGAGCTACCCAACTCGTTAATCTTCATTTGCTTTCTTTGTCTAGGTCACTTAAACTTTTAGTGCAATAAACAAATTCTCAAACCAGACACCAAGGAGGAGATGAGTTAGTAAAAGCTTGAGTCATTTACAGCATAGATACTTTACTTCTGAATCATCTTAGAATGACCATGTGCACACTCAAAATACAGGAAAAGGTGTCATATATAAAAGATATTCCTTTGATAGACTGGTTTGTGTATCTCTAGTACTATCTCTGGCACTATACTCTAAAGGTGAGTGGAGTCGTTAAAGATCAGGGACCACAGTTCTAACCAGAGTTGAAGGCAATTACAGCCATAGCCCAAGGCAGATTTCTGTTCTGTGCTTGGCACCCAGTATGACTGAAATTCCACTCTGGATCAGTGACACAGGTATCTACTCTGCAACCGAAGGACTGTTAATATTTTTAGAGTCTGGTTGTCTCTGTAAGTGAAATCCACTACTTAAGTCTGGAAAAAAATGAAGGCTTTATTTGAGTACAGAAATCTTGTATACTAAGCGTTTATATTTTTCCTATAAATATTGCACCACCAATATGCTCATGCCTTCCTTTTCTTTCTTTCTCTTTCTTTCCTTCCTTCTTTCTCTCTCTTTCTTTCCTTCTTTCCTTTATATCTTCCTTCCTTCCTTCCTCCCTCCCTCCCTCCCTCCCTCCTTTCCTTCCTTCCTTCCTTCTTTCTTTCTTTCTTTCTTTCTTTCTTTCTTTCTTTCTTTCTTTCTTTCTTTCTTTCTTTCTTTCTTTCCTTCTTTCTTTCCTTCCTTCTTTCTTTCCTTCCTTCTTTCCTTCTTTCTTCTCTCTTTCTCTCTGTCTCTTTCGCTCTCGCTTGCTCTTATTTTGGAAATATTTATGCTAAAATATACTACAGTTTGTGGAAAGATTATAATAAATATTATAGAGAAAGTAAGTAGGGTATTTCTCCATTAGAATGCGTGTTACCCTGGGTGTGCCAGCAATGCTTCTTGAGGTTGATGATAAGGTAAATAAGATGAGATCTAGAAAGGGAACAGCATTAAAGTGATAGGATCAAATGTTTATTTCCTTCAACTTCAGTTTGACGGATGAGTACTAAGTCTACTGTATGTGTGATGGTGTTCCATATAATTGCTTCCTGAGAAGGAATGTTACATTGAGTTACATAGCAAAAACCCATCAAAGTAGAAAACTACCACTATTAGTTCTTGATGCTGAAGTGATTGTAAACAGTAGAAGGTGGTTATATAGCTAGGTAATTGTAAGTCTAGCTATGAATAGTAGAAGAATCTCATTCTAGGGACCTCCAATATGAAAATGGAGAGTCACCCTTCATACTCCCTTAGTAGGAAAACAGATTTTATTAAGCAAGCAACTGTATCTTTTAAGTTTGTTGAGAGTAAGGCCATGGGAAAATATTCTACCTTATATTGAAAAATTTAAATAATGAATGAGAAATCAGGTAAAGCTGTGGCAATATAGCTAATATGGTTTTCTTTCAAAGGGCAAGGTTTGGATTTGTTTATAAGGGATTCTTGATAAGAACAGAATTGTTTTCACTAAGTTCAAACAGCTAGCTCTGTGGGAATTAACTTGCAAGATTTATATGCAAAGAAGAAAAGGTGGGGTCATTGTGCAAACACGTTGGTTTAGAGAGAAAGGAGCTACCAGCACAAGCTGCTCCCTGCCAGAGACTAGAGAAAGAGACCTTGAATAGAGATGTTCTGACTGTTTTAAGAGAAATGCTTTGGGGTTTGAGAAGAAGTTTGGGATCCAAGTGCCATAGGACTTGAAGGTCTTAACATCAGTCTTTATAGGGATAAATGCTGTTTGTTCAAGATTTCCACTTTTTTTTTAGATAACAGCTCAGATACTGACATCCTAAAGAATTCTTAGTCAGGAAATAATTCAGTTTCTTTCTGTGGAGAATTACTTGCTGAGCACATATTATGCTTTGGAACTTTTCTTCAGCACAGCAAATGTAGTGAAGAAAGCCAGGTTCCTAACCTTGTGATGCTGGGTACATTGTATGAAGAAAAATAACGAAACAGGGGCAAATGCATTTGAACCAAATTCTCAGGTAGTTACTGGTATAAAAATAAGGCTATGTGAAGTATGACCAACAGAATCACTATCATGCCAAACTGTTTCCTGTACCAATAAACAGTTGTTTTCACTTCTCTAAGAATGAGTTCATAACGAAGATTCTGCACAGAGGAAATGTGTCCAATGAGGCTGATTAAGGGGCGCTTTCATTCTGTTTGATAGGTGATAATTAAGATTATGCTGATGTGTTTGGGATATGTTAAGTTTTCTATTCATATCCAACTTTGACCATCTTTGTCCATGTGCTCAAACTATTGCTTATTAGGTAACAAATAGTGGAAGAAACTAATGAAGGAATGAGTGAATAAAAGAAATCAAGCACCACATGGATCATTCCATGGTCTTCAGTAACATCATAAATGTCTCATTTAAAAATGTATTTCATTGCCTAGTATTTATGCTTCCTTGGCTATTAAGCAACGTTTGAATGCAACTTCACAATGTGGAGTGATAGAATCAGATTCATCCATTTACCTTTTTTAGTAGCTTAGAATCCATTATTACATTACTACAACACTGCAACTTCTATGTGAAATATTCATACATTTTAATCCTTTTATCTCATTTAAACTTTGTTCCTTCTATCAACATCTACCCTTTCCCTCTCACCTGCGCTCCCTCTCCACTGGGAACCATCTTTCTCCTCTTTCTTTAAACTCAACTTTTATGGATTTTTCACATGATAAGTATTTGTATTTTTCTATGCTGGCTCATTTCCCTTGTAATGTCTTACTGATGCATCAATAGTATTGCAAATAATAAAGTTCTTTTATTTTAAAAGGTTAAATAGTACTTTATCCACTTAATCTCATGATAGATATCTGTGTTGCATCCAAGTAATGCTGCAAGGTGCATCAGAGTGTAAATATCTTTTCCAGCACTTTTTTTTTTTGCTAGTCTTGGGGCTTGATCTCAGCCTGAGCAATATCCTGGAGCTGCTTTTGCTCAAGGCTAGTGCTCAACCACTTGAGCCACAGCACCACTGTCAGTTTTTTCTGTGATTAATTGGATATAAATGTCTCATGGATTTTCCTACCCAGGCTGACTTTAAACCGTGATCCTCAGACCATAGCCTCCTGAGTAGCTCGGATTACAGACATGAACCACCAGCACTTAGCCAGTACTATTTATTAGAAATGTTTAAAAAAACTCAATTTGTTACAATCTTATTTTATCCAACAACAAGAATTTAGAAATCTGAATTTTCTTCAGGTCCTTTTCTTGTTCTTTGATTGACCTTGTCCGGGAAAATTAGGATAGATCCAGGCTTATAATTTGCTAACATGAAACAGTGCAATGGAAGATTTTCTGGGAATAGAAGACTCCTAGAGCCTAATGCATCTCCCAATCCATGTTTTCTCACTGGATCAGAGACTTCATGAGGTTACCCTGTCCCCATGGCGGGCTGGGGATGAGTGGTTACGATAGCCCAAGTCTGGATCTATTGACTTTATGTGTAGCATTCAGAATTACATGTTGGGTATCCATAGGCTTTTCTTAGATGATGAGAGAGTTCCATATATACTTATACCTGTCTGCTCTGAAAATTCTGTCCATTTTCCTCTTCTGAGAAAACCTTGCCTACTGTGATCACAAGCCCTACATGCTTTTTCTTTTCTTTTTTTTTTTTTTTTGTCAGTCATGGGTCTTGAACTCTAGGCCTGGGTGCTGTCCCTGCACTGCTCAGCTCAAGGTGAGCGCTCCACTACTTTGAGCCACAGAGCCACTTCCAGTATTCTGGTGGTTAATTGGAGATAAGAGTCTCACGGACTTTCCTTCCTGGCTAGCTTTGAACCATGATCCTCAGATCTCAGCCTCCTAATCATTCATTCTGAATATCTGAAAATGATAGGACAATTTCGTATCTGAAACACAAAGCAAAAAGCAAAAATATAAATTGATAAATACATAAACAAAATGAGAATGTCATTATGAATGAAAAGTGGAGACAAGTGTTATTCTCACTTTATTGGAGAATACTGTCCAGAGTAAGGCAACCCTGGGCAGAAAGCAAAAATGTACCATTAGGTTTCTGTAGCTTAATTTTAATTAATTTTACTTTCATAGATTATGTTATTACAAAGTGTGTATTAACCTTGTGTCAACAAATACAAGCAAAATAATGCTAAAAATCAATCTAATGTTAAGTTAATATATTTTGAAATGTGACATAAAACATTGAAACATGGCTCTCCCTTTGTTTGAACAAACGAAGAGTTAGGAATGAGAGAATGATATGTTTAAGGGGAAGCAGGCTGGGAAATAGCACAGTTGCTTTCTTTCTCACATAGGGACAAGCAGATTACTTCACAAAAAGATGAGCACATAATTTGCAAATGGAAAAGGAAAATAAATCATTTGAAATGTTGTGTCCATTGCTTCTCTGGAGCTATTGCACTTTTAGAAACTTTCCTAAGGCAGTAATTTAGCAGTACTACAAAGATGAATGTACAAGCATATTCATCTCCGTTTTGTTAATCAAAGCAATGGAAACAAGCTAAATGCTCATCAATATTGGATGGGTTACATAAATGATCATTATTCATGAAATGGAATATTCTGCAGCCTACACAAAATTTGATGTATATTTGCTTTTTACATCAAGTTGGAAAGATGCCCATACATATTTTTTCAGTGCAAAAAGCAATTGAATAATCACATATACATATATATACACATATATATCTATAACCTCTGTTTGTGGGAAGGGAAAAAATAAAAAAATGAAGGGAAGGAAGTTAGGTACATGAGATTTTTCCAGAAAGAGAAAACAAGAATTTTCTGGACTATATGCCTAGGGTAAATGACTCAAATAGCTTGAAATATGTCATTGAGTATTTTGTAGCCTTGAAGGTATTTCAGGATTTAATACTTAACACATACGTATCTATTCTGTTGCTAGTGTTTGCTTGTAATGGTGTAGATGTGATCATGCCTGCTCCCTGAAATACAAACTCTAGCCCATAATTGGGTGAGGATTGGAGATGGAACCTTTGAGTGGTGATTTGATAGGCACATGAGGAGAGGCCCAAGATGGGATGTATAACCTTTTAAGAACAGACAGCAGGGAACTGGCTTTTTCTCTACCTTCTCCACCACGGGAGGACACAGCAAGAGACAGCCATTCCAGAAAGGGACACAAGTGCAGAGAACCAAGTCCAGCACATTCATCTTAGTCTTGCCAGACTCCAAGGCCCATTGAGGTAAATCATGAGGATCTCGCTACTTTGCTGGTAGCATTTTGTTATAGCAGGCTATCCTAGGCAGGATATTTATTACTGCCACAAAAGAGCTGATAAAAGCAACATAAAGGAGTAAAAATTTACTTGTGTCTGGAGGCTTTTACTTTTTAGCTCATGACTGGCTGGCTCTGTTGCTCTTAGCTGGTGGCAGGGCAGAGACACCCTGGGGGCAGAGCATGTTGGAGGAAAGCTTCCCACCATCTCAGGGCAGCCAGGAACCAGAGAGGAGACCGCAAAGGACCCGAGATGAAGTCTATGATCAGGACATACTTTATTAAGCCACTCATCTAAGTAAGCCCTGCCTTGCACAGTTCTGAGACAGACAGAGGGACCATTTTCCTTAGGATGGCAGGGCAAGGGTTGAACAGTGTTGAAATTAAGTTTTGAATTGATCTCTTGTGAGCACATAGTAATTTTTTTTATCAGTGAATGAATGAGACTACCAAAATCTGGCTGTTCAAGCTTTTGAAAGGTAGCTAGACCCATTTTTTCTTGTGTCTGGAGGCCTTGCATTTAACCATTAGTCAAAAAGCCCCTTCTGTAGCGACTTCCAGACTGCCCCAGGGCAGCTCAGCTTTGTGGGTATACTCTGCCATCGTTCAAGGCACACTCCAGCCACATGAACCCTGTAACTGGAGGCATGACTCTCCCGTTCCAGAATGCCTTGCTCTGTTTATCGTTCAATTCTTGGAAGGCAGCACCTGGGTCAGACCAGCCATGGTGAACTTTACCATGAAGCTCTTTTCACTCACGATCAGAGGAAGAAACTGTGCGACTAGTGATTGGTCCTTATAAAAGGCCTATGATTGCCTGCTATGTAGATTCGAAAGTCGTCTGGCCTGTGATTGGTGCAATTAGAATCCTTCATTTTCATGCCACACCCCCTCCCATCCTGGCTAGGGAACCAGTGGTTCAGTTCAATTTGTGAGGCAGTGGGCAGGCATCCTGAAAGGCTTGTCCAAAAACGATTTTTGTTTTGTTCTGTTTTGCTTTATTTTGCTTTATTTTCTGAGACAGGGTCAGTCTTTCTAGGTAGTCTAGGCTGGCCTTGAACTTACTAAGGAGTCCACAATGGCTCCTGACACTGAGATTACAGGCATGTACACACAGCCTGGATGGTTTTTTCTTGCCTATTTGTGGTTTGCATTGTAAGCATAGTGGGATGTGTTAGTAAAAGGAAGAGGGGGCAGTAGATCAGCAGAGGAAATGAGGGAGGCAGGGCTGATGGTGGGTGGGGAAAGAGTCTTACCCATCACCCCAGACATATGAGCTGCAATACTAGGTGGGTTTGCTACCAGCTGCTCCTATCATTAGCTGATATTTAGAGATAAAGATTTGGCCAGCTGTTGGTGGTAGGCCACTGGCACGAACATGCCAGGGCAGTAAGCCTCTGTCCTGAGGATCTAGTGCTATCAGTTCCAGGGTTCTAAAGTCTCTAGCTGTGGCTCTTCAGTTCCAAGGGCTTGAGGCTACAGACCTCAAGCCTCAAGCTACAGGCCCATCATCAACGCAGTCCCTGAGTTTTCAGCACTCAAACGCTGAGGACTATCAACACTAGAAGAGCTACTCCTTTTCCTCTTGGGATTTTCTTCCAGGTAGGTCAACAGAATCCCAGGAAGCTCATTGGAAACATTCTCACCCACTGTTAGTAGGTAAATAAAAATTTGTAATCATCAGTGAATGAAGCCATTGATTATATCAGAACCCATGCATTATTGAACCTCTCAGAGGAACATCTGCAAGGATGCTTTACCACTCTTTTAGCATCTACTGTCTAATCAAGAAAACAGTCAAGATTAACCATCACCTACGCCAAGTGAGTGCATGAATCCATTAGTTGGTATTGCTGTAGAACAGCTTAACCCAGGGCTTACCAGCTTAATAAGATCAACTCTATATCCTAGTTTTGTCGGACAGGGTTGCAGAAAGAATTTAGCCAGGTCAAAGCTCATGATGAGTTTCTGATGGGATGCAGTACTGTTAAACCTTGACTAGGACTGAAGGTTCTGACATCTCCTCTGTGGGTGGTCACCAGACCTCTATTTTAGATAGGTCTTAATAACCAAAAACACATGAACAGAGATGAATAATCAAATACTTAAGGAAATATATAAAAGCAGGATTTTTAATGGAAATGCTGATAGGAAAATTGCAAATCAAGAAGAGATGAATGTAAAAATCCTTGAATTAAGATGGGGACCCCTACACCCCTCCCCCTCCAAATGGCTGCTTGTTTTGTTATCAGGATTTGAGGCTCGAAAGAAGTAAACTTAATCTTTTGGAAAAGAAAGAAGAAATAAAGAAGAGTAAATAAACAAGCCTTTCATAGCTTTGAAGAAAAGTCAGTGAGCGTTGTTACAAATGTAAGCACATGTGGTGATATAGCAAATTAGGAAGGTAAACTAAAATTATCCACAACTGAGTGCGTTCCAAAATGTTTGAACCAAGAGGAAATTCTAGAAATTATCAATCACTAGAAATGTCATGAGAAAAAAATAGACTAAAAAAACCTACAACCACTATAGAAATCAAACTGTCAAAACTTGCCTAAAATTGCTCAAGAACGGAACGACAAATGAGCAATAGACATACAGAAGCAAGAAAGGCAACTGAAACACGCTCCACTCCATTGGTAAATAGAGAAATCCCAATTAAAGCTGCAATTAGATGATTTCAGACCATCAGATTGGAAAACTTAGCAAGTCTGATAATATCAATTACCAGTTGTAAATATTCATTAGGTTGAATCCTAATCCATTGCCAGTGAGCCTGTAAATCAATACATGTGTTTTGAAAAAATGCTTGAGTTATATTATAAAGTTGAGTGGGTGCACTGTACAAACTTGCTGTCTTATTTACAGAAGTATCTTGAAGAGATTCTTGAATTCAGTAAGATAAGGATGACAATGTTTAACAAGGAATTACTCAATTAGCAAGAAAATATCGTCAACCTGATGTTGGGGTTATCATGCAACACTGAAAGTGAAAACCTACACCAAAATAAAACCAGAAAGGTAAACTTTAAAAGTACTTGAGCTAAAATATCACAGAGGGCCACAGATAATATGATTTCATTCCTATACATTGCTATAATGTTGTTTAGTGAGACACAGCGTTATATAATTGTCATTACTTCCTGAGAAGTTACACATAATAAATAGATAAGAAGGTAGCTTCAGTGACAGAGAAAGACAAGTGTACTTTAATATTACCAAGGAAAATCCCTCATAGATAAAACAGCAACTAGTCAAACTAACAGCTATTGATTGTGCTATAGATAGCCATTATTAGTTATGATATGGATAGATAGGAAGATAAATAATAGATGATTGTTTTATAGATACAAATATAGCACGTTATACAGGAATTTGAATTACTTATATAAAACAGAAAATAGCCTGTGCGGATATAAAAAAAATTCTGGCTTTAAATTTTAGATGTACTTAATCTAAACTCAACCACATACCTGACATGTAACTATACTTGTTTTGGAGCATTTCATGAAGTACGCATAACTTGATTCTGAACTCCTACAAGAAAATAGATAGAGGAATTTTCAATGGTTTGAATGAGTGAATTGCATTGAATGAATACAATTTGTGTCATGTTCAATTTTAGGCACTGGGGCTTTAGTTAAAAATGAAGGTGAATGGGGTGGCTCAGTGGTAGAGTGCTTGCCTTGCATGTATGAGGCCCTGGGTTCGATTCCTTAGCACTACATAAGTAGAAAAAAATCACAAGTGGTGCTGTGGCTCAAGTGGTAGAGCACTAGCCTTGAGCTGAAGAGCTGAGGGACAGCGCCCACGCCCAGAATTCAGGCCCCATGACCAAACTTAAAATTTTATTTTAAATTGGGAACGATGTTCAACATATTCTTAAAAGAGAAATAATGTATTTCCTGCAAGAGTATTTTATATGGTACATCCTCATAATGCAATATTTGAGAAGACACAAATGCTTCAAAATTAAAAAGGGTTATTCTGATTAAATGTAATATATGCATGTCTGAAGTACTCCTACTAAATGGGATTGTAAATAAAGATCCAAAGGTAGAATGTTTACTTAATACCAAGGTAAAAAAGGAAATAGAATTATATTTTTACTATTATCTTTCAATTGATAATAAATTGTTGACTTCAGTTACACGCAAGATAAAAACAAATTCAAACTACACTGAGATATCAGTGTTGTTAACTTATCATTAGAGATAAAAGAGTTTAGTAAGTCAGAGTATTGGTTACTGTGGTGCTAATGAACCCTCTGGTGGGAATGGAAATTGGTGGGATGCTAAAGAGTCCAAATCAGAAATTCCAAGCAGTGAACATATGAACAACCCTATATTTCTAATTCTAGAAATTAATTCTGCCCATATATTTGCATACTTATGAACTGCCATGTGACACATGGCTATTTATTAAAGTGTTAATTTATAAAAAGAATGGGAAACACCAAAAATTGCATAGCTTGAGTTTATTTAATATAATACAATGAATACATACCATATAATAGAAAGAACATAGAGTACCTCCTGTAGCGAAAGAAAAAAATCTCCAGTATTTTTGTAATAAGACTAGCTATAATATACATGGAACATCTCGAATAAAGTCCCATATTTTTATTATATTTTTATCTGCATTTGAAAATTTCATTTTTCTGAAATGTCTGAATATATTGGGTAAAATGTAAGGTAAAATGAAATAAAAATCCAGTGTTTCTCACAAGAATCAAAATTATATTGACAATCCTCAAAGAGTATGAGAAATTTAAGGCTCCTGTGATATCCCTAAATGTCTGCTGAGAAGTCAAGGTCAAGCCAAGGTCAGTGTGATAAACTGAATCTATATCCTGGGAATCTATGAGGGTGATTCCCCCAGAGTCAGCAAGGCCATCCTGAGGACTCGGGGCCACCAAGCAACCTTCCCCTTTTATTAGTTATATGATTGAAAAAAGCTTCTCAACGGTGTAGGCCACTGATTATTTAATAACTCTTGCCTTTCTAGCAGTGTTCAGTAAATTAAAAGAAGTTTTTAATAAGGTAGTCCCCATTGCCAGAAAGTTGTAGATGTAGGGGATTTTCAGAACATGAATTTAATATAACTGATAGAGCAGAAGTACTTTTATAGTCTGCATTCTCTGTATAGAAAATAGTGTTTACATAAATGAATGGCTACGAGCTCAGGGTTAAAAATGAATGTTAGTTGCATATTAGTCATTAAGAGGGGGTCCATTTCTTCATAGCTTCCAAATGTGACTATGGAGAAAAAAAGATATGTAACATCTTTCACTTGGTCCACATCTCATTTGAAATTGATAATACGAAATGTTTCTTCCTACAAAACATGTTGTTAGTTGCCGATGCAGTGTGAAAAATTAAAGCAAAGAGTATTTCTTTTCTTTACTTTTTTATAGAAAAGCATTCCAATAATTGATGTGAAGGATTTTCATGAATAGTATTTAAGAAACATACATGCATCTTCAGGGAATTAAAGAGCAAAGTACCAAATGCAGAGATTCTTTGTGAGACAAGAAGGCTTTTTGATGGGGTGGGGCACGGGAGATCAAGGTGGTAAATTTGTGGAATGGAGAAAACTAGCAAAAATGTTTCCCCATAGCTTTGCTCTCAATTTCTGAAGACAGAAACATTCATCCACCCACGACAGTCTCCAGACTCATATGGATCATGGTTTGTCTGTGTGGGACTGTAAATCATCTCTGCAGAACTTGGGTGTTCTAGCCTATTTTTAATCCATCAAATCAGGTTAAGAAGAAATTATCCAGTCATAATTTACAGAAACATAAATCAATCTTCTGCACAGAAAACCACTTTCTTTCAATTGAGGGCTTACTTTAAGGCTTAGAAACATTTTGAAGTTGAAACGGACCATAGACCTTACATAATCAACTGGGTCTTCACAAGGGAAGAAAGGTAACAATGTTTGACAAGAAATGTCCTCTCATCACCTTGCTTATGTAACTGTAATGCCTCTGACATCGCCCTTACAATAAAATACATAAAATTAAAGAATATAAAAAATAGTTTTGGGCCTGGGTTGTTGAGAAAGGTTTGCCCCCGGACTGTTGATTGTTAACCTGGACACTGAGTCTAGACCTACACTTCTGACCAACTAGCTTCCTTTGAATGTGACATGACATCCACTTAACAGCAAAAGCACTGAACACAGAGTTCATTCTTATTCTTCTGTTCTTCAACACAGAAAACCACTTCATTCAGTCTATTTTATGTAATGGGTCTGTGATAAAGACTTTCTTTGAAGGTAAAGTAGGGGTACTATTAGGCTGAATAGAATTCCTAATGATACATATCAGATAAAGTCAAATGAAATTGCTGACATTCCAACATAGGGCATATGAAAGAGAGAAAAATAAGTGGGGGAAAGGGAAAGTGTGTGTTATAGATCAAATACAAAATAAGTCTTAGAGTCTTGATATGTAGGAGGGAAATGCTGAATTTCTTGACTGTCAGCTTTAGTTCCTTTCTTTATCATGAATACTTAGATTTTCTCATTAGCTTGAATCTTTTTTTTTAATGCGTTGATTCATTTCTGTATGATAAGTTCCCATTAAATCATGATATGGCCTCACTTGCTCTGTACATAGAGATTGTCCCCAGGAACATCTTACCCCTACCCATCCTCACTCCATCCTTCCATGCTAACACACACACACACACACACACACACACACACACACACACACACACACACACACACACACACGTGCAATTTGGCCACCTTCTTCCCAACCTATATGATGACAGCCTCCACTACTAGAAGCAAAGCTGAACTCAAGAAGCTGGACACTTTATATCTGGAAGTCATAGCAAGGATAAAATTGACAATGGCTTTTCCATGTCTTTGGAGGATACAAATAACTAGCTGAGGGAGGTTGTCTGTGGATTTGAGATCAGCACACATCACCATGCATCTTCAAACTGGAAGAAACAGTTGAACATGAAAGTGGACCTCCTAGAATCTCCATCTTAGCAAGGGTCCTCTGAGGAGATCGAGAGCCAGGAGCCAGATGCTTGCCACACCTCTGTGCATCATGATGCTTGGTCCATCCTCAGTGTCTTTGAAAGATTGCTTTTCATGAAATTCTGGGAAAACAGAAAAGGAGAACACTCAAGAATGACTTTTTCTAAAAACACCTCTTCACTGAAGAATAAAAGCTGAAACTGACAATTTAAAAATTAGAAAATGTGAAAATAACCAGTGAGTTTGACATTCCTGGAAACTGCTAGATTTACTCCTGTATTTGGAATTGGGTGATCATTGTTTGTCATTGTGTCTATAAAATTAGATCAGCTTTAACTGACATATCCCAGAAGAAACTAAGTACTTCCAGTGATGTTTTCAGATCACAATTCAGGGCTTTGAAATCTCAAGGGCACATCAAGGTCTTACATATATGCACCCCTATTCAGTGGGGTTTTCCATCAAGCTTTACAATTCAAATACAAGCTGATGTAACCAAATAAATGAAATTTGTATGAAGACCTCCATTAACTAACCCTAAAATGACAAGAGCCACAAATAATAAGACAACACTGACACACATACACATACACACACACACACACACACACACACACACACACATACACACTCGTTTAACTCAAACTCAAGTCTTAGAAAAGGATATAAATACAGAGAGGAACCCCAAATTTTATATTTTATAAGAAGTGGAATCTAGGCAGAGAGTGAGGGAAGGGGTGACATTGTGCAAAAAGAAATGTACTCTTTACCTGACTTATGTAACTGTAATCCCTTTATATATGACTGTTAAAATAACAAGAAAATATTTTTAAAAGTAATCTAAACCTCATAAGACATTTGAATGGTTAAAGAAGACCAAATAGATCTTTCTAAGGTCAGATTCAAATGTTCTATCACTGGAAATGTAGTTCACTTACCCTGCAAAGTAGACAGTGTTCATAGAAGGTTCTCACATGGGCCCTGGCAACCAAATAGATAGATAGATAGGTAGATAGATAGATAGATAGATAGATAGATAGATAGATAGATAGATAGATAGATAGATAGATAGATAGATAGAGGTGTATATACACATATATGTATATGTGTGTATATGTATATATATTTCTACAAAAAGACATGTGGAAGATGGCAAGCTCTTTGAGATACATTTAGAATACATTTGCATAATCTTCAAAATGCTATGGGTGCCGTGTGCTCTCTATAATTTGCAAAGAGTAAAATGTAGGCTTTGGAGGAATCTTTTGAAATGACTCTAGAACAGAACCTCAGCCTCCAAAGTTGATGCCCCATACCTTCATTTAAAAATAAAAGTGCAATTCTAGATATAGCATGGTCTTCATGGCAAACACCAGAGAAGTCTACACGTATGATTGTAGAATTGTGGGAGAAAAAGAAATTTCTTAAAATTTAAAAGATCTGGCTTTCTCATTTTGTATATGCTGAAATATTACCTTAGTAAAATTGTTATACACTTGTAAGTGACCGAGCTGGGACTTGACTCAGAGTCTACAGCTTTCTTCTGTCTAATAAATGTTCTGCCATCACTTGCAGAATTGTGTGAGAGTAGTTAATGTGTTTACTCTCATATAATTTCATGGGCATAAAGTTCTGCTCTAAAACCTTGGTTCCACTACTTATTCTCTTGGCGTCTAGGGCAAAATACATAACCTTTTGAATGTAATTCAGAGATTCATTAATACATTCAGCTTTTATTATGTGCATGCTTTTCCCCAGACACAGCCAACTGCTAAAGATGTCTCCACACTACAGAAATAATCAAATACCTAGAGCTCTACCTTCCTGAAGCTCCTTGTTTTCCCGGGCATAGAATGTGGCTTAACAATTCTTTCCATGTTTACCTCAGAGGTCTGCCGCATGAATTGAGTGAAATAGAGTAACTGGCTTGCAACACATCATACGTATATAAATCTAAGAAGTCATTATACTCTATGTAATGGCATAGAGAACACCCTGGATGGTTTTCCTTATTTTCTTATTTGTGATTCCCTGTATACCCGAGGAAAGTGTGAAGCTCTCGGGGCACCAAGTTAAATAGGAACTGAACCGATCTGGAGGAGCTTGAAAATAGCTTAGTTGTCATGGACACACACACACACACACACACACACACACACACACACACACACACACACACACACACACACACACACACACACGTCAAGAGGACAAGTAGGCTCTATGGGTCAGGGAGGAGACAGTAGATTTTTTACCTCAGAAGATGTATGATTGTGCAAGACAACACAAGCCACTTAAATACTCAGGAAGGGTTCCCTACCAAAAATAAAAAAAATAAAATAAAATAAAAAAAAACTCAGATGTTAAGATAACTCCCAAGGAAAGCCTGTGGGATTAGGGGCTGGCCTCCAGGGTGAGTTCCTGAGCTATACCTCTCTGCCACCCCCATCCACGAGGACAGCTAATGAGCCTCTGTGAGCTCCAGTATCTCTTCAGAACAGGAAGCCAGGGATGGCATCTGAAGAAGAAACCCTGGGGTCAGATGACTTCATCAGGAAACGCCCCTTGGTGGAGCCTCTGAACACCAAGGAGCTGGGGAGGGAACACTGACAAGCTTGGTGGAGAAGACCTCATTCCCTTGCTTGTGAGTCAGCACTCACGGGCAGTGCAGCTGCTCAGCACGGATCGGAGAGGATTCAGACCCTGACGTCACCCTTGAAGAGTGGCTGGTTTTACAGTCAAGTGACAGATATCTTATTTCTTCAGAATACTGCTACAAATGAAGGCCACTGTGTGCTTCTCAAATCCTAGATATTAAACATTCGGTATACAACTTTAATTGCACCTGCACATGACAAACTAAAGGATTCGTTCAAAGCTAGACAATTCCCCCAGTATACTGTAGACAATTTTAGACACTTGAGAAACACTAATACATCTATAGTTCCTTTTAAAATTCAAAATATTCTGGAAATTACACACTGTGTGACACGGCCACGGTCTTCCCAATTAAACAGTTACCCTAAATTGGAATTTTTCATATAAATATCTTGAAAATTCAAGAAAAAAATCTAGATGTTTGAAAAAGACATTGATGACGACGGTTTGGGGCAAAATGTTCTTTAGACCTCAAATTTGATACAGATTAATTACCCAATTAAAACTGGACCCAAACAACACAGAATGAAGAAGTAGATTTGAAATAAACAATAGGGGAAAAAAAGTCCTGATTTATCACAGTGACTAAGGGACCATTGCAACTTTGAGCCACAGTCTTTTTAAAACCTAAATTGGTATTCCTGCCACCAGAACATTCTACTCACAACAAGAAACTGGGCCCTCGATCAACATTTTTCTCTCTCTCCTTTCCTCTTGCAAATTTGCTAACTAGAGATAAACTATACTGATGGGTTAAGATGACTTTGTTCTGATTAATTTTACGGTAATTCTGAGGGCTTCAGTTTTAAATGAATTGTTTGAATACTAAATTATGCAGTTTTATGATCCAGGAGATAAGCAGCAGCTCTAAAGATGCCTTTGAGACTTAAAAGAGACAGCATTAGAAGCTCATTATCACCGGCACATTTAACATGGTTAAAGTAGGGGAAAATAGCCATTAAGTTAATGTAATAGTTAAACTGCATTAATTTGAAAAACTGCCCGGTGAAACACTTACAGCAGAGGAGATATTTTTTCCCCCTCACGTGGAGATGTTCCTAAAACATAAAAGAAAATAAAAGCATTTCAGGAATACTTCCTTGCCTTTGCTGCTTACGCTGCCCTCTCATGTTTTCTTCCATGAGATGTTCTCAGTCCTGCCATACCAAAAAATAAAAAAAGGAACATGATCTCATTTGTGATTGATGACATTGAGCTGGGCACTCCATTCACGAAGGAAACATACCGTCATTTCACCAGTCCACTAGCGGGACACCCCAGGGAAACTCAGCTCAAAAGCTTGGGAATTCATATCTTGGAGAATAGCAGAGGTCTTTCGCTGCCCGCAATCTTGTTATTTTCTGAGAATTCAAAGAATGTTGGGTTGAACTCATTGTCAATTCCAAAGTATCAGTACAAAATGCCATCTTCTCAGAATTCCACTTCAGAAAATTCGTACTTTGGCCAATGGAAGCTTTCTCCTCCATTACCTGCCACATCAATGCCTGCATGCAGACGTCTTTCTCGGTGCTCCTTCATTTAAATTGTTTTCTATTTACTTTCATTTTCTCAAAGAACTCCTAGTCTTCTGTTTTTATTTCAGCTATGAAGAACACATCTGTTCATGGATATGTGTTTTATCAGTATTTCCATGAGGCCTGGGAGGTTCTGAAAATGATATACCTTATCCCACTATCACCATTTTATTTGATAATCAAGATGTCAGATATATTAAATTACATACCTTCCACACTACCAGAAGTGGGCGGGAGGGGGGGCGCGGGAGAGTTGTGTATCTATGGATTTCAAGGATCAAGAAATATTGTGGTGACATTTGAAAAAAATATCATGTTAAGTGTCTTAAAAGCCGGGTGCCAGTGGCTCACTCCTGTAATCCTAGCTACTCAGGAGGCTGAGATCTGTAGACCATGGTTCAAAGCCAGCCTGGGCAGGAAACTCCATGAGAGTCTTATCCCCCATAAACCACTAGAAAACTGGAAGTGGTGCTGTGGGTCAAGCAGTAAAGCGCTTGCCTTGAGCTGAAGAGTGCAGGGAAAGCACCCAGGCCCAGAGTTCAAGCCCCACGACTGACAAAACAAAAAAGAGTCCTAAAAGATAAATGGATTTATATCCATACCTATATGTGTACACACACACACACACACACACACACACACACACACACACACACACACACACACACACACAGAGAACTTGATTGCAATTGTAGGATTGTTTCTAGGGATATGATGGAGGGGGAAAGAGCAAATGGTATCAAAATACATTGTGTCTATGCATGAAGATGCATAAGTAAGCTCATTGAAAATGGTTGAATCATAGAGGTATAAGATGGGCAGGGAAATAGAGCAACAGATGAGTTGCTCTGACATAAGTATGATATATGTAATTATGAAACATTATGGAAATACTAAAGAAAATAAATAGCAGTGATATATAAAATGTTCTTTTGCCAGTTGGAAAGAAGAGGAAAAATTGGGAGGGTAGAATATGGACAAAATACTTCATATATATATATATATATATATATATATATATATATATATATGAAAGCAGGACAAAGAAATCTATTAACATTGTGTGAGAAAGGGGGAGGTAAGGGAGAGCCATAGTAGGGATGAATTTGACTAAGTACCATTATATGTATGCATGGAAACACCACAATGAATCCCCTGTACAAAGCCAACAGATGCTAATAAAACCCAATTTTTAAAAATGAGAATATCAACCTGAATATGCCACTAAAATCCTAATGGTTCTAATGAATGAGTAAAATTGAATCACAACTCACACCGACCCATTGCCATGTTCAGTTTCCTTCTTGCAGAAAATAATCTCTTTCGGGCAATAGCTCTAATGTTTTCCTCAGTCATGTGTGTACATGTGCATGTGCATGTGTGTGTGTGTTATAAATTTTTGCACAATTTTCTTTGGCTCTTTTCTCCTCTTCCTTTCTGTGGTCTTGGTCACTGAGAGCGGCTTGTTAAGTGAAGAACCACATTACTACTACTACTTGTGACTCTTGCAACCAACCAAAATCTAAGACCCCGCAAAGAGCAGAAACCAAATACCAGGACATTTCCTCCAGCTACCAGTACAACAGATTGATGAAACACAGCAGAGTTGGGTCTATGTTTAATCTGGCCCCAAACAGCATGGCTTCCCAGGACAGACTCAAGCAAGCACTGGAGCCCAGCTTCACAGCTGTTCCTCCTGTAGTAACCAGAACTGTGTTAAGGAGCTAAGGAGAAATCACCGCCTGCTCAGGGTAGAGGGAGAATTCTCCCAACTAAGAGATCAATAGATGTGTTCTCCTTCCCTGGGCTCCTTTCTCGCCTTATTTTATCTTAACATTTGAAATCCAATCATCAGCTCACTCCTTGTTGAATAAAATATATGAGGTTGAAAGCAGAAGTCTATATCCTAGAAAGAGTTGGAATTTTAAATTTTCTGGTAGTTCTGGGGTTTGAATTTAGAGCTTTAGGTGTGCTAGATGGGGTCTTGCTAACTATTTTCTGGACTGAATCACTGACATCCAGTAAGAGTTGACCTTTATAAGACAGAGAGGAAGAGTCCTAGGTATGAACATTGGTGGGTTATGGCTTGTAATATACTACATAGGCATGGACAAGCATTAGAGGTGATATCTATTTCCCATCCTAAAATGTTAGTCATCCCTTGAGAGATTATTATAAATGCTGATTTCTCTGCTTTATCCTCCAGTTCCTATTGTTTGGACTTTGTAAATATGGAGACATGTCACAGAATCTGGAATCATAGAAAATTCTCACATTAGCCAAACATGGCTGGATAACAAATGCTTACCTAAATAGTCTTTCTTAGGCAGTCTTTTACTCTCATTTCCTACATGGGAAAAAGGAACTATTTCACCCTTTTGTTTATCATTCCCTACTTTATCTTCTTATACCAAAATAATGCCTTTCTGAAACATCGAACAAAGAAATACTAATCTATGAGAAGACACACTTCACCACCAAAAGACTGAGTGTCAAAGATGTCTGTCTGAGATGCAAAGGGAATTGTCTGCCATTTCTTAAAATCAAAATAGGATGATTTGCCAGTGATAAAGTTAAAGACATTGTTATGGAATCATGAGACTGACATTATTCAGAATAATTTGCAGTTGATATTTCAAGTGAATAAAACCTATATTTTCAGAAGTTTATTGATTCATTGGCTAATAAATTTATTATACTAGCGGTCTTACAAATGGTTTACTTTAAAATTTATTTTCAAATATAAAATGTTTTCTAAACTAAAATAGGTTGTCCTTATTTGTATTTGACTCTAAAGTATATAAAACAATTGTTTATATTTATTTCCTGCTTAAAAAAAGACAAACAAGGAGGTGGGTACATACAAGGTAGTTGAAGCAATTTATTAACCTTGCCTAGTCGAACACAATGTTGCTAATATTTTTTGAAAAAAAATCTGTCAATATAGTATTCTTTTTTACATTTTAAAATAGCAGTATGTGTAATTTTCTTCAAAATTGTATTTTGTGGTTAATGCATTTATAAAATCATTGAGTTTGTGCTAGAGAACAAATGTATTAGGCTGCGTGTATTCTCAATTTAAAATTTCCATATTGAAATATTTAGTCTAAATATGTTTAAGGACATTTTCTTCCTATGTTCAAGTGACTTTTTGACAGACATTTTTATAAGAAAAATGTCACCAAATTTTCCCTATACTATTTTATTTTACCAAATTTAGCTACAGCAAAATCAGGACTTGTCAATTTTATTTCAATTGACAGAGAGTACCATTTGCCCCAGTTAAGTATAGTAGTGGCACTAAACTGTTCCCAGTGTTGAAAGAAAGTAGAATTACTTAATATCAAAATTAAATATTTAGCTCATATATATATATATTTTTTTCAGTCATTTCTGTTCCAGAAAGCATGATTGAGGTTTCCTTACTTATAATATGTGCAATTCAACCATATTTAGGTAAAAGTACCTGTTATTCATACACAACTGGTTCTAAGAGCTTCAGAAGTTGAAGTGTTGACATTTGCTTTGTGAATATTAAGATAAAACTTTTACAATTGATTTTGAAAAGCATGTAATAGATATTTAAATAATTTATTCCAAAGTCTTTACTGTCCCCTCAGGCTTTGTAGGCTGGTTTAAGAAATGAATCATCAAAGTGCTACCATCTAGGAAGATCAAATTCAGCACTGAGGGTAGCAGGATTTTAAGACTTTTAGACAGTGATTTGTATAATAGTTTTCACTACCCATAGTAATTAACCATCACAAACAGGACTGCTTGAAGAATTGATATTGATGTTCTTGCTGTTGTAGAGGCTAAAAGGCTGAAAGTAAGCATTGGACTAGACTGGCTCTGGCAGGTCTCTGAGGAAGAATCATTCCTGGGCCTGTGTGGTAAATCCAGTAGTGTAGACATCCTTGGGGCCCTTGGCTTGTAGACTCATCACTCTGATTTCTATGCTCTTTCCATAACTTCATTCTCTTATGTGTGCCTGAATTTCCTCTCTTAAAAAGAAACTCATTAAGATTTCTTTAAGGGCTTCCCTGTTTCAGTATTACTTCATCCCCCAAACTACTTCCATAATGACCCAGATTTGAAAAGAGGCTCATTTTCAAGCACTGGAGGTTAGAGCTTCAATATTTCCAGCACAATTCCAGCCCTGGAAGAATTTTTGAATAAATATGAGCCCTCTTTTCCCTCACTTTTAGCCTTTCTTCTTCTGTCTTAGGTTTTACTAGGTATATGACTATGCACTCTGGGGATATCAGATTTTTCTGAGCATTCAGTTGCATCTGCATTGAAATGCAGAGTACATTCCTGCAGGTATGGTTTCCTCAAAGCCTACTTGGGCAGGTGTATTATTTTTTCTAGGGCTATCAAAACAAAGTATTACATACTGTGTCTTAACCAACAAAAAAATGATGAATTCACAGTTCTAGATACCAGACATCTGAGATTGGGGGATGGGTAGATGTCTCTTTGGTTGCAAATATTCAGCTTGTCCTGTGCCCTGCATTGGGCTGTCTGCATTTACATCACAATGTTCTCTTCTTACAAGGATTCCAGACATATTATACCAGAGCTCACCTCAATGACTAAGTTCTATCTTAATCGTGTCTTCATAAAACCTATCACCAACTAAAGTCACATTCGAATGTGCTGAGAATTCCATTTTTAGTATCTGAACTTGGAGGCAGGTTACAGTTCAATCCACAACATCTGTGTAGAGAACTGATACTCAGACGTGTGAAACTTATGGAAACAGATTTCCTAATCATACTCGTAAACACTTAGCCATGATCTATTTCCACCAGGTAAATGGAGGAACGTCCATAAAAAGAAAGGTTTTTTTATACTTGTGTCAATGTGTGTAAAGCTACATTCTGTGCGTGGCGAAGCTGAGCTTACTGAGAATGCTAAAAGAAAATGTCAAAATCAATCTGAGATCATCTAAATGGCAGAAGTGAATGTCAAATAAATGAAGGTATAAGGTCGCCCAATGCATCTGCCTGAGATACTCCAAATTCTTTTTCAGCCAAAACAGCTCATGTGTCACGCCAAACAAATGATTTTGTAAGGTCTTTTCAACTTTGGAGAAGGTGACCAATGAATATTTAGGGGCAATTAGTCCTAATATTTTAACCAGAAGACCATGAAATACCATCCCTTTAAAAATTCACTCTATTGATAAGCCAATCAGTTCAAGTAGATCACCCTACTAGTAAGAATCCTGTCTTCAAAGAAGAATGGCAGCTCATGCACATCAAAGGCAAAAGAGTTCTTGGTCATAGGTCCTGACCCTACTCATTTTATGAAGAATCACAGAAACAAAATAAAATGCCAGCCAATACAATAGCCAAGAAATAAGGGGTAAACAAATATGCATCATCAAAAGAAACATCTACGTGTAGGCTGGCGGCCAGACTCTCCTAAATCAGTTATGTTGGCGTACTTCATTGTAATATGCTCAACTGTATTGCTCTCAGTTGAACCTGCTTAACAGAGAGGGGTCCCCATGACGCAAACTTAGAAATGCAGGGGTCTTGGTGTATGCTGTTAATGACTCTCGTCCCATGAAATACTCTCCTTGGTTTCCCACTAAGATCAGAAGCTCCCTTAACTTCTAATTACAGTGATACCAAGAATACTACATACAAAATGGGTATGTCACACAGTCAAACTCCAATCCAGTCTTCTGTTTTTAACAGTAAGAAACCTTAATTTCAGGAGGAGAAAATGGTTTTCCCAGGATCATACAGCTACTCAGCAGCAGATCAGAAATTATTCTGTGTAGGGAAATTGCCTTCAGAATTGTCTCATGATGAGTCACCCCTCAATTGTCCCTGCAGTAACAGGCCTCAAATAGACTCTGAATTAGAAAATGACTTCCATAATTCCTTTTCTGAAGAGCTGAACACATTGTCTGAAGCAAATAAAAAAATCACTCAAGTAGATTGAATGATATAACTCTCTCTCTTTCACTCTCTTTTTCCTAACAGCTGAAAGGTGATAGGTCTAAACTAGGGGTCAGCATGTTTTATATTGTATGTGAAAAAGCCATGAATTCAGTTGGAAAGGAATGAGAAAGAACACGGAAATCATAATTAACTTTAACATCTTTCATTTACTATCAGAGCACAGCACAACTCTCAACAAAATACTCAAGTACCCTCTCAACTTCCATTCATATTTTCTCAGCATTTTTCCTCATACTTTCTCACATGCATCTCTCTAATTTCCCTGACTACTTCATCATTTCCCCAAATTTCTTCTATTCCTTTATACCTCTGAAGTCTTACACATGACAAGTCTTTTAATTCCTTTTTCCTTTCTATCTGCAGGGAAATCTCTAGCATTTGTTGACTTGTCTTTGTATAATTGGCACGTGGCTGTATCTGCTCTGGTTTTCAATCTTCTAGGCATATTATTGCAGCAAGATCAGAATCTCTCCAAGTTGGGACTGGAATTTAGCACCACAGTGGTAGGTTTACTCTTGTGTGTAAGAGTGCACTCTGGACACTCAACTGGTAGAATGTCCACTTTCCTTTCCTCTTGGCTCTTTTATCAATACATCCCTTATATCTGGGCTGTAGGCCTGCTGGCTTTGCCTTTTACACCTGCTCCAAGATGCCCAGTTTGCCTTGAGACTACTCTCAAGTTCTTTCATGAGAACTGCTCATGTATGCACACTAGGAAGTGTCAGAAAGCCTAACCAAATAGGTGTTAAGAACTCTAGGGAAAAAGGTGAAAAGATGCTGCAGCAGAGCTCACTGGACATGGATTGTACAATTCAGAGGTAGAGATGGGAGGGAGAGGTTGGGAGAGAATGAGGGAACTGAAGACACTTTATGAAAGGAAATATAATCATTACCTGACTCATGTAATTGGAATCACTCTGTACGTCACCTTTAAAATAAAGAGAGGGAAAACAAGGGGAACTGTTTTAGATGGTTTGTGTCAGAAACTTTCTTCATGGTTAGGAGGTCCTTCTGCATGTTGCACAAGCTGGATGGTCATGCCCTTCTTTGAAATATGGGTGAAAGCCTATTGAACTAATTAGACTAACAGGTGAAGTAGAAGCCTATACCAGGGAATACAGGGTAACAAAGCAATCCAGAGAGAGAGAGAGAGAGGGAGAGAGAGAGAGAGAGAGAGAGAGAGAGAGAGAGAGAGAGAGAGAGAGAGAGAGAGAGAGAGAGAGAGAGAGAGAGAGAGAGAGAGAGAAATCTAGGGTCCAAAGCCAGAAGATTTCATGGAAATTAGGTTTTATTTGCTTGGTTTAGCTATTGTCAACTGATGAAATGCTATTAAATTACTCCAGATATCCCAGGAATTGTCTAAAGCTTATCTTCATAACAATCAAAACCTTGTAAGCTGATTATCTTAGTAAGAGTTTGTCAGAGAACCTTTGTTAGCTAGCCATTAAAATGGCTAAAGTGGACTCAGTGTGGAGGAATGGGAAACTGCTGTTTCTGTCTGTCTGTCACTACTTCTGAATGGAATGTTTTCTAATGAGATTGCATAGTGGGACTCTTAGAATGAGTCATTTCTACTTTCAATTTTTTTTTGTAAATTCTTTATAAATTCGTAATTCTTTGTAAAAGGATGCATTTATATATGAGAATTTATTCAACAAAAAATAACAACAAAAAGTGGTTAGCCATCTACTGCCTTCCAAATTCTGGAAATGTGCCAAGAAAAAAAGAATTTTTGTCCTGAATCTTCAAAAGTGAGAATGTAATTTCCTCAGTGTCATAGGGAGTCAGAGATCACATTTCAGGCAAAAGATCCACTCTAAGCTAAAACATGCTTTTTAGGTGGTGAAACAACCTGCAATTTTGAGTATCTAAAAGAAGTTATGGATGTCACAGCCCAGGCTGTGAGCTGAAGGGTAGTACTAATGGGCTTTAGATGTAGTGCCAATTCTTATTGACTTTCATTTTGGATTTCTCATGATGAATTTTGCAAATTGCCTCTGGGCTATAGCTTGAGGCTGGACCCTGAGGCTTGTGAGATTTAAACCCCAGAGTAAAATATTAAGATAGTGGAAATTTAAGCCAGAGTACTTAGAGGCAGGATCTTTGGGAGCTTCTCTGGATTAAATAAGGTCAGAAAAAAATGTTGGTGGCTTTCTGAAAGGAGGGAGAGGAAATAAAAGTGACTAACTTGTGAAGACCTTGCCTCTCAAAATGAGGTATCTTGAACCACCATAGGACTCTGTCAGCAACAAGACCATCGTCAGATTTGACAACTAAAACTTGGACTTCTATGACTGTATCTCCCAAACCAACCATTTGCCTTGAAAGCCTACCCAGGCTATACGATGTTGAACTGGCAACTGAAAACACATTGCAGCCTTATCACGAAAGCTAGTAACAACAGATGCTGGCAGGGATGTGGACTAAAGGGAACACTACTACACTGTTAGTGGGAAAGTAAACTTTTCAACCACTCTTGAAAGAAGTATGGAGGTTCCTCAAAAGACTAAACATAGAGCTCCCCTATGACCCAGCAATCCCACTTTTGGGCATTTACCCAAATGATCACAAACAAGCCATACTAAAGCTACCAGCACAACCATGTTCATTGCAGCATTATTTCCTATAGCTAAGATATGGAACCAATCCAGCTGCCCCGCAGTAGATGAGTGGATCAAGAAAATGTGGTATATATACACAATGGAATTCTATGCTTCCATAAGAAAGAATGGTATCACCCCATTTGTAAGGAAATTGAAAGACTTGGAAAAAATCATATTGAGTGAAGTAAGCTAGACCCAAAGAAACATAGGCTCCATGGTATCCCTTATTGGTAATAATTAGTATATGTTTAGGATAGTTCTAGCAGAGGATCACAATAGCTCAATAGCTATGTATATATGACCTCATAAAATGATGCTAATAGAGCATCCTTACATTCCAATTTAGGGAAAGGAATCCAGTTAGCAGGATAGTCATGGAAACTTTCTGCTAGGAAAAGTATCTCTGATCGCTCACCATCTGCCTTTGCTTGAGTTACTGAATAGACAACTTTTACTTTGATCTCTTACCCACAACATAGAGGATGGTCATTTCTTTTTAAGTTGTTAACTTTCAACTTAAGTTCGTGGGTTCTGGTAATTCTCCAGGAGAAGCATGAGTCTGCTGTCCCTACTGAAATAGATACAACCTGAAAACAGCTCATATTCTGGAACCAAGCTGGGTGATTCACAATCCAGAGGACATGCTGAACATGAGTCCACCAAAGCATGGTTGGTATGAATAACTGCAACTTCAGAACAAAAGTTGCTTATTAAAAGCTGCTGAATTTCAGGTTGGATTGTTGAACTTCCTGAGTGCAGCAATAGGTAGCTATTAGAGTCTGTTATAACATGAATTAACATAGCTGCTATGTCATCCTTCCATGCTACTCCAGTTTACCCAGACCAGAATAATCGTAGTGAAACAAGGTCTAGGTAGATAAAATCTGTGAACTGAAAAATCCTTTTTAAAAAAGACTTTATAGTTACTTTGATTTCAATTCCAGGCACACTTACAGGTCCTGGGTGATAGGGCTCCAGGGACAAAGTAATCACCTAGAAAATACTAAATCATATTAACAACAGTGTCTTGTAGAAGAGCACATCCTTACTCAATGGCAGTGGTCAGGAGAAGAGCAAAAGGAGGTCATGGTATTCTGTGGCCCATTCTTCTAGTTGAGTAGAAGTTGTAACAAGAACCCCAGGGAATCTGTGCTATTAAAATTCTGGATGATATTTTTAGTTCATGGCAATGATGCTTTGTGGTTATGTAATTGGATAAACCAGGTGATGGTAAATAATATTTTAAATACTTCATTTTATTCTGTTGCAAACTCTAATATTAAAATTTCTGCTTCAAAGCTCTTGTCCTTTTATTGTCTGTAGCAAAGAGGAATATAAAACACACACACATGCACATACACAAACAAACTACTCACACATACCTCATACATACATATGAACATACACTTTGGTGGTGTTCTAGTGCTCTAACAGCATAACAGAGCTTTCATGATTGGGTTCCTTACTCTTTGTTTGTCTATCTCTGACACTACTTTACCATGATTGGTACCAGCTGCTCTGTTTGCCTAGAACTTTCTTTATTCACTCTGTTTATCTAAGTAATGCCTATTCATGTTCTTTCAATTAGAGCAAACCATCTCAAAAACGTCCTGAATAAACTGCCTTATTGAATTTTCCCTTATAAATATTGTCAGAGCTTTCATCAATTTCTTTCATAGTATCCATCATAATTTGCAATTATATTTTCATGTAATTAATAAACAGAAACATTGTCCTTTACTTGCTAGAAGAAAGTTAGAAACCTGCTCATGATGTCAACTCACATTTTCATATTCAATGTCTCTTATAAAGGACCTGGTATGCAAGTGGGCGTGAAATATTCTGGTTTGCAGACAGCAGATTATTAACAATGTTCTCTTGCATATTAAAATTTTCCAGATATCAGCAACACATCATAAAATCACTATCCATATAATGAATCCTAGTAATTTTGGCAAATGGCACTCTTTCCCTTAAGACTAGTTTTTCCACCTAAGACTCTTGATGAAAATAAAAAATAAAATGGCTCCAGAATTGTGTGTGCGCACACATGTGCATGTGTGTGAGAACTTGCAAAGGACGTTCAGCTCAATTTGTTAATGGAACTGCTTTTATCTTGGTACTTGTCCTTTTGACTTGACAAAGACCTTGGTATAGGTTTGATTTAGATTTATTTTCATTGTGGCTAAGGATGTTTAGTCATATTTTATCTCATGCATTCCTTAGCCTTTTATTTTTACTTCCGATACTATTTGTTCCATTGCTTTTCCTATTTATTCACTGATTATTTTCTTGCTCTTTCGTTTTCTTGAGTTCTGGATATTAATCCTTTATCCATTGAATAGCCATTGGGTATTTTCTAATATACTGTTGACTTGGCCAACTATTGATTCTGACAATTATTTCCTTTGATGAGTGGAAACTTTTGGATTTAATATAATCCCATTTGACAATTCTTGTTCTCTTTTCACCAGACTGTTGGATTTCTATTCTAAAAGTAATTACCTATACCTGTATTTTCCAGTATTTCCTGTTTTTTGTCTGTAATATTTTCAAAATCTCATGTATTCCATTAGAATCATTTATCTATTTGTATATTATTTTTAATAGTGTGATTGATAGGGTTCTAGTTTTAGTCTTCTGCATGCTGATAAGTAGTTTTTCCATTGCTCATGGCAGGGTATACAAGCCAGAAAGGCAAAGATCTCTAAAGATTTCACAAAAAGAAATATTTATCTTAACAAAAAGAGTATAGAAATTTCAAGTCTAAATATACATCTTGAAAGCAAATAGCTTGGGGTCATAAGCAATTGTATCTCTTTTAGAACAACAAGCCAAAACTCAGGTTTATTAGTTCACAAGAGGCAACCAGAGAGAGGGAGAGACAAGTTGGAAGAGCTCTCCTGGTGGCACAAACCTCAAATACAGGCCTCAGGAATGGCCACCGTAGAGGTTCTGAAATTAATTGGAGCAGACTGTGGGACAGTTGATGCCTCCGGGTATTGTCAATAAAAATAGAGCAAACAGTCAGCAATTGATAGAGACTAACACCTGGGTGGGACATCAGCAGAGACAGCTGACTTCTCAGTAGGGCTAGGGGAAAATAGAGGCAAAAAGTTCTGCTAAAACCACCGTTTCGGCAGAGCGGCTGTGCACATGCCAAAGGAGTGACATAGAGAAGGTTTCACAGTTGCAAGAGAATGGTCCTTGACAAACACCACAGCCAAGTCACCAACCCAAAAGCCAGCAAAGGCACAACCTCAGACGAATATAAAGATCAGTATGCAAGCTCACCTCTGGTCTAATATCTATTTTTCAAGAAAAAAGATAGATGAGTCATGGAAAGAAATAGGAAATTTTGATCACTCCACCTGAAGAAAGCAAGAAAGAAAACTGCCTCTGAGAGGGTCCAAATAGCAAATATAAAGCCTTCGCAGAAATCATTGCACTTATTAAAACACTAAAGGCAACTAATATTAAAGAGAAAAGTAACATATGCTGATAATACTTCAGTAAAGAAAGAATATCAAAACTACAAGTAATCCAAATAAACAAACAGAATCTTTGTTCTTGGAAAGCAAAATGACTGATATAAAAAAATAAGCAGAATGTTCCAAATGTAGGTTTGACGTGGAAGAAGAAAACATGAGAGAGATCAGAGCATAATAGAATAATTTGTGGAGGGGAAGGGGAAAAACAAATCGTTTAAACAGGGATACATTTGGACCCATTGCAACAAAGAGATGTACAAGTCGTTATATCGAAAATGAACTTTACAACTTTGGTGCCGGGGCGGGGGCGATGGGGAGGATGGGGGGGGCAGGGGGAGGATGGGAAGGGGAAACAAAGGAGGAGGCTACAATGCTTGATAAGAAATGTACTCATTATCTTGCCCATGTAATTGTAACCCCTCTGTACAGTATTTTCACAATTAAAAAAAGAATAATATCTAATTATGTGTTTTCTTTAAAAGAGACTTTATATTTTAGACACAAAGAGCTTAAAATTATATGATAGAGGATTTGCCATCCATGGCTTTTCTATTTCAACTGCTAAAGAATTGGGTGGTTTTGTCTTAAGATTTTGGTAGTTCCAAAATCCACAGTCTTCCTACTTGTCTTCCCCTTTATGCGTAGGCAATTAGCACATGAAGGTAAGCAAAATAAAGATTAACTATATATAGTTTGGAAAATAATGATATTGACTTTCTCCTATTAAAAGTTGAAAGCATCAGAATAAATCAATCAATTGATCAAAGTTTTATATTATGAAATCAGTAGTCAACCATCCACTGTACACATATAATTGGAATGGGAAATCCAAACCCTACATTAAGTACTTAACTCCATTTAAAATAGCAAAGAACACAATTTCTCAAGAGTGTATTTCTTCAGGAATTGCACTTTTATACCCCAAACTACAAAATATAGCCTAAGGAAATTAGAGACCAGAAAAGAAGAGAGAGAAGAAAAGAAAAGGAAACAATAGATACACTATAATTTTACATAAGATAAAATGTGATATTGCTTAGGTGATGATAATCATGAAGTCAATCATTATAATCCTTATTGATCATATCAAATTACTTTACAATAACTCAAAACCATTCTAATTGCAAGTCAAAGGGACTCAATAACCCAAATAATTTTAGAAAAACAAAAAAAGATTGCCTAATACATCAACTTTCTTGGATTTTAGCTTTAATATAAAACTATAACAATCAAGGATAATGTAATATTGGTGAATTAGATATGTACAAATGGAGGCTTAGAAATGAAAATACAGAATGGAATGTATTTTTATGGTTAACTGTTTTCCAACAAAGTGCTAATGAAATGCAACAAGGAAAGCTAATTAATTTCAACAGAGTGCAGAAACAACTTGATATAGAAATACAACATGATATTTTAATTACTTTCTCACAATCTTTTGTAAATTATTATAAATGCATCCTAAATCTCACGTAAAAACTAAAAAAGCACCAGGCATGGTGGGGACTGCTTATAATACAAGCTATGTTTGCCACAGGAATCAGACAGATTACCATGGGAAACCACCCACAGCAAAAAAAGTCAGACTCTACCTTGAAAAAGAATCCAAGTCTGGTTGCTCATATCTATGATCCCAGCTTTGTAGGACATGCACATAAGGGGATCAAGGTCTGAGCCCATGTCCAAACAAAACTGTGAGATTCTATCCAATAAGTAAGTGAATAAATAACTGAATGAATAAATAAGTAAACCAGAGCTTGGCACATGGATCAAGTGGTAGAATTCCTGTCTAGAAAATGAGAGGTCCACAGTACTGCAGAAGTAAAATAAACAAAAAAATACTTGCCCAAGAAAATATTAGAATACATTTTATGACCCTTAGGCATGACTTTCTTAGATACATCAATAACATACATATCAAAATAAATATAGTAACTTGGAACTCATCAAATTGAAAGCTTTTGCACTTCTAAGTAGAAATCAAGGAGAAGACAACCCACAAAAGGAGGGAAAATATTTGAAAGTCATATATTTGATGATATCTTTATCTCCATAATAGACTGTTCTTATAACTCAATGATAAATACTAAATCAATAGACCAAGTTAATAATAGGCAAAGATTCCTGTTAGATATCTCAGTAAAGAAAACAAATCCATGGCTATTTAGTATTTATAACGTGCTCAGGGTTATTTGTCAGTGTGGAAAAGCAAGCTAAGCTGCAATGAAATATCCTTTCCCTCTCACTGAGATGACGATTTTAAAAAATTAGACATTAACAATTGTGGGGAAGGGTATAGACAAAAGATAGAACCTGCTAAGGAGTGCAAAACCTCCTTTGTGAATGACAGAAATATTATTAAGTTGATTATTATTCCATCTGTGTATGTGTGTAAATACACTAAATTCCACTGAATGGTATAGTTCTAATTATATGTTACATGAATTGTATCTCAGTAAAACCATCAGATATGGAGTAGATTATGTGTGCACAAGTGTGGGTGGGTAGGGGGGTATAAGTGTGTTTGTTATTTTGAGATAGCATCTTGTTATGTAGTGCACTCTGGCCTGGAATTATTGATCCTCCTGACTCTACCTCCTGAGTGCTTGGATTATGATTACCCTGTGTGCTCTACCATGCTCAGACCCTATTTAACATTTTTAAAATGCTTAAACACCAGAGCAGATGAACTTAGTCTGAATTTGACTGCTTAATTCCTAGCGGCATCATGTCTAGATTTGTTACAGCTTTGTGTTATTTATCTCTGATATATGTAAATGTTGTTACTTGATGTTGTTGTGAATATTCAATATAATGATCTAGGTAGAGTGCTTAGAATAAAAATGAACAGAAGTGATGTACAAAGAACTAGATTTTTAGGCTTCATGAGTGATGTGATCTCTATTGTAACTCATTGTGTGGGACACAAACAGCCACAGAAAATATAGCTAGAGAGAAATCAATGTGTTCCACAAGTGTTTACTAATAAAAATAGCCAACAGTATGGACTTAGCCTGGGAGCATTGGCTTTCTGCTGACTTATCACATAAACTGGCATTTGGTCAGCACTTGAAATAAATTTATTTGCTATTTGCTTCTTGTTACATAATCCAGATATAATCTTGTTGCTACAAGGATAGCCCAACTGTAGCCATATTATAAAGATTCCCTTTTCCTACCTTGGTAATATGTGTGTAGTGGTTTAAACTTAAACTCAGATAAGCACCTGGGCATTCAACTGAATCCATGACCTGGGATTTTGTAACATGAATGAGACTTAAATCAAACAACTAGAGCTGATGTCAAAAGACCAGATACAAGAAAATGCACTGCTTTGGTGCTGAATGTTGTCAGGAATTGAGTACTACCCCTTAAATCTCCACTGATCCATGAGGAAACATGACCTGAGAGCCCGAGACAAAGATAAAATAATGGGCTGTGGTGAAGCGAGGCACAAGTGTGGATACACAGGACAAAAGCTTCTGCTACTTTTAAGGAAGTTCAGAAACTTAACACTTCACAAGTAAATCAATGATGCCCGTGTTTCTATCCTGTTTTTAATCTTGATTTTGTTAAATAAAAGGCCAGACCATTTAACCCAAGCTTCTTGTACCTCTTAATTAGCGTATTATATCTACCTACATTTCTTTTTAGGTCTAAACGTTTCATCCCTTAAGTGAAGTTTTCACTTATCACTAATACCATTCTCAAACTTAGCACTTGCCCAATCATGTTAACGGATAGATTTTTATATTCATTTGAGCCTGGGGTCTTTGCTGTTCTATCCTTGTCCTATCCTTCCTATGGGCAAGCAGGGAATGCTGGGCCATGAATCAACAGAGCAGGTAGCCTCAGGCTCATCTCCTGCCTGAGCACATACTTGCTCAGCCAGTCTAACTGTCTCTCTCAGATATCTCTTTGCCACAATGATTCTTTCTCATAAAGCATCTAGACATGTTTTGCAAATGGTGGGTTTCCTAAATGTGGATTTGTTCAATGAAATAAGGAAGAGTCCGGCATTAGAAGGACACATTCTGGTGCTAATTCCCAATTCATTTTTTAAACAAAGCACATTTTATGTAAACAGAAAAGCAATGCATCTAAAATTTCCTTTAGATTCAATCTTTCCTTTGTAAAATAAGATTGCTCTCTGAGAAGCTAAATCTGTTTTTGATTCAATACTCAGTAATTTGAAGACAGAATACATCAATGATACATTTAAATAACCATTTATTTGATTGTTATTTATTTACATATATACTTTGAAAGTTTAAGGCCTATTTTATGTAGTATGCACCAGAGCAATGGTTGCTTATTTGTAGATTATATTCTTTAAAAAATCCAAATTAAGAAGAAAAAATATAACCTACAGACCAAGGGGGAGGGCTTAGGTAGAAATGAAATGCACCTAAAAAAGATCAGACTATTTATTTGTTGTCTTTCAGGATTGTCCAATAGTTTGGATCTTTATTCTGGGTCCTAAAGTCCGAATATTACCATGACTAATTTGTACTGTTGTATTTTGAAGATAAAAATAAGACACAAAGCTTCTGAGCTGGACTGGTTAATTTGCTAAACTCGTTAAGCTCATGTCTGTAAGCAAAACCTGAGGACACAGATCACCGTGTATGGAGGCCCTATGTCACGAGAAGCCAGTGACATGTCACACGTGCCCCTGCAGGGAAGACTGTTCCACTTTTGTGGGATTATAAGAAACTAACCTATTTTCAAATAGAATACAAACACTTTGGGAGGGACTGATTTATCTTCTCTAGGAGTCTTCCATCTCAGAACGGCAGAACCTAGTTCCTTCGTAGCTTCATGCTCACTTGTGAGCCCAGTCGTAGTGTTTCATCATGTGTAAGAAAATGGGATGAAATTCTAGCTGCATTAACAAGTGCTAGGCTTATTGCTTATCTTCCCAGAAAGATCTAGAGATGAATGTAGGGGTCAAGGATATTCAGTGCAGTGAAGATCACAAGAAGACACAAATATCTTCATTACAAAGCTATGTGTTATGGGCTGAATCTCATGTATCCCCAAATGAATTTATTATATTCTGAAACTAATTGTGTCAGAATGTGACTATATTTGGAGATGGGAATTTCAGAGAAAATAACAAAGAAAAATGAGAGCATAAGGATAAGTAAGAGTCTATGGGAAATCCAATATACCAGCTGAAGAAGAGATTAAGGGGCTGGGAAGGTGGCTCAGTGGTAGAGCACTTGCCTTGCATGCATGAGGCCCTGGGTTCAATTCCTCAACCACATAAGCACAAAAGAAAAAAAAAACTGGAAGGTGCGCTATGGCTCAAGTGGTAGAGCGCTAGCCTTGTGCTGAAGATCTGAGGGACAGCGCCCAGGCCCAGAGTTCAGGCCCCACGACCAGACCAAAAAAAAAAAAAAAAGAGGAGATTAGAAGAAAGACCATAAGAAAATTAAGGGAGAAGCCAGCTACTTGCAAAAAACCTAGGAGAACTTCAGAAGAAGCCAAAGTTACAGCTCCTAGATCCCAGGAAATCACCTCTAGGTCTGTGAAAAAATAAACATTGATTGTGTAAGCCAGTTAGTCTTTGGTATTTTGTTGTAACAACCTGAGCAAACTAGCTCAGTATCCAGTAGCTAGGGAGGGCATCTTCATCCCTTCTCATTCTGATACAAAAGAAATCTTTGCTGAATTTGACACTATACTCGATATATATGTCATCTTCCTTAATGTTTAAATATTTTAATAAGGCACTAGGTGAGTTCTAGTTGGTATATCAGGGAAGAGGCACAAAAATGTCACATTACATATTGAAGGTCTTGTAGTTAATAATTTATGGATATAGAAACTCAACAAATCCATTTTTACCTCTAAAACCATGTTCGTTCTCTAATACTTGTCTGACTTAAATTTTGACAGAATTACACATGGTCAAGAAAAATTTACAATAAATTAGCCTGGTCTGTAAATATGGCCATTTTTGTATTCCTGTACCATAAAGGAGGTCTGAGTTTCATTCAGAGCAATGATTGTGATTCTTGGCCCAGTGTTAGCATCCGATGACAATAATATACTAGCCACCCATACATTTTATCATAATTTCAGTGAGCACAATTCTCTAGTAGCTTCTTTTTCCTTGTTTGTACACTTTGCTTTCATGTCTGCTCAGCTCCTTTCCCAACTCCTGTGAAGCTTTACTATGTTTTTTGTATGACATATTTCTTTACAAGTTTTGATCTTCTATGCTCAAGGAAGAAAGGATGAAAGTAATTTTTCTATTAATATATGTCAGAAATGAATACAAATGTAAAACTAGATAACAAATGGGGAAACACAAATGCAACTCCAAGTCAAGTATTTCGGAAGAAAGATCTTGACTGTTTTAGATGAAAGCTGATCATCTAAGGGAAACTTGATACTTGAGGAGAAAGGTACAGGTGGGGTAGATGGGGAAGGAGTAAGATGGCCGGGGTGACATTGATCAAGATCAATTATGCCCAGAAATTGGCACTTTGAAATACTATTTTGTACAGCTACTTAAAAAAGATAATAATAAAAGAGGAAAAATAAATGGCAAAGTAGGAACATTCTCACGAGATGCTGAATTTAATGAATGTTTGGATCTATAGGGTTACTGGGGCTTTCTTAAAAGCCCTTTAGAGAGGTATGACATTTTTGGAATGATTTTATCGAGCATAAACCTAACTTCCTGCAAAATGATTCTTTGTTGTTGTTGTTTTTGTTGGTCATGGGGTTTGAACTTGGGGCCTGGGCACTGTCCTTGAGATCTTTTGTTCAAGGCTAGTGTTCTACAACTTTGAGCCAAGTGCCATATCCAAAATGATTCTTTTAGTCCCATCAATGAGAGACGTGAGGGAACATAGATTTTATTACTTACACTTATGTACAAATGACAGTACAGCACCCTGTGTGTGATCATTGGCATCAGACACACACTAAGAATCACGGAATCCTCAATTGTTGAAGATGACTGATTGCTTATTTCCACTTCCCCACATATTAAATGGATTTACTTCCTACCACGCTTCTCCCCATGACTAGTGCTGGAACCACTTTGTGAACAGCAAGCTCATCATTCTCTGCACTCTCTGCTCTCTCCTATTTTTAGGCCATAAATATTACAGTATCTGTAGCCTCCTGTGCCCTTCTCAGCTTCCCTGGATATCAAAAGCCTATTCATTTTTAAAAGCTCACTTAAAAGATCATCTGATAAGCAATAAAGCACAGAAACCTGGGCTCTAGAGTCAGACAGGGTTTAAGTTTGTGAATTAATAGGAATGTGATGTTAAACACATTGTTTGTCTTTCTCAGGCTCTAATTCCCTAGTTGTCAAGTGCTCTGTAAAGAAACAATCAACAAACAGGACAGGAGGTCTGTGCCTATGTGTACATGTCTCTGCACACAAATGTTCATTTATGCATAAATAATAAGTATTAGAGCATATTGGCTTCTAGAACCATGTGATTATGAAGGTAATGTCACAAGACTTACAAGCAGGAGATTCATCAAGTTGTGTAACTGAGGGGCAATATACAAGGCCCAGGGAGGGAATGGAGAAAACTCTAATCTAGAGCCCAGGAAAGATGAAACTATTTCTCTGAGCTCAACAGTGAGGCAGAGAACATTCTTAGGGATCACTTTGCTGAATCGACAGTTCCCAATGAGACACAAGGTATGGGGAAATCCCTCAGACACACTCAAACATAATGTTGAGTGAGATATCTGAGCATCCATTGATTCAATTCAGTCAAAATATAAAACTGACTCTCTCAAATCATATTGCTCGTTTGTTTTCCTTTCTTTCCTTTATCAATATCTTCCCATGACAACCTTGCACCAGAACCTGTATGAAGCAGCAGCATTAATAAACCGAAAACCCCACCCTTGTATATTCAAGACAAGAAACAAGACTTTCAGACATATACATACAAATATTCACTCATCATTTTCATTTGTGTGTTTCAAACAGCATCCCTAAGTAAAACAATTAATGTTGCCTATTTCAGACCAAAATAAAAGAACAGGTAGGAAAGAAAGGAGGAGAGAGGAAGAGAATAAGGGAGTGAAGAAGAAAGGAAGGGAAAGGAAGAGAAGGGAAGAAAGGGAGAGCGGGAAGGAGGGAGGGAGGGAGGAAAGAAGGGAGGAAGGAAGGAAGGAAGATAAAACAAATAAAACTTATCCTGTATAGACCCTTTCTTATCAGTTAATAAACACCTTTTTTTTAATCCAAGTGTTTAAATGAAAATTCCTATTTAAATGATTTGTTTTTCCCCTTTCCCTCCACACACCCTCCACACATTATACTGACATCAAATACAGTGAAAGCAAGATGTACAAGTCGTTATGTCAAAAACTAACTTTACGACTTTGGTGCGGGGGGGGGGGACGGGAGGATGGGGGGGGCAGGGGTAGGATGGGAAGGGATGTGAAGGGGAAACAAAGGAGGAGGCTACAATGCTTGATAAGAAATGTACTCATTATCTTGCCCATGTAATTGTAACCCCCTCTGTACAGTATTTTCACAATAAAAAAAAAAGAAAATTCCATGACCTCTCCACTTTTCTCATGTCCTGTGTTAAATCCAACTTCCTGGTTTCTAGCAATGACAAGCTCCATTTCCATTTCTGATACCCCAGTACTGCAATGGTCCCAGAGCCCCTGAGTTGCAACATCTTAACAAGCTTCCCTGTTTCGCCCTTGCCCATTTTCCAGCTATAAGTAAGTACAGTAAAAAATAAAATTATTAAATTAACCCCCTTCCTTCAAAGCTTTCATTCCAGCCTCCCTCATTCTTGGAACAAAATGTAAGTTCCTGTCTTTGTGTGCAGAATGTTTCTAGACTGCTTCCTAACAACGTGTTCTCTTGCTTCTGCTGTCTTTCTCCTCTGTCAATTCTCTTCAGTTTCTAGCCTTTTCTCCTTGCTTCTTCCTCTGAATATATCTGTCCACAGAATCTTCTATTGGCTAGCTTATCTTCAGTTTTCAGTGTTAATACATTCCTAGATATCTAAATCTCTATGTATTCAAGTTTCTAGTGTTTCTTTTTACATCCAGAATAATAGTAAATTAACAGCACTGTTCCTGGGTATATCTCCAGTGCCAAGTAATGTGTATTTTGCCCAAGACACCCCAGCAAATATTTGTGAATTTTATTTTCCTCACTAATCATAACAATGATACTCTCTTCCTCAAGATGTGGAGTGAATTATCAAGACAATATTACCTATTAAGCTATTTAGGGCTGCATTGGCTTTGATTTTTATTTGCAGTGTTTGTTAGCATCTCAGAAACAAAGTGTTTGACATAATCAGGAAGAAAAAAATTAAACTTAGAAATAAATTGCACTTTGCCTCTAAAATTAGACCACATGTCTGAACACAAGCATCAAAGTCCAAGTCTCTGTTGAATTTTTATCATATTTAAAAAGCTTCTAATTTTAGCTACACTTCTAATGGCATCATTTTTGTTGGCATTAATTTCAAAACCCAAAGCTTACAATAAGCAGAGAAGGAACTCAATTAAGCATAGCCCCCAGTGCAAATATTTAATTCCATTCTCATCATTTTGCCATTAATAAGGCAATCACCAGAATACGAGGAATTGATCATCAACACATGCAATAATAATTGGGAAATGATGCTGAAAAGATACTACAAAAAATTAGAGTTTTTGGATTTGAGTTCGCATCCACTAGTCATAGCTCATTTAACATGAAAACCTTTCTTTCAGCTAGCATCAATAATTCTTAGGAACAGGCTAGATGAATACTATGCTGTTTTCATATATGTAAAAATAATTAATGGTAATAAAATTAAGACCCTTGAAAAAATGGATAAATACACTTGAAATGTACTTGGTAATTTAGAAGACATCAGTAATTACTCATTCTTTATAATTATGCATAGAATTAAAATAATTTAGTAATGATAGTAACACATAGCATGGGCCTGGTAATTTTTAGCTTCCCCCACTCCTGTCAATAAACTAATTATATCTGCGCGACAATAACATGTGACACTGTTAGGTGAGAGTAGATAGTAATTAAATATTCCAATATAAACAGAACAAGGTCTACCTCAGAAGATGAGAATAAACTTTCACACTGTGTGCACTGTGCTTTGGGATATTCGTCTATTCTAATCCTGCTTATAGCATTTCCAGGCAAATCACATTCTGTCTCCCTATGCACACGTGAGACTCAGAGGTTTTAAGTGAGGATTTGAGGTTAGACAATTTAAAAAGGCAAGGCTTACAGTGTGTGGACTGTGTAATCTTAGCAATAAACTCTGTGGTGATCGGTCCTTTTGTACGTCATCTCATAAATCTTCTTAGTTCTCTGCTTCTTGTAGAAGCCAACATAGTACACACCAAAATATAATCGTATTCAAATTTTCCACAGTGGGCAAAGTGGAGAAGCTGTCACCAGGCCGGGATCTCTGTGGTTCCACACACACAGTCTGTTACGTACACGCTCACAGCTCACTGAGTAGAGTCCAAGCATGGTTTCCGGTGAGATGACCTGTGTCTGAGCCACTCAGATGTGTTATTTCATGCCTGTGGCCTACTGTCTAGGCACCTGTTCCCTCATCTGCAAACACAGAGGATCAAACTAACCTCTGTTGTAAAGACCATTGCAAAGCTAAAGAAGTGTCTTTCTGACACTCGAAGTGGGTAACCAGGCTTGTTATTAAATATCACTATTATACTCACGGGACAGCCTCTCCTTGGAGTCGAGCTCTCCTAGGGGATGGGGTAAAGGCAAGACCTCAATAAAACGCCTCTGCCTCCCGGCCCGACGCTTCTTCACCACTGGAGCCGCCTTGTTTATGAACTGGTGGCACTGGCTCTCCAATGCTGCTCTGAGACAACAGCTCTGCTGTCCTTTCCTCGGGCGAGTCTCAGCGCCTTCTCGTGAAGATGTTATCGATCAGCTCTGTTCTTCCTGGAACCCAAGGTGACTGCACCAGAGAAATTCAGAACAAAGCAGACAGGTGTTAACGGAGGCCATGATGCAAGGCTTGTCGCTGTCTTTTCGTTAACTTCTGGGCTCAGGTGAGGGGATGGGTATTTTTTGTTTGTGTTTGTTTTGTGTAGCCAAAGCAGCTTCTAAATATCTGCTAGAATACGGCATCAAGCAAATAAACACACTTCTGAAGGAGATGAGGATGTGATGCTCTGGATATTCACTCAGCTGCTTCCTCCCATCAAGCAAGACTCAAATCCAAGCCTGTGGGGGTTGATGCTACCCACACTGTGGAGCAGGAGACTCTGGGTTTGAGTAGTCACAGCCTCAGCACCCGATAAGTCTGTAGGACATGAATCTCAGTAATTCTTCGTCTGTTGTCATTGCCTTCCATGCCAGGAGCTGCCTGTGAATAATATGTATTGTCCTTACCATGGTCATACCACATGTGCAGCATGGTTGCTGAGTAATGGCCACGAATTGTTCAGGTGCTGTGTGTTAAGCAAAGCTCCACAGACCAAGCAGGCCAGTCTCGCCCTCAGGACAGGACAGCAGGTGGGGAACCATCCACGAGCTAAACAGTAGGTCAGATGGGCAAGTATCTTAAGGAAAAGGAGGACAGGAAAGGGGTCAGGGGTTAATCTGAAAAGGGGGATCCCATCCGGCCTGGGGAGCAATTCCAGGCAGAAGAGAGGCATTGTCAGGCAGACAGACCAAGCAGGGAAGTTGGGCAGGAAAGGAAGAGAAGGGGGTCACAGGTGAACTGATTGACACAGAGTGGAAACAATGTGAGTGCGAAGTGTTGTGGGTCTTGGGGTCACTATAAAATGAATCATGCCACTAAGTACACCAGTACTAGGCTAGGGCTTAGTCCTTCCAGAGCTCCTGAGCATTTAAGGCAACTCTAGCCCAGCCTCTCTCACTCATTCATAGCTTACACCTGGGTTCACCTCCAAAACCTATAGAAATATCTACTGAAACATCTTAAGGAAATGATAGCTCCTGACAATCGAGAGGCAGAAGAGTACAAAGAGCAAGGGGAAGGAGAGGGCCGCAGCCTGCATTCCCCCCGCTTTTCCACTCACTGATTTTTCAACTAGGCCGCACCCCTGCAGGCTGTCATCATCAGATTAAGAAATTCAGGTTTAGAGGGTTGCCGTGACCTCTTCACTGAGATTCAGAATTGCCAGTTGGCAATCGCTAGGCCCTGGACATTACATTTGACACTCTGTTCCTTTTTATTCATTCTTGACAGCGCTCATTGGGATAAAAAGATGAGGCAGCCAGAGGAAAGTATTAAAGATGGGAAAGTAAGAAAAGAAATGAAAGATGAGGGGGAGACACTAGCATAATCACATTTACAGCATTTTCTGGATTACTCTCTCACCAACCCAAATCTAACCATCACAAGGTTAACCATCACAAGGTCATGCACCTGAATGTGACAACAAAGAAAGAATAAAGTGAGTGTTCTGGTCATTATCGCATGCTTACTGGACCTCACACATTCATACGCTGAACTTTGAAGCTGAAGAGTCTTTTAAATTAAGGATCCTGGGCTTGGAACATGCTTGTCATCTCAGGTGCTTGGTACACTGAGATTGGGAGGAATGTTATTTGTTGCCAGATGGGGCAAACATTAGTGAAACCCTAGCTCAGGATGTGATATCCATGCCTGTAAGCACAGCTGCCAGGGAGGATCAATAGGGGAATCACAGTCCAAGGCAAAAGTGAAAACTTTATCTGGAAAAAAAAATCTAAAAACAAACAGACTGGGAGATGGCAAAGTGCCTGCCTAGAAAAGGGTAAGAAGACGGCAAAAACAACTACACAATTAAATAAATGCATACATAATAAAGACATTCATAGTCTTTATGAGAAAATGCAGGTGTCAAAGAAAGGCTGGGATATGGGGAGATACCTTTGTACTCTTGAATGCCCCCTACATCGTAGGAGACCAAAGGATCAGAATAAGACTGGACCGTACAGTGTGCTGCTTGAGTAGCAAGGTTGAGTTGAGGCCTTCACCAGGAAATTCTCAGACAGCATATTGCTTCTGTGAGACTGGCAGTCCCTTCCTCCTCTCCCCTGCTACCTGCTACAGTAAAGCAAGGGTACCTTAATAGTTACTGCAGATTTCCCTCAGTGTTTTAATATTGTCCAAACTTTTCAGAAAGGGTAAAAATGCATCTGCTATTCATTTCCAAGCTGCCAACCTTCCCAGAGTTTGATGTCCTTAGGATGAGCTTTAATTCCCCTGGGTATTAAAAAGGAAATGGCAACCCTAGCAGACTTATTCTGAGGATCGTCAACAATAAAATATTTAAGAAGGCTTTATTCACTACCAGGCATTGGCATAAGCACTTTGTGTACTTTAATTGATTCGGTTTACAGAACAACCTTTGCAACCCAGGCAAAGTGAGGTTTAATATATTCTCAGGAGACAAATAACTAGGGAGTCCACAGTGAACGCTCCAAGCCAGGAGTTTGCTCTGCTGCGTTGCTTCTCGCTGGTTGGCAACGCTGCCTGTCTGGAAACAGAGAGGACTCACATGGAAAAGCGTTGCCACCAACGAATCACTGAGAGAGCTGAGGACGGAGAGGAAGAAGACGCTTCTCTCTTTGGGATCCCTCATGGCTATTTCCTAAGGATTCCTTGAGATTCTACAAGTTCATGTGTCCTTCATTACCCCATTTACTCTCCCACCAATATGCCAATATCCTAATACCCCTTTTGTTTTTATTTACACCACATCCTTGCCTTCAGCCACCCTATTACCTACATGGGGTTGCTGTTCTTTGTTCTTCACCTGTCCAAACTCATTGTAGCAAAGGCAATGAGAGTAAGGTTGCTGTGATCTCAGGTTTCAAATCTCTCACTCAGATGCGCTCACTCTGTGAACTTGCATATGGCATGGACACCTTTGTTCTTTTAGTCTCCTTGCTTGATAAAGAAGAGACCAACCACAGTCCCTATATGCGCATTAAATTAAAGATTAACTACAAACAGATTTGGAAAATTGTTTCACAATAATAAGTATTTATCTTAAATGAGAATAGCATGATAGCATTATCTGTTTCTCATAGTTCAGAGGATTCTCAATAAACCAGTCCATGGTAACTGTGCTAGTAGGACTGCTTAGAACTCTTTTGGTCCAAATGATTTCCTGTCTCCTAGATGCATGTATAATCAATTAGTCAGCCCATAAGTCAGTCATAACCCTTTCAGGATTAGTATATGGTTGATAATTGGGACAATGATAATACAGCAGCAGATAAGAGGAACAAAATTCCTACAGATAATTTAAAATATTTCTTGTAAGAAATATGAAGCAAAAATGTACCTTTCATCTAAACCATGAGAAGCAGTTGTCGTGTGTGGAAGTTCGTGTGGAGAACAGCCAAGGTAGAAAGACAGTAAAGACAAATGTCCTGAATGAAGAACTAGTTTGGACCAGTATCTGGCATGATAGAATAGGGGAAGATGGTGTATCTCACCAAGAGGTGGGCTAGGAGAGGGAGGGTTAGCTTAGGGCCCTTCAGGTTATGGCAAATCTGTTTCCATCCAATGACAAGATACCACAGGGTTTCGTATAAAGAGAAATATGTTTGGCTTTATAATATATTAAAGTTGTACTAGCTACTGAATGAAGAATGGCTTAAAGACTCTGAAAGTATGGGCAGATTCCTTCACTCCTGGTGTTCAGATATGACCATAGTTTGGGCAAATGTTATAGTACAGATTTGACAAATCTATGATTTTTCATTTTCCCTACGTCTAGGCAATGTGGTCACTCATATTCTTATTATCATCTTGAAGGAAGCTAGCACCCACCTGAGCTCCTAATAGATGTGAATATTTTGTTGCAAGTGCAGCACTGCATGTGGAGAAGATAAAACGAGAAGCACAGGTGAAAAAAGAGCAGGACCACCTGCTCTTCCTTAAGATCAAAATATTCAAGACACAGAAGGAAAAACACGCCACTCAGTAACTCTTAACTGCTTCTATTTTTATCATTGCAGAAAAAGTATGCACATCAAACATAAAATATGGGTGTCAGCAAATCTATCACATTTTTTACTTTTTTTATAATCCTGGAACAGCTGATGCATTAAGCAGTTGGTCTTATGCCACCTAGACTCTTTAATGACTGACTTTTGGCAAAGGCCACCCAAATAATCACACGAACCCTGCTGTCTCCTAGAGATCAAGTCTGCATCACTGAAGCTTGGAGAGAAACTTAAATATATAGCCAGAAATTTGATATTCTCTAAGAAGTCTAAATTTAGGTAGAAAATATCCTAGGGTGAAGATACAGAAATCCCCATTACAGCTCATTATAGTTTCCTTCCCCAGAGAGATCTTCCTTTTGTATTCCTTGCCATTTGATGGTTGAAAGAACAGTGTTAGAGTCAAAGTTCAGAACATCCTTTCCTGCTGATATGACCTTCACCAAGTGAACTAGTTATTCTAAACCTCAGGTTCATCATATGTAAAACTAACCACATAATTACAATGGCAATAGGTATCACTTGTTCAGTGTACATTGCTCCAGAAATCCTCTTAATCTTGTATGTGTACTGGCATCTGTATAGTAGCTACAACAATCTGAGGATCATGTATAATTAGGTCCAGTTTTATACACAAGAAATCCTAGATCTTAAGGCAAGAAAGGTTGTTCAAGTATTACTGTCTGAAATCTTCTCTGCTGTGTTCTGTCTTTAACACTTACTTCTAAACACTATGATGTATTGAGTTTGGAAAGATACCACCATCTTCTTGTAAGGATTCATAGGATTATACATAAGAAATGGTCAGAACTATGCCTAGGACAGAAGAAGTATCAGATAACTTAGATTTTAAAATATAAAGAAGAGGAGGGATGTCATCAATGCAACCATGGTGAAAACGATATTTTAGCAAATATTAATTGTCATGCTAATATGTGCAGTCATTTTTTGGCTGCTGTGATGTATCAATCCCACAAAATGCATTAAATGGCTGAAAATCATAGAGAGGTAGGAAAGGACCCCAGAGTAAACTATGCTTCTAAGAAAGAAGTGAACTGTGTTGTACACCAAAATATAATCATGGCTAATGTCTTGTAGAGGGTACAGGATGGATGAAGGGTTTTTTTTTTTTTTTTTTTTGGTCGGTCGTGGGGCTTGAACTCTGGGCTTGGGTGCTGTCCCTCAGCTCTTCAGCTCAAGGCGAGCGCTCTACCACTTGAGCTACAGTGCCACTTCCAGTTTTCTGGTGGTTTATTGGAGATAGAGTCTCACGGTCTCTCTTGCCCGGGCTGGCTTTGAACCGCGATCCTCAGATCTCAGCCTCCTGAGTAGCTAGGATTACAGGCGTGAGCCACCAGCGCCCGGCCAATGAAGGGGTTCTTGAATGTTGGGTTGGGTAATGGAGATTTATTGAAATGGTTAATGTGATAGTTGCAATGGAGTGGGAATGATTTAAGCAAATACTGGAAGGAAGTATAAGAATTAAGCAAGTCATTATCTATGGGAAGAGCATACAGGTAGAAGAATCAACCAGGGCAGAGAGACCTTCAGGGGTGTTTGAATGAAAGCAATGAAGTGAGGACATCTCAGGTGAGCAAGATCACTGCCTACCCACAAGAGGCCAGACACCTAGACCGCCATGTTGCATGCCATTCTTTCAAGAGGAATACAAAGGAAAGTCTAAGCAGGATTTTGAGTAGAGGAATGGTACAATTTGACACATTGACTTCTGTGCTTTGAAAGGGCTGCAGGGACCAAAGGGAAGCAGGTAGCTTGGACCAGAGCAGCAGCAGCAGCAGAGGTAAGCAGTGCAGGCTTCTGGCTGCATGCAGTACTGAAAAGAAGTTCCAAAGCAATTCCAAAGAGATGGCATGGGAGTGAAAGAGAAGTCAGGGGTGGCACTAAGTTTTGTTTTTGTTGTTGTTTTGTTTTGTTTTCAGTATCCAGGAGTAAATATGTGTGGCCGTTGGAACTGGGCAGCATAAGAAACAAGTATGGGGTTTTGATCTTTACTTTTAATATAATACTGAATCATTTAGTAATTATGGATAATAAGAAAATCAATGGTAAAATATAAAATAATAAAGGCATTTAGTGTTCATTATCATTATACTCTATTTCTTGTTTTCCCCCTAAACACTTCTCTGGGATGACCTCTCTCAATGGCAGAAGCGAATCACCTCACTCATGATCTTTATGCATGTGGATAAATAAAGCAAAGCCAGGAAGATAAAGAAACCTGCCCAAGGTGACACAGGATTTTTATATAACCAACACAGGATGGAGCAGCAAGCATTTTGAATCAAAATTCTGAACTGTTGACAACTCTGATCAATAAATCTGCATACATCACTCTCTCGCATGTATTTCCAAATTCTTCCTGCAGTTGCTTAGGTCTGGAGTGTTTCATCATTCTTTGACATATCTAATATCATAGCTCCATATCTGATATCCTTTTTCTTTTTTTAATTATTTTTTATTGTGAAAATACCGTACAGAGGGGTTACAATTACATGGGCAAGATAATGAGTACATCTCTTATCAAGCATTGTAGCCTCCTCCTTTGTTTCCTGTTCCCATCCCTTCCCATCCTCCCCCACCCCCACACCCAATCCTCTCCCCCCCCCCCCGCCAAAGTTGTAGTGTTCGTTTTCAACATAACAACTTGTACATCTCATTGTTGCAATGGGTCCACCTATACCCCTATTTAAACTATTTGTTTTTCCACTTCCCCTCCACAAATCATACTGACATGAAATACAGTGAAAGCAGGCGTTATACTGTGGGGGAGGGACATACAAAGAAAAAAGAAATAATCTTATAAATGTGTTAGAAACAATCGCATGAAACATTTGAATACATATCTTAGTGTTCATTTCCCTAACATCACCTTATCTGACCTTTTCTGCTTGACTCAGACATATACTAGATATTGCAAATAAGGGAAACCATGGGACCTATGTTTCTTTGGGCCCGGCTTACTTCACTAATATAATTTTTTCCAAGCCTTTCCATTTCCTAACAAATGGGGCAATGTCATTCTTTCTGATGGAGGCATAGAATTCCATTGAGTATATATACCACATTTTCTTGATTCATTCATCTACTGAGGGGCATCTGGGTTGGTTCCATATCTTAGCTATAGAAAATAATGCTGCAATAAACAAAGTTGTGCTGGTAGCTTTAGTGTGGTCTTGTTTGTAAACATTTGGTTAAATGCCCAAAAGTGGGATTACGGGGTCATAGGGAAGCTCTATGTAGAGTCTTTTGAGGAACCTCCATACTGCTTTCAAAGTGGTTGAACAAGTTTACACTCCCAACAACAATGCAGTAAGGTTCCTTTCTGTCCACATCCCCTCCAGCATCTGTTGTTATTAGAGTTCTTGACTTTAACCATTCTAACTGGGTTGAGGTGGTATCTCAATGTTGTTTTGATTTGCATTTCTTTTATGGCTAGGGAGGTTGAGCATTTCTTCATGTTTCTATTGGCCATCCTTCTTTCCTCTTCAGAGAAATTTCTCTTTAAGTCGTTAGCCCACTTATTTATTGGCAGTTGTTTCTTTGAAGATTTGTTTTTGGGGGATTTACTTTTTTGAGTTCCAGGTATATTTTAGATATGAGACCCTTGTCTTTTGTATGGCTAGTGAAGATCTTCTCCCAATCCGTGGGCTTTCTATGGATCTTGCTAGTTATGTCCTTTGCCATGCAGAAGCTCTGCAATTTCATGCAATCCCATTTGTCCAACCTTTCTTTGATTTGTTGTGTTGCTGGGTCTCTATGAAGAAAATTTTGTCTTGTGCCAAGGAGACCTAGGGTTTCACTTATTCCATCCTGTAATGTTTTCAGAGTGTCTGCTTTGACTCCGAGGACTTAGATCCATTTGGAATTGATTCTGGTGCAGGGTGATATATAAGGATCTAGCTTTAATTTTCTACAAGTAGTTAACCAATTTTGCCAGCACCATTTACTGAAGAGGCTGTCTTTCTTCCATTCTAATTTTTAGCTCCCTTATCAAAGTTTAGATGGCTATAGGTCTGTAAGTTCATTTCTGGGTTTTCAATTCTATTCCATTGGTCCTGAGGTCTGTTCTTATGCCAGTACCAAACTGTTTTGATTACTATGGCTTTATAATAGAGCTACCTAGGAATTAACTTAACCAAAGAAGTGAAGGACCTCTATGATGAAAAGTTTAAAAACTTGAAAAAGGAAATCAAAACAGAACTTAGAAAGTGGCAAAAACTCCCATGCTCCTGGATTGGAAAGATGAACATCGTGAAAATGGCAATACTTCCCAAGGCTATCTACAAATTCAATGCGATACCTATCAAAATTGCAACCTCATTCTTCAAGGAATTAGAAGAGGCAATCCAAAAATTCATATGAAACAATAAAAGACCCTGAATAGCAAAAACGATCCTCAACAGAAAGAACAGTGCTGGAGGAATATCAATACCAAATTTCAAACTGATATCCTTTTTCTAATTTTGCCTTTTTACACAAAACCAGGGGAGAGATCTTCATCAAATGTTTCATGCTAATCACATCATTCCTTTGCTTCACTTCTTGGATACTTCAACACTACCCACAGAATAGAATAAAACTGCCTCACCAATTTAAACAGAGCCTGTGGTGAACACAACTGGCTGTTCACATAGACACCAACCTCACCAATGTTTGGTAACAATACCCCTATACTGAGAATGTGGTCAGGCCCAAGGAACTGAGACTCTAATTGCTCTTGCTCTAGCTCTCATCCCCACACAGTTTACCGGAGGTATGCTCCCCCCCACCCCAGCTTTCAAAAATGGAATGGCAGTAGTGCTGTTAGGTAAAACACATAGAGCCCAAGCTGAATCCTAATGGCAGAGAACTACTCAAATTTTACAATATATGCCCCAAACACACTGAAGAGTACTCTTTTTTTTATCTAAAATACAAATTTAACTGTTTTAAAATTGTTTGCTAAATGGTGACTGTTCTAAGAAGAAGGAAACCTATTTAAAACTTCTGGAAATATTTTATTTCTTTGACAGTAATGGAGACTTGGAAGGGAAGAAGGTTTCTGCTTCTACATTATCTGTCCATAGATGGGACAAGCCTGGTTCAGGGGCAGCCATCTTGGAACAAGGAGGGAAAAGTCATGTGCCGTGGCTCATGTCTGTAATTCTAGGTTACTCAGGAGGCTGAGATCTGAGGATCATGGTTTGAAGGCAGCCCAGGCAGGGAAGTTCATGAGACTCACCTAAGGTTAATAGCAAAAATCCAGAAGTGGAGGTGTGGCTCAAGTGGTAGAGCACTAGCTTTGAGTGAAGAAACACAGGGAAAGCACTGAGGCCCTGAGTTCAAGCCACAGACCAGCACCTAAAACAAACAAACAAACAAGGAAAGGAAGAGATGAGATTTAGAGAAATGCAAACACAACCCCTTTATATTTCTGAGCTGTTAGATCAGATACAGGAAAACCTGCTTCCAGACAGCAGTTAAAACCCTGAAGTCCTTGGGTGACATAGGCAAACACTTATTTGCTTTTGATAATGGTATTAATTTCTACAGGTAGTACGTGATCTTTTTCTCTTGGTCCTACTTTCATTGTTACTGTGGTAATATATCTTCCAGTCTTAAGATTATGTTCAGTCCTCAAACAGATGATGTACACCCCAGAAAATTTTTATGAGTTTTTCTCTTGCCCTTATGTTTATACCTTTCTTTCTTTTCCCCCTATTTCATTAAAATATAGAACCTAAATGTAAATATGAATGAGATCATGTGAAGTCTGTATACATGCATTCATTGTGCAATGTCAAATCAGTTTAACTACATCAACTTTCTCAAACATTTATCATGTTTTGTGCTGAAAACAGTTAAAACCTTTCATGTGAAATTTTGACATACACAGTTGTTATGGAGTTATCATCTGTGGTCACACCTACTATGTAGCAGAATACCCCCCACTTCTTCATCTTGAAGCTGAATACTGGTACCTAATGTCCGTATTCCTAGCTACTCAGCTACTGTAATCTGTGGATTGAGATTTGAAGCCTGCCTAGACATACAAATCCAAGAGACTCATCTCCAATCAGCCAGCAAAAGAGCTTGAAATGGAGGTATGGCTTGAGTAGCAGTGTGTTCCAGTGCATACACACATACACATGTACACACACACAGACATAAACACACACACTTTAAAATAGCTTGATCATTTTGATAATCAACCTTTACAATTATTGGCAAAAGATAGCCTTTTATTAATATGATTAGTGCTTCATGAATCAATTGTTTATTTTTTGTTCAATCAGGGAAATTCACAATGCATCAGGTGCTAGTACCTATGCTAGCCACATAGGATATGTGTAGTGTTATTTTCCTTAGTAAGTCACAATCTGATGGACTGATTGTACCTATAGAACTGATGATGCTGGGATTTAAGTTCAAATGTGAAATATGTTGAAAGAGAAGTTCAAAGAGACAGAGAGGGGAGAGAATACTGGGGTCACTGCTTTGGATGGGAAAGTGGAACCAGCATAAAAGGCCTAACTAGGAGCTCACAGTGTTGTTAGCGGATGAAAGCTCTCCAAAAAGGCAGTGCCCTGATTCTCAGCACCTCTCATGACAAAGGGAGATGGCAGATGCAAACGAAATAGGGGAGTGAGCCTTGATTATTCAGGGAGGACCCATAAAATCACAGAAGCCTTCACAAAGGGAGGAAGAAGAGGGAGAGGTAAGGAAGGAGTTGTAACAATGGAAGCAGAAATCACGTGACTGCTGGCTGTGGGCCATCACACAAGGAATACAAAGCTGGAAAATGTATGACATGAATCCCACAACTACTTCGACTGACTTTTAAGTAGAACGTGGCCCTACTTACAGTTAAATGTTGGCTCTGGGAGACCCATTTTGGATGCCTGACCTTTGTAGGTGTAAGACTATAAATTTGTTGTTTCAAGGTGCTTGGGAGTGTGGTGACTTGTTATAGCAGTGATGGGAAACAAATGCTCATGGCTCTGATAAGAACACAGCACAACATACATGTTCAGACACAGTCAGGAGCTTGAGAAGCATCATGATGCTACCCCTGTGTACAGGGCCTACACCTTTGCAAGATTTAAAGCAGGGATGCATATGATCAGATGTCATTATCACCTGCAGGTGTTGATGCCAAGAGCACTCCTTTGACCGCCTCTCTGCGTTACAAATCTTCATCTCCATCTCCTGGGATGTCTAACCTGCGGTCATTTTGTTACAAGACGAAAGGGATCATTCTGAGTAAAGACTGGGCGGTTACACAATGCTTTAGACAACAAGTTCAGGCACTCTTATTTCTTCCTTAATCTACCATGTTGACTATAGACAATTCAAGTTCCTTTGACATAGGTTTTTAGATGTTAACTCTTTGTGTAGCTTGATCCCCATTCCCTTTCCCCCACTTAGCATTTTGTACAAAACACTCTTCTGGGATACTGTAAATTCATCATAGGTTGGAACCTGGTCTTTCCCATTCCTGAAACCACATTGACTTTTTCAGAGCCCTGCCCAAAGTGAGGGTTGGCTGAATAAATCCGTAACACATCGTCTTAATAAATGAAAGAACAAATAAACAGAGCATCCTAACTGTGGAAACATCTTTTTAACCCTGTGTTATAGTTGAAGTATAAAATTATGCACCAAGAGGAAAGGAAAAAACTAAAACAGTAACAATCTGCAGGTTTTCTGGCACACAAGCAATCTTTAACTATTGAAAGTAGCAATGTTTTAGAAAGAATGAATTTTACAAGGTGAGAATTGGTAACATGTCTGGACACTGGAAAGCAATATCAGGTAATGCAAAAGCAGGGACACAAGCAATTATGCCAGATCACCAAAGGACGCTCTGACATGCCACTTGAGAGTGCTATTCCACATTGACCTTTGCGTCAGGAGATGAGGCTGCTGGCAGCCAGACCTGGAGAGATGAAGAATGCTAAGTGGAAAGGCCAGGCTGGCACCCATTGGTCCCTGCCAGCCTTGTCTGGGTTTCCTTTGCTGGAGTCTGTGACTTTGGGCTCTCTTTGAGTGCTGGCCACCTGCATGCTCTCATGCACTAGCCTCTTCCTGGTGTTGTTCCTATAAGGAAAAATCTAATCGTGACTACCATTCCAAATAAAAAGTGTGGTTCATTGACCTCATAGTTCTAGAGGCTCAACGTTCAAACAGCCCGTGGCCGGTTCTCGGGAGAACTCCCCTGGTAGAGCTACACCACAGGAGGAATAGCGATGCCAGAAACACATGGGAACATGGCATGTTACCTTTAAAAACAGGAAGATGGAGGCGGGGCTCCCACACCCTTTCTAAGGTCAGCAACCAAGGGCTTGCAGAGGTCTCCTTAAATGACCTGCACACATGACAAGTTCCACACCACGTAGCCATACTGAGGTCTAATGTTCTGAAACATGAACCGGGTGTGGAGGGAGAGATGCCGTCTTCAAACCAAAGCGCTGACGTACATCAGCCATGTCCTTTGTAGCTACACTTCTTCCACCAGGAGATGGATGGCATGGTTTGAAGCTAGATTCAACTTGTCTTTTACACTGGGTTTTCTCAGCGTCCTCATCCACTGTAGCATAAATTTGAAATTCCCCATTGTGGAATAGAGGATTGGATTGGGATCGGAGCCGTGCTACATTCGCCATCTGCTACCTCAGCTCCAACCACTTTAAGTTGCCATTGCCACTGCCATTAAGATGTTAAAAACCGTAATTTTCCTAAAGGGCATTGAGCTCTTCATCCTCTATTTTTACATTATAAACTGTCAGCCTGCTCTGTCTCACCTCTAAAGCAAGTGAGTAACTCAAGCAGGTCAGGGGTTCTGTTCAAACTGGAACTCAAGGCCATGGGTTTCCTTAGAAACTTGTATGGTGTATAGGCTGAGAAGCAGAAAATCCTTTTGTCTCCCTACCTTAACAAACTTTAGATTGTGACCTAAGTTCAAAACGAATTTCTACCATGTGAACTCGCTGTAGTTGAGAATAAAGGCACTAAGAATAGAATTCAGGAAACAGGTGGAGAGGTAGGGGGAAGAACACACAGAGAGAGAGAGAGAGAGAGAGAGAGAGAGAGAGAGAGAGAGAGAGAGAGAGAGAGAGAGAGAGAGAGAGAGAGAGAGAGAGAGGTCCCTGTAACATTGCATGACTCCCTAGGCTTTATGTTTAAATTGTATCTGCAATACAATTTAATAACTCACTGTATGAGCTGAATCAGATTGATACTTGTTCTTTCTTCTATAGACTGAATGAGTTTGAACATATTCTATAATATTTATTATCTTAGAGAAATTATGTGATTTTCTTGCTGGGACTGGAATGCTTGCAAACTTTGACTCCTTTTTCAATTCCTATTAATTCTTATCTAGTCAAATAAGTGCAAGTCTGAGAAAGGCTTCTCTTCCTTTCCTGCCCTCTATCCAACCTGGGAGTTCATCAGTTCACCATTAGATCTACCTTTGTGTCTTACTTCCTAGTTTACTGGACACACATGTTGGAGACATATTTGATGATGTGCTAGCTTCTCTTTGAGAACTGGTCAGGCAAAGGTTGTAATATTTTTCCATCCTTTCTTTCTGATCCTTACAATCTGGCTGACAGTGTTTATTGAACATTTCCTGGCTTGAAATTCAAAGGCTGTTTAATTGTGCATTTATTTTTATTCTATTGGTTGGCTAATGTGTAAAACCACACAGTTAGAACTCTATTGCTTCATGCAAAGAACACCTTGAATGAATACTACTATTTTCAAAATATGAAGACTGAGAGAAAGAGAACTTAAGGAATTAATACAAGGTCACATCGACAGAAGGTAGCAGACTCAGGACTCAGAATTAGGGTATATCTAGCATGGCATCGTGGTTCTTAATTGTGCTAGTGTTCATTTATTCATCACTGTAAGATAATAAATTATCTTTATTCAAGGTGCAAATAGATAACAATCTAAAATTCAAACACAGAAAAAAATAAGCACCTACAGATTCTTCCAGAGTGTCTCTTTCTTCACTGGAGCCTATAACACATTCACCTTGCTGTGTTCTGCAAAAGTTTGCCTCTGTACTGGAGATCTGTGATTATATTCATGATAAGAGAGACATATATCAACTTTATTATTAGATTTGGATAATCTGAAAATTAGGCCAATGGAAATGTAACTAATGGATGCTTAGTTTTGAAAAGAAAGATAGAAGGGTGACATTCTGAAGCATCATGGGAAAATGAAAAGACAAGAGTTCCCATTGCAGAAGCATTAATTTGGTCCTCACTACTGCAACCTATTCATGTTGGCTGTTTTTCCTGTAAGAGAGGGACACACATTTGGGGGTGAATGAACTGAAACAGAAATCACAAGGTAGAGTTGTATCTCCTTTTAACTTTTCCTTTGGTACAGCTCTGAGAGTGCGTTTGTCCAGACATCTCTACTGTGGTTTACTACTTGTGTTCACGAGTCTTTCCATGATCTACCGTGAAACCAAAGTCTTAGGATTATTTCCCAACTACTTCCTGAAACATTAATGAGTAGTAAGAGTTAAAATTCAAGAGCATGCTTATTAAGTTAATCACTTTGAGTTGTGACATTAACTTCAGAGGAAAAGCAGCTTCAGAGATTTTCCATTATGTGCCATCTTTCTTTGACAATCCTCTCTCATCAGTTCCAAAGCTCTGTGGACCCCAAAACAGTCTTACTGTTTTTCTAAGATGGTTGTTCTTCTTTCTGCTTACCACACATAGTAGTCAGTCTTCAAAAGGTGCTGCAAACAACTTCATGGAGACGGGAAGTGTTAGCGAAGAACCCTGATTACACACAGCAACATGGGACAAAAAAATGCATGCAAAACTTGTAAGAAGAAGAAAGTAGGAAATATGAAAAAGTTGCTTCTCTCCAGTGGGGTGAAAATTCTAACCTAATGTGCAACTCTAGATCTGATCCTCCTGGCATCACATGCTAATTTAATTATACATTTGTTCAGTCAGGTTAGAGACATTGATGAATGGAAAGTAGGTTCATTTAATTTACAGAAGATCAAAGAGACATATGCTTAGAAGCCATAATATGATTCTCCCTTGAACTACTTACAGTTTTATGAATTAACTGAATCCAAATTTTTGCTTGCTTATTTGTTTTTCATATGCAAGGTGAAGGAAACAAAATACAAGCTCCTTCCAGGCTTCTCTAGCAGGCAAACATAACTACAACATTTGGGTGAGGGGGAGGGGATAATGAATATTTAAGATGAAAGTTCCGACATGCAGAAACTTAACCAAAGTTTTCAGTAGAAATTATTGATTCTTTGTTTTTTAAAAAAAAAAGCACACGTAAAAATCCAATGAGCTATAGAACTATGGAAAAAAAAGGAAGACTTTCAAGATATGTCATCAGAGCAGCTGCACTGTGTGGAACCAACTATATTTCAGTCCCAGTTGGTAAACTCTGGAAGCTTGGGCAAGAGCAAACCTAAGGCATCTATGTGAGGAGCAGGGAAGATACACCAATGCCTGTTTGGTTAAGGGAGATTTGGAAGTGTTTTAACCCCAATATGTTTCAGAAGTCAGCAAAGGGTTTGTGCTTGATAGCCTGTCAGGGTAGAAGGGAAGAGGAGCCACCAAATGGTCTGACCTGGGCACTGAAAGCAAGAGGGGCCCGAGTGGGTTTCATCTGACATCTTTTTAGAGAGAAATGAACAGACAGTGAGAAAGTAGACACAAGGTGAGAACCATGGTCTTTTAGCCAAGAGCTCAGGGTCAAAGCATTGTGATGAATCAAGACAGAAAGGAAGGAAATGCCACATGGGACCAGGGCGGAACATCTAAGGTTTTGCTTTTGGTCATATGTCTCTTCTTCAGCTAGCATGAAGCACATGAAAGAGGAAATACCTGCAGAATGTGCATTCTGAGGCTCGCCACTCTGCCTCTCACATTCTTAGATTATATTTCAACCTGATGCTTCCTTTTTCAAAAAAGATCTACTCAAACTGAACTTCATCTTTCACCTGCCTTCATATCACATATACCCCATTCTTTTCTCTTTATGATGATAAGACACTTCACTTGTTCCTTTATTGTCAGAGAAAGATTTGCCACCTGAGTCCACTTCACAGTCTCCTGGGAGAGCATGAGAGCCTCCCATGGCGGAACATCTTATGATTCCTTTGGTCACACATTGTCTAAAGCCTAGGTACTATAATCTGGATTTTCCTCAGCTCTATGGTGGGATCAAAATTCAGAGGATCTTTACAACCCATATGTTATGGGCATGGCATGGGTTTGGCCCCACCTCATCTAGGGATAGATTATATAAAGACGATGGACAAATATTAAACAAATGACTGAAAGACTCCAAGGTTCAGGACACACCTGGCTGTTCAGATAGAGTTCATAATATTCCCCATTCATTGAACAAATATTATTATAGTATATCTTCTGTGATTTCACCAAACATTGGGAATCTAGAAGGTGAAAAGAAATTTTCAAAGGAGATTCATATAGCGTGTAAACAAAGCATGGATTTAATCCAGGCCATGAAAGCAGTGAGTAGAGGAAAATGTGTAGAGGTATCACAGAAGCTCAGGGTCTATTTGCCTTGCACAGGAGCTTCTGCATTCTGTTCAGATGCAGTGAGCTCAGAGCCGCCTTTCCCTGACTCAGGAAGACCACCGCCTCCCACATGTGTACCTGTTCTTAACCATTAACAATTCAGAAGCACGATATTAGTGATCTCCAAACATGCCCAGCTATTTAAACACACCTAAACTACATAAATCACACAGGACAGGAAATCAGAACATTTTCCCTTCCCTTCTCTGCACACTTCCTTCCTACATCTACATCCTCTGCGCTCATGTTAACTTCTGAAGTATTCTCAGAGACAGCCTCGAAATGTAGCCTGTAAAACTGGAAATCTAGGTGTCCTGACAAATCATAATTTGGTATTATTCTCATCTACAATGGATAGATATACCCAAATAGGCTGATTTTTAAAAGTTAATTTATGTCTCTTGGTACATATTCAAAATGAGTAGAATACATGCACATTTATGAGGGACTCATATTCCAACTACTTATGATTATACCGTCAAAGGCTACCATTTTTAATGTAGCTTCATGGTACATTCTGGAACCTGAGATTTTTAAGGCCACATTTTAGGCAACATACAGAAAGACAAAGTACTCTTTCTCTCTCTTTGGGGATGACAGAAGGCATATTAGCCAAAACTACAAACATCTATTGGCCAAATGCAGCCACAAAGTTGTAAAGCTAAAGGGAAAACGAGAAGTCTATTTTTGGGTGTGTGAATTATTCCATACGCCACTAAAATCTGCATACTTTCTTTCCGAAGCAAATGGACTCTGTACATCTTTTAGTCTGGGCTCCATGTTGAAAACACACCACTGTAATCTTCAGGAGAATGGAGTAACAACAGTTTTATTCTATTTTCTCCTGTGAAACAAACAGAAGAAATAACAAATAGAAATAACTCAGTGTAAAAAACATAACAGCACTATGTGGAGTCTTTTGAGGAACCTCCATACTGCTTTCCAAAGTGGTTGAACAAGTTTACATTCCCACCAACAATGCAGTAAGGGTCCCTTCTGTCTACATCCCCTCCAGCATCTGTTGTTATTAGAGTTCTTGATTTTAGCCATTCTAACTGGAGTGAGGTGGTATCTCAATGTTGTTTTGATTTGCATTTCTTTTATGGCTAGAGAGGTAGAGCATTTCTTCATGTGTTTATTGGCCATCCTTCTTTCCTCTTCAGAGAAGTTTCTCTTTAAGTCTTTAGCCCACTTATTTATTGGGCAGTTGTTTCTTTGAAGATTTGTTGTTGGGGGACTTAATTTTTTGAGTTCCAGGTATATTTTAGATATGAGACCCTTGTCTTTTGTATGGCTAGTGAAGATCTTCTCCCAATCCGTGGGCTCTCTATTGATCTTGCTAGCTATGTCCTTGGCCATGCAGAAGATCTGCAATTTCATGCAATCCCATTTGTCCAACCTTTCTTTGATTTGTTGTGTTTCTGTGTCTCTAGTAAGAAAATTTCGGCTTGTGCCAAGGAGACCTAGGGCTTCTCCTATTACATCCTGTAATGTTTTCAGAGCGTCTGCTTTGACTTCGAGGTCTTTGATACATTTGGAGGCTCCCCTATGACTCAGCAATCCTACTTTGGGGCATTTACCCAAATTATCACAAAGAAGACCATACTAAAGCTACCAGCAAACTATGTTTATTGCAGCATTATTTACCATAGCTAAGATATGGAACCAACCCAGATGCCCTTCAGTAGATGAATGGATCAAGAAAATGTGGTATATATACACAATGGAATTCTATGCCTCCATCAGAAAGAATGACATTGCCCCATTTGTTAGGAAATGGAAAGACTTGGAAAAAATTATATTAAGTGAGTTAAGCCAGGCCCAAAGAAACATAGATCCCATGGTTTCCCATATTTGCAATAACTAGTATATGTCTGAGTCAAGCAGAAAAGGTCAGATAAGGTGATGTTAGAGTAATGAACCCCAAGATAAGTATTCAAATGTTTTTTTATTTTTTTTCCTTTCATGCAATTGTTTCTAACATATTTATAAGATGATTTCTATGTTGCTTTGTATGCCCCTCCCCCCACAGTATAACCCCTGCTTTCACTGTATTTGATGTTGGTATAATTTGTGGAGGGGAAGGGAAAAAACAAATCGTTTGACTAGGGATACAGGTGGACCCATTGCAACAATGAGATGTACAAGTCGTTATGTCAAAAAACGAACTTTACAACTTTCGTGGGCGGGGGGGGAAGGATCGGATGGGGGGAGGAGGGAGTATGGGAAGGGATGGGAAGGGGAAACAAAGAGGCAGCAACAATGCTTGATAAGAAATGAACTGGTTATCTTGCCCATGTAATTGTAACCCCGCTGTACGATATTCTCACAATAAAAAAATTAAAAAAAAACAAAAACATAACAGCAGGAAAATATACTTCCAACAGCACACGAGTAAGTGAAATCAACGCACTGTCCTCCAGAGAAGACAAATGGAAGCAAATAAATACATGGAAACAGATTCGGTGTAATAAGCCACCAGGGAAATGCGAACCAATAACACTATGTGATACCAGTAAAACGTATTAGAATGCAAAAACAAAGCAAAATGAATTAAAAACATGATAATATCTAAGGGTGACAAAGATGCGGATGAGAGTCTTACATTGCTGTGTCGCACTGTAGACACAGAAGCAAAATGTTCCAGCAACTTTGGAAGCTAGGTTGACAGTTATACTAAAGTTAAACATAGGCTATTAGTGTAACTCAGTAATTACAATCTCTTGTGGAACCTACTTGAACATACACGGAGGAACAAATCTGCATGCCATGTTTATAGAGGGTCTATGCTCAATCATCAGAAGTTAGAATCAGACCAAATGTCATTCAATTGGAAGACATATCTTAAAACAGAGCAACCAAATAGAACAACACAGTGTTGTAGATTCATTCTGTTGAGTAAATAATTACTGGGGCTGGAAATGTAGCTTAATAGTAGAGTGCTTGCCTAGCATATATGAAGCCCTGGGTTCAATTCCTCAGTACCACATACACAGAAGGAAAAAAAGCCAGAAGTGGTGCTGTGGCTCAAGTGGTATAGTGATAGTCTTGAGCAAAAGAAGCTCAGGGTACTGTCCCAAGTTTCTCTTGCTCAAGGTTAGTGTTCTACCACTTGAGCAATAGTGCCACTTCCAGCTTTTTTTTTTTTTTTTGTAATTTATTGGAGATGAGAGTCTCATGGATGTTCCTGCCTGAGCTGGGTTCAAACTACCATCTTCAGATCTCAGCCTCCTGAGTAGCTAGCTTTACAGGCATGAGCCATCAGGCACCAGCAAGTTAAAAAAATAACAATTCATTGTGAGTAGGCAAACTAAAATAATAGAGATTGGAAAAACCTAGCACCACAACTAGCTGGCACTAGAGGGTTTACATGATAGTTGGCATGTACTGGCTTAGATTGGGAACTTGAATTGGTGCCCTTCAAATAGGCATTACTGTACTCCACCTGTGGAAAGAAGCAACAGATCTAAGGAACAGATAGAATCTAAAACACCCACCCATCATTTTCCAACCTCTCATCTGTGAATTGAAGGTAGTAAAGAAAAGAGAACAGAATCTCTTCCTGTTGGGCTGTTTTGATCATGGCCTGCTTTATGCTGTGTGGTCATATAGCTGATTCTAATGTGTGTGTGTGTGTGTGTGTGTGTGTGTGTGTGTGTGTGCACGCGCGCACGTGCATGTGCATACACACACACACACACACACACACACACACACACACACACATACACACATGGGCGGGCACGTGCGTGGCAGTTCCAGGGTTTGAAGTCAGGGACCAGTTGCTACCTCTTAGCTTTTGTACTCAAGGCTAGTATTCTATCACTTAAGCCACAGCTCTACTTGTAGCTTTTGCTGGTTAGCACTAGAAAAGTCTCAAGGACATTCCTGCCCAGGCTGGCTTTGGACAGCAATCATCAGATCTCAACCTCTTGAGTAGGTTATTAGAGGTGTGAGCCACTGGCATTTCTCCTTCATAAGTTTTATAACTATGTTTTGTCTTGAGACCTATAAGACAATTAACATTAATTTTAGTATGTGAGGAAACGTAAAAATTTTGGATTTTTTGTACTTTTTTAATGTTTTTTATTTTGAAAATACTGTACAGAGGGGTTACAATCACATGAGCAAGGTAAGGAGTACATTTCTTATTAAGCATTGTTTCCTCCTCCTTTGTTTTTACCCTACTATCCCCTCCCTCCCATCTCCACAACTACAGTCTTTCCTTGGGGGCCTTCGGTAAGAATGTAAGAACAACTGTTACAACCTGGCTTCTCCTATTCCATTGAATTATTTGCCACTCAATCAAAAATCATCTGACTCTGTATCTGCAGGTCTACTTTTAGACTATCTATTCTATTTGCTTATTTAACTGTTGCACAGGTATAGATCACTGGCTTAAGAAGTGTGATTTTATGAGTTTTGAAGCCAGTCAGCAAAAATTTCTCAAGCTCTAGTTTTTAATTTGAAAACAGTTTTAACTATTCTGTATTCTTGATTTTCCACATGAACTTTGGAACTGGCTTTCTAATTTCTAAAAATTTCCATACTAGAATATTGATAAAGGTTGCGTTGAAACTGTAGCCCATTTATGAAGAACTGACATTTTCAAATGTTGATTCTGAGGACATGAACTCAGTAAATATCTTCATTCACTTAAATCTTTTAAGTTTTTCTCACTAATCACCCAGATGGTAGAAGATAATAGACTTGTAGAGTTATTCAGATACATGTAATTTTAATCCTATGGCAAATTATATTTTTTAACTTAGATTTCTTATTCTTTGATAGTTTAGAGTACAGACATTGGTTTGATTTTATATGTCGACTTTGTTCCATAAATCCTTGTCAATCACTTCCACATTTTTTCAAAATTTTTTCATAGAATTATCTTTGTAAATGCTTATGTACATCTGTGAAACAACAAAACATAAACTTCACAAAGAAAATAAGAGGGTCTGGGAAAGTGGCTCAGTGGTAGAGTGCTTGCCTTGCATGATTGAGGCCCTGGGTTCAATTCCTCAGCACCACATATGCAGAAAAAGCTGGAAGTATCGCCATGGCTCAAGTGGTAGAGTGCTAGCCTTGAGTTGAAGAGCTCAGAGACAGTGCCCAGGCCCAGAGTTCAGGCCCCACAACCAACAACAACAACAAAAAAAGAAAAGCAGAAAATAAAAGCAAGAGAAACGTGCCTCTTACAAACTGCATTGTAGTATTAATAATTAATCTTATTAATATTATTAACAGTAGTAGTAGTCATATTTGGCTTATTACACAGATTTGGCATTTCTAGTGCAATAAATACATAATTGAGGGTGAGATATTTGTCTTTCTAGTTATCCGCTGTAAAACATTCACTATTTCACCATTAAGATGTTAGTTACAGTTTTTTTTAGAGATCTTCTGAATCAATTTTCAATTTCAGTTTATTTTATTCTATTCCTCAGTTGTCAATTGTGTTTTTCTAGATATTTATTGAACTCATAATAGTTTTCTTTTTCTATTAAAATTATCATGCAATATTTCCTCTTTATTAAGTTAAAATTTTAATTGCATTTTAAATATTATGACCAACCTTAAAACTTGGCAAATGTTCCACTTGGTCCTGGTATATAATCCTTGTTATATGTCTCTAGATAAAATTTAGCAATATTTTAGTGAAAATGTAGGCGTCTATTTGCATCACCTTTATAACAATAAAAAACTTCAAGGGAGAAATCAAAGGATGTTGGGAAAGATAAAAGAGGGAATATTGTTTTCTAGTATTTTTTCTTATAATATTTTTGTTAGTGTTAGTCGCATTAATTTGGAAAATATTTTTATACTCTATTTTTTCTAAAATGAATTATGTCTCTAATTAAATATCTAATTTAAACATTCATTCTAATTCACTAATTAAGTCGTCTAAGTCTGAGGATTTTATTTAGGAGTGATTTTTCTCTTAAGAGTTAATTTCTATAAGAGATAGAGTGCCACAACATTTTTAAAGATCTTTTATTGTCAAATGTAGTATATAGTGTCTTTAAGAGCCTTGAACATATTAAATTAATATTCTAAAAGCTTTACATAGTGTATTAATCATATTTCTTAGTAACATTCCTATCAACTATAGGCCCCAGAATTGTGTCCATTTTGTGACTACAAGATAACTCACTGTGAGAATGACTCTAGCTGCATAAAATTTGGTCAATTATCTGATCTTTAACTTTGATTAGGAGAGAGAAATATTGAAAGAGGGAAAGGTGAGGTGGGAGAGATAGAGAAAAAGATATTGAAAAGATTCTAGTGAGAGCAAAAGAGAAAGAGAAGAAAGAGAAAGGACAGGCAGCAAAAGGAAAGACAGATCGTGTATGAAATTAGCAAACATAAGGAAGGCTTCAAAGTCTTTTAACTGTGTTTCTTTTGAATATCAAATATCTTTTCTGAATGCTCTTACTTAACCATTTATCTATGATCTGCTGTGGTTTCCTGTATACTGAGCATAATTTATTGAATCTATGCTATAAAGTTTCTACTAAATTTAGAGGAAGGAAAAGTATTCAGGTATTCAATATTTCTTCCTCTACTCTTATTTTATTAGACATGTCTTAGACCAGTTAGTTTATCCCACATAATATTCATCTCTGTCCATTGCTCATCAGATTTTATTACTCTGTTTGCTCTCTGCTTCAGAGTTGTCACTGATATCCCTTCAAAGTTGTGGCTGTTTTCACTGATAGTATCCAATCTGCATTATTACAGTATAAACATTTAGTATTTATTCTAGTTCAATTGTATTTCCCTCCTCAATATATGTATGTTTTGCTTTATAGTTACATCATATCTATAGTGTCTGTTCTGAAGGTCTGGCCCATTGGTTCCATTAATTCCATTGTTCCTGAGTCTGCTTTGATTGACTGATTTTGAATCCCATTTTTATTTTTCTTTGCATGTACAATAACGTATGATTGGAAGTGACACACAGTGAATTATGTTTCTGAATGTGTGCAATTGCTTGATTGCTTGATTGATTGTGGTACTGGGGCGGGGGGTTTCAACTCAGGGCCTCACAGTTGCTATATTGGAGAAATATCACTGGTGTTACATCTCAGTCCTATTTCTTGCTATGTGTACTTAGGGTAGGGTCTTCCTTCCAGCTTAAGTGTATATCTGAACCTATGTCTGCCCAGGCATAGGCCCTAGCCTATGAGACTCAGAGTTGAGTGTCACGGCCTCTAGCTTCTCCTCTATGAAGATAGAATGTTGCTAACATTTCTTTCCAGGTGGCCTCCACCTCGATATTCCCACTGTTAGCTTGGGGTAACAGGCTCTTGCCACTGTGTTCAGTTTTGTGGTGTAAAGAGGTCTCAGAAACTTCTGTGCCATGGCTGGACTTGATTCATGAACATCTAGTTCTCAACTACCTAGGATTATAGGCACAAACCATTGTCCAGTGGCTGAATTGATGTGTTTTTTTGTTTTTGTTTTGTTTTTGTTTTGGGTCCGGTCCTGGGACCTGAACTCTGGGCCTGGGCGCTGTCCCTCAGTTCTTCAGCTCAAGGCTAGCGCTCTACCACTTGAGCCACAGCACCACTTCCGGCTTTTTTCTTTTTGCTTATGTGGTGCTGAGGAATCGAACCCAGGGCCTCAGTCATGCAAGGCAAGCGCTCTACCACTGAGCCACCTTCCCAGCCCCTGAACTGATGCATTTTAACTGAATATTTTACTTCCATCTGACGAGAACTTATACTACATTGCTAATACAGTACAGCACAGTACAGTTTTGTACTTCTTGGGTGTCTTCTGGAAGTCTCAGATATTAGACGTGGCTCAGAGAAACATTGTTTCATGTATTTTATACTCACTGGAACGTCTTCACTTGGTAGCTCCTCAACAATTCTTTGTCTAATATTTTTTAAATTTTCTTTTATTGTAAAGATGTTGTACAGAAGGATTACAATTACATGAGTAAGGCAATGAGCACATTTTAAATTTTTTTTTCTTGTAAAATACTGTACAGAGGGGTTACAGTTATATGAGTAAGGTAATGAGTACATTTCCTATCGAGCATTGTTGCCTCCTCTTTGTTTTTGTTAAGTAACATTCTACATGTGTAACATTTACTGCTCCAGGACATATATAAGGTGCAGAATTTTGGAAGTCTTGTATGTGGAGGATGTTGTTCTCATTGGAAGTCCCCTTTCTTTTGTATTCTAACTTCAGCCTCCCAAAATTTCCATCTTTATTAGTATGTTTTAACCTCACTCCAATCTCTGTTTTCTCTCTTCTATGCTAGAAAGTGCTCTAGGCAGAAACTCAGTGTGATTAATCTTATTTGTTTCATTTCCCTCAGGGATTACAATCTAGTAGTTCTGGTTTTCTATTGCCTGAAAGTAGTTGTTTCTTTCAAGTTTTCTGACTATTTAAAAGTGGGTTAAATCCAAAACTATAAATCCAAAACTAGTTGTTCTAGATGGACAGCAGTGTATATCCATTCTATAGATTTATATTATTTTTGGATTTATAGTTGAATCAATAAATGCTCAGGAAAATATTTCTTACTTTTGACTACTAACTGGTTTCACATTTCAGGAATACATGCTCAATAAAAATCTGCATGAAAAGGATCCTTATCCTGCTTCAAACACAATGCTAACTACATAATATAGAATGTTTTAAATAACTCCTTGTAAGGAGGTATTTTCATTTCACATTTTAAAGGAGGCAAATGAAGATTGGGTAATATCAACTAAATGTTGATATCCAGTCAAAACAAAATATTCAAACTATACCACTCCCAAGTCACAGTAATATCATTCCAAAATTATGCTTTCAGTATAAACTCTTGATTTTCTCTATGGATTTAGCTGGTAGCTATGGCTTCTAGCTACCACCACAGGCTTGGAAAAAAAGAACACCAGCGTTAATTTACCCACATCAGTCTTTTTCTGGAAGATGCACTGTCAGAGATTGGGTTGGAGACGTAAGCTCAAAGACAAAACCACAACGTGAAAGTTTGTTTTAGAACTTAACAGAACCTGATACACAAAGTAACCCTGAAGGTTCCCCCCACAAATGGTCAAAGAACAGAGAGGCAAGGAAAGAGAGAAAGTGACTTGTGGGTCAAATGTTCTATTAGACTCGAGGTACTACTCAAACATGTACTACCCCCACCCCAGGGGAAGGATTTTAACTGATAGACTTTAAGAAAGCACGACTCCCATTAGGTTTCACTGTGACTCAGAAGTGGTCACTGTAATGTGCCTGCAAAAGCCATGAGGGCTGTGAAGATTGTGCATATTAGCAGAGCCCATCAAGCAGGCTACATCTCGCTGTTAAGGACATGGAGACCATAGAAAATGGTCACCAAGGGGCGACTGTATAAAGCAAAATGTCAGAGAACCCATGAAGAAATGTAGACCTGGAAACTTTCAGGATTGACTTCTGCTTGTAGAATGGGGAAAGGACAAATCTCATCCCAGCTGAGTCCCAGGGAAGCATAAGATTAAAAGCATCAATGTAAGATGAATAGAGCCTGAATACAGAGTTCTTAATAATGAGATTAGTGTCCTAGTAAGAGACGACAGATGGATGGTGGTAGAGCTCTCTGTGGTCTCTTACTGGGATGCAGGGAAGAAACACTTGTCTATAGGGAAAGAAGAATGCCCTTGCCAAATGCTTTGATTTTTAAAAGTTTCTCTGACTAAGAACTGAGGAAAAATTAATGTGTGTCTGTGCTTTGTAAGGTACCATATCTGTGATGTTCACACTAAGACTGGGAGGGGATGTTGCTCTCAAAGGCCAAGAGGAATGAAACCCCGATTACTTTTGTTAATATCTAATCCAGCTCACAAAAAGTGAGCTGACAAATGTCCATGAAACAGATGAGCTGAGACATATTTAGAAAAATAATTAATAATTGTTTATGTTTGGAAGTGGAATCATTTAGTAAAACATAACAAAATAGAGACACTTGGAGTTAAGTTGTTCGTATTTTAATAAAATTATAGAGAGTAAAAAAGTAGTTATCTAAAAGAGATTATTTTCATTTAACAAAGCATTTTTTGAGTACCATGTGTCTTACTTAAACATAATAAAAATATTTTTTAAAAGGAAGAAAAAGGAGGGTTGGGTGGGGTTTTGGGGGAGGGTGTGAAGGGATGAGAAGGGAAACAAAGGAGGAGGCTACAAGGCTTCATAAGACATGTACTCATTATCTTGCCTGTGTAACTGTAACCCCTCTGTACAGTATTTTCACAATAAAAATATTTTAAAAAGGAAGAAAAATTTGGAGTGATGGGCATAATCTATATATCTATATAAGAATCTGTTTATCAATACATATATTGGACACCATTTGCATTCTGAAATTTAGTCTGATTTATTGTATACAAATTATATAGCTCAGTACAGGAATTCCTAAAATAGATATACAAATATCTTTTTGTTCTGGTCCTGGGGCTTGAACTCTGGGCCTGGGAGATGTCCCTGCGCTTCTTTGGCTCAAGGCGAGTGCCCTACCACGTGAGCCATAGCACACTTCTGGGTTTTTTGAGTACTTTATTGCAAATAAGAGTCTCATGGATTTTCCCAGCTAGGCTGGTTTCAAACCGCAATCCACAGATCTCAGGCTCCTGAGTAGCTAGCATTAAAGGCACAAGCTGCCTGCACTGAGCTACAAATATCTATTTTTAAAAAGGGAGTTTAAGCCAGAAAGTCTGTGAGACTGTTATCTTCAACAAGCCTCCACTAGACTAGAAGTGGCCCTGTGGCTCAAGTGGGAGAGTGTAGAGTGCTTGCCTTGAGCTGAAGAGCTGAGGGACGGCGTCCAGGCCCAGAATTTGAGCCCATGACCAACAGCAAAAAGGGGGAAGGATTTCAAGTAGAGCAAAATTTGCCTTATTTAATGATTATTATAAGAACTTTTTGTTTCTATACTGCTACCAACCTTGAACTAGTCAATAACATCCAGAAATTGCTTTGGAACTTTAGAAGATATGAGGCTGAAATATTCTTATGCCCTAGAACACACCTGAGGAGTGTACACAGCACAAGGTTGGCTTCTTTGACCCTATACCTTATTTAGGGGTAGGTTGAATTTGAATCAGAAATTCCCAAAGAATTATGGGGTGAACCTCAAAGTGATACTTCGGGGAAAAATTGGAAATGTAGACAGAGCTTGAAAATTTATGGAATTAGAGCTGTAATTAAAGATGAAAAGTATGGGTGGGAAACTGTGCTGCATATAAGGTATGGCCTAAGTCTGTTGTCTATTTTCACCTAATGGAATAAGAGCCTCCTGAGTGGCACTATTTCACCTAAGCTCGTGGTCAAGTTCTGTTTGAACTCTGAGTCCATTTGGCAGGAAACTTGCTAAGTTAGTAGCATAATAAAAAATAGATTATCCAAGGCAGTAAGCAAAGGAGAAATGAAAAGAGATTTTTATTCGGTATGTGACAAACCAGACCTGTGATTATTAGAAAACATCAAAGTATTCCATCTAGTTAAACTATGAACCATGCAACCAAGTCCTTTGAAAAAAGTGGAAAGTAGAGGGGGAGATAACTTGAGAGGAGTGGCTATTGGGGAAGGAATAAGAAGGAGAGGAGGGAGAGAAGTGGAGGAAGAGGAAGAAGGGAAGGAGAGGAGTGAAAGATAAAGGAAGAAGGAAGGATAGCAGGAAGGAAGGAAGGAAGGAAGGAAGGAAGGAAGGAAGAAAGAAAGAAGAAAGGAAGGGAGAGAGGGAGGAAAGGAGGGAGGGAGGGAGGGAGGGAAGAAGGAAGGAAGGAAGGAAGGAAAGAAGGAAGGAAGGAAGGGAGGGAGGGAGGGAGGGAGGGAGGGAGGAAGGAAGGAAGGAAGGAAGGAAGGAAGGAAGGAAGGAAGGAAGGAAGGAAGGAGAGAGGGAGGGAGGGAAGGAGAAAGGGAGGGAGTAATATAGGAAGGAAGGGAGGGAGGGAAGAAGACAGTCTCTTATCTAAAGATGTCACCAATTCTTAAAGAATTTAGTAACATCAAAAACTAAGGTCTTAAAATTAAAATTAAAATTAGAAATAAAAACTAAGGTTTTAAATGCAATTTTGCCTAACATCTAGAGATACTCTTGTTTATTAATTTTGTCATTGTTTCAGTGATTGAGTAGTTTTGTGTGGGATATAACATCATTTATTTTAACAATTAAACCAAACCAAGAGTGAATGCAAATTCTTCCTGTGAAGGAACTTGAAACACTTCAGGAAAGGCAGCTTGGCCACTGGAAACTTTTCCCTCCAGCTGAAATCTAAGCTGTGGAAAAATTGGAAGAACTCTTATCGTTCTGTCCTTTAAGCTGAAAAGGCTAAGCCATTTCATTTTGGACTTTTAAATTCTTTAGTATCAAATTCTTTGAGCTTCAACTTACAAGGATATTTAATCTTTGGAAGTGAACTCACTTATGGGGATTTCTTAATAAGCATAAATTTATATTCAATCAGTGCATCCATCTGTGGATACCATTGAGATATCAAAATATTGTCATGTGGTAGCATTGAAGAATGTCCAAGGGCTGATCATGAACAAATAGTGGGACATATTTTGAGAGGTGCAGCAGAATAGAAATAATGTATTCAATGTTGGGCAAAAGTAGGGCTTTACCCTGGCTGGGAAAGGGCTATATCAAATGAAATACATTCTTTCACTGTTTGTTTTTATTTTGTTGTTGTGATTCAAACTATCCGTTTTGCATAGATAGGTTGGCCTCAGACTTACAGTCCTTTTGCCTCTGTGGCCTGAGGAGCTAGGGTATAATATGAGCCCTGATGCCTGATTGACATTGATTTGATTATTCAATGGGCTTAAGCCCCAGTCACCTCCCATTGTTTTGAGCTGAAGATGTACAGTGGTTGGGTTTTCTATTTCCCCTCCTGGTGATTCCTTCACCAGACAAATCAACGGCTTACATTCAGAGTTTGGTACAAGGAGAATGCCAAACAACAGTGAAAATAAAAATGGATGGATGAACAGATAAAGGAACACGTAGAGTTCCTGACATTAAGTTGGAGGAGGGGAAGACTGGAGGAGGGTCAGGAGGAAATTGAAGAGATAACAGAGCTGCTTCCAAAAGGTCTTTCCACTTGTTGAAACCATCATACTGTGTGTGCGTGGATTGTTCTGGCTTACCTTTTACAAGTTTCCTTTAACTAGGATCAACTCATTGCTTCACCAATGTTTATTCAGTCTGTAACTCAAAGATTCACTCAGAATTGAGAACCTGCTGACTATTGGCTCACATCCAACATTTAGGATACAATTATACAACAAGCCAGAGCTAGAAGTCAACCAAGGATCAAACTGTCTACTTCTTGGGTTGAAGATCAGAATCTCTGTCCCAAGAGCATGTCCTGGGAGGAAAGGGAGGTGGAAATCTCCTCTCCCAAGCCATGCCGTGGCACGTTCTCTTTAGAACGTGTCCTATAATCCCCCTTGAAGTAAACTTGTTATACATGCAGAAATAAATAAATAAACCCTTGCTCAAAGCAAAGCTGCCTTTTGGTGCTAATTCATAACGCATTCATATGACCTGATTAATTGAATGTAACATATGAAAGAATGTGTCCTGGAAATTGTATTTTCCTTAAATCATCTGAGGTACTGCCCTCAAGATCTCTTGCCTCTCCTCAGGCTGTTCTTTCTTCTTTCTCTGAATCTTCCATGCTTTGATTTCTATCAGTCCATCGGGAACATTTCTCAAGGAGATTTACTTGTTTTTTTCTACCTTCCCCCAGGTTTGTGTAGGTTACTTAATAGTGCAATTAATTATTGTTTTATGACCAGATGAAAGGTTCTTTTATTTGTTCTTTCCTCTGATTTTTTTTGTAGTTAAAGGAGATGATATGAATCATTTTTCTTCCCCAAAGGAGAAGACAGTGGACTTTGATAAAGGTCAGGGATAGAGTTGAAGGGAGGGAAATTCATTTGTTATCTCCCTTGGGACTTTTCATTGCCTTTTAAAAAAGAAAAATCTGTCAGAATGAGAAATTTTAAAATAACATGTGTTCACACCAAAAACATAAGTTGCATTAGCAAAATGTTACTCTTTTTTTAAAAAAAAAATCCTTCCGAGTATTTTCTGTATTAAGCAGAAGAGACAGCTTGAAAGTATGCACAGTGATCAGATGTCAGCCAATTGCTGAGGTTTTCTGTGGGAGCTAAATTTGACTCAAAAAAAGATGTTTTGAGGTTGTTGATGTATCCTCATATGTTTCTTTTATAGTCATCTTCTGCTTATTATAAGTAGAAGCACATGGACCCTCTGTCTGGTCTGTTTTCACTCTAGGTAGAAAGGAATCATTGTAAAACATGTAAGGACTTTATTGACTAGGGTACTATTTTTTGCTCACAAGAAGTAACAAAGTAGAATTAATCGCATTGCAAGCAGCCTGCTGACAATTTTTGCAATATAATGGGCAAAATGGATGGTGTGTTATGGTGCAGAGCATCAGTCTACAGGCATGTTTCACTACAAGATAGACAGCAATAAAATCACTAAAATGCACTTAGGCATCGCATGCCTTTTACACATCAGCCAACCCACTGGGTTTCAACGGACAGAAGCTCACCTGGTAGAGATGACACTGAGATGCAGGCTGGGTTCAGGTCTGTGCCGTTTGTCCATTGTCCTCCACAAGGAGGATTTAATGGAGAAGCTTTCCATGAGGAAAGTCAGGAACTGAAGGGAACAAGCCCAGCTAATCCTCCCATACGGACAGCCATGGGCCAAAGTGAATCTAGGTAGCCAAAGTCACAGTAGAGGACTGCAAATGGATACCATCCAACAAGTGGGTTGGGGATGGGAGGGAAGAGAAGGGGCTTTGGAACGTGATCTGATCAGGAACACTTAATTTACTTCAGGAAATACATTTTTCTCCACCTGCTTACCGCTTTAGTTCTCTTAAAGACCAGCGTGTATTAACATTCTCCTCTGTATTAGTTGTACGTGTTCACACGACAGTACACCTGCTATGTTCTTGCAGCACACACTGTTACGTGTCAGCCCCTCATTCTAAAATTCACCAGGAATTTCTTAAGTACTAGAGGATGAAAATATTTTTAAAATAGTTTTGAAGGAGGTTCCCACACATCCATCCCAGGGGACCACGCAGAGGCAGGCAGGCACAGGAGAAAGATTATTGTAAGGTTTATTAGAGGAGCCATATTTCCCCCAAGAGAGAGCACATGGCCTCAGTCACCAGGTAGCAGGAGGGTCTGGGGGGTAGGAAGTCAGGTAGGTGGGAGTTCAGGTGGGTCTAGGCGGAGAGAGAGAGGGGCCAGCTGTATGGAGGGAACTCCAGGAATGGGAGGGCGGCCCAGGTCTGGGTGGAGCTGAGGACCAAAGGTGAGCATAATACAAACATTCCCCACTATGTTGTTTAATAAAAATAGGGGGTTCTTGGCCGGGGTGGTGCAGGTATGGGCGGAGGTCGTTTATTCTGGAGCTACTTCTGTTGTCAAGGGCAAAGTAGTCCAGAGTCTCTGCTTTGTTGTTCGGCCAGGTACCATCCAAGAAGCATCTGTTTGACAGTTTGGTTGGTAAAGTTCCTCTTTTTTCCATGGCAATAGTTATCTAAAATGTAAGACACAATGAATAAAAGGCAAAAATTGTTGTTAGTACCTCAAGAGAGGAATATGCTATGGAGGGATTGATTTCTGGAAGGGGCTATCAAAGACCTGAAATTGCCTTTTCTGTCTCAGATTGGAGACATAGTGAGGCACCTGACTCCCAGCTTTCTGGAGGAGGGGGAGTAGACTTTTTCTGTTTTAAGATCACAATAACCTGAGGAGGGGGTAGCAGAGATATTTAAAGGTACCAGAGCCAGCAGGTGTCTTGGGCTCTTTTGGCTACTTTCTGCTGGACTGGGGGCATCAAGGAATCCCTGGAGCTGGGATATTTAGGGTCCAGGTCTGGGCTGGGCAAGGCAGGGCAGTATAAGTGATGTCTCTGGTTGCCTGTAGAAACAGGATGGCCTTGACTTCTTCCCAAGTGGTTTCCTGGGCAGGAGATGTTATCCTGTTGAAAGAAACTTTGGGAAAGATCAGGCAAAAAGCTGACAAAAGACCAAACAAAAAGCTGACAAGAATGAGGTTGGAATTTTGATAGGTATCGCGTTGAATTTGTAGATAGCCTTGGGAAGTATTGCCATTTTCACGATGTTAATCTTTCCAATCCAGGAGCATGGGAGGTTTTGCCATTTTCTAAGTTCTGTTTTGATTTCCTTTTTCAAGATTTTAAAGTTTTCATCATAGAGGTCCTTCACTTCTTGGGTTAAGTTAATTCCTAGGTATTTTATTTTTTGTGGGGCTATTACAAATGGAGTTGCTTTCCTAATTTCAGCCACACTTTTCTCATTGTTGGCATACAGAAAAGCCATTGATTTTGGGGGGTTAATTTTATACCCTGCTACTTTGCCAAAGTTTTGAATCAGCTTGAGTAATTTGGGAGTGGAGTCTATGGGATTCTTTAAATAAAAGATCATGTCATCTGCAAAGAGGGAGAGTTTTATTTCTTCTTTCCCTATTTGGATCCCCTTTATGTCTGCGTCTTGTCTTATTGCTGTAGCTAGGCATTCTAATACTAGATTGAAGAGAAGTGGAAAATGAACCCTTAGATATGTATTTTAATGTTTTTTTTCTTTCATGCATTTGTTTCTAACGCATTTATAAGATTATTTCTTTGTTGCTTTGTATGTCCCTCCCCCGCAGTATAACCCCTTCTTTCACTATATTTGATGTCAGTATAACTGGTGGAGGAGATGGGGAAAAACAAGTCGTTTAAGGATACAGGTGGACCTGTTGCAACAATGAGAAGTACAAGTTGTCATGTCGAAAACGAGCTTTACAACATTGGTGTGGGGATGGCGGGGGGATTGGCTAGGAAGGGATGTGAAGGGTAAACAAAGGAGGAGGCTGCAATGCTTGATAAGAAATGTACGCATTATCCTGTCCATGTAATTGTAACCCCTCTGTACAGTATGTTCACAAAAATAAAATAAAATAAAATAAAATGAAAAAAAAAAAAAAGCTGACAAGGTGACAAGGCCAGTTAACATGAATGATATAGGAGAACACACATTAGCCATGGGCCAGAAACCTTGCATTTGGAGTGTAAAGCCCAGTTGTAGCCCATTACAGGGAAGGTGGAATAACTGGATTCGGGGCAAGAAGGCAGAAAGGGGTGTCGAGGGTCTTTTGAGTAACTGGGTAGGGGGAGCATAATGGATGGGTTGGGAATACCAGTCAGAAGCTACTATAAATACAAATAGCAGGCAACAAAGGCAAGACTGCTAACTTTTTGTCCAGTTAGAAGGCAGACAGGTACAGCCTACAATCTGTGTTCAAGTGTATTTCATGCTATTGTTCTATGCTTACGGATACACAATAAGTAATATTTCAATATTTCATGGTTTAAATCAAAGGAGTAAGCTGTACCAAGTGTTTTGAACACTATGAACCCCCAATAAATACTTGTGTTCTTATTACATCTAATCTTAACAGAACAAATATAAGCTTTGTAGCTCCATATTTATGTATGGTACTTATTGGAACTATGATTTATTATACTTTTAAAGTATATATTATATCCTCTGTATCTGGAAATGAGATAGGAAACCACAAAGAGAGAAATTAAGTGGTAGTCTTTAAATGTGTTTATCTGCACCATTCATAAAACCCTTTCCTTATTATGTGAAATTCTAGTTTTATGAAAATGAAGATTTTTCTGTGCTTGAAGAGAAAATGGTGAGATTGTATGCACATTAGAAGTGACTTCTGTCAAGCATAGTCATGAATGTGCTATAGAAGTACAGTAAAATGTTTACCAGTATAAGATGATGAGATTTCCCTATTGCTCTGATTAAGCACCGATTCCAAGAAAACATTAAAGATTGTTTATATGTATCTATCTTCTGTTGAATGCAAAGGGGTGGGCATTGGGAGATGTAAGCGAGACGCCAATTGAGTTTGCTGATGGAATATGTTCTTGAGATTCTCTAACAGTTCAAAGCTGAACTAATGTTAACGTTTGCATGGAGGAGACTCAGGAGACTCTTCTTGGCTGGGTGAATAGGTTTAATGAAGCTTTCTGGAACATGTGCTGGCTGGTATTTTAAATTTACTTTCTTCTGAACTTATTTCTAGATAGATAGTTCAAGAGAAACAGTTAAAGCACAAATTATTAGCATTTTTGGACAAAAAAGATAAGAGCTTATATTTGAGAATTACCAAGGATTCTGGAAATTTAAAAAATAGCAGAAAGGAAGGTATTTGCAACAGAAAGCATCCTATATTATCCAAAATGAAATGCATTCTTTTTGTTATGGTGGGGCTGGGTGCTGTCTCTAAGCTCTTTTGCTCAAGGCCAGTGCTCTGCTACTTTGAGCCACAGAGCCATGTCTGGTTTTGTGGGGTGTTTTGAATATTTAATTGGAGATAAGAGTCTCTCAGGGACTTTCCTTCCTGGGCTGGCTTCGAACCATAATCCTCAGATCTCAACCCCCTGAGTAGCTAGGATTATATCATGAGCCATAGCCTAAGAAATTTACTTTTTATCTGACTTAAGTCATTCTAACTTCTTGTACATCAACTTTATAATAACAATTTAAAAATTAAGAAAAGGAAAACACTCCAAATCTTCATGTAAATTCATCTTAATTTTTTCTGGTTGCATGTGGGCAATGAATTCGAAGAATGCAGATGAAAGTAAAAGCTAAAAGACTGTAAGAATTGAGTAGCTAGCTATTCAGGGATTTGCAGAAGGTTTGTTAAACTCCTAATCCTTCCTTTGAAAGACAAGAAGGGAAAACTGACTTACAAAGTGAACAAGCTATGAGTGACAATTAACCTAAATCATATAAAATCTAGAAAACATTCATGTATTTAAGAGGATGAAAACAAGAAGTTTGTTATATGAGTTCCTTTGACTGTTAACACATTGCTACTAACACATTTACTGGGATAAAATGGTTCAAATGAATTCCGATACATTGCTATAAGTCAGATGTCTGACTTCTGTGGCTGACTTCTAGAATCTCTGAGAGGTAGTTCTCTTCCCTTGTCTTTCTCTACATCTTATTCTATTTCTTGGCTTGTAGCCTTCATCCTGCATCTTCAAAACCATTGCTTTATCTACAGTGCAATATTTTCCTTTCCTTCTTTTTTCTTATTGCAATGTCCTTCCAGTCTCATCCAAAATAGTCTCCCATTTCCTTATTATTAACACCAGAAAAAGAAAAAGTAAAATATTGATTTCCTTTAAAAAATGCAAACTTTCAATCTGATTTGTATAAGATTTTTGCAGTTAGATACAAATTGCAATAAGAGGATTCTAATTTTCATATACACATCAGGCAAACACAAACACTAAGAAGTAAAGATGCATGAACTATGTAGCATTAACTAAAACACATTGAGTTCAGGAGGAATTTATGATAAGGGACACCATAACAAAAGAGGTACAACATTCAGTGTCTCAAATACACTTAATCATAACCATTATTGTGTATCACAAAATGCTGTATTGTAATATACTGCCAAACCCACAAAACTGCATGAAAAGTCCTCCAATAAATATAAGGAAAAATGCAAAATTAAAATAGAAGTTTATTTATCATGTGCAAGGAATAACAAAATGAGCAAAAATTGAGAAAAGAATTACATAAATAAAAATTACTGGGATTATGAAAGTGCATCTAGTTGAGCATATATATACATATGTTTTCTTTTTAAGAACACTTGGCATGTTTAGAAAAAATTCTAAAAGTCATTACAACTTCATCAACATAGTAATTATTCACACAAGATTGTACACTGAAGCCATTTAAAGAAAGAGTATTGCACAGTAGTTAGCTGTGAAACCAGACTGAGCCCAAACCTTAATGTACAATTTCTTTGATATTGAAGATAGTCATGTTAAGTTCTATTTCCCTAAATGAGGAGGAAAAAGTAATCATGTGTATTTCTTAAGAACAACTGAGATTCCACCTCACCCCGGTTATAATGGCTATAGTCAAGAACTCTAATAACAACAGATACTAGAGGGGATGTGGACACAAGGGAACCCTACTGTATTGTTGGTGGGAATGTAAACTTGTTCAGCCACTTTGGAAAGTAGTATGGAGGTTCCTCAAAAAACTCCACATAGAGTTCCCCTATGATCCAGCAATCCCACTTTTGGGCATTTACCCAAATGATCACAAACAAGACCATACTAAAGCTACTAGCAGCACAACTATGTTTATTGCAGCATTATAGCTAAGCTATGGAACCAACCTAGATGCCCCTCAGTAGATGAATGGACCAAGAAAATGTGGTTTTATCTATATGTATCTATCTATATGTATCTATCTATCTATCTATCTATCTAGATAAGAATTTTATGGCTCCATCTGACAGAATGACATCACCCCATTTGTTAGGAAATGGAAAGACTTGGAAAAAATATATTAAGTAAAGTAAGCCAGGCCCAAAGAAACATAGGTCCCATGGTTTCCCTTATTTGCACTAACTAGTATAGTATATGTGTGGGACAAGTAGAAAAGGTCAAAAGCTATATTCATATCAACAGATAAGATGAAGTTAAGCAAAATGAACCCCTAGATAGGGACCCAAGTGGTTTTTCTTTCTTGCTATTGCTTCTAATGTATTTATAATGTACCATGTGGTATTTTGTTTCTTTTTATGTCTCCCCCATGGTATAATCCCTGTTTTCACTATATTTAATGTTGGTATGATTTGGGGAGGGGAAAAGAAAAAACAAAATATTTAAATAGGAATACAGGTTGACCCATTATAACAATGAGATGTAGAGGATACTATGTTGAAAAACAAACTTTACAATTTAGGCTGGGCGGGGGTGGAGGGGAGTGTAGTTGGGGAGGTGGGAGGGAAGGGATGGTAGGGGAAAAACAAAGGAGGAGGCAACAATGCTGATAAGAAATGTACTCATTACCTTGCTTGTGTAATTGTTACCCCTCTATACAGTAATTTTACAATAAAAAACATTAAAAAAGAAAAAAGAACAACAGCAATATTAAGTGGTTTAATGACTATGAAACATTGACAATTGCACTTGGCATAAAAAACCCTCTGTAAATATTATCATCATTGATATTACTCAGTTTTTGAAGATCAATACAATGTCTGTCATCATCCTTTCCAAATAAGCAAAATCTCCAAATTTAGTATGCTGAATTTCAATTTGTATTCCTGTCCTTTGCCACTTACAGTTTTTCTTAATAGTAGGAAATTTCTCAGGAGTACAGCAGGAAGAGGAATAGATTTGTCTCCATTTTCCACTTCTAACTCACAGGCCAGTGTAACTTTTGCTTTTTGTTGACATATGTAAATGTCAAAAGGACATCTGTCTATAGATTGCTGGGGGTTAGGGCTTCAGGACATTAGAAAGAGCAGAAGGAATGGCTGTGGATGCAGCTAGGCACCACGTAAGAGATTTCACCCAAGCTAGTTCTTTTCTGCTATGCAGTCAGAGATGAAGGAGAAACCCTACTATCTCACATTCCTCTAATGGAACATGTCACTTTCCATTTTTCATAGAAAATTAGATCTCAGTGACTTACATCTAAGTGCTGTCCTGTGACATTGAACAAGTTACTTATGAGCTGGGAGTCTGATTTTCTTCATTAATATTGTTAAAGCATACTTGAAAACTTACATCTTAAATGCTGAGGTGAATCTATAGGCTTATACTAGTGACTGCCTCTTTTCTGTTTTCTTTCTGGAAGAAATCATCAGATTGTTGTTGATCTTTATGCCCAAGTGACTAATAGCAGATTATTTCTGAAGACCAAATACTGATGTACAGAAAACACTGCAGAAGAATCAAGTTGTTGAAGGGAAACCAGCAGCTTTGGGGATGGAGAGAAGAAAAATACACACTAGCTTCTCTCTACCTAGTGAATTGTTTAGGAGAACAAAGGACTCAGGGAGCTTGGCCCCTGTTCTAGCTGGGTAAGTAATTTAAATTTCTGATATATGCTTTTCTTATCAGCATATTAACGATAATATTGTCAAATTATGAAATTTCACATAAAGCAGGTGATATGCACCATTTAAAACCACCAGCAGAGTACTTGTCATGTGATGGGAATGCCAGATTGACCTTTGCTATTTATTGACCAAAATATATATTCTTATCAGCACTGTGGAAAAAAAACTAAACTATTCAAAGGCTGACTAGTGAATTCACTACAACATTTCTCTACTTTTACCTACAACAAGCATCTGGGCTCTTCATTTGGCTTCAGCTCCATCACAGACTTCACTACACATAAAACTATTTTCTTAACAAATGAAACAATACGTGCACCAAGGCTCTAGCTTTTGTAGGCCCACAGCAGCACAGTAAATGTAGTTGAATTAAAAAAACAAAACGTGTTTGTGACCTTGCAGCTTACTGTTCTCTTGCATTTTAATAATGGCATGAATTTGTGAAGTTCTCCAATTTATGCTCTATCACATATTTAAATTGCATTCCAGGACATGCCAGGGCAGGCATTGCTATTACTGCGATATTTATGCATGGGGTACCGAGGAAACAAGAAGAGATAAGGACTACAGAGTCATTATTGCATGTAATGCATTGGACTAAACACTTTCAGATGCATTAACTCATTTACTCCTTCCGCCATCCTCTGAAGCAAGTGCTTCAGATTTATCCATTTTCAGATGAGAATACATCGACACAGCAATACAGATGCTCAGGGTTAAGTCAGGATTGTAAACACAGACAATCTAGTTTCAGAGTTCAAGTGCTCACAAAAACCAGGGCCACGGAGGAGTTCCAGGAAGATGGAGGAGGAGAAGCTGGAGGCTGAACAAGCTCTCTCATAGAAAGCAGTTTTAGAGTTCCAGTGAACAGTCCTAAGTCAAAGAATCACACCAAGTGTGCCATCACAGGACAGAGAGTCAGGCCAGAGAGGGAAAAATCCAGGCAAGGAAACACATCTGAGCTCTTGCCACCACTGCGGTAGCAATGGTGGTGGTGGCTGCAGGCGCCGTACTTGAACCACAGAGAGTCCGGGAAGAAAGAGCCAGACACAGCAGGCAAGCAGATTCTACTCAACACCAGCAAGAACCGACAAGGAGCAGACATCTTTATCCTGCACTTCACAGACCAGAGACGACCCAAGAACCAAGACTTGGCATGAGTAGAAGCCTGATGTCCTCACTCCTTCTCAGGGAACAGAGGAGGGAAGGCCACCCCCCCCCCACCCCCAGTACCGGAGATCTCCATCTTGGATACCAACAAAGCTCAGCGGAGCTGCTAGCTCCAACTCAGGCCTTGGAATAAAACTAGAGTCATTTAGCAGGTCACAAGAGCCTAATCTGACCTGCCAGACTCAACTACACCCAGGGAAAAGTCACCCAGCTCAGGTGCCAGCCCTAGGAATGGCTTTCTTCACTGGGTAATCAGAGCCAGAGGCTGCCCCTCCCTTTAGCAGCCTTGACAATCAATTGAAATTCAGTAAACGAAAACCCTGAGAATGGCTCCAGGCTGGGCTCTGTGAGTTTCTCACAAACTAGCCCCCAGGAAAAGCTACTGTTTGCTGAAAGGCCTCAACTCTACCCAGAATCTAGCCTCATCACAGCATCTCCAAACTTGAGGAAAAAGCCATCTCCCTCTTTTGTGACACTCAAAGCAGATCTCCCTCCCATTGAACTAACCTGGGAGGAGGATCGCAAAATCCTGGGTAAAGCAGAGCATTTTTCTGCCTGTTCGAACAAACTGACTTAAGAAATCAACCAAGCCACAGGACCACAAGCAGACCAGAGACTCCAACAAGAGGCTGGTTATGGACACAAGGGAGATACAGGATTTTCCCCACCCCTCCCCAAAAAATCAAATAACTTTTCTTCTTCTTCTTCTTCTTCTTCTTCTTCTTCTTCTTCTTCTTCTTCTTCTTCTTCTTCTTCTTCTTCTTCTTCTTCTTCTTCTTCTTCTTCTGGTACCTTTTATAAATTTTTTTTTCTTTTCTAAAACTTTTTTTAATTTTTAATTAAAAAATTGTTTTCTAGTAACTTTTTTTTCCTCTTATAATTTTTATTTTAGGGATACATGTGTGTATGCGTTAATTTTCTTTTTGTTCTTTGTTTAGCTCTACTGAACTTCTGATGTTGTTTTCTTTATTTTGTATCCTTTTCACCTTTTCTTCTCTTTCGTTCTTCTTTATGTGACTTAATTGTCGTCCTGCACATCCTCAGATAAACCCGTAGTTGACAATTAGACACTATCCCCCATTGTGTACACACTTAATCCACAAATTTATTTCTCAACTCAAAACCTCTGAGAATTAAATTCCTCAACAGCAGTACTAACCTCTTTATACCTATATAATATTTTAAGTATTTTTATTTTTAAGTTTTTCACATCTCCTTTATATCCGTCCCCTTCTCTCATTATATTCACATTCTTCTCTGAATATTTTGTTTTCATTCTGCATAATGTTTTTAATTTTTACTTTTCTATTTTTTGTGGTCTCTTATCTTTTCCCTTTCTCTTTCTTCTTTTTTTCTCTCTCTCTACTTTCATCCTATCCAACTTATTTCCTGCTTTGAGATTAGGACTTAGTTAATTCTCCCTGTACCTTCCCACATCACTCTATTTGTATTTTTTACCCACATCTCTCCCTAACCCTAATAATTTCTGGTTTTCCAAATTCTCCTTTGCGGTTTGCAGCCCATTAATATATAGTTGTTTGATGTTGAATAGATGTATCTGTTGAACTAGATTGTATCTGCAGACTATTGACTGTGCAAATTAAGACCTTGGTTGATACTTGCCTTAAGATAGTGTTGTAGCACAAAACTGGTGTTATTTTCATCCCAAATGGGCAGAGTAAGCCAGAAAAACACAAGAAAAATGGCAAGTCTGGGTATCTCAACTCCCAAATGATAATCAGGGGACAGAACAGATAATGAATAATCCAGAGGAGAGTTCCCAAATAGCTCTACAAACACTGCTGGAAAACATGACAAATGAAAAGATTGAAAACATACAAAGACTCTGTATGAGCGTGATAGGGATAGAGAGGAGGCAATCCAAAGGTTTATAAAGGAATATCATGAGCGTGAGGAAGCTACTCAAAAACTGATACAGGATTTGCATGAGCAGCTTGAGAATACTCAAAGAGAAAGGCAGGAATGGCATGAACAGGCTCAGAACACTCAAAGAGAACTACAGAAATGGCATGAACGGGAGTGGGAGGAAGCTAAGCAAAGAGTAATACAGGATTTGAGAGAGCAGGATGAGAATACACAAAGATCACTAAAGGCATTCATGGGATCCATTAACAAAGAGCTGAAGGAAGTCAGGGAGACCACAAAGGGAATGCTGAATGGAACCCAACAGAAGGAATGGGAGTTCAAGGAAACCATAACCAATCAACTAAGTGATTTGAGAATAAAGACTGAACGTCAAATTAAGGAAGTAAAGAAGTTCATTCAAGATCTAAAACAAAACTTCAACAAAGAATGTGAAGCCATCAATGCTGACCAATTAGAAGGAAAAGAAATAAAAAACAAAGTAGAAAGTCTTGACAGCAAGTTAGACCATGCAGAAGATCGAATCTTGGGGATTGAAGACAAGACAGCCTAGATATTATAGAGAAAGAATATACAACCATCCAAGACAAGTCCAAGAAATATGATAGATCTATCCAACACTTGGAAGACACTATCAGAAGGCCTAATCTAAGGATAATGGGTGCAGAGGAGCACCTAGAAACAGAAGTTAATGGTCTAGGAAATTTGTTTAATAGGATCCTAGCAGAGAACTTCCCAAACATGCAAAAAGATAGGCCTATTCAGATACAAGAAGCTTTTAGAACTCCAAATAGACCAGACCAGAATAGGACATCCCACAGTCACATTATAATCCATACAAGATCAACTCAGACCAAGGAAAAGATCCTTAAAGCTGTCAAGGAGAAAAGATTAATCACCTATAAAGGGAAACCAATTAGAATCACCTCAGATTACTCAGCAGAGACAATCAAACCAAGAAGAGCCTAGAATGATGTATGCCATGCCCTAAAAACAAACAACTATCAACCAAGAATACTGTACCCAGCTAAACTCTCCTTCATAACTGAAGGCCAAATAAAAACCTTCCATAGCAAAGAAAAATTGAAACAATACATCTCCACCAAACCAGCCCTACAAAAGATTCTTAAAGATGTCCTACACATAGAAAACCAACAAGACCACAATAAAGGCCAAGAAACTGCACCCAAACTGAGAATCCAAGAACCATAGGAAGAACCCAGTCTTCGCAGCCCCCAAGAAGGTGGATAACATGGCAGGAACTCCCAAATACCTCTCAGTCCTTTCTATCAACATTAATGGACTGAACTCTCCAATTAAGCGACGTAGACTGTCTAGTTGGATTAAAAAACAAGATCCTTCTATCTGCTGCCTTCAGAGTCACATCTTGCCCATAAAAACAAACACATTTTCAATGTTAAAGGCTGGAACAAAATCTACCAAGCAAACGGCCCCCATAAACAGGCAGGAGTTGCAATCCTAATATCAGATAAAATAGACTTCAAATTAAAATTAGTGAGAAGAGATAAAAAAGGTCGCTACATACTAATTAAGGGACCTCTCCTTCAGGAGGATATTACAATTCGAAATATCTATTCGCCAAACAATGAAGCACCCAAATTTATCTAAGAAACACTACTTTTCCTCAAATCCCAAATAGATCCAAAGACATTAATTGTTGGGGATTTTAATACACCACTCTCCCACTAGATAGATCAACTCAGCAAAAACTCAACAGAGAAACCGCAGATCTAAACAGATGCATAGATCAACTAGATTTAACAGACATCTACCGAACATTTCACCCAGCAGCATCAGAATACACGTTTTTCTCAGCAGCACATGTAACATTTTCTAAAATAGACCACATTTTAGGCCACAAAGCAAACTTGTCCAAATTCAGAAACATTGAAGTTATACCTGCATTCTCTCTGACCACAAGGGAATAAAATTAGAACTCAACACCAAAAGCCACCAAAGAAAGTCTGGTAACACATGGAGGCTGAACAACACACTGCTGAATCACGAGTGGGTCATGGAAGAGTTTAGAAAGGAAATTCAAATGTTCATGCTATTCAACAAAAATGAGCACACAAATTACCAGCTGTTCTGGGATACAACAAAGGCAGTATTCAGAGGCAAGTTTATAGCTCTGAGCTCCTACATCAACAAATTGGAGAGATCTGAAACCAACAATTTAATGACACATCTAAACCTTCTTGAAAAAGAGCAGCAAAATAAACCCCAATCCAGTAGATGGAAAGAAATAATTAAAATTAAATCAGAATTAAATGAATTAGATCCAAAAAAACTATAGAAAGAATCAACAAAACAAAGAGTTGGTTCTTCGAAAAACTTAACAAAATTGACAGACCCTTAGCAAATCTTATCAGAAAATGAAGAGAACACACCCAAATAAATAAACTCAGAGATGAGAATGGAAACATCACCACGGAAACAACCAAGATTCAGAACATTATAAGGGAATACTTCTCAAAACTTTATGCTAATAAGTTTGAGAACTTGACAGAAATGGACCTTTTCCTAGCAAATATTGACATGCCAAAACTAAACCAAGACGAGTTAAACCAGCTTAATAGGCCCATATCAAGCATTGAAATAGAAACAGCAATGAGACCTCCCAGCTAAGAAAAGTCCAGGACCAGATGGTTTTACAGCGGAATTCTACAAGGCCTTCAAAGCAGAGCTCACACCAATACTCTTCCAACTCTTCAATGAAATTGAAAGAGAAAGTTCACTACCAAACACATTCTATGAAGCCATCATAACCCTCATCCCAAAACCAGGCAGGGACTCGTCAAAGAAAAAGAACTATAGACCCATTTCTTTGATGAACATTGATGCAAAACTTCTCAACAAAATTTTGGCCAATTGACTTCAACAATTCATCCAAAAAATCATACACCATGATCAAACAGGATTCATTTCAGGGATGCAAAGCTGGTTCAATATATGCAAATCAATTAATATAATGCATCACATCAACAGGAGCAAGGATAAGAACCACATGGTTATCTCAATAGATGCAGAAAAAGCATTTGACAAGATCTAACACCCCTTTATGATAAAGGTTTTGGAAAAATTAGGAATCCATGGAACATTCCTCAATACAATAAAGGCTGTATATGACAAACCTACAGCCAGCATTATACTTAGTGGTGAAAAACGAGTATTCTCACAATTAAATCTCATTTAAAAAAGAATATACAATATAAATAATGAAAATATTGAAGTCACTGTTTGAACATAAGGACTGTTGCAAGTGCCTAAAATGAGCTACATACAATTTTTAAATACTCTACATGTTCCCAGGTACAAATGATCAAGTTTAGCACACACATCAAATGAGGCGATGATCTGGCAAATACATGGATAAGGGTTAATTTACTTTAAAATTCATTGTAATCGTTTAAGAGACCATAGCTTTTTTTTAAAATAGAGCTGATAATTTCAACATTGCGTTCCTTGAAAATGAATTTGGAACTGGCATGGAACATTTTAAATTGCAATTAACAAAAATGAATGCGAACTTAAACCCCATTGCATTATTTTCCAAATATGCTGTCTTTGGAAAAGTATTTCCAAGTCTGCTATTTTTCTAAATATATTTTCCTAAAACCCAAGCGTTTCAATAGTCTTATTTTTTCTGAAATAAATATAAAGTGATGGAATTGTTCGAAGAGGAATATAGAAGTAGGATTAGAGAATATGTAAAATGTGTGTCTCTATTTTAACTGATTAATTTTAATGGTATGAAATTATACTGTACTAGAACCCTCATGAATAACTTTTAATGCTACATATTAGAGGTGTCACGCATAAAGTGTTCAGTGCATTTTCTGTTCTATGTCAAGTTCAGGTGCTATAGTAAGAGGATCATGGGACACAGAACATTTCCATATCTCCAGCCCATAGGTGAGCAAGTGGTTGGGGGCCAGTGAGGAGCTTGGTGCCTCTCTCTAAGATGCCCAGTTGCAATGTTTAATCCCTGAGTTCAAATCCAAGTCTTCCAATAATGTATCACACTTCAAGATTACCAAAAAAAAAGTCTTGATAGTAACTAGTTTCATCAGTTGTCTATCATGTTACAACAGGTCTCCCCAAATCCTAGAGGCTTACTTCTCCTAATTCCATGGGTTGGCTTGGGTTTTTCAGGCAGTCATGCTCTTGGTCTTTCAGTATTGTCTATGGAGTCTTTTATGAGAGCTAGACATAGGAAGTATGCCAGGCAAAACCTAAGATAAAACCTATCATTTTACATAGAGAGCGCTCAGATCCATGAGATCTAGGAAGTACTCAATGTCTGCATAGCATGATTCAATACCAAGACTGGGGCTTAAACATTTCAGTGATTGCTTGAATAGTCCACTGGTAAACACCCTCTCTATAATTCCTTTATTTTTCCATTCTTCTCATTTCATGTTCACTGCTGTTTTAAATATTATTGTGGGCTTATTTCATTATGCTTTATCTTTAAAGCAATGCTAAATAGCACTAACAATCACTGCATAGGGACGGTACCTTCACTGGACCACAAGGATTCTTAGCTGCATTTCCTAATTTCCTGCACATTGAGAATGTGAATGGAAACTTTGTCCTTCTATCAATAGACAAATATATAAGAGAGCACTTTGTTTGGAGATGCATTTTTTTGTGTTTTGCATTATGCTGGCTCTACGTAGCAACAGTGCTTTGGTAAATAAATGGCTCTCTTTCCATTTTGGTCAATGCCTTAAAATGCAAGATACACTTGTAAGAGAGTTTGTGAAATGCTGAAGGGGGAAGAAAACTTCCTGGTGCTTTCCTGTAAAAAAAACTCTACAAACCATCTACTGAATAGTGTCTGGGGACCATAAAAATGCAGATGTCACTGATGGCAATAGCTTTCCATGCTATCAAATTACTTACTAAATCAGCACCTCAGTAAATCACCAATCACTGCCCTCCATTCTCCATTATGACTCAGTAATGATTGAATGCTTGCTTGTCAGTTATATAGCTTTTTCTACATTCTTTTAATCTAAATGCATCTTTTTATTTTAAATCATCTTTTTGCAACCTACTTAGACTGCTCCTCCTTTACTGGATTCCTGATACATATCATCTCAAGACTTTTGCCAGTGTCGACTCTACTTTTTGAATCTTAAAGATAACCTAGGATGATAATGTCATTTGTTTCCATTTTATCTTAAGGAAATTAATCTCTCTCATACTCTCATCTGGCTATAGAAAAATAGAGAACACACTATTTTCTTATAAGGCTAAGAATATAAAAAGGTTTAGGTTAAGAATATAAAAAGGTTGAGTCCAAGGAACATTAGCAAGAGAAAAGAAGACCTTTATAAAGGCCTAAAATGGATCAAAGTATATAATTTTTAGAACAAACTCCCATTCCAATTTTTGTTAAATTGTAGCATTTTCCACGTGTGTTACTCAGTGCTCCTTTCTTCTGATTTTATCATTACTTGTTAACCCAACCATATCTGTCCTCCTATGTTGGACATCATGAAAGATTATTCATTTAACCCATTTTAATAAGTGCCAATTTACCAAGAGAGGAAAATAACAGAAACTAAACTGAAAGGGGTAGTTGAAGGAAAGAATATATAAAAGAAGGAAGGAAGGAAGGAAGGAAGGAAGGAAGGTAGGAAGGAAGGAAGGAAGGAAGGAAGGAAGGAAGGAAGGAAGGAAGGAAGGAAGGAAGGAAGGAAGGAAGGAAGGAAGAAAGGAAGGAAGGAAGGGAGGGAGGGAAACAGGGAGGGAAACAGGGAGAGGGAGAGAGGGAGGGAGGAAGGAGAAAAGGGAAGTAGAGAAGGAAGAAGGTAATGAAATGAAGCATAAAGGAAGGGAAAGAGGAATGGAGAGAAGATGGGACAGAAGGAGGACGTCTGGAACCTGCAATCACTGGACTAGTAGCCTAAGAGTGTGTGAATTCACAGACATGCCTCTTTGAAGCTGACCTTCAACTGGCATAGGAAACTCTAGACCTGATCAATATTTTAAAGAAGTTATGAATAAGTCTGAAGAAACATTTAAATGGCTTCCCAACCTTCCTAAAATTCGAGGACTTAATCATCTATTTTAAAAGCTCTCTTCTCCTGCCATAGTTCGGTGCTTTAAAAAATATTTGATGGTGAAAATGGAATAAATGTTCTATTGATTGACAGTTGAAATGGAAAAGCCATTCTTATTCATTGAAATAGGCTACACAAATCATCCCTGGAAGTATGGTTCCTGCCCTTCAAAATGCAACCTGTCTTCTTACTGAATTCCATACTTCCAACCCCCATTTCAATCACCTTTCCAGGTCAGTCCATCCAATTCAGGTTGCTGAGTAGTGACAAGTCTAGGTCACTCAAAACATTGGTACCAGGTCACTCTCCCTGGAGGGCTGTTTGATAGCTTTACTTCACTCTCCCTACAATGATAGTGAGTGGAATTAAGATCAGTTCACATCTCTGCTCTTAAACCACCCTGTGAGCAAGTCTCTCTTAAGAGACTCTTCTCTGAAGCCATCCTGTATTTGCTCACTGACCCAAGCAAATTTTTATCTGTCTCCTGGCACTGTCCAGTCGTCTGATCCCTGGCAGTGCTACTTAAAGGGGAAGGAGTCTGCATTACTGCTGTCTCTGCTCCTTATTTTCTCTAACCATTTAGGCACTAAGGAAGCCTCATCAGGCATCACCTATCCCACTATTGGGCTGACAGCTTGCTTGGTGAGGTCTTCTTAGTCTCAGGTCTCAGCATCACAACAGCCACAGTAGGCTTTGGTTGCTGTCATGATGGTGACTATATGATTTGTTGCCCAAACAGACACTCATTCAAGAGTAACATGAATGTGTAATGGATTTATACACAAGACAATGTGCAAAACAGGCCTATCTGGATGAGAGCAAGTGTGGTGCATTCACTTGGCTTTCACATCGGCATTCACCTGTATTCCACTCTAAATGACCACAGAACTCTATAATCTCTACTCTGGAAAGCTGAACAATGAGTATTCTTGATGTAGAACCGATTCTGAAATGCAACAAACAAGGCACAGACAGGAAATACATTGCAACACAGTGGATACCTGGACAGTAGACTTGTTGCGCTGATAGGGCAGCCTGGAGAAGACAGAATCTGTTAATACCATTCGAGACAGAGTCCTTAGAGAGACAGCAATGCCACATGAGCTCAGAATCCAAGACTTTGCTTCAATGAAAGAATCAAGATGAGCTGGCTGAATTACTGCTGAAAGCACAAAGGAAGTCATGTTGCCAAAGAAAGTACCCGGGGAATAAGGAGGAAAACAGCCTGATTTCTCCTTTCTCACATTCCTCCTGTCTGCATGCACATACACTGGGGCAAAAACAACACATCCTGCCTTCAAGGAATTTTGTGAAAATCTGCTTATTAGGGTCAACTCTGCTTGGCCATCAAGAACAAGGCAAAGTGGGTCACAAACAGGTGATTATACAAAGGACCTTAATCATCCTACTTACGTGCTACTTCTGTAGTTGGTATAAATACTTTGTGAACAAACTTCTCATATTTATTAATAATCATTCTGACCATATCTCTAATTAGTGTTGTTAATTGTACTAATTTGCCTATAATAATTAAATGAGGGATAGTAGCTTGTCTTTGAGTTTTATAGATGTCACAGGACCTCAAAGCATGAAGAAACTGTCATCAAAGCTTTCCCAGTCACTCAGCTAATGCTTCTATCAAGAGAGTATCAGATGAGATTGGGTGCATTCAGAGTGCTATGGCTGTAGAAAAAAAAAGAATGGCCAAAAGATACATGAAAAAAATATTCAACATCTCTGTCCATAAAAGAAATGAAAATCAAAACAACATTGAGCTTTCACCTTACCCCAGTTAGAATGGCCATTATTAAGAATTCTAACAAGAATAAATGCTGGCATGGATGTGGCCAAAAGGGAACTCTACTACACCATTGGTGGAAATGTAAACTTGTTCAACCAGTCTGAAAAGCAGTATGGAGTTTCTTCAAAGACTAAACATAGAGCTTCCCTATGATCCAACAATCCCACTCCTAGGAATTTACCCAAATGATGACAAAGAAAGCCACACTAAAGCTACCAGCACAACTATGTTCATTGCAGCATTATTTACCATAGCTAGGATATGGAATCAACCCAGATGTCTGTCAGTGGTCAAATGGATGAAGAAAATGTGGTATATATACACAATGGAATTCTACTCATTGATCAGAAAGAATGATATTGTACCATTTGTAAGGAAATGGAAAGACTTGGAAAAAATTATATTAAGTGAAATAAGCCAAGAAGCATAAGTTGCATGATTTCTCTTATTTGTGGTAACTAGAATATGCCTATATATCTAAAAACAAACACACTAGATGGTAAAAGGAAAAAAATACACTGGAGCCTAATAATAATAATAATAATAATAATAACAATAATAATAATAACAATTCTCTCTAGGAACTCATGCAGAATGAGACCAAAGCAGGATATTCTTAGGAGGAGATCTCATAGGTGCAATAGCTATGTGTATCTGACCAATATAATAGTATTTATCTAAGTGAACTCCAAGAAATGGAAACAAGAGAGATTTTCTCTTTGTTGCTGTTTTTGTTTCCATTTACTTTTGTCTTATTCGTTCATTTATCTGTCTTTAGAGGGTAAGGGGGACACGGAAATGGTTGAATAGGTGAATAAATGAAGCTGGACATTATGTTGAGAATGAATTATACAATTTTTGGATGGAGATGGAAGGGAAAGAGAGAGAGAGAGAGAGAACAGAGGGGTGACATTGTTCAAAAAGAAACACACTCTTTATCTGACTAATGCAACTGTAACCCCTCTGTACATCACTCTTATAATAACAATAAGAGAACATCCATTCAGAATAACTGATTGACTAAGAGAATTTCTCTACAGAAAATGTTAATCAGAAAGCCTTTTGGGGACCACTCACCTGAGTTACTAACAGCTCTCCAGTAAAGACCACTCAGTGAAGGACACTACGATCTTCTAAGAGCTCAGAGAATCTTCCTTACCTCCAAGAAGAGACAGCCACCAGAGCCAGGAAATTTCCTCAGCATATTCAGTCTTGGAAAAGTTTTGCTTAAAGGTTCATAACAATCATGAAATCCATTGACTTCGGAGGCAAAAGAACTTCACTGGTGTTTCTAAAATTTTCTCACTAACAGTCTAACTTTAGGTAAGTTTTATCCACATAAAAATTATCTACCACCTAAAATTGTAACAATTATATACTGAAATAAAACTGAAGAAAGAACCTACCACCTAGTCAGGTTTATAAATGTTGGTTGCTGCTGGTGTTTTCTTTATTATTTTTAGCCATTCTTCTTTTAATGGAAAACCACGGTTAAATGTGCTAAAGTTGCTATTTAAACTGAATCTATGAAGGTAAGAATAGAAGATAGAAAAGGAATATAAAAATAGACAGCCAGACATCTGAGTAAGCTAAACCTAACATGCAGAAATCTCACATTATTTAAATAAAATATTGTGAGATGTTACAGCACTCCCTAATTTCAATTACAATAAGAAATACAGCCAAAAAAGTCCCTAAAATGTAATCTCACAAGTTTCACAATGGATAGCATATAGCAAAAATTAATAGATATCTGAACAAGAAAAATTTACACATTGTCAAGTAAAGCAATGGACTATTAATAGGCCTTAGCATTTGAATATATACAAGAAATAAAATACCATGGTAGTCATTAGGGTTTATGAAGAAGACTGTGTTAGATGAGAGGTAGATGAATAGACCTTTTAAAAAGAGCAACATAAGAGCTTCTAAAGATTATGCTGTTTTTCAAAAGAATTAAAAAATTGTAACAAGTATACACAAAATGTCTTAGTCAAAGTAAACTTGATCCAAAATAAAAACAAAACAAAACAAAGCCTGAGACATCACAATTCTAGGTTTTAAATTATATTACTTAACAGAAAATAATAATAAAAATTATTAAAACGCAGTTGGTTCCGGCTTAAAAATAGAATCATAAACTGAATAGAACAATACAAGATACAAGATATAAAAGCAGTTTGTAGAGTCAATTAATATTAGGCCAAAGATGCCAAGACCATGTGATGGATAAAGGAGAGTCTCTTCAATAGGGGAGGTGGGAGAATTTCAATAACCACATACAAAGAACTCAAGGCGACCCTTTTCACAAACAAAAGTTAACTCAAAATGGTCTAGAGACTTCAATATAAGCCTCAAACTGTAAAACTAATATAAGTAAACATGCACAGGAATTGTGAACTTGTTTGGGAAAATCCCTACACGTGATCTCCCAAACACATAAACAAAAGTATTGGATTGCAGTGATAGTATTTTCTCTTGGAAATAGAAAAATCTGTCCTCAAATTCATATGAAATCTCAAATGTCTCCAAGTTGATTTTTTTTGGTTGATGCTGCCAGTTTTTTGTATGTTACTATGACAGTTCTAGGTGTCTACACTAGGGTAGAACTAGCATAGCTACAGATACGGAAGCCCAGTAGATTGAATGGAGAGAGTCTGAGATGTACGATTCAGATTTCCAAGGTCATTTTACGAGGGAACGAAGAGGGCTACAAGCATCAAGCGCATATGCTTGTTCTTGCTGGTTATCGAGAAATGCAAATCAAAATCACAATGAAACATTGCTTCACCACAATCAGGATGGCTCTCACCAAAACACAAGTCTGGGTTCGGGTATGGAACAATTGGGAGTTTTGTTTACTATTGGTAGAAATGTAAAACAGGGCAACTGTTAGAGAAGCCAGTCTAGTGGTCTATTAAAAAATAATGTTCAAAGTCAACTTGCCATGTGGTCCTGCAATGACCCTTAATATTATCTATTGAAAATAATTGAAAGAAGGGTCTCAAACAGTTACCTATGTTCATAGCAGCATTATTGATTATAGAGACAAGAGGTAGAAGAAACTACTTGTAATGATGGATGGAAAAACAAAACATGTAATGGAATAGTCTTTAGCATTAATAAAGCACTTTGTTCTGATGAAATTCAACAATGCACCTGAACCTGAGGACATTAATGCTAAGTAAGTGAAATTAGCCCATCACAAAAAGACATATACCCATATGACCCGGTAATAGGAAACAACTGGAAAGAATAAACCCATGGAAGCAATCACTGGCAGCTTTCAGCGACTTGGAGAAATGAGAATGCAGTCTCTGTTAAACATAGCAGGGATTGGTGGTACAGAATTATGAAGATAATATTTAAAAACCATGGAGATGGCATTTTTTGAGGGAGATTTCTGGGGCTTGATCTCAAGGTTTGCTGCTTGCTGGCTGGACACTCCACCCCTGAGTCAGACTTTCAGTCCCTTTGATTTAATTTGTTTTGCTGGTTTGTCCTCAGCTAATAAGATGGTATTCTTCTGTCTTCACCTGTTGGGTATCTGAGATTACAGGAATGGGCCACCCTGCTCAGCCTCATCTGGTTAATATTCTTTCATATTTACTTATTTTATGTTAAATTAGAAAAAAAACATAAAGGCAATTACTCTCTAAGTTTCTTTATGGAAAAAACACTAGAAAAGATTTTCAAGTAACTTTGCTTGAATTATGTGGAGAGTCGGGAGACATAAAAAGTACCTAACAATCCAGTAAAGCTGATGAAATTAATCAAAACGCTCTTCACTGAAAAGGACTTAGGGGTGCCAAATAAACATTCAAACGTACTCAAAATAGTCAACGGGGAAATGCAAATTTAAACCAAAATGGATACAGTTTCACACCTACTAGAATGCTGGTGAGAATGTGGAGCGAATTTTGCTTTACTCACACTATTCAAAGGCACACTCAGAGAAGATGCATGCTGTTCTGTGCTCTAAATTTGGATGATGGAAATTTAACCTGATGGAAGTCTTTCGTTGGATTAAAACATCGACTCACAGCAGTTTTCCACCTTTACTCAGGCTGGCCCCATTTTGTAGGTTAAGATGATCTTCTCCTGTGGTTTTGATTTTAATTTTCTCTGCACAGCTGTCTGGGTTCTAGAAACTTTTCTGTGGTATAGTAGTGCCCTCAGGATGAAGTGAGAAGCTTTATTTGGTCATTGTCTTAAAAGATTTTGTTGTGTGTGTGTGTGTGTGTGTGTGTGTGTGTGTGTGTGTGTGTGTGTGTGTGTGTGTATGTGTGTAGGTTTTCTGTATGTGTTTGTGTTCACGTGTGTTCATGGGCTTGTGTCTATGTGTGTATGTGAGCAGTGCAACAGGTAAGGTTGTGTGGCTCTGAACTGAGAAGTGGGCAGAGGTAGGGCATGAGCATCACTCATCTACCCATTAGAAGTATGGAAAAACCAAACATAGGCTTCGTTTAATATTACCAAGAGTCTGTAAGGTAGGCATTGCTACTGGGTAGTAGGGGCATCGAAATGCTTTTCACAAGCTTCCCTACCTAGTAAGGTTCAGCTGAAATTTCAACAGCTTTGTGACTGCCTTACTACTGTGTTGTTCTTTTTTATAATATTTCTCCGTGTGTTTGTGTCTGTGTGTATGTCTGTCTCTGTGTCTTTCTCTTTCAGTTGCAGAGACTACACTTAAAACTCAAGGACGTTTCCCCCTAGCCCTTTTGCTTTAGTTTAGTTTTCAGACAGACTTTATTGCTTTTGTTCAGGCTGACTCAGAGCGCTATGGCTGCCTCTTGTTTAGAGGGGGTACAGGTGTGGACCACCATGCTCAGTGTTTTTGTGAGATAAAATCTTACTAACCTTTTCCCCCCAGAATGCACTTGGAAACAATCTTTCCATGTCTAGTTCCCACATAACTGAGATTCCAGAATTGCACTACTACACTTGATCTTCTTTTATTAATGAAAACCTCTTAGTGGAATACAATAAATTATTGAGGTGAGTGAATAAATGTAATGTAGATTCCAATCTCAGGATAGAAATGAGTGTCAGGAATGTAATGACCAACTGAGGGCAGAAAGGCAGGAACAAAGAGGGTGAAGAAGAGAAGGTAGGGTTGAAGCTAGTGGAAGAGGTACGCCTGATCGAAATACGTTGTATGCATGTATGAACATGGGAACAGAAAAGCCGTGTAGATCTAAATGATGCTAATAAAAATGTGGAATAAAAAGACAGAAACAATGTGTATGTGGGAAATGTTCAGAAGCTGGGTTCACGTCTGGAAGAAAGGAAGGCATTTCTCTACGTGTCACTCACATGATACAATCTTTCACTTATTCATGAGGAAGGATATGAAGACTGCACCTACTGTTAGCAAATTGCCATCAAAGTCAAATAAAATATATGCGGATTACACATACTAAGTTTCCCATTTACCAAAGTCACAATCACCAGCTCATGAAGGTTTAAGTAGTGTGTGTGTGTGTGTTTAAATATCTATTTCTGAAAAAAAATCGTATTCTAGTGATAGGATTTTGGGAGATAAGGATGACTAGTTCCAAACTATAATTTTTTGAAAATATATGGGATTCGCATACCATTTATATTTCTATTCTGAAAGTATGTAATATAGTCAATCTTAATTTAATCACAAAGTTGTACAATCACTGCCATTATCAAATATCAAAATACTTTTGCATCCTAAAGGATAACCATTAGAAGAGATTCCCCTCTTCTAGTGCACACATACCTCTCCCCCGAAAATTCAGTCATCGGTGCTACGGCTTTGTGGAATCACCCCATGGGATAGCGTAGAGTCACAGGATCCAAAAAGACTCTGTCATTGGGCTTCGTTTCTCTCAAGTAATGATATATTTTAAGAGTTTAAATCTGTTGGAATAATATTCCACTGTAAGAGAACAGAAGACATTTTATGTATTCATCACTTGATGGACACTTGAACTGTTTCTACATATTGGCTGTTAGGTATAACATGAATCTAATCTCAGCTTAACTCCTTGAAATAGAAGAGAGTGAAGGTAGTAGGTAGAAAGAGATGAGAACTTGAAATTAAGTTTTATGTGCAGGAGAGAGATGTTGATGTGTTTAATAAGGAAAGGTACTACTGAAAGACAGAGAATGCTTCTTTAGCTATAATAAAATGGTAGAAAAATGGGTTTTGCAGGCCTGGAATTAGCATCTTACAGGAGATGCTATCTCTTCTGAGATGAAAAGAAGTAACTGGATGTGGGATTGTAGGTGTGAGAAAGTCTATGCCTGGCATGTGTATTTATCTCCGCATACATGCTAATGACTTCCACCACAGAATGGTAGAGTTGTAAATGAAGGAAAGTAGAAAAGAAAATAGTTGTGTGAGTAAAAGCTTGTGATGAAGAGTATCAAGAGTGTTCAAAGCCCAAGAGAATTATCATATTCATCCGTTCTATCTCAAAGAAACCCTCACAGACAGTCTATGAACCTTTAGCTCTTTGCTTGTCAAATTCCTTTCTAACCCAGGCTTCTCCTTGTTCTGATGAACTGTATGAATGCTATCTAATGTACAGACCGTTCCTCTGTTTCTGCCATTCTGCTCTTCCTTGCTTTTTCTTTTTTTTTTATTTTTTATTGTGAACATACTATACAGAGGGGTTACAATTACATAGGCAAGATAATGAGTACATTTCTTATCAAGCATTATAGCCTCCTCCTTTGTTTACCCTTCACATCCCTTCCCAGTCACCCCTTGCTTCCCATCCAAATCCTCCCCCCCCCCAACGAAAGTTGTAAAGTTCGTTTTCAACATAATGACTTGTACATCTCATTGTTGCAACGGGTCCACCTGTATCCTTAGTTAAATGACTCGTTTTTCCCCTTCGCCTCCACAAATTATACCGACATCAAATACAGTGAAAGCAGGGGTTATACTGTGGGGGAAGGACATACAAAGCAACAAAGAAATAATCTTATAAATGCGTTAGAAACAAATGCATGAAAAAAACATTTATATACATATCTAAGGGTTCATTTTCCTAACATCACCTTATCTGACCTTTTCTGCTTGACTCATACATATACTAGATATTGCTTCCTTGCTTTTTCTTCATGATTTGACAGTTGGTAACTACTGATTCACTGAATGTTTTGTTTTTAGTCTTTCACACAAACTGAAACAATGTGCTAAAAGAGGTCGTATTATTTTTGTTCCCCATTTTAACTCCTGTCTTGCATAGTCGTTGGCCTGACAAGAGTGATCAAGTATTTGCTGATAGGTTGAATAAATTGGATCACAGTGGTACCAGTCAAAAAAAATCTGAGAGATATAATTATGCGCGATTAAAAATGGAGGAATTCAAAACTTAATTACAAACTTAGAAAATTAAAAGTAAACAAAGTAAAGTTAATCCAAGTATGCAAGTATGGAAAATGAAATTTGCAAACTGATATTATGTAAATTGAAATTGAATTCAAGATCTTTTTTTTATCAGCTTTAATGAGTGAGATGCACTGTTGGCTAGACTTAGACCCACAAAAGTGAAATAGGAGACAGAGAGAGAGAGAAAAAAAAAGGGCTTGTAACAGTGGAGAGTATGAAGGTTTTTTAAATATCATGAAATAAAGCACACAAGTCTGTTGGAAAATGCCAAAGAAAAGTTCTCCTTTTTTCCCTTTGAGAAGGAATACATTTCCCAGATTGTCTCAATTTCAAGCGAAAAAGCTCCATAAACAAATGACTACGAAAGAAGCATTCATCCTTTTAAAGGCTTTTCTTCTTAAAAATGCTCCAGGTGAACCAGAAGCAGAGCAAAGCAATGTGTACAATTGACTCAGTATTCATCTTTTTTTTTCTTTTCACAGTTGCTCATTGACATGAAGAATGGAATGAAAGGTAGTGAGAAGCCTGAGCTGGTGAGTAATTCTCCCCATATTTTCAAAGTGTCTGGAAGAGGGAATGTGAACAAATAACAGAGTAGTTAGGACCCCCCCCCCCCCGCCCGCTGTGAAACCACAGTGTACAGGAACATGGACACAGCCTGTGGATTCTTAACTATTTGATGGAAATATCCAGCAGGAGGGCTAAGAAAAGCTTTTGAAGTTGTTAACTCTGCTGAGAAGTCTGGATGGCAGAGTCACATGAATAATGAGTCTAGCATTCGACCTTGTCCCCTTCGTGTTGGAGTGAATAGACATCATCTATACTGGCAGCTCAAGACATCAACAGTAACGCATTGTTAAAAGTAGTTTCTAATGGAGATTATTCTACTGTGTGCTTGGATGTATTTGGACATCACTCCGTTTCATGCAAAGGGTGGAACCCCAACTTATGCTACAATACTAGCCATGCCCTATCTGATGCATATCCCAGCAATAGGGAAGTCTGTAGGTTTGTGATCTCACACACACACACACACACACACACACACACACACAAAGCAAGATTCATATCCTCTTGAAGAACCAGAAAACAGTGGTTCTTGGAAGGTGCATATCCCAGTGTCCCAAAACACGTAGACACGGTTGTTATAAAGATGACATCCATAGATGAGAAGAGAAAGTGCTTGGAAACCTGATGTCTTACCTAAAGGCCCAATTGTTTTACATCACACAGTATTTACGGTAGTAAACTTACCTCCGATTATGTTTTTAATTACAATAGGTGAAGATTCACAAACACATCCAGATACCTCACAGAACACAAAGCAACCAACCGTGCTTCTTTATTTCATATGTAGGATGAAGTAAGAACAAATGAAAACACAATCTTTATTCGTGTGTGAAGTCCAAGGGGTGGCGAGGGATGGCTGGGTGAGAATGGGGAAGAGGTGACGGTGATTAACATAGAAAAGTGGGTCTTGCCAGCATTCCCAAAGTGCTTTGTGAATGGCAATTCCTTTGTACTACTTGAAGATAATAAAAACTGTCTTAAAAAATAAGCTATGAACGTAGAATAAGATGAAATTAGGGTATGATTAGGGAAAGAAACTTCCTTTGTCAAACCAGTTCTGACTTCATTGGAAACTCTAATTCTGGTGGTAGGCAGTTGATTGGAGAGTGAAGTAGTAATGGACAGAACTAAAATTCTCAAAATTTTAAGAGTGGAAGAGAAAAATAAAATAGACACAAGATAATAAGAAAAGATGACTCCAATAATAGAAAAGAAAAAATGTGTCAAGGAGACCCAGTGTTTAAAATATAAGCAGATTCAAATTTATGTGAATAAAATTTAAAAATCTCACGGAAATGAATAATTTTCAGCAAGATATTAATTATGCAAATTGAGTCAAGGAACTAGAAAAATTGAGTAGATGAATGAAAAAGAGACAACTTAAAGCAGTGAGATAATGCATCAAAATATGATGTTAGAAGCAGTGTTTTACATGTGAGCGTCAACAACCATTGAAATCACAAATTATTTTCGCGCTAAATAGTTGTTTCCAATCCCACATAAAATGGAGGCTTTGGAAATTACAATTTTAAGTCTCCTTAAATTGATGAAGCTTCATTATCAATGACAGCATTAAAAAGATAATTTTATTCTTATCTGTGCTTTTAACTATAGAAAAGCTTACGATAACCAAACAAAACGCAACTGGGAGTATGCTTTTTACCATAAAGCCCATTGATCTAGTCTACTAGGAAATGACCTAAAACAAATGTATCTTTAACATCAAGGATTTGTTTACCATTGTATTATTTAACTTGTCAATTTAGAAAGAAAAGCAGTCAGAAGTGTTGTGAGATGACATTTGTTCCCTAATCAATAATTGCTCATAACAATCTTTGTTTTAATTTATGTATACATGTATGTATTTATTTATTTATCTTCTGTGCTGACAATCCAACCCAAGGCCTTGTACGTGCATCCTACTTTTATCTGATTTACTCTTCAGGTTACGTTTGAGTAGCATCCTGGGAGCTATGTTTTGCTGAGGAAAGAAGGAAAAACAAAATACTGGGTATTACTTTTAACAGAGGAATGACATAAAATATGAAACAAATGAGCTAGTGCAGGCTTACTGGCTGAGTCGCTCACAAGTAGATTCAAGCATCAAGTAGTAAAGAATACTCATGTTATATTTACAGTTGCTTGCTTTTGCTTTATTCTTTGTTCTTTTTTTTCTCTTCTAGATTTCTTTTGGCTTTTAATGTTTGTAGGCCTGTAGTGTGAGTCTAAATCCATAGCATGCCACTCCGGACGCGGAGACACCTGCCTCACCCCTCAGCTTCCTCTCCAGGCATTTTTCCTTCACACTTCACCCTCCAGCAATCCGGCACTATGTGCGTTTATATGCTGCGTTCATCGGCTTTTATTCCCCAGTGCGTTTGCTACTGGCTGAAAAGTTTGTTTCCATCTCACTGACTTCTATTGATCCTGCAGAACCTGGCTTAGGTGATATCTTCTCCTGAAAGCTTGCCTTCTTTCATCTTTCAGATTGGAGAAAAGGAAAATAACTGAGGATTCTCATGGAGATTTTATTATGTCAACCAAAAGTTCTGTGCATCAGATTGTAGGTAGGCCTATTCATATTTGCATTTCTTCCATAAAAATTTCAATGTTGGGGCTGGGCAGGTGGCTCGGTGGTAGAGCGCTTGCCTTGCATGCATGAGGCCCTGGGTTGGATTCCTCAGCACCACATAAGCAAAAAAAAGAAAGCTGGAAGTGGTGCTGTGACTCAAGTGGTAGAGCACTAGCCTTGAGCTGAAGAGCTGAGGGACAGTGCCCAGGCCCAAAGTTCAGGCCCCATTACCGGACCCCCCCCCCAAAAATTCAATGACCCATTTTCGATTGTTGCATCCCTGCACATTCCCTTTTGTTCAGAAGGATTTGCACATTGAAGACACGGGTGCAGGCCCCCTGACAGAATTCCATTGCATTTCAGAGGGTGACAGGCTATAGTAGTTGCTGGTAACCAGCAGCAGGCTTGCCATGCCTCCTGAGTGTATGGTTTTCTCTTGTGCTTGATTGAACTTCATGTCATTGTGTTCATCATGGCCCCAAAGTACATGTAATCATTCACACTCCCATCCCAAAAAGACTGGGTTGGCTGATTGCTCTCGAGACAATAGACTATGAGGTAGGAAATCAGTAAGGGTGAAGGCTTGCCTGTCAGGCATAGCTCAGTTATGGTCTTGGAAAAACTACAAAGCTGTGCAATCTGTTAATTATTATTTTCTTAAATGAAAACAAAGCACTCTATCTAATTGGAGGAATCTTTAATTGGACTGAAGGCTGGACACAGATGCATGTCCCTTTCACCGCTGTGATAGTCATAAGCAAAGGAAAAAATACTCTCTAATTTAGAAAGAAAAGTCTGGAATCAATGCTGAGACCAACTTTCCTGCTGGCTCTGGGGGTGTAGAACAACTTGAAAGTCATTATTTTTCACATAATACAAATAAAAGTGGTGGAGCAGAAAGTGTCGAGGTGAAAGTACTTGAAGTTAGGGCAGTGCTAGACATGAGTAGAGGAAAGTGATTAATCAGGTCACATCCTCAGAACCTTCTAGTTTTGTGAAACGGAGTGACCACACCCACTGATGATTCATTTCTAAGACATAATCTCACCATTCAAACACAAAATCATTGTCACTTAATATTTCTTCTATATACAAAATATCTTCCAATTTATGCTTCATCACTTAAAATACTCATGGGATTTTTATGTCTGTAACTGCTTCATGAAGTTAAAAATATGAATCTTTTCCTGCATATAACATATAATAATACATCATTTTATGTATAAGTATATATATATATAAAATGGTGCATTATTATATATAATATATATTTGTATATGTATAATGTGTATATACATATGTGTGCTTTGGCACTGCTTTTACGTATTACATACTGCTTAGCATTTTACATGATTCCTGTATTCCATCTGTAATTTATTTTATTGTGTATGGATGGTAGGTAGGATGATGTGAGGAAGTGTAAATGCATCTAAACTTTGTTTAAACTGCTGGGGTAAAATGCTCAGCTTTGGCAGTACAGTCAAAGCGATCTCATCCTCAGACTTTGCTTCTACTTGTTTTCAGCACCTGAGAACAGCACAGGGTGATGGACTACGCAATCCCCGGTGGATGCTGACACATTAGCAGATGATACCATTCCCCTAAAGTTTCAATTCCGCTGTGCTGTGTGGACAGCATGAATGCTGCCTGATCTGACCGAGCTCACTGAGTTGATACCAGAGCACTGCATGGCTCATGGCTAGAAACAACCATCCTGAAAATGTGCTCCGTGAGCAGCAGCACGGACTCCCCGCCCCCCACATCCATCATGTGGATGCCCAGACTCCACACAGAGCTACTGAAGCCCCAGTCTGCACAGTAGAAGATCCAGTCCTACATCAATTCTAATCCTAGCTTATTGTTAATCGACAGTTATCAAGATGCTTTTCTTTATTCTTAGAGAGGTGAGCATTAGCCTGTCCTTTCATTTTGTTTTGTCAGTTGAGTCTTGAACTCAGGACCTGAGCACTGTTCCTGAGTTCTTTGGCTCAAGGCTAGCCTTCTGTCACTTTGAGCCATAGCTCCACTTCTGGTTTTTGAGTGGTTACTAGGAGATACGAGTCTCATGGGGACTTTTCTGTGCAGGCTGGTTTCCAGCTTCAGATCTCAGCCTCCCGAGTAGCTAGGATAGCAGGTATGAGCCACTGGTGCCCAGCTGCATTAGCCTGTCTTAAACCCTAAGTAATGCATTAGCACTTAGAACGTACTTACATCCTGGCATTTCATTCGAAGGCCAGGAGTAAATAGTATGAAGAGATCATTCATCAGCAAGCCAGAGCTAGAGATGATCTACAAAAAAACAGTAATATATCCCTCCAAAAGCCTTCTTCAGTCGCTGAAGACTATGCCAAATAAAATGTCTTACAAGCAAAAGCCGGGCGCTGGTGGCTCACGCCTGTAATCCTAGCTACTCAGGAGGCTGAGATCTGAGGATCGCGGTTCAAAGCCAGCCCGGGCAGGAGAGACCTTGAGACTCCTATCTCCAAGAAACCACCAGAAAACCGGAAGTGGCGCTGTAGCTCAAGTGGTAGAGCGCTCGCCTTGAGCTGAAGAGCTGAGGGACAGCGCCCAGGCCCAGAGTTACAAGGTTTCAGAGAAAAAGGGTGGAACTATTTTCTAGTTTCTTGTTTCAGTGAGAATGATCAGGAAATTGTTTTGTATATTCACTTCAACTATCATACTTGCAAGATCAATGTTTCTCTGTAAAATTTACAAACTAGCCAGTGTCCTAGCCAGAGCTCAGACTCAAGACTCTTAAGTTCCTTCTGAGAAGCATGCTCTTTCCAGCTCAGCTGTCTGAAATGCAATTTGCAGGCCATTTCTCAATTTTAACGTATCTAGCCTGCTGTCAATTAGGTGCTAGGGTTTCCAGCAGAGTGCACAGAGGAAGAGGAAGCAACAGGATTCTGTAGGCAGCCAGGACCAAAGGTCCATCTGTGTTACCCTAGTGCCAGGTGGCTGGAGGCATTCTAGATTCCTGGAAGGCCAGGGACTATGAATTGTCACCTTCCTTCTCCTCTAGTTGATGCTAATTAGCCTCTTATTCCCTGCTCATTGTCGCCACCCACAGGAATTACAAAGTACTTCCCAAAAGATACTTCCTCAAATGTTCCCTAGAATAGCCTAATCCAAGAAATAACCACAAGGACTAATTTTTAAAAGTAATAAGTAATAGTTCTTGGATATACTGTCGTTTCTACGAGTGTGACTTGGTTCAGTTCTCATGGCAACCTGTTGAGGTCATTGTTACTCTATTATAAAGATAATAAAATTGAAACTGACCATGATTTTGGCCACCTTTTCCAAGGTCAATGAGAGGACACTGCGCATCCTTGCACCAAAGCCGGTGCATTGGGTCACTTCCACCGGATGCTGCAACTTCATTACCAGCAGCTCCCTGACTGAAAGACTATTCTGATTGCTTCTAAAGGTGAAAAGCTATGATGTGGCTAGATGAGGTGAAGAAGAGAAATGTGGCGTGGAAAGAGCGGCTACAGAGATGAATGGGAATGCATGCCTACAGTCTCTTCTCAGATGCCTGTGACCTTCAGCCAAAGCAGAACAGTCGCCCTGAGCTCGGTGTTTTTATTCAGAAGAAATAACAGTAATCAAAGCCAGCCATACAACCCTCAGCACACACAGAGGAAGGCTTGCCTGCAGACAGGAAACAGCAGCCCCTGACCAGCAAACAGGCTGCAGGGAGAAACAGTTGGATTGTTTGCACCGGCCATGAGTCTTAGAATATTGTTGATACTTCTATTATTGTTTTAAATAAATTATTTTGTGTGTGGGGGAGTGAGATGCTAGAACTCAGATGCAAGGCCTTGTGCAATGTAGGCAAGCATCACACCCCTAAGTATCTCTCCAGGCCAAGATAAGTTAATGTTCAATTTTAAGCTTGATTAATACTGTTAATACTTACACATTACTTGAAAACGACTATTTTTAGTGGCTAATGCCATGTATTGGGGCTTTATAACTCATAAAGAGCACCATATTGTCAGTATTCCCAGACTCCATGCTATAAGACACGTAAGGAAAATGTAGCTATATGAATGAAGTAAACTGATAAGGCTCACAGATAGTAAGTACACTGCAAAACTGCACTCAATTGTGGGTGGCCAGCAGCTCACAGCTGCATCCTTAGCTGCCCTGGAGACCAAGGTTAAGTGGATCCCATGCTGAGCAAGCATTGAAACTCCTTTTCAACCCAAGGCTGTGCATAATTGACCAGGTGTCTGTCATGACCACGGAGTAAGAGACTGAGATGAGCAAGATCACGGTGGAGAAAAGTTCATGAGACTACCTCAAAGAAAAAAAAAATGTTCTGAGTGTGCTTCCCTGTCATTCCAGCTAAGACCACAAGCCCAAATCAGGAGGATTGCACCCCCAGGTCTGCACCTGGGCAGGAAGTCAGACTTTACCTCAAAATGGAACCAGTGCAAAACGGGGCTGGAGGTGTGGCTTAGCAGTAGAGCACCTGGCTACACAAGTAGGAGCCTCTGACATCAAATCCCAAGAAAACACAATTAGCTGGACTTGTGTGTGCTTATTGAACGTCTTTATTGAACTCCAATGCTTCCTTACTCTGTGTAAAACCTTAGTGCTAGGAACAGGTCAAATATGCTGCTTCTTCCTTTCCATATAAAGATGATTCTCTTGGACAGAGAAGGTGAGGAACTAATCTGTCCTTTGCTCTGGCAACTGCTGTGACATTTGTCCTCATCTGGGATAGCAGTCTCTTTTCTCTACTTCTTAAAACCATTGTTTGTTGCTATGCTGAAGGCTCATATTAATCCTACCTTTCCATTCCATTTTGCTGTCTGTGGGTTTATCACACAATACTTATTCTTTCTCATGCTGAGTTTTAATTTGTATTTCAACCTGCTCCACAGTGCCCTGGAGTTTACATTAGAAAGCCTATTGAAATCAATGTGGTAGGCCAGTGCGTTCAAAGACAGGCTACAGAGAAATAAAATGAATCCATTCACTCATTCAGCACACTACAGTGCTGATCCAATTGTGTGGTGGGAAGGAAGGGAGATCAGGAACCCGGCCTTGCTCTGGATTACGTCAGCCTGTGTCCTGGCAGGGAAGGCACATGCTCCTCAGTGACTGCCAGGGAAACTACAGAGCAAGTGTCCGGTGCCTCCACTGGAGCCAGTTCCTCCCAGCTGGGAGCACTGGGCACTGGTATTAAAGCCATGTGTATGTACATTTAAATGAGTGGAAAAGAGAAGGAAGGAATAGAGGAGACCGATTACAGGACAGACTGAATCTATGTCCTGAAGTTTCAGGAGAAGCGCGAGTAGAACATATATAGAAAATAGACAAATAGAGTATATACAATTACGAGGATAAAAACCATTAAAAATGTAACCCTGAAAGGTGAAATTAAACTTGGATTTTAAAGTAAATTAACTATGTCTAAAACATAACCAGTTATTAACAACAAGAAGCCAATGGGAAAAAACACAATAATAAATATCTGACAATTAAATATTTAAAATTTTGTTTAATTGTTCATCATCAGGCGGGGTTTGTACTGTATGAACAAAATTCCAAACACAAGTCTTATTTGAGGAAGCTAATATGTCTATCCTAATACTTAAATTTCAGTGCTATAATAGGATGCAATGATATACAACAGTACAATAATTTTCTCTTCTCCTGATAATATCATAATAAGCCTGCAACAGTTTCAGAAGAAAGATTTCTAGCTTTTGTGTGCAACGCATATATTGTAAGTCTACATTAGAGAGACTATTCCTTTGTACAGTGCACATTGACTTTGAGCCTGGTTTCGGTTAGACCAAGAGCAATTTTAGCAATTTTAATGTGTCCCTAGCATTAATGCATTCGAGGCATGAGGAGTGTGCTCACTCAACACTGGGTCTCCGTCATCTTGGTTCTTCTCTGTCCAAGGGGATTGACCTCACCCTTCAGCCCAAACCAGAGACATTTCTTAGCAAACAACTCAGTTGCAAAACAAATCAAGAGTGTCTTTGTATATAAAGTCATAGACTTAAAAAGTACATGATAGAATGAGTAATGAGTAGTATATGATTTATGCAAAAACTAGAGGAAATAGTTGAGTATATGTGTGTGTGCATGTGTATATGCATGTGTGTATGTGTGCATGTGTGCATATGTGTGTTTGTGTATGTGTGTGTGTGTGCACACACATGCATGTGCACATGTCCATTGAGGCAGATGGAACCATACAAGGCTTTCAATCATCATGGGGAGAAGTAATCTCTTTATAGTTTGCAAAACTAAGAATCAGGACAAATAATAATATATATTTATTTATATAAATATAAATATAAATTATTCATAGAAGATATGGAATGGAAGAAGCAGAGTTTAGAGCCATTACCTCTAGTCCCCTCTGAGGAGTAAAGGTAATTCTTGGTATTGAGCAGATTCTCCCCTAAGGAGATAATGGAGTTACCTTGGAAGATGGGAAATGAATGGGTTTTCTGAATTTTACTAGAAGTGCTTTGAAAACTATGCAATACTCAGTTTAGGGATGAAAGAAGCAAACTTGCTGCTCACTTAATTAACACAATTCTCACAAGATGAACTTGGGAGTGGTGAATGGAGCAGGACTATGCCAGCAAAGATATTGCCTAGTAAGAATAAGAATGCGACATATGTAATTAAATCGTGGGAGGGTGACAGATGCTATCAGACTTCCACTGTTATAATGGTAAACAAAAGAAAGACACAATAACAAATGGGGAAAAAATATAAGATGTTCAATTGCTTTTCTACCCTCAGCAAACAGAGTCATCTGAAGCAATATCTGCTTTCTATTCACTTTTTCGATGTTCCTTCTTTATATAATTATTTCTTTATTTGGGTTTATAAAAGATTGAGCAGCAGGGTGGTGAGAATTGAACACATTGTAATGTAATTGTTGAAAAAATTCAAGTAGCTTTACAAAGTAAAAGGCAATTTAACTGGTAAGAGGGGAAAAACATCTTTCGAACCCAGTGTCAAAAGAAATGAAATTTGATGACTTCTCTTTACTAAGGGAGTCTGCAGGTTGAACACATGGGCTGTGCTGAAATACTTAAACCAAAGACCCATTGATGTTAGGGCCACTTTAATTGCCTTTTTCAGGTACTCAAAAAAATTAAAATAAAAAACAAAATGATATTTGAAGGGCAGCTTTGGGTTCTACAGATGATATAGAAAGTAGAGCTATTTTATTTTTCTCTCTGTAACAGGTTAAAATGAATGGATACATCTGTGACACAGTCTCAGTGTGACATATGGGACAATGGTTCGCATGTATATTCGGAGAGAACTCGGTTCAAATCCTGGCTTCACTACTTGTCAGTTGATCTTGCAACTGTAAACAGTAAAAGGTGAATCCTAAGAACTGACTTCCAAACTTATGAGGATTAATGAGACTAGAGACCAACTTGGGGAAGTCATAAGTTCATTCACTAACTCAGAATTCATTCAGTAAACATTGATGCCAAGACTTACTGTTCTGAGGTACTTAGACTGTCAATGTTCCCTCATAGATCACAGTTTTACAAATAAATTAGTTTGTGTACATAAAAATATTCATAGCCATTTTCCAATTAATTTTTTAATCACTTTGGATTCAGTGTGCAACTGGTATCTACACACAGATAAAAGGGCAGAATATACCCAGGGGATTTAAAAAATAGGATTAAGGACGATATATTCATGTGTACTTATCTTTATTTTTTTTTTCTGGGAACCTGATGAATGTATTTTGATCTGTTCATTCTGTGACATTTCTCTCCCACTCTCAAGAACTACTTTAGTCAAAACTAACGCCGGCAATATTTTTAGTCCAGTCAAACATTTAGAAAATATGTTGACACGGCAGTATTGGAAAAACACAGAGAACCCTAAGAAATAAAATTTAAATAGATTTCAGGTAGAGAAAATATCAATCTTCACATTATCATTCAGGGTTGGATAATATTCTCTTCCATACAGTTTTACCAATATGGTATCATGGGGAATATCATTGGATAACTCCTTTTCATTGTTATCAATGTCAACTGCATTTTCCTGAGTGAGGATATTAAATTTTTTATAGTACGCGGACATTCTCTGCCCCAGGACAAATTTTTTTTCCAGCTTAACATGTCACCACTGGCAAAGTTAAAAAATTCCTGTCCTATATACAAAATTAAGTCGTTGTTACATTATTGTTTTATAGACATATTTTCCTCTCTACTGCGTTTTCAGTGAATAATAGAGAACTAGAATCAGCGAGTGAGTGTCTTCATTTTAGCATGATTCAATCCTTTGGATATGCACTTGGGGTCTCTTAGACTAGTGTCATTTGGTGTCCTTTGGTAAGCTGGCAGTTTCACTTGAAAACTGGTCTATTGCTCGGTAACTAGAGAATAGCACCTTAGTTTGAATGCGGGCCCCTTCTAGTAATCCTCCTGTGTGAATTATTGCATTTAATTGTAAAAAGAATCCCAAGAGGTCCGTGCTTCCGCCACAACTGTGCAGCAAATTATACCAAAACCTAAAACTCTTTTTAAAAATAACCGTGATGGATGTGCCTTTGTAATTAGAGAAAGGTCTTACGCAAGGAGAACTCTCAGGGGAGATCACCCTGTCACTGCTGCCAGTGGTTGGGTGCAGGTACAGTCAGTCACCTGACCGCTTGTCTGGGCTGAAAATCCAGGGAGGTGCAACCCTGCAGTGGACCTTTGAGGCTGGCTATTGGACTGAAGCTACAAATGACGTGTTGGCTCTAAGCAGCCATACCTCGCTTCTCCAGGTAGTTAAGACTTCTTAGACAGTGCTCCATTTCACTGGCGTGAATTCCCACGGAGATGAGGTGAAACTTTCTGTTCCTATTCCTGCATAGTGGAATATTCCTTCAATATTCCTTCAATATTCCACTATGCAGGAATAGGACCAGCCTCAGTAGCCTCAGCCCATTCTAGTTGTTAAGTGGGACACCAAGCTTCGTCCAAACCAAGGAAAACTAATATCTAAGTTGTCTGTCAGTGGGATGAAGGGCACAGCATTTTGGAAATCCCTCACCGAAATATAATCACACATTCTGCATACAGAGACCAGACATCTGAAAGACCAGAACAAAATGATTGAACACAAGCTGGGCTGACACTAGCAAAGAGAAATGAGGGAAGAGTGGGTGTGACACAACTTTTCTTGAAGACCTAAACTGCCTTATTAAATGGCAACTACTTAAAGATAATGAAAAAAATCTTTAATAGAAAAAAGAGCCCCCTCCCCCCTACATTTAACATTGGTGCTACAGAACTGGTTAATGTAATGTCCTTTGCTAGGAGCCAGTGAAAGGTAAAGAGAGAACCGGAGAGAGGCAGCGCAGGAGCCTCATATTAACAGCATTATGCCACACCTCATATTAACAGCATTATGCCACGCCTCATATTAACGATATTATGCCACGCCCCTTCCAACCTCAGGTGTTAAACTTCTTAAAAGAAATCACACTTTATTCTTATCTCAGAGCGCAAAAAACTGGGGAACAACTAGGGAATGGTATGACACTTACATGACTGTAATTCCTCTGTACATCACCTTTATAATAACAGTAAAATTCTAAAAGCAAAGAACACCAGAAAATGGGTGAGGATGCTTTTGTAGCATAGTTAACATGCATGACACTGAAGAACATTAGGGACTATTGAAAAACTTGTATTCTTATCCACCCATCACCTTCTGTTATTTGGTTCCATTTTCACACATGCACATTGAGTCTTGTGATTGTATTCACCTTATGTATTCTGGGATATTTTAATATTATTGACTATGTTTCTGAAGAGTTTTGATATAATTCACATACTGTACTGATTGTGTCTCTATGCTTATGATTATGATTATATGTAGTTGCACAGAAGGTTATAATTCCTTAAGTCAGATGTGAGTATATGCTTCTCGATCACCAGCATTCCATTCATCTGCAGTCTCTGTTTCCCAAGTAGCTGGTAATACAGGCTTGAGCCACCACACCCAGATTCAATAGATTTGACCTATCAAAATTGCCAACAATCTCTCCTAAATAAAACAATCTATGTGGTGAATTATTTTTCTCCATGATTATAGTTTATATTTTTAATCTTCTTTTAAGTAGTCTAAAGTGGTAAGATAACGGCATTTTATTCAAGTAAGCCCAATTTATTTAAGAAAATTTCTGCAAAACACACTCCCTGTGTTTTGTTTAGACCATTGTGTCCTTCAAAAATTGCTAGTCAATGTAATAGACTGATTGACTGGTTACATATCCCGAAGGATCATCCCACCATAAAAACACTAGACCTTGGCCTCAGCATACATGGATAACTATAAAGAAAATAAAATATGAGACAAAAGAAAGTATGACAAGAAAATAGCTTCTGTGTGATGCATTGGTTGGGGTTTATTTGTGTCTGTTTCTGTGAGGTTTTTAACTTTTTAGTTCATTTTATGTTGACAGTGATTTTACATATTCCAAAATGGGTTAAGCGCAAGGCATTCAGAAAATATAGCTGGGCATTTACCAGCTGTATGGATAGTATTATTCATTCTATCATCGACTCTTTATTAACTCTCCAGTAAAAAATGACAGTTAGCTTCATTCTCCTCTCACATTTTATAGATGGTGACAGAAATAGTTGGGAAGAGAATATTTTTCTCTGTACAGTGAGGAGACAATTAGGACCACCTATTGCCAAGTCCAAACCTGTTATCAAAATGACCCTCAACTGAGGATATGTGACACTGTGACATTTACATTTATTTTGTGTATACTACCCAGTAAATATTCTCTTAGTGATACCAGGGCTTGACAGCAGAAACATGCCCTCTCGCTTCGTCTTCTCGAATTCTTAGCTTGTGCCCTGCCATTTGAACTTTGCCTCCAGTCCAGCTTTTTGATGGCTAATTGGAGATAGAATCTCCCAGCCTTATCTGCATGGGCTGGCTTTGAATTTTGATCCTCTTATTTCAGCCTCCAGAGTATCTAGAATTACCAATGCTCAGCACTCAGAAATACTTAAGAAATAAATACTTAGTTCTTAGGTTTTTCTTCCTGACTCAACTACCTTGTATTGTTTTCATTCATTATGAGGTAATTCAGTAAAACTTACTATGCTGTCCTATTGTTTACAGACAAAGCTTGAAATTTGAGATGTACTACTCTACATCATTTAAAATATGAAATATGGGAGAAATAATAAATTGGTTGAAGTGAGATTTTGTCAACTCATAAGATCATCCCTAGGCACTAATAAATTTGATTTATTGGCAAATAATTGAAGCACATCTGTGAGAATTTGAGCTCAGTGCTGATTGGAAACAACAGGAGGCTGAGATACTAGCTGAAATATGGAGACAGGTCATCCTCATGAAGACCAGTCCAAAGCAACCAGTGGTAAACTAGAGTGATCACTTTTACTTTAATGAACAGAAACTAATAAGCATGCCAACAGAGTATAGTCAATATCAGTTACATATACTAACATATAGATGCATATGCATCTATAATAGCTTTGCATTTAGTAAAGAGGCGTATTGAAATTAGCCATTTTCCTTGATGCAAAAATCACTCTATCTCTGGGCCCCTGACTCTCCTTTTCAACCTTTTAGAATCAATACTAAGTTTTATGCTGGAGCATCATGATAACAGACATTTTATAACATTTATCAGATTATCTCTGCTAGCAATGGTGGTGATGCAGTGAGAGCGCAGTGAATTGGGTGTAGGAGGGGTGTTGGCAGGCAGTGTTTGAGAGGTCTGCCATAACAAACCCAGCTTACACCCCTCCTTCTATCATTTGGATTTTTAAGGTTGCTGAGGAGACATGTCAAACACAATTGGGTGATAGAATGAAGGGAGACTACCAAGGTGATTAGAGATACTCTAAGTTCCTCTTGGAGGAAGTCAAAGATTTTTGTTTGTGTTTGTGTTTTTTAAATAAGTTCCAGTATATTGTCATTCTTCATGGTGAGAAGGGCAGGACTTCTGTTTTCTGTCTGCTCTTAAAATCAGAACTAGGGTGGGATACAAGAAACCCTTCCTGTCTAGATCCCTTTTAAAACATCTGTACTTTGAAATACATTAGGCTGTGCCAGGCACCTGGGTTGCGTATACCTGGACACCTGGATACTCAGGAGACGGAAGGATCATGGTCTGAGATGACACTCAACAAAAGCAGCAAAACCTATCTGTAAAATGAGCTAAAAGATAGCGTGTTGGGGGCACGACTGAAGTGGTAAGAGTATTTATCTAAAAAGTATTAGGCACTGAGTTCATTCCCTAGAGAAGAGGAGGAGTGAGCAGCAGGAAGATGGGGGAGGAGGAGGAGGGAGTGGAGGAGGGAGGAAGGACAACATTGGAAATCTTACAAAGCTAACCAAGTTTGGGTGGATGGGTAAGCAGCAGAAAGCCCAGCTTCACTCGATGATGGTGATAAAAGAACAGTCAAGATTGAGCCATGGCTCCTACTACACTGGGGACCTGAAAAACAGATGTAAAACAGGACAGAGGACGGGAGGAGGGAGATGGAGTTAAATGGAAGTGACGGCAGGAGAGATAAATGACAACGTGATAGCCACCGAATTAAAGTGATTTTTTTCCTGCCTGGAACTGGGATGTAGTGTTCACTCGTTACAGTGTAGCCAATGAGGAGGCTTGAGATAGCTCTGTTCTGCTTCATACAGGCTGGGGAGATCATGTGACCACACAAACTGGGGAGATCATGTGACTACCACCAACCTACCAGTGAAGCTAACGGGACTCTGTACGATTGAGATGGCCTTGGGATCAGAATGTCTGTGATCACATCCTAAATGTACACATTCTCCAATTTCTCCATGCAAAAAAGTAATAATTTTTACAACAACTACCTCAGTGGTTATTAGATAATAAAATCAATAACTGAATATAAAATTCTTAATGTATTCATTTTTGAGGAAGCATCCTCTCTCTCTCTAATATATATATATATATATATATTTATGTTACATCATTTGCTTCAGATTATGTTTATATTGCTTATGAATAGTAGTGATTGCTGTGCCCAAGTTCAAGGTTAGCTCAAAAAATAAAATGGCATAATGGTTTTAACAAAGCTTCAAAATCTTCACTTCGGAACTTGTAATTTATAAGATATATCTCAATGAAGTTAATCTGCTCTGCTTCCATAAATGGCAAAGTCTCAACTGAAGTCCCTTGTACCATTTGTTTTAGGCTCCTCTACCAAATGTATTAATTGTCACATTGGTAAAAGCCAGTATGTTCCTCTAAAGATTATAACAGTGACATGTGTGAAATTGGTTTAGCAATGTTTATAGAGTTCATGCTTTCTAGAATTTTCTGTTGTCTGGGAACCCCTGTTTCCAATAGTGTCAGGAAAAAGCTTTGATGATAATCCTGTTTGTGGTAACATCTTGTTGTTCTTTAAAACACCCTGAGCACATTTTGCAGCAATGGGAAGACACTAGTGGAGCCAGGGTAATGGCTAGCAGGAAACAGTCAGGGTCTGGGTCAGCTGATCAGCTCACCATTCCACACTCTCAAGTCCAAAAAGAATACGATTCTCAATATGTGGGAGAAAACCAAACATGACTATTTAAGTAATTGTCCCTGGACACTGCAATCATTGCTTTTTTTTTTTTTTTTGCCAGGCATGGGGCCTGAACTCTGGTCCTGAGCAGTGTCCCTCAGCTTTTCAGCTCAAGGTGAGTGTTCGACCGCTTGAGTCACAGTGCCACTTCTGGCTTTTTCTGCTTATGTGGTGCTAAGGAATCGAACCCAGGGCCTCATGGATGCAAGGCAAGCACTCTACTACTGAGCCACCTTCCCAGCCCCTGCAATCATTGTTTTTGATGCCACAATTTAGACTCAAGTTTATCTGGTTCTAAGCCTACTTCTAAAATACTATTTTATGATATTTAGTAATGCCTAGCGCCATGTGGCCTCCGTGACTTAATTTTCCCAAACCTTTCCATTCTTTCATAGAAAGTATAGAACTAAACATATAATTCTTTCTGCCCTACTTTTGTCCGTATGCTAGACACAGTGATAGTTCCTGCTGAGATAGTTTGTTTCCAGAATTAAGTGAATTAACATATGTAAAGTAATTTGAATGAGACAGCATTTAATGAGACTTTTTCTTATTTTGAAATGGATTTTAAAGAACAGACCTACAACTGTTATTTCCTAAGCTGTTTTGTAAACTACTTGTTATTATAGCCATCACTTTATTGTGTAGTTCTTACAAAGAATTCTTCCATGAAAGTCTGATATGATCAAAGAAAGAAGGAAATTAACGTTGACATTTTACCCACATGTAATACTAAGACTCCATTCAAGTTTTTCCCATGATCCTTCTAATATCCTCTTGAAAAAGGTGCAGTTCAAATTCACCCATTATGTTTAGCTGGATGTGAAGCAATTTCTGAACTTTCCTTGGCTTCCATGACCTCAAAACTTCTGGAGATTGCAGGATGGTTTTGTGGGGGTATTAATTCATGTGCTTGATTATCAAAGCGTATCTTATTTGGGTTTGTCTAATGTTCCATTAATATTAAATTCAGGTTATGGCTTTTCTTTAAATCACAAATATGACACTGTGTTCTTATTGAAGCCAGTTGATGACACATTTCTGATTTGTCCTATTACTTGTAAAGTTTGCTTTGATCAGTTAATTCATGTGATCTCTGTGAAACTTCCCACTGGAAGGTATTTTTTTTTCTTCTCCCTTTTATACTCTCTTTGAATTTTTATGCATTTTGTGAGAAAGTATTTTGAAGTGACATAAATAATTTATCGTCAGTTTATTCAGTGGACCATTTCTACCCTTCTTAGCTGCTAATAATGGATAATAATGTTTTTTATAGTATTACATTTATTTTAGGGAAAGATCTGTAAACTAAATTCAGTATCACTAAATTCAGTATATTTCATACTTGGAACCAGTTCTTTGACCAAGAAGCCCTAGTTTGTATGAAGGGAGAATTGTTTCTAGAAAAGAAGTCTGGTAAGAAGGGTTTTCTCATTCACTGCCAGTGTGACTCTGCCCTTCTCAGACACTCTGTAGGCAGATGTTGGAGGGTTATGTATTTATTCGTACATCCATCTCCTTACCTCTATTTTTAATGCTTACATCAACAAATCCAATTTAATTGTAATCCCTGGAAATTCTTCTCTCACCGTTCTCTGTCTACGCACACTGTTCTCTCTCTTTTTTTCTCTTTCTCTTCCTCCCATCCTCCTTCCCTCTCTCTCCCTCCCTCTCTCCCCTCTCCTCTCTCTTTCTCTCTCTCCTCAGTCCCCCCTCTCTTTAATGGAATCCCTCATTCAACCCATTTCCTTGGATGCATACAATCCCCCAACACCCTTGCCACCAACTGTTCCTTGCAAATACCTTAGATCATCTTCCTTGTTTCCCACAAAGAAAGCTCTGCCCTTGAGATTATTTTCACCTCCATTGAGATGAGACAATAACACACCGACCTTGGCAGTCTCCCATTCAGCAGACAAACCACTGGAACTTTGCCATTTGATTCTGCTCACCAGCAGCATCATTCCTAGTTACAACACCTCTCAAGGACACATTTATCACTTCATTGAGACTAAGGACCCTGGCTAGTTGCCACATGCAGGATTTTCCTTACCCTCAGTTCGGGAGAGTTCACTGTGCTTCATCTCTGACTCCTGGTTGTTTCACAGGGGGTATCTGGACTCTGACAGTTCAACAGTGAGCCAACTTTTCTTACCCTGCCTTCCACCTCTACTCATGTGTGTGGTCATCCTGGGAATACATAAGTGGTTATGAACTGAAGTGATCAGCAAAGCAAGACAATAGAATAGAAAAAAACTGAAAGAGGATGAGAAAGGGAAAGAAAAAGAAAGTGTATTTTACTTCTTAAATTTATGATTAGTTACTTAATGTTCTCCTTTCTGATGTAAAAATCTGCAGTTAGATATTTTTTGGTCTCTATTGATTTGTGCCTTAATCTTTATCATTATTATTCCCTTTCTTACTATTAGATTTTGCTTGTTCTTGTTTTTCTGAACCCTTGAGGCATATTATTTGAGCATCAATTTGAGATCGTTCTATGTTGGTGATTAGTTGCTCGTTGAGATCTTTCCATTTTGTTGATTAGGTGCTCATATCTATAATTTTTCCTCTCAGAACTGCTTTTGCCATGTCCCAGAAATTCTGGTGTGTGGGGCTTTCATTCTAATGGGAAGCTAGGAACCTTTTTTTCCGTTTTGTCTCTTTGATGACACAAATACCATTCAGCAATATTGTTCAGTCTCCATGAGTTTGAATATCTTCTGTGGTTTCATTGACTGTTCACCTCTAATTTTCTTCCTTTATGGTCTAAAAGGACAGAGTTTTTCAGTTGTCTTTTATTTACTGAGGGTTGCTGTATGACCCTTATCACTGCTGTTTTCTCTTTGTGTTCATGTAGTGTCTTGTAGAGACTCCTTTGGTCGTGTTTCATTGAACCTTCTCTTATCAGTATTCCTCTGAGCTCAGTATATGGGGTTTCTTCCCCTTCCCTTTCCTTTGTTATATGATTGTTGTTTTACTTCCCTTCCCTCTCACATTTCCTGTATCTCTGTGTGTGGCTTTACTCTTTTGAAGACCTTTGTGTTTTGGACTTCTAGTTGCTTCAAGTCTTCCTGATAGGCAATTCTCCATATTCTCATTTAGCTGGCCTGATGAACCATGTGGTAATGTTGGTGTGGGGTTGTATCTCAGATCTATTTAACTTCAAAATCTAGTGAAATTTTACATACGAGATCTTCATCTAATGCAATCATTCTGTATATACTGGATGCTGTTTGTTCTTTGCTTTTAATTACCATATGAGTTAAAACTAAACCATTAAGGGAAGGGGTATGCAAAGAAGATGATAAGAAATGGAACCAAAATTTTAAAAAAGTCAAACAAAATACCAACTTCTATTATAGTGGAATGGCTGAAGGAAGAGGGAAATGTACCTGAGTTTGGGCAAGAGCCTGAGATCTACAAATATCCCATATTAAGTAAACTTAGTCATTTGTAGAATTTTAATTATCCAGGAAATCTACGGATGTCTTATTTCCACTTTAGAGTATCCAAATGAAACAATGCTAGAAAGGTATTGATTTGCATCTATCAATTATGAATATGCTTAGAAATGGATAAGGCCACATGATGTTTGCAGTTGTCTACTATAAAGAGAAAGAATGATAAAGGCTGAGAGACAACTCTGGCATCAACTAGGCTTGTATGGAAAGCTTGTTCCTGCATTGCTCAAAGCAATTGGCTTCTTTCCATGACACCCTTCATTTTCATCACCCCAAACCCCTCAGATATTGAAAAGAAACAATCCATAACACACAGGCAAAAAGGTGAGGTGAATGTCTAAGAAATTCAGTGTTTCATTTTTCTCAATCTCTATAAAAAGTGTATGTGTTGTGCTAAAAATTTCATGGAGGGAATGAGAAGTCATTGTGAAAACTTTGGATTAGTAAATCAGGAATGAGAGAGAGAGAGAGGTTTTGTGTTCAAAGAGCTGATTTTTTTGAAGCCTAACCAAAAGCACATCAAAGAAATTGTATTCTTGATGACTATAGCACATTTGAAAGTAAAAACATAAAATGGAATTTAAAACTCAAGGAGTTTACTTTCATGAACTCTACTTCAAGAAGAAGAAATTTCTGTATTTATTAAAATACCATGTATTTTGCTTAAAGACAACTCACAGTTATTTAAATCAATTCTGTGCTTAGGAACTGGAGGGGATAGTACAATAAGAAAAAGGACTGAGAATTCAGAACAGCTTGCTGAATGGATGGGGAAACAATAACTGCATAAGAAATAATAACAATAAGAAAATTCATCTACACAGCATATAACCTGGTTAAACTTATTTTATCTCTTAATAAAGTCTCCACTTCCATCCATTTCTTGAAAAGAACACAATTTCGTTCTTGTGTGTATACCACATTTTCTTCATTTGTTCATTGATAAAATTTGCATATGTATAACCCTTTATCTTTATTCATTCATTCATTGATGGAAATCGAGGCTCATTCCACAACTTGGTTATTTGAATAATGATACAATAAACATAGCATGCATTTATCTCTAGAGCTAATATGGCTAATTTCTTCAGATGTCTTCCCAAAAGTGGTATAGTTGTGTCCCCAATTATATTGTCTTAATTTCATAATCAGAATCAAATCTTCTCAATGGAAGAATGTCTTCGAAATATTCTGATCTCACAGTTTAGATTCTCAGCTGAATGAATGAAGACTGATCCAGTATGGATGACCATCTTGGTAGACTGTTACTGCAACCATGAGGTTCTGTTTTTGTTTTTGTTTCTGTTTTTCATCACTTAGTATGTCTTTGCTTTGTAATGTTTTCTGTTGGTACCATTTTTCCTTATAAGAATGACCTTCTTGTCTTTTTACAATGGTACTCTGAAACAATCTTTTTTTCTCTATGCTGCCAATAGTTGTTTCTCATTTCACAGGAAATGAGAAACAACTTCATTTTTTCTCCTGGTGAGTTGTAGGGATATTCAAAAATACTTAATGGACAGGTGCTACAAGAAAACTAGTAGACCCGAGCATGTGCTAAGATTGCTTCCACTCCATTCTTGCCAACTCCCCAGATAAAACATGCTGTCACAGGCCTGAGGCATCTTCAAAGTCTAGCTACATACCCACCGCTGTAGTGCTTTATACATATGGTATAAATTAATGAATAAAGCACAGAAGAGAAAAAATCTAACAAGTCAATGTATGTACACTGAAAGCTTAAAAAATCAAAGAAGGGGATAAGCTAGGTAACTGGTGAAGGGACTATCCCACAGCACTATTCAGTGTCTGAGACATGGTTCTATAAAGCCGGGTAAATGTCAGCTGACCAGGGTAAGTGTAATTGTCCTGGATGATTACTCCAAATGAGCTAGCCATCTTGACCTCGCCTTTAGACTAGTTGGTACCTCTTAAAAACAATGTTTTCTTGAAACATTCAAGTCTCAGCCTCTGCATGAATGGACAAATTCTTTTATCTGGGACAAATATTTATCAACTTGTTTGGATCACAAATAAACCTTGAAAAAGACTTGAACAAAAATCTTACTGAAGATGAGGCTTCGTTTCTCCAGTGAAGAGTGACAGGTGATTTTCATAACATGTATACCTCGATGAGAGAAAAAGCAACCTGTCAAAGTAAATTTCAGCCTGGAAAATAGAGAAGGACCTTCTGAGTGATTTAATAAGCACAGCTTTTAGAAAAGCTGTGTCATTTACATCTAATTCTTAGTTTTCATATTTAATGTAATGTGGACTTCCTCAGACATAATGCAGCATATCTAATGCATTCAGCAAGTGTATATAATACCTTTAAAATGCACGTAGACTCTAAATGTACATATGTAAGTATGCATGTAAATATGCATCCACACATGGGAACAACCCACATACTTTTAAGATAATAACTTTCTATTTGAATACTGTAAAATGTGTACAATCTTGAAATGAAAATGTTGTTTCCACTTATTTCAACAAGTTCTTTGGTTATTACATATTGAGATGAGCGTAAACTCATTCCAAGAGAGTGACTTTCAAAGTAGCCAAATGAAATTTGTATTGCAAATCACTCTGCTTTCAAAGTAATTATTTTGTTTAATGGTATGTTCCCATTCATTTTTGCAGTGCATATCCTACCAAAATAAGAAAATTGAAGGGAGTAGTGGCGTTGAAGGGATGTGGGAGATTAATGGCAGGGTGACATTGTATTCATAAACTGCTTTGCTGATTGGTATCTCCTTTGTACATCTACTTAAAGATAATTAAAAAGTGAATTAAATCATCACAAGTAAATATTTTAAAATGTTTCATTTCTATAGTCTCAAACTTTCTTATTGCGTGCACATTACCAGCACCCTTACCAAGTTATTGATTATGAATATGCAAAACAAATAAAAACAAGATGGACTACAGCAGAGAACAATATAAAATCACTGACATGCATGAGGTAGGATGAATGTCAATAGAACCAGTCACCTAAGTATTAATCATTACATTCTTCTTTACCTATTTTCTGCTAATAATACAAGGGCCTTTCCTGTGTGAATTCATTCTGAAAATATCCCTGATTTTCTAGTCATTTTTTAAGAATCGTTTCTTATTTCTTCCCTATTGTAAGCATAGACTTTCATTTTTCAAATGAAATGGTGTTGACACCCAGGGCATTAGGCCAGAAAAGAAGAGAAGCAGGCTTGGTTGCAGTGGAAAAAGGAAGATTATACTTCTGTCCTTTGACACACCTCTCCTCGTAAACTAAATATCCCTTGAGTTACTCTGAAGAAACTTTAGAGTATATAGAGGGTAATACAAAAGCTTATGTGAATAATTTACAACAAGTACGACTTTTCTATAATGCGAATTTTCTTCATCATGCATTGGTTTCAAATCTGTATCCTGTAATGTAGGTGTTTATCACTCTCCTTGGAGAAAGGAGTTTTCTTGTGTGATTAATTTTCTCTTCTCAACTGTGTAACACAAAATACATAAAATACCATATCTATTGGCAAAGAATATTCATTTCCTAGTTAAAGGTTTTAAGAATGAGAAATAATGATTACTGAAGGAGATCTTTCTTTTTGATGGCACTGGGGTTTGAACTCAGGGCTTTGTACGTGCGGGGTCACAGTTGTACTGCTGAGCAATACTACCAGCCTTTCTTGCACTGGTTATCTTTGAGATAGGGTATTGCTTTTTCCAGTCATTCCTGGACTATGATCCTTCTGTTCTATTTGCCAACTACACCTGGGATGACAGATGGGTAGGTACTATCAGGCCCTAACCTCTCACACTGAGATCGAATTTCACAGACTTTTCTGAGCTGACAATAATGACCTTTAGAACCTTAACCATTCAACCAGCCAGTATTGGAGTTATGGATGGATATATACATGTCATATATTTCATTTATGAACTTTAAAATCAAAATCAAACTTTGATATGACCTGTCAGGAGAAGTTGCTACTATAAATAATCAAATAAATACGAATTGGAACTATATGATTTAATAAATGAAAAATTCAAAAAAATCTTCAATTAAAGCAAGTAAGTATATTCCCTTAAAGATATACCAATTTGACAGTAACATAAAGAAAATAAAATTTTATTTAGTTAATAGATCAAATAATATATTGTTTGGTATAAGGTTATATTATTATGGATGATAGTATGTATTTAAATTGAGAATTGGTCATTCACTGCTCCTTGCCTGCCTGTTTTTTGCTTTTGTTGTTGTTGTTGTTTTAAGACAAAATGAATCCCAGGTTATAGGAGAAAAGAAAAGCCACCCAGACTTAAAAGAAATTGTCCTGGGGCTTGAACTGATGGCCTGAGTGCTGTCCCTGGGCTTCTTTTGCTCAAGGCTAGCACTCTACCACTTGAGCCACAGCACCACTTCTGGCTATTTCTGTTTATGCGGTTCTGGGCTTCATGCATGCATGCACTCTACCACTAAGCTACCTTCCCAGCCCTTTCAAGTATGTTTTAAATTTGCATACTTGTGAAATAAGTTTTTAATTCTGCTTTATTTCTTTGTGTACTGGCATTTGAACTCTTGTCTTATGCTTCCTAGTCAAGAGCTCTACATCCTGGGCTCATCAAGAGCCATTTTTATTTTAGCTACATTTGGAATTGGAACGTCTGCTTTTTACCTATGGCAGGCCTCCAACAGCCATCTTCCTCATAATTCCCTCTCAAGTAGCTGAGATTACAGCACCTCAGCTATGTCCAACCCTTCTATCTGTGTCTGCATGGAGTATTGTTTCCCAAGTGAAATTTCCCAGATCTGCCTATAATTTCACACTCGAAGGCTCAGTCTCTGATTGGCTATCACTGACCTAGTAGAAGGCATTGTGTACCTCTTTTGATATAATTTTTCTCAGAAAGCGTAAGTTTGGGTCTGGTAAAATACAACACTGTTGTTTTCAGTGTTTCTTCATAACACATCATCTGTTTCTTCCTGGATAAACAAGATCAATATTTTTACACTGGGAATTTTCATATGTAAAAGTACTGCTTCATTGTATTTGTTCACCATCTCTGTGAAATAATCATGTCCTTTCTATGTTATAGTTAAAATGGATAATTAAAGTAAGTATCTCTTCTCTCATGGAAGCATTTAACCAGACATGTTTTGACATTGTTCATTCTCAGCGTATTGAAGATGGATTTACTAACAGCCCCTGGTGCAAATCATTGCTACAGTAAAATATGGAAGGTGAAATACTCCAGGAAGTATTTTCAAGTTGATTTGAAAATGAGAGACTCCATCACCTTTCCCTGGTAAGTTCTCTGTCAATTAAGTTTCTAATGAAAATATCTTCATTTGACTGTGACCTAAGAGATTTTAGTCCTAGTTCATTAGAGAGCAATAATCCTCCTATTTACTTTAATTCTAACATATTTCCCTAAAGCAGGGGCACCCTGAACAGTACATTGAATGTCGCCTCATAAATGAAAAGGAATTGAGTGTGGTAAATGTTCTGTTCTGACTCCGTATGCTTGATTCTCAGCATATCTGCTCTGCTCAGGGAGAAGCTGTCGATGCTAAGCCATTAGTCTCAGGATCACATTTTTTATGCATTAAGCATCTGGACAATGAAAGGGCAGATCTTCCAACAATAATTGTTCCAGCAAATGAAGCGATTCGGTTACATGGAAAGTACACTGGACAGTGACCCCTATCCCGGAAATTCCATGAGCTGTTTTGTAGGACTTTGAGAGAGCCCTTCCATCCCTCTGTTCTCTCATCTGCAAAATTTGAAGTATGGGTTGGGATCTCTGTGAGTCTTTGAGGTCATCTGCCTAATGACCCATTTTAATTACAAAATTTTACAGTCATAAGCACACAACTACCTAATCATTGTTCCCTGGGATATTTGCTACCATTGCATCAGTTATTCAAGGACAGTTTTAAACTTTGTAGAAATCTATTTTATTAGCAATAAAAATTATATTTAATTTTCAGTTATTGATAATTGATTTATACAAGTCAGCCCAGGCTTGTATCCATTATGTTGTATGTTACGTTTTTGCTTCCTTTAAATGGCCTTGAATTTGATCAGGAACGTTCCTCTGAAAAGCTCCTTCAGGGTAGGTCAGCGTTTTGTAAATATTTATACCTAAGTCACTAGGATAACACTTGGCTCATCAGAGCCATGCTGCCGTAAGTTTTAAGAATCGTGATGCATTACTCTGTCACCTTGAGAATTGTTAAGAAGAAAATGGAGAGAATGAGGAAGTAGTAAAAGAGATGAAGGAGGAGGAGAAAGGGAGGAGCAGAGAAAGAGAGGAGAAAGATGAGAAGGAAGGGGAGGTAGACAGGAAGGAGGAGAACCAAGGAAAGTCAGGTGTCCAGTGTGGCTTGTGAGCTATTCCTAGATCATTATTATCATTGCCTGTTTGGGCTCCTGTTTTAGGATTTATTTTGACCCCTACTTCTCTTTGGTATTGGCATTCTTGTTCAGTATTTATGTAACCCAATTTATGTATAGAAATGAATCTTAGACTGGACGTTCTCACATTATAAATGGCTATAACTAGTTATGCCATTTATGATAACAGCTTCTTGATTATGGCTCCCAATACTCATGTGGTGATGTTGGTCATTCCATACCACAGTTCTTTGCCTGTTCATCTCAGAATCTCATCACATGGGTTCTCAGGCTTCTCAAGTGAAATAAGTCAGAATAAAAAGCTAGAGGAATACTGGATCTAAGCAACACAAAAGTGAAGGGAGGGACAGATTCATCCAAGGATGTGGAAATTGTGTTAGTATCTATTAGTTGTATAAGGTGGCCTTATTGTGATATATCCATACATATATACACTGTATCCCAAACAAATTCACTTCCTCTATCATTTCCCACACCACCCTTCTTCCTTTTTAAAATCAGTTCCAAAAATATTTTTCTGTTTTCTTCCATACATGTGCTATACTTTAGCATTACTGTCTCCCTGTGTTCCTTCTCTCTTCCCACTAATACCAAAAGAAAGTAAGACATCAATGATGAGAAAGATTCAGCCTTGTAGAATTCTTGAGACTAAGGTCTCTAAGCATGGGGAATAGAAAAAATCTAGGTCCTAAGAGAGGCATGTCTCAAAGCAAAAGAAGAGAAAGAACGTGATAAATTGCAAGCAGGGGACTGTGATAACTATAAGAGTTATAGGTAAAAGCTAGCCTGGGTGAATTTAAAAGTTTCTACATATTCTTTTGGTTTTGTTGAAAGTGTCAGCTAGAGTCAGGCAATATTGAATCTTAAGAAAATGGGTGCTAAAATTTTATATGTTAGCCACTTGTTTTAGGCAGAACATTGCTGACATAGAAAATTTTGGTATTTATGAACAAGCTCATTTATTGCATTTCATTAAATCTGTGGAAGTCCTGAGAATGACCAAACTTACATAAATATGGAATTAAAAATACTCTCATTCATATTTAAGTAGTTGTACAAAGCCATTGCTATTCAACAAAGCAGTTTATAAATACAATGTGTCTTGATACCTTTTGTCCCTGAAGACTTATGGTTCCCTCCCACCTGAAAGTTCTAGAATTGAGGAACTGGACAGGTTATGAGGACACCTTGGGAATCTCTTAACTGCCACAATTACTTATTTGTCCTTTGTCATCATGATGTTCTGGTATTAGTTACAAACCCATGAACATTGGACAAATGTGATGATCTGTGGAATAAACTATGAAAGGCCAGAGTTATCCAAGTTTGCATAAAAAGATAGAAATGCATAGATAATTGGGATTCTTCCATCAACTGGCATCTTTGGGAAGGTGGATTTCTCAGTAGTATAGAGACTTTACATCTTCTTTCAATTTTTAATTCTTCTGTTTCTTTTCATAACATCAAGGTTCTATGGAATAGCTTTTAAGAGCGTCAATGAACAGTTTTCCCAGAGACACATACTTAAATTATTGTTCCTGATTGGATGTCACTTATAGCTCATGCCCGTACTTCTATCCACTCAGGAGGCTGAGATCTGAGGATTGCAGTTTGAAGCCAGCCTGTCTTTGTCTTTGTTGTCCCATGTAAGTGATTAATTCCTATTGGTAGCAGGCTGAATATTAGACCCCAGAGCCCTGCATCTACAGTTTTTGTACTAGTATCAATATATTACCTGACATGGTGACAAGATCTCTGCAGATGTGTGTACCTTAGAGACCTTGGGATGACCTGACGATGCTAGAAGTTCCAAAATGACCCTGTGTCACCATAAATTTCCTAAGAAAATGAATGCAGGGGGACCAGAGTAGGAAAAGAAATGAAAGTGTAAAAGCAGGGTCAGAGAGGCAGGGAGAGGTTGTAAGGCCCACAGAGCTGGCTGTGAGGAAAGGGAAAGGCCCAATGGGAGGAAGTAGGAAGGGGGGCTTTGCTAGGGAAGGTACAGAAATGGACTCTGTGTTGGAATCTCCAAAAGAAAACATTTCTGTTGATCTTTGACTTCAGCCAGTGAGACCGATGTGGATTTTCTGACCCTGGGACCTGTAAGATAATAAATGCATGCTATTTTAATCACCAAGGTCACATTAATTTGCTGCAGTAGCAAGAGGACTCAAATGCACCAGCCTTCCTCTGTGATTCCGTCCTCTGTCTCCTGCTTTGGATCACTTAATTGACAACTTTCCTTGAACTACCACAGCATCGCATCTTTTTTTTTTAAATTTTGTGTTCCATTTGATATACCCTATTGTCAGATGTTAACATTTTAACGTTCCATTTTAAGTGTCTCTTTCCTGGGGTTAGTAGGTCACCATGTTAAGAATGAGGAGGTAGAGCTAATCTAGAATACATTGTTCCAGAAGCAGTGCTAGGAGGTCTAAAGACAGACATGTCTTATTAACAGCTGTAAAAATGGACCAGTGGACGAGTACTCCTCCGTTATTCTCTCTGTGATGTATCCAGAAATAGAGGAGAAGATGACAGAAGTGAATCGAGTTTCAAGGAAATCATTGGAGACACAGAAGCGAGCTCCAGAGGTGTGGGCTGGGAAGCTGGGCATATGGGTACCCTGGAAGGGCAGCAAAATGTTGTCAAGAGATGGAGGTTCAGGTAGCAAAAGGAGACTTGGTAAGGTAGGGGGACAAAGAGCAACACAAATGCTTTGATCTGAGACCCCCCCCCAATATGGAAGCCACAAGCCCAAATGTACGTTAACATATGTGTTTGGCTCGTATTTCTTTTAAAAATCATGGAGACTAAGAATGTTAGCTCTAGGTGAGACTTTAGTTGGCCTTGCTTCTCCAACCCTGCTTCACTGCCCTCTTCTCTGCCATCTTACCCTTGTAACTGCAGACAGCACCAGAGCAAGTGAAATGCACCTTCCTCTGCATTTATACTGAACGAGGCTGGGAGTTAAGCATTGAGTCATTACTGAATTACCCTATTATTAGCTTACTTTCTGATGATAGAATTCGCAGGCCATGTGTGAAACCACTGACCTCCTGAATGAAAATGAGATCTTAGCCTCAAAGTGCTCTGACATAGGTTCAATCAAGAGCTGGAAGGCATTAGCGGTTGAATCATAATATTTAGATGGAAAAGTGAGATCTTCCAATCTAATCCAATTTCAGTGGGAATGTATGAGTTCATGGTCAATACCAATTAACAATAAACACGCTGCATAACTTAATCTCTTTCTCAATGGGTCGGGCACATTCATTTCGTTGAGTTGTTTAGTGCCAGCAATTCAATTAGATGGAGGAAAGACAGAGCTATGCATTGCAATAAACTTTAGTATTTGAAATAGCTTAATAAAACGAACATCATCTCAAGCGCATTTTTCCTTCCACCATGCAAGTTTTAATTACTCCATTTTGTATTTAAAAAAAAAACTTGTTAAAAATGTCTAATTGCCACTTCCAACTGAATAATGTGCTAGGATTACTGGGCCTTGCCTGACTGCAAAGCACTTGGAGCTTGTATTTATAGGTCTTACAGGAAAGGAATGTAGACAATTAAGAGTGGCAATTAGTCCTGAATGCCTTGATGTGAAGGGACCAGGGAGGGAGGGACATCGTTGCTGACTCTTAGGTTGCTGGGCTGAAGCATAAGCCATTAGGTCAGTGTCCTGCCAATGATACATCTTCCTTGATCCGTGAAGAGATCAATTTTAATTAGCTAGGACAGATGAAAACCATCCTGACATGCCTATAAACAAGCAAGTGAATAACCGGAGGATTGTATATTATGATGCGTTCTGTTTGTGTTTTCATTTTATTACCAAGAGGGACAGAGTTAGAGAAACTTTTTTTTTAATGAATCTCCCATCATATCATGACCCTGATAGGTCCAGGAAATCATGTTTTGTGATAAAAATTTATGTTTACGAGCATTTTGAAGCTAAAAATAATCATGCATCTTAATTACAAAAATGATTTTTTAAAGAAAGCTTAAAAATGTCAAATGGTTTCGTGACAAAGTCATAACCTCTCTGTGGTACAGGCTATGGAGCAGCCTGGTGCAGCTATCATTGGCATCATAGTTTGGGGCCATGACGAAGAAGAGCTCTAACGCTCAAGTTAGAGGGTAGGCATTGTTCGAAATAGTCCCCGCCTAGGCCTGAGGCTCATCCCTGCCTAAGCTGGAAGCACAGACCTGGAGCAAGGGCTTGTCCTTTTGCAGAGTCAAGCCACTATGCAAGAAAAATTTCCATGTCCATATGGAACTGAGCAAGCACATGGCTTCCTGGCTAACCGTAAACATAGAACTCAAGGCAGGAAGCCTAGGCTACAGCCTGGTGAGGTGAATACACTTTAATGTGGAAAAATGGGTGGAAAAGGGGATCCGTGATCAACACCAACTGCGCTGCCAGTTCACCTGCAAGCACCATGGGCCTGGTGTTTTGTGATGAGTGTGTATCAGCCCTGGCCAGACCGGTGCAGGGCTGTCATGGTGGTAGACATCTCTTTCCACCATGACAACATAAACTCCACAGGGAGTTTACAGGGACCTTTGTGTCATATTTACTGTGACCTTATTATAAAAAGTAGGAGCTATTGAACCTGTATTTGCTCAAAGAGTTATCAATCAATGATGCTGGTGTAAGAGGGTCACGTTATGGATTCCCAGACATGTTTTAAGAGAGTCTGATGAGAATCCAGGGCATGTCGGATGGGGCGACAGCGGAAACAGGGAGTAGAAGTGAGAGGATTTCATGGCTTATAACCTCTTTTCAGGGTGCATTTGGACATGGGTAGCTTCATTTACTTTTCTTTTTTGGGGGGGGTGTCAGGTCGTGGTGCCTGAACTCTGGGCCTAGGCACTGTCCCTCAGCTCTTCAGCTCAAGGCCAGCGCTCTACCACTTGAGCCACAGTGCCACTTCCAGCTTTTTACTTTTTTCTTATATGGTGCTGAGGAATCGAACCCAGGGCCTCATGCATGCAAGGCAAGCGTTCTACCACTGAGCCACCTTCCCAGCACCATTGACTTACTTTTCTTAGCCTAGGGTTTACCATTCAACAAAACAGATACCTGGCTCCAGCAATGTAGCATGGGACTTTGGCTCCATAGAGTCTTCATCTTAGATTTCTTGTGCCTTAGTTTCCCCCATAGAGACAGTAATCAACTACAACCTAAAAAAGGAGGCGCTTTGGTGATTATTGATGCACGTATATTGTTTTTCAGGCTGTGTAATGAGCTCCTTGTAGACAAGAGGTGTATCTCTCCTCCTTCATTATTTTACTTGACATTGAGAAGCACAATGTGTAGCCTACAGGGCTACATAGCAGTCATTTAGTGAGGAGCTGTGGAAAAGCAGTGTGTGGGGGGGACAGCAAAGGTGACAGTGGATATAAAAATAATTTCAATATGACACCCAATAATAACGTGAATTGTATTATCACATCCTGAAATGCTTTATATTGTGTGGAGATTTGCAAACTACCAGGCTATGTTTTCTCTTTGCTCATTTTTTCAGTAGCAGTAGTTGTAACGAGTACATTCATTGTTGTTTGAAAGGGGTTTTGTAGAGAAGAAAAATGTCTTCTGTCAACCAGAATAAACGATGGGCTTCCGTTCATCCTCAAGATACTAAGTACGAGTGAAACAAACAGAAAGACAGTGGCACAGATAATGAGGTAGTGCTTGGTAGACTTTCTTGTTTATTCATTTATTCTTGTGTTCAGCAGACATTTAGATGCTTGAACTATTCACTAGGCCCAAGGCTATACACTCTAGCTACAAAGAAGATTTGGCATTCTTCAAAAGCTTAAAGAATCATGATGCACTGACATAGTAGAATAAGTGTGTACCTTAGAAGTCCACAGATTTGCATTATAGAGATGGAGAAGAAAAGCGAATTGCTTCATTCTTCCAGGAAAAGCTAAAAATCCATGTTTCAGCTAAGATTAAAGAATGAGTATGAATTTTCTGGATGACCAGGTTAAGAGAGAAACCCAAGCAGAAAGAGCAATATTTCTAAGCAATCACAGTGCATGAAATCACAAGCTGAAACATCTATCTGGAGTCTGCATCATCAGAACATAAATCTTGAGATGAGGGTGTGTCCAGGTGAGGATACCCAGTACCCTAAGAAAAGACAGAAGTGGAGAGATGTGCAGTATTATCCTACCAGAAGAATAACTATGGTGGCAGCATGAAGGATCTCTTCACTTTGTCTTTTTCTTTGTGCAGTTGCAGATGGGTGGTGGAGAGGCCAATGGATGGGTAAAGAATGTGTTATTGAACATTAGCTTCTTTAGAGGTAAAAATCTTATCACTCCCTGCAAGATGATGGTAGTGGAAAGGGAAGGGGAAAACACAGCTTATACACGATGTGAAGCAGGACTGTAGAGGACCTGATGGCTGGCTGAAGACAAGAACAAAGATCCTAAAAGATTGTTCTTTGTTATTTACAGCTGCTTAATGCACTGTTACTAATATGCATGTTGATGGTTGTTTAGTTGGTTTTATTCACCCTTTGTTTCTATGATTTAGAGGAAAGGTGCTTATTTTGCTTTTACTCTGTAGTATGTGGTTTTAGTGGAAAATGATAGCTATCTCCATATCTCCAATAATCCTCTCATTGTGGAAAGACAGGAAGTATTCCATTCACCTATAAACTGTAATCCTAGCCTGTTCTTGGTATTGTGAATCTCTGTGAAGTATTAAGAAGAGTACAATCGGCAGGGTTGATTCATGTAGTGCCTACACCAATCATGCCAAGTATTGCTAGTTTCACATGAAATATGAGGTTCAAATAGAAATCCTCTCATCTTTTTCCACATGTCTGACCATCCAGTATCCTTTGAATCCTTCAGCTATCTTTTTGCTTGATATAGAGTTGATTTTCTTCTTTACAACCCAACCACTGGCTGATCTTACTTTCATCCCTTTTGGATACCTGCATGTGTTTCAATGTGTGATGTATTATTCTCAGACTACAATAAAAGAATGAAATAAAGACAACATTCTACCTATCCTATAAATGTCTGACAGCACAGTACTGACTAAAAATAAGTACACAGGATTATTCCAACTGTCTCCTTTACAAGTATTTTTCTAAGACTTCAGCAACACTTGAATTATATATCTGACCTTTGTTCTTCTCATTCTTTCACTAGTCACATTCCTTTCCAGTCTACCACTTTGGATTTCTTCCCACAGTTAAGCTGCTCTGTTCATATGACAAGATAACAAAGTAGTCTGCTTAATAAAAACTCCAACCTTTGGCACTGCCCTATAGTAAGTATGTCTGTTTAATATAGAGACAATACATACACCTTCTGTTGAATTTACTTTCAGGATAATTCAGCATAAGAAAAATTAATTTGAGAGCTCAAAAAGAAACTAATAAAATCTGCGCGAATGGTCTATTATTTCTGAAGGGAAAAGTTCTTATTCAAGATGGTACCAATGTCACCTCAGTCCTGAGATCCATACATGGATCTTACATATCATATGCCATTGTGAAATAGGGTACACTTATATAACTATTAATATGCTATTACTAAATTGTTCAAAGATTTAGCTATGAGATCGGTGAGAATGTATTGTACCCATTGATCATATAAATTGATAAGGGAAAGAAGTAATCAATAATCTAGCATATGAATGATATTATTTCATTTAATGACAAATAATAGGAATGAAATGAAATGAGGCAATCGAATAGTCAAAGCTTTAATTAGTTCAGTTAATGTGTGATAAGATCACTCTGAAAAGCGATGCTTGATCAGAAATCATTCTCAAAGCATAGAAATGTGTGTTAGACGTATGTAGTGAAGGACTAACAACTTTATTATTTCCCAGTGTCAGAAACTTTTGAAGGGGAGAATTACAACTAATATGTCATTTTAAATGCAGTGAAAAGAATGTGAAAACTTCTCTTGTTAGTGTTTTTTAGTTATTTATTATGTCCAGTCAGTTGATAGCATTGCTCATGACACTTTTCTCAGTAACTTCTATCTGCAGAATTTAACAAGAGAATGCATTGTATTCTTGTAGAATTGTACAATTGTCTCCTTGTCCAATCTGTCAATTTTTGCTTTATTATTTTGAAGCTATGTAATTATTTGGTAAATGTGTGAACTTATTTATTAAATTCTTTTGTTGGATTAATCCTTTTGTCATTAAAATAAATTCAGTAAAAATAAAAACATCAGTATTCTCCTTTCTAGAAAGTAAGAAGTGGGACATATCATCCTGCATTCTGTGAAGCCCTACAAGGCACCATGGGACCAGTGTGATACCACTGACTAACAAAATAATTTAGAGTATAGACAGGAGAAGAGGCACGCTGACTACCATATTTCAGAATTCTAGTTCTTAACAGAGATCTGACCTTAGGATATCATACAATTGCTGTGTGAGAATGTAGACAAGGCTGGTTGGCCCTATCTCCAAGAGCAGAATGCAAAGATATAGTTGTAATAAAGAAAGTGGTGTGTGTGTGTGGTGTGTGTGTGTGTGTGTGTGTGTGTGTGTGTGTGTGTGTGTGTGTGCATGTGCGCATGTGTGTGCACACACACATACGCATATGATCACAAAGTACTTCTGGGACACATTTAGCCAATTCAACTCTGCTGTCAGCTAATTCTGAGTCTCAGGGGATCTTTCCAGAATGAATCCATAGATTTAAATTCCTTAAAAAAAACTCAGGACTTTTAACCACACATTACATTGTTTTTTGGTCGGTTGTGGGGCTTGAACTCTGGGCCTGGGTGTCGTCCCTCAGGTCTTCAGCTCAAGGCCAGTGCTCTACCATTTGAGCCACTGCACCACTTCCGATTTTTGAGTGGTTTATTGGAGATAAGAGTCTCACGGACTTTCCTGCCCGGGCTGGCTTTGAACTGCGATCCTCAGATCTCAGCCTCCTGAATAGGTAGGATTACAGGCGTAAGCCAGGCGTAAGCCACCGGCGCCCGGCTCACAAATTACATATATGAAGCTTTCATGCCATGATAATAATTTTCTGTGCCAGAGACTGTATTAAATACTGCCTCATCATTTTCCTATGTTTCTCATTTAATTATTACAATTGCAGGGTAACTCTTAATGCACGTTGTTTAAAGGTATAAGCAGAGATGTGGAGTGTTTGTTTTTGCTAAACCATCTGACTTACAGGACTCAAACCCAGATCTCATTTTACATCTCATTCCAAAGTGTATTTTCATACCAACATCCCCTTAAATATTATATCAGAAGGAATACTTAGCTTTAGGTAAAATAACATGATCATTCAGTCATTTATAAAGGGTATAGGGATAAAAATCTGGATGGCTATTCATTCATACTTATTTGCATTTTCCAAACATGGCTAGTTATTAATGTTTAAGTTCTCCCACTGGAGAAAAAGCACACTTTGCCTTTTGTGCCAAGCTGCAGAGTTGGCTTATTTCATTTCATTTTTGTCTTTTCAGAAGACACTAACTACTGGAATCTCATCTGCAGCAATAGTCTGTTGCCAACTGTTGGAGATTGCTGACTGTGGATCAATTTTAATTTACAGCTGATCTCCAAAGGCCATTTAAATAGTGGTAATTAAGGAGGAAAATATGAGACTGGAAATGTAGCAAAAATGTGGGTTGCTTTAAACTAATGAAGTATTAGAAACCCTTTCTTTATAGAGCTAAAAATGATCTATATCCACATTCAGCGGAGAAAAGATCATCATTATGTGAGATTTAAGAACATCATTATATTCCCATACCAGATTAGATTATGACCACCCAGCATGTTATTTCAATTTGTAACACTCATTCTACTTGCTCCCTACTTGGTCTCACATTCCCCATTGGCATCACAGCATGAAATAGACCTCAGGCTTACCGTATTTGCAGTGTGCCCACATGGGTTCTGCATGTGGAACCACCAGCTGGGCCCATGTCGTGATTACTGACACTATAATTATGCAGCTAAAGGAACAGCCTCTGATCTACCTATACAAAGGTATGCATCCATTCAAGGATGAAGCCCAGACCCCATAAATAAGACAATTCAGAAATCATATGCATGAGATGATTATTGCAAACTATGCAAATCCCAACATTTCACATATCTGGCATGCTTTTGAATTCTTATTACTTCAAACTTGGGATTATCTTGTTCATTTTCCCTTTGGTATTTTCCTTGATGTGCAATTATAGAGGAAGGATATTGTTTTGAGCTCATACTTGCAGGAGAACACAATGAAGACGATGGATCAGGGATGTATGTCCACATGCTTACTACAGTGTTAGGACAAAAAATTAATGAAATATTTGCATTTCAGTGTTATTATCTACCTCCATTTAAGTATGTTTTCAATAATGCAATATTATTCAGTCATCTTATGGCCAGCAAACAATAATCAGGAGTTGTAGTAAACCTCTGCTAAGTTTATGACAAAATATCTTTGCTCTTATCTTCTTGGTCAAAATTTAGGAATAGCCACCTTTTGCTACCAGTATTATCCCTAGTACTACAGGAAAATCAGAAATGCCTTCTTCTGTGATACACACCATTCAGTTTTTTTGGCACCCAGCAGCAACGATGCTTTTGCTAACAATACTTTACTAATTTCCACAATGAAATATGCTTATACTTGGTTTCTATTTCACGGATATAAAAAAGTATATTTAGATTGATTTTATAATACTTTACCAGTCTAATTTGCCTACAATATTGCTGTAATTATTATTAGTGAAGTTCTTCGTGAAAGGAGTTTTGACATTTTATTCTGAATTCCTAATACTAGTGCAATGTAGATTCACATTCTATAAATATTTATGTGGATGAATAAATGAACAATATATTAAAAAAACAGAGTGTTAGCCATGCAATTTTCTTCATCAAATATTTGTTTATATGTGTGCCAGTCATGGAACTTGAATTCAGGACTTGGGTACTGTCCCTGAGCTCCATTGCTCAGGGCTGGCACTCTACCATTTGAGACACAGATCCACATCCAGCTTTTTAGGTGGTTAATTGGAGATGAGTCTCACAGTCTTTCCTACCCAGGTTGGCTTTTAATCGTGATCCTCAAATCTCAGCCTCCTGGTAGTTAGGATTATAGGCGGGAGTCATTACTGGCACATGGCTAAATTTTTGGTTTTGATTTGACATGAAAAAGTGTTGGTGTGATATAAATGGATTTAAGTCCAACCATGCTTCTATATAGTTATTCTATTAATTCAACACGTAAGCAATCTTCAGTGGCTATTTTGTTGCTGTTTGTGGGAAAGTCCTATTTTTTTGTTTCTTTTGTTAACTAAGAGAGATTGATTTACCTTTCAGTTTCTTTACACATTTTTTATTGTAAAGATACAGTACAGAGGGGTTACTGTTACCTGAGCCAGGTAATGAGTACATTTCCTATCAAGCATAGTTACCTCCTCCTTTGTTTTCCCCTACCATCCCTTCCCTCCCACCTCCACAACTACACTCCCTCCCTACCCCCACCCTCCACCTAAATTGTAAAGTTTGTTTTTCAACATAGTGTCTTGTGCATCTCATCGTTACAATGGGTCAACCTGTATCCCTATTTAAGCATTTTGTTTTTCCCTTCCCATCCCCAAATTAGAGAAGTGTATATACAAGACGCAGGGCACTGACATCAAATACAGTGAAAACAGGGGTTGTACTGTGGGGGAGGAAGATACAACAAACAAACAAAAATCACATGGTACATTATAACTACGTTATGCAGTGAAAATAGAAGGGAATAGCCCTATTCAGACTTGAATAAAATTTTAGTAATTTAAAAGCTGTTTGTTTCCTCAAGACCAACCCCCATCTCCTGTGACCTGTACAACAAATAGAATAAAAAGGGACAAGAAGTTATTTTTCCCCCAACATGTCTGACTGGCATCGAGATGCTTTGAATTATTTATGGTGTTTACTCAGAAGAAAAAAGCACGAGGATTTCAGTTCTTATAATGAGTAGAACAAAGTGCAAAGATCAAATAAAGTCAAAGGAAAAAATCCAATAAATAATAAAAGAGCTTGTAAATTAGCATTTGTTTTTGGAATGTCTTGCATTGTAAAGTCATAGATCATGTTTTTGGAAGCTTTAGTAACGCTGTTTACCCATTGCTTCCTTGCCCTTTAGTACAACTTCATGGACCAATCAATGCTACAGAATTGCCAGGAACCCAACTTTCTCCAAGGTAAACTTGGAATATGCCTGCTGGAAAGTTAGACCTACTCATCTAAGCAATATGAATAAATATATTTCGTTAGCATATACCAAAGGTCACTTGTACCTCAATTTGAGGCTTGTGTAAAATGTGCAGCAGAAAATCCAATTATAAGTCAGGATCGGGACACAATTTTTTTCAAAGAAAGCTAGAGGGCAGTATCTCTGTAGAAAGCAATGGCCAGGAAAAAAAAATGATTAATCACTTTGTGATGTCAAATATTGTGAATGATCAGATTGTGATAAACTGTGCCAAATTCCTGGAAAATTCATAGTTATTGTGTGAATGCTATTATGGCAAAAAGAACTTCCTTTCCATATAAGATATGTGCAGTAACATTCTTTGATCCTCTCACTACGCCTACAAAATGTGATGGACATGACCTGCTATCGAACATCACAAAAATGTGAATGGCATAAATTTTTCCTATCTCGTAACAGCCAACATAATATTTAATGGTTTTAAAATTTAGTGTTTTCATGTAATTTGAAATTTGATATTATAAAATTCTATTAACTAAAAATTTGATATTATAAAATTCAACTAACTTATAGAATATTATTATTTTTCTGCTTTAGCAGAAATAAAGTAATGCATTTGAAAGTTTACATTTCCTGGTTTTATAATTGCTTGTACCATTAATTTTGCATTCACTAAAACTGTTGATACCATTCATTTAAAAACCTACCAAACAGTTTAGTACAATGACTAAACTTGAGTCATCTAGGGTGTGTGTGTGTGTGTGTGTGTGTGTGTGTGTGTGTGTGTGTGTGTGTGTGTGTGTGTGTGTGTGTGTGTGTGTATTTGTGTGTGTGTGTGTGTATGTGTGTATCATTCCTCGGGCTTGAATTCAGGGCCTGAACACTGTCTCTTAGCTTTTGCGCTTTAGGCTAGGACTCTACCACTGGAGTCACGGATTCATTTCTGGCTTTTTGGTGATTCCCTGGAAATAAGAGTCTCTTAGGCTTTTCTGAAGATGCTGGCTTTGAGCTGCAATCCTAAGATTGCAGCTTCCTGCATAACTAGGATTACAGGCATAAGCCACTAGTGCCCAGCTAATTTTACTAAAGTTTAAAGAAAATTAACAGAATAGATGATAAGAACAAAATAATACAAAAAGAAGCCCTAGAAGAAAATGAGCCACATCAGATACTGACAAAGAAAGAACACTGTACACTCTTGTTGTCACCAGAGTGAAGAAGATAACAGAAGAAATGTTTGACACCATCTATGATGGAATGTGCAGCACCCAGAATTGGCATATACAGAATGGATTCCAGCTGGGCACTGTGCCTCACACCTGTAATCCTAGCTACTCCGGAAGCTGAGATCTGGGGATTGCAGTTTGAAGCCAGGTTGAGTGTCCAAGTCTTGAGACTGTCATCTCCAAATAATGATGACAAAGATGTAAATGGAATTATGGTTCAAGTGGTAAAGTGTTAGCCTTGAGCAAAACAGCGCATAGACAGCGCCAGGACTGGCGCACATGCGCGCAGGTACACACACACACACACACACACACACACACAAGAATGCATTCATTTCTGGTTGTTTCTCAGAGTGAATAGTATTTGAGATATCTGGTATTTTCTAGATGAGCTGAAGTAAACTGCACAAAAGATAAATATTTTACTCACCATCAATAAGATACAACACATAGGATTCCTCTGATTCATAGATCCAGATGATCCTTTTAGAATTTGCTGATGAAAAAAGTAAGAGTAATATTTAATGAATACCACAGTGAATCCTTTCTTGTTTCTATTGTTTGGCTATGCTGAATCATGCTACAGTGAACTTCATAATGTACCTTGACTTGTAGTCTTTTGGATCAATGCCCAAGAGTGGTATCACTGGATTATAGAGCAGTTTTGGTTTAGTTCATATCCCTACTAATCGTGCATTCAGATTCCTTTTCCAGCATTGTTACTGATATTTCTTGTTCACGTTCTTATCATTGCCCTTTTGACAGGAGTGAGATGAAGCATCAAGGTTGTTTGATTTGCATTCCCTTTATGGCCAGGCATTTGATGCATTTCTTTGTGTTTACTGGCCATCTTCAAGTTTTCTTCTGAGACTGATCTCTTTAGCTCTATTGCTCATTTATGAATTTGGATGTGGATTTTTGGGGGGCTTAGTATTTTGAGTTTCTGTATATTCTGGTACTTAGACTCTTTTGAAACATATAGCTAGCTAAGATGGTTTTAAATGTTTATTTATATATGACAAATCTACATCATACTAAAAAAAATGAAACCATTTCCAATAAAATCAGACTTAAGTCAAATATGCCCCTTCCCCTTTAGTATTCAATATAGTACTGGTTCTAGTCAAAGGTATACAGTGAAAGAAAGATATAAATGGTATCCAAATAGGGAAGGAAGAAGTCAAAGAATTCCTTTTTAGATATAGAATCATTTTATCTTTGCCACCCCAAAATTCCTGGGGCTAGTAAGCACCTTAGGAAAAGTAAAAGGATACAAACTCAACACACAGAATCAGATGCTTTTCTATATTCCAAAAATGAGCAGAAGAAAAGGACATTGGAAGAACCCCGCTGTTCCCAATAGTCTAAAAAGAAAAAAATACCTATAAAGCTAAGAAAGGAGGTGAAGGACCCCTAAAATTAAAACTATAAATCTTCGAAGAAAGAAATTGAAGACGACACAGGAGATATAAAGTTTTCATACATTTATGAATTAATAAAATTAATATCATGAAAGTAGACATACAGCCAAAGGGTAATATACAAATTCAGTTTAATACTCATCAAAATCTATCTGACATTCTTCACAAAGACAGAGAAATCAATCCAAAATATCATGTGAAAGAACAAAAGGCCTCAGATATCCAAAACAATCCTGAGTTAAAAAACAAAAGCAAAAACAAAAACCAAAGCAAACCAAAACAAAACAAAACAACAAACCTGCAATGCTGGCAGGGCACTGGTGGCTCACGCCTGTAATCCAAGCTACTCAGGAGGCTGAGATCTGAAGATGGAGGTTCAAAGTCAGAACCGGCAGGAGAGTCCATGAGACTTTCATCTCCAATACACTACTCAAAAAAAGCCGGAAGTGGTTCTGTGGCTCAAGTAGTAAAGCTCTATCCTTGAGCAAAAGAAGGTTGGAGACCATTCCCAGGCCCAGAGTTCAAGCCTTAGGACAGGCAAAAAAAAATTTAAAAATGTTGGAGGTTCCACAGTTCTAGACTTCAAGCTTTATTACTCCAAAGTCTTGCTCACAAAACCAGCTCAATGATGGTATAAACTTGAAGACAAATAAAAAAGAAGACTCAAAAATGGTGCCACATGCCAACAACCATCTAATATTTGACAAAAGAGCCAAATACATATATGGGATAAAAGCCTCTTCAACAAATGGCTCTGGGAAAACCAAACATCCTCACTGAAACTGAATCTGTATCTCTCATCTTGAACAAATACTAACTTAAAACTGACCAAAGGACTCAATGTGACACCTGATACTTTGAAACTACTTCTGGGAAAGAGTGGGTAAAACACGAAGATGTATTAACATAGGTAGGGACTTCCTAAATAAAATTCCAGTTCCTCCGGGATTAGAAGAGAGAATTGTGTGAATTTGATGGCTTCAAGCTAACAGTTCCTCCATCACAATGGATATAGTCACCAAGATATAGGGCACTTTGCACATGTTAAATACTATAAATCCTAAGAATTTTAGCTTAGTCTGTATTCCATCACAATATAAAAACAAATACATGCCTGTCACTCATGAGGGTAGCTTACTTCATAAAATATACCATATATCAAACTATTCCTTCATTCTTAGCAGAAGGAATCCAGATTGTACTTGGGAGACCTGTCCCATGCATGCTGTCAAAACATCCTCTATATCCAAGTCTAACATGACTGCCAAACAACTTGTGGTTTTCTTGGCCCATAGATTTAGTATTCTTTGAGTCTCAGTTCTTTACTAGATAAATTCTGAGGGTGCTTTAAATTCAAAGCACCATCAGCTATAATGTGTAGCTCTTTCTTCTAAGGGTTGACTGAAGTGAAGTAGACATATCTTAATGTCTATAGTTAAACTTGCAGAAAGAAAGAATTAATTAATTTGGAAATGGCTCCTCTATCATCAGACTTTTTGGAGAACATTGGAGTAATTATCAGAAATCCCTGGAGAAAGAAGTGAGTTTTGGATTATTCCCAAATAAGGACTGATGAGATTATCTTCAGCGAATGGCAATTACCTTAATTGAAGTACTTTATGTGCATTAATTAATTAATCTTTAGAATCCCTCTGTAGAAGATAGCATTAAGGATGACATCAATTTATCAACAGACACTAACTGGAAGAGATGGCTTGCTCAAGGCCGTAAGTAAACTGTGTTCCAGGTTTGAGTGGAAGCAGAGCTTCTTTTGAAGTTCAAAGCTGGGTCATTACGGCCCTATATGAAGTAAGGCTTCATTCCTATTTCTGGCATGAGTTGGCATCATTAGATAGGAGGTCTCAGCCATCTCATGAAGGTTCTGGATGCCTGAAGCACTCAGTTCTGAGTGCTTCCTTTGAATGCATTATATATTCCCCATATAAATAAATTGTTTTTATTTATTTTTCTCTCCTGGAATCACCTATCTCCTCCGACAGAGCTTTCAGATGGTAAGAATATGAATACGACGAAATGACACCTGATCTCTAGTTCTTGACAAAGTTGCTTGATAAGTAGAGAAATAGGTACATTAAAAGACTATATTCTTAATATTCTTGTTATTATATCATTATTCTGATATTATTATGCTATTATTTTTCATTGAAGATAGGTATAAAAAGTTTGACAGACCAGGAGAGAAAATTATCTTCCAAAACTAATCTCTGATCAGGAATCTCTACTAAGTAACCCATCACATGTAGCAACCCCAATTTAAAGAGCAACATGCTTGTGTTACCTTAGTATTATTATTACTATAAGTTCTTTCTAGTATCTTGATGTGTTTGCCTCGTGTAGCTCTTCTAATATTAGCTTATCAGAGACTTTCCTGAAAATTCTCCTAAGAACCAAGTGGAAGAAATCACTTATAAAAAGACTTCCTAAATATTTTAAATTATATAGGTTTAGGGAGTCCAATAGTATGAAGATATGCATGGTATCATCAGAATCAGCTCTATTATTCAATATACTCAATATATCAATATTATCTTACATACTTAAATGAAAACATATCCTTCCATATAGTCATAGGCCTGTTTATTCATGATGTTTATTTGTAGGTTGAAGATGGTTAGCTGTAATGATCTAAAAAATCTCATGGCAAAGGGTGTTGCCACCAAAGTTGGGTATTTTGTTCTGCTTTGTCTCCCACAATGAATGATATGCAGATGTTTGCCATCTGAATTCTGGAGATAAAGTAAAAGGAATCGATTTAGCATCCAAGTAGTCCATTCCAGGAACTTCATTGATGGAGAATATCTCAAGCAAAAACTAAATTCTACTACACTTACTTTAGTTCATGATACTCAGAATTCACTTCGATTTTCTCTAATGAGAGTTTCTCTGACATCTAGGAGCATTCATGTATTATCAGACAAACCTTGTGTATCATTGTACTAGACTGAAGAAATATAGGAAGAAGACATGGAGCTTTAGTTAGGGCTATGAAAAATTGACTCGACCTGCAAAATACACCAGATATATGCAAACTTCCTGTAAGTACAGGACAAGGGTCAAAGAAATCCAGGCCTTATTTTTGCTCAATGGACAATTGACAGATCAAGCATTAGAGGAACATGGAGGAGCAGGATCTTAGCAAACGTACAGAGGAAGACAATGACAGAGATGGCACTAATACTTGGTCAAAGTTTTAAGGATTCTAAAGAATACACCTGTCCTGGTGAGTCCAACCTTAGAGAATGAGAAGCACCATTGAGATAGTTGGGATGAACAGAGACCAGTGAGGAAGAACTTCTGTACTTTGCAACCTGTGGGAAACCTGTGAAATCAGAGATGACAGGGGTGGTCTTTGAAAATTTGTCTTCAGAATAAACCACGAAAGGGAGTGGGGAACTATGGAACCACAGAAATTCTGCAGAAATACAAAGACAGGGGCATGGTAGAGGAAAACATTCTGCTCTCCTTTTATTGAGAAAAATAAAGATTTCAATAAGAGAAGAGACTATAGCCTAATTAGTCATCTAGATAGTTCCAAACTCGAGCCTCAAATCAGATTGTCTCATTGATCTTTTACTTTAGGTATTCTTATAAGTCTGTTTCTCCACTTCTGAGACGGGATTACATCTCACATAAAGCATTCACTAATAACAAATGATGATCACATAATAACAGTAGTCAATGCTTAAAGGTTGATGCTGGAATTTGCATAATTTTAGTTTTTCCTCAAAGAGAAATTTGGGGGACACTTCCAGCTAGTGAAAATAACTTCTGAAGAAAAGTGAGTAGTATAAAGGAGGCTGAAAAATTCCAGAAAAAAAAAAGATAGCCAATGGTGCTGAAATCCATCTACTTCTCAGCTCTCTGATTTTCCAGGCACACAACTTGACAGTACTGAGTGGTCTACAGGACTAGCTGTTTGATAATATCACACTGGCAGGCTTATATCTGAGAAGAGAGATCACCAGGTTGTCCTCCAAAACAGAATAGGAAAGAGGCCTTAAAGGAACCACGTATCTGAGGAGAGCTGAGCTTCATGGATGGACTGAAACACAGTAAATGAGTCAAAGCTTAATGAAGAAAAAAAGGCACAATTATTTCTTACATAGGATACATTGAACGTCAGGAGTCAGAATGAATTCTGTCTCCAACTAATATCATTTGAGTAAGTCAGTTTATTTTTCAAAAGGTGCCTTCATTCTCATATTCAATCTTTTGTAAGAGACATGTGCAAATTGGCTTTAGATGTCATCTCCCTCACCACATAGTCTCTTCAGAAAGGAATTGAAGGTTCGGTAGTCATGGGGACCAGAGAAAACCTGCACCCCAGGCTTCTTAAATACTAGACTAAATGGGGCTCGGTAGTATTCTGTGTGTTTTGTTGGTCAAATGGTCTTAAAGCAGCTCAGATTCAAGAAGAGGGAAACAGATTCCTTCTTTTGGTAGCAGCAGCGTTAAATTATTTATTCACCAAGAAACTTCTGTATCTTAAAATTGGGGAAGAGAAGAAAATTTACCTTTGATTTGTATTAAGTTGTTGAAAGGAGTTGTCATTTAACAAAGCAGTTCATGAATACGGTGCATCTAGATCAATGTCACCCTTGTCACATTCTCATACATCCCTCCCTACTCCACCCCTGCCCTCCCTCTTCCTAATTTTGTTGGAAATGCATTTGCGTCTTGAACTTTATATGGCAGAATCTCTAATATCAAATGAACTGTGGGGGAAATGTAATCATTATTCTAACGGCCTCCAATGTCTAACGCGTAGAACAAACTTGCAAGCTCATTTGTAAGAATATTATTATTAAACTCTTATGCATCCCATATGGCTTACTTGTATACTTCCTATGATTCTCAAGACCACAATTTTGAGAGTTGTTTTATCTTCATTTTGTAAATAAAGAAACTGATTGTTTGGAGACAGTAATATGGTTGTCTGGGAAAACCAAGACTGAGATCCTTTGGCATGACATTCGTAATCTTTCTCTGAAGGCATATTGCCATTCTACATGATTCAAAGGACCTATGGGCTATCAGCGGTAGCGTGTGCTGTTTGCCTTTGACAAAAGGTAAGCATTTGTCCAGAATTCACAGCTGGGTAGGGAGAGACAGAGACAGAGACAGAGAGAGACAGAGAGACACCGAGAAGGTGGGGGCTCAGGGACTTGAAAAATCCAGGCACTTTTAGGCTGCAGAAATTTTAGGTGTTATGAAAATAATTTCTTTACAATAATTCAGTGGGATTATAGAACACCCAAACTGTATTCAACTTGTCATTTTTATGCTCATAACTGTGTTAATGTAAAATGTAAATTCCCTGCAAATTACAGCAAATTTTACACCAGTGGCAATGTTCCCATAGTACCGTTATCTCGATTTGTCTTAAACATTTATTACTAATTTGGCACAAGTGATATTATAATTAAAGCTCCTTCTCTAAGATGACATACAGTATTTTATAAAGCAGCAAGATTGGTTTTCTTCCCATCGAGACTGCCAGTTATTTCATGGGTGGTTTACATTAAAAGTTGGAGACAGTTTTGTTTATTTGCTTGATAAACCATCATTCCTGTCTTTCTTTCTCCAAATTACCACACAAGCTTTTCTTCCCAGCGAATTCTTGTGTTCCATTAGAAGCTCTTTTATAAAATGAGGGTGTTTTTTTTTTTTTTGGTTTGGGCACAATTTTTAATTACAATAACCCTCTAAATTCCTTAATTGGTTGGCAGAAGATGCTGGAATTTTCCAAGCATGACACATGCTGTCAGCAGAAAGATTATGAAAACTTTACTATTTAAGAAACAAAGCCAGAATTCAAAGATAAGTTTAGGCCGTCAAACCCTTTTAACATAAGCAGAATCTAAAGGAGCTCTTTTTCTGTTATTCTTAAACACATGTTGTAAGACATCATTTTTTTTCACACCACTCCCTTGGCTCCAGAACTCTAGTTTTTTTTCCCCCTCCAACTGAACATTAGAACTTAAATTATAATATTGGTGAGGCCAGGGAATAGGGCCAGAGGATGGTGCTTCTGACCATTTTGTGTGGTGCTGGTTGTGCGGGGGTAAGGGAACTTGGATGAAAATCATTCTCTTCTCCCACTACTGGACAAGTGTTCCATGGGATGACATTTGCATTCCTTGGACACTTAATAGAAGTCCAGAATCTGAGTCCCCACCCCAGCACTAATGAGCCGTCATCTCCATTTTCAGCACATGCCCAATGTACAGTAGAGTGTGGGGTGAGCCGGAAGTCATACCTCAGTCATCTGTCTTCTGGATAATTCATTTGCTTCTTTGCTGCTTATTTTCTCTGACTGACTGCCAACTGGGTCACCATTCTCCTTTTTAGCAATGCATAAGTGGCCATAGCTGTTGTCCAAATATGGATAGAAACCTGCAGATTTACCATTTTCCCTTCTTTCCCCCACAAGGGGAGACCCGATCCTGCTTCGATTCCAAGTTCATCTGACACTGGCCATTGTCAGGCTATCATGTCCATGGCTGCATGTGCCTTACATTTCTTGGTTAGGCAAGGTCTACCTTCTGCCACCTGCTCCCTGACCTCAGGGCCCCACCCGCCATGAGGTTACTTGGATTCTCTCTCTACTTGGATTCTCTTCCTCAGCACCTCACTCTGAGAGGGAACAGTTTCTTTGCCATCCTGTGACCCCCAGTGCTGCAGAAATCGTGATTGGGAAAATTTAAAAGAGCAGCCTTGCAACGTTTGAGCAATGGTAAAGAATAAAGAGAACAAACTTTCCTGCAAACTAAAGCCCTTGTGAATCTGAGCTCTGTTCAAGATGGTGTATATTGTCCCAAGTGTAATTGACCTTTTCTGCCTTCCATCTCATCCATCTGTAGTTGGAGCTGTTAGGATTCTGTGGGAGGAGACGGTGATCAGATATCATTGGCAGCAAAGCTTTGATTTGCACCTGGCTGTTCCTTAATTAGGGTTAGAACATTAGGACTGGAGCTCTATGTGACAATTCAGTTCCTAAGCATGAAGCAAGCAAACAACAGTCAGATGTGAGACCTGCAAAGTACTTTGATATGGTGTTTCTGTCTTTATACTGCTAGCTAAATGATAGGCTCGAAACAACCCCGGTGGGAATTCTTCATCTAGAAAACCCCTTGCTGAACCTCTCCACAGCCCTAATTTCTTTGTTCCTTTGAATGAAGGGGAAGAAATTCTTTTTTTAAGGAACTATAAGAAAAAAATAAAAAGTAGAGAGTAAAAAAGAAAAAGCAAAAGAACGCCCCTTCAATTTTCTTTGAGAAACCTGCAGATCACTTAAAATATTTCATATACCATATCAACTATTTCAGCTACATTGGAAATGTTCATATGTCAGTGTGAATAGCCCTGCAATTAAAATATTTAGCTGAAGGAAAAAGGTATCTTTTTTCACATCTTGAAATTTAAAGTTACTTAATTTTTGGTTATGTGGTATCCGGTTGCCTTGGATTTCCACAAAGGTCTGTCCTCTTTAGAAATACGGTATTGTACTAAAAAGTCTCTTATTCCTAACTATCAATATAAATAATATATAAGCATTGCTTTGAACACTAAAGTAAAAAATGAATCACCCCTTCTTAACAGTCCACAGGAATAATTATTGGATCGATAGTTCACAGTGTACAACTGGCAATTAAATGTATTGAATAATTCAGTAAAATAGCCATACCTTATATTTTAAAGTTATTAAAGTGATATCACCTTTAAGATCATTTCTGCAATTATAAGGAAGCACATATATGCATATTTTATTCAAATTATTTCTTATTTTAAAATGTCCCTGTTTGGAAGAACAAAAAAAATCGTTAACCCTTTTAGACTGTGTTCAAATTTACAAAATCTCAACCTAATTCATAAGTAAAAAATGTTTCGAGTCCAGAGCAGATATTAACTCATAGAAACATTTCTTAGAAGAAAGTCAAACATAATCCAAAGCTAAGCATGTGGGCAGCAAAACCAGCAGTTTAAACATTAGTTTAAATATTAGTTTAAATATTAGTTGATTGCATATCAGTATCTTTTGAGTTCTAATACAGGTTTCAGTATTAGGTGTGCTGTAACAACTTGGGACATTGAGCTATATGTTCTATTTTTTTTTATTTGCCAACGGGGTAATAACTATGCATTATGTAGATGTGTGAAGATGTATACGGATTTATGCACACTCACACAGCTTACAATGACATCTGATGATTGAACAAGGGAAACCCTCCATTAACCCAGAAGTTACTACAATTCTATATTGCTATTATTACTATCACTGATACAATGTTCCTGTCCGTAGAAACCGATCCTTGCCATGTGGGCATCATAATCATCCAAAGTAACAGTTTGAGTTCTGAGCCAAACTGGGTGACATTTTCCTCCTCATTAACCCGACACCACCCTGATGGGTTGTAAACAGAGCCTGAGTCCCACGTGTCGGCCGGGCGTGTGGCCTGAGCCAGCTGTGCTGGGTGCCCTTCCCAGACCCCCATAGCTCATCCCACACAAACGGACGACTGCTGCTGCAGCTTTGCCTTCCACTTCTCCCTGGTGCTTTCAAAATAGTTCTCATTTTGCCTCTGCCTCGTTGTCATTAAGGCTACGTCAGACAATTGTGCACACGGCTCTGTGGGGAGAGCAAGGAAGGAAAGCGTGTCATCTGCTGAGTGCAGTCAGCTTTTGCCAGCCCTTCCACATCGTCTACTCATCATTTACTCCTCCCACAACAGCCTCAGAATAAACATAATAAACATGGACTCTTTGTTAAATTTTGAAATTTATCTTTAAGTAGTTGTACAAAGGAGCTGCCATTCTACAAACCAGTTTAGGAATTCAAAGCAACTTGGTCCATGTCAACCTTGTCCGCATTTTCCCACACCCCTCCAACTCACCCCTTTCCTACATGTGAATTTTAAAGGGATGTAAACATTCAAACCCTAGCTATATTTATATATGCATTCATGCATCTATGGGCATAGGCATACACAATTTAAATAGGACATAGGCGTACATAATTTAGATAATGTTTTCCTTGTATAACATAAAGATAATCTTGAGTAATGCAAAGCCATATATTTTGTTTATTTGACTTCTTCATTCTTCATTGAGCTATCACCTCAATTATTCTATGCATTAGCTTGGTATCTAATTTTTTGAGAACCATTGCAACAATGAGATGTACAAGTCGTTATGTCGAAAAATGAACTTTACATCTTTGGGGGGGGAGGGAGGATCGGGTCGGGGGAGGGGGGGAGTATGGGAAGGGATGGGAAGGGGAAACAAAGAGGAGGCAGCAATGTTTGATAAGAAATGTACTCGTTATCTTGCCCATGTAATTGTAACTTCTCTGTGAGGTATTCTCACAATAAAAAAAAATTAAAAAAAGAATGTGTTAAAAACATATTTTTGTTGGATATGTGTTTTTCAAATATTTTATCTTAGCTTTTTTGCCTCTTTGGGAGTTTTATGAAGAGCAGAAGTTTAGAGCTTTGATTACTTTTTCTTTTACCTATCAGAATTTTCTTATCTCAAGTATCTCCAGCTTGCTCAAGACTAAGCATTTTATGATTTGCAGTGTGTTGTGATCTATGCTTTGAAATGAGATATTTCCAGGTCCTAAGTTCCAGGATTGATGGTGCATGTACAAAAATGGAGCCTGTGTAATATCATTAGGATTGGAATGGAGATGAACTCATATTGGGTGGACAGAATCACCGACAGTGTCTGTATAAGAGTAAGAAATAGAGACGACGTGGCGGCAGATGAGTGACAGTCAAGTGAATAGAGTGGCAGGATATGGAATTACTTCCATACCAGGCAGGAATGTCAACTGTAGCCCAAAGCTGGCAGATTCAAGGTGAACAGTCATAAGGAATGTGGCCTTGGTTGGCCCTGATTTTATACTCTAATCTCCAGCATGACAAAAGTACAAAAATCCGTCCAAAAGAACAATGAGAACAAAGGGCTTCCTGCCATTTTAATCTACCTCCTTGGCAATAGCTTGTCAAGGAAGTCTGGGAAAATGAAGACAGGCTAACTGAAATTAAAAACAACTATTGGTTCAAGTCCAACTTTGAGTCCTGCTCTATTTGACTTGAAGACTTTCCTCTCCCCACGTGTGGCACATGTTCAGAATGAGCCATTGTAAGAGCAACAGTGGAGATCTAGCTTCACTGAGAGGACGAACTTGAACAATGTGAGCTAATTTCCTATGTGTATCATGGTTACCTGCTCATTGACTTTCTTGTGTGCTCCACATAGTTACAATAATAAATAAAAAGGCTATTGTTTATTCTCTTGTTCCTACTACTCTGGTGGAAGAGAAGAGGTCACAAATCAATATTTTGATAAGCATGTATACATCAATATTGATATCCATGACAAAGGAAAGGATGTATTAGTGAGAATAACAGAATGCATGATGCTACAGATGACAGATTTACACTAAGCATGTTTTGTATTTTTCTTCATTCATCTTTCATTCCACAATGAGCCATTGAATAGAATCTAGTTTGAACTAATTGTCCAAATTGAGACTGGGTCATAGATGGGTGTGCTGGAGGCACTGGTTAGGAAGCATTTTTTAAAAAATTATTTTCTTGGGTGAAGAAAGAGGAAAATCAAATGGCCCAATCTTAAAATATGTAGGCATTTCCAACAGGGAGCTATTTAAACTGTGAGTGAATGAAACTCAATGATATTCAAGTGGACAGTGTCTCAGGGTGAAAATCTGTTGTTAAAGGCCACCAGAAATACATGCTGTCAGTGCTCAAAGATGCCCTTGGGGTGTCCTGAGGGAAGGGAAGATCTTGCTGCATTCAGATTTGTCTTCCTCCAGAGTGATCCTTCTAAGCAGAAATGTTGCCAGTTTTCACCATTGATTAAAACTTATAGCTGTCCACCCACTGTCTCTTTGGCATAGTCCAATCTCTTTTTCTGACACAGAGGGACCCTTGCAAGATTGTTTCTCCCTCCCTCCCTCTCTCTCTCTCTCTCTCTCTCTCTCTCTCTCTCTCTCTCTCTCTCTCTCTCTCTCTCTCTCTCTCTCTCTCTCTCTCTCTCCCTCTCTCTCTCTCTCTCTCTTCCTCTCTCTATTTCTCTAGTCACATCTGCTTCATTTGTCCCTCAGCACAGCCAGCAATTTGTAATAATTACCCCTTTCTAAATCATCCTCTCTCCCTTTCACGCATGCACATGAGCACACATGCGTGCACCCATGCACGTGCACACACACGCACAAAATCTCTCATTTCACATTCCCCTCAACACATACACATGGACACACATATATGCATGCTCATGCACACATGTATATGCATATAAACATACTTATATGCATATAATTATATAAGTATATAAATATATAAATATAATATACACTATAATATATTCATTTGTATTATATAACATATTTATTATTTATATTATATACCATTGTATGGTACGTAATATATTTATGTAAATAAATTATAAATACATATAAGCATATATTTGTAAATATATAATAAGTGTATGTTATTTACATAAAGAGAAGCAGAAAAAGAAGAGGAAGAAGAAGAACTAGGTGAAGACCAAACTGGTCTCATAGGTCCTAGCATTACCCTGTTCATCGGTATCAGCTGTTTGATAGGAACTTTGAAAACCTGAACGTGATCTAGTAAAAACATTTAACTGCTTTTGGAATTCTGTAGACATGGAGAGATTCTCACTCTGAAATCTAAGTATTGCTACTCTATCATTTTAAACCACAGGCAGGGAGGCACACAACCTTTCTGCTCTATTTTCTGATTTGTCACCCAGAAGATTCACATAATGGCCTTTGTATGCAGCATTTTTCTCAAGGAACTTGAGAAAACTTATATTTTACCAATGGCAGCATACATAAAGCATTATTTTGTTGTTGTTGCTTGTTTTTTGTGTGCTGGTCCTGAGGTTCAAACACAAGACCTTGGGCTCTCACTTGCATTGTTAGCTCATCTGTCCACTCTACCATTTGAACCATACTTCAACTTCTGGCTTTTTGCTGGTTGGTGGGAGATAAAAGCCTCACGGACTTTTCTACCCCAGCTAACTTCAACCCCAAATCCTGAGTACCAGCTCACAGTGAATACTGTAAGTAGTTCGCTATTGCTATGTACCAAGTCATTCTCCAGGGGGAAACATTTCTTAGTTTACATTTTCTAGGTTTCAAAAGGCTCACTAAATTCTTCTGACTTGGGAACTCTTGTATTATTGTAGATAAGATGTTGACCAGGCTTCCAGGTATTTAAGATTTTGACTGGTGCATGAGCATCTGTACCCAACCACAATCATTGGTGTGGCTGTTGGCAGGTTTGTATGTCTCAGCCTCAGAAGTCAAACTATATCATTGCTACCATATCGTGTTGGTAACATAAGTCACCCTTCTCCAGGGGATTTCATTAGGTTAGACTCACTGGGGACCACCTGGATGACTGAACAGTGCTGTGAAGAAATGTGAGCAACCCCCCTCTCAGGCTAGGATAGGTTTCTGCTGCTACAGATTGCCTGTCATTTGAGGAGCACTTTGGATAAAGTGACTTAGGCATCAGCATCTATGGAGAAACTGATGGAAAGAAAGTCACTGACGGTGATGATATCTGCCTTGTTAGGGCCAAATTTGGATATTAGAATATATGGAACCCAGGGTTGAATTTTACTTAAACTTTAAGAAGGAAATTGTTCTTCCTTCTGCCATTACTACAGCTACATCTTTGAAGAACGCAAGTTATCTTTGAAGAAACGTCTGTCATAAAATATCAGTTTTTGAGGCCTTTGAACTCAGCACATGTACTTGATCCACATATTTAATCGTCACTAACACTCTATGACTTGAGCTACACTCCTTGCTAGCTTTTAGCATGTATCTATAGCTATAGATATGTAGATGTAGAAATTGCTATAGATAGATGCACTCATAGCTCTCAATGCAACAGACGTATCTACATAGGTATTTGATGATAGCAACTGAAAAACTATTCAGAAAAAGTGACACTGTATAAATGGCTAATAGTATCTCATTGAAAGTTCAGAAGGAAATTTTCTCTGACAAATCCTAAAATAGCATTCTTATTTCATATTATCTGCTATAGAACTCTCTTGCTTCATCTATTCTTCAGGATCAAGGAAAGTCTTGGTTTTTCAAAAGATACATCATTTTAGAAACAGAAAAAAACAATGCATATAAAAAGCTATTTACCTCATTAATCATTTTTATTAACCATCTCCTTGTGCTAAGATGAACAGCTTATTTTGGGAGAAAAGGCTAAACATCTAAATCTTGCTTTCCTAGTTATAAAGCATATTATTCATATTAACAACCCTTAAGGTTATGTTTTATTTTTATATAATGATTGTGCTGATCAGTTTGGGGGACATAATAATACAGATTTTCCAGTCATCAAGGTGTCTTATTCATTTCAATTTGCTGCATACAGTTGGAAATATGTATATGTAGCGAGTACAACATAAATTACCAGGTGCAATACTAAGACCATGAGCTCAGATTAACAAAGTGACTAAGTGACTGCAACGTCTGTGTTCACTCTCCTGTCCAGGGCTGCGGGCGGAGCCCCGGACTCAAGTCAGAACAGTGACGTTCTTGGTGCAACCTCCTAATCAGGGACTGTAGCCGAGACCTAGGGGAAACATTGGACTCTGGTCTTTTGGTAAATCTCACCAATTTATGATGGGTTATTTTTCCTTTTTGTTCACAACATTCACAAATTGTACTCTGAAACCTTGGTAGAGTTCTCTGGGTGTGGAGCACTTGGAGTGGAGCCGAAGGAAAAGCAGACGCTGAGGTCAGCCTGCACTGGCCTCATTTCAGACCCAGTGCTCCCTCCCGCCACTAAGGATGGGCTGCATTTAAACAAAACCGGATTGTTGGCTTCATCACTTAACGTTCAACTTGCTTTTGGGTGCCATTTGTTTTCTAGAAGGCATATTTTTCACAAAAGTAAAGGCTGGGAAACCCAGTGGATCTCATAGTGACCAAAAGAATAATTTCTTCTCAAAAATTTAAACATTTTTACTTTTTTTCAATTAATTAATTTATTATTCTTGACCACATGAAGTAATTCTGTGGTAGGGCTGGATTATTGTCTTTATTTGTGAGCTTCTATGATGAAGGAATGAATAATGCATGAATTTTAGTTTAAAATTTTATCTTTATATTTGCTTACTGCTTAGCATGTAGTGATGGCATATATGCAGGTTATACAGTCAAAACCACTTTCATTGAAATTGTAACACTGTAACCTGTAAACAGAGCTTCAAAGCTAGTTCAGGATCAATTTTAAGGATGAAATGAGATAAGGAATATAAGCTGGGTATTGGTGGTTCACATTTATAATTATCAGAAGACTGAGTAGCCAGCCCAGGCAGACAAATCTGAGAGACTTATGTCCAAGAAGCAGCTAACAGCTAGATGGAGACATACATTAAGTGGTATAGAATCAGAATTGTGCAAGCACTCAAGGCTTTTAAGCAAGGTCAAGCCCCAGTATTGTGCACGCATGCATGCGGGTACACACACGCACACACACACACACACACACACACACACACACACACACACACACACACAATATAAAACATATATAATACAGAACATGATCATAGATTTGCAACCAATGATAACTGCTTAGTTTTTAAAGTATGTGTGATTTTTCTCTTTTAAAATTTTCACATCTATTTTATTTAAGTAGGTATTGAGGAAAGCATCATAAGTAAGTTGTTATGCATCTGACTTTAAAGCTGTACAAATCTCAGTCAAACTCACTTTCATTATGGATGACCTTGGGCTCTACTGTGTGTGTGTGTGTGTGTGTGTGTGTGTGTGTGTATACATATATATATATATATATATATATATATATATATATATATATATATATATATAACAGGATTAGATATAAATTCTTCTCCATCAGTTTCTTTAAATATTGAATAAGAGGATTCAGGTAAACTACAAGATGGCCAGCATCAGTTCAAGTATTCAATAAATTCTTGATAATATACTAATCTTATGAGATGAATGGAGGATTTGTGGTTTGCTGAGTGAGATTAAAAGAGATAGCTTAGAACTTTGTACAATTCATCTGAATGTAGGGCCGGGATTTGAAATTGAATCTATTGCCAGATGTCATCAGGGATTTCCAGCTCTTTCCTTTACCCAGAATCAGTTGCACAACTATTCCATGATTGCAAATGATTGCACAAGAGATAAGGAATTCAGATGAGCAAAGACTGCATCTGGGCAGAACTCCAATAAGAGAAGGAGAGGCCTTTTCACAGTGCAGTGTTACGAGTTTCCCAACCCTGGACACGGTGTGTGGACAAACACCTTCCACGTGCAGAAATGAAAGTGAAGTGACTGTCACAACTCTCTGTGCAATAAATGGTCAGGCTCTCCCCAAGGGATCTTGAAATGAGGACATGCTCATAGTCCCACGTGCCAGCTCTGCCCAGCACCATGCGGAACCCTTGATTTCTGATTGTAGGCTTGCTCCTGGAGACCTAGGATCTGAGGCAATCCCAGACTCGGGATCTAAGACTGCTTTGATGCCAATATAGTCTCTATAGTTATGGGGCCATCCCAGCCCCAGTCCAGGCTCAATGGAAAGCAGGAGAAAAGGTGGGAAGGGGCGATTTTAAAAAGATACGTACTCATTACCCTACTTTTGTAACTGTAATCCCTGTTCATCACTTGATAATTAATTTAAAAAAAAGAATGTTCTTGCACTACACAGGCACTTTTGGACCCAGGTTTCAGGCCAACTCCTGGTGACCCAGCCTTTTGGCCTGTCTCCATGGATTTAGCTCTGTGTATTGTACCCACTTTCCAGGTCTTCCCCAATGAGTCTTTCTAGCACAGCCCCCTTAGATGTAGGGACCAGATGTGCATTCAAAAGTGCCAGTACCAAGTCTACTGACTTGACCCAAGGCCTAGCCCCAACCCATGGGTTCCCACTACAGTCCTGTCCTCACAGAGGCAGGCACCAGGCCAGACCACCTGAAGACTCCAGTAGTAATCCACTGTCCTACTGGGAGTGTGCTTCCCTTGCCAAAGCCACTCTCTTAATACTAGAGAGGAGCCTCCTTTACAAATGGAATGCACTAGTACAATGACAAGAATCTCAAGTAAAAATTAAAGTATGACTATCAATGGATGAAAATAGAATGCCAGTAACCAACCCCAAAGAAGCAAAATGCCAGAGAAAGTTTTCAAAAATAACCAAACTAAATCAGTGAGCTAAAAGGAGAAGAAAAAAAAAATCACGTGTGTGTGTGTGTGTGTGTGTGTGTGTGTGTGTGTGTGTCTGTGTGTCTGTGTGTCTGTGTGTCTGTGTGTGTGGTGTGAGGTGACAGGAACATAGACACATTTGTGTTTTTCCACATTCATAATTTATTGAATAGCACCAAATTCAAAAGCCATGTCAATTTCATTGGTGTTATTTCCCCAAGTACAACTGATTTCACTGGAGAGCCTAGGCTATTGGCAATCCCGATTTTTAAACTGCATTCAGATTACAAATTATTTTAGTGCATTGAGATTGCAGCATGGCTAGGAAAGGGTTCCAGTGCTGTAGGGTTCAGAGAGTCCTCTCTGAGAAAAGAGATGACAGCAGATACAATACAAACTCATTGCAGGTGCTCAGATAGGATAGTAGTAAGGAAGTCTGTTAGTTGTCACAGAGCTGGTGAAGTTGGTAGTGTCCACAGACAGACCCCTCACCCCTCCTAGGCACAGGATGCTCTTTGAAGTTCAGAGATGAAATATGGCAGAGTTGAGTCCAGGTGAGGAGATGGTCCAAGGACTTTGTGCATAAGGAAGGGTAGAACTTCTAGGGAATCAATTCAAGTGGCAATTCAAAATCACCAAGCTGAGTTGTTTATTGCCCCAAAGAAACTGTGTATAAGTTTGTGCCTCATTGTGTGCTGAGAAATGGTAGTTCTTTACTTGCACAAACAAGATGTAAAACCATTCTGTCTTGGCACAGACACGCAAGATGGAATAGATTAAGCTAAAACTATTGCTTTAAAAGGGATCGGGATGGAATGACACGTTGAATTGAAACAGTCCTTGTTCAACTACTGAAAGATAATAAAATAAGTTTTAAGAATAAAATGAAAATAAATGGAGTAGCTCAAAGCTCAGCAGAGCCTAAAAGCTGCTTTTCTACCCAACCTAGATCAACTCAAGGCAGGCCCAGCCTGTTCTGTTCAGGTAGACAACCAGAAAAATTTAGGAGAATAATACATGAGCAAAATATAAATTCAATACAGATAGGTAAAACCGTAAGAAGAACTAAATGGAAATTCTAGATCTGAAAAACACAATGACTTAACTAAATAATATATTCTCTCCTTTCTATTTCTTTGCTAGCTTTTAAGTTCTCATAATGTGTAACTGATATTCACTTGATGTTGCCATAATTAACAAATGCTCTCTTCATTCTTCATCAATCTTTTGCCTTTGTCTTATAATAATTGATTATTTTCACATTACCTCCTTTCATTGCTGCTTTCTTTCTCTCTTTGCTTCTTTCTTTCTTTTTACTGGTGTCAATACTTCAACCCAGGACCTTATGGTCTCGCTCAATTTTCTTGCCGCTGAAGCCTTCCCACTTGAGCCACACCTTTAGTATGTCATTTTCCCAGTTAATTAAAGATATAAAAAAATAAATATAGTCATTTCTTTTTTTAAAAAAAAGCATATAAAGGATCAAGAAGTATGCACGAAAATTTTAATGTCACTGAAAATATTATAACAAAATGCAAATTAAACCCAGCATGAGATATATCATCAGAAGAAAATATAATATGGGAAATAAATGAGTTGCTGAAAGAAAAAGTATTCATGCTTGAGAAAAAGAAAATGTGGACACAGTATTATTCTATTTTATGTGCATGCCAAGTGTCTTTTGCATTCTGAAAGCCTACTGCCTTTGGGGTCTTAAAATAGCTTTAAAACCATTTATATTCCTGTCAATATATTGAGTAAGTTTTATTCTTTAAATGTCGATGGGTACACAGTGCAAATGCCTGTACAGGAGCATGAGACTTTGCTATTTAGACAGAAAGAAGTGTGTGTATAAGGAAGATAATATTGTATATCCAGGGAAAACTTGGCAAAGAGCCAAAGTATATAGATTTTAGACATTAACACTAAAGAACAGTAACCAACCATTGGCAAATACCACTTCTTATGTCAAATGCAGTATCAAGACTGAACTGAAACCACAAGTTCATGTCAACTCTCTACAGCAAGTTCAATCACCTTGTTGGTTTTCCTTTTTCCAGAAAACAATGTTCAGATTATGAATGTGATTCAAGCATGTGACATAGTAAGGATCCCTTTATTAAACATTCATTCAGTGAGAGTTTTGAACGAGTTTGTGAATGAAAGTGATGCAAGTTTAATTTTTGATGGAGTTTTAAACAGAAAAAAAATAGCAGTGGCTGGAAGGAAAACATGTTAAAATTTTAATACTTGTCTCAGTTCATTTAGAGTGTTCTAACATAGTGTCACAGACAGTGTGGTTTATAAATAAGAGTAAATTATGACCTACTGTTCTGAAGGTAGGAGATACAAGAAGCCAGCAGGTTTGATCTCTGGAAGGGACCTTTTTTTTTTTGCTTCTCCAAGGCTCTGCTTCTTGTGTCTTCCCATGGTAGATTTGTCAGTAAATTTATGAGGCTAACATGTTCCTTTTTTCCTAATAGAAATGAGGTACAAAGGTTACCTGACTCATCCAAAGTCATGTAGCTAGTGGGTGGTTACTGATTTCATAGAAGTATTTTAATAGTATCCACTAAATGGAATATCAGCATCAAACTACACTTTTGTGTCAAATGTGTATTTATGAGATTCTGAAAAAGTAGGGCCATGAAGATAGGTTCTAACAATGTGATCAATGAAAGAAAAAAGGACTAAGTTTGAATAATTGGAGGTGGAGAGTGGTGGGGAAAATGTATACCTTTGTAAAGAGATAAACATGAAAACAGCAGCATCTGGGAAAGAATAACGAGTCCAGTTTGAGCCAGGCTGAATGTGAGTCACTAGTGTTTTCTCCAGGCAAAGATGCTTAGCAGGAAGACTAAGAGGCAGTTCATGAAGTCAGGACAAAAGAAAAGTATTTGGCAATACAAGAGCACAAAAATGAGGAGCTCTACAACCATTACATGAGAGTTCCAAAGAAGTTTCTAGACTAAGAAACTTGGTTAATTTTGTTGGATTTGTTAACATGTTATTATTATTATTAATAATAATATTTAGACTCAGAATAGCAATATTAAACTTCAGTGTGCTACTTGGTGTTTTTGTGTGCAAGCTTAAGTACTCGTGTGTGTGTGTGTGTGTGTGTGTGTTTGTGTGTGTGTAACAACCAAAAACATATTATATTCAGATGATAAGGCACAGTGTAGAGCATCATTGGTTTGTAATTGTACAGGAAATGACTTTTTCAAATAAAATGAAATATTGCTTTCACAAAAAGCCAGAGTTTTTAAAGTATCTGGCTGGATTTGTTTCCAGGTTTTAAAAGTGGTCCACTCTTGTGATAAAGACAAGTCAGACATTCACGAATAAGAGTTCGAATCCACAGTAAGAATTTTTTCTCAGAGGAATTTTAATAAATGCTCATAGATTCATAGATGACTCAGAGGATTTAGAATTGAGTATTCTTTGAAGACTGTAGACAACTGGAGCAGCCTGAAAATACCACAATGCTGTGTTTTTTATGGGGTTTGAGTGAGGGCCCCAATGCCAGAAACCTGGTCTGCAACGTGGTGAAGTATTGAGCAACACAATCTTTAAGAGGCAAGGACCAGTGGAAGGTAGTTAGGTCCAGGACCTAACTTTCGAGAGGGATTAATGTTGGTTTTCTTGCAAGCGCGTGTTGTTATAAAGTCCAGCCACCTCACCCCCTTGGTCTTTTCTGCTCACAGCAAGCTCTCTTTTAGTTTTGCAGATAACATTGTAACCTAGGCAATTTTCCCCCCAGGTTGCTGATACCATGTTGTTTGGTCCTTTCACTATCAAAATTATGAACCACATAAACTTCTTTTTAACTTTACAAAATACAGAGCCTCAAGCAATTTGCTATAGTAATACAAAATGGGCTTCAATCTGCTCAATAAGACCAAAAGCAAGAGAAAGCCCTTGCCCCATCAGCCTTCTTTCATCCAGTATGTCTCTGTTGAGATGTTATTAATGCTGAGTAGAGGGTCCAGGAGCAAGGATTTTGTTTTATGTTTTTTTTGTTGTTGTTGTTTTTGTTTTTGTTCCAGGAAAACTATTTGAAAAGTTGAGCATTGACCTCTACATTTTGTGGATTCTGAACCAATACTTTGGTTTACAGGGGCATTCATTTTATTCCTTATGGCTTATTAGAATGATGCTCCTGAGAATTACAGCCATGACATTCGCACACATACACTTTGGAAAAACATTGCAGGGAGAAAGTACGTAGGTACTGCCTGCGAAAAAGAACCTCAGCCCACCCAGTCCATCTCTACCTCAAATGAACAAAACATGGAAGAGGTTTTGTTAAAATTGCATTTTAGATTTTAACTTGTTTACGTTTCAGCCCATGACAATTTGATTTCAGACTTTAATACCTTTAGATTTTAACAATGTTGGTTAAAGTGCAATGGGAAACAATCATTGAACTTTAATCTCTCCTGGGGAATTTTATAATTAGAGGCAGTTCAGATTCATATTTGGGACAAATTGTTTGGCATTTTATTATCTAAGCATCATTATGTGTAGTAGTGGTAGAAACTTAATGATATATATAATGCATATGTATATATATGCATTATTTATATATATATAATATATGGAGATCTGTTTACATTAGGCCATGTAATTATGTTTACGTTAGGCTTAGAAATAGAATGAGGAGTATCTTTTTAGTGGTACATCAAGTGTTAGTCAGACTTGTATATCAGTTCACTATCTGCAACTTCTGAGGTGGGGTAAATTTTAGAGCAAATGTTTGAAAAGAGGAATTGCAAATGAGCAGGGAGTAATAACTGTCTCCTGGTACAAATCTCTGTCTATCAGCATCTGAGCCCTTCTAAGCAGTTTGAGTCTTCCCGATTCCTTGACCTGCACAGTTCTTCAATACTAAATTACTCTCCCCAAAGCAGAAAACTTGAGATCTTTCTCTTAAAGTGCATTGTTCTACAATGTATGTTTTTGTGGCAGAGTTAACCTAAACCTATCCCTGGGAAGTCAAACAGGAGAAATAGAGCACTTTTGTAGCTAGCAGAAATGCCTTTTCTACTTCCAGTATTTTTGTTTTATTCTTTTTAACTTCTGCTTGGCAGCTTCAATATTTTACCTCCATCCGCCTTTGCATTTCACTTATGCTACTGATTAGATTTGCAAAAATTCTCCCTTCGTGCTAAGTTGTGCTTCACTCATGCTGTATGCTGTTCTAGTCAGCCAAGTTTAGAAATGTAGAAATTAAAACTCCGCAAGAGAAAGTCATAAAGTCTGCCTTTCACATTGAGAATTACAGAGGTAGAATTTACTTCAGGATATAATTCATTACATCCACTGTCACCATTGACAGAAATTTGTAAGATGGATTTCAGGGGGAAGTAGATGTCTGCTAGATCGGTGAGTGTGCAGGCTATAAAGAATAGGAGAAAATAAGAGAATTCTGACAGGCAGTGCCCATATGTTCCCTCTGATTAAGGAGATAGAATCTTCAAATGACCAGGGTCTCCTTTAAGCCATGACAGTTTTAATGTGTGACCTTAGACAGGTCATATACCCTTATGATACCCATTTTCTTAGCTTAAAAATGATTCTCATAATCTATATTCAGCCCCATCATGTTTGCAGGGAGCTTGAGATGCTTGTATGAAAGGCGCCATTTACATGTAAAGTAGTGTTATTATTCAAATCCCCCTCTGGGTAACTACTCTGCAGCAGGTGTATTGAAGAAGAGCAAATGAGGAAGGAGAAAGGGAAAATTGGCTTCTTAAGTGATGAAAATCTGATTATACCAAATAGGTTCATTCTACAAGGAGGTGTGTGTGTATGGTGGGGGGGGGGAGGAATCCATGATGAATTTATTATCCCTTCCCACAGAGACTTCAGCCAGCATGAGCAAACAGAGAGCAAGTCCAACCCATACTAGTTTCTAGCCACGAGGACAAAACACCTGGAGAATGGATGAATTCACTAAAATTCTGAACATAATTCTTCTCCAAAACTATCCCTTCTATGAACATGACTTGCATTGGTTTTAAACATTCCAGGAATAGAGAAAATATTTATCTTAAAGTAATACCTATTGTCTATATACCTATGCATATATGCAGATAAATTTTTATTAATGTATTTATTAGTCAGAATTTTCAAGGACTCTGCTCTCAATTTTCAATCCTGTTGGTTCATAATAATATATGTCCCTTGGAAAGATTTTATTATGAAATACATTTTAAGTCACTTGAAGTTGAGAATGGTTAAGAGCAAATAACCCTATCTTTGGTATCTACCCATCCTAAGACATGGAGTATAATCGAAGTTTTTCCCAGTGACATTGTTGGGCAAAGCGCAAAGAGTTTGAGACAGGGCCATCTAATTCATTCTGTTTAAGGGGTTTTCACAAGACATATCTAAGCCTCTTTCCAGGTCTTGCTTCTGAAATTGCTTACTTGATAGCATCCTCTTTGTTGTTTCTATTAATATATAACTTTCTCCTTTTATCTAGGTATGCTTATCTATGTAGTAGTTGATAAAATCTTTGCAGAAACCCTATGAGGTGGATGGTATGCCTTCTATTATTTTAAGTATGCATAATAATCAAGGCAAGGTCATGCTTCCAGGTCAAGGTCATAGTAGGTAAGTGGTAGAGGGAAGAATCTTAATGAGCTCTAAGTGATATAAATATGTACGTTTCCCGCTAGTGTATACTTTGTTTCTAAAACAGTGTTGTCCCTCCCCCAGACTCCTGTAATTACACATACTTAGTTTCCCTCACCATCCACCTGCCTTTAATTGTTTTGAAACAATGAAATGTGTGCATATAAAATTTGGTGGGATGGAAATTACATTTTTGAGTAGATTTCTGAAAAGATCTGGGCCTGCCTGAATAATTGCCACTGAAATTAATGTCATCCAGCTCACCCCTAAAAGTGCCTGACATTCTTTCTTTGGACTAATTATTTTACAGAGGGTGCTTTAATTGCAGGATGTAGGAGGTACTTTCTATAAATGCTTAACATTACAAGGGGACATGATCTGCAATCTTCACATCATTAAACCTGCTACCAGGAATAATCACGCTTTAGGGACCAATGACATTTGTCAAAAGGAGCCCATGTGTTCTGTAGAGGGCAGGAGGCCAGGCCCAGGAAAGGCAGCCTGCTAATCATTCTATGCTGAGTGCCTTTAATTATTTACTAGAAGGAAGATACGAGAGATCTGGGCCTTCTCCAGAGAAATAGCTACTCAAAGAACAGGATGTATAAAATCACTGAGTGAACTGGTCAATGTCTTCTGTTATTGTAAGTGTGCATAACAAGCAAGGCAATGTTATGGTTCCAGGTCAAGGTCATGCTACCATATATTCCCCAGGACAATTTTCAGATCCTTGGTAACACAAACTAGAAGGGGAGGAAGGTAGCTGGCAATAGCTTGACCAGGGATTATAGCATAACGCTCAATTACCTGTCACTGGACAGGACATCTATCAGTCTTGTCCTAACACATCCTCTGTGAGGCAGAGGAGCCTGAAGGAAGGCCTTGTTCTCAGCTATCATATGATGCCTGGGGTGACGTATGGCATAGTGCAGAATTTTCAATTAATAAACAAAAATTACTAGAGCAGAGGATATTGTTAGATCCAGTCCCAGGACTCTCTTGGAAAATAATTGGGAGCAAAACTTATGAATTAAATGTCATATTCAATGACAAAATTTCTGGAATGTGATCTGTGGGTTCCAACATGCAAGTGACAGAGGTGAAAACTGAAATGCATGTGTTGGCATCCTACACTAATGGATAGATTTTGTGTATCTGAGGGTGAGGTCAGAGCATCTCACCTCTGGATCCTTCAGCACTGCGTTACTCACATTACCTGTGGTTAATGGTAAGTTAGTAGAGATTGGATGTATTATAGAAAGAAGAGGTTTATTTAGGATGATGGTCCTAAAGTTTAAGAGACCCATGTAGGGGTCCCCAGAATGAGGGCGGAGTCCTGATATCTCCATCTCTATCTCCATCTAATTCTATCTCTATCCACATATAGGAAGAAAGTAATTAGAAGAGACAGATCTATCTATTTATTTATCTATCTATCTATCTAGATATATCTATATATAGTTATATATAGTAAAATATATACATATATATACACACATGTATATGTATATATGTATACATACATATTATATATAGATATAGATATAGATAAAGATCCTCTAGTTACTCTCTCTTCTGATAAACTGACAGAATCATGGATTCACTATCCTTACAATCTAAACCATTCTTAACTCTCCAAAGCTTCATGTTCCAGATATTATAGTGATATGAAGCTTGTCCCTTTTCAATATCTCACAATGGGTATCAAATTCCCACAAATGAAGCCTTGGTAAGTAGACATGTTCCAACCAATAATAGATCAATGATCACTGTTTTCTTTGTTTATAAAGATTAGTCTCCTTGATGAGACAGTATTTGAACAGAATAATTATCTAGGAGCATATATAATTGCATGTTATAGAAAGAGAAAATACAAAAGTCCTAGACAAGAGCAAACCTAGTATGTTTGGGAGAAGTAAAAATACAGGATATCTAGAAAGAAATGACTGAAAGAAAAAAGAGGAAGATGTGGTTTGAAAAGCAGGAAAGGACGATCAGTAAGAAGACAGAAATAATTCTGACCTCCTATACTCATCCTGGACATATATCTGAAGAAATGAAAGTCAAAATATCAGTGAAATACCTGAATATTCATGATTGTGGCAACATTATTCATAGGAACTCATAAACAGTTTTTTTCCTTTTCTTTTTCCAAATCTCCTATTATCTTATTGTATCATCAATTATTTAACCAGTTCACTGTTGAAAGACCTACAATTTATTCTCAATTTTCTCTATTGCCAACTGGGTTACAAAGGAGAACCTTCCTCATGCATCATTGCACTTAAACATAAGTGCACAATTAATCCCAAAGTGGTTTTCTATAGCCAGTCTGTGTTGTGGCTCTTCTTTTTTTCTTTTTTTTTTCTTTTCTTTTTTTTTTTTTTTTTTTTTTTTTTTTGTTCTTGGGGTTTGAACTCTGGGCCTGGGCGCTGTCCCTGTGCTTTTCAGTTCAAGGCAAGCACTTTACCACTTGAAACACAGCACCACTTCCGGTTTTCTAGTGGTTTATTGGAGATAAGAGTCTCATGGACTTTCCTGCCTGGGCTGGATTTGAACAAGGATCCTCAGATCCTCCAGAGTAGCTAGGATTACAGGTGTGAGCCACAGGTGCCAGCTGTGGATCTTCTTATAGTTTATTTTGCTGTTGGCTTGTTTCTTTGGATATTTAAAAATGGAATCAAATTCAATAAGTTCATTATAAAAGGGAAGAAATGGGAACAAATGAGAGGCTGATGGTATTTTCATCTATAGAACTTAAAGAAATAGTAAAGAACTGGATTTCCTTATGTTGCATAGATTTTTTTCTCTGCCAGTGTCTACATGAAGATTGAAATGTCTCCTGTCCATATGAATTATATCACTATCAGCATTTGGGATATTTTCTGCCGTAAGTTTATTGAATGGTTTTTCTGTGCCTTTAGCTTATACTTTGACTCCTTCTTCTGGGCCATAAATCCTTACATTTGGTCTTCTTATCATGACCCAGTGATCCTTCAGTTTGTAATTATAGTCATTCGTAAGATTATGCTTCTATCAGAAAGAATGGCACCATCTCATTCATAAGGAAATGGAAAGATTTGGAAAAAATATTAAGTGATGTAAGCCAGGACCAAAGAAACATAGATCCATGTTTTCTCTCATTTGTAATAGTTAATATATGTCTAGGATAGTCCTAGCAGATGAGCAGCATAGCTCAATAGCTATGTACATCGACCATACAAGATGATGAATGAACTCCAAGATATGAAAATAAGAGGTTTTCCTTTGTTACTGTTGGTTTTATTGTACTATGCGATCTCTTTTTTCTTTTGTGTTTTTATTTCCTTATGGTTGTCACTGTATTTGACTTTGGTACTCTGGGGATTGTAAATATGTTTATCTGAATTAGGGAAGGGAAGGGGAACAACTAAATGGTGAGACAAAGGACAAAGGTGAACCAATGCAAAAGTGATACTCACAAGACCATATGTTGGAAATGAACTGCACAACTTGGGGGAGTTGGGAGGGGCAGTGGGAGGAAAAATGAGGGAGGGGTACCAAATTCAACAAGAAATGTACTCACTACCTTACATATATAACTATAATCCCTCTGAACATCACCTTGATAATAAAACTAACTTTTAAAATATTTATCATAAGGGTGAGGTCAAAGAGGTTATAGTTACATACGAAAAATAATGAGTACATTTCTTGGTAAACATTTCTAGCCCTTCTTTGTTTTCTAGTGTTCAGGACTTATATAACAGCCATTTGTTTGTGGCTTTGCTGCTGTTAGGGTGCTGAGAATACACCTCACTTTGATTTATTCGCCTTTTTATTCTTAACATTCATGGTTTTATTTTGATTTGCTTTTACTAATTTGTATTTCTCTTGCTGAATCACTCAGCCATTTGGTGGAATTTATTTCTTAACTTCATGTATCTGCTTATGTGCTTCCCTTTTGAAGTCATAGATCATTTTTAAAAGTAGATGTTTTAATGCTTTATTTAACAGTTCAGCCACTGCATTATGTTTGTATTCCATAGTTGAGTTGTTGTGTGGTATTTGATGTGTGTTAGTTGGCTACGGGATGATTTTTTTGCATCTATCTGGTGAGTTTCTCTTGCTTCCCTTCAAATAAGAGAAAATCAATTGTAGTAGTAACAAAGCCCACAAATGAGCAAAGCCCAAATATGTAAGTGAAGTAATTTGAAAGCCTCAGATTTCTCTCCAATAAGGTGGTAAGGGAATAGAACCCAGGTTTTTCAAGGAATAAACTGAGAGCTTAAAAATTTTGAAATTTTAAGGATTAAATATTAGGTAGTATAAGGGTTGGAGTGAGGAGAGTGGAAAGTAAAGGCATAGGGAGATTGACAGAGATGGGGAAAGGTATAAAAAGCGTGAGAGAGCACTGAAGTACGCTCCCATGGGCATACAGAACATTTTGGGAAATTGAGCATCAAGAAAAGATAACAGACAACAAATTGATAACAGCAACACAAGTACACCGATACAGCAAACTTACATGTCAAAAGCAGAGCAAAACAAAGCAAATCAGTCCATACTTGTCCTTGAGGAGAAATGTGGGTACAGGCTAGACTCTTTCCAAGTATGTGAAATTCTGCTTCAATCTTCAGTTCTTTGTCAACTATCTCTGTTTGGTATTGCCTTAAATGTCTATTTCTTTGAAGTGGAGTCTTTTCTGAAAGTATGGCCCTCTTCTAGGATTCACAGTCCTCCATAAACCCTCAGGGCCCTAGATTTCTTGGACACTGCTTAAGTAGGTTGTTCAATTATTAGTTAAGGTTCTGGACATGAAGGCAGCTGCTGGCAGCTCCTATGAAGCATTTGTGATTTTCAGGGCTGGGAAGTGGAGACTTTCCAGCTTTCTGAGAAGCATTTAAGGTTGGTGTTGTGGTATGTGAGCCCTGCTAGTGGGACAGGAAACATTCTCCGCTTGAAGCCCATGCCCCCTCCCTCACACAGGATGGAGTGTCTCTTCTCACTTGTCTGCACCTGATGCATCAGCTATATACCAGCCCAGAGACAGAGATGTGAGCTCTTAGCCTGCTTAGCTGAATGTCTCTTGTTTTTGTGGCTAATTGAATTTATGTCTACATGCTGAGTTGAGACTGCTGGTGAACTCAAGAAGACAGTAATTTATTGAGAAACATTCCCATAAGAAAATATGCCTTTTACACGGAGAGCTGAGAGCGGGAATCAGAAGCCAAATGGCTTCACTCACCAGCTGGCCAAGTGACGTTTGCGTGGGACCTTACTGAGGTCTCACTACTCTGAAAGTCTCTGGTGGGTATATATTGGTTGTACACACATAGTACACTGGATTGTGCTAGGAGACATCTTCAGGGATGAAGCTGATTATAGTTTCGTCCATCTGTCTTGCAGTCCACCAAGCATATATACTTTTGGGTGGGGGGTGGCAGAGGGATTGCTGGAATCTCATTCCAAGAAGTTATAGCCAGCCACTGGCTTTGGGGCTAGGCGTACAGACTCTTACTCAGCCCACCTAACAGATGTCTCTTTTGGACAATTGTGTTCTGGTCCATTTGCAGGGCTAGGCTGAACGATGCCCTCAGTTTCTCTCTGTCTACAAACCAGGCAGTGGGACACAGACTCCAGATTGTTTCTGTCTCTCTCCGTGAGCCCAGCCAGGCTTGTGGAGCTTGACATGCAGATATTTTGTAATGAAGGTGGCTGGTGAGGATGATTCTGGCCAGGAACAAACAAGCAAACAAAACAACAAAAATAACAAAAACCACCACCACCAACAACCAAAAGCCAGCATTCTACAATAATCCAAGGAGGGAGCAGATCCCATTGTTGTTTGCAAGCTTGGTGTGAGACAAGGTTTGTTTGTTTGTTTTTTTCTTTGTTTCTTTGAGAGTTTTAAAGTTTGATATTTAAAAAAATATTCAGCCACGAATTGACTAGACTTTTATTGCTATCCTCCTTTAGTTTATGACCTGCCAACTCATTCCTCAAAGCCATGGACCCTTAGTTTTATTTCTGGTTCTTGAAGACATAGGAAATTGGTGTGTGTCAGAAATCCATCATCTTCTTCATGCCACCTGCTGATTAATATTATAGTTTGTTATTAACAAGCATAACTAAATCGCCTGACCTTTCAATTATTGAATCTCAAAATTGGACTTTGTCTCTAGTCTGCTGGAAGCAAATGCACTCCATGATTCTAGAATTCACTCTGAGTATCAAAAGAATCCTCTTTTTTATTTACAAGCTCTTCGAATGAGTTATAACAGAATGCATGACAAAAGCTAAAGAAAAATCATATAGTTTGAAAGCCTGATGAAGATATTTCTTAATCATCTGCAAAGTCATATCTTATTTTGGCCTTGCTTTATCTACCATGAGAAATGTATGTAGTTGTTACTATAATAGTACCCAGATCATGTCTTATGAACTGGCAGGACTGGGAGACAGAGGGATGACAAAGGTACAACCTGGTCCCTGTAAGACCAAATCCTCTGAATGCAAAACAAAATAAATGTATAATAAATATCTTGGGTAATGTAATTGAAATCTGTGTAAGCAGAACCAGGTTGCAAGGAAACTAATCAGAAATAAAATCTACAAAACATATAACCTTGGGAAGATTTTCAAACAGGTCTTTTGTTATCTAAAAATATCAGCTGCCTAAGGGTTTCATGCTCAGTTATCAGATGGATCTAGGATATATATCCTCAGTGTGATCAAGGTTACAAGTTAAACACCTATTTTTAAAATTTGTGTCAACGTGGAGGGTTTGTATATATTGGATATTCTACATTTGTATAAATTTTGATGACCCTTTACATGAAGTCATCTAAATTATACATATTTTATTCTGATAGATTATGCACATATTTTGTATTTTAATACCAAAAAATCAGAAAGTCCTATTATATACTCTGAAATCAGGTCAAGTACATATTGATATGACTTCCGTATTAGTCTAGCATTGACAGGAGAATCTACCCTTGTTCCAGTCTTTCAAGTGATTTTTTTTTCTACTAAACCATTACTGAACTCAAAACCCAAGACTTTTCCTTTAGAAATTCTGATCATTTGTCTCCTAGATTTCAGGACCATCACAAATCCATTTGAGCTTTGACTTCAAAATGGAGAGTTTAAATACTAACCTATTTTCACAGAGGTGTACTTTTGTCTATCATTTACTCTATGAATAATTGTTGACTATTGCTTATGGTAATAGAGACATAGCAATGAGTCAAGAAGAATGAAGGGTAAGGATCAAAACCTTTAAAATAAATTCAGAAATACCTTAGAAAGTGCTAAATATTATGAAGAAAACAGAGGGCAAAATCATGGGAAGTATTGTCAAAGAGTTGAAATGTCTAATTGGTGGCTCAGAGAAATAAAATATAAATGAAACATAAATGCTATAATAGAACTGGATTCAATGGTGTCAAGAGAATTCTCACACAGGCTATACATTAAGCAATTTCCATGTATGTTTTTAACTATTTTTCCTAATAAACCTGTTCGGTACCAATTACTGCTATTATTGGTATTTTATAACTGAGAAAAATAAAACTATTAAAATTCTATGCTCACTGAAAATCAGTAATTATATTCTCCCAGTCACACATACAATCCCTGGAATGTCCACACATACATATTTAGATTTTTATGAGTAACAATATCCCCTTAGAATTGCAACCATCAGGTTAGAATTTCCTTAGTATTTTCTGATACAGTCCAAGAGACCTTGAATTCATCTGGAAATTACTTGCTTGATGGGATGCATTTTTAGCTGTGAAATTTAGAGTACAATGAAATGTCTAAAAATAACACAGTTTAAAAATAACACAGCAGATAAGAAAGAATCCAAAAATGTAAGCAATCTCCTTTCCAACTCATTTTTTGTCTGTGACTGGCCAAATACAAAGAAGGTGAAGTAAGATAGCCAGGATTCTGTTCCATTCTAGATATCATATTTATGGATTTGTGATTCTATTTTCCATGTCACAGCTTAACTCTACAGCAGGACAGAATGGTAGAAAAGAGTGAAAAAAGGAATTAGTTGTATTAATTTATAATGTCTGTTTTCAAATATAGAAGTATTAAAATCCTGAAGGTGATTTTCATTGGGGCTATTGGATGCCTTTAGCAGTTTTTACCTTCTTGAAATTATGGCTAAAGACCTTCATCCAAGTCTGAAAGACACTTACATGACATTGCCTAGAGAAATCTGACTGGTCACCAGAGAGCTTTGCCTGTGAGGCTGGTAATTTGGAAATGTCATCAGAGGTGATGTCCAGGGACAGTTTAGCTATCACTTCTGCAGTTCAAAAGCTGACACATTTTCAGATGTCAGTTGTATACCTGAAAATGAATGAACTTCAGAGAAAAAAAACCTCATACTAATTTCATATGGAAGAGTCATGCAGATAAGCCAGGATTCTGGTCTGAAAGGTCACACTTATTCTGAGAAATATAACCTATCAAGTAGATTTTGAATTGGGTTTTTTGTTAGTGCATATGTTGCTTATTGGTGAATATCTTCCAAAAACAAAATTATAATCAAAATATTTTTTACAAAGATGTATTGAGGCAAGGCAAAGCCAATTAGTTGAATCAAATCTACACACGCCATTGCAGTGGGGTCTCCTCTGGCCATTCCAACAACAGGCACACTATATTGTGTGTGTTTGTGTGTGTGTGTGTGTGTGTGTGTGTGTGTGTGTGTGTGTGTGTGTGTGTGTATGTGTGTGTGTATGTGTGTCTGTATACTATATAATGTATATTCACTATATAGTGAGTACATATTTTCATAGTATATGATATTCTCTTCTGGAAAGTGTCAAAAGCAAACAGGGACATTTATTTTTGTCATTTTCAGTCTGCAGGATTCCCATTGCTAGAGTCAATTTTACCTCTCAGGCTGAGGGTGTTGTGTGTGTTATAATATAAACAGAAATACAATCTGAGGGTTTAGGAGTTACTTACCTTTTAGAACCAGATATTTTAAATACAAATGATAGCTTTAGCAGAAGGTATTCTAAATGCACAAATTATGCTAATATTATCTTTCCATTCACTTTTACAATCATTTTCCTTCCTGCTATCATATCATCTTTTATATGTGAAAAAAAAAAGAAAGAAAGCATGCTAAAAATCTGAGTACCTGGCTCACTGCTTAGACTCCAGTGTTGTAGCCGCCTGTGAACCGATGTGGTCTACCTCTAAGGTAGACCAGTCCCCTATTCATTATGTCTAGTGATATGCTGCATTTATTTGTACTGCTGTAGTAAACTGAAAATGAATGGTCAAACAATGTGATTATTCCTTAGTTGAAGTCTGGAGCCAATATTGAAAGTTTTGGTCATGATAGCATGCTGTTTTTGTATCACTGGCAAGTGATAAGAGTCCTCTCTCCCCTAATCTGGCCAATGCAACTATATTGTTAGGTATTCTTCACTCTTAGGAAGTGATCGTTTCAGCCTCCTGCAGTGGAGACAGATTACAGTCATTAACATCTTGTCCTGTGTCAGCTCCCTTCTTCCTCAGAGACTACAGTTGGGTGAATGGTAGATGACTTTTTCACGTCAGTAAAGATGATTCTGGACATGTAACAAACTGGGTTCCTAGAATAGTTTCTTTTAAGAAAGATATACTTAAGAAAGATATTTTTTCTCTTTCTGTTTCTGTCTGTCTATCTTTCTCTGTAATACTCAGAGTTTCCTTCCTTTTCATAATCAGAACAGATAATATCTACAGCACTAGTGCTGGGAGTAACCACATTTAACCCATAGTTTCTTTGAGGATTGTATTCACCCAAATATGTAGCCGCTTAAATCTGACAACTCTATTTTATCAAAAAAGATGAATTAGATTGATGATCAAAATGCATTATATATAAATTATAAATATCACAATAAAACTCCTTATGCAATTAATATATGCCAGTAAAAATAACATAAAATCTTAAAGAACACAGTAGAGTTCTTATTCTATGACAGAGCTTTTAGGTGGGGAGGAGAAAAGCAGATGAAAGAGGTCATGTCTTCTGACCTCTGTGGTTTAATTACATTGGTAAGAGAGAGTGAGGAAACAGTCTCACTGCGATTTGTGTAATTAGGCAATGAGCAGAAAGAACTCTACCCTGGAACCTCAATTCCTTCATTTTTAAAAGCAGAAAAATTTGTTAATGATAGGAATACCTCCTTTGTGATGAATGTTTTCATGGAATAAATTCTGAAATCTTAACTTCATAGGTAACATTCCTTCCTTTAATATGTGCATTACTTGAAACCTGAATGCAAAAAGCATTAAATGAAGCAACTGAAGTTATATCTGGCCTGTGTGATTCCATAGACTGTGTGACTCCCTCGCTTCTTCGGAGAGAGAGGTGCTGATTGTACACAAAGATGGTCAAAGGAGATCATCTGACCTGTAGGCCATTCAAGAGAAGATGAAGAATTCTGATAGATAATGGGAGAGGGAAGTTGAACATATTTACCTGAGAAAGGTTACCTTTATGTAAAGGGAATAGCAAAGCTGTTGTGTGGAAGTAAATGTATTGTTCTTATCAGTGTTTTCAAATAAAAAGGATTTAATTGCAGACCCTGAGAATGCAAATCAGGAAGGATTATTGCATGGATTCCAAAGTCAAATTCTCTCAGCTTAGCTCAGTTTGTCAGCTCTGTAGTGCTGGATGAACAGTTCTGAGTTGGGTTCCACAGATCCTCCTATGGAGGATCTTCTAGAATTGTGCATGCAGAATAGAGGGACAGGGCAGCAGAAGGTCCCAAAATTTGATCCTTAAATTTTAAGACCCAGTTCAAATTTTATCTCCTCTGTTTTGATGGAGTCTTGGTTATAAAACATATCATTATTGGCATAACTCTTCAGTCTCATGTACTCGCATACTCTTTATCATTCTGGATGTAAGAGCTATTTTGGAAAGACACAGTTTTTATTGACACCACATCCCTGGAATAAGTCTTGACATATACAAGTGTAGCCATTACACTGGGGATTAGATAGTTGATGAATAGCGAAGTATGATATCATTCCAAGAGTGATACACAGTAAAACAATATAATGTGTTCTTTTATATCTGGGGACTAAACAGATGTCCACTTGTAGCAATCTTTATCTTGTACTGCAAGCTAGTTAATGCTTTCTGACCCAATTATTTATATGAAGTGTCATCCTGAAGCACTTATACAAGTAAAATATTTCGTCTGTATTTTATAGAAGCTCCAATTAATCAAGTCACTTAAAGTGGCTATGATTTTGGGGGGACTGTACCCACTTCACTCTGCATGGGTTCATTATAGGAGAGAGATGAGGTTTATGCTCAATCAATTTTATATAAAAATTGGATTATTTTCTTTACCCATACTGAGTCCAGTGAGAATGGAGGAACTTACCACAGCAGTTCTGCTCAGAATAGTGACTCTGTATGTGTCTGTTTCTTCCACCTGTAGCCTCAGTCTTAGCTCATGTTCTGTCATCAGTTGAAGCCCCAAATGAGGAAATAGGTAGGATTAATTGTGAGAGACTGCTTTCTTCTCAGATTACTTCCATTGATGTAGTGTTAGCAAGAAGTTCATCATCTCTACCTCCTTACAAATGGCTGATCAGCCATTTCATCAGATGAAATGAAGCACAAGGACCATCAGAGAATATCCGTGTCATGATCCTCATAGATACAATTTACTACTAAAAGAATACAGTTGACATTATGGGAATGGGGACATTAAGAGTTGAAAGTAAAATGATTATTTTTTTAAAAAAATTAAACAAAAATATTAAAGAAATATTAAAACTATTAAAACAAAAAATACTAGATGTATCAGCCCCTGTTTTCTGTTCTGATGATAAACTGAACAGGGCACGGAATTTCCTTACCATCATGGGATATTCAATCTAAGAGAAAGAGGCAACAAAGAATAGTTCTCAAAGCTGATCATTTAAGAAGGAATGTTATCAATGTTGCTTACACAGAGCCAGCATCACATGACAGAAGGAATCTTAGTAGGTAGTTTGGGTTAGAGATTAGGCAAAATGTCCCTTGGAGGAGGTAATATTTAAAGAGATGAATGACACAAAGACCCATGGGTTCAGGAGGGGAAGAATATTCTAGCACAGGAACAGTTACCTCAAACTCTGTGATGGCAAGAATCAGCTCTGGGTAAGCAAAACGAAATCTAGGTCACTCTAGATGCAGCAAACTAACAATGAAGAATCATGGTAGTTAAAGCTGCGGTGGAGGTTGGAGGATGCGCTCTTGCAGGTTTTCATTTTTTGGAAGGCAGGACAAAGAGTTTTGAGCTGATGGAAACCATTGGAGGGTGGTAAGCAGAAGAATGGCAGGACGTGATTTATGTTGATTACTGACATGGTTCAGTCTTCCCTGTGCTTTCCCGAGTCCCGGAAATAGAAGCTGCAGTGACAGACGTCTGTGGGAGCGCCAAAGGCAATATCAGAGTTGAAAGGTGTTAAGCTTCACTTGCTTTCAATGCGATTGTCAGAAAACTACATTGTTACTGAAAAATGCCAGAGTTGGCAAAATCCAGGTTTGTCTGAAAAGCTAAAACTGCAGGTGTCGAAAGCCCTACGCTTGCAAACTCAAGAAACTCCAGTTGGTACAATTAAGCTGGTAGCTCACATCTGGCTACCAGTTTGGCATGTGGAGTCTCAGAGGACATTTACGCGAATGGGGCATTGAATCAGGTTAAGGTCATAGGGGCACTGGCTTAGGCTTACATCAGGAAGGGGAAATGCAAGAAAGAAGCACACAGGGAGGTGTTCATGAAATTGTAATGTTATTTCCTCCATTTTTGCTGTCACACGTGCTTCAGGAAAAACAATCACTCTGCAGATAATTTCTTATGTGGACATATGCAACAATATAACAAGTAAAGTATTTTGGGACCTCTATTTGAATCTGAAGAGTCCATGAAAATTATTTTAGGAACAAGCAAAGTCATGGCAAGAAGGGGAAAAAATAGTACCCACTACACAAGCTTCTTTCATCCAATGCTGTTCTTCATGCATTGTAGGACAATCACATTGGAGTTCTGCATGAATGTTACCTAAAGGAAATGTGCTTGTTGCTAAGAAGTTTATTTTGAATGCATTAAAAGCACAACACTGAGAAGTGTAAGTTTAGAGTCATTGATATCTATTTTTATTTTTGGCTAACATTTAATCCTTACTCATTCTAGGGAGATCTGCTTCCAACCACAATGGGTAGTTGGGGGAAATTGAAAAGAAGAGATTTTCAATTGTTGGTTCAATGTTGTATAAAGAGTAAATAATTGAGAAGGGTGTCAAATGTGGATTTCCAGCACTGAAGGCAAAATCATTTTCCTGTTAAGTCATGCATCATGGATCTCTAGCAAGCATTCATTGATCTGTCATATCTCATAAGTGTCATTTTCTCAGAGTCTCAGTATCATCACCTATTAAAGAGGAATCAAGGTAGCACTGAATAAAATCAACTTTATTATTTTGAGGTCCAAATGACTTAACAGCATTTCTGGAATAAGCTAGTATGAATGAGTCCATCACAGTGCTAAACCCTTCCTAGGCATTGTTTCATAGAATAAGCACAGTAATATGCAGAAATATCCTAAGGAAATCTAATCTTGGGAGGTGAAGTTAATCAACTGAGCCTCAACATCCAGGAATAAATAGAGTTGTTGCTCTTCGGACCAGAATTTTAGTCCATTCATGTGAATACACCTTCACCTACCTTCTGTGATTACAGAAATGCAAATCAATCCCATTACCCTATGTTTCAAGAGCAAAATGTGATAAACTAAACTAATGAAACATCTGTATATCTTCCGGGCTGATAATTATGCCACCAAAACACACAAATAACTTTGATATGATCAAAGGTTAATGAAGTAAGAAAATCCAGTTACTATTATTTCACAATTCTGTGTTTTGTATTAGTGAAAGAATGATGCTCAGATGATTGATTAGAGATGTGGATAATTATTTATTACATTTTACTTAAACATTCACTTTAAAGTAGCTTCTAGATTACAGCTATTTTCCATAATTCACGTTTTGACTCATTTTACATAATATTGATAAGAACTAGCTAAGCAAAATAAAATTTATATTTTTATTTATATTTATACATTTTTATTGTAAAAATACTGTACAGAGGGGCTACACTTACATGAGCAAGATAATGAGTACATTTCCTATCAAGCATTGTTACCTCCTCCTGCAAATCAAAACAACATTGAGATTCCACCTCACCCCAGTTAGAATGGCTATAATCAAGAACTCTAATAACAACAGATGCTGGAGAGGATGTGGACAGAAAGGAACCTTACTGCATTCTTGGTGGGAGTGTAAACTTGTTCAACCACTTTGGAAAGCAGTATGGAGGTTCCTCAAGAGACTCCACATAGAGCTCCCCTATGACCCAGCAATCCCACTTTTGGGCATTCACCCAAATGTTCACAAACAAGACCACACTAAAGCTACCAGCACGACTGTGTTCATTTCAGCATTATTTACCATAGCTAAGATATGGAACCAACCTAGATACCCCTTAGAAGATGAATGGATCAAGAAAATGTGGCATATATATATACATATATAAATGTATGTGTGTGTGTGTGTGTGTGTGTGTGTGTGTGTGTGTGTGTGTATATATATATATATATATATATATATATATATAATGGAATTCTATGCCTCCATCAGAAGGAATGACATCACCCCATTTGTTAGGAAATGGGAAGACTTGGAAAAAATTATAGTAAGTGAAGTAAGCCAGGCCCAAAGAAACCTAGGTCCTATTTATTTACAATAATTAATATATGTCTGGGACAAGCAGAAAAGGTCAAAAGCTATGTACATATGACCATATAAGATGATGTTAAATAAAATGAACCCCAAGATAGGGACACAAGTGGTTATTTCTTTCTTGCTATTGTTCCTAACTTATTTATAATGTACCATGTGATTTTTTTTGTTTCTTTGGACCTCCCCCATGGTATAACCCTCTTTTCACTGTATTTCATGTCAGTGCCCTGCATCTTGTATATACACTTCTCTAGCTTTGGGAGGGGAAGGGAAAAACAAAATGCTTAAATAGGTATACAGGTTGACCCATTGTAACAATGAGATGTACAAGTCACTATGTTGAAAAACAAACTTTACAATTTAGGTGATGGGCTGGGTAGATGGGACGGGGTGGGAGGTTGTCAGTGTGTAGTTGAGGGAAATAAAATTTAATTTTACTTAAAGCTTTATAAATGCTAGATAAAATATATTTTTATGCAAAATGCAAATTTCAATATAAGTAAAATATAAACACTAGAATTATTTTGTAGCTATAATCAAATGTGACATTTTTATTGAAACTTTTAAAACTGACCAATGGAATAAAAGCTAAATGCCAAAGTAATAGGGAATTCTCATTTTTAATTATTTTAAAGAATATTTTTATTATGCTAAATAGTTGTATAAGGGGTTTCAATTCAACCTGTCAGTTTAGGAGTAGGATGCATCTTTATCATTGGGAATGTTTAAGTCACAAAGAAAGCTGGTATTGCTGTTTTTCTAAATGTATTTCATTAAATAAAATTTAAGTTGAGATTCTCAGTCCTGTCATTCATTGTACAAATCAAATTGCCAAACTAAAATGCATATCTAATACATACTAACATTATACAAACATTATACAAACAGTGTCACAAAATGTCTAAGATTATAGAATGTTTCTTAGTTGCTGTACATGACTACAACATACAAATTCAAGCTTCACAGGTATGGATTGGAATACTGAGGTCGATTATATAAAACTCTGTTGTATCCACATTAGACAGAAGTTTGACTTGTGTGATATTTCAGTGATGTATCAACATGCATGAGCCAACAAATGTCCAAGTATCTGATTAAACATTATTTTGGGGATGTTTCTAGTAGAAATTAATATTTGAATCAGTGAACTGAGTAAGGAAGACATTTTTTCTGGGTGTGTGCAAGCGTCATCCTGTTTGTGGAGTTTCTAGAAGACAGAACATTGAAGAAGACATCAAGCTTCTTCCTCCTGGAAATGGAAACTTTGGCATTCATGATTTTCAAGTTGTAGAGTTTGAACTGAAATTTACTTCACAGATCAGCTAGTACATAGCAGATTATCAGAATCTATAGGCCTGATAATTGGATAAATAAATTCCTCATGTTAAATCTCATTTGGTGTTTTCTATTGGTTTTACTTCTCTGGAAAATCCTGACATACACAATAAGTGAATTTTTGCTTTTACCTCTTCACTCTGAATCTAGATACAAATCATACTGCAAAATGTGTAGGCCATCACTCTTCTGGTATGTATTTGCTTTTGCTTTATCTCAGTGTTCTTGCTGAATTTTTAAAGGATAATTTGCTATTCATGTTCAGAGAATTTACTATGGATCTTGGAGGTGTTATTCTTGAATGAAAGTTCTCCTGGTGAGAGTAATCCCACTAATCTGTCATTGAGACCTGTGTTCCAGGTGATGGAGGGGCCTCCCATATTTAAATATGAATATATTGTTCTTTGTGTGTGTATACACATGCATTTGTGACATTAGTGACCATATTAAATCACAAAAAGTCTATCTAAAGTTTTCTCAGTAAAGAGGACCATAGTATCTATTTTTGGTTTTGTCCCCCTGATCTCTATTGCTAATATTCAATTCTGCTGTTATTGCCCCAAAGCTTCCCTGTACAATATATAGACAAAGGATACAAGGATGTTCTTATTTGAGACACAGCAGGCTAAATGTGGCCCATTACAATTGGTTTATATCTGCAATGAAGCTTGAAATCCTAAAAGGAAATCTCTTTCTTAAGTGTATTTAATGTGCTTTGTAGTAAGACAGTAGAGATTTGTATATAAATTATTTAATTTAGTCTAGAACAAAAAGAACTTATTGCATAAGAACAGGACCTTATTGCATATAATTAATTTTTACCAAATAGCTACTTTGGGAAAGTTTTGGGCAATTTGGGTTTACTGTTAAGTGAAACCATTAGTTCTCATCTTAAATGCACAGATGTTTTCCTATCTTCTTATGAGGATCCTTGTAGTTCAATAGGTGGTTTTAAAAGATTATCTATCTTGGTAGTCAGAAAGACAATGAACACTTTAGGGTTCCATATTATACCACTACCAACAATAATAGGTCAAACAAAATGTGTTATGATTGAGACCTTAAATGTTCTTCAAACCTTATATGTTCAATGTTTGGTCAACGGCCTGTTGTAGTGCTGAGCCATGACGAGAAAGGAACTTGGGACTAAAGCTTCTGGCTAGGGACTGAAACCTTGATTCTCTTTAATTACTTGTCTCCAGCATTTTATTAAAGCAACAGAACAACATAAATTACTCTTCTCCAGCGGGTATTTTGATACTATTGAATATGATAACTCATAGAAGATGAACCCTTATGAAAAAATTTTGAACCACAACATTGTGAAATTGGATATGACAGAGACAAAAGAAGACGAGAGTATTCTATTGCTTTGGTATTTATTAGGTGAGTAACTCCTGTTTAGTTGCCAATAACAAAAGGAACATAATAACTATAAAGTTGTTGAGTTACAAAATGATCTGGGTTTTGCCAAATAGTTTCAGAACCTGTGAGTACTACATAAATATTTTAACTAAAAGACAATATTTTCATTCATTATATCAATTTTTCAGTAGACAAGGAATGCATTTTTAATAATTTCCTAAACATCTTTCCCTGCCCCCTCTGTGTTCTCTCTTTTAGTGAGAATACAATAAATAAATAAATAAATAAATAAATAAATAAATAAATAAATAAATAAATAAATAGAGAAAATAATAATAACCTATCTAAGATCCTCACCATCATAGAACCCAGCATGTATAGCTTAAGATTGCAGCCATAGATGGTGCGATTCATTTTTAAGTTTAATTTATTTCGTGTATAATTTTTAATGTAGTCTTTCAAGCAGTTTTGACACTAGCATACAATACGTACTCATTTTGGGATGTAATATGTGTTAAACCAGTTCTAAGTGTGGAAACAATTCTTGCTGATTTGAAGGTAATACATGGTGCTTGTCTTCAGAAATGTGTGTGCAGGTGCACCCTAGGCCTACAAGGTGCAGCTGGCATTAGCATTAATCACAGATTTGAATTTGGCAGATACTAGATTTTGTAGCAAGTATAATCTAGCATCGCTGTAACAGGCCATTGTAGAACTTCTCATATTTTTTTTTCCTCACCAGCCATTAAAGTTAGAGTCACAATCATTGGAATGTGTGTGTGTGTGTGTGTGTGTGTGTGTGTTTGTGTCTATGTTTGTGCATGAGTTAATGCATGTATGTTCAACTATAAATGTGTCTCTGTCTATAGCAGACCAATGAATAAGGACTTGTGGCTTAAGTTTTAGCTTTCTTTGTGGATTCCTATTCAGAATAATTTCTACATTCTTAAACAAATTGACTTAACAACCAGAATACTAGGGATTCCTTAAATCTGGAAACAATATTGCTCTGCTCTTTTGTAGTTAACATATGTTCTTAAGAAGGAGGATAATATCTTATTCTAATTGAGACATAGATATTTTTCCTATGAATTCCAAAAGTGAATATTTTCTAGTTTCTCATGACATTGTGACTCAAATAACTGTGATATCACATTTTTATAACTCCTCATTAGATCCCTCAAAGAAGGTCGATAAAAGATACATCCAAAGGAAAAAATCAGAAGTCTACATAAAACGTATCTGTTCAACACGTTCAATATATACTGAACATCTCTTCTATGAGAAGATATAAGGAGTATAGTACTGAAGAAATATGAGATCTACACCCATAGAAGATGCAATAAATTTAAGAGTTCTGAAACTGGCTAAGATAAAAATTTAAGTATAAAACTCAGAGTAGAAGCAGATACAGTTATGGACCTTTCTGTGTGCTATGAAATGAACTACTGTATATGTACTCATGCATTTACTCCATAATTCAACACTAATATGTAGATTTTACCAATATGTACAAAGAAATGCCACTACTTCAACACGTAATGTGCAAATTACGTAATGGTATTTCTACCCCTAGTGGTTTAGCCTGATGCTATATAGTCTTTACTACACTACATTATCTTAGTTGTGGATTTATTTGTTCCTGAAAAGTAAGGAAACCTTCAGTCAGATAAATGACTCATATATCAACTTTTATGATTATTATTTCCCATAGCTGAAATTTTGTATTTGACAGCAGTGGGGAGTTCAAGGTAGAATTGCCTTGTCAAGAGCATGCAGTCTGGATGTTCTTCTATTTTATTGATGTAATATAGAACCATATGGTTTGGAAATCAGCTGGATGAAAGGCAAGGACAACATACTTATAAAAATGGGAGAGCAAAAATGGTGACCCAAAAATAGTTATTACATAAATTCTGAGGGTCAGCATTTGGGTTAACAGGACAAAAAATTTTTCTCAGGAATCACTTTTGTCAGCTCCTAGAGAGGCATAAATATTTTAATAAAGAATTTCAAAGCAACTCTTAAATAAGTAAGCAGATGGTAAACAAACAAGAATCTCTATAGTGCGAACCAAATACTAATTTGAAGTTCAAAAATATCCAAATCATTTTTTAAGGAAAAAAGAACTTAGCTACCAAACATACTGGAAAGGAGCTTGAGTTGACCATTATTTGAGGATGAAAAGAACTTAATGCAAATTGTGATTTTTTAACCATTGTAAATAATCATTAGCTACATATCCTGAATGCATTTTGATAACCAGTAGTTATTCTTCATTCTTTCCTGAAGAAAATGTTAAGCACTCGACATCTAAAATATATCTTTGTGAGCAGGTGAAATGATTTTACTTGGTCTTGCAGTCCTCTGAGAAAGAGAAAAAATGGGAGAAATACAAAATGATGACACCCTGTGTTTCTACAAGATCTGAAATAAATATGTGTTGAGAATTTTGTGGGTTATGATTCTCAGAAATATCTATAGGGAAATGGAGAGAGGGAGCAGGAGATGAAGGTCAGTGAGGAGTGGGAAGTAGAATGGATGTACCCCTCAGAGTCTATTCCCCCTGTAAGAACCATAACATCAGAGATGTTATATCTATAATGCATGGAGTATCATATTTGCATGCCTATATTTGTCAATCATTTGTTGAAGGTTTCCCAAAAAAGTAGTTTGTTTGGCTTTCCCCAAGGAGTAGGGTTTTTGCTTTCCAACGAGAGCTCTGGAAGCCAAAAGTCTCACCTTAAGAACTGAAGATGCTACAGCTGAGAGTTTCTCTGGTGTGTCAGAAGATGGTGTGTTTTCATTCCCGTTTCATGAAGATAGAGATGTGAATTGGAAACCAAATGGCCCTGTGCCTTTTTTTTTGGGTCCGGTTGTGGGGCCTGAACTCTGGGCATGGGCACTGTCCCTCAGCTTTTCAGCTCAAGGCTACCACTCTACCACTTGAGCCACAGCGCCACTTCCAGCTTTTTTTTTCTTTTTGCTTATGTGGTGCCTCATGCATGCAAGGCAAGCGCTCTACCACTGAGCCACCTTCCCAGCCCTCCTGTGCCTTTTTTATAAGTACATGTCCTCCATGTTTACGAATGTGCTTCCTTAAAAGAAGGAACAGCTTGGAGGAGAACTTCTACTTTAAAACTCTCATTTAGACAGTTTACCACTTATTTGTGGTAGGTTACTATTACTAGCCTTTCTAAAGATTTGAACCTTACTATGTCATAGATGTGACAAAGTACATAAAACTTACTTTAAGTACTTACAATAATAAGCACACAGGGTTGGAAATATACATGCTGCATCTTGCCACATTTGCAATGTGTGATTGACATTAGAAGACCATAGGGCTGTTGACTAGAGTTCTTGGCCTACAGAGGGCAGTGGTTAATACAAATTCCAGAGGGGGAATAAATCATTTGTGGATCCAAAGTGCCTATTGAATGGAGTTAAGTAAAAGCAGTTCCTAGTTTATAGGACTATCACATGACAAAGTAACTTCATTTGTTTCAGAACAGAAACTGTTGATGGAATTGGGAAGAAACAATGCTGCTCAGTACCAAGTACATATTTCTCACAATTACATTTTTAATAAAATTAGGCAGCTGTAACTTCTTCAAACCCAAATGTTCAAGCAAATTATACTTCACCACTCAATCAGAGTATATTGGTGAGTTAGTAAAATTTCAGTGCCAGTTGTTTGGCCGGCATAACTGACCTCTAAGAATTCCTTAGGTTTTTATTTATTTATCTTTTCAATATTCTGTTATTCCTAAAATAACACCGGTGTTCTTTGCCCTTGAAGTCTCATTTAGCTCCACTGAGCTCTTTTTAGGGAAGTGTATTTACACTTTATAGTTCCCACACATAAACATCCAGGCAAAATGAGCCATTTTAGCATTGCACACTGTTCTACTTTGCTGCCAACTTAAAAGATGTAAATCTCCTCATCTATTTTGGGGGCAGACAGTATGAAGAGGTGGTTCCAGAGGAAGTGATCTTGGGTTGTTACGAGACAGATTGTTGAATAACAGGCTCCTGTACTGGTGATCATACTCCTCTTCATGAGGGGACAGCTGTTCATTTATGTCAAGATAACTACATTAAACACCATACTCTCTTTCTTTTATACATCAGCATGTGAAATGCATGTCGATGTTATATCGCTTTCCAGTCTATTCCTGGTGTTTAGTTCTTGGTATCCTAGGGGTCTGTTCATGAATATAACTTATTTTTCACACACATCATCTCACTCCTGAAAGGGGGCAAGGCCTTTTCTTATCCAGACCTGTGTCTATTGGTCTTTCAATCTTCCAGCTCCTTTTGACCCTATTTCTCTGATTGAATTGTATTTCTCTACCTCTCCCTACCCATTCTCTGTCATATCCTCGGTATGACAGTGTGGTCTGCACAGTGATGTGAATCAAACAGGTTGACAATGACACTATGAAGAGAAATTCATACAGCTTGCCTTTCAGGTCTGTTAAACTACCTTTAACTTTGTCTATTTCATTTCACAATCTAATCCTCATTATTAGCTTTTTCATTCCATGTCTACATTTTATTTCCTCTTAAAGCAGAAGTAAACACTAAAATAATTATTTCCTATAATACACCTAAGACTGAAGTGTGTTAACCACTCACTTCTCTACCGTTGGCTTCTTCTTTCTTTAATTTTCATTTAAGCGGAAAAATCTAAAATAGATACTCTTGGGAGAAGCAAATTTAGATACTGGATTTTTATTCAGGGACTGCTAAGAATAGGGGGCAACAATAACAAGTTCGCTCATATGGTTTAAAAACTATAGCACTTGGGAGACAAAGGACTAGACTTGGTTTAGGAATATGTCTGCCAGATGTCCTCACGTCTGCCACATCTTCAGATATGTCATAATGGGAGAAACACAGGAGGAGCACCAGACTCCTTGAGATTGGGGGAAAGCTCAGGTTATTGGAGCTTATTGACAGGTGTCTGGAAGTCTCAACATATCAGGTATGCATCACAAAACTACATGGTTATGGGGGAATCCAATATCTTCAGTAACTGCCCACATAATTTTTTGAAGTTGAGATATTTCACTTTTAGGCCATTGTGTTCCCTGATATGAAATATGAAGCACAAAATCATCTAGTTTATGGCTGCCTTTCTGCACTCCTAAATCAATGTCTTTCCAGAAAGCAATATGCTTGAAATCATTCAATATTACTATGTTTTATGCTGAGACTATAATGAATGTTGGAAATGTATAACAAAGGCACAACAATTCCGTAATTAGAACCCCTGTATGTACTTGCATCTCAAGACATAAAGACATACGTTGGTACCAAGTGTTTAGATTTCCCTTTATATAAAAATTACTTCCCATATCCCAAAATATCTTACATTTTTCCCATACTATTGATTACTCATTAGATCTGTGTTGAGAATTAGAACATTTCAAAGCACAAAAATATTACAGTATTGTCCAAGTAGCTGGCCTCTGTTAGTGGAGGGTCAAAAAGCATTTTAACTAGTGAGCAAAGCTTACAGCATTTCCGTCAGCCATTCCTCTCCTCATTTACTAGCCTTAGAAGAAATTCTCACTTCAACAAACTTAGCTTGAGGTGTGTGTATATCATGTAGAGAACCAACAGGGGGGAGGGGCAAAAGAGTATCTACCTGAATATCAGTATAAAAAATCAGATGACCCCTCTAATACAGAGCTCAGCACATCCCTGAAGAACATAACATAATTGGTGAAGAGTGTGAAGTACTAGGAGCACTTACTCATTCTTATTCAGGCATGTGTATGATCTGCGCTGTACTGAACAAGCAGGTAGAGTCAGGGAGAACATAAATGAGAATGGTAATAAGCAATTGGTTTCCATGGGGCTCCCAGTTCCCCCCCAGAGTGGCTGTGAAGCAAACTTTTTAATTGGTGTTCTGTCCTCAGTTTTGAGCCCGGTGTTCTGAGAAGCAGAGAAAACAGCACCAACTTCATCCAACATGGAAGAGGGAGAGGTTTGGGAGATTTATCCTAATTCCATCCTTGAAAAGGGAAAAAGGTCAAAAAGACAGAGGGGAAGCAGTTACCAAGAAGAGGGACAGAGAGGAGGGACCCACTTTGAAATCAGAAGCAGACCTCACCCATGCACACAGAGGGCACTGAATTTTCATCCTGGCAAAGACAGAGCATCGCCGTTCACCACATGTGGGATGCTAAGCGGCAGCCTCAGTTAGTCCCTTTTGGAAAATGAGAAATCTGGCAAATGAGAATAATCACTTGTAAATATAGATGTGGGAGAGATAATTCTGGCTTCAGCATGTAGGACAAGTGGGAAAGATAAAACATGGAGAAAGTAAGACAGGGTCTTTTTATGGATTCCAGGTTGGCCTCAAATTCAGTGATGCCCGTGTCCGTCTTCTGAGTAATTACAGGGTGAAGCCTGCTACTGGGCTCAGCATAAGCTATTACTATTTTCATTGTTTCATGGGAGTTTATTGTGATATTTCCATGTGTATGTGTACTTTTCCCCCAATTTTGATTTTAAGAAAAAAATAAATGGTTGATATTTTGTCCATGGAACTGCAAAGGCATCCTGTTTGTATACCACATTTCCACATCAGTTCTTAGATTTTTATTTTCATTCTTTTGACCATTCTGATTTACTCACATGTGAGCGGTAGGTCATGCGTTTCTATGGTTTTAGGACAAGTAGTTGTTACTGGATTCTGTCTCATTACTTTCCTTCTTCAACTTTTCCAGAATCTTTGGAACCAAAATATTTTAATAAAAAAACTTCAACCTACTTTTCCTTAAAATGAATAATTCCATGCTCTCTGTTGACTGGGACTGTGTCTTTAAAGTGGAGATGTTATCACAGACTCTGGAGAAGGCTGGGTGTCTGGGGTGAAGGGGTTCTCCAGCCTCTCACATGAACAGTGAACCACATCCCAGAGCAGCTAAAGTCAACAATGTCCACTCTCCCCATCCAAGCACGGACTCTATGCATATCCGCTTTTGGAGGGAATCCAAACGCCAGTTCCTAGAATGTAATAGAACCTGATAACCTTTCACCAGCAATAAGTAAAGAGACAGCGTGATTTTGGAGGCAGATAATACCCGACAGTAGTTGTTCTTGCTGTACCACATTTCCTCATTTGTAAGAGAGTCAAGAAGTGCCTTCAGCACCCGCGTCCACCACGCTGTTATCTTCCAAGTGTGTGAAAGTGGATAGCTCTCAATTTTTCCCTCCATACCTCAACATAGACAAATCTTAGGTGTTCAGTAAGTGTTTATTTAATGTTGTCTCCAGGTAAAAGGGCTTGCAAGGGGGATAAACCTTTCCATCTGTAGTATTAAACTATAACATTTAATTGTTGAAATGGTGATGTGGTGGGCTATGATTTCTAGGAGACTTTATCTTGAAACCCCTGATCAGGGCTCTTGACCCTTAGCCCTTTATTTGACATTTTGCAACACTGAATTTAGAGAAAGATTTTTTTTAAATGAACACCACACAGCTTTTAATGAAAACAAGACCTTTAAATAAAAACCACAAAGATACTAATGTCACTCGATGAATGAGCTTTTCCATTGCCTTGTTGCATTTGCTAAATTGTAGTATTTTAAGAAAAATTCTGATTTGACCTCTGCCCTAAAACATACCCATCTTTACCTAATTTATTCCTAAAAAAATGTTTAGCTTTCTTTCTCCTTATCCCTGTCTGCACACATTACAGGATTAATTTATAGGTTAGGTTAAAATCTGCATTAAACTCTTCTCACAATTTTATTCTTGATAGAAGAAGTTAAATTGCGATGACCCATGCAGAACCTTATAGATTCAAACACAGTTTTATAATTACAGAGGTGATTTCTTAACGTTACCAAGTAAGTATATAACAATGAAATGGTAAATTAAATTTCCACTCATTTCCCATTTCAAGATTTCAGACAAACTACATGAGTCTTGGCAGCAAACAAATATGCGTGTTTTTTTTTTTTAACCAAAGGGAAGTTCAGGAACTTTGAGATATATTTTTACCTTACCACCATGGCCTGCATGGTTTATAAACAACTTCGTTCTCCTGTTTCTGGAGGTTAGCAAGTGGATGGAAAAACCATTGTTGCCTAAGGGTGTGTTTCCAGTTACAGATGGCCGATATCTTGTTGAATTCACAGTTGACAAGGACATTTTAATGTTTGTCACCAGTGGTTGGATAAATACAGTAAAACACTAACCTTCATAATTTGGCTTGACACTAAGAGCATGAACAACTTTGAAACCATATACAATTATATTTTAAAGTATTCTCAAGAGGATAAAAAGGATAGCAGGCTGTAAAGACTTAAGAGGTGCCACTCAGAAAAAAAGGAGTAAATCCCTAAATAAAAGCCCTTTTCCCCCAATTTTGATTTTAAGAAAAAAAATAAATGGTTGATATTTTGTCCATGGAACTGCAAAGGCATCCTGTTTGTATACCACATTTCCACATCAGTTCTTAGATTTTTATTTTCATTCTTTTGACCATTCTGATTTACTCACATGTGAGTGGTAGGTCATGCGTTTCTATGGTTTTAGGACAAGTAGTTGTTACTGGATTCTGTCTCATTACTTTCCTTCTTCAACTTTTCCAGAATCTTTGGAACCATTAATTTTATCCACTTGAATATAAGAAATGATTTACTTAGTTCCAATAAAGTCTTAACAGAATTTCTATAAGATCTGTATTTTATTTTATTTTATTTATTTTTTTGTTGGTAACGGAGCTTGAACTCTGGGCCCAGGTGCTGTCTCTCAGCTCTTCAGCTCAAGGCAAGTACTCTACCACTTGAGCCACAGTGCCACTTCTGGTTTTCTGGTGGTTAATTAGAAATTAGAGTTTCATGGACTTTCCTACCAGGGCTGGCTTTGAACCGTGATCCTCAGATCTCAGCCTTCTTAGTAGCTAGGATTATAAGCATGAGCCACCAGCGCCCAGCAAGATCTATATTTTAAACAGAATTGATGCTATAAGATACATGGCATTTAAAGGTTCCTGGGAATTGAACTCAGGGCCTTCTGTTTGCTTGGCAAGTATCTTACCACTAAAACCCACACCCAGACCTTTTGCTTTGAAATTACTTTTGTTGAGATTATATCTTGAGCTTTATCCCAGACTTCCCTTGGACCACAATTATTCTACCTTCACTTCCCAAGCAGCTCCTTTGGAAATGGCCAAGGAAGAACTATATTATGAGGAACTTGAGACACACTGAACATTGGTTAAGACTGTCACCAAAGGCACTAGAGCTTGTGAAGAACATGATGGTTTCTTTCTGTTCTGAAAGAACATTGATGAGAATCTGTGAAAAATTCACCACATGAAGGAAGGAAGATACTGTTGACACTGTAGAAAATGTAGGCAGGTAGGCCTAATGGCTGACCCAGTTAGGGTCCTAGGTAGAGGATGATCTTATTTTTCTTCTAACTAGGTACAATGTATACTGTATCATATTTTTTCATAGACACATGTAAGTGTGCGCACACACGCACACTCACATATGCATTTACACAACTGTTCTTCTTAGAGATTCAACTGTAATTTTCATTGTAAAGAAAATTAGGAAGCAAGGGTTGTCCTGGAATTAAGTTGAATCTGTTTATGTAGCAGCCATAGGTGGTAATTGATCCTTCCTGCATCAAGTCTTTTCTTTCTGGTTGCTGTTCATTCCTGTCTTTGGGAATCTGCTTTCCTGAGGTTTCCTTTGTGTACCAAAGTTGCAGAGAGACTTTGAGAAGATTAATCACCCCTAGAGGTAGTGTGAGCCAGTGACTGTGGGGAGTTGGCATATAGATACTCTTGCCTCCTCATGAGGTCATTCTTACCTGCAGGGATCTCTGGAATTCCGCGTAGGATTTGCCCTGCAGTGGGCCACTGTGCTGGCTGTTCTAATGATGCGCCTTCAATTATTCAGATCTGGCTTCCATAGCAGGCAGTAACAGAGTTCCACACACCGCGCAGCTTCAACAACACGCTTTTATTTTCTCACAGCTCTGGAGCTTGAGAAATCGGAGGTCAATGTACCAGCATTGGTTGGTTCTAGTGAGATTCCTTTCTTGTCTCAACGGCAGATTATTTATCTTTTGGTCTTCACACTCAAACAGGAATGCGCACACACACACACACACACACACACACACACACACATGCAACACACAAACAGGACGATAGTGAGAGTTGAGAGAGACATGCCTGAAGTTTCTTCTTTTTTTTTTAAAGATGTCAATCCTGTAGGACTAGGGATCCACTCTTTCAGCCGCCTTAAATTACCTCCTTAAGGAAACCTTAGCTCCAAATGTATAAATTGGGAAGAGGAGAAGATACAATTCAGACAACACACCCTCTATTAGCTGTTTGCTTTCTCGTGTCACCCCAGGGCCCTACTTTCCCATTAAGTTTCACTAAAACCACTGAAAGAATGTTTATGGCAGAACTAAGTTCAGACAGTGGCCTTGGCTAATTTAAAGAGTTAGCTCATAGTTAACTAACAGGGATTAGATCATAGGAAAAGCAAACTTCACAGATGAGTTACCAAGCACAGGATTTCTTGTTCTAATCTGTCTTATTTTTTTTCTACCTGTAGGTATAGGTATCTATTTTTCTACCTGTCATCTTCCCACTTCTCTTTACAGGGTTATTTTTGCAAACATCAAAGCTACACAGAATTCTCCAAGATAGTTCTCTTCAAAAAGATTCTTTGTAAATAAATTATAGGCAGGAGGCTGAAGTTTCCAACTGTTATTAAGGCTCCATTCAGAGGAAAATTTGATTTTTTTCCCCTATTTTGATGGCAGCACATCAGCAGGGTTCCAAGGCATTGGGTTTCGCAGAGCCAAATCATTATTCAGGAGCTAGGTTTATTTTGAAGGTGCACCAAGCACCCTCCACCCCGAGCAGTGGCATATCTTACTCCAATTAAGGAAGGGAGAAGACTCATTTCCCTCACGGCCATGAAGAGAAAGAATTACCCCAGCAATGCAAGAAGAAAGAAGCAGAGGTCCAAGGTACTGATGGTGAATTTCTGAGGAAACCGTCTTCATGAATCTTACATGTGAAACAGTGAAGTGACGTGTCTAATTAGGGCCTTGTGACTAGAAATGAAAGAAAATGTTGAGTTCCCGTGGATCTCATTGGATACCTCCAGGTCATGAAGTTCTTAGCTTTTCATATCACACTTCATTAGGAAATTTGTGAGTTGCATCCTAAAGAAATATTGTAGGCATTCATCTTGCACTAATGAGTCATGTGACTGCCAGGCTTGCTATGATTGGGGCATTGGTTTCCTTATGTATAATTGAAAATAACTTATTCACAGAAGCAGAAGATACAACATAGCATGGGACTTAGAGAAGAATACTAAATAATGCACATGAAGAATTTATATTACAGCTTCAAGAAATAATCCGGTGATCATACCATTCTAATGGCATTGTCTGTGTATATTAGTATATGCTGTGTAGAAGTCAGTCTTTACCTGAGAATGACAATACAGCATCTCTGTCCTATCATTTCCAAGAATTCATATAGCCTCCATTCAATCTTGGAATAAAAACCATCAAGCAAGCATGAAGTGAGGAACATTTTGTAAAATAACTCACCAGGTCTCTACAAAGCATTTCAAGCTCATACAACATGAAGGAACGTAAAAGTAGCTCTAGGTAGAGGGTTTAGGAAGATAGGATACCTGAATGCAAGCTAGAATCATGGATTAAATCACGGGGGGTTTTATGGACATTAGCAGGAAAACAGACAAAATGTAGGGCTGGAAATCTAGCTCAATTGCACAATCCTTGCATGACATGCACAAGGTTTGGGTTTGCTCTTCAATACTTCAAACAAGGGAAAAGAGAGAGGGGAGTAATATAAGGAAAGACTTTACATTTTGGTTTTATTAATTTTTTTTGTTGGTTGTGGGACCTGAACTCTGGGCCTAGACATCCCTCAGCTCTTCAGCTCAAGGCTAGCACTCTGCCACTTGAGCCACAGTGCCACTTCTGGCTTTTGTTGCTTGTGTGGTGCTGAGGAATTGAACCCAGGGCCCCATGTATGCAAGGCAAGCAGTCTACCACTGAGCCACCTTCCCAGCCCCTTGGTTTTAATTTTGAAACATCAATATAAGGACAAACAAAACAGCAATTAATTTTAAATTTTAAAAGGTAGCAAAGAAATCAATATTGCAATGTTTCTACAGGATCAGTAGCTGTGGAGCATTGTATTTTGCCCTTAATTGCTGTTCTGAATTGGGAATGTCTGTGCTTATTATCTGAACTCCTATGAGCTTTCAACAAATACATATTGAATTCAGAGCCTCATGCCTTAGCATTGAAACAATGTAAGTTATCATATGAAAAACAATTTTCTCTCTCTGGGTTTCATTTTCCCTTTGGGAAAATTAATGAGCTTCATTCAAAGTTATCCATGTGCCATTTCTCACATTCCAAAATGATGTACTGTTAAAGAATGATTAGTCCCACTGAACGCTGGTACAGAGAGATCTATTCATTAGAGCTACTGTTCAAAACATTCATAAAATAGTATGTGGGGAGAAATATGGGCAGCAAGAAAAGGATCACCTAAGACATACTGACAATCTCTTTGAAAAGTTTTCATTTCAGTTAGAATACCCTATGTCACTGTAGAATTCACTTAATTTCTCAATGTCAGTTTACACAGTGGCCGTGTCATAGAGGGGCTTTCAAGTCTTTGAAGGATGATGAAAATCTCAATTGGCTTGAAAATCCATTTATAGGAAAACGGTTTATGGAAAAAAATGTACAAGTAAAATTGAGTCTTCTTGTACTTTGTTTTATTTTTAAGGAAATTGTGTGAGCTTATGTAAAAATGATGCTTTTAGTCTTTACCTTTTCCATGGTCCATCACTGCCTTTCACTGGCTTCCTAAACACTGAGATTACTAGAACTGGAATTCATGTCAGAGTCTACTTTTAAAAGTTAATTTTCCATTCAGATTTAGGAACACAATTGCCTTTTCATTATGGAAATGAGTTGGTAGTGGGTGGTGGTGGTGATGGTGGTGTTGGTGGTGGTGGTGGTGGTGGTGATGGTGGTGGTGGTGCTGGTGCTGGTGGTGGTGGTAATGGTGGTGGTGGTATGGTGGAGGTGGTGGTGATGGTGATGGTGGTGATGATGGTGATGGTGGTGGTAGTGGTGATGGTGGTGATGGTGGTGGTGGTGGTGGTGGTGGTGGTGGTGGTGGTGGTGGTGATGGTGCTGGTGGTGGTAGTAATGGTGGTGGTGGTGTGGTGGAGGTGGTGATGGTGGTGGTGGTGATGATGGTGATGGTGGTGGTGGTGGTGATGGTGGTGATGGTGGTGGTGGTAATGGTGGTGCTGGTAGTGGTGGTGATGGTGGTGGTGATGTGGTGGAGGTGGTGGTGATGGTAGTGGTGATGATGGTGGTGGTGATGGTGGTGCTGGTGGTGATGGTGGTGGTGGTAATGGCGGTGGTGGTGTGGTGGAGGTGGTGGTGGTGATGATGGTGGTGGTGGTGGTGGTGATGGTGATGGTGATGATAGTGGTGGTGGTGGTGATAGTGGTGGTGGTGGTGATGGTGGTGATTGTGGTGGTGGTAATTGTGGTGCTGGTGGTGGTGGTGATGGTGGTAGTGATGGTGGTGATGGTGGTGGTGGTGATGGTGGAGGTGGTGGTGATGGTGGTGGTGATGGTGGAGGTGGTCGTGATGGTGGTGATGATGGTGGTGGTGGTGATGGTGGTGGTAGTGGTGATGGTGGTGATAGTGGTGGTAGTGGTGGTGGTAGCATTGGTAGTGTTGTTGTTGGTGGTGATGGTGGTGGTGGTGATGGTGGTGCTGGTGGTGATGGTGGTGGTGGTGATGGTTGTGGTGGAGGTGTTTCGATCCCAAGAGTTAAACGCAGGACCTCATATTCTCATTTGGATTTTTGACCAATGGCTGGAGCTCCACAACTTGAGCCATGTCTCCAGATCCAGATTTTGCTTGTGAATTAGAGATACAAATCTGCTAGATTTCTCTATTTGGAATGGCTTCAAATCATGGTCCTCAGATCACAGCTTCCTAGGTACTTAGAATTACAAGTATAATCTTCCAATGCACAGTAGGAAATAAGATTGTGTGTGTTTATGTGTTCTAAGAGAAATCTGGAAATGTTAAAGGAGAAAAATGAGAAAGTTTATGATAGCATGATTTCTTCAGAGTGAAAATACTTTATTAGAAGAAGGTTACACTTTTTTTTTTATAATGATGTGTTTCAAGTTTTTAGATATAGACATACTGAGAAATCACAGCTTAGTTTGGTTGTTTCCTGTCAATGTATAAACCATGTAAAGATAGTCATAGCTCATTTATTTTTGTACACAGAATTTGTTTAATTTTGAGTTTTATTTCTAAACCATTATTTTGTCTGATCCTTACTGGAGAAACTATGATGAATTTTCTCATTGGATCCATGAGCATGTCGAATGAATCATGAACTTTAAAAAAGTGATATTTGCTCATGCAATGTATAAGTAGCCAACCACTCTGACCCCTGCACTGGTCTGAGGGAAATAAAGCAGAATATCAAACAATCTATTCTCATATTTCCTGTTCTAACCAGTTAGGGAGAAACAGGTAATGATCATATAAACAAACAAACCTGTCAGTTCATATATATCCTGAAGAAAAATCACACACTTGGAAAAGACAATGTAAAAATGCATAGGTTGTGTGAAATGATTTATTCTACATTGTTTTTCATTCTGATGGTCACAAACATCAGAATCATTTCTGTTTTAAAGAATATGAACCTAGAATGCCTAAATTGTAACAATCCCCATGTTTCCCAACAGATAAACAAAAGGTGATGATTCAGCCCTGATCATGGTATTTTTTCCTAAAATCTTACACCATCTGATTGTCCTCGTAACTACTGGATGTAATTATTCTTCATGGGATAGAATATACTTTATCTCAATTGACTTACAATAGAAGTTGGCACTGTAGAACGTATTTGTTAGGTAGCTAGAAAATGTTTTAATTTCCTTTTTAAAACGCATTTATAAATCAGCCCTACTGTACAGGAAAAAGGAGCAGATGTGCAGGATAGTTAATGTTTAATACAGTCAATAAATATTTAGGAAGCTCAGCACAGGTACCACCAGACAAGTGAGACATCACCACAGAAAAGTAATCACAGTGTTGTCCTAACTATAAAACCTGAAGCAGGAAAACAAAGGTAGACCCAGAAAATGGGAGGAGATAGCAAGTGCTATTGTGAATGTGCAGAGCATGAACCAACAAGCCCATCAGTTTGTGATGTCCCTGAAGGAAAATCATGCAGTTACCGAAGAGAAGGACTTTGCCCAGGGCAAGGGAGGAGAATCAGGGAGATGGTGTGTGGAGGAGGAAAGTCATCCATCTCCTGGCCAGCAGGAAGCAAACACTCTGAAAAGAACCAAAATAGGGAAGATGAATTCAACCTGGATCTGAAGGTGAACACTAAATGATTAAAGTTCATTGATTGTGCTTATAATCAAATGTTACCTGCCTTTGAATTTGCTATATTGCCATTGCCAATTAGCTACTCAGAATACTTAAGGGAAAAGACAATTTAAATATTCTAAGACCAAGCACTCAAGTACATTCTGTGAATGTTATTTTTGTTTGTTTTGTGTTTTGTGTTTTTTTTTTTTTGCTCTGTTGTGCATCCTGAACTCTGGGCCTGGGCACTGTCTCTGAGCTCTTCAGCTCAAGGCTAGCACTCTACCACTTGAGCCACAGCACCACTTCTGGCTTTTTCTGCTTATGTGGTGCTGAGGAATCAAACCCAGGGCCTCATGCATGCAAGGCTAGCACTCTACCGCTGAGCCACCTTCCCAGCCCTGTTCTGTGAATTTTTGAGTAAATGATTGTTGTTGCTTTTTTCTAAACTGTCGATTTTTAATCTAGATTTTAATTGAGCATGTGAAGCTCATAGGCGGATACAGTTGGGAAAGAGATATCAAAGCATGTAATGGATGACAGCAGGTTGATTCAGTTGAATTCATTGTAAAGGCTCCAAGCAGCAATTGATCCTTTTAATGCACCTATGAGAGAAAGCAAGGCAAGTCACTGAAGTTATTGTGTGATGCATGCTGCGTCAGTCAGTAGTCTGATGCTATGACAACACCTGCGGGGCTGGGGAAAGAGATCAGAGGAGGAAAGTGTTTGTTTTGTCTTTCACACTTCATTCCATGGATGGTTGGGTCGTTTGCTCTTACTCCAATGGCCAAGGTAGAAACAGAGGAAGGGTGTGGTGGAGGAAAGCTGTTCATAGCTTGATTAGCAGGAGACAGAGAGGCAGGGATGGGTCTGAGACAAGGCATATCTTCTCAGGGAATAACCCTAGTGACTTACTTTCTCCTATTAGACCCATCCTTTCCTAACCATTACCTCTCCATGTTGTCCCCATGGTACGAATCCATCAGGTGATTATTTCATACATTAGTTTGGTTAGAGGCCTCAGATCTAATCACCTCTTAATGATTGGATTCACCAGCCAGGAACCAATTATTCACACCTGCACCTTTTGGAGAAAGCACTTCACATCACCAACCTAACACACGCCAAATTCATGGTGGCAAGGGAGAAAGCAGGAGATTCTATTCCAGAGAAGGCATTCAATGGGTGTATTCAATAGGACAATTCTACTATTAAAGCTAGTACTATAAAAATCTCATCATCTCTTCTAGGATTTTAGTCAGATTGTGAATTAAACCAATTGTCTTTAGCTTACACAAGCTAGAGGTAAACTCTATACTGGATCTCAATAGGTCCATGGTTGTTAAGAAGAAGAATTCAAATAAAGACAGAAAATAGAGCTATAGAGATATAAAGGAGGAGGATAAACATTCCAGGTAAGAAAATTTGATATTTTTGGGAGCAAGACACTGTCAAGTTCATTCTAACTGCATGAGCAAAACAATTTTGTAGTGTGGAACTTCAGAGATGTCAAGGTCAAAATGCTACATCGAGGCTAGTTAGTGTGGGCTCCTGTGTTCCAGGATGTGAGGTTGGATTCCATTCTTCCTTTAAGCACTAAAGAAGACCTTTGCTTCCATAAATAAAATGAAAACATTTGCTGTCTAACATTTATCATAGCAGTTTTATTGTTTCTGAGATGCAAACCCTGATACTGTCTATTTGCTTTGTTTTTCTTTTTCCACTATAATGAAATCCAGTCCATGACGAACAAATTTATAAAATGTAGAAAGATCCAAATTAGAAAGTGAAAATCCTATATAAATCTACCTTCAAAACTAGCATTTGATGTACCATCCAGATGTATAGAAACAAAAATACCTAGCATATACACACAAAGAGTAGTAAGACATATCTGAAATTCTAAATTTCTTCTGTTCATATGTCATAAATATATTTCTATACCAAGAAATAACTTTGACATTCTTTTAACTCACATGTGTATTGATTAGAAATATGTATAAGCCACTAGAACATATCCATAATCTACCATGGTTGGAAATACAGTATCATAGTAAAGTTCCCATAAGTTATCCATCTGATCCAATAAAGTAAATCTCCTTGGAATAATTTCCGATTTCACAGGTTGATATGTACCTTTCACTCTTAAAAAAATCATACTTGTATACACATATGCACATAATCACACTTATTTGAAGGAAATAGTGAAAATATACTCATGTGCATATACCAGCCTTTATAGTTATGTGTGTACACCAATGGTGATGTAATCATTTCTGACTGAAAGGGCTGATCTTGCATTTTACTTAGTCTTTCATGGAAGAGATACAACCATTTTACTAATGGAAAATTCCACACAGATGTGTTTTATACTGTTGCAAATAAAATTATTTTCCCTATATTTGAGCCATGTATATTTATATAAACTTGAAGTACATATTTTAGCTCCATTTATAAGGTATACACACTTGTATTTGTTGTCTGAATCTCCAGATCATTTTGGTTGCTCTGGCTGGTATTTTCTTTGAGCAAACCATCACACACAAACACATTCTGTATAACAAGACTTAATTTGTTTGCTAATCAACCAGTTAATTTTTTAAATTAAGTGCCTGTTATGTACCAGAACCTCAGCATGGTGTTAAGAGCTCAAAACTATTTAAAATTTAGTTGTTCTTTGAAAGGAGTTTGGCAATGATCTGAGAATACAGTAAACTATACTGAATAGTAGCTCCTTTACTCTTTTTTTGCCAGTCGTGGGGCTTGAACTCAGGGCCTGGGCATTGTCCCTGAGCTTCCTTTGCTCAAGGCTAACAGTCTACCACTTGAACTGCAGCTTTTGGATTTTTCTGTGTATGTGGTACTGAGGAATTGAGCCCAGGGCTTCATGCATGCTAGACAAGCACACTGAGCCACATTCCCAGCCCACTCTTTTACTCTTATTAACTAGGTTCTATCAACATTTTGATGTAGATGGATTTTTCATTAGGACTCAGACATTTACTCCACTATTTGGATTCCTGCTGAATATATACATTACATTTGTTGTGCATGATTTCCAGACCCAGTGTGTATGTGTTCATGCATGCATGTGTGTGAAGCTATATATGTGTATTTTAAAATAAGCCATCCCTAAAAAGAAGGTCATGTAGTATGTAGTATCAAGATATGACTGTTACATAACTTCTGCTTTAAATCCCAAATCTACTACTTTACAGCATGATACCTCTGCCACACTGTTTCTCGTACTGTGCCTTCGTTTCTCCTTTTAAAGTGATGATGTTGAAATGATATGCCTCATGGATTGTTTTAAGGACTAAATGAGAAAATAAATATCTATGAAGAACGGACAATAGGACCTACGCAAAATGAAGAAAGAGCAGTTGAGATGCTATCCTGATAAAATTTAAATACACACAAATATTAAAATCCCATGGGGAAACCATTCAGTCCAATTAATATACACCAATATATCAGTTGATCAGAGAATAAAACAGACTCTTTTATGGGGTAGGGTTCAGTGGGAGGGTAAACAAGGGTACATGCCATCAAAGTACTTTATGTGCATAAATGAAAATAGAAGAATGAAACATGTGGAAAATGGGAAGGTGTAGGGCATAATGTGTACTGACAGAAGGGGAAAGCTGATGGGATATATTTTACAGATACATAGAAATGTGACAATGAAACTCCCCCATTACAAATAATGTAGGTTAATAAAAACACATCAGCTAGCTTAGCAAATAACTCAGTAAATTTTATTAGTACTTATTTCAAGCGAATAGTATATGATTTTTGCATTCCACGGGAAATTCAAAACGCAGAAGTTGAAATAGTTAAATTACAGTAATCTCCAAGAACCTTGAGAGGTGTAAAGTCTTTGGTGGAATCTGTGGTACCAAGGATAGGCTCTCCTTTAGCAAGTCCCCACAAATAGACCTGGGTTCAATGACTCACTAGGATAATACAGAGGAATCAGCATAAATTCTCACCCATGACCATAATTTATTATCCCAAAAAGATGCGGAGCAAAATCAGCAAAGTTAACAGTTCTGTCAGGTGATGGTCATAAGAAATTATGGGCAGGCCCCTCCTGAGAGGGTAGCCGGTCACACTGGGCACACTCATTTGCTCCTTCTGTGCGTTATAGACGGATGTAAAAGGCTGTCCATCAAGACCCTCCACAGAACCTCATTGCCTTATAGGTTCTTTTGGTAACTAGCCACATAAGAATCCTCTGACAGATACAAACTGATATTGTAGGTGCTATATGAAATCAGGTTTTCAGCATAAAAGAGTTTGCTGGAGGAGTTCAGTTATAAAGAGTTGCATTTATCAGTTCTAGGATTTTGGCCAAGTGAATTAACTGGATGAAGTCTATATGGAGTTCATTCTAAGGATAGCTATGTGTTATGCATGTTCTGTGATCTATTTTTTGTACAGCAATGAAAGGTGAAATAAGTAACAGTGAATGTGTTATATACATAGAACAGCCAGCCACAGAAGATGATGTATGCAACACTGGTGTGTGTGTGTGTGTGTGTGTATCATATTATATATATATATATATATATATATATATATATATATATATATATATATATATATAAAATCTCTTGATCTCTTGCTATGAGCCTCCTCAGCGAACATATGTGCTCCCAGTCTGGCATAGTAACAAATTCCATAGCAATTGTTTGCTTAAGGATGTTGGATGTCTAGAGTCATCTCCCTTATTTCTCTTTTTTCATTGACCTGGGAATCTGAGAACTTCAGCTCGGAAATCGTCATTGGGGACAGATCTAGGAGCTTAAGTAGTGTCTTCGGAATTTGTACTTAGATATAGATTTACATTTGTATAGAAAATCATTCTGGACTAAATATTTGCCAACATTTTCTCCCTGTACCACACTTAAGGAAAATTAATACACTCTTTTATTTTGCAGCACTGAGATGCAAATTGAGAGCTTTGCTTTAGCACAGCAAGCACTCAACAGCTTGACCCATGTCTCCTGCCCAATGAATTGAACCCTTAACCCCAAATAGGATGGTATTTGGAGATGGAGCCTTTGAGAATTTTTGCACACATCTACTCTGGTGACCTAATCTAACCCTGAAATTTTGAGGGGAACCATCATGAATGGGATTTATTCCCCTGGAAGAGAAACCCTAATGATCTCCTTGAAGTCTTCAGCAGAAGACACAGAATGATGTTGGCTGATTATGAAGCAGATGGATGGTTCCCACCCAACACCAGTTCTGTTACCACCTGGACTTGAACTTTTTCAAGGATTATATCACTCAGGTGATGGTAAGTTATTATACTATTTCAAGTGGCAGTGGCAAATAACATAGAAAAGAAAGAAAATAATAGGTTCTTGGACCGGAAGACTTGCAGAACTGAAGACATTCTTTCCTACATATCCCTTTCACCATTCTTCAACACAAATTTATGCCAAGCATGTGTAGAAGGAAGGTGTTTTTCTGGAAAGTGGGAATCAAAAAGTAAATCAGACAGCAAAACTCCTGACCTACATGGAGTAAACCTTTCGGCAAAATCACATCTTCAACTTGTGGCAAATTTTCTAAGTAGAGCTTATACGCTAGATTTGAAATGATTGTGAAGTTCTCAGGGGATATGCCTGAATTTTCTCTCTAAAGAGCTCTTGTCTAGTAATGATGAAAGAGTTGTCAGATCAGCTTCGAATCAAATGAAAATATGATATTGGTCTCATTCAATCATGTCTGTACTCCCCCCAAACAGAAAACACACCAGGAATTTAGCAAAATTTATTTTTTTGATTAGAGAAAACGTTTTTCTATGTAACCCAGTTTGACCTTGAACTTGCAATCCTCCTGCTCACATCTTAATGCTGACATTTGAGTATACAGCTGGGCCCCGCCATGCCCAGCTCAGTTTTTTTAAACGGTCAATGCAGGCTGTAAGGGATCACTAATTTCATTCATTTGGGGTCAATTCAGTGATCAGATATCTCTCAACTACCAGCATCAATAGGAATAGTATATCCTGTGTTCAAATATAGCATTGATTCAATTGTTTAGGCAAGACAGTGACCAAAACATGTATTTTTATATGAATTATAATCTCTTTATTATAAAAGGTCTGGTTTCTTACCTTGATAGCTTCTGTCACTCTCCTTTCCTCCAGGGTTCCTCCATGTGCAATGACAGCTGCTCAGATATCCTGAGATGTGCCTCCCTACTGAGCTGAATAAGTTAAGGGGTGTGTGTGTGTGTGTGTGTGTGTGTGTGTGTGTGTCTGTCTGTCTGTCTGTCTGTCTCTGTGTGTGTGTGTGTGTGTCTGTGTGTCTGTGTGCAGACTTCCCAGAGCTCTGCCACTCAGACCCATCACAATCAATGACGCTCCCATCACTGCACACCAAGGGGTTTAATCAGCGATGTCTACCTAGCAACTTTGCTTCATCCAACAATGATTTCTTTTAGCCACTTAAGGCAAGTGGAGTTGATATGTGGCAAGCTAAACTAGGTTGTCGACAGAGCTTTACAAGGACACAATTGGAGACTCTGTGGCACAGCCTTTGACTATTGAGAAGTGACACGTACATAGAGACGGTTTGCCACACCTGCGACACCTGGACTCTGCTAGAGGAAGAAGAAACTACACTTCCTATAGTGAAATGATCTTTAAAGGTGCGTCTAAGTTAAAACGAGATCCTTAAGGGAGATTCAAAGTTCAATATGGTATGGTCTTGAAGAGGTGAATAGGACAAAAATGTGTTCAAACAGAAGACCACAAGGTGAAGAATGGAAAAGCCAAAGAAGAAGGTCTCAGAATAGACCAGCCAGGGTGACACCCTGATTATAGAGTTCTAGACTCAAGAACTGTGAGAAAGAATGCATCTACATTTTGAAACACTTGTTTTATGCTTATGGAAGCCCTCCAGAAGTAAGGCAAGCTTATTATTTCTTCTAACTTTGGGTTAAATAAAATGTAGATGCTAAATTTTCACCTCTTCTTTATTTTCCTGGTGCCAGCATATTCTTGGAATCTCCCCAACAAAATATTCTCAGTCATTTGTTTATTCAAAGTTCCATGACAAGTTTTCTTCATCATTATATCGTTGCAAGATGTTTTCGTATTCCTTTTAATGTTTCTTAAATTAAAACCTATCAATTTCCAGTCCCACTAGGATCTTTCTTTCCTAACAGCATTAATGTTTGCCAGTGAGGGATCACCAATGTAATTGATACATGTTTCTTATTCTAATTGGTATATTTACCTCTTGGTGAGTGTACCTCTATCCTCCAAATGTTCATGGGCCTTATGCATCTCCTTATGCAGGAAGACCAGGACCTCACCTCAGCATTACAGCTGTACAAGGAATGATATTCACTCTTTGCACTGGTCACCCCCCATAGCTTCCTCATACCCAGTGCATCCAGATAGATATTTCCAAAAGCCAGGTGGCTTGTGTGTCTCGCAACAGAAGCATGTGCTGTCCTACTGTCTCACTTGAGTAATGTGCCAATAGAAAACCATGTTACAGATCTCCAGGACAGGACAATAATAAAATCATAATGATATTGTTAGCAATCTGGCCCCAGTGCTGGTTCTTTCTCCCAGAGAAATACTGTCATGGAAATTGAAAAACTCATCAATCACAGAAGTCACAGAAGAGCCAAACCAACTGGCTTAAATCCACAAACAGCAGTGCAGGTAAGATAAAATTCCACTATTGGGAGAGCCGTTTCTCTTTTAAAAAATTACACTCATGCTAATTAATGTTGCTGTCCTTTTTCAAACAGTCCTGAGAAACAGCAACATAAGTGATTCCCATACATTCTGATAAATAAGAAGAAGGGAAACCAAGATAAGAGCTCAGTTTTGATATTAGCATACTCTGCAAGGCTGGCACATTATACACGATGTCTTTAGCACACAGCTAGACCCAATGTTTGGCATATACAAATCCAGTAAAAGTAAGAAAACAAACAACAAAGCAGTAATAAAACTCACACTTAACCAGTTCTAGATAACTGAGAAATCCCTTGGTTTTAAATACTATTTCACCCTTTGTATTTCTATAATTGATACACAGCTACATCAGTAGACAATGACTGGACAACATGAAGAATAAGTCAGGACTTTAGATTTCCACATGTGCTTGTCTTATTCCAAGTACGTTTTCTGTAGGATTTGTCTTCCAAGGAAATGAGCTCATAACTTCCATTTTTTAATTTCAAAAACTGCCTTTTATTTCCCCCAAATTCTCATATTTGCCTCATTCTATTCAACTGCCTTGGTCATAGGGAACTACCTTGGTCATAGGGAAAATGTGAACTTGAACTAAAGAAAATCCTGTGTACCTTTTCCCAACATTTACTCTCACAACTCCCACTGTTATTCTGAGTAAGCTCCTTCTTTGAAGTGTATTCCAAGGTAGAGTCTGACAGTATCTTAGCATCCTTGTGAGAAGAAAGGAGAAGAGAGAAGCAGACCAAAGTTTCCAAAATCTGCTTATGTTTCCATTCTTCTTTACTTCCTACTAAAAGTTCCTATTTCAGGAGAGTGATCTACTAGCAGGACTTGATGCACTTATGTGTCCTTCAGTATGACAAAACATCTCCCCATTCACAGAGAAGAATGAGAGAACATATAGCAAGTGCTGCCTTCTTATATCGTTCCTATCTGTATAGTTTGTTTCAACAGAAATGGTACCACAAACGCAGGATAATCTGGAGTGTTCCTGACAAGAAAAATCTGCTTGATTAGAAAATCCTTAAGGCAAGTAACCAATAACTGAATCAATTCTGAAGTGTATAGGTCACATTAAACCTCTTCAAACATGACTGCGAATAAAAATAATACTGACTAGATCTGGCTCTCAGGAAACATGATCAATTATTTTAAAAAATACCAACATCTGTATGACAATTAAATTTTCCAATATTAGTAACACAGTGATCTGTTCTGAAATTTTTATTCAACAAATATTGAATTCTTTTTTTGTGTGCTAGGTGAGTTTTCTCACAACCTACTGAGAAAGCACCTGTCAACTTGAATGCAATTGCCTCATTGTCTAATTGGAGAAGTTAGATAAAAATAAAGTAAGGAAGAAAAAGGCAGCTTCTAGAAGATGAAAATAAATCAAAGAGAAAGGATAGCAGGCTATGTGCAATAGTCATGCTACGTTGATGAAGGTGGCTCAAGTCAACCTACCTCTAAAGTGATATTTGGTCAAAGACTTGAAAAAGTATGACATCAAGTAATATTGATACCAAGCCAAAAGTTTTATAGAGAAAGGACAGAACATTTGCTAAAGTTCTGAGTATTAAGAAAGAATAAAAGAGACAGAACATTTGGATGACACAAAAAGAATGATTGGGCAATTAGTACAGAAGGGGGTGATTGTTGCACTCAAGTCCATTTGGATTGTTTGTTAGGACTTTGTATGATTCTTGAGACAGAGAAGTGGCATGATATGATTTCCATATCAAATATATCACTCTGTTTCTCTGTTAGAAATATACTAGATGGGCAAAGTTGGCAGAAGGAAATTAATTAAAATGTTATTACCCAGGTAGTAGCTTGAATAAAGATCTTGGTGAAGTAATCAAGATGTAGCAGTGATTTAATTTTGAAGGCAAAGCAACAAACTCTTCTAAAACGTTAAATGGGAGGTATAAAAGAAAGAGAGACACAGAAAGGAATTCCTCTAGAATAAATGTGTCATGTATTAGATGAGGCAAACTGAGAGATGGTAGGTTTGTTAAGAAAAGGGGAAAAGTGGGAAGCAGACCTTCTCACAAAGTGTTTTGAATCAGTGGGCCCAGGTGTAGGAATTGATTTGTTCAAAGTAGAAAAGGATTAGTTTAAGAAATGTGTTATTGCCATTTGTTGGAGAAAATGGCAGCTAGCTAAAGCAATGTCGAAATCAAATTGACCTGTTGCAATACTTCAACTATATCCAAAGCCACATTCAGGCTTTCCTTCAACATGTCAATTTCCCCTTAAAATTCAGGTCATCATCTTTTTACTACTTTGAAAAATAACTGTACCCTACCAACTCTTAGTTCCATGAGCAAAGCTCAGATCTTCTCCATGATGAAGCTCTATTTATGTATCACTTAACTATATGGTCAGTGTAATGTTGTCTTTTCCTTTTTACTAGGCTTCCTTTTACTTTTCATGTGAGTCACAAATGAAAATTTTGAGTTTTGACCTCAACCTCACAAATACTTTTTGTATTAAAAAATTCTGCATTGGGTCATGGTTTCTCAAAAGGCACATCGTAGCAGAGCTGACTGAGACAGACAAACAAACAGATTTTCTGAATGCATAGAATGATGGTAGTGGGAATGAAGAAAAGATGAAAAGTGGAAGAAGATGAAGAGTTGAAGGAAGGGGTGAGAATCGGTTCAAGGAGCCTTGTGATGGAAATCCTGATTTTCAACTTGATTTAATTGAAAGACATCTAGAAGATTGAGATAGCATTCTACTGAATGTGTCTGCAAAGGAATATCCAAAGATGATGATTGTTCTGCAGACCTAGAGTTGAGAGAGAGATTGTTGTTGGCACCATTCAATATTTTAGAGGCCAGGATGGAGCATGGGTGTAAAACAGGAAACCCATCCAACATGATCATTCTCTATATGTCCTGAGAAAATGTGTATATTGATATTTGCCACCAGATTTGCATATGAAACCCCAGCTTCAGCCTTTAAACTCAAAACAGGTGATTTTCCAGGCTTTCCCAGGCCCTAGTGTTGGACTTAGCTGCCTTAGTGGTTGCTGTTGTTCTAAGGTTACCAGCTTCTTGGACTGATTAGGTTCTCAGCAGAGCCCTGATTATTGCAGGTGTGGAAAGGTGACAGCCTGAACCTGTTCGTTTCTGCTCCTCTCACAATAATCCTAAAAATATGCTTACATACTAATTTCATCTGCCATTGTACTTAATCATTTTTTGATTATCCTCAAGTGAGTTAATTTCTAATAGAAAGATAATGCACAGTTAATTGGTTGGGAAGAGTTTGGGTAGAATGGAAAGTTTGGAAAGCTCATTTTATTCCATTTTTTTAAGATCTCATTTACCACCTTGCCCCTCCCCTAAGCCCTTAAAATTGAGAATTAATGCCATAAAAAATGATCAAACTCAAAGAAGTTTTGGCTGGGAGTAGGAGGACATAATTTTACTGATTCAGGGAAGAAACCTGGCAAAGTTTTATTTCTTTGATATGCTTTTTTGATTTAGTACCAAAGCTTATGACACTAGATCTAAGAGGATTTAAACGGAATTCAATATAAACAAATAATTATCTTCTTAGCCAGAAAATTCCTAAACTTGTTAAACTATTTGTATCTTCCACATGACTGTTCGAAAGGAGAGAAGTAGAACAGTTAGAAGACTAGAGCTGAATTTTGTATTATTTCTGTCTCATTTGGGTAATGACATCCGGTCACAAGCCTACAGCTAGAGTAAGAAAGGAGAGAGGGAAACAAAGGTCTCCTGTGTTCCTACAACAGAGTTTGAGAGGGAGGAAGGGAGATGAGGTTGAGGAGTAGTCCTGTGGGGCTTTCCACCCTTTCAGTCACAAGGCCACAAGACAGACACAGGAAAGGAAGAACCGGATTTAATGCTTCAAAGCACCACTTTCCCTCCTATCAAGGTAAAAGCAGGAAGAGTAAAATGAATCGATCAGGGGGAAGCAGCTAGGAAGGGTAGACCTGAAAGACAGGCTTGTAATGTACTCTTCAGCTCTAATAAAGTACTACAAACTGAAGAGCTTCAGTAACAGAAATGTATGGTCTCACATTTCTTTTTTCTCTTTCTTTCTTTCTTTCTTTCTTTCTTTCTTTCTTTCTTTCTTTCTTTTTTTTTTTTTTTTTTTGGTCGGTTGAGGGGCTTAAACTCAGCCTGGGTGCTGTCCCTCAGCTCTTCGGCTCAAGGCGAGTGCTCTACCACTTGAACCACAGCGCCACTTCCGGTTTTCTGGTGGTTTATTGGAGATGAGAGTCTCACGCAGTTTCCTGCCCAGGCTGGTTCTGAACCAGAATCCCCAGAGCTCAGCCTCCTGTGTAGCTAGGATAACAGGCGTGAGCCACCAGCACCCTACTGGTCTCACATTTCTAGAGGTAGGAATTCAAAACCTAATTTCTGATAGGGCCATGCTTGCTCTGAAAGAGCTAAGAAATGTTCTATGCCCTCCTCCCTCGGTGTTTACAGTGGCCTCTGAGTGTTCTATGGCTTGCAGATGTGATGCCTCCTCCTTCAGCGGATGTACTTTGGGTGGCCATGTTTATGTCCAAAGTGCTCTCTTCATAAGAACACCAGTCTTACTAGATTACTTCCACAATACCTCAGTAGTATCTCAGCTTAACCACATTCTCCACAATCCTATTTCCAAACAACGCTGAGTTCTGAGATATACTAAGAGTTGGACTTTTGACATTTTGTGGTGTGGGGGGAAAATAAAATTTAAGTTTTAACAAAATGCTTTGCATAAATAAAACTAGACTACGAGGCAGTGAGGGAGGTAATTCTTGAAATGTCTTGCTCACTTAGAGGATGGATTTTTAAAGAAGGGGAAAATGAAAGACAAAATGAGAGACAAAAAGAAGAAAGAGGGAAGAGAAACTCAGCCTAATGTCGGATAGTATCCAGTGAGGGTCACTGTGTGAGATCTATAAGTTATAAATAGCAAAAGAGAATAAAATGAATATACATACACATATGCAGACACAATTTGCATGTATGCATATACATAATTCACACACACACGTACACACACATACACATCTGTACTTGCTTTTGTCCACTGGTGTTGCTGTGCTACTTGTGAGTGTGAATACCACAGTCAAGGTCAGCATTAATGTCGCTGCTACCAATCCTTAGGACATGACCTCAATGTGTAAAATGTGTCTACTGTTGTACTGCACCACTACCTATACTGCCTTCTTTTAAGATGAATCATAGGCCAGAGAGGAAGAGAAAGGAAGGGAAGAAAGGAACAACAAAAAACATTCTGTTATTCTGCTGGGTTTGCCTGTGTAAGTCTCTTGGTCTTTTTCTTGCAACATTTAATGCTCTTTCCTTATAGACCATACATAAGGTTCTAGTCTGGTCTGTTTGGTATTCTAAATGCCTCCTGTACCTGGATGGTCCTCTCCTGATCAAGATTCAGGAAACGCTATTATTTTACAATGTCCTTTCTATGCCTTGGCTTGGACCACTTCTCCTACGCCCATCATTCACAGGTTTGGTCTCATGATGGTGCTTCAGAAGTTTCATATATTTTATTTGCACTTTCTTATATGTTTTAACTTATCAATGTTCTATTTAATCTATGTCATCTTCATACGCTTACATTGTCTTCAACTTGATCCAAGTTGACTTAATTTATCTATTTTTTAATTTATTTATGTTTTGTTTATAATCCATTTTATTAATATTATGTATATGTTAGCACCATGAAATTTTAAGTAACACTCCAAATTCCTGACATACCATGTTTTCATTATTATTTTTCCTCCCCCTACTCACACTGAGCCCCAGTGCTGGGCTTGACTTCTGGACCTGGGTGCTGTCCCTGTGTTCCTTTGTGTTCAAAGCTACCATTTGAGCCAGAGGGCCACTTCCAGCTTTTTTGTGTGTGATTCATGGGAGATGAGTCTCATGGGCTTCCCTGACTGGGCTGGCTTTGAACCATGATCCTTAGATCCCAGCCTCCTGAGTAGCTAGGGTTACAGGTGGGAGGCACTGGCACCCAGCTATTTTCAATACTTAAAAATATTATTAGCCAGCTGCTTCTGGCTCAGTTGCCCATGTTTGTTCGAGCATATATTCCTAGCTACTCAGGAGGCTGTGATTTGAGGATCATAGTTCAAAACCAACTTCAGGCAGGGAAGTCCATGAGGTTCTTATCACCAACTAACCACCACAAAGCCACAAGTGACATTGTACCTCAAGGGGTAATGTACTATCTTTGAGCAAGAAAGCTAAGGGACAATGCCTTGATCCTGAGTTCAGGCTCCAGTACCATCATGCACATGCATATGCATGTGTACACACACACACACACACACACACACACACACACACACACACACACACATGCACACACACATAATTTGAACAGTTGTATAAAGGGTTCTCAATTCAAGTCAATTAATGAGTATAATCTTGATCATGAATGCATCTTGATCAATGTTACCCCTTCTATCATCCTCTCCTGTTTTATTTTTTTTACCTTGAGCTATTGAGCTCTTCCTTTCCAAAACTGAAATTTTTTCAGAATTTTACATATTTTTGGAGTTTGACTTTTACAACCTGTTTTGTTTTCCTTATTTCATTGAGCTGTTCAATTATATCCCCCCTTGAATCCATTCAAATGCACTATACTTTTATTCTTTAAATTCATTCAGATGATTTTATGCGTTCTGTTTAACTGGTCAGTTTTATATCATTTTCTAAATTCTTTCCCTAGGGTTTCATATGCTTTTCCATTAGTATAATCCATTATTTTGGATGTGTTGCCTTTTGGTAGAGTTCTGTTGACTTTTTAAATATTTATATGTTTCTGCACTTGGATTGCACATTGGAGACCAAGTTATGGGTTGGAAGTTGCAGTCTTCTTTATCCTTTGAGTGTAAGTATTCTCAGAGCTCAGGGATGTTTGGCTCCAGGTAGGATTGCATTTCAGTTTCTCACCACTGTGTGTGGGGATAGCTTAGTAATCAAACATTCATTTATAGACTCTTGGGACCAGGCTCTCAGCACAACTCACAGACAAGAAAACAAGCTCTCATAGTTCTAGTGCAGAGGGAAGAAATATGTGAGCTGAGTGTGTGGCAAATAAAACTCTAAGCTGTCTACATCAGAACTGCCTTCTTCTAACGAGCTTCTATTCTTGAATATGGGATTCAGTCATAGCTCCATGAATCACATGCAGACTGTGGGTGGAGCTAGTTTCCACCTGCTCTATACCAAACCCAATGATACATCCCCAAGGTTGGTGACTGTCCATGCATAGAATGAATCCCGAAATATAACACAGAGTAGGAGAAACAAACAGAGCACTGAGGCCTGCACTGGCCATAGGAAAACTGAGGGACATGGGTACTCGGTCTACAGGTCTCAAGACGAAACAGACCCTGTTCAGAAGTTCACCAAGCTGTGGAAGGAAGGAGGCTAAGAATCACTAGAACTGAGTGAACATCCCAGCCTGTAATCTACTTTCACAATTATGCTGAAAATCTTGCTCCACCTGTGAGTTTTAGATATAATTAAGAGCAGCTACTACCACAGCAGAAGTGACCATTTAGTTAAAGAATCACCAAATTATGCCCCATAGGTCGCACTGACCCACTTTTTGTTTTGTTTTGTAAATCAGCTTTTATAGAATAAAAGCCATGGTAGTTGATTCACTTCCTATAGCTATCTTCACATTTAAAAGGATAGAACAGAGCAATGATATAGGACAACATGTAGAACACAAAGTTCAAAATATTTACATCAAAAATGCATGCTAAGGGCTGGGAAGGTGGCTCAGTGGTAGAGTGCTTGCCTTGCATGCATGAGCCTTGGGTTTGATTCCTCAGCACCACATAAGCAGAAAAAAGCTGGATGTGGTGCTGTGGCTCAAGTGGTAGAGTGCTCACTTTGAGCTGAAGAGATGAGGGACAGCTCCCAAGCCCAGAGTTCAGGCCCCAGGACTGACAAAAAAATGAATGCTGATACATCTACTTATCCTATCTGTAGATAGATAGATAGATAGATAGATAGATAGATAGATAGATAGATAGATAGATAGATAGATAGATAGATGGATGGATGGATAGATGGATGGATAGATGGTTGGACAGATAGATAGATATAGATAGATGGATAGATGGATGGACAGATAGATAGATAGATAGATAGATAGATAGATAGATAGATAGATAGATAGATAGATATTGCCAATAAACAATCTAAGCCCTATTTAGATTCTGGGACCTGCTATGGTTCAGGGTGTCCCATCCATCTTTTAACACAGTTCACCTCATATCCCTGTTCTAAAGTATTATAAATAATCACTACACACTGGTATCTCTCCCTTGTAGTCCTAGCTACACAGGAGGCTGATATCTGAAGATCACAATTCATAGTCAACCTAGGCAGGAAAATCTCTGAGACTCTTATTTCTAATTAAGGATTTTAAAAGCTAGAAGTGGATCTGTGACTCAAGTAGCAGAGCACTAACCTTGAGCAAGAAAGCTATAAAACAATGTATTTATTTCCTATTTATGTGGTTTATGTCAGCTATACAAACCAGAATCATTCCACTGACTTGTAACATATACATTCCCAAAGCAAAAACAAAACAAAACAAAACTTGGGACCAATAAACCCTGAAGGGAAGCTGTAACATCATTGACTAGAATTATAAAGGCTGAGTTGGAAATTTATGCAGAACTGTACAACATTTTATAGAAAAAATGATTTAGAAAAATGATAAAGAAATTGAATCCTCAGGGATAGCTCAGAGACTAATTTTATTAAGATACCACCTAGCTAGCATCCTTTAATTGACCTTCAAGAAACTTAACAACTATATGTAGATGGTTAATATGAAAAAATTGGAGAGAGGTTAGGGCTGCATCCTTCTAAGTTTTTTCTCTTCCTTTTATGGATGTTTGCCTCAGAAATCCTTAGAGAAAAGCAACAGTTCTGTGGACTATACAGTTTAGGGAATCATGGATCCCTTATCATAGCAGCATCTGTAACCTGATAAAAGCAGAAAATAACTTGCAATCACACTCCACACAAAGCACAAAATATATTTACTCTTGTTCTTTAATTCAATTCTCCTGAAAACCCTATTAGGTAGAGAGTTATTATTTCAAACTCACAACAGAGGAAAACGTAAGAAAATTCCTCAATGCGATGGCACAGAGTTAATAAACTGGAACATTTGTGGTTTAAAATCGGGTTTGTCTGAATTAAAGCCTGGGTCTGCCATGTCACACCTGGTGCTCGGATGTGACTCACATGGACTGCGCCTGTATTTTATACAAAGAAGCAAAACATTGAAAGTTCTGTTTAGACTTCAAATGAGGAAAAATACATGAAGGTCAACACTGGGAAAACGAAGCAAGTAATTCTTGTATGAGTAAAAGAAGTGAGATGGTATTACTTCAGGAGAAAGATCTGGCTGGGATCCAGTTGATGGAGGTAGGTCAGTAGGAAAGCACAGGAAAGCAGTACTGGCCTTACTTCTCACCTCATTTCCTGGGAGGAAGAACTGGGAGAGAAAGAACCATCAGACTACAGACATAATGAATCTGGAAAAAGTGACAGCGCATGTTTGTTCTGAGTCTCCTGTATTAGCCAGCATTATTCAAAGCATGCAAAGAGTTATTTAAAGAGTTCAGTTCATTTTATAGCAAAGACTTAATGCCACTTCCATTCAACAGATACCATTGATGACGTATGAAAAAGAATGCTCAGGGAATTCATCATGAAGCTTGCTGATAAACAGACAGGCATGATTAAACTGAAAGCATCTTTTCCCATCCTCCATGTTTAAATAGTTACAGGAGCTTGCTAGAGGTAAATTCAGTAAGATCAAGGAGCATTTTCCAAGTGGTAGTTAACAGGTTATCAGAAAGCATTAAATAATACGTAAGTAATCCTGCAGAAAGTCAAATATTCAGAATCCTATGTCATTACTTAGATACAAGATGAACATCACACAACCAGTGGTTTTCCACTGACTGGCATCAGGCATTCTTCCATGCACCCAGACATATACCCCACAAGGTCCTAGTTCTCACAGGCTTAAGGAGTCCAAACTGAAGAGGAAAGCAAGATTAGATTACTGATAATGAGTTACAGTTTGAATACAAAGGACAGATTGCACTACAGAGGTAAGGCTTACTTACAGATAGAATCTGAAGATTGTCTGAAGGTAGAATTTCCTCTTTCTGTGGGAAGGGTAGTGTTTATATTCTGCCCAGGCTCCCACTGACTAGATGAGACCCGCAGATAAAACCCCCTTACAGGCACATGCAAACATTCACCAAATATTAAAACAGTGTGGCATGTAAAATTAACCAACACATCCTTTTCCTTCCTCTGTTTTTTAAAACATTTAATTTTATTTTATTGTCAGAGGGGTTACAGTTACATGTGTAAGGTAATGAATACATTTATTGTCAAACATTGTCACCCCTTCCCACTTGTTTTTTTCTCATTTGCCCTTCTTCGATTCTCCTCCCCACCACAAGTTGTAATGTTCATTTCCATCATAGTGTCGTGTGAGGATCACTGTTGTATTGCTCTACCCCCTTTTTTGAGTGTGTCACCATTTTGTTGTTCCCCTTCCCTTCCCCAGATCAGATAAATGTATATACAAGGCACCGGGTCCTGCCTCTTTTTAAGGGATCACGTCAATCAAGAAGAATTGTATTCACAAACAACTTTGATAAATGGCAACTCCTTTGTACAACTACTTAACGATAAATAAATAAATAATAAATAAATAAGAGCGGATTTGTAAGCATCTAGTTCTTTTTTAATTTGAAAAATGCCCAAAATAGGTCAAAGTTACATAAAGCAGGCAAAGAGTGCATTTCCTTTGGGACAGTGTCATCCCTTCCCTCCCCCCTGCTCTCTCACAGTTTTTCTTTCCAATCCTACCCACAAGTCGTGTAGTTCACTTTTAATGGAGTGCATCTAGTTCTTGAAAGTTCCATTATTCTCAAGAGCTGGCTGGTAGTCATGAGTAGTGGACAGATTACATTAGATGAATGTTGGCAGGAGTATGACTGTTCCTGTCACATTGATTAAAAATGCAAACTGGTATTTAACTCCTGATTCTTCAATTGGTCCTGTCTTGAGTAGAATATGGGCTGTCATCATATATAAATGGTGGAGGAAGACTTAGAAGGGTAAGAACTGTATATCAAACTCTTGCCCATAAAACGTGTATCCAAGACTTTGGCCTAGCCAAGATGAAAGATTTAAAGGATTAAGTGTCTATTTCTGTTAAAGTAAGTTAAAATCACTAAAGGTATCTGAATGTGGACCACAGGAGCTGCCCCTTGTTGCAGTTAGTTATAGACTTGGAGCTATTTTAAAATGTGAGGAACTGAGTGATCTTCCCTCGGCTTTTATGAAGGCTTGCCAGGTGGTCTTAGCCTGACGGTCACTGTGGCTTGTCCTGACAGGAACATCGCAGTGGTGTGAAACACAGAGTGTGTATAAAAGGGAAGAACTTGAACCACAGTAAGACTCCTTAGTGAAGAGATGCTTTAGGCTTAGTAGATTACATGATTTGCACTCTCATCGTTAGTTTTTGCTTGCTTTATTGTTTTGCTTTGCCACCTTTCAACCCCCAGAAATATATTCAGGAAGTAATTTACCACTAGTGACATAGAAAAGCACCTGAGTTCAATACAAGTTACAGAACAAAGGTCCAGCCTTTGTGTTGCTAGATAGCTGAGACACACACTCTTGAGCTAGGACATTTGATAACAGAGATGCAGCTTTTAAGATTAGTAAAATAAAGAGCTAGGTACTGCTGGCCCATAACCCTAGCTACTCAGGAGGCTGATATCTGAGGACTGATGCTCAAAGAGCCTTGGATGGAAAATTTATGACACTCTTATCTCCAATTACACACACACACACACACACACACACACACACACACACACACACACACACACACACCTGGAAATTCAGCTGTGTCTCAATTGGTCAATCACTAGCCTTGATCAAAACATCTCTAGGACACCAAAAAGCCCTGAGTTCAAGCCCCAAGGTCAGCATAAAAAAAGAGTATTAAAATGTTAGAGGATTTTACTAATGAATAAGTGAAAATGATGGTAACCCTATAGGAAATATAGAATATATTTGGGTTGAAATAGAGAATAACTCAGTAGAACAGTAGTCAACTTAATATTTTAATAATAAAAATCACTAGACTGTAAACTGGTGTTACATGGCCTAGAACAGCCACTTCATCACTCAGAATTGAATTGTTTGTACAGTAGGAAGCATGCTTTTCTCTCAGGTGGAGTTTGTATCACTTAGGTCATAGAAAATGGATAAACAAGAGGAGATGTGACAGATACACTGAATCAATGATTTTTAAGACAGTTTAGGGAAGAGGTATAACTGTGATAAATATAGTTCAGAGTAGATGATGACCTGCTACAAATCATGTATGAACATGAGTGTATTTAAAGGAGGAGAGATTCAGAGATCCCTAAATATAGAACAGAACACTTTAAAAAAATCATATTCTATTACAATGTGAAAATCTCATGAAAGACCAGGAAGTCTATATTAAATCATGATGGACTCCAACACTGGAGAGAGAAGAAAAGATCACAATGCACAATATGCGCAGCACAGTGACTATGGTCAAGGATTCAGCTGTCCCAGTAATTTGAGGATCACAGATATGGGGGAAGATACAGCCCAGGAAAGCAATGACATTTCAATGGGAACTAAGCAGGACAGCCAAGGGAGAGGAACAGACTTTGCTTAGGTGTTTTTCTAGCCCCATGATGGGGTTGTCCTATTTAGAAGAGTAAAAGGATATGATATTGTTGAATGATGGATGAATTTTCTAAGACTGATAAATCCTTCCTTTTTTTGTCAAATAGAGAAGTAAGCTCTTTGCTTTTGTATATCTTTCTTTGCCTTTTCAGCGTTGCATTCTTTCAGATATCTTCAAGAATACAGTGCATTGATCATGGGTTGCCTTAGTTTATGCTTATAATGGAAAGTATTTGTTATTTATATGTTTAAACCATAATTTTGTTAAATGTAGAAGTCTTGTTCAACAGACATTTTGACTCAGGGATTCAGAGTTCAATCAACACTTTCCTTGGCTCTAGGGTATTTGCTATTTAGTTAGGCAGTACTGGGGAATGAACTCAGGGCCTTTTGCACTTTCTTGCTCACAGCTGGTGCTCTCTCACTTGAACCATACCTCTGTCTTTTGTCTTTTGATTTGGGGTTGGAGTCCCTCCTACCTTGCCCAGTGTAGCTTCCTCCAGGTCTCAGCCTCTCGACTCTTGACATAGCTTTTAGGTATTTTGATAAGAGGTCTGTTATTATTTGGAAAGAAATTCGCTTTGTAACACCTGGCGATTAGCTCTTGAAGTTTTCAGTATTTTTTGTCTTTGTCCTGTGTTTTGTTTAGTTTAGTTTTTTTTGCATTTTTAACAACAATATGATGTAGAGGGGTTCTTTTTTGGTCATTTAATTTTGGAATTCTACCTGCCTCATGCACTCAGATGTTGATTTCTTTCATCTGGTCAAGAAAATACTTTTCAATGTAATTCAATTGAATGGATTTTTAAAAATTTTTATTTATTTATTTTTATTGTGAAAATACAGTACAGAGGGGTTACAATTACATGGACAAGGTAATGAGTACATTTCTTATCAAGCATTGTTGCCTCCTCCTTTGTTTCCCCTTCCCAACCCTTCCTATCTCCCACCCCCCTTACCTGACCTCCCACCCCCTCCATACAGGTGGACCCATTGCAACAATGAGATGTACAAGTTGTTATGTTGAAAAACGTACTTTACAACTTTGAATGGATTTTCTATGTTACAGGTTTTTTTTTTTCCTGTTCCCTCTTCCATAGAATGGATTCATTCATTTGGTCTTTTAGACAAGTCTGAGCAGTCTTGGCTGTTTGATGCCTGACTATTTTCTGATGATTTTTTAAATTCCTTTCTGAATGCAATAGCTGTTCAACTTTATCTTCAATTGCTTTTATTTTCTCTCTTCTAATCTGTCTAGAATGTTCATGATCATAGACTTTGATTTGTTGACCATTTGCAATATTTCCATTTGCTTATTTGTTTTGAAGCTGTTTTTGTCAATTTTCTCATCCACATTATTTAACTATGCACTCATGTTGTTGATTTTCTTTATTTTTTTAATTGTGAAAATACCATACAGAGGGATTACAATTACATGGGCAAGGTAATGAGTGCATTTCTTATCAAGCATTGTTGTCTCCTCCTTTGTTTCCCCTTCCCATCTCCCTCCTACACTCCTACCCCCACTGTATTTGATGTTGGTATAATTTGTGGAGGGGAAGGGAAAAAACAAATTGTTTAAATAAGGTTACAGGTGGACCCATTGCACCAATGAGTTGTACAAGACGTTATGTCAAAAATGATTTTCTTATCTGTGTCAAATGGTTTACTTAAAACTTTGGAGGCCTCAGTAATTTTTGTAATAGGAAAAACTTTTTGGTTGGTCATGGGGCTTGAGCTGAGAGCCTGGGCGTTATCTATGAGGTATTGGCTCAAGGCTAGCACTCTACCACTTTGAGCCACAGTAGCACTTCCAGTTTTCTGGTGGTTAATTGGAATAAGAGTCTCACTGCTGGCTTGAACCCCAGTCCTTGGATCTCACCTTCCTGAGTACCAAAGATTACAGGTGTGAGCCACTGGTACATAACTAAACCAAGAACTTTTAATTCTTTGGTATTTCAATAATGTCAGCATCTCTTAGATTCCATTGAAGAATAACTAGCAAATAGCCTATGTTAATATTTCACCCCCAATATAATTAATGTTCTTTTCATGAGTAGACAATTTTCCTTAATGGAGATTAGCAGCACAAGTTTTGCACTGAAGATGTTCATCACAGACTAACATCCTGGAGAAAGCAAGGAATTATCTGAATGGAGGGTCTGTCAGTCTGAAATTCTGATGGGTCCTTTGATATGTACCTGCAATTTGCTTCTACATGGCTACTAAATAGTGTTGGATATTGAGGTCCAATTTTACTTGGGAGAACTAGTTTCATTATCTATGAGGCTTCTGTGTTTTCAGTATTTGTATTTTTGTCAGTCATGAGGCTTGAACTTAGGTGCTGAGGCTGTCCCTGAACTCTTCCACTCAAGTCTAGCGCTCTACCACTTTGAGCCCCAGTGCCAATACTAGTTTGCTGGCGGTTAATTACAGATGACTCTCACGAACTTTCCTGCCTGGGCTGGCTTCAAACCATGATCCACAGATCTCAGACTCCTGTGTAGCTAGGATTATAAGTGTGAGCCACTAGCACCTTGCTACTTTTCCAGTTTAGATAGAGTTGAATTAATTATATTCCTTAGTGCAGATCATACTATTCTTTTAGGCAATGAGAAAAACTTTTCCTTTAAAAATGTATTTCTGTAACTTCTATCTCTCTCCTCCCACTAAGCACCTCTGTAAATATATTTGATATTTATTTCTAGTTGCCCATTTGTCCTACCTTTATTTACAGAGTTGAGAGGCCAGCCCCAGCTGATCTATTTAAAAATCTCATTCCAACTTCTATCCCTAAAATATTTTTTGACTCCTTCTCTCTTTGTGCATTTTTCACATTTGGCATGGGTCAACATCAAACATGCATCTATTTTGCCTGCTCATGAATCTTTTATATTTTTATCTCTCCCAATCAAATGTAAATTTCATAGCCTCTTTCTGCTGGGGAGTCAACTTCAGGTGTAAAGATCTGGCACACAATAGCCATTTATTAAATATTTATTAAGTGAGTGACTGAATGAATGATTAAGTATTAGGACTCAGTATTCAATTTTTCCTTGCTGTTTGGTCAATGGAGAACATTCAGGCCGTGAGGAAGTATATAATGTCCTTATCTGTATCTGGGAGCTTAAAATTCAGATTCTGAGCAGAGTTTCTGATGAGGTAACTCACCTGCAGGTAGTGGGAGGTGGGGATCTGATAAAGAATGTTCTTGTTAATTAAAATTAAAGACAAGTGGCACAGTACCGTCTGAGAAATTCACGGAGGAAGAGTTTTCCCAAGCACATTTGGGAGTATTTAGTCTTGAGTTGATTGCTGTGAATGAATACCTTTAAGCAGCCATAGAGAGCTGCATTTTATTTGTTGGTTGGTTTGTGATTGTTTTGTGGCAGGATGTTGCTATGTGGCTCAGCCAGCCTCAACTCTTCATTTAGGTGCCTTTGCCTCCTGAGGGCTGGGATGTGACATAGGTGCCACACATCTGGCCCAAAGCTGTTTTGTTATCCATATTTTAAAATTAGCACCAACTAGCAGAGCGAGGGGCTTCATTTCAACACATCTGTGTGCATGTACAGGGCGCCTTGGTTAGACTTGCCCTCTCTCTCACTCTTATCCCCTTCTCCCTTCTCAAATGAATCTCGATGAGCTCCACTGTTCTGGTTTCATCCATGTACATAACGTATTTTGACCTCCTTCACCTTCCTTCACCCTTCTCACTCTTCCTGACTTCCACTAGTACTAAAATCCTGGAAAGGGCGGGTTTCACATTCCTGTCGTTCACATTTTAAGTGCCTGTGGATTATTCCAAGGAGTTTCACCCTAAGAATTCATGCATACATTGTACTTTAATCTGATTGGCCTTCTAGCTTCCTGTTGCTTTGGCCATGCCCTGTACTCTTGATTATTCAAAAGCTTTTATGGAGAGTTTTTTTTTCCTCCGCTTTATTCCAAGGTAGAGCATCAATAATATACAAAACAGAGCAAGGAATACATTTGATTCATCATCAGTGCAGAAGAACTTTGATTTGGAAAACATTCTGTCCTACTCAGCTTTGGAAAAGAAGAAAAACAAGATAGCAATATACTGAATTAAGAAAAATTAAAGAGCCTGCCCTAGAAAAACTCCTGTGATGGATCCCTATGAGAGATTGTACACATCTTGACAGATGTATAGCTCACTGATAACAAATGCCAGTTTAAGGAAGCATCTGGACTTTAGGTACTAGCGGAACATTTACCCCCTTTCCTGCTGTCTTCATAGACCAAAGGAACTTCTATTTCAATTATGGACAAAAGAAGCTTATTCTTTTCTGCACGTCCTCTTTATCAGTCTTCTTTATGACAAAGCAGCTTATTTTGCTCATGTGGTGGAAGAGACAGATGAAGAATTTAAGCGCTTGTTCTTTTCTTTTCTTATTTTTTTTTGGGGGGGCAGTTGTAGGGCTTGAAGTCAGGGCCTGGCTTCTGTCCATCAGCTCTTTCACTCAAGTCCAGTGCTCTACCGCTTGAGCTACAATACCACTCCCTGTTTTCTGGTGGTTAAGTGGAGATGAGTGTCTCCTCCACTATCCCAGCTGGCTTCAAACCTTTATCCTCAGATCGCAGTCTTCTGAGCAGCTAGGATTATAAGCTGTGAGCCACCAGCGCTGACGCTAAGCTCTCTTCTTTTATGTTCTCTTTCCTGGTTGCCACACTTTTCTCTTGATTCCCCTGGAAAACATCCCTGAGACCTGTAGCTTGGTGTGAAATATTTCATTTACAAGGATGAGTCATGCTTGGATGTTTAGCTGTGATTACAAATCAGGTCACACAAGTCCCAACAATACTTACCAATAATAAAGCTGGTAGCTTAAAATCTGTTACTTTTTTTCTGGTTTTCAAGAGATTTTGAAGGGAAACAGCAACAATTGTCTTTCTAAAACTCTAGCATAGACCAAAAATATATTTGAATTCTTGCTCTCATAAGTTTACAAAGAGGAAATTTCTTCTTAAAGTATTGAGATTCCCCATGACCAGAAGTTAAGGCACTCCAGATAATTTTGGGTGGCTCCTTTCACTAAGGACGGGGCTGACTTATAAAAGAAAGAATGGTTCCTCCATTTGTTATGAACAGAGCTTACAGGGACCTTATGATACACCATTCCTTTTACTATGCGATCTTATAAACTTGTTTATGATACACCATTCCTCTTAATATGAGATCATATAAACTTGTTTTTATATTTATGTATCCAATTCATTAGTGATGATTTATTATTGTAATTTCAGTGCTTAAGTGAGTCATCTTCAAAGTAGACCCCTGAGAATATGCTTGATTTACAAAGCAATAATAGACACTAGTTATTGTTATCAATAGTATTAATATAGAAGCTTAAATAAATTATCATTACTTACAACTTGGAAGTTATTTCATAGGGTGACAGCATGCTTTGGAATGTCTCTTACAATGAGCATTCTGCAACCCTTGATTTGTTTTCTATTTTAGTTTTAATATTACATATTCTTCAAAGGTGATTTGCAGCCTAATGTTATAAGCAAGATAGAGATCCAAGAAAAGTGATATAATTTTAATGCCTCAGTCATCTATCTATCCATCTATCTATCATCTCTCTATCCATCCATCTATCTATCCATCTATCTATATCTATATCTATCTACAATCATGTGTTTGGTTTTGTGGTTTCAAGGGGCAATACTATATTTCATAGGACTTTATGCAAATGCACTGCAAAATAAATTCAAACCCAGGAAACACTTTTGTAATGCATCATCATGAAATAGTGCAAGATTTTCATCTATGGCTAGTCTGAACCAAGTGCCATGTGTCTTATTCTGTCTTCATGGCTTCCATTTCTAGATCACTTCATGACACTGAAGAAACTTCTAAACCTTGAATTCCTTACTGGTAAAAAATAGCTATAAATCTAGTGAATATTTAATGTCTAGATTGTCTATTAACAATGATATGGAAAAAGTAGCTGAAGTATAACAATTACTCAATAAATGGTCCCAAAACTATACACATAACCAAGGCTTTTCTCCACCTCCTGGGGTTCTCTTAGTAATCCAGATCTTATTTTGATAAATATAATCTACTGTTTTGATTAGAGAGTCAAAATAATTGTAACTATGTCCCTGCCAAGACTCCACAAAGAATAGCATGCAGTCCAGAAACTGCTCAGAGCTCTGTGGCCTATAGCCACAGAGAGCTCTCACTTGGGGATAAGAGTTTAAATTTTTCAAAAGAGGATCAGCTCTAGCATAATGATACAGGATAACTTTCCCTGGAGCTATACTTTGTGTGTACTCTTCCTTTATTGTCAGTCTTCCCTTTGTTACTTTGCTTTCATTTGCCTTACAGATTTCAAGTTAATTCCAGAAGGAAGTCAGATTTGAAGATAACAGCCCCTGGCAATTCACCTAGCCTCTCCTCACTGCAGTTTGCTGTCACTTCTTAACTCTTCCTTTCCATGCGGTCTCTTCAGGAGTGACAGCTTTGAGACCCTGTTCCTGTGTTGTACAAGTCTCTACACACTGTTAAGAAAGATGTCATGATGAACAGGGCCTCTTCCCATGACCTAACTGATCCAGGGTCTTGAGCACCTTCCTCTTTTTACCTTTGTGTTTCATCTTTTTACAAGTGGTGCTAACCCTTGGGAACAGAACAAACAAACACTTTAAATGATCTAGGACATAAACCGTTGGAAGAATAGTTTGAGAACTGCAGATCCTAGTAAACCTGAAACAAGTTAATAGAGTGGAGACTCAACATTTTACACCAGAAAGCCCATGTCTATGCTAGAAGTAATTGTAGCAAATAGAAACAAGTTTCATCACATTTTATACAATAGCAAGTCAAAATAAGTCATAACTGCTGGATCAACACCCTGACTTCCAAGAATAGCTGCAAATCCTGCAGTACTACAAGTGGGTAGTGGACAGTGTAAATACAAAGTTTCTTGTTTATCCTTATGTTTCACCAAATATTCCAAGATACTTACATGATGATTCATTACACAAGTGTTTGATGATTTAAAAAAATTAAAAAGAGTTTGTTGTGATAATACAGCTCTGTACTTTTAGCTCTTTAGAAGAGAAAGATCAGCAGTATCATAATCTGAAGCCAGTTTGGGGCAAAGAAAAATAGTGAGATCCTATCTTAATAAATGAACCAGATATGCTGGTACATATCTCATCCAGTTTATATCTTTTTTTTTTTGGGGGTCCGGTCGTGGGGCCTGAACTCTGGGCCTGGGCACTGTCCCTCAGCTCTTCAGCTCAAGGCTAGCGCTCTACCACTTGAGCCACAGTGCCACTTCCGGCTTTTTTCTTTTTGCTTATGTGGTGCTGAGGAATCAAACCCAGGGCCTCAGGCATGCAAGGCAAGCGCTCTACCACTGAGCCAACTTCCCAGCCCTATCTCATCCAGTTTAAACTGGTAGGAGAAGCACAGTTTAGGCTACTCCCTGGCAAAACAGACTGGGGACGTGGTTCAGTTGGTAGTTTGCCTTCCTACCAAGAACAAAGTCCTGCACTGAAAGAATTACATTACTGACTAAAAATAATAATTGTGCTTTATCCAGGCATCGCATCCTGGCCATTTAAGTAGTTTATTAGAAACAGTATATTAGTAGATGTGGAAACTCATTGCTAGAGTGCTTGTCTGGTAAGTATGAGGGCATGGGTTGATTCCTAGAAATAAAGACAGACAAAGAGAAATGGGGGGCTTATTAACGGACTTTCTAAATTTGCTACACTTGGCTTTAATTCCATGGTGACAGAGAACATATCCTGATACTTCGATTATGAGAGAGGGAATTAACAACAGAGTAAGGTTGGCTAGCTGAAAACCTGGACAGATGAGTGGATGAACAGATAGATAGGAAGGGAATAGGTTATAAGAGCTAGAAGAATGATTTTACCCTTTGACAAATTGAAGTTAGCATCCTGACTGCTCCATTTCTTAGCTAAATACTGATGTTCTTATCTATAAAAAATCTATGTTTTAATAAGATGTATGCCCAGAATTGTCAATATAAAGATAATACCTGTGAAACACTTCTAGTACTTACACAAAAGTGTTCAGTAAGGGTGACCAAGTTTTTATCTCTATCATCTCTATCTATCTATCAATATATCATCTATTAATCTATGTATCATCTGAATAAACACTAACAATGATAATAACTAGTTTCATTGTCCATCACATTTTTTTAAAACGTGTCTGCCACGGTTTGGAATTGAACTCAGTTCCTCGAATTACTAGGCAAGCACTCTACAACTTAGACATGCCCTCCATACCCTTTGTACAGCAGTTATTTATGGCATTGTGTCTTTTTTTATAAGTTTTTTATTGTGAAAATACTGTACAGAGGGGTTACAATTACATGAGCAAGGTAATGAGTACATTTCTTACCAACATTGTTGCCTCCTCCTTTGGTTTTTCCCTACCATCCCTTCCCTCCCACCTCCCCAACTATACTCCCCCTGCCACTAAATTATAAAGTTCGTCTTGTGCATCTCATTGTTGCAATGGGTCCACCTGTATCCCTATTTAAACAATTTGTTTTTTCCTTTCCTCTCCCCAAATTATACCAACATCAAATACAGTGAAAACAGGAGTTAGACCGTGGGGGAGGGACATACAAAGAAACAAAAAAATCACATGGTACCTTATAAATACATTAGAAACAATAGCAAGAAAGAAAAAACCACTTGTGTTATGCCTGGTCATACTTGTGCTTGCTTCCAGGCATTATAAGTGTATGCAAACCATAGCATCCAGTCATGATGTTTCCAAGATTGCTAGATTTACAGACATACACAACCTCACCCAGCCATTAATTCAGATGTCCAGGCTGGCTTCCAGTTACCATTCCCTTATTTCTTCCTCTCCCGTCTCTTAAGGTTACGTGTTTTAGTTAGCATGTTAGACATGGTAGATCACCATTCTGAATTAAAAGTAACAGTCGAAACATACTGGCTCTGAGTTCTAGTCCTAATTTTCCACATGTATTCACTCAGGTCATTTAATCTAGGAAGAGCAGCTTTCATTTGTATAGAACAGGACTGACCAGAGCCATTGGCATACAGTAGGCTCACCTTTACACCATGCCATCCACTAGGTCCGGCTTCAACATTACGGAGAATGGAAGGCAAATGAAATCTACTCACCAAGCTCTGGTTTGCTTTTTGAGATTTAGTTGTTGTTTTTTCCTCTAAATTTTACTCTCTTTAATATGGCTATTTAAATGACCCATTTAAATCTCAAATTTAGCATGTTTAAAATGGCCCATGGTCTCTGCAAATCATGTCCATCTTTTCCTTTTTCTTCTTTATTCCCTGTTTTAATTAGTAACTTCCCCATTTGTCAGGAAATTAAGATGAAACCCACAAGATATCTTTTATTGCTCCTTCCTCCTCTTTTCTCACATTCGAACACTCATGCAATTATTACTGGTGAGATTTGCACATTTATATTATGACTGCCTAAGGTTATGGTTTAGATTTTTATCTATCTATGGATTATTGAAGCTCATTGTTTCTTTTTTTCCTAGGTGACATTGTGGCATACAAATGACAAAATGGTCAGCTACCTTCATGCTGTGTCTGAAATCAGGTGACAGCCAAAGGTTGCCCTTCTGCAATGAGATTCTATACCCAGCAAGATAGAGCTTGGATCTTACTTGCTCATTTAGTATGTTCAATACAAGTATGATGCCCAGAAATAGGCACTATTCTTGGATGAACGTTGAATAAGGTCAGTAGGTCAAACCGTTGAAATCAAATATATTTTTAAAAAATCCATTCCAGAAGAAGGAAAGCTAGGTGCAGAGAAACCTCATGATGTGAGAAAGCTTGCTTTGGAATACCCACTGGGATATTTGGACACTGTAATAAAGAAAAAGGAGTTTAAAAAAAATCCAGGTACAACAAAATAAAGGATTCTTGAAGATGCAAAAGGGATTTCTGTGTTTCCTCTTTGCCCCTCATGTAATGTGGAACAGTGGACAAAATAAATCCCTATTAATTTGTTCCTGCATTATTTTTTATACAGAAATCACATTGACTATCATTTACCTAAAACACCATGATTAAATGTCTTTGTGCATTCATCCCTTCACACCGATCATTTGCATGTTATGCAAATCAGCAAATGCATATTGTTTCAATAATACATTTTAAAAAGTCACATCACCAAGGTAACTTGAAGGAAGATGATTATCAGCAGAAGCCTGGAACATGATTTCTTTAGGCACTTCAAAAACTCAGGAAGTAGAACATATGGTATTCTTTGGGGAGACTATGTGAATGTGTACCCACATGCAGAGAGATGGGGAGAGAGGGAAAAAATCAGCCATTCTTGTATGCTTGAACAAGGCAAAAGAAAACACATTACAGAAACGTGTTTAGATCTGGCATCTCCCTTGAAATCAAAGTATTTCTCCTCTGGCAGACTCAGTCATTGCAAATTTAAATAATGCTTATGTCTGGTTATGAAGAAATCTGAGCAACATAGGAAAAAGTGGAGAATCTCTCTCTTTTAAGTTACCATTTTTACTCTCAGATGAAAGAAAGAAGAAAATTTGCAGGTAATCTATTTACAATCCCCCTTCCTCTGCCAGTTCAATGTCCTTTAAAAGACTCGATCTGTTCTTGACACATATCTCCACTTTCTCATATGTCCTACCTAAGACTCCTTCCTGGGTCTGCCTCTCAAACTACATTTTCCTTTCTGGTTCTTCCAATGAGCCTAGATTACACTCACTCTGCAAACTCCTTCAGGAATGACAACACTTTATATTTATTCTGTTCACAGCTGTGTCCCCCCCTCCTTGACTGTAAGTTCTTGAGACCAGAGAAGGTTCGAGTATCTCCACCCTCCCTACATACATGCTGAGGAGAATGCCTAGAATACCATCTGCTTGATTCCACAAAAGCTTCAAATTTGGATTCACATTTCCATCTAAAACTATGTTTTCATTTATTTCCTTGTAACAATTCATGGCCAATAAATAAAATGAATGAAACAGAAACGGGGACCGGAGAGTATTTCCAAACAAGCTAAATTATGCTAGTTATAGGAACTCATTTTGTGAACAATTTTTAACTTGATTATGATCATACTTCATGTACAGTAGTGATCCTACTATTGCCCTTCATAAGGAAAATGCTTGTCATTTATGACATCCTTTTCACAGGCATTCAGTTTAAAGGCTGTATAATATTCTAGTGAGTTATATATACTATCATTCACTTAATCATTTTGTAGATCCTTTAAGTTGTTTCAGAGTTGTTGGTTTTATAAATAACCATGTTCAATGACTTGAGTCTAATGGTATTTCCAAATTTGGGATTGTTTAGCAACACGTTCTAAGATATGCATTTTCTGAATCTAAGTTTACAAAGCTTTGACCGTTTTATTAATACCCATCTCCAGTAGCCATTTCATAAGGGATATACAAGTGTGTCACCCACAAATTATTTGTATCACCCGTGCCAGCCTCAGAGATGATGACAGTGATGATGAAAGAGAATATAATATTTGACACATGGCCATTTTTATAATTTACTGATGCTTTGGAAGCGTTAATGTATCAACAATAAATGTAAGATAAAAAGCACAAAAGAATAAGATAGAACTTTCATGTAAATTTAAACAATACTTGAATGTTTTGCATCTTATTGACACAAGTAGAATGAAGTTTATTCTAAAATGAGGACGGATTTGGATGTGGAAGAGCTCTTTAATCCTGAAATACTCATATTTCTCATCTTAAATTACTGATTTATATTTTATCAATGATTCATATTGAGAAATAACAATGATTAAGCAATTTCTTTAATGTATTTTGTTATAGTTGTGACATTTAGAATCTTGACAAAGTATAATCCATTAAGGTCTCTGGGGAATGCATGTACATAGTCAATGACATGTTCTGTCTACAAAATGCCATTATGTAAAACACAGAGAAGCAATTTCATTGCAAATAGTAAACTTTCACCCTTAAAGTAGCTACTCATTTTGCTAAACAATTAGTTGGATAATAGCAGTTTGACTAATCTGAAAATGAATTCAGTAAAGGTTACTGGTTCTAAAGCCCTTCAATCCACATCTTATTATCAAAACTCTTTTCTTCTGGAAGAACAAGAGTTCCATTCCATTTAGATTCAAAGATAGGATGATTATAGTTCAGAGGAGCCCTCAGAAAACATGGCTTATAAGGGAAAGTTCAGCAAAATAAAACAACAGGAAACAGGTAAGTGAAAGGCATGGGGTGGGGGGCAAAGGGAAAGGGCAATAAAGAAAGGAGGGATAGAATGCACTCAAGAATCCAATGTGTATCCTACCAAATGAAGGAAAGTGAAGGAAAGGGTAGATGGGGGAAGAATGGGTGAGATGTTGAAAAGGGGTGATACTTATCAAGATATATTATATTCAAAAACTGCTGGTTAAATGGCAGCTCCTTTGTACAACTACTTAAAAGATATGGCTTGTGCCTTTCATCATTTCCTGTCCTATTTTATAGATGAGCAATAAGCCATTCAAATTTGATGCCTCTGGCTTCCAATCCATTTCATTTCTCTTCTCTACTTTCTAATCTCACTAACTTGGAAGAATCAGTATTTTATTTTCATTATTTTCCCTCTCTATGGTCTTTATTTTTCTCCTTTTAATTAAAACAATGAATATCCTAGAAAGGATTCAACGAACCTTTGATGTGCTTCAAGAAATCCATGAGATAGAATTGAAAGAGCAGGTGTATAAGAAAGGAGGTAAGACAATATCCATGTTATACCATATATACTTTTTTCTTTCTTTCTTTCTTTCTTTCTTTCTTTCTTTCTTTCTTTCTTTCTTTCTTTCTTTCTTTCTTTCTTTCTTTCTTTCTTTCTCTCTTTTCTTTTCTTTTCTTTTTTTTGGTCAGTCATGGGAGAAGCTTTGCATCCCCTTCCTGTTTATGGCTGGAGGATATGAGGATGTAGTGTTGGGTTACACAATTGCAAAGACCCCTGCAAAAGAGAGCCACCTCCTCAAACTCTCGGGGATTCTCAGTAAAATTCCAGTGCTCACTGGCAACCTTTTTGTCAACTTAAACATGAGCCATGAAATGTGAACCCTGGAAATGAGCTAAAAGTATTATTAAGGACAGGTGAGTTTTAGAGGTAGCTATGGCATCTACAAATAGTCTCCTTAGAACCATATGGCATAGGCAGCAAAGCTTAATCTAGATAGGAAAGGCTTGCAAGAGGAGTATGCAGATGGTCAGTGCTTAGGTATTATACAACTTCCATTTGCAGTTGTTGCACGTGCTATTGGTGAAATAATTGGTTGGGAGGATAAGAGGTTAGTATGGATAATTATTTTAACAGTCCCAAATAAGACAGTGAGAAAATTTGTCCTCAAGACTCATTTAGATTTTCTATATGTATTGATTTCATTAACTACCCAATCGGGTTCAGAAGAACAATCAAACATTCTTTGGAAGTGTGGGCCTCCTGCTCTTTATGATGTCTTACATTGTTGTTATCCTACGTTCTTTCTTTTGTTTTTATTGTCAGTCATGGGGTTTGAACTCTGGGCACTGTCCCTGTACTCTTCAGCTCAAGGTGAGCGCTCTACCACTTGAGCCACAGTACCACTTCCGGTTTTCTGGTGGTTAATTGGAGACAAGAATCTCATGGACTTTCCTGTCTGGGCTTAGAACCACAATCCTCAGATCTCAGCCTTCTGAGTAGCTAGGATTATAGGTGTGAACCATCAGCACTCAGCTTATTCTTTTTTTTTTTTTTTTTTTTTTTGGGGGTCCGGTCGTGGGGCCTGAACTCTGGGCCTGGGCGCTGTCCCTCAGCTCTTCAGCTCAAGGCTAGCGCTCTACCACTTGAGCCACAGCGCCCCTTCCGGCTTTTTTCTTTTTGTGTATATGGTGCTGAGGAATCGAACCCAGGGCCTCAGGCATGCAAGGCAAGCGCTCTACCACTGAGCCACCTTCCCAGCCCCTCAGCTTATTCTTAATTCCCAGAATACCACACACAATTCTTAGTTTATCTGGGTGTTGGTGGCTCATGCCTTTAATCCTCACTTCTGCGAAGGCTGAGATCTGAGGATTGAAGATCAAAGCCACTGCAGGCAGGAAAGCCTGTGATACTCATAGCTCCAGTTGACTAGAAATAAGTCAGAAGTATAGTTATCAAGCAGTTGAGCAGTTGCCTTGAGAAGAAAAACTAGGAGACAATGGCCAGGCTCTGAGTTAAAGACCTAGTGCTGCACACACATACACATATACATACATACATACACACACATACACATACACATACACACACACACTAATCCACAATATTAGCAAATATAATTTTCCTGAGGCATACACAGGTAGATTATTCTGCTGACATATTTAGCTACATAAGCGCTCATGATCTAGGTCCAAAACTGAGATAATGAGGAACTTACTGGCTTGAATCATATTGAGGAAAAAAAAACCCAAACATTTGTAGTATAGGATGAATATAAAGCAGGAATGTGTAAGACCAGGCTTGTCTGAAAGTATTATAATATGGGCTTCTAGCCACCAGCCCCAGTAATCTTTCTGTTTTATCACAAACCCTCTCAGCAACTCCTGAGGTCATTTCCTACCTATTTCTTTATGTTTCTGGAGATGCAAACAGAATTATGTCAGCTGAGTAGCCATTATTCAGAATGCATTTGGCCACTGAAATTTGTCTGTTGGTAGGATTATGTTATGCTCATATAAGGAACAATACATCAACAAGGATGAACCACCAAGACAGAAAAATAAAATCAGATTGAAAAGTGTTCAATGTAATAGCCCAGCTGTTCCATTAAAATATCAGTTTTCTTTCCAAGGCCCCTTTTTAATCCTTTTTCTTCAATATTTATAAGGCAGAAAATCATTTTTTGCTAGACTGTTTAGAAGGACAGAATCCATTTCTTGCTGTCTGCTTATTACTAAGGCTTGCCAGGAACACCTGCAATATCAGATAAAAAAGTTAAATTTTAAGTCAAATAAAGCTTACAATTCCCAGAAGATGAAGAATCAGGAGGTTATATGTCTGTTTTAGAAAAATGAAAACTCTAGTCTCTTCAATACTGTTTGGATAGGGATTTTTAAACCTTGAAATTTGTACCCAATGACAATGAGGATCATGTTAAAACATTGTTTTCTTCTTTTCTCCTTATCTAATCCTCCCCATAGACATATATTATCAATCTTACACAATATGAAGCATGCATCTTTTTTCCATTTTGACCTATTTATTATGTATATTTATATATATATGAGACATGACATTTTTCCATTTTGAAAATGGTTATTAGAGGACTTAAGCACCTGCTCTCCCCTATATGGATAATCGATTATAAAAGATGCATATAAGTCTTTGGCTTACTTCTAACTGGAGAGTTTTGAGATCTAGACTTCTGTCTAGGCTCTTTTCCCAGAAGACTATATCCATAATTCAGGGAACTGGGCTTTATGGCCTAAATAATGATATTTATCTAGGTCCTAATTCCAGGAACCTGTGAATGTTGCCTTACATAATAAATGAAATTTCACAGACAGGATGAACTTTAAAACGTTAAGGTAAGAATTAACCTAGTTTATCCACATGGACCTTGATTATGATTTCAAGGATAGTTCTAAGAGGAAAAAATTTACTATATGAGAAAAGGAAGAAGGTAATGTGATTGTTGTAGCAAAAATGTTATGCTGCTGATTCTGATTGAAGTGGAGGACAAGAGCCAAATAAAGCAAAGGATGCTGTTCTTACAAATGAGTAAGACACAGACTCCTAAGCTTTGGAAAAAATGTTGCTGTGTGGGCACCTTGATTTCAGACAATGAAGATTTGACATTGATTTCTAGAGCTGGAAGATAATAAATGTGTATGGTTTAAGCTACTAAACTGGTTATAATTTAGGGAACTAATAGAATATATTAATAATTTATTAAAATAATTCAATGTGTTAGCAAATTAATTAATTGTTGAATTAATACATGACATTGTAGGATTGCTGCTGGAATTAAATGATCTCTTGTGCGTAAATGCCTAACAAAATCAAGCTAATCTTGTTAAACTAAGGCTTCAAGTTCTGATTTAGCCAAATCTTTCGGGAAGACATAGAACATAACAAAAATAGGTAAATAGGTTCACTTTATTTTCATCTCCTTACAAAAGTTCATTTTAATATCTCATATTAGGATCTCAGATGTATTATAGCAAATATTGTGAGATTTGTTGAGTGTTTAAAGGGACACCCTAAAAGAAAATTGATCGTATTCTACTCATTCTATACTTTCTTGATTTGATCTTTGCTATCTGTATAAAAACTTTCAAAGATCTTTCTTTCAGAAGCTTAACAACTTTCATAGGATTCTAAGATGCAGACATGCATGGTCAAGCTCACAGAAGTATGCTATATGCCACGGTGTGTTTCCATAGCGCAATCCCTTTGCACAATCAATTCACAACTTCAAGAAACATGTTGAAACATGGATTATCTGAATGAGGTTGGGATTAGAGGTGGGGTGGATGAATAGAAAGAAGACTGAGGGACAGAGACAAGCAGAATATTCAGTGTATATACATAAAAATGGAACTCTAAAATTTGAAGTAACAGGTGTGGCTTGAATATATATGGAAGGAGAATGATAGAATAGAAGACATTGGTAAAATGCATTGTACACATAAATTGGCATGCTGAATTGAAAATTCTTTATACTACTATTTAAAGATAATAAAATCAATAGTTTAATAAACACATAAAATAAATAAATTAAATAGTCTGTAATATACATATATACTTTTAAAAAGAATTCTGACTTGACAGGAAAAATTACAAGAAAGGAGTGGAATATTGGATTTACCTCTTCCTACTGAATCTTGATTCAGGATATTCATTATTTTTTGTCTCATCTCTATATTTAATCCCTATCATGCTGAACATTCCTAAGAACAGAAAGGCAAAAAATGAAATAAAGGAAATTAAGAGGAGCCTTATGTCACCCCAGAGAACAGAACATGGTTGGCACAATGTAAGTGCTCCGTAAGTAGAAATACCTGTGAGTTCTCTAGCACACATCTGTTTCCCTCAGCCCTGTTTAGAGCCATGTAATTCTCTCTTTGTTGTTGTTATTATAAAAGTGATGTACGGAAGAGTTAAGAGTAACATAAGCCAGGTAAAGAGTACATTTTTTTGACAATATGACCCTGTGATTCTTTTTATTTCCCCAATCCTAGGGCTTGAAATTAGGGCCTGGGCACTGTCCCTGAGCCTCTCTGTGCTCAAGGCTACGCTCTACCACTTGAACCACAGCACCACTTCTGGCTTTTTCAGTGTATGTGATACTGAGGAATCGAACCCAGGGCCTTCTGCATGCTAGGCAGGCACACTGTACCACTAAGCCACATTTCCAGCCTGACCCTGTGATTCTTATGAATCTTCAAAACTTGCATTAGCATTCTTAGGTTAATAAGTCTCTGTTTTAGAGGATGACTTTTCAACTACATGTCCACTGCTCCTAATGAAATGAGCCATGTTATTAGCAGTGTATCGTTAACAAGCTGCAGCATTGGGTAAATATCCACATGTTCCTTTCAGTCTCCCCAGTGGGCCTTTTTCCTAGTTATTTTCTTCTTGCCATCACTTTTCTCTACCTTTAGGTAGCTAGTATCAATGAGGACTTTTTTATGCTTCACTATACAACTTTTTTACTTCTTCATTTAAGATTTGGATCTTAACCCTCAATATAGAATTATAATGTTTATATTGCCTTCAGATGGGATTGGGGCAGATTTTATTTTAATTTTAGTCTTTCTTCTTGCTAATTATGCAACAGTGAACATGTCATCCATCTACTGTCAAAACTTTAAAATTGACTATCAGAATAATGTGAATCCTAATTTCTTTGATAGATGTTACTAGAAATATATGGAGTAGAGATGTTATTAGAAATAATATGGAGTGCAATTGAAACCCCTTTGTACAACTATTTAATAAAATAAAAAAGAATTTAGAAAGAAATATATGGGAATTGTTCATGAAAGGGCTTTGAAAATACCAACTATAATGAGTAATAATCTTCATTTTCATCTACTGCCAGAGAAATCCTTAAAGGAAGCTCTCTTGACTACTGAATATTATTTCTAGAACAAAACTATGATAAGATTCAACTCGATGCAACTCTTCTATCTTTTCCTTTGCCTTGCTACAAAGCATCCTTCTCAAGTGATGCCTGTTGGTGGTCATCACCTGAACTTAAATTAATTTCTTGGAGTATTGTTGGTTGAGGAGGAATCATCCATGGGGTAGGAAACATGGACACATTTTAATATTAAGGCTTTTACTCTGACCAAAAAAAAATAATCCAAACTCCGCCATTCCTTTCACTGAGCTGTCTATTACACATACGCTACCTCATCTTGAAGCTGGTGTCTGTGGTTGCTTGACCATTCAATTGCAATAAAAATGATGACTTCATTGGCTCAGCCTACTCTGGAAACACAGTCGTTTTGCTGTGAGTCAGCCACAAGCACAGTTGTTCCTGCCAATATATCCATCTTGACAGTCACATCCACCACTAGACAAACATCTGAATGAGTGAGCACGTAAATGATTCCAGCCTTCAGCACTAGGCAATCCTTTCTCATGGGTAAGATGTAGAGGTGAATGGCCTAAAATAACCAAAATCAGTTCTTTTTCTCAGGCCATGTCATCTGGTATGTTTCTTTGTATAGAAATGCAAAACTGGGACAATCATCTGTATGCAAAAAGGCCAACTTCTATGCACCTTGCTTGGGGGTGGGAGGCTTGTGTGGCAGAACCCTTGTCTGTGGGACTCTGAGAAGTAGTAGAAGCACTATTTAACAGCCCTGTGTGCGTGTCTGCGCCGATGTTAAAAAAGGCACATGGCATTGGGGTGAAAGATGAAGAAAAATGTTTCAAAACAAGGAAAAGTGTAAGAAGACCCCAACAGAATTGAGGTTCAGATCTAAGAGGTCAGCAACTCAGTCATCAGAATATAAGAAAGTTCATTGTTCAATGTGAACTTTCCTGTTAGTGATGAGCGGACAAGGTTGTCTTTTACCCATAGTTCCCCTTTTACATGTTTCTAATGTCGTTCATGTTGCCAAGGAAGATCAGATTCTTAAGACTACCTTAGCGAGACTACCTTCGCGTTCAAGGTATGCCATGCTGCACACAGCCTAAGAATATCCGTCGCTAGAGGTCCCACTTCGTGATTTTGCAGGAAACAGTTGCTCTTTATGGCCTACCTACATATTTCAATAACACAGTAGATATCTAGACCTATAAAAGTGTGCCCCAAAGCCAAGGAGATTTACAGTTAAAAGACAAGATGTTGAACTCAGCAAAACAATAGTTACAGTTTCCAAAGTTATGGGCTAGGGTGAAGTACAAGACCGGGCAACTCACCACAGTGATACAGGGGACTCAGGAGAAATAATTTTTCTGCACAAAGTGCCAAAGACTGAGGCAAATGTTCTTAATGTTTTATATTGCTGGTTCAAAGCATTGGTTCCTCAGATTGGTTGTCAGGTGTTTTGGCCATAATTTTCCTGGGCAATTTTGACAGTAATATTAATATAGGTCTTGAACTTGGGGGAGGGGAAGAATTCAGTTATTGAAGATGACAATTCATTAACAATTCATACTTAAAGTGAATCTAAGCACTTCATCCTCTATTTTCCCCTGCCTGTGGCAGGCAGACACATGGTGCTCAGATCCTTTCTGAATAACCTGTTAAGAGACTGTGCATATTGTGCATAGAAGAACACTCCTCAGTCATTACCTCTTCATATTCTACTCAGATTTTTTTTAGTTCTGCCTTACACATTCTTTTCTGGTTGAGCAAGGTTTTAGTACAGTTTGATAAATAAGATTACTTGAAGAAAATGAAAAAGAAACTATAAAAAAAGAGTGGGAATTGGCTTAAATGGTTAGATTACTAGCCTACTAAGCATGAGGCTTTGAGTTCAATTCCTAGCACCACTAAAATAAAGTAACAGAAGGAAAAGTACAGAATAATAAAATTATCTTGCTTACAGAAAAGTTCTGGAACTGGAGATCATCATGTTAAGTGAAATGAGCTAGTTATTTAGGACAATTTTAATGAGTTTTCTCTTATGTATAGAGTCTATGGAGGAGAAAAAACAAGAAATTACTAAAGGTATTACTGAGAACACAGAAGGGAAATAGAGAGATGGCTACAAGACTGGGTAATAGGGTAACATGATCAAAGGACACATGAATTCATGGAATCATAATAAAATCATGTACTATAAATAATTGATTTATACTAACAAGCTTGGCTTTGATCTAGCTTTGTTCTAGGTGTTAGATGTCTGCACCATTGGGTGGTCTTTACTCAATCTTACTTCTGTCCTCTTACTTACCAGCTATTAGGAAGAAAGGAAGGAAGGAAGGAAGGAAGGAAGGAAGGAAGGAAGGAAGGAAGGAAGGAAGGAAGGAAGGAAGGAAGGAAGCAAGGAAGCAAGGAAGGAAGGAAGGAAGGAGTAAAGACCTTAATGCTGACTTATAATCATTGGATTGGAAATATTGTATGAACTCATAGATTTATGGATATCAGTATTAGAAATGTGTAGTAGATATTGATATATGTGTAAATCTCTCTATGTGGGAGTGAGTTGGGCGCACCTCCTAGATCTGTTTAGGTATCTACATCTCTATCTATCTCTTATCTGTCTGTCTATACAGCCATATATCCATCCATCCATCATCCATCTATATCTATCAAGAGACAGAGATAGATTTGCAAACCACATTTCTTTCCTTCTACTTGTGGACTAGCAGGGACACAACCATATTTACAGTCCTTCTGGATCTCCAGAAACGTTGCCATGCTCTCCCTTCGGAATGTGGTGTCTGCTTGAACATACTTTGATTTGTGCAGGTAGTTTAATTTCTTCTACAGATAAAACGTCTGACTTTGAAAATTAGGAGACAGAAAGGAATACACTTTCCATTTTTTTCCTGTTTCTTGGGAGCACTCATTCTTAGAACTATGTGATGAACAAGTCTGGGGCTCATAGAGAAGTGTGTTTCAGTAGAACACATACTCTTAGGACACAGAAGCCAACCTGTGAGTGAGCCCAGGTCTCCTGCCCATGTCCTGGCTGCAGTCCTAGACAATATTTCAGTCCACAGTGGCCACAAAATAGTATACCTGCACCTAGGTAAAACATCAGTGATTCCAAACATGTCTAAGTGACACTTCCAAGAACATGAATAAACTCTACCAGCTAATTCCTGCCAAGATTAAAGATTTATGACCAAACAAGTGTCATTTTGTTGGTCCAGCAATGTTGGGGATGGTTTGTTATAATGCCCTAAAGAATATTATGAACATTTCTATTTTAGGTGTACTGTTCTTTGAGATGCCTATTAAGTATGAAAAAGATAGTAAGGAGGATGGCCTAAGTAAAGATAGAAAGTTAAGAGAAGATTTTGAGGACATAGTAAATATTTCTTGATTCAGCTCTATAGCAATTGTATTATTGGGATAGCATTTTTAAAACATTTCTTATGAGTATTGTTAGTATCTTTACAATAAAAAATATATATCAAAAAAGAAAAACAATCCACAGGGGGCAAGAGAATGTGGGAGAAAAATGAGGGAGGGGGTAACAAGTTGAACACAAAATGTACTTATTACTTCATTTATGTAACTGTAACCCCTCTGTTCATTACCTTGACAATAAAAAAATAATAAAAAACATTTCTTACAAGAGTGAAAATGAATAAGAATGCACAAAATAGCACAAACGTGGTGCTGATTTTTAAGTGTACAGAAAAAAACTGACTAAGAGACATCTGTGGTTTATACCAGAGTATTGTACATATATGGTAATGATTATGAATTATGAAATTAGTCATGTTCCTATGTCAATAACCAAGTTGATAAAGGGACAGACCTCTTATTTATATTCCTTTTCCACTTTCAAGAATAAGTTTCTCAGTTAAGATTCTGTATCTTGAGAGCTTTTATCTTAAATTAAAATTCACCCTTAACATACGATGATAAGAAATTAAAGGACCATGATTATCAACACTGACATCAGATATTCAATGTGCCAATCATCTTTTGCAGAATAGAAAAACCACAGAATAAATATCCAGAAACCTGAATTATATGTTGTTTGTGCTGTTTGCTCTCTATCTCTCATCTCCCTCTCTCTCTTTCTCTCTCTCTCTCTCTCTCTCTCTCTCTCTCTCTCTCTCTCTCTCTCTCTCTCTCTCTCTCTCTCTCTCTCTCTCTCTTGAGTCTCATACCCTACATCTGTAAAATAAAAGCAATATTATTTGCCTTGCAGGCAAAGATAAAATAAACTATGTAAATAGGTTAAGACGGAGCCCAGAACAGAATCAGTTCTTAAACTGTAACTGGATCTGAATTTGGGGAGCACAAGCATCTGACAGGGTATATGATTAGAAGGTATAAGGCTTGGCTTCATATTTTTATCTGATATTAGCTCTCCTGCTCTGCTAACCTTCCAATCGATAGCTCATTAGGACCTCCATGGGACAGAAGCAGGTTGATTGACCAGATGTCACAATGAAGCTGGAGGCCAACAAAGAATGGCAATGGAACTCCAACTTATGTTAACAGGAGAAAGACAGATACCATTTCCTTAATTCTTTCCCTAGGCACAAAATGATTTTATTTCAGGAGTGAGAATTGGTCTGGTCTGCTCATTGAGTGTGTCCCTCCCACACATCCTGGCCAACCAGACAATCAATAAAAAACTTATCCACCACAATATTCACATCATCAGGCATAGACCCTCCTAAAATATTCCTGCCTGGATACGTGCAGATCTGTGGACACGTACGGAGCTAATGTGCAGCATCTGTAAGAAAAATAAGTATGTGAAACTCTTCAATGGAGGATAAACAAGACTATAAATCATCCGCCTTGCCTTTCAATCCCTAAAATAAAATTTGGAAAATCTGAGCGAGAAGTAAGTAGGTCTCTTTCTGTCTCTCTCTGTCTCTGTCTCTCTCTCTTCTTTGGTCCTTCTCTCTCTCCCTCTCTATCCCTCCCTCCCTCTCTTTCTCCTTCTCTCTTTGCCTCTCTCTTTCTCTTTCATTATTCTGAAATTTTTACTAAAAATCTTGATACCTGAACTATACTTTCAACTTTACCTGGAAGATAAAGTTGGCAAATTAGCCCTTTACCACTAAGACAAGTGAAAGATTGAACAATTTTATATTAAGGAATTGTAAAGTGTGTGTATGCCATAAGTCTAGGGTAAACATTGCCTAAATTTTCCAAAGTATTATCTACTGTGTTATCTCTAAGTTGAGTCAATCATTTACTTAGTTATTACTCTCTAGGCTTTAAAAAAAAAACTAGCATTGAAACTTGTGCAATAGAAATCACAGTATTTCCTTATATTCTAGTTATAGAAGAGTCTGGGATCTCACATTAAATCCATATGTTAATGTTTTTGTATAAGATGAAGTTGAATATCTATGTGTTAAAGTTTTGGAAGATTCTGCATTGGATGTGATAGTCGACCTGGTCAATTAAGATGAGTAGATAAAATTTACCCTCAGAAACATAAGTCTGGCCCATGGTACCCACCTTCATTTCTGCTGGTTCTGGAAGGTTATCTGAGCTACACTTGGGTCAAATTGTTAGCTTGCATTGTTAGGTTGCCTTGGACAAGGCCCTTGGTCTTGTTTCTCAGTTTCCAAGTAATGGAAAGCCAAAACTTCATGCAGGGGTGTATATGATAAGAATTTCTTTTGTTCTCTCTCATTCAGTCATTCCCAAAAGAATGGGGAGCCTCTTCCTATACCACACAGCATCTCTGCCAGGCAGACCTGTGTGTGAGTCTCTTAAGAAACAAACATCACCAAAGAAAGAAAGAAAAGAAAGGTTTAGTTTGCCTTGTCTTCAAATCTTCCCAGGGGACAAAACATGAAAAACATTTCACTTGTCAATAGTGTTTACTTACATGCTGAAGAAAATGTAAATTTTGATGTTTTCCCAGGCAGTTGTTGATGGCTTTTCATGGACAATGACATATCGGTGGGCTCCTTGACATTTCATTTTGTGCTCCTGGGGCCTTCCAGATTTCTCCTGAAACGGCTTGTCAAAATAACCAGATATTGCCTGCTTATTTAGCACAACCTGCTTAATAACTGACAGTCTAATCCAGATGTAGCCTCAGAGGGATGAAAGCTGTTTTCATAGCAAGATTGGGAGATTTTTGTCCCCACAAAATAAGGTCTGGTTAAAATATCCAAATGTGTTGACCTAGCAAAACAGCTCAAGTGGGTATTTGTCTTGTTCTGTTTTGGGGGGAGGAGTAGTTCTACAGATTCATTGATATAAATCATACATATATATCAAATTTTTAATAATTTTTAACCAAACACAGTGAGGTGAGAACACTGCACAAAACATTAGAGGCACCCAAATAAACTTCTCTTTAAATCTTTTTTGAAAATACCATAAAGTGACACTTTGCATAATGTTTTGTAATCGAATTTCCCCTTTGGAAGAAAGCTGAGTCTAGCAACCATCCTGAAGAAGCAGGGATTAGATTAAAAGCTGTTCTTGGACTCTCCAGTGATCTAACTAATTGACCTATTTGCCTTGCTGGGGATTGAACCAAGGCCCTGGGTATGGTAGATGGACATTGAATTACCTCCTTAGTCACCGCCCTGTGATCTTGAGTTAATTAGTTAACATCTCTGAGCTTGTTTCTTCATGCAAAGTGAGGATGGCATTCCCTTGACTATGCATCCTCTTGGGGAATATGAGAATTGTAGACTTGTTCTAGCAAAAAGGTAGTCCCGGTTACCTACACATGCTGATTATTCTGTCCATGGGGTGAGCATCCATCAACCTCAACAACTTCACCCACTTTCTCTTCTCAGCCTATTACCCAGATCTCTTTTAGTGTTTGGCACCTTCCTGGCTCTTAAGCCTTACGTTTTTACCTCCCTCCCCAACATCCTGAGCACATTCTTGCTCAGGGAATTTTCAATACCTGCTTTCAATATGGACTGTCTCTTTCTAGTTTTTTTTTTTCAGAGCAGGTTTATTGCTTAAAGACCACCTTCTCTATATGATCTCCTCTCCTGATCATGCTCCCTTAATCTATTTTACCAGAATTCTTAATATAATTGACTTTCTTCTTGGCTGTTTATTTCTGTATATGCCACCCCTTTGATGGCCCCATTGTTTCCCCTCATCTTTCAGTGCTGTACTGTGCACTTTTAATAGTGAGCCCATAATGAGTTTTTCAGGGACTCTTAAGTGAATAATACAATCAACCAGTTGGTTCATGCATGAGTGAATGAATAAAAGTTTTATTTATACATCATTCTAAACTTCAAAAGGATTATCCATTAGTGCATGCCACAGTCACAGAGCTCTTGGTTCAAATCTGACATTCACTGAAGATTTTGTGCCAATTTCTTAATCACTAAAGTTTTATTGTCATTTGTATATTAGAGATTTTATAAATCATCACAGAATTTTTATAACGACTAGAGAAATCATGCAGTTAGAGCATTCAATAGACATCTTGGAAAAATGGCAAAGTGTTTGTTATTCTTTCCTGTGAGAGTGGAATGCCAGCTAACAGCACACTGAACCCAGTGTAGGCAAGGTGCCCTTGAATGATAGCATCTGTTTGCATCTTTGTGTATTTCATATGCATGTTTCCAGGAAACAAATAATTTTGTTCCTACCAAGATGCATTTCACTCCTTTAAAGTCATAACCTCTAACCTTTAAAATGACATGCTCAACAAGAAATGCACTTATTGCCTTACTCATGTAACTGTAACCCCCTTTGGACAGCATCTTTATGATAAAAAAAGAAACTGACATGATTCAGTGTTTTAATTATATTCTTGGAGTTGTGTAACCTTCACCATATGTAATCCCCAAACTTCTTTTAATCTCAGAACTATACCACACACCCATTATGTATTCTCCTCTCTAGACACCCTGTGTTGACAACTAATCTGCAATGTATGCATGGATTTGACTATTTTGGACATTCTCTGTAACTGGAATGACAAAGGGTCTCATTTTCTTTAATTTATCTCAATGTTGCCAAGGCTTATCCATAATGTGTCTTGAATTCATAATTCATTTTGGTTGTCAAATTATATTCCATTTTGTAGATGCAATCATGTTAAGGTTTTCTGTTAACTAGGTGATGGGACTTTAGGTTATTTTTATATGTTAGCTGTTAAGAATAAAGCTACTATGAACATTAATGTACAAGTTTCTGTATAGGCACATATTTTCATGTACATGTATTTGTGTAAAATCGGTGGTAATATATCAAATTTCTATTGAATAATTTGAAAACTCTGAAGCTAGTTTGCAAAGTGATTGCAACCACTTGGAATTTCAACTGGAATTCAGTTCTTATTTGTGAGGATAAAAATAATAAAACTTTTTTTGCATTTGGGCAAAGTTATCATCTACCATTTTTATTAAAGCCAAAATAGTGGTTTTGAAATGGTATCTAATTATTGCTTCAATCTTAATTTCTTGGTTCCTAACAATGCTATTCCCATGTACCAAAGAATAACAATTAGTTTTTTAATGATAAGAATTTCATTGAGTTCTTTTATTTATTTATTTATTTCTATAAATGGTAAGAGAGAAATATGAAGACAAAACATTCTCTTCACAGTTGAAATTTTTGATTACACATAAAAATAGCTTGTAAGCATTCTTCTTCCTTTAAATAAAACCCTAAAAACATTACCAATTAAAACTCATGTTTTGAAGACTCTTAGAATCAAGGAAAATAGTTCTTCTATTGGAGATCAAGTAGCCACACACCAGATCTCAAATACCAATTCTTACTCTTCCTTTGCTCAAACAATCTCTGGATTATTTAACTTTAAGAGTGATTTTTAACCATGTACAATTTCCTTATCAGCATATGATTGACAATTGTTTCTTTTCATTTTGTGTTATTTTGAGAAGAAGGTTTAACTTGCATACCTTTTGGTGCTAATCTTGATGTCTTCTATTACATATCACACACTGTTTATGACAATCCTTTATTCTAGGAGTTTTATTGTTCTAATCTTATAGTTAGATCTTCAATGCCTCGGATTATTGACTTCATTTTCAAGACCACTCAGTGCTGTTCTCTCACATCAACAGAGGCATAAAGTACAAAAAGAAAGAGAATTATTAAGTAAATATTTCCATTTTAAATTACATTATTTCAAGATTTTATTTTTAATTATTTAAATGTTATAACTATAGCTATGACATACGTGGGTTAAAATTTTTGAAAAATAGTTTTGAGGATTTTACTGATCCTTGACCAACTGAAATAAGAAAATCTCCATCACCTCCCACATCCTGTTCTCACCAAACTGGGGATAGGATTTCAACTGATAGATCTGTAGAGAGTACAGATAATAATAGTGTCATTAGCAAAGACAGAATGCTTGCCATCCTTAGAAGATAACTACAAAGTCACTGGATGACAAAAGTTCCAGTTTAGATCCTTATTTTTATACTTTTAGTAACAAAAATGTTATCCATTTCAGCTAATCACAAAACCAATCTCACAATAACACCAGTATGCCAAATTCTGAAGGGAGTATCCAGTGAGTGACAAAAAGCATGGACTGACAGACCAGAGCGGTGCCAGGAGCTAATACAAGGAGTATGGGTTTCAGGAAGAATGGAGCACACACAGCTGTCTCCTGACAAAGAGCTGTATAGTTACATAAAAATAAACAACAACTTCACCACTCTTTATATTTAGTTGAGAGAGTAACTTACTCTCACCTATATATTATATCCAAGACTTATTATAGGGTTCAATTCAAAACCCTTAAAAGATGTATTGAGGATAAGTAACACAGGCAAAACTGGAAAACTGAAACACACCAGGATAAGTGAGGCAGGCAAAACTGGAAATGACAACACCAGAGACCGCATGTCTGCCTTCTACTTTTACTCCCCATGTTGAGTATCAATATGTTCATTGTCTTCTTCCCAAATGAAAACTCCCCAATTGTTATGAAACAGATGCATTCACTTTAAGCATATCTTTGTAATCACATAATATTTTATATTAAATTATACCACTGACTTTTATCCTACTCTAACAGTAATAAGACAAGTTGGAATAATTATACAGGCAATTATCTGTTAACATTTCAATTATAGCATGATGTGGTTTTCTTAATTGTCTTCAGTCAGACTTGACGCAGTAGTGCACACAGCACACCACATTTTTCTCTAGTCAGTAGATACAAGTGTTGAGGTCACAAATATGACCCTTCAGGATGACTTTGGATTTTGAAGAGATCCACAACTTTAGAGCCATCCTTGTTCTGTTTTAATCTGTGGAGTAGAACCAAGTAGGCCAGCAGGGAGCTTTGTTCAACACTGTCTGTGGGAATTCCAATGTGAGTATGAAAGAGGTTTATTAGAACTTGAGTTCTCTAAAATCATGTTGAACTATTTTATGGTTGTCATAAAATAATAGTAAGCCCTTCTGAAGTTCTGAAATGTCTAGATCTGTCCTCACCGTGAGGAGCAGTTGTAAAGCTCCAGGTCAATCTGCAAGCCCTTAGGATCTGAATGTCACCACCATGTTCAGAGCTCAGCATTTGGTGCAGGCTTTTCAATCCATATGGAACCCTATTGGCATGGCTATTTCCAGTACTTTTCTCTCTTCTGTGATGTTTTCCCTCTACACTCTTCATTCTTTGTGTTTGCTCTTCTATGGTGAGACTTCTAAGTAGTAATTTCTCTGATTTAAAGGAAAATATTTTAGATCCTATAACTTCTTCCGTGGACCATCTACAAGATAGGATGTTGCTTCATGTGTTAATTTTTGCTTTTTCACAGATTAATTTTTTTTCTTATTTTATGTCTTTTATTTTTTTAGGAAGGCCTCTATATACAGGAATCTGGGACAAGATCAAGGACAAGAAAGATAAAGAAATGCTAAACTTACAAAACTCAAGTATGCGCAGTTTTGATATTCACTACACTCTGATATACAAAACTAGATAACAGTATGTTGATTGGGATCCTTAAGCAATTAAATACCAGGATGTGGCCGATGAGGTTTTTCTTGATTGTAAGGAAGGATTAATTTAAGGTCATGCAAAAGGAAAAAGCAGAAAACAAGGATATTATCTATTAACTGATTACATATCAGGTTTTGGATAGAAAAGTGTAGAATATATTTAATTACATATATTATGTTAAATGTTTCTTAAAAATAGAGGAGAATTAGAATAGTGGTATTCTTTATATAAGCAACATTTTATGAGAAGCTGTACAACACAAAGAAATGAAAACAATGGAGTGTAACTTACATTTTCTCCAAAATTCTCTGGAATCTCCCTGCCATAATCAAGGCCAGCTCTGCTAATTGTAGCTAAATGGCCTGGAATCAGTTTTGCTTAAATTCTCTTTGCAACAAGTTTCTTTACAAGATGGACACCATAATATTATCTGCTTCCTAAGGAATCAATGAGTCAATGAGTCATTGAAGGCTATGAAGGGCTGGGTCCAATGATAACATTTCATTAGGGATTATTTATTTAAATTAAATAATTTCAGTCTCACTTGCTTCTATGACTAGACATGAAGAACAAAAAGTATATGTAGTCGTCAGAAAGTCTCTTTTGCTCTTATTTTATTTGTTTTGATTCCTGGATTTTACTTAGCAGGAGTTTTTCTCTTTTTTTTTTTTTCATTTTATTGGTTATATTTTGTTGTAGATCTGCTGTTGTTGGCAGTGGGGTTTGAATCCAGGGCCTGGTGGTCATTAGCACTTTTTCCCTTATTTATGTTTCAGATCTACTCTCAAGGACCACAATTCTCCTACTTGTACCTCCCTTACAATCGGGATCATAGGCATGCTACTTCTGTGTGTCACTATACCCAGGATTCCCTTGTTGAGATAGTGTCTAACCAACTTACTGCCTGGGTTGACTCTTAACAACAGTTCTCCCCAGACTTGCCTCCCAAATAGATTTGATTTACAGGCATAAATCATGGTGCCTGGCTACACTGTTTTCAATTCTAATCTAATAGAAACATGAGACTCAGACAAAAACTAAAATCAATGGATTACAGCTGAAATGTCTAAGGCTTTCTGGGTTTCACATAACGAGTACAGAGAAGAGGCAGAAGTTGTAATGGAGTGTTAAATTTCAAAAACACTTTGTTCTTAACTATTGTTGTTGTTATTTGTTCAATGAAGAACTCTTGTAAAGGTTTGATTTTATGTCTCCAAATGTATTCATAGGTGATAACTTATTCTTTGAGGTCTAGAAATGTTATTTAAAAGAGTTTATAACAGTTATAAAGTGAATTTTTTAAACTCCCCTTCATTAGAAAATTGTATTTCTTTTATCGATCAGCATTGGTTTTGTATTTGCCTAGATTATCACCCATTATATCTCATTATATATAAACCCTCAACTTTCCTCACTTCCAAGACTCTGCTGATGATCAGCACTTTCGGTCTGAAGAAGTTCCTGAGTTCTCGAGTTCTGATACATCAGCTACATTTAGGAAAAGCAGATGACGTTATCAGGCTGCGTCCATCTGAACTCGCTCAAAACCTAATGTTGATGATGATGATGAGATAAAACTGTGTTATCCCTCACACTTTCAACCTCATTTAGAAGTGGAAATGATGACATCATATTGACTCAAGTACTACGAAATTTAGCTCTTCCTCCTTTGTCACTTAACTCTCACTTCCATGAAGTCAGAGAGCTGTCCAACAGGCACTCAAACATACTTGTATGATAGATTATGCATAAAAATGACAGGATCAATTTGAAAACACAGAGCAAATTGGACTTTTGGTTGATAAGCAAGAAAATAAACAGGCAGTAAAAAAGGAAAGCTGTAATATAACAAGTGCTCATTATCTGGCTTTGCTAATTATTTTGGTCTCTGATTTATCTTCTTAGTATTGATTTTGGTACTCCTTTCACGACATGATTACTCACATCAGACAGCAATGTTCAAGGCCTTGCATTATCAAGCTTGCCCTTCCCTCAATACAAGACCCACACCATGTTCACCCCCACAGAAACTGATGTTCAGTGGTATGATATCATCTCAAAGACATTTTGATCCAATAAGAAAATGTGTGCGAGGTGGCTTTGTGCCTATGGATAGTTTACTTGACATTTAAATGTGAAATATTGGCAAGAACGGTAGCAGTTCTGTAAGTTGGAAAACTGGAGCCAAATAGGTGTTGACTTTTCATTTCTCAAGGAGGTCCTAATAGTATTCTAGTAATCCCGTTCACCAGCTCCCATTTCCTAAATGACACATATGCCAGCCAGAGTGTACATCACAAAGGAATGCAACTATCACAGCACGGGAGGTATTTAATCATCATCAAGACGAGAAATAAGAATTCCGTTTTTTCATCTAGCTCTCTATTGAAAGGCAAACTCTAGGAAGAAAATGCAAAGATGATTCCTCGGCACCAAAAAGCCACATTCTATTCCATTTTGAATGCAAGCTGACGTGATTGCCCATACAGCTGAATGCTTTTTTTTAGGAATAGGATATGTAGGAGGGACTAAACCCTAGAGAAGTGAGTTCTAGTGGTAAACTCACATGTGTCCAAATGAGGAAGATATTCTATAAGGATTTTGCAAAATCATTAATGCTTATGGAACATTAAAGGATACATTTGTTTAGTTTTAAAAAAAGACAAAGAAACCTTGGGTAAGAAAAGCTGATCTTCCTAAATATCTGAAGAGATGTCACAGAATTAGGAAGACAAATACTTTGTTGGCCAAGAAGGTGAATATAAATAGGTGTGTGAATATGATATTAAAGATGATCATCATACAGCTGATTATAATGATCATCTGCCTTGTGGAGGATATTTCTGTATTCCTTGGAGATGTTCATGAAAGAATCAGAAGGCTAGTCTCACCCTACTTCATTCTATTTCTCTTTTAAGTCCCGCTGTTCCCACCTGGAACATTGGGAATATATGATATATAACTACCATCACATTAATTTTTATGCCCTCCCTCTGTAGAGAAAAAGCTAACCCAAATATCTGAAATGAAAGGCAAAATCTGACTGAAATTAAAATGTTGTAAAATTTTCCTAATGCTTCATTGGTCCTTTCAGATAAAGAAAAGATTGCCCAATTTATTCAGAGATTAAACTACCTACACGTTCTAGAAGCTGCTCCCAAAGAAAACTTCAGCTTCATGAAATAATTCATAAAATTTTGTTTCAGGTTTCCTACGGATCTCACTACCCCAGAAAACCGCCTCACTTGAGTTCAGTTGGAATGAGCTTGAATGGTGTGCAGGTTACTGTACTGAGAATCATACTGTTTGTGGAGAAATCTCTCACTGTTATGATCTCTTTCATTTCTACCTAATCGTCTAAGACAAGAATAGCGTGTGGTGCCTAAGGGAAAATTTTTCTATTACTACCAAAATGATAAATGATAGAAAGTAAAATGAACCAGCCTCATTACAAACGTTCCAAAAACAAAGGGAAATCGGTCTTCAAAAAGGATATAATAGGGCAGGGATGGTCGTTTTAATACATTTCTATTCAATAGTGGCATTTTACATCAAGGTTTTCATAATGTGCAATACACAAAGTTTATTATAAACATTTGAAACAGCATATGATGCCTAATATTTTTATCTAAAATCCCTCTGGAATGTGTTCCTGTTGGAAAATATCAGCTATGATTTTTTAACCAGTGCTAACTAAAAATGAACAGCGAGATTATATTTAAAGACCAACTAAAAGTGAACTGAAAGATTATATTTAAGGCAGCATCATAATCATTCATTTTGCCATAGCTTTTTTTAATCTCCATAAGAAAGGCTGTAATGTCACTTGATAAAACCATGAAAATGCTCCAATTTCTAAGAATGGTTAAAAGCAGAAAAGCTCATTTGATGCTTTAAATATCTGATGAGCTGTTAGATGACAGAGTTGAAGGGAAGATTGATTTTTCAGAGCCAAATACGGTCTACAGTAATAAACCAATTTCTTGCTAGTGATTCATTTGAAGAAGCAATTTCTAAACATGTTTTCATTAGCTTGCAATGAGCATCCTCAAGGTTTCACATCTTCAGTGTCAACTTGATGGGGATGCTCACTCTGCAAGATTGGTTATGTTATGAGTGACAGAGCGCGGTAGTTATGGATCATCACCTGGGATTCCTATGTACATTTAAAAAAATCCTATCCCTAGGAAACCTATGTTCTTGAAGTATGCATTTTCCAGAGAGGCTGAGTTTGGTTCTATATCAAACCAGAGCAAGTGACACCATGTTTAAGAGGATCCTATAGGAAGGGCTGCATGATGGTTTCTAACTGTCTTCCAAAAGCTGTGTGCTAAAGAATTGGCTCCCAACTTGGGAACAGGGGGAAAACTCATGTGGATTGTGACCTGATCAATGGGCTAAGCTATTAATAAGTTGATAAGTTTCCTGGGCTATTTAGAGGTGGGGCATAACTGGAGGAAGTTAAGTGATTGGGAGAATATTGTTGAAGCGAGTGTTTGTTTCCTGTCTCTTTCATCCTCTTTCTCTCTTATCCCATCCTCTTCTCTTCCTCTCTCATCTTCTTTCTCTTCAGCTTCCAGGTTCCATGAGATGGGCATCTTTACTCTTTACTCTACTACTTGTTCACTGAACCTCAACTGAAACAATGCATCCAGCTAACCAGGGACTGATACCTCTGAAACCATGACCCAGAATCTCAGCTCTGTCACCGAGTTGTGTGCATCTGTAGGCTCATTTGGAAACAGTAGATCCTCTTAAGCTTCATCTACAAACAAGGGGTCGCAGACATATGGATAGAGATTTATTTTCATCAGGGAATGAGGAAAAATATGAAAGCATCCTTCACAGAGCCCAAACCAGACCCCACAAGGTAAATGACCTCGACTTTCTGTCCACATTCCTGGTTAGATACTCTGACGGTGGTTTTGGTTTTACCAAGATGGTTGCTATTCTGTCAAACTACCTAACTGTGGTGAAGGTTTTGAACCTATGCTCTGCTTCTCCAGCTACCAGCATTTCCTTGTAGCGCTGTAGGGACTCAGGGCCCACTCTCAAGTCTTTCCTGGACCTATCTGCAGTCCATAGCTCCAAACTGACTCCAGGATTGGTCCATGCTCAGTAGCATGGACTGCAGCTTGTGGGTCCCTATACAAGTGAATCGATTGAGTTCACACTATTGCCTATCACATAAAGGTTAGAACTCATAACTCTGAGAAGGACAGGTCAACTTGAGATTGACTGAAAGAAAGAAAGAAGGACCAATGAAAATGATTATTCTCTGTAATTAGGTTTTTAGCCTTCCCTCCAACTAGTAGAAAAGTTAATACATGAAGTTCTTTGTTAATGGTATTAGAGGGAAAACATTTACTCTGACAATGGTGTTTGGGAGATGTGTAGACTAGTTTAAGTCATGATTGAATCTTGTTAACTTAATAAGGAGAGAGAGAGAGACCCATATAGATAAACACCTATCATATGTCCTGATTTCCTGTGACCCATGAGGAAGTTTGCCAAAGGACCACCAGAATACATAGAACTCTTAAGCTCTATAAAATTCTCTCCTATAAAGGTTCCTACCTACCCCTGTATTTAGTATAGTAAAACACACACACACACACACACACACACACACACACACACACACACACTCACACACACACTCACACACACACGCACACATACACACACATACACACACACACACACACACAACTGACTAATACATTAATACATTCAGGTCAGGAGAATAAGCAGAATACATGAGGGAAACAGAGACACAAACATTGTAGGAGGGTTAAGTCATGTTCAACACTGGACAAATAGATGAAGATGATAAAACATACTTCTCTGGGAGCTAAGTCTGAAGTTCACTAAGAACTGTAACCGAGGGCAGCTTTTCAAAGCAGCTGAGATAAAAGAAGAAGCTGAATATAGACACACCACTTGCAATTTCTTCCATCATCTTGTCATAGCACTTATCAAACACAAGCTGCTCTGCTTACCAACTCAGGCTTTTGTTCTGTGCTCTGCTGCTTAGTGACCTTGCTCATACTGTCAGATACTGCTTGAAAGTTCTCAAAGAAATCTAGGCTATTCAGATATCGAGTCTGTTTTGTATTAAAAGAAACGCATACATTAAGAGGAGAAGCTCTCTGTTTTAAAAAATTACAAAATGTGTGTTTATATTCCTTTCTTTTAAAGCTTATACTTCATTTGAAGTGGAACATAAATCTAAAATGTTAGAAAATATCTTATTTTACTTCACTGTATGTTTCATTCAATTATTCAGGGAGCAAGGAAAGTCATGTCATGCTTAGTACCAAAATCTCAGAGCCCTGACACTGCTTAGAAGAAAAGAAGATCATTTAGTGTTCTAGAAACAGAAGCTCAAGGACAACACACTATATAACCTAGAACTCAAAATTACAGATGAATTTGGTGTGTCAGATATGGTACACCCCACTCCCAAAACAGGCTCATGTCCTAATTCCAGAATTTGCAAATGCCACATTATGTTAAAAAATGTACTTTGAAGACAAGATTAAATGAAGGATCTTGAGCTGGGTTGGCCTGATGAAATCACAGTGGTCCTTATAAGAGAGACCTTGGCAGAGATGGCTCCAAAGGATGACAGGATGGGATGATGGCAGCAGAGATGGGAATGAAGGTCTTTATGACAGAGGAAGGGGCTACAAGCCAAAGTATTCAGGCAGATTCACCAGAAAGTGAAAAATGAAGAAAATCAAAGTTCTGATGTGAAGCTTCATAAAGGCCATCACAACACCGTGGCTTTGTTTTGGTCAAACTGAACTATAGACTTTCTTCCCTCCAGAACCACAAAGCAATAAATTTGTGTTGTCCCTAGCCATTAATTTGTTATATTTTTTTCAGAAACCGTAGGAAACAAACACACAATAGGAAATGCTAACGATAAGAAGTTGATAGATGCAGATCATAATGGAGAATGGTAAGAAAGAGCATCACATAGGAAAGAATCACCACTAAATATATCTATATTCCAGATCATTACATAAAAGATCTCATGTCGGTTTGTTCAAAAGACTTTTTGTCAAAGCAGCTCCTTTTAACAAAACTATTCTGTTTAAATGGCAATAGTTTATATCTACGGAGGCCTATTCCCTGAGCTGCTTTGCTCAAGGCTGGTGTTCTACGACTTTTGAGCCAGAGTGCCACTTCCAGCTTTCTAGTGGTTGGTTGATGATCAGTCCATGAATTTTCCTCCACCTACTGGATTTGAACTCAGCCTAATGAACACCAAGCATAATAGCCATAAACCACTAACCAGCATCTGGCTAATTTTTCTTTTTTTTTTTTTTTAGGAAAGAAATTCCTGCATGATGACAAGAGCCAGAGAGGAAAAAGAACTTCTCTCTGGTTTTGGTCCTCACATTTTCAACTCTGTTGTTCAAATATAAATGACCCTCATGTCACTAAAGAGGAAATTAATACATTGTTATCCCACTTTCTAAACAGAATCTATGTGTCTTCCATAGAAATCTAGAATCACATTTTGTATTAAAGAAATTCCTGTAATTGTAACCCCTCTGTACATTATTTTCACAATAAAAAAGAATGTGTTAAATAGAAAATGTGTTAATTGAAAAGTTTCCTATTTGCATGATGAAAAACACATGCTGCTCTAATTTATTATTAAACTAAAAATTATTTATCAGACTGGAGGCATGGCTCAGGCAGTAGAGTTTGTTCATGTCTAGCTGGTGTAAGAATTTGACATCAAACACCACTACCACCAAAAAGAAAATGACTGAGGCAAAAATCAATACACACTAGGCAGTAATATATTCAAGACAATAAGTTAGGCAATAAGTATATACCTGTGAAACCATCTCCACAACCCAGGCCACAAACAAATTATCCTGTATAAAAATGTCCTTCCATTCTCCTTATTCAATATTAGTATTATTTGTGATCAAATCAAGTAACATATTTCTAACTTGCTGGCAAAACCTAAGTATAAAATACAATGCTGTTTTGCTATGTATATAATAAAGTACATCTACAGAGCATAAACTTGGGTTGTAAGCCCTTTTTCTTCTCCACCTAGGGCCCTCAAGAGCCCCATCCACACATAGAAATAATATTATTTGCTCCTGTTTTTCAACTCAATGCCTTAAGGCCTGTGATCTTACTGAGCTGAGGCTAAAGCACGAACACCTTTGCCTGCTGGGTAGGATCCCCTTGACTCCTCCCATCACAGCAACTTTATCTACGCTCACCCACTCCATCGCTGTCACGGAGTAGGACACCTGGCTGCTACCTAGCGTATGATCATCTCTGTCAAGGGTTATCCATACCACCCTGTTCTTTCTGTTCCACAGAACTGACATAGTCCTCTCTTGGGGCATTACCGAGGTCACTCCCATAGTCCTTCCTGAGCCCTCTGAAGGAACACTGCTCTTCTTGCCCCATCTCCCTGATGGTTCTTCGTAGACCTTGTAGAGTTGAGGTTGCATCATTTCTGTGCTTTGTTGTTTTAATTTCCCTGTACGGTGCAATTGTACTTGTCTGTACAATTCAAGGCTTTATATGACACTGCCTAGATCTAAGCAGATGCTCAAGAAGTGCAGATTGGGGGAAATCATGACTACACTGGAGAAGGGGTAAAGAACCTTAAGCACATCTGACATTTTCATATTACAACACCAAGTCAGACCAGCAGTCATTATACAATTCTGGTTTAACATGAGATTTTTTTATATAAATTTTAAGAGCGTTAAAAACTCTGTTCATGATCCTTGGGGAAAGAACTACTTTTCTGATGGTCTGTCCGCTCTACCTAGTACTTATCTCAAATTTACATTTTAGGCCCCTTAAATATCCTTATTAAAGACAAATTGAACATTATTCTGTTCATGAATGTGGAAGAAAAATCTAGAAGCACTCATTATTTAATTTTGTTTTGATTTGCATGTCAATAGCAATTGGAAAGCTCATTTGCTTCATGTCTCCTCCCAATAAAGTACTTTTGGGTCACTGCCTTTATTCTTAAGACAAGCTCACAAAAACTAGCAGCAGAGTTAGGCAAATTCACTCCTGAGAGCACATTCACCACACCAATGGTTCTTGCTGAAAGAGTTACAAATCAATAAAATGTAAGCAAATAAAAGAATAACAACACTATATTCTAGGTATTCAGAATTGTATATTATTATATAAACACATATGAATATTTTTGTACTATGACATAAATTAGCTATGTGATGAGTAAATATCCCAGTGAAGCCCAAATTTGGCAAATATAATCAATGATTTCACCTTCAGGCATTTATTTTCAAGTAGTGTCTGAATAAAAATATAGATTGGCTTTTAAATATTTTCCTATGTATATCTAGTGTCAGTGCTACATAAATTGTTCTAGAGCACAAATGAAAAAGAAAACATTCTGTTTTTCAAATTAAGTATAACATTGATATCAAATATTAGAAAAGAGATCACACATAGGCAACCACAAACCTGTCTCATAATTTGAGGCAAAAAATTCAAAATCATTTAAGGAAGTATAATGGTTGGAAGCACATTGAATTTATTTATCTTTTCTAGGTTTTTACTTCTACTTCTATAAAATTCAGATTATAATATTTACCTCCAAAACTAGTTATGAGAAATATATCTGCAATAAAATTGGTACTGGAATGCCTAAAAATAATTTAATCTGTATTGACCCAGGGCCTATGCTAAATATTATTTGTGATCCATTTCTTCTAGAATATCATTTCTCAGGGATTTCTCTGAATAAAGCTGCTAACCTTTTACAAATGACCTTGGCTTTGGCCAGTTCAGACAAAAACTTTTACCTTATTGTTTCTTTGTTTAAACGTAAAGGGACATTTATCTTCAGAGCACAAAAGTGTGTTTTGTCAAGGAGGGGATCGAATCAGATTTGCACCAGGGCTTATCTTTTTCCAGTCCTGCATGGCAATGTTGTTTGCCCTGAAACATGTTGATGAGAATAATTCTATAGCCTCTTACTCACAAATGATATTCTTCTTAACCTGACTTTGTAGCTCATTTCTAAATCAAGCACAGACTCATTTTGAAAGGAAAAACAGTCAAGGTGAAGGGTTCTGAAAATAAATGTGAATGTTGACTCTTTTATCCTCTGGCCTTTCCTACAGTTAAGAGGCTGCTTCAGGGGTTTTATTATACCACTCATCACTATGAACTTCTGGATGCTAAATTATTTTATGAAAGTCCTTGGGTCATATTCCTGTATAATATGTCATTTTAATAGCCCTTTCTCAGGTTTGGCTTGTGAGTTTTTTTTTTATTTCCCTTTGCATTTACTTTATTTTGTAACAGGGAGGGAAGTGTGAAAGAATTGCAAATAGAAAATGTATGAAAAGTACTAAGGATTATGATTGAAGATCAGTTCAGATAGGAAGTCCATGAGACACTTATCTTCAATTAACCACCAAAATCCAGAAGTAAAGCTGTGGCTTGGGTAGTAGAATACTAGTCTTGAGCAAAGAAAGCTCAGAAACAATGCAGCACTGTCCTGAGTTCACACCCCAGGACACAGACACAGACACATACAGACACACACAGACACAGACACAGACACAGACACAGACACAGACACACACACACACACACACATACACACACATACACGCATACACACACATACATACACACACAGAGTGGAAGAAAAATGAATGCCTAGGATCTCATGCCAATATTCCTCACTTTCTTTAGAGGACAGCGAGTGGTAGAGATGAGGAGAGAAACGGGAAATGACATGGCCTTAGCTATGGAGTAGTTAAGTGCCAGTACAGTGCCTAGTGCTTTATTTTTATTATATTCAAAGCTAGCCCTGGCAGGAAATGTCCATTAGATTCTTATCTCTAAAGAACTACTAACAAAAAGCCAGAAGTAGCACTGTAGCTCAAGTGGTAGAATGCTAGCTTTGAGTACCAAGAGGCTCAGGGACAGTGTCTGAGTCCTGAGTTCAAGGCCCAGGACAGGTAAAAAAAAAAAAAGGTGATTATATTTAACTCTTTCTAAACTTTGTAAACTTTTCCTCTATAACAACAGATACTGATACTGAATTTAAGAAACAATAAAAGCTGTACCAAAGTAACTTTCCAGTTGCATAATTCTGTACTATATTGTGTTTTCTTTAGTAAGGACTCCATGCTGTGTACAATCCCCATACAACAAGGACAGTAGGAGTCTCTCAGTAATCACCACTGAACAACCAAACTCCAGGAAGACAGCTTCATTTCCAGGATGTCTATGTAGAGTGGACATCAGAATATGAATGACACGCATTGATAAGAGCTGAACTCAAAGTCAAACAATCCAATAAAATAGCTATAGGGAATCAAAGTAGAGTCCCCCAAACCAGAGATCCCAAAATCAGATTTTATAGCTAAGAATTTATTCAGAATTAAGACATCAACAGATGAGCAAAGAACAGTGAAGCCCAACGAGTAAGTCAGTGAAGGTACAAATACACCATGTTATTATTTAATTCTGAATTTGTCTTCTACTGGAAGGTGGTTGATTATTTAATTTGGAAGGGCTAGATATTGAAGACCACTATGGAGTCTTTCAGTCAAATGAAGTCTCCATCTTGGCCACAAAACTCTCTCTCTCTCTCTCTCTCTCTCTCTCTCTCTCTCTCTCTCTCTCTCTCTCTCTCTCTCTCTCTTTCTCTCTCTCCATACACACACACACATACACACATACACATACATATATATTTTTTTTCCAGTTTTGAATACTAGAACTCTATCTCCATTCTCTAATTGATGCTTAGTTCCCTGAAGGCCATAGGAACTCTTCTCTGAAATTTCACCTTCGACATTACTTTTCTCTCTGAATTGTAGAGACCTGGAAGTACCTTCAGAACTCCAAATTTAGGCTGTTCAGTCAAGTCCCTTGTTCAATTTCTGATTTAGGCCCAATATTCAACTACTTGAAATTTGCATAAATTTGCATAAATATTTCATGACTATCTTGGAAATTTATCTGGCATCTTGTGGCACCAGCCCACCTCCTTCAAAAGCACAAACGGGTTAGCCTCTGATTCCTGGCCCACCTCTGCCATATGGATTGAAAGTGCCTTTTGTACCATCATTGCCCCAGAGATGCCCTGCAGAGAAGCCAGACTTGGGTCTTCGCTTCTCTTCTTTTTCCTATTCGTTAACCCAAATTGCAGGAATTGCTGCTTCCCTGGTTTTCAAGTTACAGATTGCCTGGAACCGCTCTGTGGCCATTCATCTGAATTTGAATCATTTTATTTGTGCAAAGGTTTAGTGTTTTATCTCATCCAAGAGATTGGAATCACTGTGACAAGGCCCTTTCTGAAGTCTGGTTTTCCCACATGAATTTAACTAAAGCTGGGCTCACTGAAGTTGTAGTTGCAGGCTTCACCCTCAGAGGTGAGCTTGTCAGTGCAAGACCTTGGGGTTGCTTTGTGTTCAAAGATAATAGCACCACATATTTCTAAGATTTAGGGCAGAAAGCCTGTGGAGGACTGAGATGGGATTTTTGCACACTAGCAATGATTGAGGAAGTGATCAAGGACAAGCACAAGGTTAAATGGAGCTGATGGCCCAGATGAAGGATCCACTGAGCATGTGCAAGTGTGTCAGGAAGCTATCACTGTAGAGAAAAGCAGATTTCTGAATAGATCTCATCTGAAAGACAATGACTTCTTTGTCTTTGAACCTCATCCAGCTGTATCCAGTTTTAAATTTAGACAAAGATGATAGATTTCTCAAATATACAGAAGTGATGCATCTGTTAAACACATTAGAAAAGTTGGCTCTTCTCAATTCTGAATATAAACTGTAAGATTCAGCAAATGCCAGGTATGTGGTGAAAGCAAAGTACAATTGGAAGCACGTTCATAAGTGATGTCTTTCTTACTTGACCTAAGAGTTGAGTAACAATTCAGGCTGGTATTCATTCTGGCACCTTTCCCAAGTTCACAAAATCCTCATTATTTTTTTCTTGAAATTTTGAATGTTGTAAAGTCAGAACATGGAGTAGAGAAGATCATCTGTCTTCTCTTAGCTATTCCCAAATGAGTATTATAAAAAAAATGTTCATGAGAAATGACTTCCATTAAACCTTCACACAATACTTAATGCACCTTTTGAGGCAGAATTCCTGGACTCCATAGACTTCCTTTAAAAAAATAGGTAAATCAAAGAAGTCCCATAGATATCAGCTAATTCAGCTAAGTTGAATACATTATAGATTTGAAACAAGAATATCCATGAGGTTTCCATCTCGTGAGGATTGTCTCAGCTTGAGTTGATAAAAACTTGACACCACCACAAGGAACCAAAGAACACGCAGAGGGTTTCAGCCTTATGTATTCTATACACTTCAATTCAGCACATTTGATCCACTTCACAAGTACCCACTTTGACTCATTTCAGCCAACACCGGAATTCTCACTTATTTGCCATATTGACCTCAATCAGCTTTTTCCCAACTAAGTCTTTACAAGGAAAGTGTCTAGATAAAATCCAAGGTTGAAATAATTGAGGCCTAGAGAGCGGATGCGAGTCATGCATAGTCACATTCAGGAATGCAAGCCACCATTTTCATTCTCCCTCAATCCCCCAGACCCCCTCCTTGGAGGCTGCAGCCTCGTGAATCTTCCGTACACGACTGTGCCCCCGCTCCCATCCCCCTTTCTCCTCTGCCTTATTATTAGTCCCTCTATTCAGTCAGTGTACCTCTTGGACTTTTTTTCCTCTTGGATTTCTTAGTAAGTGAAAAAAAGAGATCTGCCTAAAATAAATAAAATTATTACCATTAAAGAATAGTTACTACTATTTGAAAAAGGATTGTATGTGTATTCTGTCCTACATAAACTTTTGTGTATATTTAATCTTTGTATGATGTGTGTGTGTGTGTGTGTGTGTGTGTGTGTGTGTGTGTGTATGCTGATCCTGGGGCTTGAACTCAAGGCTTAGATGTTGAGCTTATTACTCAAGGCTAGCACTCTATCACTTGAGCCATAACACCACTTCAGGATTTTCTATATTCTCAGTGGTTACCTGGAGATGAGAGTCTCATGGACTATCCTGCCCAGCTTGGCCACAAACCACAATCCTCAGGTCTCAGTTTCTTGAATAACCAGGATGGTAGTATGAGCACTGGCAGCCAGCTTAGAGAATTTTTTTTTTGTCAGTAGTGGGACTTGAACTCTGGGCCTGGGCCCTGTCCCTCAGTTCTTCAGCTTAAGGCAAGGGCTCTACCACTTGAGCCACAACACCACTTCTGGTTTTCTAGTGGTTTATTGGAGATAAGAGTCTCATAGGCTTTCCTTCCCATGCTGGCTTTGAACCATGATCCTCAGATCTCAACTTCCTGAGTAGCTAGGATGACAGGCATGAGCCACCGGCACCCAGTTAGCTTAGAGAATTTTTAAAGGTGCAAATTTATGTGAATTTTGTAGTAAATACTTAAGAGACCTATAAGCTTATTTATCTTCCAGTGAGTTTGGTTGGGCCACAGAGTCATCTGCAGTGAAATAATAAGAACATTATTCTGTAGACACTGAAAGCAATAAACACAAAGTAAAATACATATCGGAATGAAGAATTGGAAAATACATTACATAAACATGCAATTAGCTATAGATTGACATCCTAATTAAAAATAGAGGCATACATGGCCTTTTTGGAAATACAGTTGTTGGCAATCATGCTTGCTGGGAAGAATACATATCTTAGTTAATAGTAAGACAAGGGCTCAGAAGCAAGACAAAGATTAAAAAAAGGTAAATGAACTTTTATCTAATGGAATAAATTTCATGGCAAAAATGAATATGTTTGTTAGGATTTATAGAGGGAGCTTTGTGGCTTGGTATGAAAGTAATGGACTTGAACACAAAAGAAAACTAATATTTGAATCGTGTTTATTATCACTGGACCATAACAAATGTTTAATCTAGAAAAGTTTGTGCCAGTACACCTTTGTCAAAAATTCCTTTTATAGAGGTTAGTATTGCCATCATATTTTTTCTCCTATTGTGAGGATAAATAAAAGATGTAAATAAAAATCAGTGCTTACTATTTCTTAGCAAGATAAATTTCAGCAGAGCAGTCTCTGCTCATAGAATTCCAAGGACACCTACACTGCTCCTAACCAACAGTTCCTCTTTCTCCAATATAAGCCTGGAATGTGCATATTATCCTGCCCCATATTCTTCAAACATGAGATGATCAGCCATCCACTCCTCTGTTTGAATAATCAGCCACATAATGTCCAGCAAAAATGGATTGTGTGCATGTTTTCTGTCCCTCAGAATAGTAATATCAAGATGTGCTTCCTCTTAAGAAAGCAAGAATGTATCTCATATGCAGAGTGCTAGAATCATTGTGGTAATTTCCATTTGGGCCCCATATTATTTCGCATAGGACATAAAAGAGCAGAATAATAATCTTCTCACAGTTTTCCTAGTCCCTTGGTAACCCAAAATTTCAGATTTAACTTTCATTTCAAAAGAACTCAAATAATGCACATAGACATCAGAAAGACATTGGATGATCGATTCCTGACTTTGGAGCAATTTCCAAATGAGTGCTTCACACCAAAGTGCTTCCACAGTTTAGTCAGTCCTGAGATGTGTTGGTTTTTAATCATCTCCAGGGTTCTTAATAGATCTAGAGTTCTTTAATTCTAATAAAACTACCTAGAACTGGAAGTTATCCTAAAATACACAAAAGAAACTAGATTAGGGGTGTCTTGACTACATCAAAGTACATTTTTTGTTTACTGGCTGTTAGGTAAAAATCTATAAAAAATCACATAATTGCTTTATTTGCTTCTAAAGCTTTAAAGGATGGTTTTGCTATTAAAATAATGTGACCTATAATTTTCCTAGGAAGCTTTTATCCCTCTGAAGTCTAGTCACGTTTGAATCAGCCAGTCATTTGTGACTCAGGCACTGCCTATATTTCCCACGTTTATTTGTGGATAAATTAAAGATGGCAACAATCAATCCTGTGTTACTGTGAGTGAAAAATGTCAACACATTGTTTCTTTGGAGTTGTAATGTCTGTGATACAAGAATGAGATGATATTTTTGATATCAAAATGACAGCTAGTTGGCAGTGAATGACACGGTTGTCATGCTGTTTAGGAAAGAAATGGTCCATCTTGTAAGATTGGAAGGCGAGAATGGCAACCCCTGGATGCTTGTCCCAAGGGTATCATTTTCTGTTCAAACTGCCATTTATTTCACATCTTTGCTTCCAAAGTCAGAAAGGTGGAATAAGTTGCCTGCGCATAATCCTACCATAGGTAAGTTATATACTAGCACTGAGTAAGATATCTCTGACATCCAATAGCTTTCCTAGTCTTATGAAGGTACGATGAAAGTATATTCAAATAGAAAAGAGAGTAAATAGGTCAACCCAGTCAAGAAAGAAGTTCCAGATCCTTGAAATTTGTTTTTCCCCTTGATAACATAGACAGGTACTTCTAGCTGCTTGAGGGCTGAGGTGGGCATATATATATATATATATATATATATATATATATATATATATACACACACACACACACACATACACATATATATACACACACATATATATTTATATATTTATATATTTATATATGTGTATATATATAAACACACATATGAATGTATACATATTTGCTTTCATCTTACAATGGGCGTGGAGACATGCTGAGTTTTCCTAGTTGCAACAATGCTTTTTTTTACTTGTTTATTTCATTTTTATGCCTCTTGAGCAGGTCTTCTCCCTAAATGGTCCTTATATTTTGTTATTCAAAAGTCTATATCCTGCTTCTAGCCACACTATCCACATCCCCTGGCTGTCTCAGCCTTACAGCATACGTTGTAAATCTTATAGTTATTTCCTTCCACTTCCTGAGGAACATGGCTGCTAGCGCCATGGTTTTCCCATCGCTACCTCTAATACAACTCTAATACAACTCACACGGACACCACCTGGCCTCCCAGGTCCTCACAGCAGGAATCAGACTGCACTCATGTTCTGATTCCAAGGCTCCTGCAGGAGCCATGTGTAGCTCTGCCTTTCCCAGAGCAACATTCCACCTTTTCAAGTCAATCAAATACATTGACTCAATTTTCTTTTAATGGGGGGGTCCGGTCGTGGGGCCTGAACTCTGGGTCTGGGCGCTGTCCCTCAACTCTTCAGCTCAAAGCTAGCGCTCTACCACTTGAGCCACAGCGCCACTTCCGGCTTTTTCTTTTGCTTATGTGGTGCTGAGGAATCGAACCCAGAGCCTCAGGCATGCAAAGCAAGCGCTCTATACTGAGCCACCTTCCCAGCCCCATTGACTCCATTTTTATTTTTATTTTTACTATTATCAATTATTCCTATTTTCCTTCTTATCTATAATGAGCAAAATTACCATTGTAACCAAACTTCTGAACATATCCTCTCTTTCTTTTCCATGGCCTACTTTCACAATTATATAAGTTCATTTTCTTCAGCCAAGACTTCTGAACGGATGCAACTGAGACCTTCTCCCCTCGTGTTCTCAAAAGACACATCTCAAAGAATCATTTTCAGCTTAGTGACAAAGCTAAGATAAATATTCTTATCTGTATGAGCTTTAGTTCTTTGTTGTGAAACAAAGAATTACCTGAAAATAACCATGAGAGAAAGCTCTGGGGTGATGGACAAATTCCTATTGTGAAGAAGGTGGTGTTTATATGGCTATATAAATGTGTTAATGTTCACCAGACTGTAAGTTTAGATTGGCACATTTTCTTCTCCCAAACTTTTACTTAACTTTCAGCCTCCAAACAAAAATTAAAACCAGAAGCTAGAAAAATGATTCCATTGCATAAGATTAAATTAACTAGAGAACCAAGAAAGAACCAAAGAAAAAGGAATTCTGAAGATTTAATATAAAGTGGAAAAAATGAATACTAAGAAGTCAGATGGAAGGTAGAGGGAAATATGAAATAAAAATGACATTATAATGAATTGAAAAAGGGTATTGAATAACATAAATGAGAACTATAAAGCTTAAATAGCAACGGATAAAAGAAAGGCTCAACATGAAGGTTTAAAAACTGTTGATTTTATATAGTCTCAATAGAAGGCCATAAAAACCCGAAGAAAATTTATGCTGTGTAGATTGATCATTTTATCCCCTCTACTGACCACAGTAAGCACATTATTCTTGCCCTTGGGACTTTAAAAAAATCTGTTGTCCTTCGATATCTTTCCTGCTATAATTCCTAAAGCACAAATATACTCATTGAGGTGTGATTCAAACCAAGGTTTCATAAAAGCACTGCAGTATAGAAACATTGTGCAGCTTTTAACCACTATGTAGATTTAACTCTATTAAGTAGAGTCAAATAGCAACATCATTCAAAATGTGGAACATAAAGACATTTATGCATATAGACAATCTATCTCCCAATGAATAAAACCATCACAGGCAATTCACATGTACACTATTCAGTTCTTTTGACCAAAGAACTTCCTTAATAAAAACAACAACCCCTACTGAATACTCACTGCAGGCATGGAGGTGGGAGGGCTGAGACTCAGTTTCTATTGGCTGAGAAGAGAAGATTATAAATATGTACACCCTGTGTAAGCTGTTTCGTAGTTTGATATCAGTCATGGTGAGATTGTTCAGAGCATTATAATCAGCAAACAGTAAAATAAGGTTGTTTATTGTTCTTTCTCGAGAGCCAGTTTACCACTACGCCACTGCTTGTGTCCTTGTTTTTCTTTTGATAACAAATTAGTTTTGTTAATTATTAATGTGTGTTTCCCATTAAATAGTTCTCCATGAGAGCTTGACACTGTAATTTACTTAAATGTGTCCCTAGCAGCCAGACATACTGATGAATCATACACTTTCTATTGTACTGGTAGAAACAGTAATTTGTATAAACTCCATAACTTAGCCAAGCTCAGACATCAAGGAGGTAGTGAGGCATGAGAGAGGTTTATCCCACGTCTGCTCATCTCCATCCTGCCCATTTATGGTATTATCTCTTCAGGAGGGTAGAAGTTAGCAATTAATTTGAATGTAGAAACAAGAGAATGGAGTCTTATTTTTTTGACATAAGGGTCTGAGCCAAATAGCATACCAAATGATTGCATATTGATCTAAATGACATATTAATGTTATTTTATTATGCACATAAACATTAAAATTTTACATACCAACTCACAGTGATAAAAACCTCCCAGATACATTATTATGTGATATTGAGATTTAATTTTTTTAGTAGTACAATGACTAAAACTTTGAACTCTGATCTATACCTTGATTCGAATCGCACCTGTAACCAACTTCCTACCTTCCTGACCATCTTGCTTAAAGAAAGTCATTCAATAGCTCTTAGGCTTCAGTTTACTTTTGTTTTTGAAATCCTTACAAACAAACTAAAATCTGTCATTAAATATTTAATCAAGATAAAATAAGTAGAGTGCCTAAATAACAGGTGTAAAAATAGTTTAGGTACTTACTTATGAATAGTAGTAATTTTCAAAGAGATATGCATACACATAACTTGAAATAAAATCAGTTTTTATTTTTCAAATTAGCAATAAAATGAACCATCTATACAGGATTAACTCAAAACATTGAGATAGTGACTCTCAGTTGAGTGTGGTAATATACGCATATAATCTCAGTAGCCTAGTTTACTAATTTTTAAGTTGCATAATATATTTATAAAATACTAAAATCATCAAATAGTTAATGGTATCTAGATGGCTATTTGCAATTTCAAGAGTGCTTAGTTGCATTATATCATTTAATTAATGTAATTAATTGTTCATAAATTGAACTCTCCAATGAGTAGGTACATAAGTAAAAGGATATTTGTTAATCTTACACCATAAACAGCACGTATTAAAGGAATGCTTTCAGACTAAATTAGGTAATGCTAGCATTTATTGATTGATTGATTTTTTAAAATTATGGTTGGGTATATTCTTTTATATATATGAATATACTGAAGTAGAATTACATATAAACAACTCACTAGAACTAGCCAAGTGTGAATTTGTTTATTTAACACCAAATGTGGTGTGTCATTAAGTTCCTTTATTGTATACTGACTGATTTAAGTAATTATCAACATTAGTGTTTTCTTAAACTAATTTAAAAATTTGTATATATCTACTAAATCTTTGTACTTGCAGCCAAATATTATTCTGGTGGCAAGTTAGAATGATTGTTGAAAAAAATCAATGACTCCACTCTGAAGGGAATGAGGAACAGGAAGACAGGCTACCAGCTCGGTCATGATGACTTTTGCAAGAAAAAATAAAAATGATCGCCACTTGACATCAACATGACATTAGAAAGCCTAAGTGGTTCCAGAAAACCATGTACTCCACTGTCCTGTGATCAACAGGACTATCAGTGAATCCTATCACCTCAAAACTGAGATGTATTTAAGAAAACTGGGAATAAATATCTTTTCAATTAGCTCATTAGACATCTATGCATACAGAACTGATTGTGGCAAGGGAAGGCATCCAAAAATTGCTTCATGCAGAATGAGCCACAGGACCCTTCTCTGTAGATGCCCCCAGACAACTGGAGATACAACCACTAGCAGATCTAGCTGCTTAAGATCCCTAATGTGCAAGATCCATGGAAATAGAGCTTCATTTTCTGCCTACTTATATACATGATTAAGAAGGAGTCAACTGTTTGATTGCTGTGCCCAGTGAGTAAGCTCACTTTACATATCTCAGTATGAGCCAGATGTCCATCTCTGATGGATCAGTAGAGGATATGTATAGAGATCAATAATGCTGTCAGAAACTCTTACCGCTGAGGTAGAGCTTTTCCTCAAGAAGATCCTGAACGAGCACCTACTAGAGTAGAGTTAACGTACTTTTCTTCAAGGAGAATTTTTAATGTGCTCCTCTGGTTTCACCCATCTTGTTTACATTTCAGAGCAAACTCATTGGCCTGACATAAAATTTATAAAATTGGATCCGAATCTCATTCTTCTCTATATCCACTATATTCACTCTTCTATACTGTACCACCCCCAAATAATAAGTCTTTCCCCTGGTGAGATAACAATACACACACACACACACACACAGAGGTGTGGACACACACAAAACCACAAAACAATGTACTTTTGCATGGTGAGTTCTCTTTGCCATGCATCTGTTTACTCCTATCTGGGCCTTTCACTTCTTCCTGTCATTTCTGTTTCTCCTAATTACTTGTCATAGTCTAAGGAAAATGGCATTCTTTTTTCTATAAGTTAAGGGAGAGTCATTAATTCCCTTGTTCACATTTGCATAAGTTTTGATTAGAGCAATAATGGCAGTACTATTTGTGTAGTTAATATGAATAATTTATATGTAAGAGTTTCTGCTAAAGCACACTGGCATTGATGTGGACTCTATCATTCTACATTGATGCTGGGAGGGTTAATTACCACTTGGAGACTCATGTTGCTCATCTGTAAGATGTTTGTGATTATAATCATATTAATATTTGTGATAGTGCAGATTAATTGCTTGGGCTTGCTCTCCTTTTGTCTTCAGATCTCTCTGCTCCCTGGATTTTCTTTTAATGTGGCTAACAAATTTATCGACTTTCCTCTTCTGGTTCCCCTCTTGTGGACAAAACCTCTAAGTTCTTTAATCCCTTCAGAATTTGATCCTAAATTTTCTTCACTATATATGTATGTGTGTGTGTGTGTGTGTATTTGTTTTTTTTATATTCAATCTTTTATTTTCTTGAACAAAATAAGTGTATATGTTTTATATATAAATATATGCACATTATGTATATATTCATTTACATGACTACATTAATGGACAATGTTAACAATTGTGTTATGCTAACACAAAAGTGTTTAATACATATATATTTATTGGAATTACTGGTATGTCTAAACTCTTTTCTGGCTTGTATTTCTAAATTACTTTCTGAAGAAATATATATATATATATATATTTGTTCTCCATAAGAACTTGCTTTTCTCATATTTTTCAGACTACCATATGAGAGAATGTTAATTTTTATCACCAATTATTAACTTGTCACTGACTTCAAATTTGAACATCCAAGTAGATTTTTAGACATGCATATCTAACTGACCAATCCCTAAGCAAAACTCATTTCTCTTCTGCTTTCTCAACCTTTGTATCCAATCCCTCATAAGTTCTGTCGTCTAGACATAGAAATGAATCTGTGTTGATAAATTCTCACTGTCTCCAATACCACCAATTTTCTCAAACTATCATTTTCCATCCAGACTCTCAAAAAAGAAATCCAAAAGCATGATGCTCATGGCTTTCTCCTCGCTGTCTTAGAGGCTTTCTCTGTGGTACAAGTCACAGTGAATTTTTAAACATAATGGTACTTTCATCACTTTCGCCTAAAATCTTCTAACAATCTCCCATTATGCTCTGAAAAATAGCCAATTGTGTGTCTTGCCATGATTGGCAGCTGTCTAGTTTTTATGTCTTTCTGTGCAGCCAAACAAGCAAGCTGAATTTCCTAACATATTTAAAGATACAGCCACAAAAGACTCCTTTTAAAGAGAAAAATCTGCCTAAACTGGAAGCTCAGTTATGCCACATACAAATGTGAGTAATCTGCATGCTATTACTGTCTCCATGTTCTCAAATTTAAATGGGAATAAAAATAATTGTCCCTATTTCATGAGGCTATAGTGAAGTTTAAATATCTTAGTGTACATTAAACACATAGACGAATCCCTAGCGTATATTTACTACAATTATTCATTGTTACTCTCTTATTTTCTTCCTGACTACAGTGAAAACTACAATGGAAAAGCTTGGAATATTTTTGTGTTTGAGGCTGCATTCCAAATGTCTAGGTCATTGTCTATCTCAGTAAAGGCTCAAGAAATATTTGCTTGGATAAAAAGCAAATGAACCATTCATTCAAAGTACATAAAATATATATGTAGTGTAAATTCAGTCCACAACTGCCATTTTAATTGCTTTCAGTAATGTGAACTTTTTAGGCTGAGTGAGAAATAACAGGCCACCATAAAGGGAACACATACTATGATAGAAAATTTCTAAGCATATCACATGAACTGTACAATTTCTCTTTCATAATAATCATGAGATAAGTCATATATATTGTGTGTGTGCGCATGCGTGCGCACGTACACGCACTGGTATCACCTCTTAAATTCAATTCATCTTGCTCTCAGTGTGTTTGCTTATGTGAACACTCTACCACTTCAGTCATGTCTCCTTCTGTGGGTTTCTCAGAACTTTTCTACCAAGGGTGGCTTTAATCCTCCAGGTCTCAGCTTTCTGAGCAGCAGGAAATATAGGCGGGGACCACTGCACCCAGCTATATATCCTTTTTAATATATAAAATCATTTTCTTGTAAAGATGCTGTACAGAGAGGTTATAGTTACATCAATAAGGTGATGAATACATCTCTTGCAGAGGTCCTTTGTTGTTGTTTTTAATGTACTATGTGATTTTTTGTTTTTGTACATATTTTTATTGTAAACATACTATACAGAGGGGTTACAGTTACATGAGTAATGAATACATTTCCTATTGAGCATTGTTACCTCTTTCTTTGTTTTTCTCTTACCATCCCTTCCTTCCCCAACTTCTCCCTTCCCCCCTCCCCAAAGTTGTAAAATTCATTTTTAACATAGTGTTTTGTACATCCCATTGTTACAATGGGTCACCCCGTAACCTTGTTTCAGTATTTTGTTGTTTCTTCTTTATCTACAAGATGCAGGGCACCAGAATCAAATACAGTGAAAACAGGGGTTATACCATTGGGGAAGAACATACAAAAGAAACAAAAAAATCACATGATACATTATAAGTACATTAAAAACAACAGCAAGAAAGAAAAAATAACACTTGTGTCTATCTTGGGGCTCATTTCGCTTAGCATCATCTCATATACGGTTTTGCATGTTCTTCCTTCCATATCACTGTATTTAACTTTGGTACCTAGCATCTTGTATATACATTTATCTACTTTGGGGAAGGATAGGGGAATACCAAAATGTTGAAAAAGGACACAGGATGACCCATTGCAACAATGATATTCACAAGACACTATGTTGGAAATGAACTTCACAACTTACTTTTGGGGAGGGGAGGAGGAGAGAGGTGGGGAGGGAAGGGATAGTAGGAGAAAAACAAAGGAGGGGGTATACATCCTTTTTGAGAGATTAATTAATTGGGATTAAAATTTGCTTAGGTTTTAGAATTAGTAAGTAGTTCAACCAAGTCTTTAGGTTTTCAGAGCTATATTCTCTTTTCTTACCAAGCTAAACTTTTACATTATTTATCTTGTAAGTCTACTTTGAAGCCCCCATGCGTACCCTAGCATAGACTTGTAATAAAACTTCCTGGAATAAAATATATATAGGCAATCCCGAACAGACAGAGGCTGAAAGAAATCTTCCAGAATTGAAGTTGCAGACGTTGTTTTGCATGAAAGTAACACAATTTCACAAGATTAATCATTATTCTGGTCACTGCATATGCTAAGACTTCTTACACACTTTCAAAGATGATTATCAAACATATTTTTCCATGGTGGAGATGTCAGAAATAGAGCTATTCTAGTTCTACATTGCCCTGCTGCTGCCTTCATGGTCCAATTATTGTAATTATTATTGCAAATTGAAGACAATTCCCTTTTAACTGATCAGGGAATTAGTGAGCTTTTAGGATACCAAAATACCAAAGTATTACTCATTAGTATGCAGTTTTTGGACAAATGTGTTCAATTGCCAGTGTGATTAGAGTACTGTCAAAGGTACTTTAATTGTGATATATATTTTGTCTGATCATAGTTATCTTTGCACATCTTTCATTATGAAGCTTTAAATATCAAAGATTTCATTTTGCTTTGTGTAAGAGTTTGCAAAGGGAATAATGAGGGTAGCATGAATTCCACAAAACAGACCCTTTTCAAAATTACAAAAACCCTCTTAAAATTTATACTCTGTAAAGTTTTTAATCCTAAAAATCAATTTAATAGGCAATGTTATGAATAGTGAAATAATTATTATTTAAATGGGAAAATATTTTAATTGTTTTTTTCTGTCAGAAATTTCAGATGTCATGACTATTTTAATACATGCACTATAATTGATGGTATCTATGGCCTAATTGCACTGTTACAATAAAAGAACTGTTAACAGATGGGAAGGTGGCTCAGTGGTAGAGTGCTTGCCTTGCATGCATGAGCCCCTGCGTTCTATTCCTCAGCACCACATAAGCAGACAAAGCCAGAAGTGACACTGTGGATCAAATGGTAGAGCGCTAGCCTTGAGCTGAAGAGCTGAGGGACAGTGCCCAGGACCAGAGTTCAGGCTCCACCACCACCACCAACAACAACAACAAAAGAACTGGTTAGTATTTCTGTTGATGCAAAATCTTGTGCATATTTGAAAAAGAAAATGTATATCTGAGACCTCAAAATGAAAAGCAGAGCATAGTAAAACATCCAAATTGAGCATTGGGGAGTTACAGGGGCATGAATTTAATATAAATGCACTTCTTTATTTAGTACTAAGAGGATAAACTATTCCCTCAGCCATAGACTGAGCAGCCACTAGTTAGTGTTCATGGAATTTGTATCATACTGTGCAAATAAACTTCAGAAGCCCTTAGCTATTTCAAGAAATATGATCTAAGACTATTTAAGAGAGAACAGAGGAACGGGTTTTCTCCTGTTTAAAATGAGCATTGGATTAGCCATTGTCTCTCTGCTCTGTAAGACTCTGGCCATCACAGTATCTCTTTGTCAGGGGCATTTACATAACTCTTACAACTGGTTCTCTAAGATGAGAAGTGGCCAAATGGTTTGGGATTTTGAGAAACATGAAGTGCAAAATTGAGTGTGGACTCAGAGTTGACTGAGATTTGAAAGTGATCAGAAGAATATGATTTGAATACGTATTATGTGTGCTTAATTCCATGTAAGCAGTAGAAAACCACTACAAAGCAGCACCTCCGTATGAGGGGGGCAATGAGCTGTGAAAAAATGAACTCATATGCAAAAATAAATACTACACCTCCAAGAAAATGCCACAGCAAACTTCCTCAGAAAAGATGAAAATTATCCAGAAGTTTGAAAGAAGGGAGCAAGAGAGGCAATTGATATGAGGGAGAGAAGCAAGTTCTATGGTGTCCCATGACCCTTCTCCTTACCTTCTTTCTTTAGCTCTGTAATAGCCAGAAAAACCAGCTGTCTCATAGCCATGGCAGCAGGAAAAACTAGCAGACTGAATATGGACAATGACTTTCTGTAAAGCATTAAATCTTGGGCTTTAGATATAGATTACTGGTAGGATATGTGCTAAGCAAAGTTAATGCCTTTGGTTCAGCTGAAGCACGTAGAAAGAGAGAAGGAGGGAGAGGAGAAAGGAAGAAAGGAAGGAAGGAAGGAAGGAAGAAGGAAGGAAGGAAGGAAGGAAGGAAGGAAGGAAAGAAGGAAGGAAGGAAGGAAGGAAGGAAGGAAGGAAGGAAGGAAGGAAGGGAAAGAGAGAAAGAGAGGGGAGGGAGGAAGCAAGGAATGGATGGAGGGAGCAAGAAAGGAATGGAGGGAGAAAGGAAGGGAAAGAGAAAGGAATGAAGGGAGGAAGGGAGAAGGAATGGATGGGAGAAAGTGAGGAAGGGAGGAGGAAGATAACAAAGAGGAAAGGAGAAGTGAAGAGAGGAGAGTGGGAGGGGGAAGGGGGAGTAGGAAGGAAGGGATAAAAGCTCTATCCTCAGAGAATTACCACAATGTGACCTGTCTGACAACCTCATGGAAACATCTTATTTGCAGGATTTGTCACTATTTGACCTAAAGTAGAAGCTATTTGTGACAACTGTTTAAAATCAAAGCTATATCCAGAATTCAAAAGAAAATAGAAAGTTGGAAGAGATGTGAATAAGTGAGCATTAAGATGATCAAATCTGACAACACAAAATTGTTACCAATCAAGAGAAAAAAGTAGCTAATTCAATAAGAAATATGCAATATATTCAAATAAATATTCTTCCAAAGAAGATCTAAAATGGTCAATAAGCACATGAAAGGCACTCAAAATAACAAATCATTAGGAAAATTCAAATCAAAACACAATAATACCTATCTATCTATCTATCTATCTATCTATCTATCTATCTATCTATCTATCCATCTATCTAATCTATCCATCTAGCTATCTAACATATATATGTGCATATATTCACATCCGTTCTCAAGGTGGCATATAAAATCTCAAGCAGACAATAATTGTCAATGTAATAGGGGAAAAGGAGGGTAAATGATAAAATTACATCAGTAGTTCTCAAAATGTTAAATATGCTCATATGACCAGAAGTTCTACTGTTAAGTACGTATCCAAGATAATATAAAACACTTGTCAATCAAAAGCTTGGGGCTGGGAAGGTGGCTCAGTGGTAGAGCGCTTGCCTTGCATGCATGAGGCCCTAGGTTTGATTCCTCAGTATCACATAAGCAGAAAAAAAAAAAAAACAGAAGTGGTGCTATGGCTCAAGTGGTAGAGTGCTAGCCTTGAGCTGAAGAGCTGAAGGACAGCACCCAAGGCCAGATTTCAGGCCCCATGGCCGGACCCCCCCCCAAAAAAAATCAAAAGCTTGTACATGAATGTTGATGGTAGCATTCATAAGAACTAATGGTGAATAAAATGCTTTATAACCATACTAGAGTATTGAGTTAGAGAATGAAGTATTGAGTCATGATAAAACAGAGATGAATCTTGCCCACAGTATGCTAAGTGAAAGAACACACAGGCAAAAAAATATACGTAATATGATGCCATTTATACGAAATGCCCAGAAAAGAAAAATCTACAGTGACAGAAAGTATACCCGCGGTTGCTGGGTGTTGGTGAGTTAGGATTTGGTGTTGTAAAAATGTTCTGAATTATAATGAAAGTGGTTGCATAACTTTATGAATGTAATTAAAAATTGAATAGTACACTTTAAAATAGTGAGTTTTATGGAAGGTAAATTATATTTCTAATAAAACTAATATGTGGAGCTACAATGCTGACTAGTTCATCCCCAATTCCAAAGTCTCCCATAGCTGTGCGTCACAATATCCAAGGTATAAACCTCTGCTCTGTATCAAGTGGAAAGAATTAATATTGGTCTAATTGTAGAGTGAGCTGGCTTTTATTTTTATAGTACAGTGACATTGGTCATTTACTTTGTGCAGGTAGTTCATTAACTACTTTACCTACAGAACACAGGTGAATAGTTTCCAGGTCTGGGGATAGTGTCAGGAAAGTGGAATGGAAGTCCATGTTAATAGATACATTTTATTGCATCAAATATTACTGATGGATGCACAATTCTGCAAATACACTAAAACCACTTGAATGTATAATTTCAAAGCCAAATTTTATGTGTGTCCTATATCTGAATAATGCAAATATAACAGAAAAGAGAACAAAGAAAAGAAGTATGAGTCATTTGCTGAAAGAAATGACAACCATATCCCACTCATGAATATGAATTTTTAAATAGATCTTGTATTTAGTAAGGTTTAAATGTATCTTCATTGTTGTGCTAAAAGCTTCACCATGACTAGCCATCTTACAGACTGATAGGGGTAGGTACTGTTATTAATGTTTTAGCATCTTTTAGTATATAGACGAGAAAAGAACATTGGGTGATGATTCCTACCATTTCTAAAGACAAATGACTCAAAAGTGCCAGGGTCCATACCCAGCAGTAGATTTCAGAACTCCCGCTTTCGATCTTTAAATGGTATGTCTCTCTATACATTCGAGACTATCTGCTTGTGGAAGTGTTACCTTCTCCCGGTAGACTTGTTTCCCAGGAAGATTACAAGATCACAGTAACATTTCTCTGTGATGTCACCTCCCATTGCCTCCTCTCTGTGCACAGACACGTCCAGAGTTCTGGGAACTCTGTTGGGTTAGATTCCCATAGTACACTTCTGCATGATGAATACAGTATGACTTTCCTTGTGATTTGATAAAGTCCCTTAGCAGAAAGGCTATGCAGCCATTTGATAGAATTCAAGAAATCTCATTGTAGTTTGCATAAGGGAGGAAGTTTTTGTTTATGTCAGGTCCTAGGTAACTGGTAACTGGAGTCACAGAGCCATTTGTGTGGATGGTGGGACTTTCTCTCATTCCACATTTTTGTGTGTAGTCACCTCGATTAATGGAACATCTTTATCAATCTTTGGCCATTCATCAGTTTTTTTTCCCAAAAGAGTGTTGCGTTGTCAGATTGGTCACTTGAATCTATATTCAGTGGTTCTAATATTGAAGGAACACCCTCAGTTCCACAAAAGTCTTCACAGGGAAGAATAATAAAAGCACTAATTATGAGAACTGAATTTTTTTAAATGTTAAGCTTTGATTTGTATAACAGCTGTGAAATGGGAAGTGAAGATTCTTCAAGTTTGAAACATTAAAAGAGCCATTATTTTGCTGAGACAATTGTTTTCTTCTTTTAGAAGTTACTTACATTTCTGCAGTTTTAGGAGGGAAAGGCCATATGCCTGAAGTTAGTGGCAGTGTGAAAAGGGAATTTCGGAGCTACTGATTTTTTTCATAGATGAAAAATCTGACACTGCACATTCATGTTCCTGTGTGTTAGTCTTCCAGACCAGTATTTGACTTTTAATTCCCTTCAGAACCCAGCCCAGTATATTTGAAAAGAGTCTCTGTATTCATGGACTATTACTGACTGTATCTTAAGATTCTTCACCTGCATTGAACTGATTTGGTTCCTAATGTGTGAAAATGAAAGTGGTGGCACTGGTTCCAGGCTATTCTCTGCTCTGTCAGAGGAAGTATAATATTGAAACCGGAATCAAACCATGACATTTCCCAGCCTAAAGTTTTGTGAGGAACTCCTTGTGGTTTTCAAAATGAAACTTACACTTTGAAACATAAGAAAATGGACCTCCACCGTCTTAAGTTACGTGCCCTCAGAAAAACTCACGGTTCTGAAACCCTGCATCCTGTTTCTCAGTCATATTGAATATCTTAACCTTTGCAAAAATGTGTGTTGGTGTTCTGGCAAAGTTTCTCTTCTTTTCCAAGGGGCCTCCTCTTCTTCCTTGATTCATCACAGCTTTGGCTGCCAGGTACACATGTTCAAGACCCAGTACAGTTATCTTTCTTTTAAGACTTTCTGACTGCTAACAATCATTGACCATGTCTCTATGCCAGGACTTCAAAACTCAAACTCCAAACTAACTCAGCAGCTTCTTGCAAGCGCATGGTGTGTGAACTCAGGCATATGGCTCAACCTCCTGGAGGTTCAGTTTCATTGACTTTAAAACATTAAATGATAATAATTATACTTGCCTCTAATGTAGACTAGGAGCATTAATTAATATGATACAGATAAATTTCTGAGCTCTCATGATATTTGGAACTTGAAGAATATAATAATGTGGATGTATTTTTTACTGCTTTCATCTTGACCTATCTTATCATTGCCATTCTATATCAATTTCCTCTGTCCATCCTTCATAACTGCTTCCTCTACTCAAAGAATGGCAACCTCTAAGCTAGGGTTTGCTATATTTTTTTTTCTGGACCTCATGATAAAAAGATAACCGAGAAAATGAGCCTTTGGAGTGATTTGGCCCCAAGTTTTGCCACTCAGTGATCCAGGTTACATCGCATGCCTGGAGCTTGCATAACTTCATATTCAAACTAAGTCGAATTAGAACAACCATATACTGGGTGTGTATGTGTATACCATCAAATAAGTTTCACATAGAAATAGAAGTAAAATGAGGTGAGAGAAGAGAACTGGCTAACTCTGCAGAAGATAAATTGTGGGGAAAAAAGTTTAAGAAGGATGGCTATGAGATTAGGTTGCTGGAAGCAGGTAACAAAAGCACACACAGACATACAGACATACACAGAGACACGCACACACACACACACACACACACACACACACACACACACACACACACTGAGTGGATTAAAAGGCATTTGTTCTCTCACAGTTCCTTAGGATGGTGTTGACAAGGTTAGTTGGTTGGTCTTTCCAAGAGCTCTTCTCTGCCCTGATGACTGAACGCTTGCTGCTTCCTATGGAGCTTGTGGATCTGTGCAGGTGCATGTGGTGGCATTTCTCAATCTGTCCTCACCTCCTCAGCTTCTGAAGATTCCACTGAAATAGCATCAATCTCTACTCTGACGGACTCATTAGTCTCCTCGCCTATTCAAGGGCCCTGTCACAAAACACAGTCACATTGCTCAAAAATGTGAGCATATAACCCTCTTTCCTTCCCTCACCCCCAACACTTCCCTTCCCTTCATTTCCTTTCGACCCCTCCATTTGCTTTGTTCTCGCCCCCATTGAGAACTTGCCTTTGCTTCCCATGGTTCTGAGGGCCCAGGGGATGTTTCTCTTTCACTGCTGTAATTCCCTCTGCCGGCCTGTGTTAAGGGAGAGGTTGAGCATGCTGACTCTAGCATGGCCAACCCGCACAAACCATCTGCCTTCTCCTTCCCTTCCCCCTCTTCCTCCATTCTAAAATCTCTAGAAATTCCCAGCATCATGTTGATTAATGTTGATTTAACACTGAGTGTTAACTATAGGATAGATCTTTAAAATTTTGTGAGCAGACCTCTGGAAATTCAGATATCTTCTTAGACCCCCTGTTTCATTAAAAAGCTGCAGTATCTATTCAGTTCATCATAAATTTACTTAATGAGTCTTCAAGTGCAAAAATGCTGCTGGGATATTTTTTGTCAGTTGTGGGGCCTGAACTCTGGGCCTGGGCACTGTCCTTCAGCTCTTCAGCTCAAGGCTAGAGCTCTACCACTTGAGCCATAACACCACTTCTGGCTTTTTCTGCTTATGTGGTCTGAGGAATCGAACCCAAGGCCTCACGCATGCAAGGCAAGCACTTTACCACTGAGCCACCTTCCCAGCTCCTGGCTTTGTGATTTGATGCTCCTTGTTTCTTCATGCTTCTTTGGAATGAAAGCCTTTTCTATTTGGGTTAATTTCACACTTAGGATTTCACTAAAACCTCATTATTCTGTTTTTCTTTTTTCAATTTAAAGGATTAGCTCTGCTGAATGTTAGGTGTGATGATAATGGGAAAATATGTAATACTGTTTCATAGAGTTTTAAAACCAGTGTGATCAGCAGGAAAATGGAAACTGAGTATATATCAAAACAAAGTTAGTTTCTCTTAGATGTGACAGTCCAGACTCCAGTTTTAGCAAGCTGCCATGATTATCTATGTTGTTCCAAACCACCATTTAGTATCAATACAGAACAGGGCTACTGTATTCATGAAGCTTTTCACTTAAGACATGCAATTAGCTCAGACAGGAAGATAAATGTGAGGAAGATAAAGAGAAGTGTAAGAACTTGGTGTCTTGAAAAAGACACTAAGAACAAGGTAAATATAAACAGAACATAAGCAAGACAGCGGCAGAAACCAGAGAGAGAGAGAGAGAGAAAAGAGAGAGAGAGAGAGGAAGAGAGAGAGAAAGAGAAAGAGAGAGAGAGAGGTGCAAAGCAAAAGGAAGAACATAGCAAGAAAAGAAGTTACTTATAGAATAAAAAAATAAAAATTACCCTGAAAGCCCTGATTTTCATAAAGTTCATCATAAACTATATCAAGTGTATTCCTAGCTTAATGGGCAATTGAGGGAAAAAAACAAATTTGGAAAAATAAAGAAAAGAGGAAAATTTTGTGTAAAATGAACATGTAAATATTCTTCACATAATCAGGGGCTTTCACTTGAAGACATGGGAAATGGTGATTTTCCACCCTCTGAGCTATTCAGTGCTAGAATAAACCACATCATTATTTCCTGAGCTTCCTGTCTTGAAGTATTAATGCTGCCAAACACAAGAGAACATTTTTCTTTCTGCAACAGGAAATAGGAAGGTAAAAGAAAACAAGAGGAAAAATCATCTAAATATCTTAGTCTGTGTCTTTGCTTCTTGTGACTCACATAACACAGCTATTTGGATGTGTGAATGAAACACACTTATTGTGGCCACCCTTAGAACACTGATAACTTGTCTCCTAGCCCCAGGAGAAAATTTTCTAGACCCTCAAACTCTTTCTGCTCACAATGGATTCATACTAATTCATTGAGAACAAAACCGAATACACTTGCACAGATATTTTGTTTAACAAAATGTTCAGCTATTACTGATCCTCTATATTGTGAGATTATCTATTGAAAGTCCTTGAGACAAGACAGGAACTTGGCCTTTGTCTTTTAAAGTATGTCCTATATTTCTACTAGTCTTATTTGCAGTACTTTCTATGAAATATTTCCAGCTATTTGCATGGAAGGCCCAGAAAGTTGAACATGGATAGAGTATTTTAGTGGAAAGAAGATAAACTGTTTTCGATGTTAGGTTCTTTATTTGCAAGAAGAATTGGTAAATTTCACAGTTTTACTCTCTGTGATGACCACGGCACCAATATCAGAGACTGTACACTGTAGTTGATCAGAGCTATGTCTATTTTTTTCTGTCCAAAATATAGTGGGCTTATTTTATGATCATTCTCCAACCTATAGTGTCTAGAGATCCATTCCACATAATAGAGGATTGTAGACATTTTCTTATTTTCTTTGGAATTACTATTTAGAATTGGACTTTAAACATACATTAGAATTTTATGTGATTTTTTCCCAAATATGATGTTCCCTGGAGAACAAAAATTGGGAGAAATAATTTTGCTGCTTTGTAGGCAACTGTAGCATTCAGTAAGGTAATACATCAAATATGTTCAAGCAAATCAATATCCCCTCTGTGTGACTTGACTATAAATCAAAATTCATGATCCTAATACAGCATCCTGTGACCACAGTGTAAGAGGAAGAGGAAGTGGCATTAGAAACACACATTTCTGTGTCAAAATAGATGGCCATTATTTGTTATGATAGGATGGAAAAGCAACAGAGTGAGAGACACATTTGCATGTGAACAATAACATGTTCTTCCCTGAAAATTCAATAGGACCGAGAATTCTAAGATTATACTAAATTCTTTATGTTCACAGTAGGTAGTTGTATAACACTAACAAGGAAATATATTTTAAAAAGCCTAATCATAGCAATCTATTCTCTAAAAAGAGTAAAAGCTAAAAAAAACTAGGCTTAATAAGGTCTCTAAATGTATCAGTGCAATGTCAGGTTAAATTGGCCTTGATCAGAGAACTGGTGAGCAGCAGAACTCCAATTATCAGCTCTTTAGATCATCACCAAATTTATATTCCACATTCAAGTCTCTGTGTTACAATCACAAGTCTAGACCATTGGTACCTCTGTAAGTTGGTTTTCCTTCTTAACAGGTAAAAGTTCAGGATGGTAATTCAAAGTGAATTTCAAATATCAATAACGATTTAGCATAAGCAAATCCATTCAATTTGGAGAGTATACTGGTAATAAGGATAATAATTTATGGGAGGACCTACATATTATCTGTCAACTTTACTGACTAAAGAACTCCCTAGAGAAAAATATTCAAAACCAAGCTTGTTATCCTAACCTTTAAACTTGACCTTCTTCCATCTACCTGTTCTTACTTAGAGACCTTCCCATTTCCCATGTTCCTCAAGCTACCATCTTGGTATTGTTGTCCTTTCCTCCTTTTGACAAAGCAGGCTTTTCTGAACACCTCAAGAAACTCCATTTCTCAGTTCACACAACTGACACTTAGTTCTGCTCATCCTAATAAGCACTGGGTCCTGCAATGTCTCCCTCACCTACCTACCACTTCAGAAAGATGAAGATAAAATTAACAATCTGATGGTATCCTTAACTAGTTTGTCACTTGCGATCACCTCTCAGTAACAAGAAAGGAGGTCCTAGAACATTCCCCGTCCAAGATCATTCTAAATCCGTCTCTGGCTTGCTGTAAAGGCTCCAAGCCATTCAATATTCTCTTGCTCTTTAAATCCCAAAGCAAGAGTCTAAGCACTCCTTCCACTGCTGATTTGAAAATAAAATCGTTCTGCATTTATATACTGTGTGTGTGTTCTCTGCTACTGCACAACTCGTTGCAGCAAATGGATAGGCTGCAGAGACTAAAACATTTACTCTCCAGACTTTCAGAGAAAGTGTATAATTACTCTTGCCCTAGACATGCTAAGTCATTTGTTCTGCTGTGGAACTTGCCTTGCTCTCTTTCACCCTCATGAAAAAATGAATCATCTCTTTCCAACGCGTCCTTCCTTTCTGCAGAAGTCATTACAACTCTCTCAAACCCCACTCCTCATGTAGGCTTTGACACAAGAAATATCTTAGTCTACCAAAACCGATGTGAGGCCCTCATCCCGAGGCCTTGTAAACATCCCTTCGTTAGCTCTTTGATGAACTTATCACATATTTACATTATGAGAAATTTCTCTTTCAAGCTGGTAAGATTAGCATCTCTTTTCCTGTTAAGCCTTAACACAGAAAAAGCATGCACCAAGCCCACATTTAGTTGTTAAGGTCCGTTTTAATGCATGAACTAGAGGGACTTGCATCCCTGTGTCCGGAGTCCCAGCGTGGAGATTCACATAGCTCTGACAATTTTCAGTTTTCATGTATCGCAAGTTTTATTTTATGCAGGTTAACACATACAAGACATGTTTTACTTTGCTACTCTAATCTGAAAGACAATGGGGAAGATGACAACCTTATCTTCTTAGATAGAACAACACTGTTCTATCTTTGGATTAAAATCCAAAGAAAGAGTAATGATGTGGGTTAAAAATATCAAAATAATTCAAGAGAGGTTACAACATCAAATCAGATCACTAAAGGCAAAGGTACCTCACAGGTACCTGAAAGGATTTGACAGTATTGGAAATAACTTTATGTCTTTGCTCTTATTGCTATTTGTTCTCTTTTTCTTTTTTCCCCCACTGAGACATTTGATATAACATAAAATCAGATACGCATTTGTCAGTGCTCACCATTATATATTAATTAATTCTTCGAGACAAATTACATCATTGAAAGTCTCTAATCAAGCCTGTCTTCTCTGAGAATACAAAGACATTATCTGTATCCCTAGAGAGGCCATATAAAATGTACCCAAGCTAGTAGATATTTAAACATATTTAGTATTGTAAAAGCAATTACATCTAAGATGAAAACAAAGATTATACTATAACTATTGAAGGAAATGAGTAGGAGATAGGAGGTAAAGGAACAGGAATAACTGCAACTGAGGCAGTATTGCTAAAGATAATATATAGTTGCTCAAGTAATCACCAAAGCGCTAATGATGTGAATTGCTAGTAGCAGTTATTCTGAATAGTCACATCAATAATAAGAGGTGGAAAATGGACTATGAATAATCAGGGTTTTTTTGAATAATCAGGTTGCCTTTTATGTTACTTTTTGGTGCCAGGTACCATTTGATAATTTAAAGTAACACTGTTTGTCTACCTAAACCATAGTATGTAGCAATTGTACTTTAATCTATATTGCTGGTATGCTTATTAAATCCTAAGTCTCATACAGCTGTCTGAAGCTTTAGTTCTTTGATTTCCCATTTTGTTTACATTTAGGTCAACACTTGCTGCATAGCTTAGGTATAGTGTTGAATCACCAGCTCTAGGGTGGACAGGACAGGAGGGTCCCCAGTTCCACGTCATGCTAGGCTACATAACAAGACTCTGCCTTAAGAGACACATTTGCTTGCTGTCTCCCAGAAGTCTCCAGTGGCACTAAGTCCCAGTAGGCACCAGTGATCATGTGGCGCTAGAACACACTGCGTCGAGCCTTCTTCTCTTTGATCTGTGTCACATCCCCATTCTTTTACTATAGCATTAACACCTTGCATATAAAGTACTGATAAAGTACTAAATCAAGATTGGCTTTGAGCGCAATACAACCTACCCTAATTGCCAATTGGATGATAAATCCTACAAGCCACAGGCAAAGGTATCTGGGATTAGATAGCTAACTTGATGAATAGTGACACCAATCCAGAGTGGGTAGTAAGTGGTGAGTGTCAACAGGGTGTGGGTGTAAGAAGATGTTTTGTGGGGACAGGGAAAATGGAAGGATTCTGACTGCTAGCAACAGTCATAGAAAACTGAAGTAAGGAAATCTTGTGAGGACCACTGCTAATCCAGAGCAGGTTACAAAGCACTGAGGGCCGATGACAGCACGACAGACATCTCTCATATTCACGGTGAAGACAGACCTTCTAACAATCAGATCCACACGAGGTGTTATAGTTGGCACAAAAGATAATTTCAGAACACCAGCAAGTCTCCCACGGTAATCTCAAGTTCTTAATTTTAGCCAAAAAGAAACACAGTATGTGTGTGTGAGAGAGAAAGAGACAGACAGACAGACAGAGAGACAGACAGACAGACAGACAGACAGACAGACAGACAGAACAGAGACAGACACACCAAAAGAGGGAAAGGGGCGGGGGGTCAAAGACATAGAAATACTGGTAAGGTAGCTCAAGAAACTTTCATTGTAGACTTCCACTTGAGTTCTTCTATTTTCCTAAACCCACTAAGCCAACAAAGTAGTTTCTTACACATTAAAAAGTATGAGAATCTGTCTGAAAAATAACTAAAGCCATATGGGCTAAAAACATGGCTCAAATGATAGTAGAGTGCTTGAATTATAGACAAGAGTCAATTCTATCCAAAATCCTGTCAGAAAGTAAATAAATAAAAAGCAAGTCCTTAGAATATAACACTGTTGGAGATACATATAGAGTTCAGAGCCGTTAATAGCTAGATGAAAGAGATCTTTATGAGGCACCATACTGTGATTTGGGATTTAAGGCTTCTGCAAAGATGGTTTACATCAACATTAGTATATTTTTTGAATAGTCCTTAGATGCTTGTATACAAATATCCTCTACCAGGTAATGATAGAGAGATTTCAGGATTGCTTTAACAAAGCAGGTAAAAGAGTTTCAGAATATGTGAGGCCAATCATGTTCAGTAAAGAGAACTGTTTTAGCTACAAACATTATTGTGAACAGGAAATTCAGACATTCAACCAGGGATTTAAAAAATGACATTTCCAGAAAAATAAAACTAATAAAAAATAATTTGAAAATGATTGAGACTAATGTTTTATTTATATGATTTTAATTTTGCAAAAACAATCCAGAGAAGTTAGGTAGGAGGCTGATGTCAAAGACTCCAGTGGAAAATCTCTGATTCCCAGTTTCCAAATCTAAGTTACTTGTTCAATTTATGTCTATTGTTTGAAAGGAAAACCAAATCTATGTAAGAAACTACCTTGTGGGGCTACAGAATAATGAACAATAGATATGTCTTTCCAAAGCAATACACTAATACTACCATTTAGATAAGTAACTTCCCAGTGGAAGAAAGCAATGTCTAGATGTTGAGAGGATTAATGACTACAGGATCTGAACTACAACTAGTAACGGAAGCATTACTGTACTCCCCCCCACTCACCCATCCATACATCACCTCCTTTTAGCCTGTGAATGAACACAGCATGCATAATACTTGGTCACATGACACAAATATGCCTCTATCCAGTCTCTCAGTGTGCAAGTCTGGGCCACTCCTGCGGGCTCTGAGAGCAGAACTGCCATAGATATATTTAGCAGGTGGAAGAATTATCCCATTGTTCCCTTGTGTGTGGATGAAGAGTTATTATGCTATAAAGGGCGAAGCGGAAGCTTGTGAAACTGTCCCCACTCCTCATCTACAGTAAATCACAAGAATACTGCATCCCAGATACAGTGGCAGAGATTAATGTCACCCTCAAAAACTTCGAGGATAGGATAATGATATTCCTTATTACACCCCTGATTAATTCATTGACATGATACAGAAATAGATCTCACCAAAGGATAGTAGCCTGTTGTAAATTTAACAGAATATGTAATGAAATGGTGGCCTCAATATTTTTTTGTGTTGGGGTTCTATGAAAGAAAAAAAATCCCTCTTATCTATCTCTGGATAGCTTGATGTTGGTCAAAGAAAATTCCACTTTCCAATCCCTAGCAGGAAGGATGCTCACAGCGGTACCCTTTCGTGCTCCTTCTCCTACAGGTAGAAGGAACCTTGGTCAGATGCACATGCCTCCATTCTGCTGTTCAGAGCCTCACCAGTTTTTACTCTGCAAGAGCCTTGTTAGGAGCAGCTATAGACTTTTCAAACTAGAATCCTTGTGAAAATCACCAGACTGCTATTGAGCAGATCTAGATACTGTTTAAGTTAATGAATATAGATTTATCCCAACAAAACTTCTTATACCAAGATAGGTGAGAGACACATTTTTCCCTGTGGATCAATATTTTATGGATTGACAACATGCCAAAGACATCGTGTCAATTTGATATGGTGGCCACAGTGGCATGTGTGATAAATACTCTGGAAAGGAGAATACCCCTTAGAATCAAAACTATCAAGCTCTGTAAATTACTAGGGGAATGCTATGTCTCAGGATCCCTGGGTTTGGGGAATTCTAGAATGTGTCTTTCAAAGCAAAATCCAGAATGTTTTGGCTCATGCCTCCTTCAATTATGAAACCAGGGCAGCATTTGGATGGCTCTTTGTGAATCTTAAAAGACAATTTGTACCACTTTTGTCAATAGAGCTCTGACTCTTTTATTTGATTACTTACAAGCTTGGTTTTGAGGGAGGCTCAAACCATACAACCCTTTATAATAGATTCACCAGTTATTTCAAATGTATCCCAAGAAGAAAAAAGAATGTGTTCTTTAAGAGGAGTGTGAGCACCTATCTGCCAGAAGCATCGTAAGGGAGGAAGACTTTATCTAACTCCTGGTTTCAGAGGTTTCTGTCTGTGGTTTCTTGCTCCTGTGCTAATGGATGGAACACGAGAGTCATAGAAGCAGATGGTCAGACAGCTCATATTATAGAAAACTGGAAACCCAGGTAGCCCAAACCATAAGGAGCCAAGGAAAGATACAGCTCCCAAGTGCACGTTCCCAGGACCTCATTTTTCCAACCAGACTTCCCCTTCTACCACCTCTTAACAGGCTACACAGAAACTTTTAAGGTGTCAACAGAATAATGTGTTCCTGAGGTCGGAGATCTTATGACCTAACCATCCTTAAAAGTGCCCTCACAGACTCACATAGAAGTGTATTTTACTAACCACCTGGATTGTTCATGAACCTGATCAAGCTGATAATGAAGACTGACCATCTCAGTGAACTTACCCATCCATGGTACGACCCAACATGAAGACTTTTAGACAAGCCTCAAGAGGAGTAGAAAGCAAGGCTCTACAACACATAACTGCTTACTTTTGAAAACAGCCCTTGACAAGCTACTGAACCAATGAGAGTAACTAAAATAGACGACGGTACGTCTAATTAACATAAAATGGATGTCCAGTCTGAGACCATCACCGGGAGAGCATGGAATCAACCTATCATACAATGAAATTGGGACTGGAGCACTGGGCAGGTCAGTAAGTAATTTATACAAATGGGTGGTCCCATGCCCTATTTTACTTCACATTATTGTAACATAGTCCATTTTTCGAATACACATTGTGACCTGGTTTGGTATTCCATGAACATCTCATCTTCAAGTAATAATCCAAGGCTGGATTATAAAAGCATACATTCAGCATGTCAAGGTATGAAGATAGTTTCTGCAGTACAACCATAGGCAGGAATTACCATTAAAGGTAAAGGTGGTGGTTCCCCCTAGTCAGCAGAAATTGGATAAAAATGGTCGTAGTTTGGATAAGGCAGGGATGCTTGAACTGTGGCAAGTTGCTCATCAGGAGGGATCTGAAGTTGAGAACAACGAAGGAAGAAACTTTAAAGGAGTTTGTTTCGAGATAGACATATGGAATTTGGGAACAAGTAGCTTAAATTTATTGCCTTACGTCTGTACCAACCAAAAATACTCTACCCCAGACAAAACCCAGTGATGTCATCCATGGAACCCTTTCCATCTATCCCACTGTCTACACAATGTGTCTACAAGTCAAATAGCCCTGGTGGTAGAACAGAGGTCATACATGTAGTCAACATTCCTTCAATATGGGTGTGACAAAAACTGTGAAGTTGATGCCATCCCTTCTAACAGCATAACCAGAAACTATGGACTAAGGCAGTACTATGGAGAAAGAAAATCCATCAATCTTTTCTGAAGAAAGTGATTATACAAAACCGCCACGGCCACAGCTCTTTGGAGAACTGATGTTTTCTAGAGTACACCTAAACATCCATGGCGGTGGTGCTAAGTGCTGTTGAGAATCCATATACATCTGTATTGATGTCATTGTCCCTGGGCAGGACTGTCTTGCTGGATCCCTGCTAAAGAGAGCCTGCAGTGTTGCCTGGAAGTTTCATCTAGTCACTGGAATAGATGGAGCTCTCACAAGGACAATACCAGTACCTAGCAAAGTAGAAGTTGTATTCAATTGATGATTATCACAAGTTGTGATATCACTTGGTGTTAGAATATCACTTGTGTTGGAATATCACTTGGTACTTGCTTCAGAGTACATGCACAGTCTAAAATGGGGGATTATTTATTCATCTTTTAGATTATTTACTATATTCTAAGGCTTGTTCTGAAGTTTATCTGATATGTCCAGCAAGAATGAGATCTAACGTTCAACATTCAAAAATAAATAATAACATTGATTGATTTTAGTCCCTTTTCTATCACAAATCTTCATCTCCTCCCACCGTTTTCTGGGATCACTTTGCCAAAAAACTTTCAGTCAAATTCTGTCAAGAATTCAAATCTTTATACAATTAGATTTGGGAAATTAAATATAAAACAAAACTATTTAATCATTTTAAATGAATAGAGTGTTTCAAGTATTCTTGTTAAGCTTCTTTTAAAATACTCATTGTTCCCAGGAACTGGTGACTCATGCCTGCTACTTATCCTAGCTACTCAGGAGGCTGAAACTTGAGGATGGCAGTTCAAAGCCAGTCCAGGCAGGAAATGGTGGAGCACTAGCCTTGAGCAAATAAGCTCAGGGACAGAGCTCAGGACCTGAGTTCAAGGCCCATGTCAGAGAAAATAAAAAATAAAGAGGGGCTGGGAAGGTGGCTCAGTGGTAGAGCGCTTGCCTTGCATGCATGAGGCCCTGGGTTCAATTCCTCAGCACCACATAAGCAAAAAGAAAAAAGCCAGAAGTGGTGCTGTGGCTCAAGTGGTAGAGCGCTAGCCTTGAGCTGAAGAGCTGAGGGACAGTGCTCAGGCCCAGAGTTCAGGACCCACGACTTGACCCAAAAAAAATAAAAATAAGTGAAAATAAATAAAAAATAAAGAAATACTCATTGTTTGTTCATTTGGGATTTATTGGATGCTCACTAGGTACCTGTTGGTAGTGGGATTTGACATCAGGGTTTCCCATTTGCTCCACTTGGTTGTTTCAGTCAACACTCTTATAGTTTTGAGCCATGCCTCTGGCCCACGTTTTACCAGTCATTTTTGAGATGGAATCCTAAGGATTTGTCTACCTGGACTGCCTCTGAACAATGATTCTCAGATCTCAGCCTCCTGACAGCTCAGATTATTAGGCATGTGTTAGTAGTGACCAGCCCAGCTTTATTGCTTATCTTAAGCAATGAACATCTTATGCATATGAGAGTCAACTAGACTTGTTAGAATATACTATTTAAGGTTATTAACAGTACTCAACAAGGGATAGTAAGGAAACGAGACAAAAGAGAGAAGAAAAAGAGCATGAGAGGAACACTACACACTGTTCACGGGTCAGAGAAGTACTATCTTTAAAGCTGGAGAGATTCCTATCAATGAGTTACTTCTTCAGCTGTAAGAACTTTTATGCAGATAAAATAGGGAACAATATTACATGCTAAAGAAGAAGCATGTACAAATAATTCAGGGTGATGTCATTCGGGGAGAGCAAGAGAGCATGTCACTATTCTTTGTATTCATTTATTTGTTTAGGGACTCAAAAGGGACAGTGAAGGATTTGTTATTATAATGCCTAATTTTTTGCCTTGGAAGCGTGTTCAGTTAACATTTCTTCTAGAAGATATGTGAGTTCCCAACACCGAACCAATGAATATACTTCTGAGCCTCTTATTTCTGTAATAATAAAACATTCATGAGGTAAGAATTACAGCAACGAGTCATGCTCCAAATGGCAAATGCATGCCTAAATCTCTCACATCTCTGTGACTATTTTGAAGTTTGGTTCTACAGATCAACATAGTCATCATTATTTCTGTTGAAGCAAGTGGAGTTACATACACTGTATGGTCAGATTGTGTATGATTATGTGTGTTCATGTGTACGTGTGTGCGCATGTGTATCGGTGTGTGATAGTGTTGGAAGACTGTCCTTTTATTATAACCTTATGCCCTTTTATAACTAGAAGTAGGAATTCCTCTGAGTTCCACTAGGAAATCAATGCTATCATTGTCTTTCTACTGCCCTACATGCACTACTTTCTACAGCATGAGAGGGACACCAGTACGTGTATAAACTGAATATTAACTACTGACCAGAGTTAATTTTAGTATATATCCCAGCCTTTATCTTTTCCTAAGAGGACTTATTAACAAGGAAGTATATTCCACCCTCTACTTCTGCTCTGATGTATTGTAATTCTTAACTATCTACAAAGAAATTGAAGCCACAAGAGAGGTGGTGGGAATTCCTATTTGAGTTTCAAATCAGGTCTGAAGTTTTAATCAGGATACATAATGAGTATTGTGGCCTATGTGCTTTAATGTCTACCCAGTTTCTATGTGTCAGGTCATAATCTGTTGTGTACTCAGGGGTAAGAAATGCATTCCTCCAAATTTCAAAAGGTTTTATGTTTTCTTGATAGTCACAGAAAGTTTGATTATTCTTAGCGTACAGCATATTACAACATGAGTTATCTGAAAGAACTCAAGGAGCACGCAATCACTGTCTCAGTTCATTGCTGGATGCAGACTAGAAATTACAAATATCTCATCTATAGGAGGAGGAACCAAGATCAGAACATGGGTCTATTGATAAACACTCAGAATGTGCTTTTTAAAAATCTAATCAGACTTCTCATCGAATATGCATTTGGTAAATAAAAAAATGTAGCAGAAAATGAAAGCAACAAAACACTGGGTACTTAAAGGCAAAAACAAACAACAAAAAATACACCTGAGTCCATTAGAGCCTAAGAAGATAGAGCATCCACACAATCACTCAAATTGAGCTTTCCCCCATCCTTAGCATTATGATCTCTCATAACTCTATGATTGCATCTGATGGCAAAATAGTGAAACCAAATAAACTTACAGAAAGGATCAGAACCAGAGCCTTTCTTCAAGAACCTCTCATCACTTTAGGGGAAACCAGGTAGGATGCCATCTCAACAGAAGCCTGTGACATGGCCTCTGCGTGTGTGGAGGTTCCAGACAGAGCTCAGTAGACAATGGGATCTCCCCAGTAGACCTGAGAAGACACCACAGAGGAGAAGCTGTAGTTAGGGAGGTGGGCTCAGGAAATCCTCTATATGTGATACAGAAAGAATCTGAAGAACCTGTATGGGAAGTGGACAGGTGAGGAATTCTGTACACAGGTGGAGCCAGGTGTAGGCAAGTTCTGAGTGTGTCCCGGTTGGCCACACACACACACACACACACACACACACACACACACACACACACACACACACACACACACACACACACACACACACACACACACACACACACACACACACACACACACACACACACACACCCCGCAATGGTTAGATTCACAAAACAATATGACCCTAGAAAGGCTCATATTTGAGAGTCACTACCAACTTCAGAGGTGATGATAGAACTCAGTTTAAAAGCAAAACAAAACAGGATATCTTGCTAAAGCAATTTTGGTATCACATCCTGCTTCAAATTTATACCAGCTCTTCCCTGTGGTGTGGGGGAAAACCCAGTTCTCTAGCTCTATTCTGTTTTAAACCTACTTAACTTCTAGCAACATTCAGGATTCCAATAAAAGATACATTGTTGTTATCTTGGACCTTCTCTTTTCCTCTTCAGTGGTTTCCTTCCTGCTTTTCCATCATAATTTTTCATAGCTGATTTCAGGCTCTGTCACTCCATCCAATTCAACTGATATACACTATACTACTACTCTGTTCTTCTCCAAGCATTGTAGTGCCTAACTATAACCTTTTTTAGATAGCTGCACACCTTATTCTACCTACTTGAGAGAGATTGAGGGAGAGAGACAGACAAATAGAGAGACAAAGGGAGAGAGAGACAAAGACAAGAGACAGAGTTTATCTATACATGTGGACTCTTCCTTCCTCAAAAGAACACTCCCCGGAGCTTCCACTCTGTTTCCCACAGTGTCTAAAAGACAGATGGCAAGGTTCTTGACTCCTGAATTGTGATTTTCATTCTTCTAGAGCAATGGAGTTAAAAGAGCTGAGTCCCAAAGGAGCCTGGATAAAGAAAGGGTCCGTAGTGAATTTAATTATGCATATTTTGTCTGCTTTTTCTAGAGACAGGTAAAAAGAAAACTGAAAAATCCATTTGGCTCTTAGCAATTGGCAATTGGACTGCTAACAGGTTAGAATCCCTGTCTTCCCTAAAATCATTAACAGTTACATATCTTACTTCATTTGACATTCTGGTGACCTTGATAAATGAATGTTATTATTATAATGTTCAGCAGTAGAAATATCTCTATTTGACCAAATAGTTTACTCATAGCAGACTCATTTCTTATCAAGACTCACACATCCTATGAATCCAGTACACTAAAACAAGCTGCCTCAGCCCCAAAGATAAAGAAAACTATTTTCCCAAGGTATACTGGATGAAGAAGTTTATGAAGAATGACTGACTTCTAACGAAGGCTTACTATGTATCATCTTTCTAAAAACTGGACATGAAAAACAACATCTCCTCAAGATTCTTCAATGACTAAACTCTTTCCTGAAGATAACATACCAAGAGAGTCTCATCCTGTTATTTACGACTTAGCAGAGAATGATGTAACTAACTCAATTATACAGATGGAAAAAATAATTGAGGAGCTAATTCCTGCCACATCCCAACTAATGAACTCCTGATGTCATACTAGAATCAAGTTCTCTGACCTTAGAGGTATGGTAGGTCCATGAAGTAGGACTGCACAAAGGTAAAATAAAGCTCAGGAAGAAACAAAGGAAGGCAGGAAAATGGTTAATAGAAAGCAGGCAGAGACCCTGACTACTATTACCCTCTGGTCCCCAGCAATTTAATTCTGAAAAAGATAAGTACAATTTTGAGACATAAGATGAGGATTTGGAAGAATGCTCCTTACGACATCCTCTGGGAAACAAACATAAAGCTTCCAGAGATACCAACAAAAATGACGATGCTTACATCAAACATATCAAGTCTCTCCAGTGTAGGTGCTTGTAATAGGCTACTTCATTCTTCTCAGGACATACGGGGTATTTCCAAATTCATAGCTCTACAGTTATACAAATACATTAGCAAATGTCTTTCAGGATCATGTAATTCCTTCAGGGAGTGCATGGGAAACCCCTGTCTGCGTGATTTATAAAAGGCAGCTGGTTAGTCATTTTTGAATTGTTATTGATGTCTCCTAACATCTTCCTCAGCACCCTTAAAGAGAGTGGCATAATTCTTGAAGACGTAATATTCCACCTAGGAATTGCTCTGTAAGATCATTAATCTTTCATCCGAGACTCTGAATGCTCAGCTAGTGTTAAATAAACCATGACAAGAAATGAAATTCAAAATACTTTGAGTGATTTCGGCAAAATGCTCTCCATTTGCCAATTATACCCCACCATATTTCATTTTTATCAGTTATTCATTATTCTTGGCTAAAAATACAGTGGTGACAAATAGAGTATCTCAGAGGAAGTTTCATGATTTTCCAAAGAAATACGATCAATATGTTTGAGCCAAACCATTGCTTGTATTTTGTACTTGGTGAAAATAATACTGTGAGTGATGATGTTGACTTTATTTTTAGTTACTGATGAATTTGGCCTCCAGGAATATAAATTTAACTGGAAGCCCTACCAAAACCAAATGGAATAATTATCAAACAATATCTACTAAATATAGAATGGACTTTTTCACCAAGAGGAAACACAATCAGTAAAAATAAGTTCTTTCTTTTTCATATAACTTAGAATTTAAATATTGAACACAAAATTCAATAGACAAGAAGGGGACCTCTATTCTTCTCACCTCCTACTTGGCAGGAATAAGCTAAGCACACCCACACACACATACACAAACACACACACAAAGTTTTCAATTTTAAAACATGTAGGATTTTTTTCAATAGTATAAACAGTATTTAAATACTGGAACTTCTTCAATGCTGTGTAACAAAAGAAAAATCAGAAACTCTCTGAGTTCCAATTTTATCACTTCTATAAGTTTATTCTAGACAGTGGTTCACATATTCAATACAGTAATGATCTAAAAAGCTTAAATATTAAAACTCTTCTAATATAAAGAGTCATTCTATAATGATATATACCTTACAGAAAATGTGTTTTCCCAGCACCAAAACAAGGATAAAATTAAAATCATGTATTATTCATGACTATTAGCTATAAAACTATATAAATGTTAATAAAGTTTGTATCGTAAAAATGCATATAAGAATTAATAGATTTATGAAATTAATTAACAACAATTTATATATAGTCATCTATCACCCTTCCAAGCAACCTGCTGTAAGTAACAACTGCTGTTTGAGGTATTCAACAACATAATAAAATCCATCTACGCATTTTCCATCCTGCTGTGTTTCTGGGATGCATCCAGTAGTTTTTCTGGCACTCAGGCGTACAAGCAGCTTGAATTTGAAGATTACTACGCCCTCACCAAGCTTCATGGGATTGCAGTAGTAGCTGTTGTGTTTAATTGAGAACTACCATGGAAATTTTGACTAGAACTTAAATCTTCAAAGTTATCAGAAGTGGCCATATGTGCAAGGTGAGTCCTGGCAGTGCCACAGGTCACGGGCTTGTAAGGGGAGGCACAGATGCATGTCACAGCGTAGGAGTGGTCAGCCCAGGGTAGGGATTCCAGCGTGAGGATCATGTGAGTTCATGCTTGGGTGGAGATAGGCTAGACCACAGTAGACAACGTAGAACACTTATTGTAAGGAATCCCCTTGAGGTGTGAGGAAGGTTTAGAGCTGGGTAGTAAGCTAAAGAGATGCTTGTTTGAGGCTGAATTTGAGGTTAGAGTGCAGAGTAGGAGACATAAAAAAAACTCAGGAAAGAGTACAAATCAGGAAGATAAAATGGTCCAGGAAAGAAAGGTAGATATGGAAGATAAAAGAAACTTTGGAGAGAGATGGATAAAGATGAAAGGAATGGCATAGATCAAAATACATTATACTCATAAACTGACAGGTTGACTTGAAACCCCTTTGTACAACTACCTACAGACAATAAAAAGAAAAGGAAGAAGATACAAAAAGAAGCCAGAAAGGAAAGGTAGATAAGGAAACACATTGCTCCTCAACATCTCCCTGCCAGTATATTGGTCTTCTTTCCTGAATAACTTATCCTCTTCTCTTCTAGCATATCTGTGGTGACGTTCTTTAGTTCTATGTTTTGAGTTTTAAAATCCAACAAAGTCATATGAAAACCCATGTTCGTCATACACGAATCCATTCTTGCAAGGCATTAGCTGAACTTGCGAAAGGACAGACCATCTTTAGATAAGAGCATTACTGTAAGGCATGATGACTATAGTCATGACCATGCTTTGCTTTCTTGGAAATTGCTAAAAGAGTATATTTTAAGTATTTGACCTGTGAACAAGTTAAGTATATAAGGTAATAATATATTAAATAGTTTGATTAAGCCATTCACAATATGTACAATTTTCAAAATGTGTACATGATATAATAGATAACGTATATCTTATTCATATTTATATTAAAGCAACTAACATACACTATCTGCATAGAAACTTTCCAAAAGTTGCAGATTTGTTTCCTATTCTAAAAAAGATGAATAAATGAATCACAACAGTTAACTTTGTGGAGCTATTGTGAAGAACTGGAGACCAAATATGACAATTGCAGGACAATTAGTAGGCTCTCAGGAAAGGAGGCTTGGGGTTAGTTATTTCCTCTGTTTACTCTGACCTTATTGGTGGGAGAAAAGGACCAGGCAGAAATGACTAAACTAACAAGCTTCAGGGAGTGAAATTCTTGTTACCTTTTTCTTTCTTTCTCAGAGTGCAATTGCAGCATGCTGATATGTAAATTTCTCTTATCAATTCTCAATGTGCAGATGCATTGTCCACAAAGCCTACAGTCCATAACCTTTCCTGTAACCACTGCAATTGCTTGTAGCTTCCATTGTTGGGTATATATATTTCACTAACATCATACTATTACTTATTAAATCTTATTTCCTGTTAATTAACTCTAAAGCAAAATTTATTTTCACATACTGTTTCAAAGAACTTGTAAGTCATATTTTAACTCTTACTTGCCATCTAATTATGTACTGTCTTCATTTGACTAAGTCCTTTAGATTTTTATTTCTTATTAATCTTTACAAAATAACAAGGTCTGTTATCTTTGGGTACAAATATTGATTGGGCAGAGGAAGATTTCCTTAATATAGAATAGACTTCCTGGATAATAATGGAAATAGTAATAATTGCCAACATTCATTGTTTTTTATTATGGCTCAGTACTGAGCACTTCACAGCACTATTCAATGCATGGAGAATAATTTGTCATGCCTGACAAGTCAAAGCAGCTTCAGATAAGAAGTTGAGATGCACTCCAACACACAGCTATCCAGGGAAACTGAAGTACTGAGCAAAGGTACAGATTGCTATCAGTGTAATAGAGGGAAACAGTGAGGAAGGAAACCATATAAAATAATATATAATAAAAAGAAATTTATGAGTAATTTTTACTTGCAAACCATATAAAATAATATATAATAGACAGAAGGTTATGGATGTTTTTGCTTGGGAATAAGCTAGGGAAATAGTAGAAGGAGTGGTATATGAGAAGAGGTAGGGTATGTATTTCAGCAGGATGGAAAGATGAGAATATGAATGCACATGCAGAAAGTAGAATCTGGATGTGAGGAGACAAAAATCATACTTACAAAATACTGGCATCATATCATTTTAGCTATGGTCATGGGCTATCATGTTTGGGCATGAAGAATTGAAGATTATAAGAAAATTATTGAAATAATTTTGAGAGAAGAAAGTAAGCTTTTTATAACCTTATTTTAAGATAAACACGGATTTAAAGAAGATTTCAAGAAGAAACTATGGGAAATGATTTTGGGAGAAAGAAGAAAATAAACTTTCTCAGTAACTTAATTTTTTAATGGTCTTAATGAATGTCAAGTAAGTGACATTCAATTTATTGGATTATCTCAACACCATTATTGCAGTTAAAACCACCAATAATAGTTACAGGATTTACTGAATGAGAGGATGACAATGACAGTAAGTCAGATGTTAAAGACATCAATGAATGAGTGTTACTGGCTGGTTCAGAGTTGGCAGAAACGATAAAGAAAGAAAGAAGGTGGCAATGGGTAATAAAATTTAATGACAACATTAACGGAGCAACTTTCTTTTAGCTATAAGGGAAATTGTTTGGAAGTTGTAATGAATAAGAAGCAAGCAGGAAAGTTCCATTATAACAGTTAATGAGCTCTCTCTCTCTCTCTCTCTCTCTCTCTCTCTCTCTCTCTCTCTCTCTCTCTCTCTCTCTCTCTCTCTCTCTCTCTCTCTCTCATACACACACACACACACATGCATATATTTTTCAAAACAAGATTTTAATTTAAAGCTGTCTGCGGTGGTGAATATCTATTATCTCAGAATTCAGAGGAAATATCAAGAAGATCATGAGTTTGAAGACAGGAAACATTACAAAATACAAAGTTAAATGAACGTTTTTTTCAATATGGAGACGAAGGCTTGAAAGTGCAGTAAGAGTAGTAATAAAACATGTCATTTAACCTTCTTATTGGGCACAATTGTTTCTCACTTGTGGGCACATCTTTTAGTCCTCTGCTACCTGTGTCCCCTTCTTTCTAATTTCAGTAGATAGAAAATACGTATTATCAATTAGTGGATGGCTGTATCTATATACAGTCCCCAAAGCAGAAATAACCATATTTTAAGCCAACATTTTCAGCTACACAGTGTAATTGGTAATAATATTTAGTAGAATTTTCTGTGTTGCAGCAGAGTAAAACATGGCATGAACTCGCTAATCAAGCATATAGCCTACTCATGATAGAATGAATGGAGTAATATAGGGATACCTGCTGTGCATAAAGAACTCTCACTTGGAGACCCCTTGTCCTTCATGGAGAAAGCAGCCTTCTGTCTTGCTGCCGAGGGCTTGCTCCCTACTGCCTTCTGCTACTGCAAATCCTACAATCTAAGGAGACAGGAAAATTGATAGAACATGCAAATTTGTGTTTTTCTTCTGTTTGACTACAAGCCATTTTTTTGTTTAGAACAGGTGGGAAGAATCTAAGTGTAAATAACACAATGCTTTTGGTCTGTGAAACAGTTGAGGATTGTGAATCTGTCTACAAAGATGATGAAGGAGGAAAGAGTGATATAGAGAGCAGGGACTTGGGAACGAGATCCATTTGTCACCTTTTAGACAGGTAACAGATCTTCTCTGGATTCAGGTGAAGACTAATGTGTCAGGTATTTACATTGACAGTGTCTGCAAAGCACAGTAAGAGAAAGGAGAAGGGAGGGAGGGAGGAAGAAAGACTATTTTTTTCTCATTGACGTCTACCACATATGAGACAATACTATGAGACTGATGAACAGATAGACCAAATGACAGTCAGATAGCTAATAGGCTACACACAAATATTAAAATATTTAATATTTACATTATATATTAAAACATTAGCACACATTTGATATATATCAACTATATATATGTATATATATATATATATATATATATATATATATATAATTCCTTTGAAGGTGTCTTAGGGATTGATATTTCTCTAGGAAAATCCCTACTATAAATACAAAAGAGCCACCAATAGAAATGCCAGTACCAGAAAATATAGAATATATGACTTCTTATCGCCCAAGGGAAAGACTACCCCTGAGTTTTATTTCCTTTCCTCTTTTATCTAAGTTGGGATGCTTTTGTGAATAAGATAAGAAGAAACTGAGACTATTTCCTGCCCCAAGTTTTGGCCAATGCTGTAAATAAATTCACTTTTCCACTTATTTGTATTATGTTCTTTTTTCTCTTCATTTCAACACAGAGCCAAGAATTATGACCCAAAGCTCTGGTACCATTCTTATAAATATCTTTCATGTTATATTTTACTGCTGATTCAGAGTTTTGGCCTTTACATCCTTAGAAAGAGCTGACCTTCTTGTATTTGGTAAGTACAAAAAACTATTTAAATATTGAGTGATATTAGCCATTTATTTAACAGACAAGAACTTGACCATTATAAAAATATGTTTATGCTAGGCACTGGTGGCTCTCACCTGTAATCCTAGCTACTCAGGAGGCTGAGATCTGAGTATGGTGATTCAAAACCAGTCTTGCCAGAAAAGTCCCTTATGAGATTCTTACCTAAAATTAACCACTCAAAAAACTGGAAATGGCTCAAAATGGTAGAAGAACAAGCTTGAGCAAAAGAACTCAGGGACAGTCTCAGTTCCTGAGTTCAAGCCTCATGACCAACAACAGCAACAATAACAAATATGTGTGTGTGTGTTTGTGTGTGTGTGTGTGTGTGTGTGTGTGTGTGTGTGTGTGTGTGTGTGTGTGTGTAAAACCCCAGCTTGGTAATGGCACATGAACAGGCTTGGGGACAAATGGAATACAATTTAAGAACCAGAAATGAATCCACAGACCTATAGCAACATTATATTTGATTAGGGAGCCAAAACACAGGACGAAAGACAGACTTTTCAGCAAATGGTGCTGGCAGAATTGGCTAGATGAAAACTTAAGCAAAATCCTTATATATCACCCTGCACCAGAAATCAATTCCAAGTTGTTCAAAGACCTCAATGTAAGGCCAGATACCATGAAAATATTACAGGAAGGGATGGGGAAACACTAGAGCTCCTAGGCATAGGTTAAGACTTCCTAAGTAAAGAATCAAAGAGACTGGATAAATGGGATTGCATCAGACGGCAGGCTCTGTGCATGGCAAGGGACATAGTTAGCAAGATAAATAGAAAGCCTACAGAATGGAAGAAGATCTTTACTAACTATGCATCAGATAAGGGCCTCATATCTAAAGTATACATAGAACTCAAAAAAATGAACCCCAAAAACTAAATCCTCAAATATACAATAACCCAATTAATAAATGAGCTAAAGATAAAGAGTAACCTTGCAGAAGGAGAAGTAAGAATAATCAATAGACATATGAAGAGGTTCAAAAATCTCTGGCCATAAAAGAAATGCAAATCAAAACAATGTTGAGATTCTACCCTACAGTTAGAATGGCCATTATTAAGAAATCTAACAATAACAGATACTGATAGGGATATAGTCAAAGGGATTGCTGTTGGTGGGAATATAAACTTGTTCAACCACTCTGGAAAGCAGTGTGGAGTTTCCTCAAAAGATTAAACATAGAGCTTCCTTATGACCTAGGAATTCCACTCCTGGGCATTTATCCAATAGACCACAAACCAGCCCAAACTAAGGTACCAGCACAACCATGTTCATTGCAGCATTGTTTACCATAACCAAGATATAGAATCAATTCAGATGCCCCTAAGTGGATGAATAGATAAGAAAATATAATTCTATGTTTTCATCAGAAAAAATAATATTGCCACCTTTCATAAGGAAATTGAAAACCTTGGAAAAAGTTACATTAAGCAAAGTAAGTCAGACCCAGAGAAAATGGGTTGCATGGTTTCCCTCATTTGTAGTAATTAGAATGTGTCTACAAACCTACAAGTAAAGACATTGGTTGATAAAAGACCAAAAATTATATTTAGATATGATAAATTAAACAGGACTTTAAACACTTAAACAGGTAGATCAAAGGAGGCTATAGATTCAGAAAAAGCGTTATACTTAAGAGAGGATCACAAAGGCTCAATACCTTTTTTTATGTGACCATATAAAATAATATTTATCAAAGAAATATAACAAACGGAAACAACAGGTTTTTTTATTTTTTGGTTTTGTTTATGTTTTTCCATTTGTTGCTGTTTATGATTTCTGTACTTATTGTGTTGTATGTAAGTTTATCTCTTCTGGGGAGGAAGAAGAAACAGAAATAATGGGACAAAGGGTGAATTAATTCAGCAATGATACTCACTAGACACTATGTGAAAATGAACTATACAATTTGTGTTTCTCAGGGGGTTTGAGAGAGAGCATATTGGGAGAGAACAGAGGAAGAGGTGACACTGTTCAATAAGAAATGTACAGTTCATTTCCAACATGTTGTCATGTGAGTATCATTGTTGCATTGGTTCACCCTTTGTCCTTTGTCTCACTATTTTGTTGTTTTCCTTACCTAATTCAGATAAACATATATACAAGAAAAATGAGGATGGGCTAACAATGTTTGACAAGCAATGTACTCATTACTTTACATATGTAACCGTAACACGGTACAATAAAAAATAAACCTTGAAAAGTATTTACTAATCACTGACTAGTCAAAAAAATGAAAATACCTCCCATGTACTCCAAATTACTACTGGATTGAATATCTGTGTTTACAGTCAAGCCATGTTGATATAAAAAACTGATCATCACTATAGCTTTAATAGAAATTAGTTTAATCATTAAATAAGAATAATTTGTTTAACAATAATATGTTCAAAGAACTTTCAAATCACTGTCTTAATGAATGCAAGGCAATTATTGCTATTCTCACTTAAATAAGGATAATAAAGAACACACCAAGGCTAATGTAATAATCAAATAGTCGAAAACTTGCTCTTCTGGCAGAAGCTGGGCCTATAACCAAGTTACTGAAACACCAATCCATGAACCACATGAGCTGTTTCATACAAAGAGTTCTGCATCTGCATAGCTTCCTCCTTCTAACATCCAACATGATCCTCTCTTTTGATGGCCAACTTAGATGCCACATATTGATTTGACAAAATTAAAATTCACAGGATGAGTGTAAATCCATAAATCACTTGGAATTTCAGTGAACAATAAATGGTAAAAGCAAGAAATTATTTACTTAAGCCACTGACATTTAGAAGTTGGTGGTTAGCAAAGCAAAACCCAGCCTATATGAACTAATTCACTCCATTTGCGAGTCTTAGCAAGTCAGCTTAAGAACTGGATGGGATAAGAGAAGCGAAAATATTGAAGAAGGCTAAGAATTATTGTGCTTTAAACCTTGCAGCTGTGTTTCAATTAAATCATCAGCAGTTGTAAACAAGCCTGGACATTATAGCTAACTTCAGTCCCTAGATAATACTCCTTCCAACAGGACAATATACCAGCTGGGTATGTCAAACTGTTATTTCAATTTTAATTTGGCAGCAAAATCAAGCTCTTGCACCACAGAAACACAGCTAGAATTAGACTTATGAAGCAAACTGAGCTTTGGAAGGCAATCATTGGCCTCGGTACCCATTGCTCAGTCAGTTCAGGGTCAGACACATAATGGCTATCAACGTATTCAAGTTTCTAAGCTGCCAAATAACACTTTGTTCTAAACATCTTACTAAACTTAGTCACATGTATCAGTATGTCCTATCCCACTGGAAGCAGACTTGGAAGGGGAAAAATTTACCCAGCTAAACTAGTATATTATAAAAAGAAGAGATTTTGCCCCAAGTCACCAGGGACATTGTACATGAGATGATGTAGGCTGTCACCCAGCTTCACTGAAACTACATACACATCACAATGAGTATTTTGTTCAGAGAATATGGATTCTGGACAAAAACTATCAAAGTCCAATTTGCATAGTTTTGTGAAAGCAAAAATGAATGAAAGCCAATGAGAAAAAAATGGCAATAACAATTACATCAACACAATGAAAAAAATCAGATTGAAGCAGAAGAAAGACAACACTTTAAAAGCTCTCTGTGCAACCCTTACCAATAAGTAATGATATAAATGTGATAATTTTAATGTATATTTTTCTTTATGCCTATGTTTTATTTGTAAATTATTGAAAAATAGCAATTGAAAACTTCATTCATGGGACATATCAGAAAATGTTCACAGAAATGACACATATCATCTCATCAAACTTTTATAATGAGCACAGGAGATAAATATTTTCATCCACATTTTCCAGACAAAGAAATTGAGATCACCAATAGTTATGATATATATTTAATGTTTGCTAACCAGTAAATGATAAAGATCTGAACAGGTATCTCCTGTTTCTTTTTTCTTTGTCTATGAGGAACCAGAAGTCTAAACCTTATAAAAGATATCTCAATTTATAGTTTCTCAAGGTAATTAGGAACAAATGTTTGAACTCATAAGCAAGCCATAATTAGCTTTAGACTAAGGTCATGTGGATGAAATAAAAATATTGCTTTTTAAAAAAAATTGCTGGAGTATCTTAGTTTGAGTTGTAACCCTACATTTTTTGTCCATAATAGACTTTTAAATAATTTGCTGCTGGAGATTCACACAATGACACCTAATCCTGGCTATATGTTCAGGTAAAGTGCTTCCAGAAATGTTAATACCCAGGTCCCAGCTTCTAGGTTCTGATGTAACTGGTCTTGGATGGATGCTGGGTTCAGTTTAATTTTCTTTGGGAATATATAATAGCAACAAAGCAATCTTTGTAAAAGTTTGCATGGTCTAGTGTACTATTAAAATGCTTTTTCCTTAATCACATATTAATTGTGTGATAAAATCTCTTCCCCTAAATCATTATCTAATTACTTTTTATTGCTTTTGATAAGATAAATACAATATTCAGTTCAAAATTACAGGCTTAACTTTAGATTTGTAATTTCAGATATTGTATCTTTTCTTTATAAATAGGTGAGCTGTCTCTCACTTGACAAACAAAATCATCAGGCAAATTTTTGAATAAGCTACTTTTATAAATTAAGTAAGGCATATGCATCTGGTTCCTTAATATGTAATTGTATAAGTTACTATGATTCCCTTTGAGTCATTAGGAAGATTAAAATCTATTTCCTTTCTTTACCTCAGAAAAATTTGAGAAATTAAGAACCGTGGCCATAATCATCAACTACTATTAGTAATACCCATAATACCCATAATAACAAAACAAAACAACAACAACCAAAAACTACTTACAGTTATTCTCAATCCTGAATCGAGAGGGAAAGGTGAAAAATGAAAACAAAAACATTATCAGGTGGTTCTAATATGAAACTAGAGTTAAGAATTGTGAATATCAAGATTCTGAAAGCAAAATGTTGAAAGTTTATTTGGCCACAGGTTTGAGTTTCAGTGTTAATTTACATGGAGTAATTCCTGTGTCTTTCTTTAGTCCGTCATTCTGAACCTGTGCCAAGGATGTACTGACATTCTGAAAGCAAAGGGAAGGCAAATCCTCCATTGTGAATCTGCAGATGGTCTACAGGGCCTCCTTTGCTCTGGGCAGTGCTGTCTAGGAACACTCCCCTGCAGGAAGTTGCTACAGGATTCTGATTTGGTGCATCTGTTCCCTGGGGCTTCAGAGAAGTTCTGAGACATGCCAGAAAGCCAGAGGCTTAGAAAGAAATGAACACAGAATTTCCTAAAGAAACCTAAAGATATTCAGTGCATTTGCCGATCAAACAAGGAGTTTGAGTATCTCAAGAAACTCAAAGCAATAATGTTATTAATGACCAATATGTATGTGTGGGGGAGGGTTTGATCACCTCACAGAAATACAAGAATCTGGGCTGGGAAGGTGGCTCAGTGGTAGAGCGCTTGCCTTGCATGTGTGAGGCCCTGGGTTCGATTCCTCAGCACCACATAAGCAAAAAGAAAAATGCAGGAAGTGGCGCTGTGGCTCAAGTGGTAGAGCGCTAGCCTTGAGCTGAAGAGCTGAGGGACAGCACCCAGGACCAGAGTTCAGGCTCTACGACCAGAACCCCCACACACACAAAAAAGAAATACAAGAATCCCTGAAACACTGGAGTTACAGTGACTTGCCTCTCTCAGGAGTGATCCTATTCCAAACTACATCTTCCCTTCATCGTGGAGATCATCAACCCCTTCACTCCTGAACACCCTTGCATTCTTAGTGACCAGATGAAGAACTAGTCACTCTGGAAAGTATTTTTCTTTCATGCCTCAAATCCATATTTAATTATCCATCCTAATTCTGCAACAGACCCAAATCCTCATTCTCTGTCTGTGAACAGCAGGTTAGTAATTGCTATGCACCACATACCAAACCGTTTGCTTTAATTGTCATGTGGATTACAAATTTCCATTCTTACCCTTTCTGTAAATTAAATGAATGTGCACTTATTTAATTTATTTATTATAACATCAGTTGAGAAAAATGATATTGAGCTAAAATGTGCATAATGGGTAAAGAGGAAATTTAAAATGTGCCTCGTTAGAAGTGTTTTATGGACTATAGCTATATTTCAAACTTTTTATTGTGATAAAGAAAAAGAGAAAGTATGTTTGAATTTTGGAAGCAAGTATTTGGGCCGACCACAACCCCACATTGACTTACGTATCTTCTTTTTGCTGAAATTAAACCTTTAGTTTTCCAGCTCCCAGTCTGTTGGAATCTATTTTTAAAATATGTACCCAGGGCCAGGCATGGTGGTTCATGACTGGAATCTCAGCTATGTAGATGTAGATAGGAAAACCACAGTATGAAACTGGCCTTGGCCCCAAAAATATGTGTGATTCTATGTGAAAAATAAAGCACAAAACACAGTTTTGCCTTATTTGCCCTGAGGACATGGTTCCATTGGTACAGTGCGTAACTAGAGAATGCAAAGCCATGAGTTCAGTCCTCAGTCCTGCCACTATATGCAGAGACAGGTGAGTATTCATTGACAGAAGAAAACACAGAATCCTAGAAAAAAAAAAACTCTGAGCTCTCCGAAGGTGTTGCAAATTTTGTTACTTTTGGGGTGTAATCTGAAATCTGCACATCTTCAAGAAGATGTTATCCCCTTCCCAGAACTGCACTTCCCTAAAATGTAAACTTCAGGGTTCTGTGAGCCATCTTCAGCCAGACCCAGAGTTCTCCCATTATAGAGGCAAGGCCCAGAAGTGGTTAACAGCTACTCAGAGTGAAAGAGCATCTGGAATGTAACTTGCTGTCCTTTCTCCCTTGCTCAGCACCCAGTCTCATCCAGGCCTTACCCACACCAGGAGCATCACACACAGATCTCTCAAATAAGCCCTGTGGGTGAACAACCAATAGAACTGTAATTTTTATTCTTAGAAACGCTGTCTTCTACGACCTCAGAAACAGGACCAGCAGCCAGGAGTCAAGATTTGTTTGGAAATTTCCCTTTACCCTGTGAATGCCAGACCCAACAGATGAAGCCTCGACATCAATTAAGAGCAACAATAAATTGGCAGTGATTCTAGAAACAGCTCGAACGGCGACAGTGAAGCGTGGCTGTTGAGAAATAGCCCCTTTCGTAGTACTTTGTCATTCTTTGACGTTGCTGACAGACGCCTTATTTTCCCTCAGACTGATGCAACACACACGCCTGTGCATTCTTGCAAGCATGAATAGACAGTTGGCCTTGAACACACAAGAATACACAATAGTTAGGGAGCCTGTACATGGAAGAAGCATGCATGTTCTCCACATATATGTTCACATACCCAGGTACACCTTATGCAATGAGTGCACTTGTTTACTCACCTATACCAACTTTCACAATGGCATAGACACACACATACACTCACTTGCGAAGTCATACACAGGGAATCACTCATTCACCTCTGAATGTAGACAGGCCCAGGGAGACCCTTCTGATTTGGCATAGGCTCATTCACATACCTGCAAATGTTTTCAAAAGGTCACGCACATAGAGACTACATTTCTCAGACATGTATTGGAATATTTCCAAATGTATGAGCTCACATGATAGTATGTGCCCATGAGCTTCAATAAAAGTCCAAGGACAGCTGGTTGCCAATGGCTCCTGCCTAGAATCTTAGCTACTCAGGAGACTGATATCTGAGGATTCTGGTTCAAAACAAGTGAGGGGTAGGAAAGATTGTGAGACTCTAATCTCTAAAAAAAAATACCACTCAGAAAAACACAGAAAGTAGCGCTGTGGCTCAAGTGATAGAGCACTAGCCTTGAGCAAGAAGAAGCTCAGGAGCAGAGTCCAGGCCCAGAGTTCAAATTCCAGGACCAGCAATAAATAAATAAATACACATACATACATACATACATACATACATACATACATAGTCCAAGGAAATAAACACCCAGTGAAATTCACTGAAGATGTTTCTCAGTAAATTTGGAAACTAGCAATTTCTATTTAATAAAAGTCCCCCAGATGCAGAGTAAACGAAGGAACCCTCTCCATATTTTCTGGCTTCAATACATTTGGCTGTGAATAGCTTTATCTAATCTCTCTATCCCTTCCTTCTTCTTCTTGTCCCCTCGTTGTTTTTCTCTTCTTTATACCTGCCATCTTTCCACTTCTTTTCTTCCATCTTCACCTCCCTTCTATACCTTTTCCCCATTCCTTTGCTCTTGTTCTCAATCTAGGATTCAAGAATTTGGGGTTATGCTTATATAATAACAAGGTCTTGAAACATTTCATCAGACTAGTACTTCTTTTATGGGAAAATATACTGCTTTGAATGTATGACCTTAGCTGTCACTTGGCACCATTGACTCCATGGAGAAACTCTTTATGGCTTCTAAACTGACAGGTTACACACAAATCACATCTCTCCACTTCATCCACATCTTGCAAACACCTCTGAAAGTTTGTTGATCTCTAGCAAGTAAAAAAGAAAGACAGAAGGAAGGAAGGAAGGAAGGAAGGAAGGAAGGAAGGAAGGAAGGAAGGAAGGAAGGAAGGAAGGAAGGAAGGAAGGAAGGAAGGAAGGAAGAAGGGAGGGAGGGAGGGAGGGAGGGAGGGAGGGAGGGAGGGAGGGAAAGAAGGAAGGAAGAGAAGGGAAGGGAAGGGAAGGGAAAAAAAGAAAGACTATTCTAACAAGTCTGAATTTTTTATGACTTTCTAGAAAGAAAACAGCTTTATTAATTAACACGTACATTTGGAGCAGAAGAAAGAATATGTTGTGATTACCATGGGTGAGAACAGCTGGAACTGAGGAACAGTGACAAGATATGAGAGCAACTTTATTTACTGAGGCTTCAGCCACACTGCTGGAATCCAGCTGTGAAATGATTTCATGGATGGTAAGTGAATGGAGTGTGCCACAGAGCAGAGGCCAGAGACCAGAGTCCTCACTCAGGAAGACCTGAGTGACTGGGGCAAGCCCTTTAAATTTGAGTGGAAGATGAATATATGCTGGATTGTTTGCAATTAGCAGAGAGTGGCCCATGTAATTTTTGAGTCCTCAAAAGACATTGCATTCCTTCATCTTTATTTCCAGTATTTGTACATTATGGTCTAGTCTGCTATTTATTCAGTGATCCTTAAGCTGTAACTGGGTATGTGTGATTGCCAATCTCTGGAAAATATACACAAACACAGTACTCATGTGTACTCTTTCCCTACAGCTATCAGGAAAAAATGTTTTATTCAGTGAAATGCCTTGAGACATTTATCTGTGTTGTTCACTAGATTATCCACAATATCTGGATAAGTATCAAATACACAAGATATTCTCAGTGAGCATTTTATGAATTAGGTCATGAAACATTCACAATTGGATAGCAACTCTTTGTGGAGTCTTAATATAAAATTAATGTAATAACACATATGAAATCTATATAAGAACCACACAAAACCTCTCTCACCTATCCTATAAAAATTATACATAAAACTGGGGTGTCAGTCATTCCTCACTTTTCCTACAAGCCTTGCACAGCATGACAGAGACTTGGTACATGCATTATAGGAATCAATAATAGCTATAGAAATTTGTGTAGGAACAAAAATCTGAAGTACTATTGAAATGGCTGTGTTGGAATAATATAGAAAAGCTCAAAGATGCTTCATAAACTCTGTGTAAATTAGTGTTTCTTTGCCAAATCGTTTCCCTCTGCTCAATTTTGTACCTTAGCAACTATCACCTGTAGATTCATCCAGTAGATACTTGAATCCCTTTATGAGTTTCCACTTACTCTCCTTCCTTATAGCCTTCTCTTCACCTCTTTTAGTCCAAGTGTATCTGTCTGGCTCCCTTTTCCTTCTTACTGTACAAATCTATGCATAAAGCAAGGTGCAAGCGGCCATCTAATATAACAAAGCTACATACACAAACTATACATTTATCCTTAAATGATTTAAAGACACCCAAGGCTTTGAATCATAATAAACAATTGTCAAGAGCAGTAAAGGTCAAAGAGAATTGCCTCAAAGATGTCTGTCATGGAAAATCTATCAAAGTTAGCAAAGGAAATGTAGCTCCCACAAGGAAGTCTGATCCATAAAGGACAGTGGCAAGCCCACTTCATGTCAATACTCTAGAGCCTGTACTACCTATGCCTTCCTGCAGCACCGCAATATAGTGAAACAGGAGGGATGCTGAGATGGTTGGGTTTTTTTTAAAAAAATTTACATTTGTAAATAAAGTCCTTTAATTTTTAAATTATTTTTAAGTAGTTGTGCAAAGGAAGTGTCATTTAACAAAGCAATTTAAGAATGGAATGCTCCACCCATGCCATTCTCAACATTCTCACTCACCTTCCCCTACCCACCTCTTCCCTTACTTTTCTTAGTTCCGTGTATATACAATGAATTATTAACTGCATTGTCCTTGCAGTCAATGGAGAACTCATTCATCTGCCCCTTTCCCCTTGGCACTACCCCTCTCTCTTGGATGCACTCATTTTCTGTTAATTTTATTGGGCTTTGACCGGGTCTTTCTAAAAGATTATACTGCTTGAGCTCTCCATGGAGTCAGTTATGCTTCAGTGAATTCATTTGTAAAGGCTTGCATACCACCCAACGTGTTTACTTATAGATTTAGTGGTACATTCATTTTCATCGAGGGAAAAACATACCACCTTTTTTCCTCTGGGCCTGGCTTCCTTTACTTAATATAATTGTTCCAAGTCTTTGTGTTTCTTTCTGAATGGTACAACATAAATCTTTCTAATAGGTGAGTAAACCTCCATTGTGTATATGTACATTTTCTTGATCCATTCATCCACTGAAAGAGGCATCTGGGTTGATTCCCTATCTTGGCTATGATGAATAGTGCCGTAATGAACATGGTGGTGCTGGTAACTATGTTTGTGATCTATTGGATACATGCTCAGGAATCTCAGGAATAGGATTGCTGAGTCATTTATTATTAATGCGGAGAGAACTTTAGTTGGAAGAATGGGATCTCTGCTGATCTCTGCTTTGTGGGAAGAAGCAAGGCTCAAAAAATTTAGAAATCATCACATCAGTGCTGAATAAGCTCCTCTGGTACTACCTGAGAAAGGTTCTGTTGATGAAGCCAGTGCTGTCCCTGGCATGATCCCATCTTCTGTACAGTATACAGCTGCTTTCATAAGAAACCATTCCACTCCAAGACGAGGAGTTATTGTAAGGGATCAACACATGATCCACCCCAAAGCACTGAAAACATAAGGAAAAAGAAGAAAAAATTAACGCTGTGACTGAGCTTCACCAGAAAATAAAAAGTAGTACCACAGAACAGATGTGAAGTATGAGTAAACATATGGGCCATAAATAAAGCCTCAAAAACATTCTTTTACATGAGTACATGAGAAAGTTCTATCAAGTGAACCAAGAGATGAAACATGAGCTGGAGAACTCAGGAAACAAATAGAAAAGAAAGAGAAATAACAGCATCTGCAGAACCAAGTCCACACTGGAATCAGCTCAATATGGGGGTGGAAGAAGCCACTGATAACATAGTAAAGCATGAAAGCTTACATTCCAAAAATGAGAGGAAAATATAAAAAATGGTTGATGGCAGCTATGAAATGCAGGAAAGCAAATAGGAGTGTGCGTTCACACAAGCATGTCTCCCCCTACACACACACATCATGACACCCACATGACCTTCAGCTCCAAAAGTGGGATGAACATGTTTTCAAATCTGAGACATAGCAAACACTTCCAAATAAAAAGAAAATTCAGCTATGTATGTTAAAGTGGTACACCATGAACAACTTTTTTATTTTTTTATTTTTAATAATATTTAAGTAGTTGTATTAAAGTATTTCAATTAAGCTCACTAAAAGGATTTGTTAATTACAGGACACCTTAGAGCATATGATAAGGTGAAATAAACATAAATATCCATAGAGTTGTTTTAAAATGCAACTATATTTTACCATGTAAATATATATCTTATTGAGGTTATTTGGAGTTTGGCTAACAATGCAGTTATCATTTCCTTATATTGGTTTTATATTTGTCTCTTCTACATGAGCTCCTTTATTATACTGGAGTAGTTATAGAATTCATGTCCAGTGAACACAAGCTAAATTTTTACAAACTTTAAACCATTTTCTTCTTAAAGATTTTTTTTGGTTGGTTGTGGGTCTTTCACTCTAGGCCTGGTCACTGTCCCTCAGTTCTTCAGCTCAAGGCTAGCACTGTACCACTGGAACCACAGTGCCACTTCCAGTTTTCTGGTGGTTAATTGGAGATAAAAAGGCTCATGGATTTTCTTGCCAGGGTTGGCTTTGAACTGCGATCCTCAGATCTCAGCCTCCTGAGTAACTAGGACCACAGGCATGAACCACCGGCGCCCAGCTCTTCTTAAATATTTTATACATACATACATGCATAAAAGCACATGCAGTTATCCACAGGTATAATGGAGAAAAGATTGTAATATTTTTAATTTCACAAAGGGGTAAAAGACCAAAGTGTAAAGTACTGGCTAATATTGTTGGGTTTTCATGATGATATTATTTGTTTGTTTGGTTTTTTTTAGATCTTTTTTTTTACTTTAATTTAATTTTATTTGTGAACATACTACAGAGGGGTTACAATTACATGGGCAGGATAATGCGTACATTTCTTACCAAGCATTGCACCCTCCTCCTTTGTTTATCCTTCACATCCCTTCCCAGCCTCCCCCCTCCCCCCCAATCCCAATCCTTCTTCTTCCCCCCCTCCCCCCGTCCCCCCCCCCACACCGACGTTGTAAAGCTCGTTTTGGACATGACAACTTGTACTTCTCATTGTTGCAACAGGTCCACCTGTATCCTTAAACAACTGGTTTTTCCCCATCTCCTCCACAAGTTATACTGACATCAAATATAGTGAAAGCAGGGGTTATACTGTGGGGATATTATTTGTTAAAAACACAATTGAAGATCTATTTTAGCCATTTAAATAAAAAAGATAAATGTATATTTATTGTAGGATCCAGTTTTATTTGTAGCTATTAAATAAGATTCATGTCAGACCCATTCACGAATTCAAACTATCTGTTTCACATACAGTACCATAATCTCAGCAAGAAGAGATGATTTCTAGATAACTCCATCACAAAAAAAAACTGTTATGGAAAAACTCTACATCCTAAAGCCACTTTACTGTGAAAATCCTGTCATTGTACCCACAATGCCCAGAAAGTTGTAGTGCAATGAGCCATGCTATAGATGCGTGGTGATTTTTGGTGGGAACTCAGTCTTATTAGAACTCAAACAAGAGAGAACTCATTGTTCTAAACGTTATTTAAGATGGATCATTTGGAATGAAAGGAGATGTGTGATTACTCAACCATTTACTGAAATCTCCAACACTGCACAAATGATCTCCAGTAGCCAAGCATGGTTTAGAGTGATAGCATTCTATGGGAAAATGGCAGCTCAGATACTGAACAGTACAGGTTCCTTATTGACAAAGGTATTACATTCAAACCAGCTGAGTCCTAGCACATCCTCTCTACCACAAGTACTTCATCTTGCCAACATAGAGAAGAGCCAATAAAAAATGCAAATGTCACACAACAAAGGCACATTCCCACAGGGAATGAGGAGGACACTGAAGCATCTGCAAAAATACCCTGCCAAATTGCTGATTATTTATAGAGAAAACATTTTTAGATCAGGGAGAGTGGATCATCCAGGCAACTGCTAAATATATTACAAGATGATATTTCTGAAGATTTATTCCCTGGCATAAAAGTCCACCATGGAAATTTTATTTCCTCAGTGAAGTTTTGACTCTGTTTATAGCATCTAGAGATACCTTCCAAAGGAGACTATGATGTTGATACAAAACAATGAGGAAATGCTCAGTGCCATGAGAAGTATCTTAGTATTGCTTTTCTTAGAACTTACTTCTACATATTACAGCTTTTGCTGCTCTATCCCCAATATCAAAATATTTCTAGTTGTACAACAAAGTTTTAAAAGTTAACGTTATTCAGAAGCAGAAAGCTGGGGGGGGACCTAGAAATTATCTAATCTCTATGTATTTATACTTAACTTCTCCCATTCTTGAATTTCATTTATGATACCTATTTTGATTCATTAGGGGAACACGTCTTGATCTTTTAACTTAACACTCTTTCTACAAAGTAGAATTGCAATTTCCATTGTATTGGTGGGTAATAGAGTAACTTTCTGATGGAACACTGTATGATCAGTGACAGATTTAACACAGGACCAAGGCCAAACTCCCTCCCACTCTACCATGCTGCTACAGCACAGAGTTCCTGGAGCTGTCAAATAGGAGGACGAGGTAGATTACACCTGAGCAAAGAACCATCACGGGACACCAGATATCTGCTTTATCACGTGGATTTGATCAATGTGAGTTTGCCTCTTTCTCTACACCATTGCACTGAGAATAGTTCATTTCTAATATAATCTTTCCACAAAGCTTTCCTTGATTCATCCTTTCCTTCACAGGATCTGTAGCTTGCAAATTTATTTCAGACTTATCCATTCTTTGTTTCTCTGGGTCTGGCTATGGTGCTCCTCATTTATGGTAGAAAGAATATACCAAAGTAAACACTATGGTTGGTATGCAAGGGGTTACAAATGAACTGAATAAAGTATAGTAGAGTGTTTGGACATCTCAAATAGTATATTTTTATTGTTTGCATATGTTAATTTGTATATTTTTCTTGGATAGAATATATATTTGTTAAAGCAAGACCTACATTGTCATTTATTAATTATATTGGCTTTCAGGGTGGAAAAAACCAACATGTTTAATGTATTAATGAAATAGTAACTGAACAAATACATTGGCCACAAATTCAGCACCTTTCAGAGCGATCCTTCATATAATTCAACCAGTCATCTCTCCATTTTATTTCAGCTAGAAAACCCACCCAGCTTACAACTTCCTAGTCACCCACTCGCACCTACATTCATTCATACATTCACTCATTAAAAATTTAATGAGCACCAGAAGCAGATTTGGCATTTGGAGTACAAAACAATTGACTAACCAGTTTCCACTAATCAAATTTACTTGGTAAGCAAACTCTCTAACATGGAAGGTTACAGGTGCAAATACACAAGTAGATGCTGAAAGTAATGGAATTCTCACCTGGATCTAAAATAGTCATGCGATGATACAGATTTCACCTTTCTCTTTCCAGAAAAGACAGAATGTCCTTTGCCCTCCATCTATTTATCAGTATGGGGCCGATAATCTCTTAAGACATTTCTATGATTAAGACTTTATCTACTTCTCTTTTTTTGAATTTTTTTATTATGAAAATACTGTACAGAGGGGTTAAAATTACATGGGCAAGATAATGAGTACATTTCTTATCAAGCATTGTAGCCTCCTCCTTTGTTTCCCCTTCCCATCCCTTCCCATCTCCCCCAATCATCCCCCCCCCCGACACCAAAGTTGTAAAGTTCGTTTTCATAAAAGTCCACATTCTTGTGGAACACATAAGCTGTTGAATTTCCAAGCGTATACCTCTGAGATATATATATATATATATATATATATATATATATATATATATATATATATCTTATGGTTTTAGCACCACACCACTAGTAGCTATTGTTTCTTGAGTTTTTACTATATTAAAAGCATCATTTTATATCTGACATACACTCTTCCATTTGTGTATCAGCCTTCTAATTTAGTTATTTAGTTATTTGTCAGTCTTCCTCAGTTTTTAATCATCATTTGGAGAGACTGTGTTCTGTTGGTAATCGCCAGGGTTTTAAAAGTCAGATTGGTGACACACTGTGTTTGGCTCTTTCTTGTTACTCATTCATATGTTCTACTTTTCTTCTCTTACCCCCTAGTAGAATCATTTCTCTAAGTTCTATTCTGGACAATGTATACTATTTCCTATCATGGCATTCAAAATCCTTTTAATTTCTATCCATACCCAGTCCCAGGGTAGCTATTATATAGCAATTTCTGTGTACACATTTTCTGTCTTAGTTAATTAGGACTTGGATTAAAACAGCAAAATATAAAAACTAGCTGGTATATAAAAACATAGAAAATATTATCTCATTAGTTCTGGAGTCTTGGCGAACTAGACATAACACATGCTGAACTTGGTGTCTGGTGAGGATCTTCTGGGATTGATGAATGGCAATGGAGTCAGTGCTTTGGCTCTTCTTTTCTAGAGTGTTAATCGCATTTATAAGACCCTAACTTCAAATTTGAAGTATCTCTCAAAATCTAGTTTGGTAAACCATCACAGTGATGATTAATAGGAATCTGAGAAGGAAAGAGAATATGAGTTTCCAATCCACAAATTATATATTCATTTTTTAAAACCACAGAGGATAATGATATTCTCAGGAATCATTTTGAAGGCTAATTGACATACAGAGAGAAAAATTGCTTAAGGTTTAGAATAAATAATAGTTGCTTAAAAATGGAAGCTGTTTTTATTTTTGCACCTAATTTTGCTTCTGTACATTATAGGGTTATTCATATACTTTTGTTGGGTGATTTCAGATAACATCCATTAATGTCTGAGAATTAAGTTACTTTTACAATACAAGTTAAGAAACAAGGAGATGTTTCACAAAATTATATTGAAAATCACAACAAAACTGTACAAGAACTTCCTAAATTTTTGGTCATTTATTTAAAAAAGAAGAAAAATGGGCTTGAGAGTATCAAGAAATGATCATTTTCTCTCTCTCTCTCTCTCCCTCTCTCTCTCTCTCTCTTTCTCTCTCTCTCTCTCTCTCTCTCTCTCTCTCTCTCTCTCTCTCTCTCTCTCTCTCTCTCTCTCTCTCTCTCTCTCTCTCTCTCTTCTCTCTCCCTCCCTCCCTCCCTCTACTTTACCCCCTTTGCATAGAAAATATAGCAGAGTATGGAAAGTTACTAGATTGTTTAATTACCACCTAACTCTTAAAAGTTTGGATAAATCTGTTTAATAATTTGGAGTTTTCAAATACTAGATGTGTGTAGTAACAGCATAATGTCCTGATAATCCTCTGCAGTAGTAAAAGTTAAATGACTTCAAACTTGCTCAAAATCTATCATTTGTGACCTTGGGGAAATTAATGATTATGGTCGTAACCTTCTTTCTTGATTTCTTTTTCCTCATTTTCTGTGTACGCTTTCTATTAGCCTGTGTGAGAACACGTATACAATTAGAAAGTAAAAACTGCAAAGTGAAACAAATGATGAAAGACAGCTGTGGCCATCAACATTAGCCAGCTCTCAGGATGAGAGCACCAGTCGGGGCTGCTGTTGCCATTGCCTTTCTAATGAGTCTGAGAGATGGGAATGTGCGCAAGAAGTCCTCTCAGGTGCAGGAGGGAAAACAGCAAGGCTGTTGATCTCAGCGTAAATACAGTGCACCACAAGGATGCAAGGTGTTCTGCTACTAATCACCAATCTTCCAACAATGAGTAAATGGCATCTAACTTGGAATCCCATGCTCTGCTCTCCAATTTTTTCAGTAAATTCATTGATGATACTATTACTCTTCAATAACTTTTATAGGTTTTTCTCAATTTGCAAAAAAGAAAGAACGAAGGAAGGAAAGAAGGAAGGAAGGAAGAAAGGAAGGAAGGAAGGAAGGAAGAAAAGAAAGAAAGAAAGAAAGAAAGAAAGAAAGAAAGAAAGAAAGAAAGAAAGAAAGAAAGAAAGAAAGAAAGAAAGAAAGAAAGAAAGGGAAGGAAGGAAGGAAGAAAGAAAGGGAAGGAAGGAAGGAAGGAAGGAAGGAAGGAAGGAAGGAAGGAAAAGAAAAAAAGAAATTTGATCCTTACAACAGGAAATGGTGGGTTAGGGTGGTAAAAATGAAAATGGCAGAGCATGGAGACCTGCTAATAAATGTTCTGGATCTTTCTCCTTTTCTTTCCAGGCATATAATAGTAGTTCATTTTCCCTTTAAAAAAACTTTGAAATTCTGATCTCTCACCAATGAACTGAAAGAATGTTGTCACTTTGAACCATGGGCTCTCTGGCAGAGAATTTCCACTGCTGCAACTGTTTTCACAAACAGGTGCTCTGGAAAGCTAGAAGGAAAGAAATAGGAAGGAAAGAAAGCAATAAGAGGAAAAGGAAGTAATGAAGGCAGGAATCTTCTGTATTAATATCATGCACAATCAATACAACTATCACAAAAATTGTTGCTGGAACCACAATGTTACACAAGGCATAATAACCTTATGTAAAAGTATAATTCCACCAGGTAACCTGCGCACCAACTGTCCTTTTAAATTCTCACTGGTTGCAGCTTTCTTATTAGTCCTGTAGCCAGAGATATTCTTCCAAGATGTCATGGACTTCTACTTGCTTTGCTTTTAATACCTGTTCTCAATTATTTGGTTACTCTCCTAATTTACTATATCATGAATAACCCTATTGCAATCTTCGGTTATTTCTAAATACTTTTTCTGTGTAAACTATTGCTGATTATTGCTGAAGGTGACAACTTTATCAATGAAATAAATATTAAATCGATAGACAAATTAATACTTTTGCTAAAATAAAGTAAATTTTCAATCAACACTATCATTGTGCATGCGTCAATGTAGCATTATGCAAGGGAAGAATTTGTGCAGAATGGAAGTTCTGGCATGAGTGATTTAATTCTCATCTCAGTGATCAGATTGTAATTACTTCTGTGACCTTATTACCTCAATTATCCTAGACAGAGTTCAATCTGGGCTCCTCTTTTCTCACTATAAGAGGTGATGAAGTCATTACATGTGAACAGAGACAGGAAGTTCCCATATTTCTAGAATGACTCCAATTTTTCTCTCTTAAAACAAGATAATCAAAATCTGTCCCTTATTGGAACACATTACATTCATCAATACAAGAAATATATTCTGAGTCACATTATGCAGAACATAATTATGTTTAAAGATAGCACACCTCGTCTATCTTGAGCCAAACATATGTAGAATGAAACTTTCCAGATGAGTCCAAGTGTTCAGTTAATTGAAGCCTGCCTCTTTAGTTCTTTTACTTATTTTTCCATTAAAATAATAATCTCTCTTGAAAATATCATTTCCCCTCTCTGTTACCCTAAAATAGAGGAAAAAGAATGGAGGGCATTTGTAAAAAAAAAAATGAAAGTTTCAAATTACCAGGTACTAGATTCTCTATTCCTCAACTATGTAAGTACATGATAACTCCTATTGCAAAATATTTGATTAGGCTACACACACACACACACACACACACACACACACACACACACACACACACACAAGAATTTGCTTTAATGGGGAGGGTTTTTATAATGCCTTGAAATCTGTGACTTTCCATGGTAAAAATGGTTAAAGTGCTTCAAATATATACTTGTCAATTTATCAATAATAGATAAATATCAGTCTGTATTAGATAAATATGTCTGTGTAGGCAACGTAGATATATCAGCAGTTGAAACTCCTTGTATAAGAAGTGACTAGTCTATGTGATTATTCTACTGCTAAGCCTGCTCACCAGAGCCACCAAAGAACAATATTTCACTGTGTGTGACTCAGAATGGCCTGTTTCTCAATGGCAAGATTCCACTCCTGATTTCACACCCGTTGCCAGTTTATGAGGCACAGGGGAAAATGTCACAAGGGAAATGGAAGTGGCACGTGGGGACAAGTATTGCAGCTGAATCACAGTCTTGATTGAATCTTCTTGATTCATGATCCATCCTAGCTTTGTCCATTTTTCCATTGCTCCAGGGTTCAGCTAGGCTATAACAATGACACAATGGTTGGAAAAAATTGGGCAGCATGACCAATAAAAATGTGTTCAATAAATGATATCTCACCTTATGGCCAACAGAGAACTTTGAAATCTCAGCTTACTCACTGGAAAATTTATAGTACTGCTATATTGCCAGATCTATGTAAGTAACTGAGAGGGGTTACACAGGAAAACATATGCATGTTTGTAATTCTGAGAACTAGAACTCTACATGTAAATACATGTGTGTGTATATATTGATAAGTGGATATGTAGAGTGCATGTGTGTTTGCATATAAATATATACATCAATATGCACATATGTATTATAACATGGTTACCTAAGTTTCAGAACATTTTTATTTTGAGTATTTAAAGTTATCTCTAAGTAGTTTTACAAAATGATTTGAATTCAACATGCCAGTTTATGAGTGCAAGACATCGATTATTACTTCATTCATACACTCTTCCCTAAATGTTGTATTTGGGGAAATAGATTCATCTGGGAGGTAGGACTAGTTTTTTAAGTATATTTCTTAAAGCCAGAAGTGGAGGTGTGTCTCAAGTGGTAAATCACACCAATTTTGAGCAGGGGAAAATAAAAAGGATGAATACAAGTGAGACCTTGTGTTCTATTTCCAGTACTGGCGCAAAATCAAAACAAAACAAAAACAGAACACTTTTTGTACTGCTCTTACTTATTAATAAACCTGTGCATGTGTGTTCAAATGAGCATCGCCTACATGTATTACCATGGGACATCTCACAATGCTATGTACTCGGACGCTCCCATGGCTTCTTTACGATTCTTTCAGGGTGTTTAACAGGTCCTCATTGAGCTGCCCTGATAACCTAGCCATACACTGGCTACTGGGATAAACACAACCTTTTGGCTTCCGTTTCTTGCAGATTACTGTATATAGCATACCAGAAGCAAATAATAAGAAGTTCAAGGGATAATTCCTAACCTACAGTCAACTGACAATACGTACAAGACAGAAAACTAACACCCTCAGGTAGATTCAGGCATGGTTCTTCTGAGACAGTATTTGACCTGGGTTTCAAATGATAAGCTGACATTTCCTAAGTAGACAGAAGGAAAAAGCCTTCATGGAGACATATAAGAAAAAAGAGAATACTCATGTCCTGTGAGCATTTCATTGTGTTTGGTCAGAAAGTTGTGAGATGTAACCAGGAAGACACTATTTTTTTTTTTTTTGTCGGTCGTGGGGCTTGAACTCTGGGCCTGGGCGCTGTCCCTCAGCTCTTCAGCTCAAGGCGAGCGCTCTACCACTTGAGCTACAGCGCCACTTCCGGTTTTCTGGTGGTTTATTGGGGATAGGAGTCTCACGGTCTTTCTTGCCCGGGCTGGCTTTGAACCGCGATCCTCAGATCTCAGCCTCCTGAGTAGCTAGGATTACAGGCGTGAGCCACCAGCGCCCAGCCAGGAAGACACTATTTTGATGAGCTGATGCCTGGACTCACTTACACTTTCCAACATCTAGAAAACATTAACAACAACAGCCCCAACAACTTCCTGACCCTAATAAATTATCCCCAAATTCCAAATGTATATCTTACCTTTTCAAACAATATAGTTGATTATCTATGTTTCTTTACAGAGTTAAAGTTCCATGAGGAGACTTTTTTCCAGTTTTGTTCATGGCTGTATTTTACAGATTGCTCTCAGCAACTATGTATTAAGTACCCAAATGAGCTTATTGAGGTTTTCTTGTTCGGCAAGTCTAGTGACAGTTGCTGGAGACACATGTCCTTGTGACCTTGTGTGTGCTCTTCAAGGGCACAAAGTTTAGCCGATAAGTTGATCTGATGTAATAAAATAGTTGAAGACACAGTAATTGCTACAATTAAATAAAATGCTATGTGACACCAACTAAGTGGAATATTAAGCCTTATCTCATGAGAAAAAAGAGAGCCAATGAACATTTCCACAGAGGTTTACATTGTGCTTCTACCAGTATGATTAAGACTGATACCAACCAGCCCACAGTGAGTTGAGTACAGATATCAAAACCAACTTATGATGGCTCAACTTATGATGCTTTTTGAGTTTACCATATGCTGAAAGTAATATACATGCAGAATTTACCTTACTTCAAATCTTGGAATCAGCTCTTTTCCTGGCTAGGGATACACAGCATGAGCACTCTGACCAGAGTGCAGGGAGGTGCAGGTATCATTTCAGCCACCAGTGACCCACATGCACTGTGCTGCCAGCCGGGTGTATTCGATGCAAGATGTGCCTTGTAAGTAAGGGACACTGTACAGAAACTGCATTGTAATTTAGCAAGAAGCACAGCCGGCACCTGACCACCTGAAAGGTTGGAGACAGGCACCAGTCTCACTTGTGGCATCAGTAAAGCTACCTTCAGAGGGAAGATTAGAAAGCATGTAAGGAATTCCCTCCAAGTGCCTTTTCCCCAAGCTTGTTTGCAATGTACTGCCTTAAAAAAAAGAATGATCCTGGCAGACTCTTGGCAGCACCACATTAGAGTCATCTTGTGGATGAAATTTACTGACAGGTGCCTGAAGTATGGCTGAGCTGTGCTGAGCCACTCAGTGGATGAAAGACAGATCTGCGTGCTTCCCACACCAGATGTACTGTCATCAGAGTTGACGCACAGCTGCGGAGACACTTCTAAATGGGGACTTCACGCTAGGACCTCAGGATGAGACCTGAGGCTCTGGAGAGCCAGATTCAGAACTCTGGAGGCTCAAGCAAAGGAAACCAAAAGATCAGTGCACCTGGGGTCAGGTTTCTGCTTGGCTCAAGGGCTCAGCCTTCAGTCTAGACCTGTGAACACTGCGGCTTCTAAGGGGGTGTCTCCACATTCTGCGGGGGTGTTGAAATGAACATACACCCAAAGATTCATAGAACTTTTTAAAAAAAGATACTTCTGTTAGGCATACAAGATTTCAAGCCTTTACAGAAATAACTTCTGTATTATTCACATGCCCATCCACGCACAAACACAGACAATTATATTTCTATAGAAAATGTGATCTTCAGAGATATGGCTTGTTTTCCCATATTCCAACATCTGGGCCCTGACACAGCTGTGATGTCATCTTAGACCTTTATAGCTTCTATATTAGATGTGGAAACTGGAGTTTTGTCTTTAGGGCTGGTGAAACTGTTTCCTGATTTCCTTGTTTTGAACATATCTGTTTGTTTTTCTGTTCCATCTAGAGTATCCAAGAACGGCAGAGAATGCAATGGTATGAATCCCTTCCACAGCAGCTACCTATACTTCTTTGAGGAAACAAACAAGGAATTGATTTTCACTTAATCTCATATGTCAGCATCTAAGATGTTTTGGAAATTAAGTCTGTTTTCTATTGGGTGGTCCTGGGACATGAACTCAGGGCCAAGAAGCTGTTTGGAGCCTCTTTGTGATCAAGGCTAGCGTTCTACCACTTGAACCACAGTGCCACTTCTGGCTTTTTCTGAGTAGTTTATTGGAGATACAAGTTTCACAGACTTTTCTGCCCATGATCCTCAGCACTCAGCCTCCTGAGTAGCTAGGATTATAGGTGTGAGCTACCTGTACTCAGCTGAAATTAAGCCGATTTTTGTCTATGTGTTTACTTCTTTGCTTTATTTTCCTTTTGGTTTTCAAAATGTGTGCTGGCCTTCCCCTATTTCAATGGTCCATCTTGCCCACTTTCCTATTCCTGTTTCACTCAGACCCACTCTGGTCTCCAGTCAGCTACATTCAGAAAATACAAATACAAGATATCTCTTTAAGGTGTAGATTAAAAATAAAAATGTCAAGTTTTTCCTTGAGAATAAGTGTGACTCGAGAAATATTTGAGACATATGTAAACTAAAAATAACATGAAAATTAACAACATAACATATTCCAAGTTCTCGGTCCGTGCTTTTTCTGCTTGCTTTCCTTAGTCTACTAATTGATTGGGTGTTTGATCAGTTGATATTTTCCAGTCCTCTCTAACTGCTTTCTTGATACCTCTGTGTAAAATATCATTGTGGGGTACCTTAACACTTAGCACATCACAATTGAACTCCTCAGGTAAAAATTTTTGCATATATTATGAATCGAATCTTTTGCCTATTTTCCCTATCCACTACATAACTCTACCATTCACCTAGATTTTTATTTTTAAGTCAAAATTTAGTTCAGCATACTTGACTCTTCCCTACTCATGATCACCAATATTTAACTCATAGTTAAGTTTGGTTGGCTTACGCATGATTTAAATCTATATAGTTCCATTTCTCTCTATCTTCACTTCTCCATCCCTTGTTCAATAATTATCCTCCATTCTTTACTCAACTGCAATGACATGTAACTAACTGGCTTCCTCCAATCCATACGTGCCCTCAATCACCCATTCACAATTCAGTGAGAGTGAATTTCTGCAACTCTTTATGCTTATACCAGCACAAGAGCTGGAACTCAGAGCCTCACAATTGCACAACGAGTGCTGCGTACCAACATCCCCTTTTTGCTTTAGTTATTTTCTAGATATGGTCTCAAGATTTGGTCTGGGGACCACCACAGACTGACTCCCCTTCCCCCACTTCTACCTCTTGGATAGTTGAGATTACAGGCATACTTTACATGCTAATAATCTATTGAGATGAGAATCTCAGCAATGCTTTGTTTTCGCTGTCCTCAAACCATGAATCTCTGGATATCCATCTTCCAAGTAGCTAGAATTATAGGCATATGTCACCACTCTCTGACCTTTAGAAACTCTTCAAAAATAAATTTCTGAAATTTTTATTGAAGTATTACCAAACCAGTAAACTCTCATATCAAAATGTGACACTCTATAACTAGACTTCTGTTAATCTACACTACTCCCCCAAAGAAATCACTATTCTATTTTTCCCATTTGTGCTTGGTTTTGTTGTTGACATGATAGGATCATATAGTAAACATTCTTGTGTGTTTGCTTTCTTTCATTCTACATTAAATTTATGCAGCACCCTCATTAGGCAGTACTTGAAGTTAGTTCTTTCTCATGGCTCCAGAAGTGTCTCCTAAATGAATATATCATAATGTTCTATCAGTTCATTATGATATTGCACTAGCTGAAAAAAATAATGAATATGATTTGGGAAATTAAGGGAAACTTAATAAACAGTATAGATTATTGCTGCTGCTCATGTTTTTAGAAAAATAAAATGTAATCAGCAAAAGTAGTCTCAAGAAATCAGCAAACACATTTCAGGTGTATCTCATGCCATTTTGATTGGCAGCTGAAGAAAGTAGGTCAAAAGAATGCCATAGATACAGACACTTAAGTTACAAGATGCATTTGAGAGATCTGCTCTTAAACTAAGTTGGGAAGCTAAGGAAAGGTATACTATAGAGTTATATCGATAGATTTTGGAGGTCTCTTGAATCTTACTTCTTGAAAACTATCTATTGGATCCATATTTCTTACATTTCTCTCCCCCTCAAATTTAAGGAATTATGACATCTCTTCAAAGATTCATTTATGTGACAAACATACCTTAACATTTTCCTGATATTTCAGCTTGAAGCTCAGATGGTCGGTGTGTTCTATCAGACCCCCTGACCTCCTTGGCTTGATTCTCATTTCTAGCTAACACTTCATGCCCTCTCACTCTTTGGGGTACCATGTTACAGACAGTGGCTTATTGGGAAATTTCATGATAAGCTAGTGTTTCTACATTTGCACATGTAAGTCTCCTTTGTAAATTCTGTATCATTTACCCCAATCCATTCTTCACCATCCTAAATTCCAATGTGTGTCTTTCAGACTGAAGCTCAAGAATCGCTTATTTGCATTTCATGCCTGATATTTGTAATTCTCAGTGAGAATTGGCCACAATTGTCTGGATATCACTTTTTGTGTGTGTGCACATGCTATAATCACAGAATTTGTACCATCCTTTTTTGTTGTTGTAAACATTACTGTGTTTATCCCAACTAGCTTGGAAGCTTTTTAGGATGTAATCATGTCTTAATCATTTGTATCAACAGCAAAATGTCAAAGTGCCTCAGACACAATTGAGTATCAGTGAGCAACAAATGAGAAAAATGGGGATTCCATGAGTGAAGGTCAATGAGGAAGAAAACTTTCAAGATCCATCACAGCCATTTTTCTAGAATAGCATCACTTTATGCAACATTTTGCCTACTATTTTCCTAAAACTCAGAGAAAATATCATGTTACTTTGGGGGATGGTAAAACATTTAATATGACAAGAAAGTCTGCAGGGGACTTCAAAACCGAGTTGGAAGTTAAATTCAGGAAGAGGAATACAAAATACTCCAGATAAAGTCTAACATTAGGTTAAAAGAACTGTGGAGATACATATGAAATGCATCATACACAACTGAAGAACAACATTTATGTAGGATCCCAGGGGTTTATATCCCTGTTGTTAGCAGTAGTATAGGATGTGTACCACCTAGAAAATGTGAATGGATGTTATAACAATGGTTCTGTGATCCAAAACAAGATGTAATAGTTGTACTTTTTCCCAAAGGGAACAAGCAATGCAATTTGTTTCCTAATGCTCACAACTGTAGCTCTGTATTTTCACGGTACATCTCTTATCATCAGTTTTGGACTATCATAGATATGGAGACTTTATTGAGCTATAGTTATAAAATGTTTATACACTGTTATATTTAGTAAAGAATTTTATTTCTTTTTTTTTAGTGTGTTTCCAATGCTTAAGCCAAGATAAATGATAAAATACCAATTCACCCTTTCTGTCTTTTCATTCATTTTCAAACCTTCAAACCTGATTCTCTGTATAAGATTAAAGCTGAACACCTATAAATGAATGTGTTATGAACTATAAGAAAAGCAATAGTAAACATCTTTTATTTCTCAATATTTGTGGTAAAGCAAACATTGAAGTGTTTATGTGAGAAAAAAATACCTAGGTATTTATTTTGTCCTGGCCTATACTCATTAACCACATTTAGAAAGAAAATGTTCATTCACACAGGTACATGTCAATGTGCCTTTGGGAAAGAAAGCTAGCAGTATTAAAACAGGCAATAAACACACATGAAACTCACAAATAACTCATTCATTGACATACTATTTCACATACTTGACATAGTTAAGCTTATATGATAAGTAAATACTCACAATTTAATAATGATTCTGAGACAGGACCAAGAAAATTTAAGTTTTTCCTTTGAAAAGCTGTATTATTATTGATTACTATTGTTGTTATTGGACGTTTTCATTATTCAACAGAACAAAGTATGATGAATAATAATCTCCATTGTAGATGAAAAAGAATCAGTACATTCACACAAATCTGTCTTCTGATTCAAAACTTCAAATAGCGTCACAATTAGCTTTAAAATATGTTGTACTAATATGTATATTAGAACTTTAGAGCATGTTACCTAAATATGTATAATAAATATGATTTTGACTTTTGCCTAATTCCAAAAGACAAAGACTATCTTTTGACCTCAAAATTATCAGTCAGACTTCATTTTGCATGAAGATATTAGTTTTTTTGTCTTTTTTGTTTTGTTTTTGTCTCCAAAAATTGAGGTGTCATGGCTTAGAAGCTCTGGTGACTTGCACTATCTTGAGATGCTATGTGTTCCTACCATCATGGCTTGCACCTGGGGCCAGTCTAAGGCAACAAATGTTAACCAGCTTTGTGAGGAGTTATTCCTGAAGCTCAGCAGGGAGTCAGCTAATGGGAACAGGAAAAGCTTAAGAGCTGACCTCTGCACTGCCAGTGCCCTCTGTTCATGGCTCCCTAGGGCTAGAGAGTTGAGTGAGCTAAGAAGGAACTTACTATGAAAGAGGCACTAAACTGTTGCTAAGCTCTTAATAATGGCAGAAACTGTCCACCCACAGGAACTTGAAATATAACTAATGCTGATGCTTGCCTGGACTATGTTTGGAACACCTGCCTTCATTATAGGAAAGGAAAGCAACTCAGCAAATGGTACCCTCAGGACCATAGAGACGTCACATTTTCCCTGGGTTGGCATTTATATCTGGATTTCTGCTCGAGAAGGCCAGGCCAAGGCAATGGCTTATGCAGGTGATGAAACCGCAGCTGGATGGAGTCTGTAAATATCTTTCACTGAAAACTCTAGCTGGTCCATAGAAGATCTGGTCAGTTGCATCATCCAAGAGCCAAGAGATCTAGCAAAAGCCAAGGGAGAAAGTCCCCCAAATCAGATAGAAGGGTCTCAGTGAAGGCAGGATTCCAGTTCCAATTGAACAGGAATGTGAACTGGAATTCTGGCTGGGCTGGCACAGTACAGCAAACACTGGGAAGAGCCAAGAGGTTGAATGGAACATGGAGGAATATACCAAGTTCTCCCTTTCAATATCATGATATGAAATCCAGACAACCGTAATTTGAAGTCAGAAAATTTCCTGCGATTTCTGGTAATTCTATTACTTCGGAATAGAATTAGAGAGAGGATTCCAGGTTCTTATCATGACTTACATAGTGTAGAGAGAACATGGAACAAGCAGAAGACACTAGGATTCTAACATGGTAGATCTAGGAGATCTCCAGGAGAGAAAAGCTGACTGCTCAAATATGACTCTATAACATTTGAAAGATCCCAAGCATTGTGGCTTGGGAGTGAGAAAATTGGTCTGAGAAGGAGGGACAGGAGCCGTTTAGCGGAAATACAACAATCAGGTGACATCTTAGGAAAGGTGGTGAGGAATATCAGTGTGTGGAGACAATGCACTAGATGCTCACATCTAGTGCAAGTGTTTGATGATGTTTTCAGGTATTGAACCTCAGTACAAAGATCCTTAGCCCCTTAGGCTGTAATCTCCTGATGATATTCTAGACCAGCTCAGTGGAGCTAGTGACAAATAAGGCCTGAATAGACTGTACACACAACACAAATTGTGGTGCTCTGCACAGAATTGTCTTAACCATATTTCCTTATGAAAACAAATTCACATGGAGTGTTTGTCCTTAAATTCAATTCCTATTTTGTGCGGCTCCTATAAATTTGAAAATATTGGTGATGCTTCTCACTTAGTGGTCAGAAAAAAATCAATACAAATCTGTAGTAAAAATGAAATGTCTCTAATAGTGCCTTTGGTGAGAAAATTCTAATTACAGAATATCTTCTGCATTTTTTTATTTTTATGGCAAAGCTCAAATGTATCTTAGGACACTGAGAGAGGAAAAATTGATTATACTTGTTCTGAACTCTCCATCACTGAAGAACAAATCAAAATCTTCTTTGAGTGTCTTTAATGAGCTAGACACAAATTACTTTATAGCCAAGACTTTAGGACCTTATTATAAATAGAAACTTTCTTTATATGCTCGCTTTACTGTCTGACGAAGTCTGGATTTCCTGTAGATGTCTATCTACAAGTACTTGTTCCAATTCTCCTCAATTCAGGCACTGTATTGAGAAAATACACTTCCAGTCAGATGGATTTGCAATGTTGTTTACTGCTCAAGACATAACACATGTGGGCAAAAGGCTATTCCTGCCTCTTACACACTATTCTTAGTCCACAGAGCATAGGAAAGGGAAAGTCTGGGTTTTCCTTTCATTGATATCTTGCTTCTGAAAAGCTATCTTTCTTCTCTCTGTGTTCCATATTTCTGTTAAGCCCATGGTCCATTGTTCATGTATCATTTTTGCGATTTCTATTTTCTAAAAATTTAAAGAAAAATATTATCTCTCTTTCTCCATACTCACTGGCTCCCTTTAGATCAACATTCACGCTTCTCATTTCATTACCTGAGACCTTCCATTTTGACATGATCTCACAATGAGTTTTTGTTGTTCTGCATTTCTTTTTTTATTGTGAAAATACCGTACAGAGGTAATGAGTTGAACTTGAATTGCTCCCACCTCAGCATTTGTCTTCTGGAGGACCTTTATCTACTATTGTCTGTGCTAATAGTCCCCATAGGTGAATGGAATTATGGAAAGATCTGTATTTCAGGACACCCATTGTGTTTGTCACTTGCATTACTGTGACAAAAAAACAAACTTACACAGTTTAAATGAGCAAGTATTTAGTAATCAAAATACTCAACATTTTCTTTTCAGAGGTTTAGTCCATGATCATCTGCCTTAATTGCTTCTAGGTGTTTTGCTAAGGCCAAAACAAAAGGGTGGAAGAGTTCAGCAGAGGAAAGATGCTCACTCATGTAGACAGGAAGCAGGAAGAGGCTGGGGATAAGATGTGCCCTTCAAAATGTTATCCCTGTTCTATTAAGGTGAGCTCAACTTTGAACCTAGTACTGAATTCCTCCATTGATGGGGGCGGGCAGCATCCTCAGATGTACCTACCTCTCAATAGCACCACCAATTGGTGGGCCAAGATTTGCACATGAGCCATTCGGGGAGGGATCCTTATATAAATGACAACACCCACATTATCTTTGAACTATATGTGCTCCCTATGCAAAACAAGGTAAGACTGGTGTCCTTATTATCATTTAGTCCGCTGTAGATTCCCAAGACCATAATCTCACCAACTTATAATCAGAGCCAACAAGAAACTCTTATTCTTCTTATCTGAAATCTTGATGACCTATCTACATCTTGTTTCCATTTGTTTTCTTTCCCACCTTTTTTCTTTGGTAACATCTTTGGTAAAAGATTACATCACGCTACTCATTATTTCCAGCATTGATTGCCAGATCACTAGAAAAATTGAGGTGTGCATCAGATATGGCTCCTTATCTGACATGCTTTACTCAAACTTCCCATATAAATATATCCCATGGCCATTCTAAAAAATATAGGATTATTATTGTTTTCTTCATTATTTTTCTTGGAGTAAATTGTGACTTACTACAGTTTGGGACAAGATTGAAGCTGCTGAAGGGTTATGGGATACAAACTCCCTGGTAATTTTAAGTCTCCTGCTAGGAGGGAAGAGGAAATATGGGAGGGAAGAGGAAATATGGCTATCTAGTAATGCTGGGAGTGGTAAAGCAAAGAATCACCAGGGTAAACAACCAGTATTCCAGTGTATTCTGTTGCTAGGTTATATTGCTCTATGGGTTAGGTGTATTAAATGCAATTTTGACTTATGATATTTTTCAACTGGAGTTTATTGGGCTATAACCTTGGAGTAAGTTGAGGAGCATCTGCACATTGCAGACACTGGGAAGAGAGAAATGACATTTCCTTCCAGAGCAAAAGGGCATGTTTGTTTGCAGTTCTGAAAAATAGACTTTACTGTTTGCCTCCACAGAAGAAAACAGAGAGGTTTCACCACCTGTTAGAAAAACAACAACAACAAAAACCAAAGTAATAGGCTTTCCTTAAGTTCAAGACATATCCTGTCATGCAGCTTACTGTATCTGCAGGTGTCATCTGGTCTCTTCACATCACTTAGAGAAACTGGGCTTTGTTGTTGTCAATGTACCGTATCAAGTTCTTTCTTTTTATTTTATGTAATTTTTTTTCCTTTGGTTTGTCCATGGCAATCGCTGTCTTTGATTCTAGTACTCTGCATCTTGTATACATGTTTATCTGATTGGAGGAAGGGAGGGGGAATAACAAAATGGTGAAACAAGGACAAAGGATGATCCAAAGATACTCACAAGAGTTGGAAATGAACTTTACAGCTGGGGAAAATTGGGGAGCGGGGAAGGACAGTGGGAGAAAAACAAAGGAGTAACAAGTTTGACCAAAAAAATGTACTCATTACCTTATTTATGTAACTGTAACCCCACTGTATAACACCTTTACAATAAAATAAAATAATAATAAAAATTATGGTGTTCTGGCTATAGCTAGTGGTCTAAGTAGTACCTCATCCTTATCGAAACAGGAAGTGTATGTCTTCTACCAGCATCTGTGAACTAGAAATTAACTCATTCACATACTCTAAAGCACTTGGTACTCTTAGTAATACCAGTACCACTATTGAATATTTTAGTTGGAAGAACATAGATTTTGAAAGCACTATGTGCATTAGGAGTTGGAAACTTCCTTAAATGTTTTCTAGTTATGTTTTCTTTAAAATATCTGTATGTTAGCCAGGGATAGTAGCCTGTTCCTATAAGCACAAAAATAGGAGGATCAAGGCTCAAGACCAACCTAAGCAAAATTATTGGTGAGATATTATCTTAAAGAAAAATATGGGTGTGCCAGATATTTCAGTAGTATAAGTAGGAGAATAGTAGAGCAAAAGACAACTTATTTTGTGATTATTTTGTAGTAGGGTATTATCCACCTACCTTAACTAATTAACTAGTGACATTTAATATTAGAATCACCGCATGTTATTGTCAATTGGAGGACTTGGCAAGCATTTCATGCATAGGAGGCAAAGAGTGCACTATTTTTAATACTGTGTCAGTATCATATCAAGTACATTATATTGTAATTCTCCTTCTTTAGCTGTCCATAAATAAAGACTATTACATACTCTTTTTCCAATGGGGCAATAATTGGGTATAGAATACAGTTTTACTTAACTTGGAAAGGCTTTTTACTTAATAGAAAAATAGTGAAAAGCAACATGAAGAAATGATATTGGCTTTTTTTCTTTAAGTTTCACTAATATTTGCAAAATAAAGGTAGACAGTCATACTTCCTTAAAATAGAAATAGTGCAGATTTCAATAAGAATCACGTCATAATGATTCATGTTACAGTTCTGGTACTGAATTTCTCAGATTTTAATGTGGACTGAAAGGCAGTCAAGATTTGTTAATGGACGTTCTCTTATTCTGGAAAGTTCTATCCTGTGTCATTCATATCTTATGCAAACTGAAAGAATACTCTCAATAGAACAACTGTAAATCCTGGTAAGAATGACAGAAGCTAAAGTCCAGAGTCTAAAGCCCTAGAGTGATCTTATAGCATTTCTGGCACCATAGTGAGATTATCAGAAGAGTCCTTTAATTAATTCTGAATCTCGAAAATATAAGGATTGTGGCTTCTTCTTAACTGATTCTTCAACAATATCAAGGACAATGTTTGGTAGAGGCTAAATTGCATAGGTTGAATTTCTCAAACATAACCAGCTGCTCTAATTGATCCTGTAGCGAAAACTGCTCACTAAATATTAAAAAGAACAGGAATATTGCAGTAGCTTGATTTAGATCACCGTAACAGATGTACAAGTGTGTTTCATGATCTGCTATCAATGTGCATGCATAGTATATCTTATTTTTCTCAGTGTGTGCATTTGCATAGAGAAAAATTAAGAGTTATTTTGTTTTTATCCATCTGAGAAAAACAAGTGCCTTTTGTTTTGCTCAACAGGCAATATGTTGTTTTTCAAGTACGCATTCTTCATTAAGGCAGCAAAAGGAAATTAAAGGTCAATGCTGGCTCACAGATTCAAACACTTATAAAATCTAGAATGTTAATTAGCTAGCCTTGGGAATTCATGTCAAATACCTATAGAAAAATAAAGCCGAGATATATTATATGCTCTTGTTCATAATATGTGTATTTGTAATAGCACTAATTGGACTAATTATTTAAAGAGATACATTGAATACAATACTTTGTTAGTCATCTAGTGTTGATGTTTGCTCATTTCCTTTTCCTTTTTGGGTGCTTATGTTTGCTAATATTTTCCTTTTTCTTTTTAGGTGCTGATGTGTACTAATATTTTCCTTTTCCTTTTAAGGGAGAAAAGTTTCAGTCTCAGAAATAAAATTTCTATATTGGTGCACAAAATAGAATAATGTAAAATAAAAACCAACTGTAATAATACAATCCACATTACATCTCCTCCAGATTCTCAGCCCCCTGTTTCTTCCTACTCCCATAAAATGTTCACTGAGATTTGTATGTCACACTTGTATCAGTGCACATACACGCACACATGCACATATGACACACATATTCATGAATGCCTTGATACTGTTGAGGAAGTGGTGGCGATGAGTCATTGAATATCCATGGTAAGAAAATAAAAATGTTTGCTGCACTCTGAAATTACATCCTCAGGCATAATGTGGGGAACGTATGCTACAAACTCATGCATTGAATGATGCCCAGCAAGTTCGTCAAAACACTCAAAGTTGATGAAGAGTCTCCTCATATATATTAAGATTTCAATAGGTATTTCTTTTCAAATGGATGCTTCAATGCATAAACATGTCATTTATGAATTTTTTATTTTTAAGCAATCCTTTTAGTATTAATATTAAGGAAATGAAAGAAATAAGTTCTTTTTAAAATAATATATTTAATTTGATATACCCACCCTCAATAGATATTTAGGAGTTTTAAAAATAAACTTAGGACAATGCTTCAATGAACCTCTTTTTGTTGGTTTCCTAAGCAAATACAAGAGACTGTCTTGATCATGTGAAGCAGAAGTCATCATAGAAAATAGACATTTTTCAAAGATTTCTCTCTGAAGTAGCTCTAAGTAGACTACTTCAAGGTATGAAAGGGAGTTTTGATTTTCACACACCACACATTCCCATTCTATGTTATTATCAAATGTCCTAACTTTGGCCATCTGACAGATTAATTGGAGCATATCAGTAGGATATGGATAGATGAATTCAGTTAACGCAAATGCATTAGTGGTATTTACATGGTTGGGATTTGTTTTTATTCTGATTCTGGGGATGGAACTCAGGGTCTTGGTGCTGTCTTTGAGCTCTGATGCTTAAGGCTAGCAAGCACTCTACCACTTGAGCTCTATCTCCGATTTTGAGGGGAGGTTAATGGGAGTAAGAGTCTCACAGACGTTCCTGTTGTTGAAACCATGATCCTCAGATTTCGGCCTCCTGAGTAGCTCGGATGGTAGCACGCGCTACCAGGGTCCAGATGTTGTTTCAGCTTTAATTGTCCATTTATTCTTAATGTTGGTTTGATTTGAATATGCTTATTGGACCCTTGGATCTTTCTTCTGTGAAATGATTGTATATTTTTTTTCTTTAAGGTGAAAATAAAGAGGGTTCTGGTGGTAAAATAGATATTTTTTCTGGGAAACTCCTACCTGTGACCTGTCCTATGAAGTTGGGCACTGTGTCAAATTAAAAGAAAAAGCAGTAAAACAAGCTGTTCTTTTGATTACTTTTCAATTTTTGAGGATCAATATATAGTAGCCTATGGGAGACTTATCCAAAATTTAAAGAATGGACCCAGCCATGCTGGTGATAGGAGATAAGACTTAGCTACTCTCCACATTCAGCATCGCGGATCTTCCTGGGGTATTTCTCATGATTTATGTGAAAGAACTGTATGTAGAAGATGCTGACCAGTGAACTAGTTAACCAGAGTTAACTGGTAGAATAGAGGATAGTAGTAGGATAAAAAGATTATAGGAGCCTCAGACGAGAAATTGGTACCATCTAGAACCCATCAAAAATTCAATGCAAACATTTTCCCTTTACAGTGATTTGTATTTATTATCTTGACATCATCTCTCACAGAGTATAAATTTTTAATTTCAATGAAGTCTACCTTGTCTGTGTTTGCTTTTACTTTATGGATTATGTTTTTGATGTTTTATCTAAAACAGCGATCGCGATACCCAACATTACCTAGGCTTACTTTTTGTTGTCTTCTAGGAGTGTTATAGTTTTGACTTTATGTTTAGGTCTATGAAACATTTTGAAATTGGTATGAGTTCCGGGTTTAGGATTACTTATTTGATTTTTTTTGTATGTAGATGTCTAATTGGTTCACAATCATTTATTAAGAAGACTAGTTCTGCTTTAAGATATTTGCTCCTTTGAAAAACGTTAGCTGGTGGTGTTTATTGCAGCCTTAGGACTTTCCAGTATGTTCCATCAATATTTAGATCTATAGTTTACCTAGTCTACTACACTATTTCAACTATGGTAGCAAAATATGTGTCTCCATGCTATTTCAACTATGGCAGCAAAGTACGTGTCTCCAAATCAAGTAGGTAAAGGTCATCCTTAATACAATTGCTACAACCAGCAGTAGAAACAATATTCGTATCTGGAACCTGTCCTCTGTTGCATTTCGGCATAGAGAACTTACAATGGCCACATACTATAAGTTATGAGATAGGTGTAAGTTACCTCCACAGGTGCCTTAGTGAACAGGAGTGAACAGGCAGTTGGTGAGGAGTGGTTTGGGATGTGATCAGACCAGGAGGAGAACGTTCAGAAAGGTCTCCATTGAATTAATCTTTGGGGCAATAACTAGATCAGAGTGTGAGTAACTGTCCTGCAGGTACTATGAGATTTCTCAGAACACAGCAGCAACACCAGGCTTGCAGGAAACTGAGAAGGGAGAGAAAAACTTCATAAACAAACAGCAACTATAGCACAATGCTGACATTCATGTCCTGGTCTTCTTTGTTCTCCTACCCACTTATTCTGAAAAAAAAATGGCTTCCAAGCTACATATACACACACACACACACACAGACACACACACACACACACACACACACACACACACACACACACACATACACACACAGAGGTTATAAAAATTAAATTCTCTAAAATTTTTCTGAATGACCAAGGTGTCAAAGTTTTCATATTCTAGGTCTCATGAATTAACATCTGCTTCTAAATAAGTAGATCAGATTCTGTAGGCTATTCTAACAAAGGATCTGAGAACTAGTTGCTCTTGGCACTGTCATTACCACCCATCGACTCCTTCAGCAGCTTCTAGGATAGATCACACATCCAATGAAAAAGTGATCCAGTTGAAATGATGATGGGATGTAAAAAGTGCAATGTTTTTTATTGTTTCTATGAAAGCTCTGTCATTTCACCAAAGTTAACTGTTTCAAGCAAAAGAGAATAAGTTTTCAACACTGAGCTATAACTGTGTGAATGTCCAGAGTTTATTTGGGATGCTTTGTGGTCTGACACTGACAATACTCACATCCGGTAGACAGCCCCCCACCCAGTCTTCAACAGTTCTTGGTAGGGTGTTCATATGATTTCTAATTGCTCTCAGCTGGGAACTGAGCTCATTCAAGCAGATGGGGATGGTGACCCGGTCAGTGCGGCCACCTGCTCTGTGGCCCAAAACAGCCTGTGAGGAACTGGAACCAGGTCACGGGCCAGGTAAAGTGTTCTTGGTCATATAGCCTCCTGGCAGTTAGGTATAATAAATGACAATGTAAATGGTAAAGGCAAAATATAAAATTAGTTACACCTAATTTCAAAATGTGCAACACTATCTATACTGCTTGCTAGTGATGTGATTTCTAGAGTGTGTTCAAAGTCATACATTCATCAATTTCAGTCAGATTTTAAAACTAGAAATGACATCCTAAGTCAGCAAGGGGATTCCTTGGAAAACTAGTCGTGTTTACATTAGAGAACCAGAGTTCAGTGATCTCACTCAAGAGTATTACAAGATCTCTTAGGTGTATAGGGTAAATAATAAAGACAAGCTTTGATTATAAACATTTACAGCCAAAATGAGAAAGTATTACTTGAATGAATAATTTTCCCAGAAACAAAATAAAGCAAACCTTTGCACTGAACTCTAGGCTTGGGCACTGTCCCTCAGCTCAAAACTAGCACCCTACCACTTGAGCCACAGTGCCACTTCAGGCTTTTTTCTGCTTATGTGGTGCTGGGGAATCGAACCCAGGGCCTTATGCAAGCAAGGAAAGCACTCTACCACTGAGCCAAATTCCCAGCCCTGCACTGATCTTTTTAATAATTCTGTAGTTTTCCCAATCCAATTAAACTTATTTCATCATAACTCAGGATTTCACATGGTGTGACAGAACACATTAGTTAATCTATCATTTTTTCTGTAAATAATACTGTAAAACCTAGAGCCGCACATTTAATCTTGCTTGATGTGGAAAGCAATTATTTTTCAGGTATGTCTGAATGTACCACAAAGAATGAATCTTACATCTGGTGTCGCGGACTATTCTGATACCCTGGTCAAAAACTTGAAGGTAGAGAATTTACATAGCACCTCAAGACATGCAGAAGTCTCAAAACTATTTTACTGAACTCACTTAGTAAGAAATCAGTTATACCAACCTATATCCCTCAGTCCTGGCTTTGTTTAAATGATAACAAAAGGATCTGTTTGTCTTACTGCTTATACTCTTAATGGGGCTGTCAATAGTGATCTTTGCAAACACAGAGCAGATGCTGTAGTTATCTAAGGTTATGTAACTTGATTCTCACTAAATACTGTCAAGGATGCTAGATGCACATTCATATAGCCCTCCTTCTGGTCATGAAAATACCAAAATGCTTTCAGAATATAGCCCCTATTCCCAGTTCCCATCTCCCTGGCTCGGTCCTAGCCAGAGCTCTCAGATAGGATTTTCACCTTGGCAGTCTCCACACCTCTCCACAACCGCATAAATAAGAGAGAACACTCTGCTCCATCTGGGACTCCAATTACTAGCACCGGGGCTGAACCCAGAGTTCTTCATGTGAGGAAGTCAGTTACTGTGCAGCACTGGTCATTAATATTTCAAACACTGCTCCTAGAAATGAAAATTTCTCCCATTTACAAATGAGCAAATTGAAGCTTAGAAATGTCCACAGCATTTCTAGTCACACAGCTTTTATGTGTCCTAGCACACAACCCAGCTCTGCAGAAAACGCTCCTGACTAGACATCAGAGATCATGAGATAAAGTGCCCTTTGATCTCCCTTTGCCAGCCAATATTTCATAATCAACATTGGAAAGATCTTAGATTTTTTTGAGTCTGGAGTTTTAAGTATTTATTTCTCTATTTTATTCGATTTTGATACAGCCATGAAAATATAATACACAGTGGAATTATTTATAAATTCCAGCAGCTTTCAAATCCATCTGTTTATGGAGACCCTTTAACTCTATAAATCATTTTGTCCAACTGAGGAAAAACAGGATCCATCAGCTATGTGTCAGAATCTCTTTATGTTGCCAGTATTTGTTTGTTGAATGAAATTCATCACCTTAGAAGTCAAAGCTGGTAATGTGGAGATGGAAAAACATGCATTACCATGGCATCAGAGAACACCATCATTCTTCAAAACCAAGTGTTCATTAAATCAAAGGAACTGAAAATATCTAAATGTATTTAAAGTGATACTTTCTGACCATATTTTCCTTTGTTCAATGAACACATAATAAACTTCTCTAGAAATTCAGTAAACATAACATTGGTCATAACAATGTAAGTTATATTAGCTGTACTAATACAAAGTAAGTGTGTGCAATAATATAAATGTTGTTTCTCACATAATAATATATACATACACTAGATAAAATAATTTGCAGTCATTCAAAGTTATGATTGTGGAAAATGGGTAGTAGCCTGTAAAATTATTGTAATAGTAAGCAGAAAAAAAGAAAAAAAGAGTATATGTTTGTATGTGTATATACATACATATATATAAATCCTGACTATACACACATATGTATATATATATACACTGACTTTTTTCTATTTTCAATAACTTGTGAACAGTGCAAGTTCATGATTTGAGGATGGAATTAAGTTTAATTGAAACATAATACAGGTTGAATCTCAAGTAAAAGCTTAAAATACTTATGTACTATTATAGGGATGTATAACACATAACATACATCTTTATGCCTCTCTCCATTTATGTGTCTACACACATACACACACAAGAAATAATGGTTACATAACAACTGCAGTTACATACGAATGGCAAAATATAAATGGAGAGTAATGAGAAAAGAGGACTAACGTTGTGTATTTCATATTGCGAATTTAATAGATTTTCAAAGCTAACGCAAAACAAATAAATAAAAGGAGAAGAAAAATGAGAAGACATAAAGCAACACTAATTAGGCACATACTAACCCTCAATTCTGCCTAATTCATTAGCTGGGGCCCTGGTTACCTATCAGGGAAGGTGGGACAGGTATCATTAGCTCCCTCTGACAGGTAAGCACACTGAGTCTCAGGGCATAGAATATCTCACTCATAGTCAGAATAAGCAGATGTGAAATATATTTGATCCTTAACAAAGTTCATTGCTCATGCACATTAATTTAGGAGGGATTTACTGGTCAAAATGGACATTGGGATCTTCCTTCCCTTTGTGCATACATTAGGCAAAGAATCAAGGTTTAACTGGGCCAGAGAAACTGTCCCTGGTTTATTCTTGGCAGTAACATAGCATCCCATTGCAGAATTGTCTCTAAGGAGCCTTGGGGCCCCTCAAAGTCAGAAACTCTCACTTTCCTATGGCAGGATCCCACAGGACTCCCAGCCTAGAACCCATTCTCTCTATTTTGGAGGCCTCTGGCCCAAGACATTTGTCAAATGGATTAGCGATGCAATGGTCTGGTGTTGAGTCTTTGAGGTTGGGGGCAGGCAAATCCATGAGGGTGCAGAGTGAAACAATGCCCAGGAAAACTTCACAGGTGTGAATGTGAAACACAGCACACGCCAGGGCACCGGTGATACACTTCACTTCCAGACTGTCTGGGTTTTGCATGTTCTCTCTGTTAAGCTTATTTGTAAAACATGGAGCTTTAAAAAAAGATTCCATGAGCAGGTGTGATTGCAGCTGTTCAAATGCTGGCACTCAAGACAAGTTTAACGGAATGATTAGAGGCTTAATAAGAGTACCAATAAAAAGATTTTTCCAAATACCCATTCAACTCATTTCGAAGCAAAATATTTCACACCAATGGATTCCCAAGGGACTTTGTTTTAATTTCTCTCAGCAATGCTAGTTCTCTTCAAAAAGAGAAACTCAAGCACAGGTGTTCTCTAGATAACAGTGTCCAAAGAGAACTTGCTTTTAAAAGTATTCCTATATGTCTGTTACACTATCAAAGTGCTTGAATATCCCTGGATTTGATAAGCAGGAAAAGTACACAGTGCCATGCTATTTATAAAGTAAACATCGAGAGATTCCCAGTCCAATTAGTGCTCTGGGATAGATCGGGGTTGCCTTGCATCACAAGAAAAATTTTCTAGTTTTTGAGATTGAGAAGATCTGTTTCCTATATTTTGAGATTTTTTAAAAATAAATTATGGATTGAAGTATACATATGTATATATTTTAATATACTCTTTTTTGAAGATACAGAAATCTAGGGTGTGAGGAACTTTAAAAATTTGGCTTTTTTGTTCAGATTTAGAAGATATCATTCCACTGTCTTCTGGCTTGTATTATTTCAAAGAAGAAAATGCACATCAACTTGTTTATCACTGCAATTCAATTATCTATAACTCTCCTATTTTCTCTTAGTGTCTTCAAGAAATTTATGTAAATATAAATATATAATAAATATGAATATATTTATATATTATATATACGGCATATAAAATCTAGTTGCGGTAAAATATTGATATATATATGTCGGATATATTTTTCTGTTTTTTTTTATAGTTTATGTACATGAATGTGTTTGTGCCCTGCCCCTATATGAGTTCACATAGAGGTACCTGTCAGTTTATACCTTTTTCAAATTTGAATTTACCACATTTTTTTCTTTTCTTTTCTTTTTCTTTTGTCATAGGTGGGGCTTGAACTCTGGGCCTACGTGCTGTCCCTGAGCTCTTCAGCTCCAGGCAAGTGATCTACCCCTTGAGCCATGGTACCACTTCTTGTTTTCTGATGGTTTATAGGAGATAAGAGTCTCATGGACTTTCCTGCTGGGCTGGCTTTGAACTGCGATCCTCAGATATCAGCCTCCTGAGTAGTTAAGACTACAGGTGTGAGCCACCAGCACCTGGCCATCATTACTTTTTTTCCAAAGTCCTCCAGTGTTTCTATTTTTTTTATGCTGATTCCATTTGTAGTAAGCCCACAGCTTACTAATTGTTAGTTTTATTGTTGCTTTCTCTTTTTACTTTGGATTTCACCTTGGATATTTGTGATTACTTTGGCTTCCAGTTCAACATTTTAAATTTCTTCAGTGCTACATGGCAAAGAATTTCATGTAAAATATTTCATGTATCTCAAACATTGTCATTTTCATTCATTCTCTATCAGTTCCTACTGAGACCTGGTAAATCAGCTGTGTCTCTCCTTAATGTTCAAAACATACAGAATACATTGATTATATGTGTTTCTATGTCCTTACCTGCATCAAGACAGTACAAAAGATGTATTAAGCGAATCTTAGCAATCAGCCAGACCTACCCATCAGAGACTCAAGTGTGTGAAAGAGAAAACTCCTTGGAAAGAGAGAATCTCTGAGTTTCTCTGAGCACAGAGACCAGCTAGGAAAATTATTGCATGAGAATTCATTTCCTGCGCTCAGTCACACAGTTATAGTAGAAAATTAATGGTAGTAGCTCCTCCATATCAATTTATGTTTCCACAGAACATTATTTATACCATATTTCAACTGTATGTACAGGTGACTCTCACATCAGCTCTAAAATTAAATCTCCTCATGTTTCTTTGATGAACCTGAATGAATGGAGAGGAATGCTTGGAGCTCATTAGATTAACAAACAAATGTTAACTAAGGCACTTTCAGCAAATAGATTTCTGCACCATAATTTCCTCATTGACAAGTAGGAATGCGCTGCTCTTATAAAGTATAAGAACAATAAACTGCAGTAATAAAACTTTCAGCAGGACATTTTACATATATGATGCAATGTTACAGTTCAATCAGGGTTTATTTTTTTCATTTATTACCAACCTAATAAACTATGCTGTTCTAACTTATATAAGAGATTATCCAATTTTACTTAACTACATTAAATTTCCTATAAAGTAATCATTATTATAATCAATTACAAACTTCCATTATTTGTGTGTCTTCAAGCAAGCAAAAACAGTTAGCAGAAGGCAGAGTATGAATCAAAAGGAAGAAATGGGTCTGGAAGGAATAAGGATCTCTGTAGATTCTAGAAAACAAACATTTTATTATGTTTCATTGCATAGAAATTGCCTACTCACCTTCTTAAAAAGAATAATAAAGTGAAAAGCCTCATTTATTGAGTGCTGTCTCTATGCCAGGTACTATTTTAATGTAACTGTAACCCCTCTGTAGAGTATTTTTACAATAAAAAATATATAAAAAAGATGTTTTTGCTTGCCTAATGCCACTTAATCTTTACAATACATCCCCTGAAGCTAAATATTATTATTACTATTTTGCAAATGTAAACATTAAGGTTTAGTGTGTTGAGGATGTGAGTTAGTACTTGAATACAAATTTATTGGACTCCAACAAGCATATATTACTTGACAGTGTACACAAGTTCCAGTAATAACAGTAGTAAGTAATAAGAACAAAATTTTCTATAAATAATTAATAGCTGTATATATACATAGCTGGTAACCAGCAGATTTATGATCAATGTTCCATTTGACATTCATTGAGTTGATCTCTCAATTTGCAAATAATTATCAAAACTCATTTAACTATTTTTCCAGACAGGAACAATTGGGCTCAAAGGCACATTGAATTGAATTCACATAGTAAATTGAGAAGTCTCATTGGTATATTTCTCTAAGTTTTTTCCTTGACTATCTACCTTCTCTCCTTGAGCATGAAAATGAAAAAGTTTATGAGCAAATTCAAAGAAAAGATTTATCATTTTAAGAGTTATCTGGTAAGGCATAACCAGAAGAAGTAAAAGTCAAGGTTACACTTGAAAGAGAGTTAATGTAGTAGTCTTCATAAAGGGAGGTAATCTCTTGTTCCTGGGGATATTCTCTTGTTTGAACCTGGAGAAAGCAGGATTAATTGACCAACTATTTTTGCAAAATATGGAATAAAAGGTGACTGAACTAGTTGTATGATACTAAGTCATCTTTCCTACCACATCTTTTGCCTCAAGTAGGTTTGTTTGCTGCATCGGTCAATTTCAGACTTTTCTTCCACATTTTACTTGCAAAAATGTTAAGTCGTGAGAGAGCATGAGTCATGCTTTAAACAACTGGTTCATGGAGAATCTTGGATAGCTTTGGCGTGTGGCTTGAATAAATGGATGTCTCCAAGAATGCATCCTGCAACTTGCATTTTACAAATATATTTGCTCTAATAATGAAAAGCATTGGAAGTACTTCCACTCTAAAGATGCTATGCTAAGTCTTGAAATTCATTAAGAAACACCAACAACTTAGAATTCCCAGGTGTAAGAAAATAATCACAAGTGAAATGAAAAATAATTTGAGATACAGTAAATTTGACTCCATATGGATAAGAGGTAATTTGTTTTCCCACCTGTTTTATACTATTTTAGCATTTACTGTAAAGTTTTATGCTTAGAGCTAAAAATAATAAATGATTTGATTCCACAATTATAATTATCTATTGTAAGTTTGACCTGACTCCCTTACTTCCCTTACAAGTATTAATAGTAGGAGCATTCCATACACAAAAGTGTGTTATCTAATAGATTTATAACAAGAATCTCCAAAATAATAGAACACAAAATTCCAAGTTATTCTGTTGATAATCCCAAGGGTGATATGCAATATTCTCTTGTAAAGTAAAATAGATACAACAGTAGCTCAACAATGTTTAAAACAATTAAGATGAAAACTGAGATCTATTTCATTAAAAAATTACATTGTACCTTTCAGTATGTGAAGTCAGTGCTTACATGTAATATAATTTAATTATAAAAGTTAATTAATCATCTCTAATTGGTAAGTCCTTCCCTCCATCCCCCGTCATTTTTCAGGACAGATTAGATCTTCCCTAAGGTCTTATGGGCATGTAAAATCCCCAGTAGTAATCCTTAAGGGTAAATCCTCAAGGAGAGTCATACTTTTGTTTCTGGCAGAAATCTCCACATTGCCTTTAATTAAGAGACGAGTGTTGGCCATTAACAGAGAGAAGCTGACGATTTCTGAAAGCCCAGATGGGCCAAGAGAATTCTTAAATTTTCTTTTATTGGCACATGTGAAATCATATATAGGGAATGCTGTCATCATTTCTCCACTCATTCATATAATATTGGATGGCCTTCACCTCTCTATATTGAGTTGCAATACAGAGTTCTTGGATGTCTTTATCAGAATGTGCTGACTCTGGGTCTCATTCACTCTGACTCTCTAATCTCAGATGGAGTTTTTTCATCACTCCATGAACTGTTACTTTTACATCTAAGTCCTGGACCTGGTATACAGTCAGCAAACCTACCCTTAGTGGTAAGAAATGAATATATACTAACATGCTCCCAAAGAGGTTTTCTATTTCTGCACTTTCTCTCATGTGGACATTAATATTCTTAGTCTTTCCACTACCTTTCTGAAATGTACTAAGCTATCATCAAGCTGTATTTGGTTTCTCCAGAACTCTCTATAATAGCTTAGTATCAAGTGACTGGAAATTCTTTTCAATTTCTTCCAAGAAAGAGAATCTAAGTGTATATCATGCATACCTAGGATACAAAAGAATGTGCATGCATACTCTTGGCTTATTATGTAAACTCCTCTACTTATAATACAATCTGAAGGGACCTGGAAGACTAACATTCTAAAAAGAAAATTAGATATGTCTCCAATATTTTTATGGAATCATTAGTTAAATAAACAAGTGAAAAGTGTGTTGAAGGCCTTGATGAACGTTATGTGTTCCTGAATGAAGGAGTTAGCAATGCTTCAGACCCTTTCTATGCCAGTAAATATCTCTGGGATAAAGCCTGCTCTGAGACAGGCTGGGACGTCTGCTTAAGATTAAAAGAATGAGTTCTTGCATCTTATAATCCTCCCATAAGTAAATAGGCCTGGAGCCTCCTGAACCCCATTGCATACTGGAGGTAGAGTATTTATCTATACTATAGAATCTGTGCTATAGAATCTTTTGCCCGAGCCGGGCACTGGTAGCTCACGCCTGTAATCCTAGCTACTCAGGAGGCTGAGATCTGAGGATCACGGTTCAAAACCAGCCTGGGCAGGAAAGACTGTGAGACTCCTATCCCAGTAAACCACCAAAAAACTGGAAATGATGCTGTAGCTCAAGTGATAGAGTGCTCGCCTTGAGCTGAAGAGCTGAGGGACAGCACCCGGGCCCAGAGTTCAAGCCCCACAACCTACCAAAAAAGAAGAAGAAGAAGAAGAAGAAGAAGAAGAAGAAGAAGAAGAAGAAGAAGAAGAAGAAGAAGAAGAAGAAGAAGAAGAAGAAGAAGAAGAAGAAGAAGAAGAAGAAGAAGAAGAAGAAGAAGAAGAAGAAGAAGAAGAAGAAGAAGAAGAAGAAGAAGAAGAAGAAGAAGAAGAAGAAGAAGAAGAAGAAGAAGAAGAAGAAGAAGAAGAAGAAGAAGAAGAAGAAGAAGAAGAAGAAGAAGAAGAATCCTTTGCCCGCTCATGTGGAAGTCTGGTGGTTTGTAAAGGGAGGATCTGCAGCAGGTCCAGGTCTCAGCACAAACAGATCTTCCACTGGGGCCATGTGATCCAGAGGACACTGGTATTACAGGTATCTCTACAGGTGTCTATGTTCAGAAAGGATACCCCGTGAGGTTTATTGCAAGCCTCAACAGAAAAATCCAACTGGAGCTCTCCAGAGGAGAGGCCAGGCCATTTCCATCCCAGAATGAAACAACATTCAGGAAATAAGCACTGACATCCTAGGAGGCTTGCTTAGACAAAGCATGGATTGCAGAAGAATGCATGCACAGAATGAACTTCTCCACTGGCATCAGGAGTTTCCAGTTTTCCCTTGGATATATAAATGTATTTGTGGTTTTCAAGCATGGAAAAATGCTCTAATCAAATGTGGAGAATGCAAATCTATCATGCTTTTCCTCTACATAGTCTTTTAGTTTGATGTCAATATCTAAGAGATCAAGTTATAGAGTAGAAATGTCCATATATCAAGAACAATGGTTCCCATGTTAACTTTGGCAGCTACATGGTGATGGGAGAATATCTTCTATAGTACAATCCCATCACAGAGCAGACTTGGCACAGTAGTGTCCCATGTTTACTGTGTATATCTTTCTTGCCATTTCTCACCATTTTAAACAGTACCAATTATAGTATTTCTCTTTTCATTATTTTTCTGTTATCATATTTACAATCATATTAACAATATCGATTGTGTCCTACCCAAATCAGGACATGTATCCAAATTACTGCCACAAGTTTTCCTGATTCTGATCTTTCTCTAGAAAATAGTGCTACCAGAAATGAAAGAGGTGTCCATGATCTCCTCTCTCTCAAACAATGGAATATTTGTGTAATTCACAAACAATGGGATTCTGAGCCAACAGGTATTGGGTGTTTAAGAATCGGGGTGCAGTCTCCCATAGTTGTACAGAGAATTTCTTCACAACACTGTCCCCTATGTTCACACGTCCCTACGGTGGACCAATTCCTGAGTTTGTGGTTATGTTTTCCCGATGTGCCCTACTCACACATATGCACTTAGACACAATCAACTCTTACCCACATGTAAGTGGAAATTATAGTGATGCTTTGCCTCCTTTGGTTATAGTTCAAGGTAAAGAAAAGCAAATAGAGGCTTATGAGTTATTGATTCGAAGCAGGGTATCATTTGTCAAAGCAGTCACTGGCCTGAGATATCAGCAACTCTACAAACCCATATGCCCCAATCACAGATTTTCTGCTCATGTTCTGTTATGGAAACACAAAGCCTTATTGATTGCATTCTGGAATTAAAGCTCGGCTCGATGGTTGCAAACACACCATTGCCATAATACACTTATTTTTGAGACTTGTTTAACTGTAACAGCTAAGGAAAATCAATGTGTGGGACCCAGCTAGACTGACCTTTAACAAACAAAATAACCTTTTATTTCTGTTTTTGTTTTTTTCTGTTGTTTTGTTTGCCTCCACTTCTCAGGTAATTTTGCTCCTACTCTTCTATGCTCTCAGTGCTTTATAGAACAGCCAAAATTCCACAAAACTGTCTTAGGGTATTTTGGTGTAAGGATGATTTGATTGATGTAGAAGTAGAAAAACATAATTGTGTAAGTTGTTATCAATGGCTCAGCACAGAGTATCTCAGTGAGTTATTAGCTCATGTATCTTCATATATATTAATTGTCATCATCATCATCACCACCATCATCATCATCATCATCATCATCATCACTATCACCATCATCATTATCATGATCATCATCATTCTTTTGTCAGTACTAAGGGATTGAGCTCATAGTCTCCTTGGCTCTTGCTTAGCTTTTTCATTCACAACTGGTACTCTAGCCTTTGAGTCAAATTTCCAGTTCTGTATCTTTATTTTTTCTTGTTCTTTCTTTCCTCTGTCCCTATTTTTGCTAACTGTCCTTGATGGAGTTACATATGGCAAAAAATACAAAAAACTAATGCCAAATAAAGTAGAAGAGTCTCAGATTACATGAAACTATACAAAGTTCATCCCAGACATTTTTTCAAAAATATGTGTGCACAAGTAATTTATTTTTGGTGGTATTTGGAATTTAATTTGGTGTCTACATTTTGTTATGCAGGTACTTTATCATGTCAGCAATGCTTTTAGTACTTTTCTGCCTTATTTTTCAGGAAAGGTCTCCTTTATACAAAGGATTATTAGCCATTTGCTCAGAGACTATTGTCCACACGTAGAAGTAAGCAGACATGTGAAGTAATTAGAACAATTATCTACCTCATTTCTCTCTCATGCTATCAAGACCCCTAGCCTTCACTCCAGTCTAACTGGAATTACAGTATATTCAAATTCAATTGGTTTCCTTCCTCAGAACCCTTTATTTATGTTTTGCTGGTATGGAAATGTTTTTTTCCTCAAATCCACACCTACCTACTTGCTCTACTCCTTGCAAATGTGTGAGCTAAATCTTGAGTTTGAGGTGCATGTTAATTACCACAGGAAATTAAACTTAAAATCCTCTAAGTGTCAGAGAAAAGTGACTGTGACTTCTTACTCTGTCTTCTCACAGTAGAAGAGGAATTTACATTTATTACTGTTTGTATGAATTACTTTCATTGTCAAAAGCTATAACGTCATGATCAAATCACCCTATGACATCTACCTCCCAAACCATCATATTTGGAATGAGATGCACCATATGATGTAAGGTGTAATTCTCAAGCCCAATTTATTGATTAGCAAATAGAAGCTATGTTAGGAGTTAGCTGAGATACAGAGAAAACACTGTTCTAGCAAATGTTACCCAGATTCCAGGGCCAATGCACCCATTCCTAGATTCAATTTTTTACTCAGTTGTGACAAATGAAGATAAATTTCCTGTTTCCTCTGTCCACTTTCCATCAGAAGGAACACTAGACTTAGAAAATATATTAATTTTTTAGTTCCTGTTCAGTTTCTAGCTTCAAGGGGTCATCAGAGAAAATGAGTGTGTACGCTTCACTAGTACATCTACCTGCTCCCGTGCTGTTTAACTGTTTGCTAAATTTGCCTCTCTGCCCTGTCTCAATCCTGTCTGTCTTGGATGATTGCTGGAGCTCTTGTGTTAAACTCAATTTGTCAATGTCAGCAGCTTTTCTTGTGCACTTCTCAGAAGCAAAGTGTAAGATGGAATTAAGGGCTTCCTTAGTGCTAAAATTCCTCTTGCTATGAAGGAAAAAAATATTCTGGAATAGTTTGACCAAAGGAAAGAAAGGAAATAGTAGGAAAGGTAGCATTATCTGGAAGGAATGATTTAAAAGCATCATTAAATGAAGTTCATCTATTTCCCTTATTCTCTTCTATAGATTGGTAGTTGTATGAAGAGGTAGACATGTTGGAACACCATTTTCAAAGTTCTCAGCTTTTCTAAATAGCTCATCTCAAAACTAATGTTTGTTCCCTTCCTCTGGCCATCTTGCCTCCTTTCTCCTCAAAATCTTTACCCAAAACTTTCCCTTCATTTTGGTTTCCAGTATGATTTGGGCAGGGGAATGAGGTGGCGTGGGGCTTGAACTCAGGGCTTGGGCACCAGCTGTCTCTGACCTCTGTTTTGCTCAAGGCTAGCACTCTACACGTTTAAGTCACAGTACCACTTCTGGTTTTCTGGTGGCTAATTGGAAATAAGAGTCTCAGGAACTTTCTTGCCTGGACTAGCTTTGAATTGTGATTCTCAGATCTCAGCCTCCTGAATAGCTAGGGATTACAGGCATGAGCCACCAGCCCCCAGCTTGATTTCCAGTATGAGACTCAAAAATATCCACAAACTGGCATTCAGAATGATCTGCTCTTCTTGAAAGATTGGCCCCAACACCAACAACATAAAGTTGAATGCCATTGCTTTCCCATAAAGCTCTGTGGCGTATAGAACAGAGCTCATCCATCTCAGCATGGAGCTTGATGGAATCAGTCAGGCCCAGTTTCTTCAGAAACCCTGTGGGTATCTTGTCAACCTTCACCCATGAAGCAGCCACCTAGAAACCTGTACGAACAACTCATGCTGTACTCTCTTAAACAGAAGAGCAATTTTCTTGCACTAACTCCAAAGAATTACATTAACACACAAGCCTCCTCACACCCAATTTTAACATCCTGTTTTTCATAAAATTGAGCAATGAGAGCACATCTTGAAGTTGGCATTAATAATAAACCTTTTAAATGCAATTAACAAAAAGCAAATCCCCTGAGATTAATGTGTTTGTACAAGTAAAGATGTGGTGCTAAAAGCTGGAGCATCCAGCTTCGAAAGACACACTTGTGGTGGTGGTGTTATTGTTGTTTTTAATAAACTATAAATTTCAGATCTATATTAATTGTAAAGATACTTTTCAGAGGGGTTACAGTTACATGAGTAATGTAATGAGTACATTTCCCTTAGAGCATTGTTACCCCCTCCTTGTGTTCCCCTACCATCCCTTCTTTCTTCCCTCCCCAACTCATATTTTGATGAGATCAACTAAAAGAAAGCATTTTACCCTCCTGTCTGCCAAGAAGCCTTTTGTAAATTTAGGGAATAAATCGTTCACTATCCGTTCCTATTTTATTACATTTTGTTTCCTGGAACTGCCCAGAGTCATGATTTTCTGCTAGTTGTAAAAAGTGCTTGAGTTTGGGGCTTCTTGGATTATGTGAAACTTCCAGCTCTGTAGAAGATGTATTGGCTCAGGTTGGGTGACTTCATGCAAGAGACTTGGTTTTTAGAGGTGATTAGTATTATAGAAGAAAAGGGAACTCTGCTTCTACTTTCTGAAGCATTGATCCGTGAGACTAGAGGATAAGTTGACAATACCCTAACATGAGAAAAAGAATACACATTTACTACATGCCTGGTGTACACAGGAAAGTGCACATCCACTAGTCCAACGAGTTTTGGAACCTTATCTACTCTTTTCCTAAGGGAAGAGGAATTAGGAAATGCACAGACTTCACAAAGAGAGTAGGGGAAACACAGGGTCTAAAGAGAGAGGAAAGGCATGTGATGCCTGTCAATCACCCTTGATGGACAAGCAGCTAGAGAAGGCACTTACAGTGATTGATTAACTACTAGAAGACACCATCTACGTTGGTGGTAGTGCTTTTATGATTAATGTGTACTAATTATACCAAATAGTGAGTGCCTTGTGACATTTTCAAACACATATTATGCTATGTAAAGAGGGAAACTAACTGTGTGGTTGATGTTTTCTAAACTTGTCCCCATCTGGAGAAGGTAGTCTCTTAAAGCAATTGGAGATGTTAAAAAACTAGTAAATTAATTCCATTTCAACAGTTTCCTCTTTAACATTTTTCACTAGTTCCTTCAGAAGGGAGAAGGAAGAATGTAATCGAGGAAGAAGAAACCATGTTTCAAATTATGTAATGTTGCAAGGCATGCCGCATAATACTGGAACCTTGGATTTCTCAGACCTTACCCTGTGCTCAGTGTTATATTTGTCATCTCTCAAATCCCTAGAAAACATGCAGGCCTACCCTTCCACACACGAGAAATGTCAGAGAAGCTAAGGGACCTGTAGGTCAACACTAACTCAGAACATAGAAATTAGAACAAAAGTTTCAGGTTCCTACTGTAGATTTTCTAACTTTAAAATTCCATCTCTGCCACTTACTGATAGGATGTAAATCCCAAATGAAAAGCTTTACCCTGGACTGACTGATCTTACCACATCAAAAATATTGAAAAGTTATCCTAAAATGGAAAAGCTTTGCACAGGAATTTTTAGAAGATACTTTTAATACATGCTAGATAACTTCTGATAACTAAGATAGAGGAAAGATTAAAATCTAAAACAAATAAAATAGAATTTAATAGTAATACAAAACAGAGTACTATAGGATTCAAGTAAACAAATGGATAATATAAATAATAAATATTTTATCACATTATTTATTAATGAAAATTGTTAATGGAAAAAAGAACATATATTCTTCTAATCTATTACTAAGGGAAAGCATATGATAATAACATTGAAAAACAGGTACATTCATAAGCAAATATGATAGAATTTTGTCATAGTGAAGATCTCTTTGGTTCTGTTTTCTTAAATATTTATGGAATTATATGGAGTACTTATGAATGTTAAAAAGATTATTTCATTATATGTGGAAATCTTATATAAATATATGTTGTATAAAATTTATAATGTGTATACATTACACATAAATTTTTTATATCTAATTAAAATGTTCTTCCATTACATATATTCACTGAATTTACACATTATGCATAACACAAATGGTTGACATTATTTCAATTAAATAATTGTCTAATTTCAATTATTTAACATTCAATTAAAATTTTAGTTCAATGTATATATAATTTACATATGACTATAATTTTATATTTTAATTTACATATGACTATAATTTTATTTTTAATTACATTACTCTCTTTCATTATAATTTTATGAGTCAGTTATGCTTTAATGTAATTAAAATTATATAAATTTCAGAAGTCAATTAAGATATAAAAATCCCATTTTTAATTAAAATCACTTTAAGAAACTACCCATATACATATACACTATCTACTTATGTGCACTGTGTACACTACTCAATTCCTCTCCTATTTTTCAGGAAGTTTCTATTGCTGTCTTTTTGTCTTCCTATGTGTGTGTATAAGCTACAACTAGCTAGCTGTAAGATCATTATTTCTATTAGAAAGTTTGTGATTGGGTAAGAGGTGTGATATGGGTAAGAAGTGTCCTCCAAAAGGCTCCTGGATTGAAGGCCTACTTTCCAGTGCAATAGTGCCCAGCTGTGGCCTTGAACCTGTGATTGGGCCTTGGGGGCTCTGGCTACATCAAAGAAACAATTCCTTGATGGACTAATTATTTAACAGCTTTCTTTGGAGGTGGTTAGAGGAAGAAGAGCACTAGAGGTCGGCCCTTTGAGGAAGAGCAAGACTTTGTGAGCTTGTTTTCTACCTCCCTCCCTCTTTCCCTCTCTCCTTGCCCCTTCACTTGGCTGCCGTAAGGAAGGTAGCCGCTCTGCTCCATCAAGCCCTTTCTGCCACCGTGAGCTGCCTTGTCTCAGACTGAAAGTAATACATCCATGCTGGCTTGGCTTGAACCTTCTACAATTGTGATCCCAGGAAAACCTCTTCAGGAGTTTGTCACCATGTTTAATACAAGATCCTCACTGAACTATTGCATACTTTAGGAAGTTTACTCTTCTATTTGCTAGATTTTATTTTACTTCTCTAAAGAGTATTGGGCTTTATCTGGTAGGTAACTTAATAACTTCTGTGTTGCTCCAGATATTTCAAGAATTGCTTTTGAAAGGTTTATCTCCTGGGGAGGAAAGTTCAGGGTAAGACAGTGTATATTTTAAGAAAATATCAGCCCCACACAGGGGACATGGATTCTCTGATGTCTCTGCTGACTGACCTGTGTATCCAACAGTTCTTTCCTTGTGTCACTTCTTCTAACACATAACTCAGCGCGTAACTCAACTCTTTGGCACCAACCATCTTAGTAGCATTTCTCTTTCTGAGTATTTCTGTTCTTTGTATAAACAGAACAGTGGATAAGACAAACTAAAATGAAAATCAGTAAAGCAAGCCCCCATAATCTTCTCCATGAATATATGAGCAGATTGTATTTAGCTACAGACCCCAGTTAAGGCTCCTGCAGCTGTTTCCTGCACATGCAAGCTTATGATAGCTCCCAATGAGTTAAAAGACTTGTTTCAAATATTTTTAAAATTCTTTTTAGTTACATATTTCAGGAGGGTAATTCAGAATATTTTTCATTTCATCCTGATCTGGGGCTGAAATTAAAAACTCAATTTGTATTTAATTTTTCCTTCTCTAAGTCCATCTAACCATGTTGTACAATATATCTTATTAGTGTTTCAACAATGAGATTAAATGTTATTATGACACTCAGTATGCCAAAGATATGAAAATGTTTCTAAATTTAATTTTAACCATGTCCCACAATTTCAGGAATAAATTAAAGTCTAAAAATAAAAAAAAAGTTAAATAACTTCAGAAAATATTAAATAATCAACTTGAAAGTGAAGCAAAGGAATTATAAAAATAATTTTCTCTGTGAATTAAATTTCTAGCAAAGTTAAGTCTATCATTGACCCTTCCAAACTAATTAACTGGCTCAATTTCATCAAAATATTTTTGTACTTACTTCTTCATGTTCTTATTTGTATGCATGTATCATCTGTATAGCTACCATTGCATTTAGCATCTATTTATCAATCAATCTATGCCCAATAAATAAGTGGGCTAAAGACTTAAAGAGAAACTTCACTGAAGAAGAAAGAAGGATGGCCAATAGACACATGAAGAAATGCTCAACCTCCCTAGCCATAAAAGAAATGTAAATCAAAACAACATTGAGATACCACCTCACCCCAGTTAGAATGGCAAAAATCAAGAACTCTAACAACAACAGATGCTGGAGGGGATGTGGACAGAAGGCAACCTTACTTCATTGTTGGTGGGAGTGTAAACTTGTTCAACCACTTTGGAAAGCAGTATGGAGGTTCCTCAAAAGACTTCACATAGAGCTCCCCTATGACCCAGCAATCCCACTTTGGGGCATTTACCCAAATGTTTACAAATAAGACCACACTAAAGCTACCAGCACAACTTTGTTTATTGCAGCATTATTTACCATAGCTAAGATATGGAACCAACCCAGATACCCCTCAGGAGATGAATGGATCAAGAAAATGTGGTATATATACACAATGGAATTCTATGCCTCCATCAGAAAGAATGACATTGCCCCATTTGTTAGGAAATGGAAAGGTTTGGAAAAAATTATATTAAGTGAAGTAAGCCAAGCCCAAAGAAACATAGGTCCCATGGTTTCCCTTATTTGCAATATCTAGTATATGTATGAGTCAAGCAGAAAAGGTCAAATAATGTGATGTTAGGAAAATGAACCCTTAGCTATGTATTTAAATAATTTTTTCTTTCATACATTTGTTTCTAATGCATTTATAAGATTATTTCTTTGTTGCTTTGTATGTCCCTCCCCCACAGTATAATCCCTGCTTTCACTATATTTGATGTTGGTATAATTTGTGGAGGAGAAGGGGAAAAACAAGTCGTTTAAGGATACATGTGGACTTGTTGCAACAATGAGAAGTACAAGTTGTCATGTCGAAAACGAACTTTACAACTTTGGTGGTGGGGGGCGAGGATTGGGAGGGGGGCCAGGGGACGCTGGGAAGGGATGTGAAGGGTAAACAAAGGAGGAGGCTGCAATGCTTGATAAGAAATGTACTCATTATCTTGCCCATGTAATTGTAACCCCTCTGTACAGTATGTTCACAAAAAATAAAATAAAATAAATAATTATAATATCTTCCTGTCTAATATTTAACATTTAATTGCATTATTTATATATCCAGGTATATGTATTATATATGGATATATGTGTGGATTTAGCTCTCATCAAAATATATACATATTTATCTACTCTGATTCTGTATCCATCTCTTATTTGATTTCTCTTATCCTTGCAGGAATTTGTACATGCATGGAGTTTTCTCAGTGACCTAATGGCAATTGATTCCTTTTCAGACATTTTAATTCTCGATTGCAGAACCTTATTCCACTTCCTGTGGGAGAGGACATATGAATGAATATTTTCTCTTACTAGGAAATGTTTAACTCAGTGTTACTAGGAGGCTTGGATGAGACTCTAGGGAGGTTTGACTCCGTGTTTCTGAGCACAGGGATATATGTTCTTTACTAGACCACTGACAGATCCAGAAACTAACACGAAATGTTGATCACAGATCACAAGATGGATGACAAGCTGTCTGCATGGAGTCAGCTCAGGAAACTGGGGGAACAATAGTATTCCAGGAAGCCAGGCTCTACCACATGCTTAGTAAGCTCTGATCATGAAAGAGATTGTGATTCACAAGTGTAAGTCCCCCTGCCTCAAGCTAAATTTGGTTTCAGTTTAACTTCCCTTTAGTTAGAGCCTTAAAAGGTCCCTGTGAATTCTCCCACCAACACTGGGAAAGAGGTGTGGTGACAGAGGTGCAGAGATGAAGTCAGAGTACAAAGAAGCAGTGGGCACAATAATTTTGACAAAATATCTTACTCTTGCCAGTTTAAGAAACATATGATCAGGCTTTCCAAGACAGGCCTGCAAAATTGTTATATATATACATATACATATATGTATATATATCCATATATATATTCTTCAGTAGTTTTATTGTATATCTATCTATCTGTGCAGAAGTGCCCATCAATCAAAGATTACTCAATGTTCCTGCAGAAAGAATGAAATTTGAAACATCTGATCTCCTAATACCAACCTGTATGTGACACCAACAATCTAAAACAAAGGCTCTGATCATTTTGTGCCATTGGTGGACTACTCTTCACCTAAAACACTAAAACAGAGAATATTGTCACTTCCAAAAATGTCTTTAAGGTCTAGATAACCTTCATCTTATGGTGTAGTATTTGCTTTTAGCATCTCTGTTCAGGAAAGTTTCATATGCGCTGCTCAAAAATCACCTCATAACAGCTTGACCTACTCCTTTGCTAGGGCAGGTTTTTGTCTGTCTTCCTTTTATGGACCAGCTCTACAGAGCAAGTATAGGCTGTGGGCATTGTTGAAGGCAATGCATTCTATGAGCATCCATAGCCACCTGCAGTGTGTTCAAACCTTTGGTATATTATAACCAAGGTCTAATAGCTCCCTTGTTTACCTCCACACACTGTGCATACAATTCACGGCTTAACAAAAAATGTTTGTCTTTCCTGAAGCTATTTCTTGAATGCAGAGAAATAAGACCAACATCAAACTACATCGCCACTCCCTGCCATCTCCAACAGCACGGAAGAGCTTACTGCACAGAACTCATGCCCCACGGCTCTGTATCTGTGTTTTTCAGTTCATATTTTTCAGATACGACCTTGTGTCTCTTGTCGAGGCTGGCTTCAGATCATTATCCTGTATGTACATCTCCCACATAGCTAGAATGACAGGTATGCAGCATTACCAGGTTTGACCTCTGCTCCAATTATTTAGGAGATCATGTGCAATTATCTGTTTGTACATAATTAGTATAACAAGAACCCTTTACAGTATTTGTTACATCCTTTTTGTCTGCAATTTCTCATATAATTTTCCACCCCCCAAAAAAGATAATTAAAGTATTATTGTTCCTCAGGTCTAAAATAAATACCATGTAGCATGATTAAGTTAATTATGCAAGATGACTTGCTAGTTTATTTCCTCTACCTAAGAACCTGTCTTCTGTCCACCAGTTGTGGAATTAATTATGCCAAGAGGCAGAGATCCTACGACAGAAAAAAGTTTGAAAAAGTTATCTTTTTCCTCCGCAACTATATCTGGGTGATTGAAGCCCTTGATCCAATATTTAATTATCAGCGTTCTTTATCAGAGTAATTTTCACGCTGAAATTTCTCAACATAAGAATGTGTTTCAAACATGCATAGAATATTTACCATATGTCACCAAAGAGCAGACTTCCCAAATCTCAGCTGGAAACCTTGGCACTATCAGATAACCTCTGGGTATCAGTGAACATTGATTTGGATTTAAAAGGCAAACAATACTAACAATAATTGCTAAGAAGCTGTAAAACAGCAGGTGTACTACAAAGGAGTAAATCAGTCACCACCTCTATGTTCTCACCATTCAAATAAATTCACATCACTGGAGACATAAGTTCAATATTGCCAGAGGCAGGAAGAAAGCTAAAGACAGAGGAGCAGCAATCAATGGTGTTCTCTGTTGAATAAGAATACCAATAAAATAAAGCAAGGTGACTATAAATAAAAAATAAAACATGGCTACTAGTGTAAAGTGTTTCAGGCCAGGAAAACTTTAATATTGTGTATTAATTTATTAATAACTTATATTACCAAATAAAACCTGAAGTAAAATGCAATGCAAAGATGGATGGGGTGGATGGAGATTTAGAACTGAGGAGCAAAGAGTACACAAAGAGCAAGTTCAAAGCAGTGATTTAAAAGAACCTAGTTTAGGCTCCACATATCAAGATGTCTTAATGAACTAATTGCAATTTATTTTGTTTACACTTGTGTTTGCCTTCAGGGGCTACCATTGGGGCACATGCTGTATTTTCTTGTGATTCTAGAAGATAGGCGTCTCAGTCAAGGATGAGCTGGGTCTAATTCTGGGTGACCGCTGGGGCACATGCTGCATTTCCTCCTGGTTCCAGAAGATAGGAGTCCCAGTCAAGGGTGAATTGGGTCTCATTCTGATGTGCCAATGGCCACTCTCTTTCTGTGACCTCCCTGAGGGACACAGTCCTCTCTGATGACTTGTCCTCATCTTAAATGTCTCCAGTCCTATTAGATTAGGGCTTTACCAAGTTACTGTGTGTTGGCTCCATCTCTACAGACCCTGTCTGGCTGCTGCAGTTACCCTGGAGTAAAGACTTCTGTATTTTAATTTGGCAACACACAATTTGGTCATATAATGACATGTTTATCATTTAACCATGAAATACATCATTATCCCTCAGTCCTCTGAAGCTCAAAAACTCATGCCAGGCTCAGAATCTTTTAGGTCAGCCTATACTTTGCCCTCTGACTTTCAAATTCTGGATTCTGCTACTAGAAATCCACTGGAATCCCTGGCTTGAAACACTCAGGGAATTAGCTCATGGGTCTCCTTTAAGTCTTGAGTAGCAGGGTCCATTCTGAGGCACCTTGCATCCATTAGGTCATTCACTCATTTACTAAGTATCAAGTATCAATTCTATCATGAGGTACACTTAGTCGCTGGGATCAAATTGCCACCAAATATTTGGATCCATTCTAAGAGTCAACAGGGTGCAAGCTAATCCAGTCATCAACAGTTTGACTGACAGATAGGATAAACAATGTTGTTTGGTAATATTGAAGAAGTCATTAAATTAGTGTATGTGAAAAGGAACAATGCATAATTACATATGATAGTAATGATAGAGATGCAAAGTGCTATGGTTATGTTCCAAGGAAAGAAAATGCCAAAGCACAAGTTCCTATTATGGACCATAAGTGGGTACATTTGAGAAACTGACTAAGGACCCTGGCAAAAATTAATCAAGAACAGGTAGAAGTGTAGTCAAAGATAGGCAATTTTGTTGAAACAGCTATAATTTTGTCAACATTAACATTCTCAGAATTTTTTAAGGACTGATTTCAGTCCAGCTTCACTAAGGATAAGTAAAGATACAGGGTTTATACATTATCAAGCAGGTATGGTTCTCAGGGATACAACCCTGACCATCATTTGTTGGTAGAGAAATCAACACTATCATTAATTAGATCTGTTAGCAGCATCAGCTGGCACACTGGCCCTCACAAATCTCTTTCCACAATTCTCTTTCCTAGTTTTGAATTTCTGTTCTTGTTCATTATTTCTTTTCACCTGACCAGAAATAGGAGGTGGAATCTTTAACCTTCCACCTGTCTGCATCTCAATGTGCTGGTTCAAGTGTGTCCGAATAAAAAAAAATCATCCTCTTCCTGGTGAAGTCATTAGGAGATCTCAGTTTTGTTTTATTTTATTTTTTTATCTTCACAATGGTCATGTGGGTTTCTGGTGGTTAATTGGACAGAGAGTCATACAGACTTTCCTGGCTGGACTAGCTTCAAACTGTGATCATCAGATCTCAGCCTCCTGAATATCTATGATTACAGGAATTATCCAGTGGTGCCTGGCTATAGTACTTACTTACAAGCATTCTATTGTGTAGCTTTTTTAAATGGTGTTTACAAAGACCAGAGTCATGTGATCTTAATTCAAGGTGACAAACACAGCTTAGGTAGATACACTCCACTAATGCTCTATGTAACTTGAAGATAGGGTTGAGAATGGATAAATGGGCAATGCAGGAAGGGGTGACAGTGTTCAAGATGCATTGTACTCATTACCTGACTTATGGGATTGTAACCTGTTCGTACACCTGCATCATCATCATCATCATCATCATCATCATCATCATCATCATCATCATCATCATCATCATCATCATCATACAATGCTCCAAATCACATTTTAAACATTTAATTTTGCATCTTACATTCCTAAAATTGAGTACAGCTAAAACGATCCCAATCTGTAGGCCTCAATTCTCTGATTGAATGAATCTGAAGAACAGAGAGAAATTTCAGTTTTTTAACAAACTCCCCAGGTGTTTGTGTATATATAGTTATATATGTGTGTATGTGTGTGTGTGTGTGTGTGTGTGTGATGTGTGTGTATAATATGTATAATATGTATTCCAAATTATACTTATTTTACCATTTTCTGGTTTTGTGTATTTAGTTTTACTGTATAACCTATACGTTACTGCTTTTCTAATTTCTACTAAATTTCCTTATATACTTGTAAGTCCTTTTATGACTATTTTTTAGTGTAAATGGATTTGTATGATACAATATTCATTGAAAGCAGTCCTACTTTCTATTTTTCTCCAAGTTTTCTCTATAATTAAGAAAAATACCTTTTTCTTAACTTCATACCTGTGCCCTAGGTAGAAACAAAATGCAGTCTGACTGACAGAGCCTGACTCTTCTGTCCTCACATTAAATGGATAAAAAGAGAAAATGGGACTTGTTTTGTGATAGTGGCCTCACAAACTCATCCCATAGGAATCAAGGCTCTGACTTGGAAGAATATGAAGGAAGAGTATGAAGTTCAGGACATCAAATGATTGCATTTCAGCTCCAGGCGCAACTTACAGCTTGATTCAGAGGCATGAGAGAAAGAGAAGAGAAGACCTTTGCTTTGGAATGAGTGTTGTGAAGACTGTAGAGAAGCATCACCTGGCAGAGAAACACAATACACCTGCTGACCCCGATTCCACTGAAAACGAGAAGGGTCAACACGATCTAAGGGAAGAGCAAAGCAATTTCAAGACAGATTCAGATACCACATTTAAACTAATTTCTTTTGTTCCATCAACTGATGGCCAGTCACCAAGTTCACAAGGTGATAAAACTGAAAGGAGCTCAGATTCACAAAACCTGAAGGGAATGTTTTGTCAGAAATGTAGCAGTGTGTAAAACAGAGTAGTTAACTTACTCTATATGCATCTTGAATTTCTCATCTGTAAGATAGTTGATTAAGGTCTGTAAATTCTTCAAGACAAAATTATTGAATGAGATACTTGTCACAAGCTATGTACAAGAAATGAATTGTGTTGGATCAGGCCCTGAGATCTGAGGATCACGGTTCAAGGGCAGTTCCCAGCAGGAAAGTCCATGAGACTCTTATTTCCAATTAACCACCAGAAAACCAGAAGTGACACTGTGGTTCAAGTGGTAAAACACTCGCCTTGAGCTGAAGAGCTGAGGGACAGCGCCCAGGCCCAGAGTTCAAACTCCAGGACTGAAAAAAAAAAAAAAAAAGAAAAAAGAAAAAAGAAATGCTTTGTGATCATTTTATTTCACCTTCCTTTTCTTTGTTGAAGGCCTACAAACTATTAAGCTCCTATCAAGATCCAAGCACAAAGACAAAGTCCTTAACTGTAATACAGGATTACACACACACACACACACACACACACACACACACACACACACACACACACACACACACACACACACACACACACACACTTATACATGTCCCATTTACAAAGTGGAAGTCCCTTAATTCTGCATAGGAAAGGACCTAGGAGACATATTTTGAAAAGAAGGCAACGTAAGAGCTGAACTATGCTGATATGGATTTGAGCAATTGTCCATAACCTCACTTTTAGTTCATGATGAGATTAAAAGATATCATTTGTCTGCTGCTTAACAACCAAATACATTCTGATAATTAACAAATAAAGTAAGCTCTTGGAAATACAGTAAAATCTACCAGCCTAAGCCAAGATACACTGAGGGGAGAACTTTCTGAACTAAATATTAGTAGATTAATAAGAATATCCTAGGAGAAAAAACGGAGCTAAAATTACTCTAGGTATACAGACAAAGGGCATGAAATAACTATGGCACAATCATGGAACTCCAGAGTCTCTGGCACACAAGAAGCGTATTGAGGTCCGAGATCAGCAATGAAGCTAAGGATTTGCAGTGATTTGTATATATGTTGTTTGCTCTAAAACATGTCTTAGATTCTATCTCCATTGGGAAGAAATAAGCAAGTGGAAAATTCTAGTTCTGAGACCTAGAAGTGTGTATTTAGAATTACCTAACGTCCTCAGGACGGAGCCACCATTGAGGAATCCAGGTGGCTTTGTAGAAGAGCAAGCCAGACCACATCTCCACGAGATGCTGCAGTCATTGAGGACACTGCCAATAAATGGCTACCCCCCCAACGTGGTCCTTTTACCTTGGACCAGCACTCAGACAAGTACCCCTCTTCTATCATATATCTGGGGTAGCCAAACTTTGAACACCATTGAATCCAACAAGGGGATAGGCTTCAGTTACATCAGTATCCATGGTAGTGTTTTCTTGGGAAAATGTCGAATTAAATGGATTTCACAGTCACTCCATACCTAATTGCGTCCCAGGAATTGTCAATATGCCCGACTACGCACACCAGCTTGCGTAGGTCCTTCCTTCCTGAAGTGTCTTGCCATCATTGTCTAGGCTCTAGAAGTGTGATCAGCAGTTTTGAAAGAGAGAATTAAAGGAAATGTCCATGAGATTGACGACCATCTGCCCTTTTTACCATTTTCCTCTTTTCTTTTATGACTGCTCTGGGAAGAAAAGCAATGTTTTAAAAGAGCAGAAGAGATTTAATGGAAAGGTGGAAAAAAGAGATTAATTGAGAAGGGAATGAGAGAGACAGCGAAATATATCAGGCTAAGAAGAACAAAATAAAGCAGCCAGGACTGAGGAGAGAGAAGAAAAAGAAACTAGTAATACATGATTGATACTGAGATTTGGCAAGTAATTATCGTGACATTTGGGGTCAGGTGGCTTGCAGAAAAATAAAAGAAAGGATTCAAGAAAAAGAAGTTTAATAGAGGAGTATAAATATAATGGCAATAAAGAACATTTTATTACAATGTATTATTAATTCATTCTGCATTATTTAACACTTGGGCTACTGCACATGTACCACTTGATGTCATCTCTGACTGCTGTAGCACTAACCTTAGTGGGCAATGAGAGAATTTATATTTTTCTTGAATCTGCAAAGGGAAAATAAGCCGGAAGGTCAGGACTGTTTGCTTGTTCGCAAGTGGTCAGTAATGATATGGAAAAACCTGCTCCCAATGCAGCCTTTAAGGTGGTATGCATTGACTTCTCAGTAAATATTTGTTCCGAGGAGAGACGATGAACATGAAGCCACAAAGTAAATCAAGAGGAAATATGTAAACAGAGCTCTAAACCCTCGGCAGGCATCTGTAACCATAACTGCACGAAGTTGCTTCATATGATGAAAAGCAATAATTCATTGAAGGAAACCTGGCTGTTTCCATGATCTCACGCTATAGCGTAAAATGTCTAAGCCTGGCAAAAGAACAAGTCATGTGACTTGACACAAGCCAATCTTGTTTGACCCCTTTTGCTTACCCTGTTGTTGTTTTACTCAAATAAGAATAGGACACATTGAGTGGAAAGTAATTCAAAGACGATTCTTAAAGAAAGTGTCTACAGAAGTAACTTGTCTAGAGACTTGATAAGGGATATTTGGTAAGATCAGAATCGCAGCTGGGGATATAAACTCTTTCTGTGAGTAAGGGATGGTTGTCACTACCAAGCGAAAACCCCCTCGTGAGTACAGAAATAGTCAAAGGAGTAATGAGATTGATGGCGGAAGGGCTGCTACACATTGAGCTGGAATCAAGGAGCAAAGAGTCGATAGTGGTAGTGCTCAGGTCATGTTCCCGTTAGAACCTTCCTGAAGGGTAGAGCAGTTAGCAAGTAGGAAGCTCTGGTCCTTAGCTAACAGCGTTGACCCGTTATAATTTTGTCTTTATACAAAAGGAAGGTAGGAAATATAAGACAATGACCTGTACACTTTTTTAAAAATCTCATAATAGTTAATATCCATGATTTATTTTGATCTGCTTATTTTCAAAAGTTCAGGTCGTTCCTTGGGAATGATCTAATTAGAAGAAATTGAGCCACCATTAGGATTGACATGTAGTAGGTTGTAGTAGGAAACATTCAAGTCCTCAAGTCTTTGAGTCTCTTTTCTTAATAAGCACAACGATAAGCCTCTGAGAGTACCTCATTTCAGTCATTCCTAGGAAAGAGAAAGCAACTGGCTGCTTCCACAGCATCCCGTCAATGTAAGGTGTCTTCTTCTCAAGAACCACGTCTTTGAGGGGTTTCTAGACCGTTCTCTGGGGTAAATATTATTATTCTATTTTAGTGAATAACATTTTAGCCTCATGATCACATGAATAATTGTGAGCTGACAACAACCCCACCTGTGTAGTTTACTGCCAAATCCACGACATGGCAGACATCAGCTCTGCCTACCCTCTAACAGCAAGGTGTTGGGAGGAAAGGGATTAATGGTATTTTCGAAGCACACCATAAAACATAAGACATTATTATTTCAAAGTCAGGGAGAAGAAAACACACTTGACAGTTGGGAACCAAGCTGGGATTCCAAATCTATCCTATCTCAGAATTTTAGGCAGTGAGAGCAGCAAAGCACATCCAAAAATGTGAAATGAAGCAAGGAACTAATATCAAGAATGCATCCATATTTTACAAAGGAGCTGTCACTTATTTTAAACGTAAACTCTCCTGCCAGTTTTGCTAACTCACAAGTTGGGACCAGACTGCAATGAATGGAAATAGCCATAAATAAAATTCTTTATTTGAATTGTGCAGAATAATTTTTACACTCACTCTATCTTTACAAATATCCCAGCCAACCATTCCTGCTAACAGGCAATATGATTACTTATTTCTTTAGAGCCAGACAAAGACAATTGAATAAACAGGACAGGCTCCAATAACAGGTAGTGGTGAGTGGCAAGCACAAGGAAATCTGTCTTCATCATAGTTACTATAATAAAACCCTTTCTCAAAACTACTGTTTTCTTTAGCCCAGAGAAGCTAAAAAAGAAAAAAAGGGAAAAAAAAAGACAATGGGGAGGGAGGATAACCACTGAGTCTTTCACACATTAAAGTATTTGTAGAAGCTCATATATCATAAGTTAAGTGCTTGGTCTTTCTTTCATTGTCTTCCTTGGGAAGAAAAATAAAAGGAAAAGTGGAATAAATCTAAATTGTTGCGTAGAACTGTGCTTCTTCAAATGGCCATATCTAAGCTTGACATTTTATCATAGCTATGCACTGGAGAAAAGTGCTCCTCAATAGGGTAGTATTAAAAATAAGAAGCCACAACCTCGTCATTATTAGGAGGACAATGGAAAGGCTCACTGGAATCAGCCATCCAAGCTATGAAGGGCCGGGAAGTTAATTACATCACTTTAGACAATGGGTTGGTCTTCGTGGTTCCAGTTATCTCTGCACACAGTTGGCTCTATTTTTTGTTGTTGTGTAATGTCCCATTAATCACAGCTACATTTGTTCCCCGTCATGTGATTCATCATCGCTGCCACAACCCCTCCCCCGCCCCCCCAAACCAATTTCTTTCTCCAGGACTCAAGATAAACCACTGATTTAAAGTGGCCGTGTCCAACCCTGGCTATCACAAGGTGTAGCTTGGATGAGGAGGGTCAATGGAAACAGGCACAGACTCCTGTATTTCAGTCAATTCAAATCACTCCCAGTGATTTGGTGCACGCTGTGGGCTAGAGATCAGGTGTAACAATTACAGGGTGAACTCTTGAAATGCAGCTGAGAGTGCTTTTGCCTTTGGAATTTATCTGAGCCCCATTGTTTATTTTTTTTGTAAGATGACAAAGTATTGGAAATGAACTTTACAACTTCCGGTGGGAAGGGAGACTGGAAGGAGAAAAAGTAGGAGAAAATGAGGGAGGGGATCACACTGTTGTAAAGACATTCATTCATTGCCTGACTTATGTAACTGGAACCCCTCTGTATGTCACCTTCATAATAAAATTTAAATTACAGAAAGGCAATATGCCCGTGTAAAATAAAATAACTGAAATCTGCATGTAAAAATATATGCACACAGGCAGTAGGTGTAGTGGGGAAACCCCTGGCTAGCTTTGGGAAGAATATAGTGAGCCAGCCAACTTGACCTGGAGCAACTCATTGCCTCTCTTTAGGTCTCTTCTTATTGGAGAAAAACGAGGAACTTTTAAACAACTAATTTATCTCAGGGTTGAGATTTTTCTCTTTTCCTTAACTCTGAATCTCTTAGATTTAGGATTTGGCATAGAGAGGTTTCTTGTTCATAAAGTAACAATCACAATATCACATGAAGTGTACAGAAATGTGTTCAATGATTCAAATTTATTATTTGGGGGAATGAATTGTATTCTGATTTCACTTGCACCGTAGCTGTTTCTTCAGATCACAAATGAGACCTTGAATTCAGCAGACAAGAAGAGAATGTAGCTCCATGCCAGCTAATGTCTATTTTCTCTTATTTCCTGCTAATTTTAACATTGCCAGTCATAGATTTCTCTAAAATATTTATTAATACTTTTTTACAATTTAGTATCTGTAAATTTATAATTTAGTAAACTTTCAAATTCTTGAATTGGATAAAAGATTTTAATATACCATAAAATGGTCAGTGTCTGAAGGAATTACAGACTACACATTATTTTCTAAAATTAATATTATCATATAAATATAATGCATTGATCAATTCCTTTATCCCACCAATTCTATCTCTTAAAATGAATCATTGCACAAATATTGGCCCATCTGCTTCTTTTTCTAGAACATGCTAACTTTTGTATTGATTATAGCATGAGTCCTCTTAGTTCATTGTTAGGTATATTATTTTGACAGTTCTGAACATCTAACATATTTAGATGTGGTATTGACCTCTACACAGACATGAAAACTCATTTAAGTATATTCTCTTCATGGAGCACTCAATAAATATTACTGGTAAAAAATGTGTATTGTCTAGTGAAGCAATGATCAAGAATTTTTTACTTTGGATCCTCCCCATCTTTCTAGTCTTATTAAGAACTGTCAATTACCATTTCTTTGACTTTAGGGGAAATAATAAGAGCTGCAATTATCTATTTACTAGTTATACCATCCAGATTAAACCTTATAGCATTTGTATAAAGCCGCTGCCTCCACATGGCTTTTAGATGAGAACACTGAGATTTACATGAAGTTATTTGTATTAAATCATATGCATGCCCAGTAGACAGCAAATACAGAGCCATTTCCAGGTTACTGGTCCCTATCATTTGTACACTTTCCATGATTTATTTCCTGGTGTAAGACATAAACTGGAAGTCTTAGGATTACATGGAATTATGGACTTGGTCTATGTTATACTCTAAGGAAATCACTTTATACACCTCCTTTTATAGGCAATAGGTCATCTACCATGAGATCTCAAATTAAGAACCAGTTAAGATGAAAGGGACTATGGGGGAACATTTAGACCAAATAAGATTAGTCTACTTGTGGCTTTATAAAATGATCTGTGCCTTCAAAAAGGCCAGTTCTTCTCAACAGGAACCATTTTTGTGCTTCATAAGAGATTTGGAAACATCAGCAGACACTTGTATTTTTAATTATGACATCTGAGCAGTGCTATTTTCATCTCGGATTTAAAGGTCAGAATTGCTCTTAAACATTCTATAATGCATAAGAAAGCACCCATGTAACAAGAAAGTCTCTGACACAATGTGTGACTTGTGCCAAATTATTATCTATTATAGCCAGATAATAATTAGCATATATCAGTGGAACAAATTGAGGACTCATTATGGTTAGAAGCTGGGATGTGTGTGGTTTAGAAGGGTAAATTCAAGGAAAGGGAGGACAGAAAATTAGAGAGAGGAAGTAGGGATGGATGCAGTCTTAATAGTCAATGTGCTTTTGTGAATAGGAAATGGGTAAATTGGGAGGATGGTTGGGGTTGGCACAAAACAATAAAACAGAAAACATTGATCAAGATGCAATGCATTCACAATTAAAACCCATTGTGTAACTATTTAAAGATAATAAAAATCAAAAAGAATAACAACAAAAGCTATTAAGCTTATAAAGACAAAAAAAATTTCAGACTTGAATCAATGTCTTTAAAGATGGATATAGAAACAAGAAATGAATAAGTGTAACTCATTCTATGACAGAAATGTTAATAATACAAAAGTGCCAAAACTTCACAAATCATGTCTACTTCCAGTGAGAATACATGAATCTTATTTTCAGATAATGAAGGACAGTGTTTAACCCTCTGGGGCTTATAGCACCTCATAAGAACTGCAACTGTCCTTAGTGAAAAAGGACAACTCTGGAAACACAGAAGAGGTTCTTTTTATTTAAGCTCAGTCATGCAGTTGTGTGGGAAATAGATTGTGTGTATATTCCAAAAGAGCTGAGCTAAAGCACAGACAGCAAGAGCACCACTGTCATGGAATAGATGAGCCATAGTCTGGTTTGTTCTTGGGTAGTGAGGCTGATCAGTAAAAACACACCTACAAAGAGGGCTAAGAGCATTTGCCTTGTGATGGATGGGTAATCTACAAATGTTGCATGAGAAAATCATCAGGGATGACATTAGTATTTTCTCCTACATACCATAAGCTTTGCCACTCACCAAGATGAAAATAGTTGGGATGGGAGGAGATCAGTTTACAGGTAATAAATAAAAGTTGGATTTCAGAAGCTCTCGATTTGGGGTACCCATTAGACATTGGATGGATAGACATTAGGACAGACCACTAGATATGCAGGTGTCTCCTTCATGCGAGTCATCAATGGAGGTGCACAGGTTGGAGTTATCAGTGTGCTGGCAGCAGATAGCAACATTCAGTATGCGATCCACGAGAAAGCTCCGGAAGACCAAGTCTGTGAAAAGACCCCTCGAACATCCTCAATACACTAAGATATGGACAAGGAGACAAATGCAAGTGGAGAGTGACATTAAAGAAAAAATAATGAAGACATAAAAACTAAAGTATCACTAGGATAGTTCATAACTTCTAGGGTGAGCAACTAAACTGCCTTTATGGATACAGCATTGTTTGTTTCCCAAGAGCAATAAATAAAATGACTTCAGCTTCCGAAGATAAACATCCTTTTATCCTTTATCAAAAATTATTTAAAAATTCTAAATTGTACAGAAATCTCCTCAACATCATACATATTTCTGCTTTTATGTATTAATAACTAAAGATGTAACCTATAATTCCCAAGAGAAGGAACGGTAGAGAAAATTCTATTTTATCAAACTCATACAAAATAATATTTTTCAAGAATATTAAGTAAGATGAACAAAAAATAATGCGATAAGAAGAGATAGAACAATATGTATAATGTAATGTTAATTTAATGCACTATAAATGTATGTATAAATATGAGTTAAGATATACATACAATCTGGCCACAATGAGGGGGAATAAGATAAAAGTGAGAAAAATTTATTATAGTCCATTTCAACAACATATTGGCAGTTAAATTATGTATATGTTTATATTTCCATATTTATATTTCTGGTATTTTATAAATTTTTATGATCTGAATAAAATATTACAAGTTTACTGGAACAGTGTTGTAAGAAGACAATACATTATCATGCTCACAAAAATGCATTACTTTTTCTTTTATTTTTATGTCTATAAAGATATTCATGTCATCATAGATAATTCACACTGTTTTCCACTTAATGTCCCATATTTGAATAATCTTCTCATATTTCTGGTGGGGTACTTTGCCCACTGCCACTACAATTATAAAAGTTTCATGTGTCTTCCACATTTTATGAAGAAGCACTTCCTTCAGGGAGTTCTTGCTCAACTGTGAGAAATTTTCTTCAGTGATGAACATACCCTCAGGGAATAAATACTCAGGGAAAGAATAGAAAATGGTTAGAGGTTTACTGGACACTGAGACTCAGCTATTTCACAACTACCTTAATCTTTCTGTTTTCTACTAAAAACCACTTCGCTGAGAAACAAGGATCCATTTCTCTTCCTTTATTTAAAATGTAAAATTTTAATTTCTGATATGTGACTAGCACTACCAGTTGTTTATAATAAAACTGAACAAGACTTACTTCCTTTCTCAGAAGATAAACAATTACCACATGGCAAGGTAAGTAGTAGATTACTATGTGTTTAAGATTACTTACCTACAGTCTAAGTCCTGAGACAGGTATAGAATAAACACCTTTCTCGGAGAATGTGATCCCTTATGGAAACATAGAGGATTGAAGACATTACAATTACAGACTTACAATAAGAAAAGTAGAAGGCTGTGAAAAGATAATAATAGCTGTGTGAAGATTCAGGTTAGCAATAGCTTGTCCATGTTATGTCCCACCAAAGAAAAGGAGAGAAGATAATAACTCCCACAAAGGTCCAGAAGGTAAGTGTGATCTATGCCAGACTTAAATGCAAGGTGCCTTAATAAAGAATGTTAGTGCAATGGGTGGTTTAATAACACATATATGTGATACAATTGAATGGCTGGGCTACAGCTTGAGCTGGCATGAGACCTTGGTGTCATCCATTTGACACTGCTTTTACAAGCATGAAAAATGCAAAAATTATGGGGATTGGAAATCCAAGCTTTCAAAGGAATGCTTTGGTGACCAAAAAATGAGCAAGAGAGGCAAGATCCCTTCAGGCAGCCCAAGAAATAAAGCTGAGAATGCAAAGCTTTAAGGTACAATAGAGGAGCTGGGACACAGAACATCTTCCAGAAACAGCCACAGGGAATTGTTGGAACCAGCCGGAGAGAGAAGATATGTGAGCTGCAAAAAGCAAAGCAATAGAGGTATAGCAACTGACAGTCTTTTGAGTTCTCATCGTGACACCTGTGCGACCGATACCAGACTAGGTTTCATGTTTTCTCTGCTGGGATTCAATCTAGGATTGGTCTGATCCTTTCTTGTTATTCCCTTTTCCTCCTTCTTATTTGTAATGGGGAAGATATGTGCTATAATTGTATAAATCACTTTTTATCTCATAAGGGCTCACTCTTAAGAGTGTCTAGAGTCTCAGAAGTTCCTTTGAACTCAGACTTTTGAACAATATTGGAATTGTTAAGCCTTGAGAAGCTGACTGAATACATTTTCAATCATGAGATGGTCAGACACCTTGAAGGGTGAAAGATGGAACGTGATCGGGTGTGTGAAATGTCCCCAAGTTCTTTTGTGGCTGCTTAGTCCTCCCTTGAGCCAGGCTGCTGAGAGTTTCTAGAAACTTTAGTAGCCAGGACCTCAGGGAGGAAGTAGATAACCACATTTTGTCTGCGGTCTTTTTCTGCCTCCACTTCCTATATGTCATGAGGTGAGGAGAATTGTTCCCCATACACTCACAGGCAGCAGGATGTTGTGTTTTCCATGGCTCCAATCCACAGTCAAGAACTCTAGGTTGAAATTTCTAAGCAGAAATTGAAGTTGTTCCTGTTAGGTTTTTAATTCACATCCAAACAGTTGTACATATCACCCGATGTGGAAGAAATAGTTGTATTGTCAGAGCTCATAGAATTTATAGACCATTTGTAGACCATGATAATGACAATTTGCCTCGTGAAGGTTAAAATGTGTTTGTAACTTTAAGTATCACTATCCCCAAATACTGTGACATTTGTGAAATTTATGTTATCAGTTAATCTCAAGAAAAAAATATTTAAAAAATAACAAAATGAAACAAAACAAAAACTTAAATCCATATTTTCAGAAACCACTTTCTGTTTTGTACAAATACTCTGCAAAATAACGATTAGAGACTTTTTTTAAAAAACTCAACAACCTACTAAAGATTAATATAAGATTTTCAGTTGAAAAGGCCAAAAAAAAAGCAGGACAGCTTCAAAATGAAGTTTTAAAAATCTTAGAAATAAATCACAAATATGTATGACTTCTTCAGCAGGCAGTTTTTTTATGCCTGAACACTAAAGAAATGTTTGAAAATATGACAATCTTTCCATTACATCAAAACAATTTGGGTAAATTTTTGCACAAAAAAACCCTATTGCATTAAAAAAATACACAACTGGCCAGGTTATGATTTTCATTTGCAGAGAATATAAAGATCATTGCATGAGGCTGAGTCTACACACAGTTCATTTTTAGATTTTGTTGCATTTAGATTTTGTTGAATCCTGTAAAGAAGAAAAGATTGTTCTGGGAGAATGCTCTGTTTAAATCTTACCACTTTTTAGAAATTGTTTTCTATGAAAATGATATGGAAACCTCGACTGTACTGGTATCTGAAGACTACTGAAGAGGCTTACATAGATGCACACATTAGGAAAAGGTGTTGATACCAATTAGTAGAAAAGTTGTCCATCAGGGAATTTCAGCCTAGTAAATGGTATAGTAAGCTGATAGCCCAAAACTGAGTAACAACCAATGAGGACAGGATGCTATAAAAAATGAGGAAATAAGGATGAACAGTGAATCTTGGCCATCACAACCTTAGACAAAACAGAAAGGAGACACACAAATCAGAAAGTCTTCGTCAAGAACTCCATCCCTGTTGAATCCAAAGCCAAACTCTGTAATGAGGAAGACAGGTAAAATGGTCAGCTTGGGCTGATGCTCTGTCTTCCCACGTCTATTACACATGCACTGTGGCTCTCATATTTCTCATTTCATCACCATTCCAGTCATCTTTATTTTGTTTGCGTCTTGCTTGAATTATTTTCTTGACAGACAGAAGGACTGAGGTTGTTTAGTTTTCTGGTAACGGTGCATTGGCTGAGAAGTTAGGGATTAAGTATGTCTTTTTCTAACTTGGATTCACTGAAACATCACAGTTTGGACATCTTTTGTAATATACTCTTACTGTTTTAGATCTGAGAGATACAGTGTCAGGAACAATCAATTTTGAGTCACTTTAAGGAGAAATATTTATATATTTTTAAACCTGCATAAAATTATGCAAATTGTTTTATGCACTGGAATAATGTCTCATTTGGGAGGTAATACACAATTAAATATGAAATAAATTACCTTTTTATTAAAAGGACTTTTGACACAGTGACTTATTGTAGGGAATCCTGTATCTTTCTTTTTGAGCATAAATGTTGCCAGATAAACAGTATGCTGTAAGAAACATACAAGATTAGCTACTTTGGGCATCTATCTATATCTACTTTTTGTTTAAATATCAACTGATAATTTTGAAGCACTGGAGAACAGATATAGATTGTCTTGTGATCTGTTGAACTAAAGTATTTTCCCAGGATTCCTTGTTGTCAGAAATAGGGTTAAAATTTTAAACTGGAGGCAGCAGAAAACTGGCTAGCAAAGCTTATCTAAGGAGACTTCAAGTGAGAACATCTTGGGAAAACAAGCAATGAAGCAGCAAAGGTGTGAGACTTGTATACTGAAATATTTAAAACATTTTGTATGAAACTAAATATATGAATAAATAGAAAGAGGCTCACCATATTTATGTATTGGGAAAAATATGAACATGAAAATATTTAACAAATTGATCTGCATGATGAATATAATCCTTTTCAGAATTTCAGATATTGATACCAACAGTTAAAAGAAAACACAAGAAGTTCATAATGTATGAAGTTTATCATTCTGATCATTATTTCAGGAAGCTTTCTTTTTTTTTTGTTGGTCATGGGGCTTGAACTCTGTGCCTGGGCACTGTCTCTCAGCTCTTCAGCTCAAGGGTGAGTGCTCTACCACTTAAGCCACAACACCACTTCTGGTTTTTTTGGTAGTTTATTGGAAATAAGAGTCTCATGGAATTTCCTGCCCAGGTTGGCTTTAAAACATGATCTTCAAGTCTCAGCCTCCTGAATAGCTAGGATTATAAGCCTGAGCCAACAGCACCTGGCTCAGGAAGCTTTCTTTACATTAATTTGTGATAAAGACCAACGCTTCTCATGGTGGCTTCCAACAAGGATGTATTCCTTCATAGAGATGCCAGTTGTTTTAACCGAGCTCAGATTCTCGTTTCACTCAACCTCCCACCCATCTGAATCAGCTGTAAATTCAGTGTCACAGTACAAAGAAAATATAACAATCTACGCACCATGAAGGAGCTCTTAAAACTTCTGTCTAGATAGACAAGGTCATTGCCATTGCTCCTTCACTAAACAAAACAAGTCAGTAGGCCAGTCTTGACATCAATGGTGTGAGCTATCTGTCTAGAGAGAGAGGCCCCAGGAGCCACATGGGAACTCATTGAATTGCAAATTCCCTTAAAGTAGGAGAAAGAAAAACAAAACATCATACCTTCTATGTGCTGTTGTCTCCAAACTTTCAAAACCATCAGTCTCTTCTTCACCTCTCTGCCCTTTCTAATAATGTCCCTCTTATCATCATCTTACACTGTGACACCTGACAGCTTCTTTGAGGAATTTCATTTTCTAGACAAAAATATCCTAAACCCTGTCTTTTATAAAGTCTTATTCTAAAGTACAATTATATAATTAATCATAAGCCAGTATGATTTTATATTTTCCATTTATATTTTCCATTATCTCTGCCTGACTATTAAAGACTGGAACTATTGTTGTTCTAGTAGGGCTGGTATTATGACTCAAGTAGTAGAATATCTGGAAGCAAGTTCAAGGCCCCGAGTTCAAACTTAGTACCACAAATAAATAAATAGAGATGATAGAGATGGCAGATAGATAGATGATACGTAGGTAGATGGATAGATAGACAAAGAAACTATAACTAACACTCGATGAATACTCACAGAAAACTCTTAAATGCCATTCTCACCTTATTCTTGTTTCATGGCATTTTTTCTTCCTTTCCTTCTTTAACTAACATTGGTTGAGTACCTTTTATATATTCATCAATACAAGATGGAAATATTGAACAAATATCATTCAGGAACTCCCAGACAAGCAGAAGTCAGAAATACTCCAGTAAAAAGTTGCATTAACTAATAATTAATTCCAAGGTTAATTGTGGCCACATAAACTTGGAAACTAAATGTCTGACTATCCTACCAGCTGTTCAGCTCCAGGTCTTTCTATAATCTAATTCAGGGAATTTTGAATGGTATGCTCTCAACGGTAGAATGTTTGCAGGAGTCATGAACAAATTAACCTTCTTTGATTACAATTTTTTTGGTGGATGCTAGCTTCCACAGTCCTCTGTGGCTCATACAAGACAATAATTTTCTCTATAGGTCCTTTTCCATATGTTTTTAAAAATGAACTGTTAGGTTTAAAATATCTCCCAGTATATTATCATCATTGTGTTCATCAAATCATCGTTATCAACTTGACCCCAACAAATTACATGTATCATCACTTTGTTGGTTATTAATTAGATACTAATTTTTACTATAATTGTAAACCATGTACCATACTGCAAAAGAACTCATTTGAATGTGAGTTAAAATAAGAACAAGTCACCTGAATTAAGCTACTCTTTGGTTTAGATTAGGAATGGCAATAGAAATATGTCTAAACAGATTCTAAACACTTCTAAAACACATTCTAAAAATTGTTCTAATGTCCCTTTAGAACAGCACTATTGGGGGATAAGGAAATGGCTACAGGTTTTTGGCATTCTGTTCAGAGCACACAAGTCCACCTGGGACCAGATAAAGTGCTAATTTTCATCACTGAAACCGTTTGATCTTTTTATAAAACCAAGACTTTTCCCCCATAATATAGGTTGATAGGCACCAGTTGGCTAAAAGAGACTGATAATCCAATTATCTAACATGTAGATGCTTTTGTGGAAAAAGAATAGACTGGGTTTTCTACAATGATTAAATTACTATCCAGAATGTAAACTCTACTCTTGCACCTTCATGACCTTTTCTTAACTCTTTCTGGTTGCAAAAAGGATGTTGTATTGATTCTGAAAGTCACGCTGCAGAAGAAAAATCCATTGCAACTTTCCAGTGACTGGGGCTGGGCTTTGAAGCACCGCATGTGAGCAACATATGAGCTACCAAAGGGCATATAAGAAGTTACTCCAAAGCATGGAAGTTAAAACAACAGCATGTTATTACCTTGCAGTGCCTGAGTGTCAGGCTTTATGGAGTGATTGAGCTGGCTCTGAGTGTCTCTTGAATTAACCATCATGTCATTGGCCAGAGTTCACTCATAGGAAGATTGTCTGGAAAGAGGGATGGATTTAGGGTATATTTCAAAGTGCCCCCCTCAAATTATAACTGTACATACTTGTCTCACAGTTCTCAGTTTTCTCATTGCCATGAAAACAACAAGTAGGGAGTGAATCTTTTAGTTATTGGGGGTTTTTCTGGAGTGACAAATATTCTAAAACCTCCCAATAGTAAGTGTTACAAAGCCATGAATAGCCATTAAGATGCTGGATGCTGGTGATACATGCTTATATTCTGAGCTACTTAAGAGGCTGAGATCTTGAAGATGGAATCCTGAAGCCCACATAAGCAGAAAGGTCTGTAGTAGCCTATCTCCTAGATAACCAGCAAACAGTCAGGCTGGAGGCATGACTCAAGCAGCAGAATACCAGCTGAGCACACACAAGTCCCTGAATTCAAAATCCACTACCAGAAAAAAAAAAGCACTAGAAAGCATGTTGTGTTAAAAACACTCATAAATGCAGAACTTAAGTAATGGGCACATATCTCCATTTTAAAGCCTGTTTTAGAATGGACACAGGAAGGAAGGAAGGAAGGAAGGAAGGAAGGAAGGAAGGAAGGAAGGAAGGAAGGAAGGAAGGAAGGAAGAAAGGAAGGAAGGAAGGAAGGAAGGGAGAAAGGAAGGGAGAAAGGAAGGGAGGAAGGAAGGAAGGGAGAAAGGAAGGGAGAAAGGAAGGGAGGAAGGAAGGGAGGAAGGAAGGAAGGAGGGAGGGAGGAGGGAGGGAGAGAGAGAGGAAGGGAGAAGGAAAAAGAGAAAGGAAGAAAAGTAATTAAAAAAAGAGAAAAGGTTAGGAGAGAAAACAGAGAATAGGGAATGAGGAAATTGTAGAGGAGGTAAAGGGGAGGGAGGGAGGACAAGAGAGGGAGAAGGGAAGGGACAAGAAAGGGGGGAGGGAAAGGGAAGGGGAGGGAGGAAGGGAAAGGGAGGGGAGGGAAAGGGAAGGGGAGGGAAAGGGAAAGGGAGGGGAGGAAAAGGGGAGGGAAGAGGACTGAAGGGCAATGTTCTTGGAAAACATAAGGCAGTCATTTGTCATTTTATAGGAAGGTTTAGCCATTGCTAGTTAATCTTGGAGTAAAAGTCAACTCTCAGCTGATATGTCCAGGACTTAGTTTGAATATTCTTGCCACACTCTTGTCACTGCGGACAGCATGGCCTTTGTAAAAATGGCCTCCATATAAATATGACAATAGATTAACGGAGCACCACAGATGCAATCCTTGGTCAAGTAAACCCTCTTATTGGAAGTTAACCTGTTTCTATTTTCTGGCTACTACAGTTTAAATAATTGCATACATTGTGTACTTACCACATAGAACAACACAGAACCTTCTGCCTAGTGATCAGTTGTAAGTATTTTTAACATTTCTGCAACAGCAGGATTGGGTACAACAGTAAATTATGGTGACTCACTATGCTTCTGAAGTTAAACATCCCTCAGAACCACCAATCAACATTTTGGCAATGTTACCTTTTTTCATTTTCTTTTTTTTCTTTTTTTTTTGTATATGTATGCTGTTTCTGGAGCTTTAACTCAGGGCTTGTGAGCTATCCTTGAGCTTTTTGTAGCTCAAAGCTAGCACACTATCACTTGAGCCAAATCTCCACTTCCAGGGTTCTTTTTTTGTGGTAGTTACTTGGAAATAGCAGTCTCATATACTTTCCTGCCTGGTTGGCTTCAAATCACAATCCTCAGAGCTCGGCCTCCTGAGTAGTAGAATTATAGACATGAGCCACTCATCCTGAGAAAAGTGGAACAGCAAATCCTCTGGTCCAGCCATGACAGCAATGGAGAGGTCAGGAAGCCCAAGCCTGAAATGTTCAGATAAAGTTCACCACCTTACATCATCTAGAAGAGAAATGGCTTTTCTGCATGCACACCAAGTCAGCTGTTCTTCAGAATGTTAGTCACACAAGGACAAAGCAAGCCAGCAAGCTAATGTCAGCACTGGTTATATAACCTAACTTATGAAACCACTCTTCCCATGGTAAGCAGAGCAGTGAAAATGAATGGAGCACTGGGGAACACAGTCCAGCACCACCATTGAACCCAAAGGTGAGTTTCCTGTGTTTGCTCCTGCCCACCCCTCAACCCCTACCTCTTCCCCCATTCCTTACCTCACCTTTCTCTTTGGTAAATGTTGGTAAGTCTTATGTTCTACACACTGCCTCAGGTATATTTAGGAAGTCTTACTGTAACACATGGGATTCCTTAGAACAGGAAGAACAAAGCAATTCTATAGGGAAAATATGTTGAGCAAATCCCACTGCCAATAATGACACAATGATGGTTCAGAACACTTCTGTAGGAGCCATGGTTGTAGGAAAGGAGTCTGCTGTAGTTACCTGAGTGTTCCAAATGAGGGAAACGGTAAGCCCTGGAAAAGACAATGCAGAAGCTCAGAGTAAGAATTCACAGCTTTGAAGTCTACCTTTTGTCAAAGAAACACATCCTAGCTGCTACCCAGCAAAGAGCCATGGGGTTTGAAGAAAAGAAACTGAAAGTATTAGGCAACTTGAAGGAATGAGGCTTTAAAGATCTGTATTTGAACTATTCAATTACATCAGAGAACCTGAAATCTAGAGCAAGATGCCTGATGTCTTCCTTATTGTTACATAGACATTGGGATTAAAATTCTATTGTCACTACTAACCCAAAGGAGTGAGAGGAAAATAGAAGAGGAGGAACAGGAAGAGGGGAAGAGGACAAAGAGGAAGAAAAAGATGAGGAAGGAAAGGAGAGGAGAGGAGAGGAGAGGGGAGGGGAGGAGAGGAGAGGAGAGGGGAGGGGAGGGGAGGAGAGGAGAGGAGAGGGGAGGGGAGGGGAGGAGAGGGGAGGGGAGGGCAGGGAAGGGAAGGAATACAGTTTTGCTCTAGGTGATTGCTAAAATCTGTAGACAGAAAAGATTTCTCCTCCACAAGCTGTTTCATCATTTACAGCATCCTGGTTCTTATTTTTACTCCTTGGGGGAGGAAAGCAACCACTGCCATCCATCAAAGGTGAAAGTCTTGAAACAGCTAATTGGTTTTGAATTTAGTCTCATCAGGGGGTCAAGAAAAAATTTGGATCAGAGTTGACAGTTTTGAGTGTAGCCTTAATTTATTGTCTGTGAAACAAGATGAGATACATTTTTCAGATGTGGAGGAGAAAATGATCTCCCTGGTATCTAATTTGCGTGGTAGAAAACAAGCTTTGGCTATCAAGGAAAGTTTAAATTTGTACTAAAAGTCACGGTTAACTCTTGGACTTCCACAAAGTGAAGAAGAGCATGCATATGTCTAACATGTACTCTTGGGGGGGGGAGTGCAAAGTGACTCAGTGGGAGCCAGGCCCCCCTTTACCTCTAATAACTCTTCCTTGATCACTCACCTGGGTGCGATTTGTTTATCCCCTTTCATTTCCACCCAAGGTCCTGGCAATGTCCTACTTGTCCTCTGTTCTCACAAACCATGTCAAAGAGAATAAAGAAGGCTTCCCTGCACACCTTCCACCACATCCTGATTCCAACGAACATGCTGGCTCCCGCCCTGAAAAGCATGACCTTGAAGATTTCATGTCTCAAGCTTCGTGACTCCTGGATTGCAGGCACAGCCTGAGTTCCTGGATTTAGAGAAACATATGGAGATGAATGAGACAGGATAGAAGAAGTTGTGTAATAGAAATTGAAGAGTATTCCTGAGCATTTCTAATAATGACCCTTCTCCAGTGGAAAGGATATGGCTGTGTTACTTGCAGAGAATTTGCAAACCCATTAATTTGACCTTGCATAAATGAAACTGGAGTTCTAACAGATAACATTGACGTCAATAGCCAGAAGTCCCAAGAGATGTGCCTGGCTGGAGTCTTACACTGACTGGACACTGACACACAACTGGTGTGTTAGTATTATAAGGGCTCTAGAGGGAAACAGAACCAATAGGCAATACATGTGTATGAATATTTATATATGTGTGTGTGTGTATGTGTGTGTGTGTGTATGAATATAATGCACATACATATTTTATATGTATATATAGGACATATATACATATATATTCATGCACAGTTGTATATATATATCTGTATATTATTTATATGTTTTCTTATATATGTAAAGAAATACATGCATATATTTGCCTATACATGCATGAATATACATATGAACATACATACTTTACATCTCTATGAGTATATACATCATAAATAATATGTATGTATATATAAATTTATATTCATATATAAGGAGATGAATAATGTATAGTCTACAGATTATGGAAGCTAAGAAATCCAAAATCCTACATATGAAAATGATGTGCTTGCAACAACCCCATTCCTGGCAAGCTGTGGTGTAGGACACAGTGCAAGGGCAGATCAATGTCCCCTACCAAAATGACGAGAGTCAGGAGATCCTTTCTGCTTCCATTCTACTGTGCGATTTGGCCAAGTTCTATTTTATTCTTGTTGGTTTTTCTTGTATGATTCATACCGTCTCTGTGATGACATTTCCACCCAAATGAGTTGGGATCATAACAATCCATGATAGGCTACACAAATAACTCCATAAATACCGACATGAATCCATACATATATACTCATAAATAGACAGATGGATAGATAATAGACAGACAGACAGACAGACAGACAGATAGACAGACAGACAGACAGACAGATAGATAGATAGATGTGTATGTGTGTCCTAAAACTGTTGTGGAACTTGTGATTGTGGAGTTTGGAGATAAAGCCTTTATTATGGTGGATTTTCCTAAACTTCCTGGAAGGCTCTTCTGACATGACTAATGGCATGTTTTAAACTTCTATTCAACCTGCCTCTTCTCCATTCCAATACTGGAGATGGTGGATTACAGGTCCACTGCAGGAATTCCAACTTATAACTGAAATTCAGTATATGAACAAAATCATTTTAAGTTCCACAGAGACAAAACATTTATTGTATGTGATCCATGGCTCTAGTACCCCAATCATTATCAGTTAATTCTCTCATTGCAATGAATAGATGTGTTTTATAACTCGATTCAATAGTTAACGTGTGTTAAGGGCTGAGATAAAGTCGCCATATGACACAGATAAGACAATGAGTGTTAAAGATGTCCATTTATTCATCACAAAACCAAACTCCTTGGGAATATCTAAACCTATTTGAAGCAAGGCCTGTGCGTGTCACAGCCCCTTCCACTTCAGCCTTCCCCACACTTGAATTAAATGTTTTCACAAATCCTTAGCAGACTCACAGTTATCACTTTCCTGCTTCCTGCCTTGGACTGTTCCCAAGTCCCGTAGGTTAAAGAATATCTGCTTTTAGTCTTACGCTTTGCAAGGTCTCGGGTGCCTTTCATGTTTCCTTGGGTGATCACCTCCTTCTTTCTTACCTTTCCCATTTGCTGAGTGCTCAGAGATACCTTGCAGGTAATCATGATGTCAGCTTTTTCTACAAGCATGCTGCTAAATCAGGGGTCCTGTTCTTTTGTTGGTGCTAATTGGAGCTAATAAATAATTCTGTAGGATGCTGAAGTTTACTGATACTTCAAGTGTGCTCCTTGGAGCAGCAGCAAAAAGCATACGGGGCAGTTACCAGAAATGCAAATCTCCTGGCTTTACCCCAAACATCCAGTATCAGAATGTGGAACAGGGACATGGACACATACATGTATACCTACATGCATGGAATAGGGATATACACACCCATAGACACACCTCACACCTATTTCTTGTCTATCAGTGTAATGTTGAATAAATGATCTCCTGATTACAGATGATAAAGCCATAACAGATAAAATTTTCTAAGATTTGCTTGTCCTCATTGATAAAAACTGTGATGATTATAATAAAACCAGGCTCCTGATACTGCTTGTGGAGAGCGCACAGATGGGGCACGGAGAGTTTATTTAAATATTTAAACAGCATTCTCAAAACGGAGCTGGACACTGAACCCATGGGCTGTGAGGCACAAAACTGAAGCTGTTAAAATGCGAAGATCCAGAAGGACGTGTTCTCATGTTGTTCTCTAATGAGTGGGCCTTTCAAGTATTGCTTCTCAAAATGGAGTCTGATGCTTGCTTTCTAGGTTCTTAAGGAAAGCTATAGACTAATACTAAAAACTTGGGAACGCTGAAATCCCATAAATTTTAGAGCAATATAAGGGCAGCATAAAGGATATGTACAATCTGAAGAAGTACCAATTGAGGTCTGGCCTGGGAGGAAATAAACAACAACAACAACACACATCTGTCTTACTTGGAAGGGGACAATTAACTTGAAGTGAATGAAGTTAAACTCTACCTTGAGAATTAATGTGATCTTTATTTATCTCATTTTCTTTAGAAGTCCACCATTTTATGGCAGAAATACAGATTTGATTCTGTAGCCCCAAACCAGGATAGCATATAATACGAGGTATTTGTAACAATACTATGGAAAGTCTTAGGGTCCCATATTTCAATAAAGGAATATCAAACTGTGAACCTATATTTCCCTCAGCTATCTTCCTGGCTTGACTTCTAATTATTCTCTTTATTCTCCCTAAATTAATCAGCTCCTAAATATTCAGCAAGATTCTTGGGGAAGTGATCCTTTTCTCACATTTCATTGTCTTAGTTGCAAAGATAGGAAAGTCAAGCTCAGAGTCTGCACTCTTTATAAAGAACGGAGATTGAAAAGGATTGAACAAGCTGCCAAGATGAAGCTGGGCTTTCTTCTTTGGTTGATGCTCAAATGTCTTAAAATCCTTGGTTCCAAATGATTCAGGGAAATGCAAGGACTATTCTATTTCTAGGTTTTGTGATAGTAAGTATCTACTTCAGAGAGGAGACACAGCCCAGTATCCACAGCATTAAAAGAGGCAACCTATTTCTGATATGTTTCTTTATCTCTCTCTAATTTTCCTTCTCCCTGTCCAGTTCTTTATAGAGCTATCCATCATCACACCTGGCCTATTCTGCATTTGAGGCCTAATAAGTTTCTTTTACCACAGGGAGTGTATTGCTAAGACTTTAATGAGCTGCAGATTGTATTTATTTGTAAATTGTTCATTATCCTTGCAGGAAAGGAATGTATCTCACATTTCCATTATTGGATATGCTCTTATTATTATTTTATGTGCACTTTTGTTTCATTTTATTTGCAAATAATATATATGTATATTTAGTTTTCATTTCAAGAGAACTCAAATGTTTGTGAATGTTCTGACACCTGCATACTTCTCCAGTGAATTTTCTGATGCTTTTTAAGCTGTAATCATTTTCTCAAAGACTGTAGCATCTTTCATTTTTTAGTTCATAAAATAACATAACTTTGAGATATCAAACTCTACTGTTGTATAATATTAATCCTGAAGAAAGGCCGGCAGGTTGTGGTAGGAGCTCCTGGTGTAGAAACACTTACCTATGACAATAATGGTAGTGACTAATATTTATACATAGCTCCTTTAAGACAGGTACTATGCTAAGCACCTACCAGGAAACATCTCCTATCAGTGAACATAACTATATTCTAGTAAAGGTATTATTGTCTCTTGAAAAACTCTTATTTTAGTTTTGAATTAACAAAGATTAAAGAAGAGGTTGTGATGAGTTCATGCCTGCAAACAACTGTACTTTGAACAAATTCATTCAATCCATTATCACCCCATTCTTCTCTCCCTTCCCCTTCTCCTTCCCAACTCCCCACTTTTACAGAGTGATAGGTTTCATCATCATATAACACACACGAACACACACACAATACTGTGGGGAGTTCATCTATGTATAATAGATATGAAGACAGTATGTGTGTCTAAGCAGTGTGTATGTAACACACACAAATCCCCTCCCTCCTTTATTATTTTCACTTTACAGATAATGAATCTGAGCAAGTCACATAAAGTGATCAAAATCACACCGCAAGTGCCTAAGAGGCCAGGAAGCCTGCTGGCTCAGCCTGGGATCTTCTAACTGTAGACCTCCTCGTTTGCACACGGGAATGATACTGTTCTGTGCTCAGTGCTACTTGAAAAGATGAAGAGACACAGCAGATGAAGCACCCAGCCAGACACCTGCCAGCCTTCCGTGGAGCTTGGCCTTCAGGAAGCCAAGGATACAGTCAGATCGAGAACTGGAGGTTAGACAAGAAGTAAAGACAAAAAGTCAAACAAGTAAGCAAGGATTTTGTAAGGATTCCAAACTTGGAACCAATTAAATGTGAAATCTGGTGATTAAAGCCACAGCTCACAGCAAGCTATGTATAAATTTTCTTCAAAACCTCCAAAATATAACATTGGAAGCCTAAATTCACCCTGTTGATTCATTAGCCATTTTGGAAAAACAGACCTTATTTGTAAATCTCTGATATAAAACTCTTCATCCAAAGTGTACAAAACTAAAATAATTGGTATTTGATTTCCTAACCTCCATTTTTTTACTATATTTCTCCCATATTCAACTTGCTCATCTTGAAAATAATTTGGCACCATGAACAAACTATAATTATTTCACTGTGATTAACGAAAAGAGAAGCAACCTTTTGCTGTTTCCTGTGCGCCAGGCTCTGTGCTGGGATCTTAATGCAGTCCACTGAGTCCTCATAAACTCTATCACAAAGGATCTGTTGGACACATGACAGCATCTGCCTTGAGCCAGAGGAACGGACATTTCCCTCTGTCTTGCCTGAGCCCAGAGATAAACTCAGAGGAGTTCACTCTCAGGCAGATCCATTCCATATACAGCCTACATCAATGAAGAAAATCCTATCTGTAAAATTTGAAGAAAACTGCTTCCACCTGTCTTTCTTTTACTTATTCATCTAGCCAAGGGCTTTCCTCCTGCCCTGCTGTGTCTGCTCCCCCAGGGAAGGTAAACCTGTCTGTGCTCATTGTGTTCATGATTGAAGCTGGTGGTTGAGGGACCACCTCCTACATTCTTAGGGGCTGGGCTCTGCTTCTTGTAAGGGCGGAGCCAGTCATCCTTCAGAATCCCTGGATGAGAACAGTTTAACTCCACTTGAGTACTTGAGTATATTCATTTGCTAACTTCTGACCAGCATGGCTTAGCTAAAATACAAGTATAGTTGCAGTCACCTGAGTGTAAACCTGGGGCCCTGTTTCCAAGACTCATAGTATGTTACATGCAGCCCCAAATATTCCTCTTTATAATATCGCAGTCGCTGCAATAAGAGGCTTTTACTAACCTCCTTAATTCTGTTTTCTAAGGGGTATGGACAAATTTATTTATTTATTTTTAATTATTGCAAAGGTGATGTACAGAAAATGAACTTAACTTCCTTAATTCTGAAACACACCAGCCCAGTACTCGCTGAAAAATTGTTTTGCTCTCCTCTGACTCCTCTTAAGTTACCCTTTATTTCTAGGGCTGAAATTAGGTCACTTATTTCCAGAGTGTCATTTCTAGATTGCTGGCAATAAAATAATAAAAGCTGCAGTCTTAAATGTGGGAGCTGTTGGGGGAGGGGAGGTAACTGCAGATTCCTTTTTATGTCAGAAACATAAGCTCCCTGCAGGCTCCAGAAGAGCTGCCATTCTTTTGCACTAAAATCGTATCTCAGCACCAGCCATAGAAGGCAGTATTCCTTGGTGCATTTCTTTAGCAGGCAGGTAGCTTGATTTCAAAGACTATAGATGAATCCCTGAGGAGACATTACCACAAAGGGAAAGAGCCAAGGAAAGGGAGTGAGCTAATCACTGTTAAGTGTCTTGCAAGTTCATATTCTACCATATATGTCTAGGATAATCTTACCGGATGAGCAGAAAAGCTCAAAAGTTATGTACATATGACCATATAAGATGCTGCTGCTAAGCAAAATGAACCCCAAGATATATACACGAGGTTTTTTTTCCCCTTTGTAGCTGTTGTTGTTAATGCATTATGTGATTTTTTTGTTTCTTTTGTACGTTCTATATTCCTCCTCCTATGTTATATCTTTGTTGTCACTGTACTTGATTTTGGTTCCTTGCATCTTGTGTATACATTTATCTAATTTGGGGAAGGGGAAGGGAAATAACAAAATGCTGATACAAGGACACAGGATGACCCATTGCAACAATGACACTCACAAGACACCATGGTGGGGGGAAGGACCGGACCGGGGAAGGTGGTGAGGGAAGGATTAGTAGGAGAAAAACAAAGGAGGAGGTAACAATGCTTGACAAGAAATGTACTCGTTACCTTACTCATGTAACTATAACCCCTCTACAGCATCTTTACAATACAATAAAATATGAAAAAATCAAGCTACAGAAGGATGGAAGGGAAGAACACTGGATTCACTGCAGAACACACAGCTGTGTCTCCAGGGAGGCTGAGCCTGGTTTGCCACATGTACCAGTGTGCCAGTGTCAGCTGTGGCCAGTGTCAGTGAGATTCTGGCTCGGGTTGGGTTAATACGTGTTGAGAGAAATGGTGTTGTTGATAAAAGTCAGCCCCTAGTCCTGTCTGTCCCTTAGATCTTCAACCAGGAGAGTCCCTTCCTGTCACGCAAAAATGAGCTCTCCCAGGGCACCAGTGGCTCACACATGTTATTCTGGTAACTCGGAAGGCTGTGGTCTGAGGATCCAGGTTCAAAGCCAGCCCAATCAGGAAAGTCTCTGAGACTTCAGATCAGCAGCCAGAATTGGAGTGATATGTCAAGTGGTAGAGTTCTAGCCTTGAGCAAAAATGCTCAGGGACAGTGCCCAGGTCCTGAGTTCATGCCCAGGACTGGCATCTCCCTCCTTCCCCCTCTGTCTCTGTCTCTCCCCCTCCCTCCTTCACACACACACACACACACACACACACACACACACACACACACACACACACACACACACACACACACACCTTCTGTCTTGAAATGATTTCTAACACTTCCCATGCTTGAGGACATTACCTATCAATGACATCTTTTTTTCAAATATCTTCACCATGTCCCACTAAACCAATTGTTTCCCTGAACAATTTCAAACACTTATCTCTTCCTCAATATAAAGAATATTCAAAACAGCACAGGATATTATTCTGACCCCAGGATCCCTCCAAATACTGCTACTTCATTTGTCCTCATTAGGATTTGAACTTAGGACCCTGCACTGGCTCAGCTGCTTGGCAGCCTGAGCCATTCTGCAAGGCCTCTGTGATTTCTTAACTCTGTTCTGCAAGTTTGATAACTTTTCTTTCATTTTCTCTGAAGGTTATTTTTGATCTTTAAATGACACACCTTTATGCCTCCTTCACAGCCCATCTGTGTGCTTTCTTTGTCTCCTCCAATCATTTAAGTGGAGACAGAAGCCTACCTTCATCTCCACCTGCTTTATTTAGCTTTGTGCTATTGCCTCCAAATCCCCAAATGGCTATAACTGGATTTTTGCATTAAAAGTATTTAAACATGTATTTTGTCCCCCTTCCTGAAGCATTATTCTGTTGCTATAGGCAGTATGTTGAGTATCAGCACCAAAAGTCCCCAAAGCCCTCTTGGTTCCCAAAGTGATGCTAGCTCAGACAGTGGAAAATCCAACGGTTGCTGGGAGATTCAGTGGTAGTGGATGGGGGAGGGAGGTGTAGCTCACTGGGAGAATGCTAGCCTAGAATGCACAAGGTTCTGCACTTGATTCCCACGCATGGCAAGAACAAGGGAGTGGAACTCCATTCCCTCCTTTTCCTCTTTGGCTTAGCTCCCTGGCTTATAAGGTAAATGGCTTTTCCTGGCTAGGCATTCTAGCAAATATCATCCAACACACGAACTTAGGGTCCAAAACAATGATCTGCCTCGTTAAGGATTCTAAAACTGAAAGCCAAAACAAAATTTTTGTTCTTTTGGTTCTCACAAAATTCAACCCACAAGACAAATGGTATTTTAGAAGCAGATTTGCATTATTATTTTATGTGCATTTATAAAAACATAGATAATAAATCAAAATTGGGTATATATCATATATTATATTTAATAAGCATTTAATTGAGAAATAGGTTTGTCAGCTATTTTAAGCACAATTCTTAAAGGTAATAGTCCAATCTTCTTTAAGTTATGCAGACAATGGGAATGATTGGAAATTTCCAGATTAGAAAGATACTTTAGAAGATGTAATATGATATGGAAAACACTATATATTCCTATTTCAATATCATTGGCATATAATGTATAATACCTATAAAATAATTTTTATCACAGTCATATCCTTCATGTTCATAAACGTCATCATGGTTGTCATTTGAAAATTGTAAAATTAGACAAATAATCTACAACACATTATGTCTCTGACTTCCCCTTTGATCTCCCAAACCAGTAACTTGAAATTTCAGTATGTATTTCTTTTCTGAAAACACTCATCCATATGAGTCATATCTCAGTAGGCTGTTTCAACACGTTTTTATTTTCCTTAAATAATTTATTCAGATACTTATTAACTCTGGCATTAAGGAGAAAGAAAGAGCTAGTGAACAAAAAGAAAAGAGGAAGCAGAGGAAGGAAACAAACTAAAGGTTCCCTTTGGAAGTTAAAATGACCACTTATGGCTTCACTGTTTTCAAATTTAAAATCTCTCAAAGCTGAGTTGTGAGCACAGAGTTATAAAATACATGGTTTGGTTTACAAAAAAGGAGAAAGGGCTTGCTGCCTGTATTTCAGTCCATTTGATCTTACCAGAGTATTTGCTGGAAGAACATAGTTTTAAATGTCATTCTCCCACAGCCAAAACAAATAGTCTCACCTTCCAAAGATATTAGTTTCCTTGTTAGGAAATTTAATAACTTACTGAGAAAATCTAGATGAATTATAGCATGTGCACAGAAGATATGGATTGTTGCAAAAACACTTAGTTATGCTGGGAGCCAGGTATGTGCTACACACAAATTGGAACATTCATCCCTCAGAAACCTTCCCATACCTATGAACTCAGAGAATCTCCATGCTCTTCTAGCCACACGTTATGGGATGAACAAGAACAGAAATAATAGTACGTGTTGTAATACTAACTCAGAGTAACTCCAAATGCAGCTGGAGATATCAACTCCCTTTAGGCCTCTTTCTATGATCACTCCCCCCCACTCCCCCACCCCTCCCCGCACAGACTGGAGACTTCTGATGGCGTCTACCATGACATCTTTTGTTGATCCTCTGTAACAACTCACCATTTGTCTTCATTTACTTTTCTTAGGAACCTCAGAGAATGCAGAAATCAGAAAGAAACACTCATTTAAAATGGGATCACATGGATGATAAACAGGTTGAAGATAAGACATTAGGCTTTGGATGTCAGGGAAAGCAAGCTGGAAGACAAAAAATTCTCTAAACTAATTTTTACTGCTCTTTCTTCCTGCCCCGATTTCATGGTCCCTGTAAACAGACTCTACCAAAACTGAAAAAAAAATTCTAGCAACATGGCCTTTTGGAAAGTGGTTTTCATTGTATGCTGTAGATAAGAAGTCAGTTGCTATTGATTTGAAATTTGACTGAGGTCTCCCAAAAGGATTTTAAGACATTTCCCCCTAGGTTTTTATATTGGAACAATTGTGCTCAGATTTCTATTTATTAGAAACTGTCTTTTGCCATCAATGGAAAGCTCATTTCCCTTTCAACCCCACCCAAGGCATCTGTCTAAATTACAACTGAAGCTTTTTTAATGTGATGCCAGCAACCTCCATGTTAAATATTGATCTTGTATTCAATCATTCTAGAAGAAAACATTTCCCATTTTCACGTGTACTTCCCTGTGGAGGCACATCCTTTCCAAGAGTCGAGTCTTCACTGTCTTTGAAATAAGTAATATCACTTGCTTCTCCTGAGCCAAGAAGAACTGGTTATAAATGTCTTGCTCCCCAATCAACTGATAGAACATGAAGCTCAAGAATCAAACACATTTGAATATAAAAATTTCATGACAAGGGGCTGGGAAGGTGGCTCAGTGGTAGAGCGCTTGCCTTGCAAGCCTGAGGCCCTGGGTTCGATTCCTCAGCACCACATAAGCAAAAAGAAAAAAGCCGGAAGTGGTGCTGTGGCTCAAGTGGTAGAGCACTAGCCTTGAGCTGAAGAGTTGAGGGACAGCACCCAGGCCCAGAGTTCAGGCCCCACAACCGGACCCAAAAAAGGAAAAATTCATGACAAGGTAGAATACATACACTTTGGAAAAGCATTTTGTGGACAAAAATTCATCATTTTGCCAAACACTATAGGACACAAAAGCAAATAAATAATAGAAACACATTTTTGTTTTCATGACTACCATGCTAGGTATCTCTTGCCTCTTATGACTCTGAGAACTTCTATATGTATTCTCCATTCTGGGCATAATAATCTTTCCCCCAAAACATCTTAATTGTATCTTATTATATCTGAAGTCTCATATCTTAGGAGTTCTTTATGGCTTATGTTTTCCAAAGTTCTAGGGTAGAAATACAGCTCCTTTATGTCCTGAATTAAAGTTATTCCTACATAAATCATTTCCCTTTCAATGCTGAAGATCAATTCTTCAAGAACTATGGCCCACATGAGGATATCCTGGATCATGACCTTGTCAAGACTGCATCTCACAGACACTCAGAGAGTGTCTTGTATTGTTTTTAATCATATTAAAATATAGGCCATAGACATCAACTTACAAGTCCATTTATTTGAAAGGGTATACCCAGAAAGCAAGAGTGTGGATGGGGAGAAATGAAGAAAACAGAAAGTATCTACACAACCTTACTATGGTAGGCTATTTGGATTCCTTATGCCTGGAGATTGTCTGTAGAACCTTCTGGAAGGAACCTCAGCACTGTCTTCCTGAAGGATGTAAAGAGGGTAACTATGCGTTAACTCTCATTCACAACTGTAATTCTCCCAGAAACATGTGTTTTGCTCACCCATAAAGCACGTGAGCCAGGTAATCTCCAAAGGTTTGAAGAAATCACAGTAGCACAAAAGGCATTTCATATCCACGCTGAGGCCTGGAATGAAGGATGCTGCAAGCGAGGAAATGGCCAAGCACAGTGACATCAAAATCAAAGGCATGGAGGACAACAGCTTCTACAAAGGACGCCAGAAGCACTCTCTGCCTTCTGCTGGCATTTTTGTGTGATCCTTAGAGTGGCTCCCACTGGCTTCCTCTCTGTCCCTGGCTTCAGATGCACGCCCTGGGCTTGGATTTTATAGTGGCTAACAGGTTTGTTAAGGACTCAAGAGAGGCTATACAAAGTCCAAGAACTCCAGCTGCAGCTAGCTCTTCTCCCAATGGTCAGGGGAGCCACACCCTCCCCTTGAGAGGTCTCTTCCCCTTGCAAGCCCTGTATTCCAACCACAGGGTCCACTCAACAACTGAGAGCGATTCTTGTGCCTTGGCACAGGCCGAAATTTTCTTAATAGAGACCCAGAAACACAACAAATCAAAGAAAGGTTGGACAAATGGGATTGCATGAAATTGCAGAGCTTCTGCATGGCAGAGGACATAGCTAGCAAGACCAATAGAAAGCCCACGGATTGGGAGAAGATCTTCACTAGCCATACAACAGGCAAGGGTCTCATATCTAAAATATACCTGGAACTCAAAAAATTAAATGCCCCAACAACAAATCTTCAAAGAAACAACAGCCCAATAAATAAGTGGGCTAAAGACTTAAAGAGAAACTTCTCTGAAGAAGAAAGAAGGATGGCCAATAGACACATGAAGAAATGCTCAACCTCTCTAGCCATAAAAGAAATGCAAATCAAACAACATTGAGATACCACCTCACCCCAGTTAGAATGGCTATAATCAAGAACTCTAATAGCAACAGATGCTGGAGAGGATGTGGACAGAAGGGAACCTTACTTCATTGTTGGTGGGAGTGTAAACTTGTTCAACCACTTTGGAAAGGAGTATGGAGGTTCCTCAAAAGACTCCACATAGAGCTCCCCTATGGAGCAATCCCACTATTGGGCAGTTACCCAAATGATCACAAACAAGCCCATACTAAAGGTACCAGCACAAATATGTTTATTACCATAGCTAAGATAGGGAACCAACCCAGATGCCCCTCAGTAGATGAATGGATCAAGAAAATGTGGTATATATACACAATGGAATTATATGTCTCCATCAGAAAGAATGACATTGTCCCATTTGTTAGGAAATGGAAAGACTTGGAAAAAATTATATTAAGTGAAGTAAGCCAGGCCCAAAGAAACATAGGTCCCATGGTTTCTCTTATTTGCAATAACTAGTATATGTCTGAGTCAAGCAGAAACAGTCAGATAAGTTGATGTTAGATGAAATGAACCCCAAGATAAGTATTCTAATGATTTTTTCTCTTCCATGCAATTGTTTCTAACATATTTATAAGATGATTTCTTTGTTGCTTTGTATGTCCCTCCACCATGGTATAACCCTGCTTTCATTGTATTTGATGTTGGTATAATTTGTGGAGGGGAAGGGGAAAAATAAATCATTTAAATAGAGATACAGGTGGACCCATTGCAACAATGAGATGTACAAGTTGTTATGTCAAAAACCGAACTTTACAACTTTGGTGAGGGGGGAGGATCTGGTGGGGGGGAGGTGGGGGGAGTATGGGAAAGGATGGGAAAGGGAAACAAAGAGGGGGCAACAATGCTTGATAAGAAATGTACTTGTTATCTTGCCCATGTAATTGCAACTCCTCTGTATGGGATTTTCACAATTAAAAAAAAAAAAAAACTAAAACGCATGAAGTAGATTGAGATGTGGTTTAAGAGATACAACACTTGCCTAGCAAGCATGAGGCCCTGACTTCAAGTCCCAGTACTAAATAAATAAAATGTCCATACTGTAGGGTTTCACATTTCTGCCACATTAACAAATGTCACAGTGTCATCATCTCTCTCTTCTGCCGTTTATTCTCCACCTACATTTCCAATCCTTTCTCATTCACATGCTGTGTTATTTTTTCCTACAACATGTTCTCATGTCTTCCACTTGCAACTAAAATAACCAAATGACCAAAATTTTTAACCAAAATAATTGCTAATGTATTTACCCAAAGAAAAAAAATTGTGGCCCTCCAAGGGATACTGGTACAACCTAAAACGTCATCATGTTTTTGTTCTGAAACTGTGAAGTCAGTGGAAGACAGACATAAATCTATGGTGGTGGGGTATCTTTTAAGACACATCAAATGTGGTAGGTCTCCAACTCTGAGTTAGGGCCACTCAGATGCACTGAGGCACCACAAGAATGACTCATGTGTTTTCCCTCATCATTTTATCGACTGACAGTGAGAACATAATAATCTTATTGTCCAGAGATGTTCCAAGATATTCTTGAATTATTTTCTTCTCTATAAATATGAACAGGGGGACAAACCACAAATAGACACTGTTAACAACTAAGAGGAATCATTACTAAGAAGGGAAAAACATCACAGTCTTTGTTATCAGTATAACATTCTTTCAATGTCCCATGATGAGCACAGGAAAAAGAACTGTTACAATAATCTTACAGTCAAGGCAATTAGTCTAGTATGCCTCTGATAAACCATTGCTAACATTTTCATAAAAATGGATAACAAACTCTTATTCTTATATTTCAATGCCATTAGGTGTTTCCAACCCCATAGATACCATACTTTTAAGTCTATGAATACATTCATAAGTGTTACTTTGAAGGCTAGTTGTACTAGAACTCTTTCAGTCTTTGCTTCTCTGTAGCTGGGATTATAGTCATACAGCACCATATCCAGACCACAAATAATTCTGAGTATCTACAGTTACATTCATTTTTCTACAAATGGCATGATTTCATTTTCTTCATGGCCAACTAATACTTTGTTGTCCATATGTGCCATATTTTCCTTGTCCATTCATCAGTTGATTGGAAGCTAGGATGATTCCATAACTTGGCTACTGTGAACAGTACTATTTTAAAAAGAGGGGGCTGGGAATGTGGCTTAGTGGTAAAGTGCTTGCTTAGTATGCACGAAGCCCTGGGTTCGATTCCTCAGTACCACATAAACAGAAAAAGCCAGAAGTGGTGCTAAGGCTCAAGTGGTAGAGTGCTAGCCTTGAGCACAGAAAGGCTCAGGGACAGAACCCAGACCCTGAGTTCAAGCCCCAGGACTGGCAAAAAATAAAATAAAATAAGAGTGTCCAGATATTTCTATTGTATTCTGTGTTGACTTACATTCTTTCATGTATGTACCCAGAAATGCTATAGCAGAAATATATGATACTTCTATTTTTAGAGCCTCTACACAGATTTCCAGAGTAGCTGCACTAATTACTTCCTAAACAAAATTATATACAGGTCTTGTTATTTTGTGCCTTTACCAATATTTGTTGTTATTTAGCGCTTTGACAATAGCTATTTTACTGGAGGTAATCGTCATGTTGAATTTGTATGTTGTATCTTTCTGTGCATGGTTTTATAGCTTAATTCTCTCTGTTACCAGTTTTTAGGCCATCTACATACTTTGGCTGAAACATAGCATCGATACTCCACAATTTCTACCTCTTATTTTAAAAACTCGTTTTAAGTAAATAAATTGTCCAAGTACCATTTTATTATCTCATATCCTATAGTTTATATATCAGCCTTTTTCTTTTCCTGTCCTGTTATGCTTGTCTCATGAGAGGTATCTGTATATGCCCTCAGTATTTTCTTATTGATTTTGAAATCCAAAGTCAATTAAGAACTGTTCTAAAAAGAAGTTATCTAAACTCTATAAAGCAAGGCATAAATATATAGGCCATAGTGGCTACTTCTTACAGAAGTAAAAAGAACACACACACATACACACACACATACACAAACATAAAACAAAACATTATTTCTAAGCACTTGTGCTGTAAGATTAAAATCTGAGGTCTGGGAAGGTAGCTCAATGATAGAGCTCTTGCCTTGCATGCATGAGGCCCTGGGTTCGATTCCTCAGCACCACATAAGCAAAAAAAGAAAAAAAAGCCAGAAGTGGTGCTGTAGCTCAAGTGGTAGAGCGCTAGCCTTGAGCTGAAGAGCTGAGGGACAGTGCCCAGGCCCAGCATTCAGGCCCCACAACCGGACCAAAAACAAAATTAAAATCTGAGAAATTGCACATACATTTTTTTTCTGTAAAAGATTAATCTGAGCCTTGATCCACAGACAGAGCTAATCCATGAAGAAAGATGTGGCAAAGAACAGCACTCACTGGCAACTTACAAGAAACTTGTAAAACCCAGGGTGAAAAAGACACTGCACTTAAGAAAATGAATGATATGATTTGCCACATGGAATGAGCAACACACTTGAAGCTAAATGTTTAATATGGACTACTATTGCCGGAATATCTGCCCTTACGAATGGAAGCCATGGGGTGACAACGGGTTGCCTAGAGCTTTAGGTGAAACACCCTATCCTTGGGCATAGCTTTCCCACTTGTGACAATTTCTGTTTCCACATTCATACCGTGAGGATAAAGAAACCCACTCTAAAGAGCCAAAGTGAAGATGGCGTCACACTCTGTGGCAGAACCTGGAGAATCTAATGAGATTATCTCCTGAACTCTTTTCAAAATACTGACAAAGGAATTTTTCTTACCAGGAAGAGAAAGGAATCACAGAAAGCTCACTCAGGGTAATAAAAGTCAGACACGATGGAGATCAAATTTTCAGCAAGGCACTCAGATTCCACTGACCCATTGCTGATAAGAAGTCTATTATCCTGCTTTGTTTTGTCGGTCGTGGAGCCTGAACTCTGAGGAATCGAACCCAGAGCCTCATGCAAGCAAGGCAAGTACTCTACCACTGAGCCACCTTCCCAGCCCTATTATTATTCTGCTCTCTAAGCAACGTATCCTCTCATGACACATTTTCTTTTCTTTTTTTTTTTTTTTGGTTTTTTTTTTGTCGGTCATGGGGCTTGAACTCTGGGCCTGGGCGCTGTCCCTCAGCTCTTCAGCTCAAGGTTAGCACTCTACCACTTGAGCTACAGCGCCACTTCCGGTTTTCTAGTGGTTTATTGGAGATAGGAGTCTCACGGTCTCTCCTGCCCAGGCTGGCTTTGAACCGCAATTCTCAGATCTCAGCCTCCTGAGTAGCTAGGATTACAGGCGTGAGCCACCGGCGCCCTGCCTTCATGACACATTTTCTTAAATGAGATAATGAATACAATTTCTCTGTGCCAGAGATTATGGCATAATAAATACCACCTTTGATTATGGTATTATTAAATTTATCACTAAAGACTGTTGCTATTATGAGAATGGGTTTCAGACAATATTTGATCTAGTCTTAGCTCTGCCACTAACGACATACAGCTTTGGGGAAGCTGTGTTCTTTCTCTGGGATTCACTTTTCTCTACCTGGAAAATGAAGCATTCTCTCTGATTTTTGCCCAAGTTTACTTTCTGCTCAAGAGCCTAAGCTTCCCATGAAAATGTAAGAATTATTTGTTAAAGAGCTTAGAACAATAGTACTAAAGTCTTTAAGGACTTTAGACTTTGTTTCCTGAGTGCCTGGTTTTTAGCAGGGGTTATGCAAAGGCTGATCGACTTGAGAGGGATTAATAATGCCAGAAATTACATTTTCAGTATTTGTTTCATCTAAGAACTCAGAAGAAGAAACAGAAAAACAAGTGGGAAAAAAACCTTTATTTTGCACAAAGAGGCTCAGAGCCAAAGAAGTGGAGAGATTTACTGCCTATCCAGAACCATCTTAGATGTCCTTTGAAATGCACTGACCAGGGTTTTAACATATGTAATTTCAGTTCAATAATAATAGGTCTGAAGTATTAGCTTCAGTTGCAAAAAAAAAGTTTCACATTTATTATATAGGCTCACACTGGAGAAAAAAAAATGTGTCTTCACATGAATACATTTGCCTAAAGCAAAGGTAGTCTCAGAGGGAAATCACAAACAGAAAGAAAATGCTACTTGACTACTCCCAAATCTTTGGAAACCTATAGAAGCTGAAGAAGAAGAAGAAATAATTAGCACTCGGGGAAATTTGCTTCCTTCTCCTTAACTCATCTCAACAGATTCTGTTGGTGCGCTGCCCATCTCTCTTTGGAACTTAGCATCCTGTAGATGCCAATTGCCTCCTGCCGCACACATCTGTGCCTCTCGGCCCAGCTTTCTCTGGCTGAGAAGGGGCGGGCCAGAGATAGCAGGTAATTGTTGCTCACAAGAGCAACCTCCATGCCTCTCATGGATGAGTAACTCAGCTCTCTCTTCTTTGAGGCAGTTTAGCTCTGTGGTCTGTTCCCACTGCCCCTAGAAATCCTGAGCAAGCTGAGGGCTCCCGTGGTCATGGTAATAGTGCATCTTTTCATATACTTTGCATTGGCTCCAGCTACGGCTTTGAGAATGACTGGCCAGATTCCTGACTGTAGAGAACTCATGGACAAGAAATGCTGGCTGCTTTGTTGTGAAATCAAGCATCATCTTTGCACCAAGACCTCACTTCCTAGGAGCTGATCCAGCCAGTTGCAGACAGTGTCTGAGCTACAAGAGAGCAAGCAGCATCTCTGCAGTGGCTCAGGCTATGCAAGGGCATCATCTCAACACGATTTCCTCAGCCATCTGAGATGCTTACACCCAACTGCCCCTCTCTCCCCTCCTTCACTGAGAGCGAGACCACCACCAAAAAGGATAACACACAGAACCGCTCAAGTTCCTCCCCATTTTTTTACACACAGTCCCACCTAATTCAATCTTTATACGTTTAATTGTGATTTGACTTCTATTTCTCCCTCCCTCCCTCTCCCCTCCCCCCCCTCCATGTTTCCTGAGATTTTCCAAGAAACTTCTTACCCTCAAATATTTATGTCATACTTTCATACTGGGAGAATGCAACCTAAAACACGTATTTCTTCTTTAGTCCATAATACCCTGAAACATCCATATTCTTCTACCCCCATCCCCAAACATTCACGCGCATGTGGGCAGGTGCACACACACACACACACACACACACACACACACACACACACACACACAGAGCTACAGAACTACTCAATACAAAATGATTTTAAAAAGCATATCTAGCCCAGGTTTACACAGAGAATTGGGAGATAATATTAAATGCTGACCTACATTTGAAGTTTCAGAGACCCAGGGAGAAAAGCCAAAATTAAAAAAGAAATACTCTCTATTAGGCCAGGTATGGTGGCTCATGGCTATAATTTATAGACTCAAAAGAGGCAGAGCTCTTGAGGATCAGGGTTAGAGGTCCTGAGTTTACACTGCAGCTAATATAAAAGAAAATATTTTCATACTGATGAACAGTGAATTCATCTTCTGAATTTCCCTATGCAGCAGAAAAAGCTCAGTGTTGACCCTGACATTGCTCTATGAAGCTCTTCCCCAAAGAGTTCATAAGTAGGATTTGGATCCTTTTAGTTTGAGTCTGGACACAAACACGATGATCCATGTGGTGTAATTGTTTCGGGATTGTAAGTGATATAAAAGTGTCCATTTGAAAAGGTCAAACTCATATCACTTTTCTCTCCTCATCACATAACCTCATAACAGAGAGAGGTCAGGTCACTCCACTGCCCTGGAAGGAGGAAGAATACTCCTCCGTCTGAGAGTCATGGACAAGAGAAGGATTCAAAGCATTACAATAGATTTATTGTCTGTCAGGGTCTCTTGAACAAAGATAGGCACCTTGCAGGCCATCTTGAGATTTTTAGCTTTCTTCTGTAAGGCCGACTTGATCAGGACAATAAATTTTCACAAGTCATTGCTTTCCATGTGAATCGACACTTGCTCTAGCTACACAGTAACTTCCGGGCATCTTTTTTTATTATTATTATTAGTATGTGAGTTCTTGCACTGGTAACCTAATGCGCTTCTTAAAGGCTGGTCTCTGATCTTGCCACCTGAAGGAATTTGGTCGTATCTGATGTAAGAGAAAGTGTTTATGGCCTGCCTCACATCCCCCCCCTGTTAAAATGTTTTAAATGAGGGAGGCGGGTGTAAGCTGGGGTACTTACTTCCCCTATAGTTGCTAGCTGACTGCAAGAGCTACTGTGTGATCCCCAGGAGTGGCTAACAGCTTGTGGTGGAGGATGGAATTAACATGGAGTTAATTCTTTAAGATGCACTCTGGACCGGTAGGAGTTTAAACATTCAGCTCTTCCTACCGCTCTCCTGTGTTTATCTGAGGAGCATTCCACATGGCTCAAGTTAGTCATGACTTGACTCAAATCCCAATTTTCTTCCATTTCTCCCTCATTTAATTCATTTTTCTCTCTCCTCATTCTATTCTTTATATTTACACTTCAAATAAACTACATGCTGGAGATTCTTCTCTTTGAAAAATCTCAAGTAACACACATACACACAAACACACACACACACCCCTTTGGTTGATGGTGATTCCATAGGTCAATGTAAAGCAGAGCAAGTGCTTTATTTAGTTTTGCTTGAATTGAATTTTATATTCAAGAATACCTCATGGAATTTGGTGGCACAAAAGCACTAAAACAGGGAGACACTGGCTAGGTTATCTGTCATTTTAGAGAACTGGGGGTGAGGTGAAAGACAAGAGTAGAAGACATCTGTGGTTAGGATGATTAAACTCAAATCTAAATGTTCCTTCACTGCCACTGTCCCTTAGTGATACACATCACAACCAGATCCAAACCATCGCGTCTTTCCTCTAAGAACTACATCTACAGTCTCGCCCGTCAGTCTGTGAAGGCAGGGAGGTTGCAGTCAGGGACCCAGACACTAAGATGACTTCAAAGTTGAACAGATTCCAGGAACTCCATCAGATGGCTTCAAGCCAGAAAACACACCAGGAGCTTGACCTTGTATCTTGGGTTTCCACAAAGTGCCAGCAAAGGCCAGGCTGCTGGAAAGCATGGAGCCATCTCGACATTGGGAGGCGAGATGTGGCTGGCGAAGCATTCGCACACAGATGACAATGGACCCCAAGGCACAGAGGTGGTCACAGACGGATGATCGTTTTGTGCAGAAGATGCCAAGGCCCAAACTGCTATGTCTGGACAATCCTAGGACTTAGGGGAGACTCGCTGCAGGAATGAACGATGAAGGGCAGCAGCCTTGCTGCTCCGCAGACCCAAGGAAGGCCCGCAAGGGCTCTCCACCAGCGCCGTCTGTGCAGCCTGCACCCTTCCAAGAGACGTGTCTTCTATCCACATCAACTGAGCACACATGTCCCCAGCACCTGTGGTCATTCAAACTTGGGACTGTAAAAAAATATATGTGAAAAAAAAATTGGGACTGGCCTCCTAAGGAACTTGGGACAATGTTTGCCATCTTTGCTTGCCACCCCTGTGTGAGTTGTCACTGATAAATCTTAAGTAGAAGCTGGGTGCTGGTGGCTTCATGCCTCTAATCCCAGCTACTCAGGGGGCTGAGATCCTAGGATCGCGGTTCAAAGCCAGCCCAGGCAGGAAAGTCCATGACACCTCTATCTCCAATAAACCACCAGACAAACAGAGCGATAGAGAGCTTGCCTTGAGCTGAAGAGCTCAGGGACAGCACCCAGGTCAAGTCCCACAACCAACAACAACCACAACAAAAATCTTAAGTAGAGAACTGGGGCTGCAGAAGAACAGAGTATAGCATCCCATGTGTGCGTGGCAAAGATGGACCATACCCCAAAGGCCAGTAGCTGAGAGGATGGGCAGTGCTGGACTGGGAGTTGTTTTCAGTCTTCTTGGAGATTCTCAGAGGGCAAGAAATCAAGGGGATCCCTGAAAATCAGAGTCCAGGGGAAGTCCCTCCTGCTGCACTCAGCACGTGCCAGGCCCAGCACTTGGAGGCTCTAAAGAGCTCCTAGAGAGAGCAGGGCCTGTCCTCCCCGTCTAGACGAAAGGAAACGTCTCCAAGACAGAAGCAGATGTTCAATCCGTCATTTTAGCTTTGACTTCAATGCAATCTGTTAAGTTACAATGCCCAAATCAGAACCTACTCGGTTTCCTTGTTTCAAAATGGAAATCATTTTCATTGATTGCATATCATTTTTTAACAAGGCAAGAAAATGTCACCCTGCTCATAACTCGCTTTATGAGTCAATAATTTGAGCCAGTCTTAGTACTTATTTAATAAAGATATCACGATATTAGAATGGCTGTATAACCATTAAGGTTTTATTTCATGTTGAAATATTATGAATAATGTTATCAGAAAAAATGGAATTCCATGTTATTTTCTTTATTAATTATTTTTTAAAGTTCATAATTATTTTATAATAAGCACATCTTATCATGAAGATATCAAAGACAACATGCAATGTGGTATAAATACACAATTATTTCAAGGTAGAGAGTAAATTTCATGGAAAATATTGATTCATTTATTTGGAGCTTCTATGGCTTTGGGGCTGTGGAATCTAAGATTCAATTCCATTGAATATCACATGCATTTTTGTGTGTTATAAAAAATGGGATAAGAAGGAAATTTCTGCCTCCAAAGAGCTTGTAATATATAGTTGTTCTCTTTCCCCAAATTTATCTAAACTGTTTGGAGTATCTTCTCCAATAACAGCCTGTGGAGTTTCTCTGTGCAATCCCAATGCCGACTCTAACTACACTCTCTTGGTAAAGATTCCATTATCGAGCATAATATTCTTCCTCCTCCATACCACCAAGCTTGAATTTCTTTTTGTAATAAGTTTTTAATTGTGAAAATACCGTACAGAGGAGTTACGATCACATGAGCAAGGTAATGAGTACATTTCCTATCAAGCATTGTTGCCTCCTCCTTTGCTTTCCCCCTACATTCCTTCCCTCCCACCTCCACAACTACGCTCCCCCTCTCCCCGCCTAAATTGTAAAGTTCGTTTTTCGACATAGCATCTTGTACATCTCATTGTCGCCATGGGTCAACCCGTATCCCTATTTAAACAAGTTGAATTTCTAATGTAAGACTTCTCCCGCTGTTATTCTCTTCTGGATCGTGTATTTCAAGCACCAGGCTCTACATGTTCTGCTATCTATGTCCCCTTCTCATCCAGTGTATCTTGTACATAGTAGAAAGCTACTAAGTGCCTTCTTCATTGAAATAACTCCAGCCCCAGGGGCCAAGATGTTTAAAAGAATGTCATCCTTTGAAGAGCAGAGAGGTGCTGAGATGTGGCCACAGCACGTTTATGTTTAGGGTTACTGACTTCCATTTTGAATTTACCTGACATTTCTCCAGTATCAATTGACTTGTTAATTCTTCATTTTAGTGGGTTCTCAAAGACCTTCCAGTTGAAGTTATTCCTACACACACCTTTATGAGTTGTGTTCACAAAATGTTCAAGAACATTAAAATTCCCTGACATGAAAAATGTATTGCATCACAAGTTTTTAAGATGAACCCAGAAAATTAACACATAGCTCGGCTCCGTGGAGCAGCCACAAGCCAATTAGCAGTCCATCCAAGAGTGGACGGTGACTGCCATCTACAGGCTATGATCTGTATTGTCAGGTCCCTGAATGCAGAGCTTAAGAAAGATGGTGATAGAATCAGAGACATCCCTACACTAGGCTAACTGTGCAATGTGAGCATGTAAACAAGTAATTAGACTAATCAACGCAGGACCGTGCCTTTCACCCTACTGTCTAGAACACATTTACCTCACTCAATCAAAATTCTTCACCAAATCTTTTCTTTCTGTCATACTGTCTCTGTTTTTCCTCTCATGTCACACATACTCTCTTGCTCTCTAGGGTGCAGGATGCCCACAGAATTTCTCTGTGCCCTCTTGCCTAGCACAGTGTCTGTTATGTGGTAGATATTCCACAAAAATGGATGCATGGATGCTTGAGAGCATTCACAAATGAATAATCAAAAGAAACAACAAATTCATTAAATCTGGGTTCTATTCTTCATTATTTCCTGGAAAGGTATGTGTTGGAGTCCAGTGTGCATAGAGTTGAGCTTCTACAACTCCATATATGGGTTTGCACACACACACACACACACACACACATATCTATGCAGCAACACATATATGGCTGTATGTGTATACAATCTGTTTTATATTTGTGTTTGCAGCATTTATGATGAAGCAAGGGTTAATGCTTTTATTAAAATCCTTAAATCCATATATTTAGGATCTTGTAAAGTTGTCCTGAGGGCCTGTGCTTTGTCATTTCATCAGACACAGTGTTCTGAAAGATTCATTTTATTTATAAAGTAAGTGTGGCGCTGAGGCCAGGGTCATTACTTCACGTTCGTTCTGTTCTTCCTGAGATTGATGGCGCGGCACCAGTCCGCTGAAATGAGAAGCAAGGAAAATGCGCAGATAAGACCGCGATAAAGAAACTAGCAAATTAATATTAAGATCGTTTCTCCCAAAGGACCTGGATTCTCTTCTCAGTTCCTACCTAGTAATACAATCTTGAGACGTAGCTTGGATTTGAAACCTCATTAACTTGGAAAGGAAGGGACTGCGTATTCGTTATGTTCCAAACACCGTAAGCCACGCACTGTGCCTGGCATTGTTATGACTTGTCACACTTCATCTACCCTGCCAGCCCAATAATCGTAGGCCATCTTTACTGATATACCCACTTGGTGTATTGTCGCAGTGAGCCTTAGACAGGTTCTTACGGTGAGATCACGTTGCAGGAGGAACAACAGTGCCCTGGGAACAGCTCCTTCTTAGAAAGAACCAATTTCATGCTAAGTAGCGCCATCTTGGTAGTCTGGTACCAGCCACAGATGAACTATTCACAATACGTAAAGAAGGACTCACCTGATTTGGGGGGTGGGGTGGTGATTCTCCTTGGGACAGTATTGTCTTGAGAACCTTTGTTTCTTAAATGGCTATGGAGAATTATATTAGGACTGGAAATGCCTTAGGATGATGAGTCCTGAGTTTAATTTACTTCCCTGTTGCCCAAAGAACAATTCACACTTCACAGTGTGTGGTCTCATGCAATCCATGTTTCTAACCATTCACCACGTTGAATAGATAACTAGGAGTTGGGCAAAGAATCTGTTCCAGTCCATCAATAGTAGAGACACAGATCACAGACACTTCTGGCTTAGTTTGTTGTTTAAATCAGAACTCAAAGTGAGGAGGTATTTTGAAGAGTATTTGAAAGCAAAGTAACGCAAAGACAAGGAAGAAGAATTCCACCAATCGCCCTGTCCATGCCTACACTGAACATGGAACGCCTCATTTATAAGCTCTGTTTGAAATCTTCTTCCTAAATCTAAATAGTTGCATGTTTGCCTTCTTCTATACTTTCTTTCATTCCATCCATTACTCACATTAGGTGAAACAAAATGGCAAGAGCACAGGGGTTCTTCCTTCCCTACCTCTGCAACTGCGTCCTCTAAAGCGCAGAACTACGCAGGCTAAGACCAGCGTTAGAGCTGAGAATAGGAGTGGATGAGGCCGAAGTCTCATTAGAGGTAAGAGAGAAGGGAATCGGGAAACCACTGAGCCTCTCCTGTGCCCGTGAGTGCTCCTCCCATCACTGAGGTTAGAAAGGGAAACCACACAGGACCCTTTGCTTATTGTTGATGCTTCCTTTTCCTCCTTTTTCCCTTTCTTCTTTTCCTCCTTTTTCCCTTTCTTCTTTTCCCTCCTCTCTTCCCTTCCGACCTCCCTCTCTCCTTATTTCTTTCTTGCTTCCTTTTTCTTTCCTTCCTTCCCTTCTTTCTGTTCTTTCCTCACTTTCCTTTGCCTCCTTACCCCTTTCCATCCTTCTCTCCCTCCCTTCCTCCTTACTTTCCTCCCTTCCTCCTTACTTTCCTCCCTCCCTCCTTCCCTCCCTTCCTCCCCTCCCTTCCTCCCCTCCCTTCCTTCCTTCCCTTCCTTCCCTCCCTCCTTCCCTCCCTCCCTCCCTTCCCTTCTTCCCTTCCCTCCCTCCCTCCCTCCCTCCCTCCCTCCCTCCCTCCCTTCCTTCCTCCCTTCCTTCCTTCCTTCCTTCCTTCCTTCCTTCCTTCCTTCCTTCTTTGCATTGTAACCTACAATATATCTGGCAAGAGCAGAAGTTAGGAATTGTTTTTGCTTATTATTGAAATCCGGCGCTAATCTTTACCCCGCAGAGATACTATTTTCCGGGGTGATAGTCACAAGGATGTCTTTCGAGGGGATTTTACAGGTGACAGGGGTTTTCGGTGATGCCCTGGGACCCAGGGCTCTGGGGACAGCGCAGGGTTCAGGCTAATGGTTTCTTGACCTCCTGAGCGTGCTTCTCCTTGACTTTCTCAATTTGCCCCAGAAAGAGGCCCTGACAGCTTGCTTTCATGCAGTCTCTTGAATTCTGAGTCATTTTTCTAGACTCTTTTCCTTTTCTGGCAGATTTCACAAAGTTGGGCTAAATTCGCAAACAATAGTGTAGGGAGCGCTGAGCTGGCCTCATTAAACCGAGGCCTGCCTGCCGGGAGCTTTGGCTTCTAGCAAAGGGACACATGGGAGCCGCTCAGTGATGTCACCGCCTAGAGCTCCTTCCCGCTGCCCCAGGAAATAACACATGCCATCTGCAAGGAAGAAAAAAGGCAGTGAGGAAGTGGAGAAAGGAACAAAAGACTCATCTAACAAAGAGCAGCCCACAGCCTCATTATCAAGCAAACTCATTTTCAGTTCTGCTGCTGCTCTATCCGCTTAGGCCCTAATGAGCAGTTTCCCTGGGTTGTTCAAGACTCAGTTTACCCCTAGGTAAATCTTCCTTTGGAAGATTCTACTGAACTCAGCAGATGTCTTTTGTCCAGAGCCGAGATTGTATGGTGTGTTCTCAAACATCCTTTTCAATCTCAGGAGTCACGTGTGCATAGGGTTGGACAGAAGCCCTTTGAGCAGGTAGGCTCAAAACAAATGTGAAGGTAGGCATACCTTGATAAAAGACATTCTGTCTTTGTAAAGACTGTGAAGAGAAAAGAGCTTGCATTTGTGAGCCTGCGCGAGCCAGCACAGCACAGACTAGACTTGTTTCATCCTCAGCACCACCTGACCAGGGAGGTAGCCTTCCATCTTCTCACGTGACAGGTCATTAGTTCAAATAGCTGGTCCAACTTATTTGCTTGTTTGCCTGATCTGTTTATCTTGCAGCTGAGGGTGACTACACAAGTCAATGTAAAGATGCCACCGTGGTCAACAAAGACGAACAAGGCAAAGTAAAAAGACAACAATGCTAATCTACATAGAAGAGAATCTTAAAAGAATACGGTCCCTTTAGTGGCAAGTTGAGGACCTTACATGAATCACTGCATTTCTCTGGCTCTTCCAGATTCATACATTGTGATAAGATGAGCCAACCTATAAGGTTTCCATGAGATTCCAAGGGATGATCTTATTTCAAGTAACAGATGTTTTCATTTAGAATGGCCTGGTGTCTGCAGAGTAAAGAGCCTCAAGTGTCTCCTCCATTTAAACTGTCTGTGCCAAGCAAGTTATATGTGGATTTGCTGCCTTCCAAAAGAGGGGGAGGTGTTCAATGCACCACTCCGTAAAATGGGGTAATAGACTTAACTCTTCCAGGACGGATAGAGGCCTAATGAAATACAGTTGCATCTCTCTCAGTGACAGAGATATGCTCCGAGACTTGATCCATTAGGTGATTTCATCACTGTATGACTATCATAGATTACCCAGAAGTCTAGAGTACTTAGCCTGCTTCACACGTGGGTTATTCGGGGAATAGATACTTGGCATTCATTACTTAACACGTGTGATATATGTCAATGGGGCTTTGGATCCGGAAGATTGTTTGGTTAATAAATTCTTGGTTTCTTCATTTCTATCAGTTTTTAACTTCTACGATTCACAGTGTCATGTGATTTTAGATGTAAGAACCACAGAAGCTTCACGCTGCACTTTCTGACAACAAGCACGAGACCAACTAAGCCCTGGCCTTCAAGTCTCGAATTCTAGACAGAACGTAACACCCTCCCTGGGTCAGGGCCGCTGCGTTCATCAGCTGTCCCTCACCATGACGCCCGAGAGGATGAACTTAGAGGAGGAAAGGCTTATTTTGATTAAGAGTTTCAGAGGTCTTATTTCTCGATCAGTAGGTCCCAGGGCCCCGGGGCTGGTAGCAAAGCACCGCCTCATGGTGGGGAGGACATGGTGAAGCAAATTGCTCCCCATGATCACTGCACCATTTTTACCAGGGCACGCCTCCAGTGACCTCTAACTTTACAGGATGGATGGACCCTGGGTATAACAATGGCCAAACAACTGAGGAAGAACACAACACGTGCCTTCCTCCGATGGGGCTCAGGAACTGGACGGGTGTGGGATATAGAAAGAGTGTGGCTCTCAACAGTTATCAACTGGGCACGGAGAGAGTAGCATAGCCAGAGTTACAAAGCTGCTTCCCCAAAACCAGAGACATGGGTACCCACCACCAAAAGGGACAGGGGCTTGCACTTTGTATGCAGTCGGCCTCACAGACCTGGATGACAGAAACACCCCTCCCAGTGTCTTCATGGTCCAGCTAGTTTGTGCAGCAGCAGCAGCAATAGCAATAGGCACGCAGAGTCTATGGGATACCCTAGAGATACAGGTAAGAGAAGTAGAACGGGACACAGGTACGAGGATCATATCATCCTTTGCAGCTAGGCACAGAGGTAGATCTAGATAGGTAACACAGATTTTGCATTGGGGTCTGGGGTATCATCTATTAGGGTTCATCTCTGTGGTCATGCTGTACGTACACTCAATCTCTGGACTTTGAGTCTCATGTGTCTAGAGACCTCTCTCTTGCTGGCAAACAGCGGGTAATTTTTTTAATGCTGGTTAAAGTCTCCATTACACAGGAAAAATTATTTAAGCCATTATATTCAACCAAGATGCCTGCTCAAAACTCCCACTCAGCAGCTAAAGCCAATCTTCCATGCATTTCCTCTTCTCATTACCCTGTGAGAAATGGGAACGGGGTTTTGTGTGAAACTGGCTGATTAGGATTCCTGTAAGAAGCTGAGGGTTACATGTGGAGTGGTACATTCTAAGTGGTAATATCTTTAAATATGAGAAAAAAGGGAAGAGATCAAATATGTTTTAGGAGCCAAAATGTGCAATATAAAATGTGTAGTATTAATCCATTTAGGCCAACAAGAACTCTTTTTAAAATTGTATGCTGCCTTGCAACAGCTAATTCGATTACAAAACCCAAATATTCTCTACCAGTAGCTTTCCCAGGGCAGTGACCACGTCATCATTTATGTATGTATACAGCCATTGTACTCGTGGTCACCAGGTGTGAGCATCTTATCCTTCCAAATATCCAAAGCAAATCAGAAAATACAGAGCCTGAAATCCATCACAGCTGAGTCACATCAATAGGATACTCCCAAGTAAGGAGAACCAAGTACTCCTGCTGGTCCAACAGTCCGAATCTCCAGAGTTTTTCTTTCTTTCCATATTCTTGAAATCTCTGTTCTGACAGAGACTTGAAAATCTTTTCATATACTTTTCTTCTCTGCTTAAGCTGGGTCAGATTGTATGACTCAAAATCAAGTGATATATATAGAGAGAGATTTTCAGTACTAAACAGATTTCCTACCTGAGATCTCCAAGCATCAGAATCCTTTTATCCCTGCTCACCTTAGATCACCAATGCCAGTTAAGCCCTAGTCGTAGAATGGGGATTTAACAGAGAAAAGGTAGACAAATACATAAATAAAAGCCGAATAAAAGACATACACTATGGGGAAAATGTTTGCTTTCACATAGTTGGCTTCCTTTGGAACAAGAAAAAAAATGCTGTTTTTAATTGATTATAAAAGTGATCTTTGTCACCAAAACTTTGACAAGCACTTACTTTGAGAGTGATCAGAAGACACTGAGAATTTTCCCTAGCTTATTTTCTAGTCTCAGATATGGAAGGTAAGTGAGAATCCAGCCCTGCCTGACCAAGCTCCAGCACTGAGTACTGGGTCAAAAAGGGCAAGCCTAACACAGCATTATGAGCTTTGCATCTCAAAACCTCATTCAATAATTACTTCACGTTCCAAATAGGCAACCGAACATGCATCCCTTTGAGCATCATTTTAAGCAGCCATTCGTTTGACAACCAGTTTGGAGAGGATTCCATAAAACGTATGTTTTTCTGTTTTTAACACAACTGAGATAGAGTTAGAAATAAGGTCAAGGGAAATGAAAATATTTTCTCTGCTACTGTTAAGAGCTGTGTAGGTGGATGTGGCTAATTGTACAGGAGCAGTGGTTTTCCTAAAGTTCCACTCAGTATTCAGCAGCCTTGTCCAAACCAACACAAGCATATCTTGCCTCATCCGAATTACAGCAGGGTTTCTGGCACAGGAAGCTACACATTCTGTACTGATGGACAAGTTTCCGAAGGAGGGGAGGAAAGAGGGCGAGGGGGAATTTCTCTAAGTTCCTTCTATCAGTGGCAGACAATGGATGCAGGGTGTGGAAATGGGCTGTAGGACAGGAAGGTCACACTAATGGGTTTCTCGCCACATGAAAAGGAAGTTCCACGTTAAAAGACTTCATGGTATGTAAATGCCATCAAGGTTCAACAAACAAAAGAGATCTAAAATAAAATGCTAACGTAAATCTTTACCAATCTGCTGGCCTGTTAGAGAACACCTTCTGTATCTGAGAGAAATGATGTCTGCCCTCTTACTGAGATCTTGAGAACATGAGATGGTGTGTAGAATAGGACAGACATACTTTCCAGCATGGTATTTAAGGTAATTCATTTGTAAAAGCAATGAAGTGATAGCGTCCAGAAGCCTGTGACAGAATAGGGAGAAAGGCAATGCTCAGTCACTCAAGCCAAGTTAGTATGAATAACATCTAGTATTTAATAAGAAATGTGTTAAGCAACATGTGAAATTCTTTCTCCTATTGAATAGATACATAAAGAACATTATGCATGAAAATATCATGGTGAAATATTATTTTTTTACAGTGAGTGCACAATAATAAGAAAATGACAAAATAGGAGGCAATAGTGTGGATTATAAGTATTTCTACGTCTCTGTTCATATAGAAATGAAAACTCTGAGTCTGGAGCAACTACATAAGTTACGCAGCAAGTTCTGGAGCAAGAAGGTCAAGCCTAGCAAGTCAGGGTTCAGTCTCACTTTTATTACGGTAGAGTATGATTTTCCTAAAGTCCATGAGCAATGAAAATATACCTAAATGAAAGAAAGAGGAGAATCTTCAAGAAGCCATGGCCCATCCATTTTGTCTCAAGACTAGCTGTAGCTAATTTTATGTGTCCACTCAATGGAGGAAGAAATCATCAGAGAGCAAGTGACCCGTGTACTGCAGTAAGGCCCTTCTGAAAGGTGCTGGCATTTGAATCCATATCTACTGTTGACAATATCAGCAAGAACCAACCCATCTGTTGAGATGAGAAAAAGGTCAATTTGTTCTCTTTTCTAAATTGGGTTTTCTAATTTTTCCTTCCCTCAGAGAGCAGAATTCTAGGCTCTCAGAAATGTGCATCCAGACTGAAATACACCAGTAGTACTTCTAGCTCTCCACTTTTCATATGGCCAATCATGGGAATTCCCATCATCCTGTGGGCCAATTCTACAATAGGTCTGTCTTCAATATTTACATCCACACAGCACAGGTTTCATTTCTCTAGAGAACCCTGATGAATTAATACAAGCACTAGAGTATCTTCATCTTCATATTCTTGCCAAGGATGAACTATATTTCCATATGAAATTCTCCTTTCCTTTTTTGACCCTTCAAGGTAACATACTATAATGATTTGTTAAACTTTGTGTGCTGAAACAATTCTACAAATAACTCCAGTAAAAGTTCAGGTGAGCAAGAAGACAGATAGGAAAAGTTCAAAGATAATACATTTCAAAGGCATTTCAGATCCTGGCCAAGGGACAAGAAAAAGAAGGTCTGGTTGTAATCTATGCATATTTAAAATACTGAGAAGAAGAAGGAGTAGAATGAATAAAACTAATTCTTTCTCTCTCTTACTTTTTTTCAATTCTTGACTTGCACATAGGAAGCTGGGATAAATCCAGGAAGAGACCACAAAAGGACTAGAATGTGAAAATGCCTTCAGATATTTAGGGCCAGACCCAGAGCTAAGATTTGGACAGACTCCCATGGAGAAAAAGAATAATGATTTAAAGGCTGGGAAAATATCCATCCATTTTCTCTTAAGGATTTTGTCATGTTCAAGCTGGATAAAGAGGGCTAAATCCTAAGTCAATAGCAGGGCTTATGTAAATAGTACCTTGTTGGCAGGGGTGAGAAAAGGAAAATGGGTAAGACATTCTTAAAGTTATTCTACTTCCACTCCGGGTGCAGTCCTAAGTGACAGCAAGTGAGATTGAGTATAATATCCAGTTTGAGTAAACTGGTATGAATTCATTACTGTGTGAATCGGGATATTTTAAAGGCAAATGTTTCTCATGGGTGTATCCGAAAAGAGAGCGACGGAAAACCTCTAGCAAATAGATCAACATAGACTTACGGGTCGACGTTATATTTGACATCATATTATTTGTTCAGGGATAATAATGGTCTTTATGTTGAGATTCAATTTCTGCATTGTGAAATGGGAAGTGGGAAATAACGTAAGAAATCTCAGGGCAGCAAAGGTAAAGCAATCCTCACGGCTATGCAATAGTAATGGTTGTTTTCAAAAGTCACCATTATCTTTTGTCATCTATTGTACAGAAAAATAAACACTATAGTTGGAAGTGTTATGGGGTTGAGAGGCAGTTTTGTTGCTAAATTTCTATGTGTAAAAGATTATAATGTTTGCTTGAAATATTTACTGATTTCTGTATTTTCCAACTATACAAGGTCTCCTCGGTGCCCTCTTGTAAAAGAGAAAAACATTCTCACCACATCATGGAAAGCTTAGCTATGTTACAAACTTGGTCAAGGAAGATCACCTCAAACAAACATTGCCTTTAAGATATACCATTCTTTTCTGCAATCTTTCTTTATCCTTTTCTAGGTGTCAGAAAAAGACTCATAATTAGGCAACTTTATTTTGCCTGAACCAAAGAATCGAAAAAAAATGTATCGAGCATAGATACAATTACCATGACCCACTAAACATTTTCAAAAAGAAAAAGACTATGTAAAAAAATGAGCTCAATGATTTTGTGTTTTTACATTTCTCAACGTTACCTATTCATACCTTTAAAATTTAGAAAACCTAAATACCTGTTTGTGGAGGGCTAACTTGTACAGAAACTTTAGCATGTACATTTAAAAATCACAAATAAACTAAAGTAGATGGAAATAAGGTTAAGATACTGCATACTTTCTTCCTCCCAAACTATTTCCCTTAATGTAAAATTACCTCGTTTCCTCCATACCATCATGAATATTGACTAGTGAATGTTGCTATAATTAATATGAAGTCTATGTTTGCATGTGAATCATAGCAAGACACGTGGTAGGGATAAAACCTTGAATTCTTTACTGAAACTAACTCTTCTAATTCCTGAGTATGAGAAATTAGGTTAATAGATTAAGCTCTGGAGTGTAAAATAAATTCACATATCTAAAATTTTAGAATAGTTCCTAACGTGAAAAGTATCCCGGTGAAAGCTGCTACCCATGCATTAATGACCCTTGGGTGCTGTGGTTCCTTTGGAGACATGGCCCTGTCATACGTAGACTACTGTCTATGCTTTCCTAGCCAAGCCCCAGTCATTGTGACTCCTTCTAGCACCTTCTCATAAATGTCAAAATATTTCACTGCTATACTTCAGTATTTTGTTCTGAGGAATGTTTAACCAAAATCCAGGGAGAGAGCTATTGCCTTATGTCAGGAAAAGGAGATCTCAACAAACATTGCATGGTCTGAGCCAGTCAAAATTCTAAATGGCAATTTAGAAGCACTTGTGCCCAAATACCTGTATTTTTTTTTTTACTGAAGGTAATATAAAACAATAACTGGATATTAGATTTGACTGGGAACTTCACTTCAAATGGTCAAGTTCCTCTTCCTCAAAAGTATCAGAGATGCAAGTAGGGTTCCTAAATCATAGATGTCTATTAGCATGTTGTGGAGAAGTTCAGTAGTCCCACCGTGATTAACACCTGGCCATTGCTTCTAGCTGTTGAGATGACCATTGCTCTGTTGACTAATTTATTCATTTAAAAAATCCAGTGGTGGTAAAACTTATAGTTACCCCTTCTGCATGTCAAATATTGATACCCTTTATACATGTGTCATATTGGCAAACTGTACTTGAGTTGGGACAGGTTGTTTATACAAATAACAATAATTAATAATACTGTCAACATAGGAGCTACATATTGCTGAAGGGAAGAAATAAAAATATAATAGCAAGGTACTCCTATGCATAGACATGTATAGCACCAACGGATAGTATTTATTTATATGTAATGGGGAAGGGCTTCCCAAGATAAATAAGAGCAATGTCCAGCACCGTTCCTGGGGAAACAGCAGGTGATCTTATCCAACGTGTCCTGCCAGGGCCTCTGGAGCTAGATTTCTTTTTTTTTTAATTGAAATGGTGATGATCAGAGGGATTACAGTTAAAGTAAGATAATGAGCACATTCGATGTTAAATACCATTACCCCATCCCTCATTTTCTCCCATTTACCCCTCCCTACTCCTCTCCTCCACAAGTTGTAAGGTTCATATCCAATATAGTGATAATGTTGCATTAGCTCATCCTTTGTCCTGCTGTTTCTGTGATTCCCTTTCCCTTCCACAGATCGAATAAACTTATATACGAGACACAGGTACAGAAAACTAAGAGAAAAGAAAAAGAAAAACTATATATAGGACATAGTAAGGACCTCTTTTCCCATATCTTGGAGTTCGTGTTGATACACTTCATTGTGTATGGTCCTATGAAGCCTAGATTTCAAATAAGAACAACTGCGTGTCCCTGTGATCAGTAGAATAATGACCTTCCAAAAGTGACCAGGCTTTGATTCCTGAATACATGGGTATGTGATTAAGAATATCTAAGTGGAAACGCAATGCTGGAATTCCCAGAGAAATGTAAGACTTCTGATAAGTGAAAATTGGTTGTAGAAGATTCTAGAGAAAGATCTGTAACCACAGAAGCAGAGATCAGAGTAAAACAAATGTGAGTAGCACCCAGAAGTTAGGGGAAAAAATCCAAGGAAAAGATTCTCTTATAGAGCATCCAACAAAAACAGTTGTACCTGGAGTTTATTGCCATAGATTTCTGTTGCTTTAAGCCGTTGTTTGTGGAAATGTGTTAGAGCAGCAATCAGGAAGTAAGAGAATATGGTTCCCTGCTAGCCTAGATGCTGCCTATGTTCATGTCCTAAGAAGAAGAATCAGAATGTGATTCACTCATGTTTGGGTTTAAACTAAAATGTTTGAAACGCTCTCTGGCCTTTGGTGATCTACAAGAGAATGACTGCTTTCTGCTCCTTATATTATAAAGTGTGTGTGTGGCAATTGCTGGTTTCATTCTACTCACTATTTGGAAGTCTCAAGTAAGGCCCTACTTGGAAATTGTCCAGAAAGAAATTGATATTACAAGAATGATCATGCTCTCTCTATTTATACCACTCAGGGCCAGAGAAAATACATATTCCGTCCATTACTCTGTCATCAGTATGCACCAAAGTGTTCGACGCATGGTGAAATGTAATACATATTTATTGACTGACAACAGAACCTCGGAACCAGCCTTCAGCAGAAAACTCACTATGTGTTTTGAATTTCACCAAGGAACTCAAGAGTTCCTTGAGATGTTCCTTTCTTTAGAACTCAAGAAGGGCCCAGGGGCTTTCTCCATGCTTCAAGGACTTCAAGGACTACTTCATTAGATCCAAGACTGTGGAGTCTCCCATTTCCAATCCTCAGGTCAATCAGATCCTTAAATGAACAGATTATAGATTGAATCATAAGTCTCTGAATGCTATATTGGAATTTTATTCCAAGCACGTATAAAGATGATCATAACTGGAAATAGGACCATACCAATATAATCACCTCAGCATGAGAGGATTGCTGAAAGGTTTCATGGAGGGTCTTGGTTCTTGAGTTCTTTAGGGAGAAGATGCAAAACTTTAATCAAAATAATAGCAACGTTTCTTCAGAATAGTTATATGAAGTGAGAATGTGCTACTTTAGAAGAGAGCATGTTCTCTTGGAATGAAAGTCAATCACAAATTCCTTTGTGTTTTAGTTTTGTTATGGTTTAAGGAGAAGGTCTTAGAGGTTCCTAGCGAAGCACCACCTCTTCTTGATCTAAATTCATACTTAGATTTCATTAAATTTCCAGATTCATCCTCCATGTCTGTTCTACCCATAACAACCTAATTGGAATCAAGACCATCATAGATGTTACAATTACCAAGATTAAAATGATAGGCTAATGACTAGAAGTCAACTCTCAGTTACACTGGTACATTTGAAGTGGTTTGAACTGGAATTTCTTTTATGGGTTTGATAACCACTGGGCTCTTTTATCTGCAGTATTGTCCTGATGGATATTCATTAGCTTTTAGTCATGAAAACTTACATGCCATTTGGTACTTATCTCTCTCCCTTCAGTACTTCCAGTTAACAAAATGAAACTGAATCCAGGCAAGCCATAATCCAATGACTGGTGTCCTTAAACTAACACAGAGATCGGACACAAACCAAAGGGATGCAACCAGGTACAACTGGAAGCAGAGATAGCAGATGTGCCACTCACGTGTCAGGATGGCAGGTAACCAACAGAAACCAGGAAAGAGACGAAAGATGCTTCCTCTCTCCGAAACTCGCTTGAATTCACACTTCAGACTCCCTGTACAATGGTTGAACAAATTCATGTTGTGTTAAGTTATCCCATTCATGGTCATTTGTTATAGTAGCCCTGAGAATTAAATACACAGGGCAGAATTGTTATTACTTAAACACAACTCTGCTCAATCATCTAGAACCAGGATTCCTTCCACATGTACAAATCCACTCCACTTTTTGCTGATTTGAGTGGACCAAGATGGATCTACTTTTGGCATCCCAAAGGGGGCCAAGTCTGTACACTCCCCTGCCTGGCAGACTCCCTACTGCGGTAGCCTGTGTCAATGGCATCATCTGATTATCCAGTGAAAGTGAATGCGCCTGCACAGCGGTGTTCCTATTAACTACGGATTTGTTTTCTCATTTGCGTAAACACAGACTGAACTACCTGTAATGCTAACGGAAGGAAACCTCATCAGGAAGTTTTATAAGTTGCCTAAACGTTTCCGACACCTGGGACTCATGGCGCATATGAAATCCGGCTTCCGATCTGCTTTTGTTCTCTCGTAAGCAGTTTGAAATTCTCAGAGCATAGTATTCATTGGAAGGCTTCAGGAAACCCAACATGGTGCTTTAGAAATAAAACTCATCCATTAGAAAGAATGGTATAGTATCATTTCTAAAGAAAGACCTGGAAAAATAAATGCAATGTGAAGTAAGTCAGGTCTAGAGAGACAAACGATGCACGAGTTTCCTTCTACATGGAAGGAGATTCAGCTGATTAACTCATAAGTAAATATATTGGGTGCTCTGCAAGTGTATGAAAATTTATTAACTGAAATACGGTAGATTCAAGGGACAATGCAAGAATGTTAATTGTTTTTTTCACCTTCTTTCAAAAATTATTGTTTTTGTAAATAAGTTTTTAATCATGAAAATACTGTACAGAAGAGTTACAATCACATGAGCAAGGTAATGAGTACATTTCTTATCAAGCATTGTTGTCTCCTCCTTTGTTTTTCCCTTTCCATTCCTTCCCTCCACCTCCAAAACCACACTCTCCCCACCCCCTCTGCCTAAATTGTAAAGTTCATTTTCCACATAGTGTCTTGTACATCTCATTGTTACAATGGGTCAACCTTTATCAACTATTTAAACATTTTGTTTTTTCCTTCCCTTCCCCAAATTATACCGACATCAAATACAGTGAAAACAGGAGTTATACCATGGGGGAAGAACATACAAAGCAATAAAAAAAAAATCACATGGTGGGCTGGGAAGGTGGCTCAGTGGTAGAGCACTTGACTTGCATGCCTGAGGCCCTGAGTTCGACTCTTCAGCACCACATAAGCAAAAAGAAAAAAAGCCGGAAGTGGCGCTGTGGCTCAAGTAGTAGAGTGCTAGCCTTGAGCTGAAAAGCTGAGGAACAGTGCCCAGGCCCAGAGTTCAGGCCCCACAACCGGACACCCAAAAAAAAATCACATGGTACCTTATAAATACATTAGAAACAATAGCAAGAAAGAAAAAACCACTTGTGTCCCTATCTTGGGGTTCATTTCAGTTAGCTTCATCTTATCTGGTCATATGTACATAGCTCTTGACCTTTTCTACTTGTCCCAGATATATACTAGTTACTGCAAATTAGGGAAACCATGGGACCTATGTTTCTTGGGGCCTGGCTTACTTCACTTAATATAATATTTCCAAGTCATTCCATTTCCTAACAAATGGGTCAATGTCATTCTTTCTGATGGAGGCATAGAATTCCATTGTGTATATATACCACATTTTCTTGATCCATTCATCTACTGAGGGGCATCTGGGTTGGTTCCATATCTTAGCTATGGTAAATAATGCTGCAATAAACATAGTTGTACTAGTAGTTTTAGTATGGTCTTGTTTGTAAACATTTAGGTAAATGCCCAAAAGTGGGATTGCTGGATCATAGAGGAGCTCTATGTGGAGTCTTTTGAGGAGCCTCCATACTGCTTTCCAAGTGGTTGAACAAGTTTACACTCCCACCAACAATACAGTAAGGTTCCCTTCTGGCCATATTCCTTCCAGCATCTGTTGTTATTAGAGTTCTTGATTATAGTCATTCTAACGGGTGAGGTGGAATCTCAATGTTGTTTTGATTTGCATTTCTTTTATGGCTAGAGAGGTTGAACATTTCTTCATATGTCTATTGGTCATTATTTTAAAAAAAATAAAGTCACAGAGTTAGCAAAAGGTACAATCAGGACTTCGAGAGGTTCTGAGAAACTGGAAAGCTCAGAATAGCCATTGTAGTGCCTTCTCTGCCCTCTGCTGTATCTCCCTGCTAGAGGGTCTCTGAAATGTGTTCACAGTGCCCTTCTGCACCAGCACCAGCTGGCTCACTGAAATGGGTGCCGAGGCGTGATAATATCTGGCCCAAGTGCTGTTAACCCTGCTGGACACTGCACCTCTCCCTTAGGTCTCACTCTGTCACCGGCTTCACTAGTTGGGAGAAATGTCATGAAAGTGGAGGTTACAAATGGGTTGCGGTTGATTTCAGAGACTGGAATGTTTAAATGAGTCTGGCTTACTAATGGCTGGAATAACAGAACAACCCTGGTCTGGGTGGTTATACACTTGAGCTTTAATTCTCACAGTTTTATTTCCTTTGTAAGGCAAAGTCCAAGTTCAGCAAAACAAATGCCAGGACCTCGTGACTCAAGGGGTAGAGTGGGGTCAGAAGGAAAGGGGGAGATGAATGAAGATAAGAGGGAAGAATGCAGTCTGGAATTCAATGCATATCCTAAAAATTAACAAGAGTGAGGGAAGGGGTGGGTTAGGAGCAATGGGGAGAGCATTGAAGAGTGTGCCATGATCGAGAGGCATTGTATTCATAAACAGCTTTTATGAAATAAAAACTCTACTTTACAACTACTTTAAAATAGTTTTTTAAAAAAAGAGTGAATCAATAAAACCAATTTCCCCAATACAAGAGCCTTGCTCTGATGAGGACATTGAATACTGTGGTCACACAGCTGGGGAGTAGGGATATACAGTACCTAACTACTCATCCAGAGTCTCAAAGCACTGTACTCCAACATCCTCACCCTCGGGGTTCCGCAAGGCTTCTTCTTGATAATGGTCAGTCCAAGGGCCATCTTTCTTCTCTGCTCTGAACTACGTTTAGACAGAAGTAGGGTGACCGAATAGGAGACTATCAATCTGAGGAGGAATAACTGAAACTCTGAGTTGTAGTTTAGATATTCAATGTTCCCAGAGGCCCAGCAGCTAACGGCCTGGTTTCCAGACTGTGAGGCTATTTATGATGTTAGGACTAGTGGGAGAAAGAGGAAGGAGATTGGGGAACCAGGAGTGCTTCTCTCCAAAGAGAAAAGAACTCTTTGTTTTCTTTCCGTCAAGGCTTCCATGAAATGAACAGATTTCCTCCACCATGAATTTTTGTCATAAATTATGGAGCTATCATAAGCCTAAAACTATAGGGTCAAGTGATCAAGGACTCAAAATTCTGAAAACTGTGAACCAAAAATGTACTTTTTCTCTATAATTTGAATACATCATGTTTTGTTAGAAACCTGTATCAAAAAGTGGAGTTGTTGTTAGGACTACAGTGCAATATGATTCAGAAGTTCAGGAACTGCTTTCAAGTTGTGTGGAATGTTGTCCATCTGCTTAAGTCAGTGGCAATTTACTTTACAAGCTTTAATTTTACAAGGAGAGCTTTAGAATCTGAGAAATAATTGTCATAGCAGTGTTGCATATTGATTTCGCTCCCACTCAGGAAGTTGTTTGTTTAATCATTTATTTGCTTAGTGACCTACCTGTATAACCTTAACAAGTATACTTGCTTAGAATTTTTTCCTGCTTTCATACATTATCCTGTATAGTGGGTGACCATTGATGGGTTGGAATAAATTACTTCTTAGCCCTGGGATTTTATTCACTTACCAAGTTCTGTTTATTATTTCCTTCAGATGTGTATGTGGCTTCTCAACTGCTCACCCAGTTCAAGATTTAAAGGGGGCTAATTTTGTCCCATCTACACCAAAGAATATTCAACATAGAAAGTTTCTTTCACCAATCTCTCCAGACAGGGTGATACTTGCAAACACACAGGCTTGCGGGTTTCTGGGAATCATTTTAATTTTATTTGTATTTTCCCATTAAGTCATTCTTGGGCCAAGTAGTTGATTCCTGCAGTGTTGGGTGAGAGGTCGTACTTAACCCTTGGGATATTGATGATTATGTCCAGCACCTCTGTTCCTATGAGGATAGTGAGCTTATTGGTTTAGGGATTGCCCTAATGGTTTCATGCGATGGATTAAATTCGTACACTGAAATTCTCACAATTGTTGTGATATTAGGAGGTAGACCTTCTGAAAGATGCTCAGATAAACATTGTTGAAGCTCTCAGAAATGAGATTAGTAGGTTTGCATGAACAAAACATGATCTCTCTCTCTCTCTCTCTCTCTCTCTCTCTCTCTCTCTCTCTCTCTCTCTCTCTCTCTCTCTCTCTCTCTCTCTCTCTCTCTCGCCCCTCCTCCTTCAGGTAAGGACACTTCAAGGAGATGGTCACAACACAGGAACTAGAAATCGGACCCTCCACAGATATAGTTTCTGCCTTCCACCTGGGTCTCAGATTTCCCAGCTTCAGAGACTGTAGGAAATACATTTTTGTTGTTTAAGCCATGCAATCTATATTTACATAATGAAGATCAAATTGGGGCCTAATGGGAGAAAGGGAAAGGACAACCTTGATTATATCTTTTAATACCAGCACATTCTCAAGTACTGGTGGTCAGGATATCTGCACTGTGAGATGGCACTATCCTGCTCATCATCATAACCTTTGAGGAGATGTGACTTTTTCTTGGATAAGAAAAATAGCACTAGTACTAGGAGTCAATTTGAGACATTTATTAAGCACATTTCTAGACACTGAGAAGTGAAAATCAAAGAAGAAAAAAATGTTGATTAGCAAGCACAGTACAGAGAGATGAGTGAGTATATGGCTTGGTGGACACTAACATAGATTTTTTTATGGAGAAAAATCTAGTGGGACAGGAAAAGGCAAGGTTCTGTATTAAATGTTTTCCAAAGAAGCTTCCTCTGAGCAGAGACAGTTAGGTAAAGACATGTATAACAGTTGAGTACCAAATGATGATACTATTTTATATATCATGTGGCATTTCATCAAACTTTATTAATTTTTACTGTAGATACAACACTAAGTATTATAGTCATTTTGCCATCTTTTGTTATTTCAGAAAGTTTAAATGTGATTTGTGATCATTGGCCAGTAGATGATGAAACTAAAGTTCAGAGGTTGAGTGGTTTTGAATGAGGAATGAGGTTGTTTATAAAAAAAAATCCCAATGTGTTCTGGCTCCAAGTGATCTTCTTGTTCTTCAATGGGTTATTAGCATATCTGAGTCTCCAAGTTTTGGGGTAGCAGCTGGCAAGATCATTGTCACTATGTGTGAGGTCCTTAGGAACCCCAGTGCTGTTTACGAAGTATAACCATGGGTAAATTATTTTATTCAAGCATCTGCCTCTTAATCTGTGAAATGAAGTTACTGTTGCCCATCTCAGAGAGTTAAGATGAGACTTCAGAGGTCATCACTTTAACAACTGAATATGCTGTTTGGGATATACCAAGAATTCAGTAAATATCACCACTACCATCACCTGTTATTATCCTTGTGTAATCTTTGATTTATGCATTATCACCCCCCTTCAAAGAATGGAAGGGTGGAAGATAGTGATCTCCAGAATCCTTTATATCTCTATCTTGGTTTGGCTTAAGCTCTACCTTTAGGGTACACGTAGTTCAAAGGTCAATGGTGGCAGACCTTGTGTCAGCTACACACACACACACACACACACACACACACACACACACACACACACACACACACCCACACACACACACTAAACTTGGCTCCCAGTTGCATAAAATTGAGTATCTCTAGTCTGTACCACATGAGTAAAATCAACATACAGCCAAATACTGATCTGCTGAGAACTGAAGTACTTTGAAAAGGACTGATTGTTGATGAGTGAAACAAAGCGAAAGTGACTTAGAAGAGATTTAGCTCTCAATGAGGAAGAAAAGTTTAGACACAATCATAAATCTACAGCTCTAAAGATGGCAACATGAAATTAAAAAATAAACTACCAATGAAATTCCCTCATGCTTAAGTAAATTCCCATTTTTACAAGGTACACAACTACCCATGAACCAGAAACAATGGGGAAAAATTACTTCTGGTGAAACAGAAATAAAAGAACAATAACCAAAGAACTAAAACAATTGCTTCCAGAAAGCCTCAGAGAGATAACAAATAAATAAACCAAATCAATGTCTATAGAGGTAATTTGCATAGCCTTGGATCTGAAGTACATTTTTGTTTAGTCAAAAACTGTTATTCAAAGTGATGTGGCCCATAGAGAAGAAGCAAGAAATATATCTGATGGATATTTAAATCTTCTAAACATCTCTTTAAAGAAACAAAATACGTAAGGCACCTAGTACCTAGTATGTATTTAATATATAAAAAGTAGTCCTAGATTCTCAATAGTGGTCAGAAAAGTACCTTTTTTAGGGTTGGCGAGGATAGAAAACACCCAATGAATATGTATGAAGTGTCTAGGTTTCTCAAAAGGGGCTCTGAAGTAAAAAGTCAAAAAGGTAAACTGTATGTAAAGTCTACCCTTTCCTGTTAGTTCCCTCATTCACCCTCTCTTTCACTGTTGTGTTTTTACTTGTGTTTGTACAGAGCACGCACCAAGATGATCCCAGTTATTACCAACTACCATCTTTAGCATTCATAAAGTACTTAACATGCATGCACGTGCAGACCCACTATTCACTTAGGGATAAGAATGTCAAAGATGGCAGGAATCAAATGAATTATGCAAGGTCTGCATCTCACAGCTGGCAAAGCATCAGCGCCCAACTCCAGTCTCAGCTCTGGAACATGAGCTCCATGCTCCCTTCATGTGTGACAGTCACACATGTGTGACTCTTGGAGTAAACAGTGTGCTCTCCATGTTGGAATGTCCTCCAGACCTGGCAGCCATTCTCCCACGTAAAATCAAGTAACTTGTGTCATCCCCTTAAACCTGTTTTCTCATCTGTAAGGTGAAGGTTGTGAAATATATGGAACTCTGTGACTTAATATGTATACATGGAATTCATTTAAGTGAATAGCATTGAAAGCCTACCACTTTCCTTTCAAATATATATATATATATATATATATATATTCAAATATATATATATATATATATATATATATATATATATATATAATCAATCACAATTTCCAGATGAAGAGAATGAATCGTTACAGAACTTGAGTCCCTCTTCCAAAGCTTTTGCTCTGTCCACTAGATGGCAATGACTGTAGAATTTCTATAGCATCTAGAGTTTGACTAAAGGAGCAGGTGGGTGAAGGTCTCCTTGTCTACACCACACTGTTGGAACTGATGTCTTGATATTACCTCCTGATCTGTAACCTTGAGGCATCTGTCCCTTAAATTTTGTTTTTCTTTCCTCGAAAGCATTTTTGACAAGGAGGATGAGAAGATGGAAGAACATGTCAAAAGAAATCACTGGGTATGCTTCTCAAGAATTCACTGTGTATTCCTGACAATTTTTGGACCAATTATAAATTATACAATGCCAAACTAGCTCCTTCAGACTTGAGATTACAACTGCCCCTTGAAGCTAATGAGTTATTTCTCACTGTGCTGAGATGCTTGAGAGGCAGGTGGGAGGAATGGATTTTTTCTTATCTATGACATTTCCTTCTATAGTCGGGTCTTCATCATCCCTTCACTACTGCTTTAGAAGTCCCTTTCCTACAGGCCCCTATCTTCTTCAATGTAGTTTCATTCGATTGTATTTACCAAGAAACAATCCAACAGTGAAACCCCTTCCCTTGCTTTCCTCCAGTTTTTCCCTCCTGCTACCCCCACAATGTGTAGAGTTCATTTTCAGCACCGTGTCTTGTGAGTGTCACTGCTCCTTTTGTTCACCCTTTGTCCCACCATTTCTCTGCTCCCCCTTTAGATAAACTTACCCTGGGTGTCGGTGGCTCACACTTATAATCCTAGTTACTCAGGAGGCTGAGATCTGAGATAGGAGGATCGCACTTCAAAGCCAGGCTGGGCAGGAAGTCTGTGAGACTCTGATCTCCAATACATGAATAGGAAAAACAGCATTCTGCTTAATTTGTATTTTTTGGTTAGTCATATTTAAATATTTTCATGCTCATTAATCATTTGTATTTATTTTATGAACTTTCTGTCATAGTCACTGACAACTTCTGAATTATGTTTGTACAATTTCCTACTTACTGTTAAAGATATATAAACCCTTTAGTGCATATTTAGAATATTATATTATCATATAATTATAATGTATTTTAAAATACTTTAGGCTATTAAAATGATCTGACAATTAAAAACAAGAAACAACCAACTCAAAGTATAAGTAGTCTTTATTTCTATCTCTGGTTTTTCTAATACTAGCATTTCCACATTTAAATTTTAGTTTAACATTAAACTCAACCATCTAAGAAAATGAAAAAAAAGATAATTCACTTGTTATGAAAATAGCTGTGACCCATCTTTCTCAATGGAAACTTCAGCAAAACCCCTACATGACATAAATAAATACAATGATGCATAATATGGGTAAGCCTCTGAGGAAAATATGAGTATGATCCCAAGATAAACTGTACAGTATGTGTGAGAAGAGCAAATCTTTCAACTAAGCCTTTAATGCAATCATCAGAAATGCCTAGATGTCTAAGATATGAGCCACAGCACTCTTACTGGAGGTCAGTAGGTGACCCTTGTACCAGGCAAGAATTGAGCTACAGACCTGAAGAGGTTTTCCTATTCTTTTCATTCTTTCCTTTTTTTTTTTCTTTTAGGCAGGGATTTGGAGAGAAAACTAGCCAAACACAGATTGAAGGACTGGAACTCAGGTGTTCAGATGCATAAGGAATTCTTTGGCTCATTACTGGCGACTGCTTAGGGTACAGTTTATAGATCATTTATTCTATCAATATGTGACATGCATACCTTACATAATTTTTACTTTTAAAAACATAAGCATTAACAGATGCTGGTAGCTCACACCTGTAATCCTAGCTACCCAAGGGGCTGTGATCTAAGGATTGCAGTTTGAAGTTAGCCTGAGCAGGAAAGTGTGTGAGACTCAGTTAACCACCCAAAAGCTAGAATATGTATAATTATATATTATCTATGTATATTGTGGGCTGAGAAGGCGGCTTGGTGGTAGAGTGCTTGCCTCCCATTCATGAGGCTCTGGGTTCGATACCTCAGCACCACAGAAGCAGAAAAAGCTGGAAGTGGTGCTGTGGTTCAAGTGGTAGAGCACTAGCCTTGAGCTGAAGATCTGAGGGACAGTGCCCAGGCCCAGAGTTCAGGCCCCATGACCAACAACAACAACAACAAAAATATATATGTATATATATATATATATATATATATATATATATATTGTATAATATATATAATTTTAAAATCACTCCAGAATCCTTTTTTTCTATATTTTCCCAGAGTCTTATCCTTGAAGAAAATTTTGTTCTGTTTTGTTATAAGTCTTTCTGATTTTGCAGCTATCATCATAAACTTTATAAATAAATGCATTGCATTCTATACTTTCTATAGCCATATCTTAATTTACTTAACTATTCCTCTAACATATCACAATACAGTCATGGTGATGATCATTGTTATATGTATTTTAGCTTTTTGTTTCAGTTTAATTCTATAGATGTGTGTTTATATGGTTAAGACAAATTTTAATAAGTTGCAGAAAGTCTTTGTTTCCTTTTGAATACCAAACTTGTCAATCACTGCAGAACAAATTCTGCTATGAAAACATGAGTGGTGAATGAGAGTTATTGATTTTATTCCACAATCATGTAGACTTTTTCCAGGAAAAAAAAAAAAGGCAACTGAGTTGTAAAGGGCAAAAGACAACCCCCTCATTGCTCTCTGAAGAATGCCGAAATCTCTTAATCTGCCAAGGAGCCCCTCCCTCATTCCCTAATAAATTGGTATCAAAGCCTTTGTATGGACCTCTGCACTTGCTAATGGTTGACTTGTTCTTTCTCTTCTATGGTTTCCCGCTTTCTAGCTGGTGGCATACCTGCAAGTCTGTCCATATTGCAGCTGTGCAATCCCCATCCTCCCTCTTCAATTCATTTACCACTCAGTCAGATTCATGTTGTTACAACTGATCATTGATGGAACTCACGCCTGCTTTCCTTGCAGAAACAGAACCCAGATAAAACTCAACTACAGGAAACAAGGTAAACATTGATGATGGTTTGGTTGCTTGTTGTTGTGTGGCTATTGTGAACACATCTGTCTTGCCTATTAGAGCTCCCTCCCAAGTCAAGGCTTATGACTTCTGAATACTTTCAATAGTTCACAGAGTGAGATGTGCCTAGCATGTAGTCAAAGACACCATTTTTAATACTAAAAGGGCAGTTTTGGAATTTCATCTTCCATAAGTTTTGCAGCCAATTCTCCTTTCTTTTTCTTGTTCTTTGCATTTTTAATGACCTCTTTCACTAGCAATCTACCTACCCATTATGAGCTCTTTGAAGCTTAGCAATCTCTCTTTCTCAGTTTTCTAGCCAACTGTCCACTTGCTATGGCCAGTGCACTGATAAGCATGTGAAGAGAGATCCTGTAAAGTGACCGTAGTCACGGAATGCAATAAAGAGAAAGAAGTGAGTGCTAATCATACTGGTGATAATGTGAGATAAGGACACCCAAGGGGAAAATTGTGGCCACACTCAAACACGTTCCTTCTTTATGTGCTACTATGAGCTGAATGTGGGCAAACTCCTCTCGATTGTAATGCAATGGTATGTGGAAACCAGGCCAGGGGGAAGGAACAGCCATAAAAGTGGAGCCCTGATTCTAGGATTAGTGCCTGCAGGAGGATAAAGACACACATCTGTAAGCCTTAACCTCAGACTTTGCAGGCTGCAGAATGCTGAGAAGTAAAGCTCAAGTGTATAACCACCCAGATGAGGGTGGTTCTGTTATTCCAGCCATTAATAAGCACGAGCCAATCCACAACCAGACTCATTTAAACATTCCAGTCTCTGAAATCAACCACAACCCATTTGTAACCTCCACTTGCATGACATTTCTCCCAACTAGTGAAGCCGGTGAGAGAGTGAGACCTAAGGGAGAGGTGCAGTGTCCAGCAGGGTTAACAGCACTTGGGCCAGATATTATCACGCATCAGCACCCATTTCAGTGAGCCAGCTGGTGCTGGTGCAGAAGGGCACTGTGAACACATTTCAGAGACCCTCTAGCAGGGAGATACAGCAGAGGGCAGAGAAGGCACTACAATGGCTATTCTGAGCTTTCCAGTTTCTCAGAACCTCCTCGAAGTCCTGATTGTACCTTTTGCTAACTCTGTGACTTTATTTTTTTTTAAATAATGACCAATAGACATATGAAGAAATGTTCAACCTCTCTAGCCATAAAAGAAATGCAAATCAAAACAACATTGAGATTCCACCTCACCCCAGTTAGAATGGCTATAATCAAGAACTCTAATAACAACAGATGCTGGAGGGGATGTGGCCAGAAGGGAACCTTACTGCATTGTTGGTGGGAGTTTAAACTTGTTCAACTACTTTGGAAAGCAGTATGGAGGTTCCTCCAAAGACTCTACATAGAGCTCCCCTATGACCCAGCAATCCCACTTTTGGGCATTTACCCAAATGATCACAAGCAAGACCATACTAAAACTCCCAGCACAACCATGTTTATTGCAGTATTATTTACCATAGCTAAGATATGGAACCAACCCAGATGCTCCTCAGGAAATGAATGGATGTGACTTTTAAAAGGACAGTTTTTGGCATTCACCCCTTATCCTAAGGTATAAATAAATATGCAAAATAGTATAAAGGAATCCATATACAACACTTGTTATGGGATGAATCCTGTTCCTTTAACATTTACGAGATGAAGTCCCAGTCCCCAAGATCTATAAATATGACTATTTTGGAAACAGTGCCTCTGAAGAGCTAATCGTGTTCTGTGAGGCCATGCAGGTGAGCCCTAAACCATCATAACCATTGTCTTCAGAAGAAGAGTCTGCATGACTGCATGACAGAATGGGAAGAGGCCTGTCTGGAGAGCCCAGGAGAAGACTCACAAGAAATCCTGGATCACAGAATGCAGAGAAAATAAATTCCTATTGTTTCGAACACTTTATCTATGGCGGCTACTTCTGGCTATCTCTCTAATACAACGCCTTGAGCACAATGCCAAACATAGTCCCAGGCTTCTAATGCATTTTAGTTCTTTTCACCAAAAAGGAATATGTGATAACATAGCCTAAAGATAAATTGTAATAAATTATCATATCATAAATGGCTAACTAGGAGCTCTGGCTCATAAATCACTAAGCATAATCCTTCTGAAATTAGCCACTGAAAGGAATCTGTTACTTGTTTGAATTTAATATTTGTTTCAAAATATTCCCAAGGTAATAGGACATCACCAGACTTCCTTCTTCTCCTCCTTTTCTTCCCCCGCCTCCTCCCCTTCCTACTCTTCCTCCTCCTTTTCTTCTTCATGTTTTTATTTGGTAAGAGTCTAAAGCCCAAATCCACACCCAGGTATAAAGGGAAATGTGGCGCCAAATTCTTCTTGTTTGCAGACAGCAGTATGGCTTCATCAATGGGAGTGATGGATGGAGCAGCGTGGTGGGTGTGAAGAAAGGTAAGGCCAAAGGTGTGTCCAGACAATCATTGCCTCAGAAAAAGAGACTCAGAGGACACAGCACTTGCTGGGACTCCGCTCTTTCACAGCCTCAACCAGACCTATGTCCTTTGTGCCTTGTTCCATACCTGAGCTTAGAATTCAGTCAACACTATTGTCCTCATCTTCGTCCCTCTGTCCCACAGCCAGTGTTGGCCTGACCCAAAATGTGTTCTCTGCAGGCACGTGGGCCAGAGTTCCAGCAATGGTGAATCTCATTGAGAAGCAACTGCATAAAACAACTAACAGGAGACAGGACTCAAATTTGCACCTTTATTTAACCTCCTCACTCCTAATTTTGTAGACAGAAGCAATGGGATATGCTAATCAGACACATAAAACACTCATCTGAATTGCATAAGCATGGAGTAATAGAAATAGATGTAGAATTATTTAAGTAGATTATAATAGAAAAGAGCTTCTATCCTCTTTCCTGACAATAGTTAACCTTCTTGATTATAAAGATTATTATTGAGGTTAAACAAAAATATACAGAACAACTAACTGTATTTGAGCAAGAATTCTGGTTGAGTGCCTCTTCAGAGTCTTGTGATACAGTAGTGAGCCACAGCCTTGTAATCTTCTAAATTTCTTACTATGATTAGTTTCTGAAGACCAGTAAACCAGTTTCCTTCTCTGCCAAACAAGAGGCATAGTAGTTTTCTAGAAATGTTTTATGAAGAATAAATTCAAGGACTAAACCAAAAGTCCTAGTGTAAGATTGAAGTTGTGATTTGCATAACTATTCCCTTCCTTCTGTCTCCTTGAGACTAAGTATCTGCGCCCCATTGTTCTAGAAGAAAGTATATATCTCTATACCACGTCTTGCTTCTGAATTCTTCTATATCTTTGAGATGGCTCAGAAACACGATAGTGATTGCTAACATATTTTTGAGTCAATATCGGAAAATATTAACAGCCACTTTATGGATTTGAAATTGACCCCAAGAGATGTTCTGGCATTTGGATGTGCTATTTGCCTTCCTAATTTCTCCACTGAATTTCACAGCTTACCATGTTGGCAAGTGATATGGAACAAGGAAAAATAAACTTTGGGCCAAAGCGTATCCTGGAATCGGCCACTCACTTTGGGTAGCCTGGGGTTGCAACTCTACTGTGCCAAGACAACCAATCTCTGCAGACAGGAAACCTCTCCGGCTGCCATCATCACCATCAGCTATCTAATAAATGACCCAGTTCAACGGAGACCTGGCCTTCAATTGTTTGTCAGTTCCCCTTGTCTGTGTCTGCATTGTGAATGGTGGTGATAAAAAGCTCTACTGAGTCACAAAAGGTGGGGAAAAAAAACTTGACTGGAGATTTCATTTCCACCAACTGTATTTTCACTTGGGTGGCTTAAGAGAACCAATAGCCTCACTTGTGTGTATATATTAAGGATTTAATATGAAGCTACAGTCTAATCACTTCCAAAATGAATTTAGCTATGTTATAGTAAATCAGAGACATGAGCCATGCTTCCTAAATTTCATCTGTAATAAAATAAAGGTCACGTTCCAAGTGGGGGAAGGGGTAGATATATGAGCTGAAAATGAATGCCTGGCTTTAAATGTATAGGGATTAAAATTCTTAATTGCACAGCTCAATTCTTTTAATATTGAAATGAGTAATTTGAAACATTGGCAGATTCAATAGAGAGGATTCAAATGAAGGAGTAAAAGTTTTAAAGTTTCTTCCAACTGCCCGCGAATGTAAATCAGTTGGGTAGTATCTCTTTTTAGTTTTTTTAATTTAATTTCATCTTCAAGTAGTTGTATGAAGGAGTTGCCACTCAGCAGAGGAGTATATGACTATCATCAGTCTTGATCGTTATCATTCTGCTCCAACCCCACCCATTCCCTCAGTTCTCTTAATTTTTTAGAATTGAAGTTTGCAACTGCATTCCCCATTCCTCTTATTACTCATCTGCTCTCTCCCCTTGAGCTCACCCTCCCCCCATTTTAAAGCACGTGATTTCTTCTGTTTATTTTGCTCAACTGTGAGTTGGTCTTTCTGAGGAATGACATCATTTGAGTTTTCCCCTGAATCTACCATATTTTGGTTAACACACTCGCGTATACTTGGATTCCACCCCAAGTGTGGCAGCATCTCTTAAGGCTGATTCCCGGTACCCATCACAAAGATTCTGATTCAGTAAACGTTAGGTAGAAATGTGGGCAAAAATCTCCCTGATGTTGCTGAAAGCCACAATTACAAACTAACTGTAACACACCCAGCCCCTTGGTCCAAGCCCCTTCCTTTGGTTACTATATCAGTGAGCCTTCATTGTTACAGTCTGTAGCAAACTCTGTTTTTGGCATCATGGAATCTTTTGAAACCCTTTATATTTCTAGTTTCTCTTGTCAAATATCCCAGTCACCTGTATGGTTAATGTCAAATAATAACAAATTCAGAGTCACATAAGGAGGGGTTTTATATTTTAAATGGTTCATTGAAGAAAGGGAACACTAATAAAATGTAAGGGTTCATGCAAGAAAGTAACACTAAAGGGAGAAGAAATTTGTTGGTCCATCCAACTTTCCATGACCCGAGGGCTCAAGTTGAGACCCACATTTTCATTAGTCAATTGGTGTTCAACCTTTCACCTTTACTTAACAAGAATTGAGCAGTTGTCTTCCTGGAACTCTCTTTGATTCCTAAGATGCAAATATGCCTATTTCAAGAAAATGGCAGTCCAATCAGAAAAAACAACAAACATGTAGGTAAATAAATGAGTGCAGTGAGTTTTATGTTTTCAGGGAATGCAGGCTGGTCTGGAGAGGAAACAGAGAGAGAAATTTTCCCTCTCATGGGTTCTTCCACAGGAGGAAATAGACATTTGCTCAGGATCCTGGTAGCCTGGCATCTGGTCTTCGGTCCTCATGAACAGTTCTAACTGGTTTTCCAGATGGAGAAAAACACCTGGGAAAGGTCTTTACACAGAAAGAGATTGTTTTCTCTTGTTTGCTTTTGAAAATCTTTCTAGAAAACCTAGAGACTCTTTAGGAGTAGATATGGTTACCAAGCCCTATTTGCAGATGGGTTATTTTGCTTAATTCTGGGGAGGCTGTTAGGAGATCTGACCCACTATTGGAAACGTTCATCTGTTGTTTTTTTTTTCAAAATACAATTGATGACTTTTATGATTCTCCCTTATATCAGTAGTACATCAGATGCGATTGCTCTATGGGAGAGTAAAAATAGCTGATTTGCAGTGTTTGAAGATTTCATTTATGTGAATTTATCCACCAGACTTGATTTTAAGCTATCAACAACAAAAAAAAAGAGGAGAGAAGGCAAATTCTGCTTTGGTATTTGGTAGGAGCCATTCCACGCATGGTTGCCTGAATTTTTTAAAAAAATAAAACAACTTAAAAGAAGACATTAGAGTTTACATTTTGAACTCATATAGCAAAAATAGATATTATCAACTCCCTTGAAGATCACACAGGAGAGTTTTACTACATTCAAAAGTCAAAAAGATCATCTCATCAGACATGGAGTGTCAGTCAATATGAAGAAGTATGCCGAGGGTACTTCCTAAGAGAGGAGAGCAGCATGTGCAAAGACACAGAGCATGAGAGACTCCGGTGGAGGCAATTCAGTGCGAGGGTCTAGAATCCAGTATGCACAAAAGGTAATAGAGGTAGGTGGGTGAAGAGAGAATACAGCTCAACTCTTTTTGTTTACATGTAAATAGCATCTAAATATGTAACTGAGCTGTCAGCTTGGGTATCCACCTCAGTGCTTATATCTGGTGGCAGGTGAAGAATTCAGGCAAGATGCAAAGTGTAATGTGTCAGGGAAGGCTGGGGAGGAAGGGTTGAAACAGCGAGAAGAACAGTCTCTGATCATTGTGAGAAAATCAAGAAAGGCAGATGGCGTCATTGGGTTGAGTTCAGATGGTCTTTCATGCGGTGTGAACCCTGATGGACAAGTCAACTGTAATAGATGGGCGTCTATACATGCACATCTTCTGATGTGTAGGCACATGCTCCTCATCTAGAGTGAGTAGTCTCAACTTGAGACCCTGGCATTATGGAGCAGGAGGGTCATCAAAGGTCATCATCCACATCCCCTGCACCTCCCCACGCTGGCCGAAGGCTTGCTGGGTACACTTCCAAGTTATTGAGATGTGGCTCCAGTTTGTTTGGCCCCTGGAATTTTATTAGCATCTTTGTCTAAATAACAAAATGGTATCCATAAAAGCAGATGTTGTTGGCCGACAAAGGCGCTGGGCTTTTCAAGTAGCCATGGGATGTACTCTTTCCCTATGGCCCTGGCAACCAGAGCCCTTGCGCGCTCTGCTGCTTCATATCTACCTCGGATATTACAAATGCAGAAGTAATGCAAGCACCTGATATATCAAAGAGAACTTGTGGCTGCAAGAAACAGCAACACAGTTAAACTTAGAAAGGGGTTTAGTAAATGAACACAAGAATATACTCAAATGAACAGAAGAACAGAACTTCCACCAATCAGAGCTTGAAAAGACTTGTGATCCCCAACCTGCAAAAACATCAAGCTCCCCCCTTTTTTTTACTACTTGTCCATTGCTTGTGAGGGGCATAGAGACTCCATATTCTATATACTGGCTTTCTGTGTAGCAAGGTATATATGGTCACAGGTGGCTTCTGGACTCACAGCAACACCATTTCTTCACACACATAGAAGTGTCTTTTGTTTTACAGCACTCTTGTGAGAAGATTGTATAGAAGGATTCTTGCTGACTTGTCACCTGTCAGATGCAGCCATGCCAGACAAAGACAGAGGACAAGAAAGTTCACTTCAGAGAAACATTTTAAAGAAGCAATTCACAGAAGATTAGATGCCATTTAAGACATCAAGTCAATAAGTGCTCACAACTATGTAGTTGATATTCAACTACTGTTGCCATAAGTATGGTTTTGTGAACTGTTTGACCTTCTCAAATTGCAAAACATGATGAGCCACCCAAGCCCGCGAGTCAGCACCTGTGCCAAACTTAAATTAGAAGCTATGTTTAAGGAAAAGAATCCCAGTGTCTGTCATAGCACTGCTTTTGAAAGTTTGAGCTGGGAACTGACTCAGCTCACCTCTATTCCCCTCAAAAATTGTAGTGAAGTCTCCAGCTTGTTATGGATGAACAAGTACCTAATCCTGGTCAAACAGTTTTTGAGTCCCATCATCAGAGGACAAATCTTGAATATAAATACAAAGGGATAGTTTCAGTTCCCATCTTCAAAAACCTTGAAATGGACAATTCCACTGTATTTATGTCTTTGTCAGTAAAAGATTGCAAAGCTTCACAGACCCTAAAAGCCAAAAAAACCACGAAGGATAATGAACAGAGAAAGAAAATCCAAGGATAAGCAAGAAAAGAAGAATGTGCAGACATCCACGATTCTCACTACAGACTGACCCAGGAGGCCAGGGATCTGGGGAGATGGCCTTTTCCCCACAATTGCTGAACTTTATTGAGGTAAATCCAATTGCTTATCAGATCTTGTACTCCCCTTTCTTGCTGAACATAGAGAAATGAACTCCTTTCAAAGACCTTGGATGTAGGGCAGAGGGATGGTGTGAGATTCCGTTCTAAAGGAATGCGAGGTGACTGTAGCTTTTGCCATTTATGTTCAGCTAAAAGATGGAGTTTTCAACCTTGTTTTCCTACCAGTGCTTTCCAGCTATTAGAGGATATTCCCACAGTGTCTCCCCTGCTCCCTTCCACAGTCTACCTCCTGTATTGCAAAAGCAGTTTACCCCATCTGAAAACCCTCGGCCACCTGGTCTGCTCTTTCAGAATCATCTCATTGACCTATTGGTGCAATGTCAAGTTTCACATTGCAATGTCTACTGAGTTGCAAAGGCCATCCACAAGAGCAGATCCATGCTCTTCACATTCCTTTCACTGTTTATGTCATCCAAACAGTCTTAACTTTTGCTCTCCAATGGCTTAGGAAGCCTGGAGGTCCGACATCTATTTTTCATCACATTCTTTCCTAGCTTTGATTTAGAGACAAGGCTGGGAAACCAGAACAACACTTGCTAGATGTATTGTCCTTAAGCCATCCCTTTTGTTTCTGGACAATCTCCTCTTCCAAAATGGCTGTCCTATCCTTTCCATGCTGGTCTACCTAAATTTTCAGCAGTCCTCCCCCTTGCAAAGAAGAGTCAGTACTAAGACATTCTTGAAAATAGTCGACAATTGTAAGCACAGCATAAGAGGAGTCCACAGAAGACATGTCACACTGCTGACATGGGTTCATTTTGCTTCTCATGACAAACAGTTTTCACAAGTTGCCCTTCAAACTTAGCCTGAAAATCACTATTCATTTAGAGCTGATTCCAACTGTATTTGTTTGAATTGTGAATACACACATACACACACACACACACACACACACACACACACACACACACGCACATAATTTCTTAAATTGTTGAAGCAGTTATATGCAATAGAGGATTTCTTTTCATGCTGACAAAATTTATGGTTTCCTAAACAGTTCAGAATATGGTCTGGCTTTAGTATCCATTAGGTACATTGCTTATTCTATAAAAATGCAATCTACGGAAATTCAGAAAAAATGCCAAAGGGACCCTCCACTGAATTCTTCAGAGGCGATGGTGATATGTAGATTTTTTTCCTCCTCATTAAGTGAAATAATTTCAGGGAAAAGCTTTGTTTAGCTGGAAAGTGAATTTAATCACAATGTAGAATTTGTTCAAATGAGAATTCTTTTATTCAGAGTTTTTTTATAGGTGTTTTCAACAGCACTTCTTCCACTTTTATCCAATTATTAATGCAATATATGTTTGGTGCTAAGAATATGGAAAAATATTATTAGATACAGGGAGCATAAAAACCTCACATGACTCTTTCCCAACATTTTATAATGATTATGGTAAACTTTCCTGAGTTTTATAGAATCTATATTTTCTTCTGCCTTTTGTTGGCTTTTAAAGTGATTTAAAAAGAACACAGCTATTTTTTTTCTTTACTTCTACTAGTGGATACTCTAAGCCTTAAAATACTCCTTAATTTTTAGTGGTCTAAAACAATAGCCTTAATGAAATTACCTCGTGAATCCAACCTAAGCATTATTACTATAATGTGAAGTTAGAGTACAAAGTGATTTAAAGTTAATTCTAAGTTATGAACTGACAGATTATACTGGTATTTTTATCATCTTAAACACATGCATATCAATCTTTTATATTGCATAATTTTAAATACCTCTGTAGGAAAAAGAGATGAGATTTTTCATAGCTGGGAATGTGGCTTAGTGGAGAGCGCTTGCCTAGCATACGTGCAGCCCTGGGTTTGATTCCTTAGTACCACATACACAGAAAAGCTAGAAGTAGTGCTATGGCTGAAGTGGTAGTGTTAGAAAAAAGAAACTCAGGAACAGTGACCAAGCCCTGAGTTCAAGTCCCAGGACTGCAAAAAGAAATTAAAAAAAAGAAAAGAAACCAGGAAAAGAATAAAATGATCTTAAAATATGAGAAACAATGAAGGTCAATGAAGATATTTATGAAAAATTAATGGATCTTTAGTATTTATTCCACCAAAGCAATGGAAGGTAAATATATTACATAATATAATATTAGTTTGAAATTTTGTTGTTAAATATAATAGTCATATGGTATTATGTTGTTACCATAAGAACAAATTTATTGCTATCACATGTTTCTCTAATTTGGTCTTGAGCTCTCCATGTGGCAAATAGCTATGCATTCTAGAACTTTACAGATAGGTTCTCAGGGTAGGTGGTTTGGGGCATTGTCAGTGTTCCTTTCACCAGGTACCACATCATCCTAGATAACTTAATTAGGTAACCTTATACCTAACAAGGACACTTACTTACACCAACAAGGGCTCTGTAGCTCTTGTTTGACTTATGTCCAGTTTATTCCTTCTGTGTTAGGCACTGTCCATATCAGCCCTGATCAGAAGGACAGGTAAGTCTAGGTATGCTGCTCAGGTGAGACACAGAGGAAGATGGACAACAAGACCCAGGAAGTGACAGAGTTATTGTTACTTACAGATCCCAAAGAGATGAGGGCAGCAAGCCTCCCTGAGTCAACAGAAAGGGAAGGCCAAGGAGGGTGCTCAAGTCCATCAACGGGTGAGGAGAAAGAGAGACTCAGACAGGTCTTCTGTGTCTAAAGTTTTATTGGGGTTCAGGGTGTCACCAAGAAAGATTTCCATGGGGAGTTCTAACTGATGGATTTGGAGCCGACAAGCGTGAGCCCCCTGGCATTAGCCGTGATCAGAAAGTGGCTGCTATTGCATTTACAGGGCATTAGAGTTAGTAACCTGATCACATCATCATGAAGTCATTCCACGTGGCAGAGATCTGGAGGGTTCACCTGCAGGAACTGGAAGAGAGGTAGAGAACTGTAAAGTTTGCCAGGGGTGACATAGCTCCAGTTCTGCTGTGAGAAAGCCCAGTCACATTCAAAGTAGATGTCAAGACAACATAAAACTAAGAGAATTCACTGCAAGGACTGAGATGAACTTCACCATTGCCTGGAAAATACAACCTGTCAAACTGAAACAAAACCTAACAAAAATAATCCGAACATCAATTCTTTTTAGAAACATGAACTTATAAACAAAACCTTTCCCACAAAAATATCCATTCCCAGGTGATTTCATTTTTCAATCCTAATAAATTTTAAAGAGAAGTAAAAGCAATTTTACACAAATCATCTCAAGAAATAGACAGTGGTAACTTTTTCCAATTCACTTTATAGACTACTTGGCCTGAACTACAAGCCAAATAAAAACACTGCAAGGAAATAAAACTTCAGATTAATATCCTTTATGAATACAGCCATAAGAATATTTAACTCAATTTTTCAAATCAAATTCACCACCATAGTAATACATTATGTCTAAGCAGTTTATTAGAATAATGCAAATTTTTACCTAATGCCTGAAAATTAGTCATTGTACCAGCATAACAAAGGAAAAAAGAAATGCCATGTCATTACTCACATGGGTAAGCAATGATGGCTGACAAAATTAGTGAACACTTACAAAGTTTATAAAACCTTCATCATCTATTTGGAATAGAATGTATTTAAGCTAAGAACAAGTATTTGTGAAAAACCTTTAGCTAATATCAGATTTAGAGATGAAACTTTCTAAGGTGAGGGAATAAGAGATCATATTCACTACACCATCTTTATTCAGCATTGCACTAAAGCTGTAAGTCATTGCAATAGCATAAGTACATTTAAACGCATAATGATTTTTAAAAATCCCTTGGTGCTTGCAGATGATGAATGATTAATGTAGGAAATGTTAAGGAAACCTCCAAAGAATTGTTAGAACTAAGCAATAAATTATAGCAAAAAACTTCAAGATACAATGCAGCTACCCAAAATGTAATTATCTATTAAGATGCTACCAGTAGGACATGTAAAATGAAATGCTTGTGCAAGACATTTAGGAATACATATACTGAAAGTCATGCAAGGTATTATAACTCAGAACTATATAACATTGTTTTGGGGGAAATCAAAGAAATGGAGTAATGTTCCATGATTATTTCGATAGACTATCCTTCAAAAATTCATCTACAGATTCAACACAATTACTGTATTCTTTAAGGCTGCATTTTTAATGACCATACTGGAAATGCACAGAGGTGCATGCCTATAGCCCCCACTGTGTGGACAGTGCAGGTTGGAGGATTGGGGTCCCAGGCTGGGCCTATGGAAAGCCAGATCTGAAAAATATCTAGAAGCCAAAAGGGCTAGGGTCATGGCTCAGGTGATAAAACACTTGCATAGCAAACTGGAGGCACTGAGTCCAAACCCTACTACTGCCAAGAAAGAAAAGCAATGATAGAGGAAGAGAGATGAGAAAGAGGGGGGGATGGTGAGGTATCATGTACAATGGTAGAGAAGCCAGAAGCAGATCCAAATATATAAAAAGGAATGTTGATATTCGATGTGGGCATCCAATTCATTAAAAGAAAAAAATAGCAAACAGCACTGGAACCATTGGATAGCCACTCCCCCAAAGTGAGTCTTACCCTTATCTACTCACCACAGACTGCTTTAGACTTCCTCTCCAGCCTTTCCAGCTGGCTCAACTGAGGCCAAAGAAGTTTTTGTTGTTGGAGACCAACCTCCAGCAAGGCTTGATCATCCTCCCTGACTGACCATACATCCACAAGAAGAGCTAAATGTTGAAAAGACACATCAGACCAAATTTAGGAAAGCTATCGAGCCGCTTGGTTGTTCATCTTCCCTATTGCCTTCTCCATCAAGATTTTCATGACCTAAACCATTTCCCTAGGGCCATTTTTGTTACCCAAAAATGATTATTAGACAGGCGCCAGTGGCTCATGCCTGTAATTTCGCTACTCAGGAGGCTGAGATCTGAGGATCATGGTTCAAAGCCAGCCAGGAAAGTCCATGAAACTCTTATCTCCAATAAACCACTCAGAAAACTGGAAGTGTGCTATGGCTCAAGTGGTAGAGCTCTCGCCTTGAGCTGAAGAGCTGCGGGACAGCGCCCAGGCTCAGAGTTCAAGCCCCACAACCGACAAAAAAATTATTAATGATTATTTTTAATACTGCATTATTAGTATTATCACGCAAATTTGGATCTTGAGTTTTTCATTCCAAGCTCCCTTCTGCTCAGATCCATTTCAGTCCAGTCTGTTTCTCAGCTACCTTTTAGTTGAATTCAGTGGGAGTTTTCCATGCAGTTTTGAATATTATGTTTCAAAGTTCACATTTTCTTGTTCATCACTGAGAACACAAAGCAGGTGTTTTCTGCTTTATTTTGTTTCATATGTACATTTTTTTTTAATTTACAGAATAAATTGTATTTCTCCTACATTGTGAGTAGAGTGGAACTTCCTATTTCTTATTCAACATCATAAATCAAGTGTTTCCTGGACCTACAATTCATATGTCAAAACGCTTTTGCTATTCAAAGGGAGGGTCTTTGGGAAATGATTTTGTTTAGATTAAGTTATCAGAGCAAGGCTTCGATGTTGATTGTGTTTTCTCTAAGATTAGGGAATGAGAGACATCTCCCCACCTCTATCCACATAGACATGCAGAAAAACCCATATGCTCTCATAATGACAATGTACCCAACTGCCTATACATCCCATCATACCTTGTTCTTCAATTTCTCTGACCTAACATCCACAAGAAATAAATACCTGCTGCTCAAGTTCCTCGTCTATGACATTTTATTTTAGCATATTAGGACATAGTAAGATTTTTATCTGTTTTTATTATTTTTTAAAAAAAATTGTATTGTCAAGGTGATGCACAGAGGGGTTACAGTTACATAAGTAAGGTAGTGATTTCCGTTTTTTTGAGACCAGTGTTTGGAACTTAAAAGAAGACATACAAGTTTGAAAGAGCTGCCCACAGGCAGCAGGTGCCGATGACTGATATGCAGCACTGGACGGTGCAGTGATCTGTGCTATGCAGAACAGTTCCCTTGCTGACCCTGAATCACTATGCCAGGCTCGTCTTTCGCTGAAGATCTACTGGGCCCTCCAAAGCCAGAGTTTTCCACCACAAAATGAAGACACAGCACTAGAGCATTCCTTAGAACATTCCTCTAAATCATCCAAGATTCTAACCGCATCCCAAGAACGGTCAGCGTTCATGCAGATACAAATGACTTTAGGATTTTTACCAAAAATTAGTACTTTTGCTCCTGGCTGTAGGTAAGTCTACATGCAGAATGAGAGATCACAATAGTGGGTACTGTGGGACGGGAGATAAAATAACATTGATTGAAAAGATCGGCTTTAAAATGGCACTGATTGCTCCAGATAGCACAGCATGGGGACCACATGCATGTGTTCAAAGGGAAGTGGAAGAGGTAAAATCAAGCGAAACTTGCCACCTGCAGTCTCCATGTCTCTGTGTGTTAAAAGGATATGAATTTGCATATTTACTGTCTGGTTGATTTTCAGCATGTCACTCTGCACAACAGAGATGGTAACTTCCCTTCAAAACCTTGAGACAAAAATAAGAGGGGTAGAGTTGAAAGTATTCCCTCAAAGCTTAGTGAGAAAATTAATTAAGAGTAGGTTACAGAAAGTAATGAATGCATTTTAATTAATCTGAATGCTAATTGTAATTGAATGGGAATTTGCCTATGAAGTTAAATGTGAAGGACAAATTAAATATGATTGTCAAATGCCAAATAGAAATATTGTCTCAGAGAAGGCTATGTCAAGAAACATTAAACTGCACTGAAATTGTGCCAGTCCCGTCACACTGTCCACTGTGACTGTGTGTCTGACCACCTGGACCAAGGTCCTAAGTGAGATGTAGGGCCAGTCTCAGGATGCTGATAAGGTCAAAGTGCAAAGGTTGGATCCCTGCAGAGACCAAAGACCAGGGGAGAGCTGAAAGGTTGATAATGGTGAAGGTCCTATAATCATAATCTGACATAAGCTGTGTTGTGAAGAAGAGCTGGGCTAGTCCCAGCTGTTCTGTAATCAGCCGATGGAGTAGCTTCATACAAGCTCACCTTTCCTCTCAGGTTCTGTTATTTTTCCTACATGAAGTGAGATTAATAATAACCAGCCTTGCCAGTATCTGCAGACACTGCTGTATCCATGCCAAATGTAACATTTTATGGTGACAAGAATAGCATTCACATTCTGGTGGGATTCTTCCAGTATCAAAACAGATATAAGCAAGGAGAACAGAGAATACAAAGCTTGAAGCAGAAAAGCAGCTTTGATCAATAAGAACACATTGACCAGGTGTTTTGCCTTATCCTAGTACTATGTAAACCAGAAGAGGAAGCCTGGAGTCCTGTCCCAGGAACATGCTCTGCTCATTATTGCACATGCAGCTAACCTGTACCAAGGACTTCCCCACCATAGGAGCTATGCTAGATACTTCATCTCCTGTAACCTTACAACTACTTTATAACACTGATGACAGCTCCAAACGTGGTATGTTGTAGAAAGAAATTCTATTAGTGAATCTCAGATTCTGATGTGGATCAAAATCACTTGGAAGGCCTGTTCTAAAAGTGCCCAAGAATTCACATTCTGCATCAGCACAGCGCATTCAGGCTTCAATACAGCTTGTGAATTTGAATATTTTGCAAACTCTCTAGGTAACCTGAAATAAGTGAAATATGGACCACATAAGCCCAGAGCTTTTCCATACATTGTTAGCTGTTAGATGGCAGGGGATGTGAACACCCTGGATTTTTCCAAATATGTCTAATTGGAAATAGCACCTCAAGTACTTCTTGGGAATATAGGGTCAGAGGATTACCCATCAGTAATTATAACTCAATAACCTATGCTCAGCTAAAGAATCCACATTTTATGTTTCAAGTTGTCCCAAGTGATTCTTAGGGTGGGATAAATCTGGTTTTAGGTAGAAATCTAGTGTCCATCCGATAAATTCTCTGTGTTTATCTAAGTAGCATCCTAGCCAAAGAGGAATTAAAGCTCAATTCCCCAAGTTTTCTCAAGAAAAAAAGTGTATTCAGTTCATTGCTGCCTTAGAAGAGATTTTTCTGGGGGTCTGCATAGGTTACTGTCCCCCCCAGATGCACACAGGGATCCGTGTTTGTTGAATTCCTCCTTTGTGCAGCTATTTAGGGTATCTTCGGCTCCTTCTCAGAACCCTGGTCTGGACACTCCATGTAAAGCTCATCACAAAGCTTTTGCAGAATAGAACAGCTGCACGTCAAGTCTGATGAGGAGTAAAAAAAAAACAAATCCATGGAAACTGTTGTCACAGTCACCAAAACTGCTTAGCCAGCTGCAGGAAGCAAACAAACCCACTGAAACATTAGCTCAGGCAGAAGGTTCCAGCTCATTGAAAGCGGGCTCATTTGTTTTCCCATTCCAGCTCACCCGCACCTACCTGGGCTTCGCTCGCAGGGCTGCGGGAGCGACATGACAGAGCTGGGCAAGGCTGATGGATTTATGACACACGACCTTGATGACATATTTAGCAGGCCTGGCCTGTGGGAGGCCAGGAGCGGGAAAAGGAGAGGCCTTCTGGAAATGGCACCCACTGGAGGAATCACAGGTAGAAGGCAGCGGATGGGAAAGTATCCGCTGGAATGTGGGAGGCAGCAGCCCTCCCCACATGGAGTTTGCAGAAGTGGGAAATGGCTCTTTCAGGTGCCAAAAGAGAGGGTGCGCTTTGCAGCTGTGGCACTTCCTGCTGGACCACCGTGTCGCAGCCATTTAATTTCTCTGGGCCTCTGTTTCCACACGAGAAAAAAAAAAAAAAAGGATTAATCTCCTTCCAATGCAAGGATGTTGGATCAAATACCAAGGAAAAAAAAATGTACCATTGTATATTCTTGAGCTGCAAAAAGCAATTCAATAACCAGTCCTTTCATTCCAGATGAGAGTAATTTTGAGAAAGCTATTTATCTATCTTCTGTCGGTCTGTCTATACTTCTGGTTTTCTTTTTTGTTTTACTTCATCAATCCTGGGGCTTGAACTCTGGGCCTGAGCACTGTCCTTGGGCCTCTTTGTGCTCAAAGCTAGTGCTCTACCACTTGAGCCATAGCACCACTTGCAGTTTTGTTTTGTTTTGTTTTTTGACTAGTTTATTGGAGATAAGAGTCTCATGGGGACTCTCAGTCTCCTAAGTAGCTAGGATCACGAGCATGAACCACCAGCACCCAGTTGGTTTTCTTTAAATTGAAGCACACATTCTGTAGCCCATGCCAGGGATTGTGCTCTTTGATTTTTTTTTTCCATTTTTGATCAGATAGATCAGGAAGAATGAAAATAGCAATCATGAAAATCTTGTGGTGTGAGAGATTTTGTTTTTTGTAACATCTTTCCTTGATTGCTCATAAACCCCTAGTAGTTAGAAACTTTTATGTCTACTCTCTGTAGATGAGGAAATTGGGACTCAAAGAAGTTATAGGTCATGAATCACACCACATACTAGAAGAAGAACCAGGCTTTAGCTATGCTTGGAATAGTCTAGATAGTCAACAAATATATTCATTTAATTACCCAGATAGGAATCCCCCTCAAACCAGAATTCTTTTTTCATCCACATTTATAGGATGACTTTGATTTGTCTGAGTATTTATTTTTGCTCATTTATTCATCCAACATCGCCTTTAACTGTTCTTATGTGCAAATCCTTTTGGATACACAAAGGCAAATCATGCAAAATTTATCTCTCTAATTAGTCAAATCATGTATAGAATGGTTGAACAAGCAAAGAAATCCATACACACATCTGAGTGGGCTGAGCACCTAGAAATTGTCAAAGGTGTCAACAGTGCAAGTCACACTTCAGCACAGGCTGGCAAGCTTTTCAGGGCTTGGCTATAGGAGACAGGAGAGCAGCATGACCTCCTTCAGCAGTCTGAACCTGGATACTGAGGTTAAGATTTACTACAAGGCCAGAGGATGGGACATTGAAGGGGAAAGTAGGTGGTTAGTTTGTTAAGTAGAGGTTCCCACTAGTTTATGTATTTATTTGGTAGCCACAGCTTCTATCCTGCATCCTGGAAGGCTTCATCCTCATAGCCTCTTCTTAGGCCTGCCAGCAGATGACTTCCATGACTCAGTGAAAAGATGGCGGGAGAAGAAGCCTGAAAAGCCTTCATATAACCAAGGTATCATTCTGTGACCACAGGATATTCAAGCTTCTCCCATTCGCTGGGGTTGGATGTCTGTCTACACGGCATTAATCCAGGGTAGTAGGCAGCGTAAGCTGAAACATTAAGGAAGTTCCAAGATAAAGATAAAAGGATGAAAGTTTAGTGTGTTGTTATAACTTTTGTTTTGTCAGTCCCCCCTCTCTTATTACACGGTAGTATAGGAAAGGAAAATGCAATAATGAAAGTGTAATTTGGGATAATTTTCATATTGACCCAGATCTGTGCAAACACTAATGATAAGACAATCACATTAGCTATGAATGTGATTAACATAATTTAGCCTAATGAAATAAATCCTGTGAAACCAAAAGCAAAGAAAAGTGCTTTCCTTTTCCTGAATCCTCTCTAATAAATGCAAATTTACCAATAGAAGTTATTTTTGTTCATAACAATGCATTTACTGGGTAAATTCTCTCCCTATTTGCAGACACACAAATAAGAGAATATACCAAATGCTGTCTTTTCCAATACGGATCTTCTATTTTCAAAACCAAGGGGAGGGGGGGGGGAGGCTGGGAAGGGATGTGAAGGGTAAACAAAGGAGGAGGCTGCAATGCTTGATAAGAAATGTACGCATTATCTTGCCCATGTAATTGTAACCCCTCTGTACAGTATGTTCACAAAAAAATTAAAATTAAAATTAAAAAAAAAACAAGGGGAGCAAAAGTTTGTTTTTCAGTTTGTTCTCAGGAACATTTATGACCACATTAGCATGATCTGTTACTCAGAACATTTGATCCAAAAGACCATTTTATTTCCCCTGCCCTAAGGGTCTAAGAAAGTGGCCAAAACCTTAAAAGTAACAACTGTTAGTGGTTGTTTAGAATGCAAACTCTTAATATCCAGCAAGAGAGTTTGAAATGTTTAATCTTCTTAACACAAACATTTCATCTCTGAAACATGTCCTTTTCCTCTCACATTTTTATTAGCATTGATTAGTACCAGGGGGATTCATTTTAGCATGTCCAGATATGCTTCTGATGTTGCTTGGTCAGACTTACCCCCAAATCACTCTTGCTTATTCTGCCTGTTCTCTTCCCAAGCCAATTTTAACAGCTTTCTTTATTCTTTTCATATATGTACATAAAGCATTTTGACTATCTCCCTCTTTCATCTTCTCTTCTCATTTAAATGAAAGCTAAATTTTTTCTAAATATAGAAATTACAGTAGACTCAGTATGATGTTATTTACAGAGATGAAAATAATTAGAAAAGGCTGAAATGTTCCTCAGTAGAGAGGTGGCTAAGAAATCATGATGTCATATTTTAACATAATACTCTACACATATGTTATCCTTTTATAGCTCCACATGATATTTGGATTATTATTATTATATCATCACATATATTTACTGTTATCCTCACATATATTATTAAACTTATGTCTTTCTGAACTTACATTGCTAATTAGTTTCGAAACCTTAAATATCCACTACCATACTGGTCCTGAAGACCATTCTTTTCTACTCCTTTCTTTTCTTTCCTTTCCTTCCTTTTTTTAGGTCCAATATCAGGACTCTAACATGGAATCTGATACTTTCGCTCATTGGCTAGTGTTCAACTAATGGAGCCATACCTCCCTGCCCCCATCCCAAGGCCATCTTAAAACGTTGATTTGCTATGAGTCCCAGAACTCAAAATTTCTCAGTGTCATCCTCATATATATTTGGTCAGAAATATAGCAATTACAATCAGCAATAGAGCATGGGATGGAGCTCAGGAGAAACAGGCTTAACCATCCATTTGTCTTCTAACATCTGAGGAGTATACTGGCTGGGGAAGCTCACTGGAGCCTTTGTGTCCAGGTTTTTCAAATGACTAGTCATAGGGAAATGACTGGCTGCCCTATTTACTTAACTCCAGTCCATGTTGCAATCAAACTAGATCTTGTTCTAAGGCCCCTACCATAAAGGGTGTTACCAGGACTTGTAGAGAATAGCCCAAGACTCCAGTGTAGTCAAATACTCTCTTACTAGGCTAGGATTTTCCATGAGCTTAGAGCTTAACTTCCAGGAGCTTGTTATGAGCCAGTACCTTCTTTGAAATGCTTGGTTTGAATACTCTAGACCTGATGAATTAACTTATTACTGGACAATAAACAATTAGAATCCAGACACTACATGCTTTGCCTCTGTGGATTCTACAAAGCAGACAACTAGTCTTTGCTGAATGCATTCCAAAAAAACAAGAGCTGAGACCTATGTCAAGACCTATATCAAAATGCATGCACATCCTGTAATGTTTTCAGTGTCTGCTTTGAATCCAAGGTCTTGGATCCATTTGGAGTTGATTCTAGTGCAGGGTGATAGATAAGGATCTAGTTTTAGTTTTCTACAAGTGATTAACCAGTTTTGCCAGTACCATTTATTGAAGAGGCTGTCTTTCTTCCATTCTATTTTTTTTAGCTCCCTTATCAAGATTAGATGGCTATAGGTCTGTGGATTCATTTCTGGGTTTTCAATTCTATTCCATTGGTCCTGAGGTCTGTTTTGGTGCCAGTACCAAGCTGTTTTGATCACTATGGCAAGATAAGGACTCAAATGTTTTTTCTTTCTTGCTATTGTTTCTAACATATTTATAAGATATTTCTTTGTTGCTTTGTATGTCCCTCCCCCACGGCATAACCTGCTTTCACTGTATTTGATATTGGTATAATTTGTGGAGGGGAAAGGGAAAAACAAATTGTTTAAATAGGGATACAGGTGGACCCATTGCAACAATGAGATGTACAAGTCGTTATGTCGAAAAATGAACTTTACAATTTTGCCTGGGGAGGTGGGGGTGGGAAGGGAGGAGGGGTGAGGAGATGGGAAGGGATAGGAAGGGGAAACAAAGGAGGAGGCAACAATGTTTGCTAAGAAATGTACTCATTACCTTGCTCATGTAATTGTAACCCCTCTGTACAGTATTTTCACAATAAAAAAAGAAGACGCATGCATGGCAGAGAAAGAGAACAACAAAAACAGTGATACAGAGAGATGAGGGAAGAAGGCTTCCCACCGATGGAAGAATTCTCATTAAACAAGGATCAAATTATGACCAAGGGTCAATCAAGAAAAATGCATGATGGATTTGAGGACTTAAATTGGTTGGGAAATTATTGTTTTACAATTACATGTAAATCTATACTTATCTTCAAAGATTTAAATAAGTGATTATGAAACATGCTTGTTACTGGAGCAGAATGAATAAAGAAAAGAAGCAAAAAGGTCTGAATGGGTAAGGATTGATCACTCAGAGTAGATGTCAGATGCATGGATAGATTTATGATAGCTAGATAGATAGATAGATAGACGAAAAACTACTACAGAAAGTAATAGAAATATTTAAATTCCTGGAGTAAGTGGATCTTATTTTCACTTTATTAAAATAATTCTAGCATTTTAAGGAGCTGTAGGCAGTCTTAAGAGGTGGAGGCAGATCAAGTAGTGACTATAACAGCTTCCACAGCTTCCATTACTAAACTGAGGCAGTGATTGTCAGGTTAGAAAAAGGTGAACATTATGGAGATATAAAGGGGAGTCATCCATGAAGGCCCATGGCTTAGCTTTTGTTTCTGAGGTTAAGTAATATTATTTGATTAGTTTGATGATCATTAGTTTATTAGTGTTTATTATTATTTATTAGTTTATCAGCTCATTCATTATTATTAGTTTGATTATTAGTATAATGACATTATGTTGTTATCAGGAAAGTAGAGAAAGGATGACACGTAGGGACTGTTGTTGAGACAATCTTCTACATCCACCACACACATTTAATATGCTTCCTCCTGGTCCCACAGGAAGGGGAGGGTGAGTTGCAGGCCTGTGCTACACCATGGAGTGAGCGAATCTGCCACGTTTGCTGTCTCTGACCTCTTCACATGCTCCTTCAAGCCCTGCTCCACTCCATCATACAAGGAACCCAAGGGCATTTCTGAAGTTAAAAATAAAAAAAAAAAGGAAAGAGCAGCATGGGGTTTCAAAAGAAGACCTCCCAGCCGGTGTGTGTCCTTAGCCCTCTCGGGAAGAGTTCACGTCAACACTGGATACTAAGCCTGGGCTGCTTCTAAAGTAGGGTGCTGCTGAAACACACACACACACACACACACACACACACACACACACACACACACACACACACACACACACAGACTAAGAACGAAAGCAAAGCAATGTAAACAGCTTAGATTCCTATCTCCTAGCAGTAGACTGAGAGAGAGAACAAAAGAACAAAGAGATTTGATTGGTTGGTTAGCGAGCGATCCAGGCTTTATAGTAATGCGTTTAGTAAAGCAGGCTCTATAGTAATTTGAAGAAATTGTCCAAACTGAGATCAAATCATAGTCTTCCTGAGCTGAAGAGAAGGGCATAAGGAGATGTTATTAGTATGTGTTTGTTGCTATTGGGTGTATCTGGCAAACATTAAATTTTAAAACTAGCTCTGGAAAGAATTTGGCTACTTGGCAAGCAAAAAACAGTAAGAGAATGCCAAAACCCAGAAAATCCAGAGTTGTACTGGGTGAGAAAGCCGACTCTTCCCAGGCTTAGAAAGGTAAAAGATGAAAGTCAAAAGGTTTTGTGCGAAAGATCCAGGATGGCTTCTCCACTGAACAAAACGTCCTCCCTGAGCAAAGATTCCCACATACTGGTAGAACATGCTTGAAGATAGAAGATGCGAGACAGAGAAAAAAGCAAAGAACTAAACCAGGCAGTGGAAACATGACTTTGGAATAGCACAAAAGTGAAGAAGAAAATACAGTGACAGGAGCCAGTAACATTTGTAAAACACCTACGTTGCCAAAGAAACCATAAACTAGAATTTAAAAATTATGGTAAAAGAGAAATAACAAAGGAGATATTTTGTCTAAAATGCCAAATAACTCTGCAGTCACCGTGAAGTGAAAACACCATGAAGTTCGCCATGAGGAAATCCTCCCTGCTCCTTTAAAAAGTAGTGACCTCAGGGGCACAAAAGACAGGAAGGGTTGACATTGTAGGGTCGATGGTGGGAGAGAGAAGTCCTCTTGGATAAAAGAATGGGAGTCTAAAGAGGAACTTCACCCCTCTCTTCACAGAGAATACTTTAAATAATTTCCATCCAGCAAGAACTGGATTTAAATTATGATAGGTTAAAAATAAATAAGTGCCTACTTCTCATATGAAAAATACAAGAAACAGAATTATTCCCTGATCCCCACATTCAGATGAAGAAACTGTGTACCACTGTGGTAATTGGAATTGACCAAGGAAAAGCTATTTAGTAAATCCCCAGGTTTAGGTAACGTTTCATCCAGTATAGAAAAAGTACATCTACTAGAAGGAAGAAGGGAGATTAAATAACTATCCAAAGGATTGCAAAAATCCCCTGACTCCCACTGAGCCCATGGGTAACAGCAGGCTCTTTGCAGTTAAGAAAAGAGAGTTTAGTGTGCACAATAAATTGAAATAAATTACTACTTCCATCTGATTTTGCAGTGCGGCTCCAACTTTATCTCTTGGAGAAAAGTGATTGTCCTTGTCTCCCTAGAACAAAATAGTATTTTTGGACAGAGGTGGAGATTATCAAGTGGCTAATTAAAAAGATTTATGGAGCATAGGGCATGGATCCAAGAGCAGAGGAGTTGGGATCTGGGGAGAAGCTGTTCCTTGGCCTTGTCTCCACCATCAGAGAGAAGCAGCATGGCTCTTGGAAAGTGGAGCCAATCTGCTTCTTTAAGATGCAAACAAGAGAGGGAGGCCTAAGCAACTCTACTTTTCTACATTAGAAAAATCACCCCAATGTAAAGCAAAAGAAGATTTAATATTATCTCTAAAACCATTAGGTTCCTTCAAAAATCATCTAGTTTTAAATTAGGTCAAGTTAGCAGGATAATGTCACACATGCCATTGATTTGTAAATAATTCAACAAATGCTTATAGGGAAATGCACAGTGATAAGCAGGAGTTTCTATTCTTGTGTAGTTTTTCATCAGAAAGAAAACATTGCACATTCCAACTTTGTCATGGCAAATCTCTTCCTGGATTAGATTTGCTTGAGAGGAGTGTACTCAGGCCATGGCCACAAAGACATCTCCTCTTGGGGAGACGGTTAAAGACATCTTGGGGGTAAAGGATGGGCGCTGTCATGAACAGGGCCTAGACAGAGGGGCGAAGGCACATGTGTTGAAGAAGAAGAGCTATGTAAGAAAGGGCAAGGCACCAAGCGCCGGTGGCTCATGCCTGTAATCCTAGCCTTCTCTTCTGTAAACTCGCCACAGGTATTTCTCTAATGGTCCCTTGTGAAGGACAGATAACATCCCATTGGATAAGCTAATGGCAGTCCTTATGTAACAGAAGGAGAACATAAGAAGGAACAACTCCGTGCTTGGAGCATCTGGCACACGTCCATGTGGTGTGTGAAATGCTGCTTTGGGAGGAAATTAAGTTCTGACTTTTAATATCAGTATCTATATACTAATATTGAAACTGTTCCTTTCAATGAGAAGGGTCACAGGAGTGTTGCTATAGACCTGGTGGCTGCAGCCAGGTAGTGAGTTTGGTACAGGGAAGTAGAAAGCTAGGGAAGCAAAAACAACATAAGATAGTTGCACAGGAAGGCTGTGCAGAACGGCACTGATGCGAGCAGAGGGGTGTTGAAGGAGCTTTGCAAAGCATTTGCTGGGCAGGTCAGCGAGGGTGTGTGAGCTTCGAGGGGAGTCACCATTCAGAGAACACGGGGGCACAGCGTCTGATGCACACAGCGCGGCCGTGCACACGGGGTCTGCGTGCACACGGGGTCTGCGTGCACACGGGGTCTGCGTGCACACGGGGTCTGCGTGCACACGGGGTCTGCGTGCACACGGGGTCTGCGTGCACACGGGGTCTGCGTGCACACGGGGCATGGCGCGTGTGCATAAGGTTTTCAACACCAAGGTGATTTTAAACAAAGATGAATGTCTAGGAATTGGCTTCTTAAGCACTTAGGTTGTCCAGTTTCCATACTAGACAATGGCAATACTATGTTATGGCCCAGCCCATCTTCCTAGAACGTAAAGTGTGGAAGAAGAAGAGCAATCCTAAGGAAATAGCCGCATCAGTTGTATAATGACTATCCGCGTTAGGAAGAATAAAAGGTGGGCGGATCTGAGATGGACACTTTGTGACGAAGGACTTGGAACGGAGAGAGCCAGAGGGCTGGGCACAGAAGATAGGATCACAGTTTCACACTGGAGCTGAACACAGGCTTCAGGGCCCATGAGACAGCAGAGCAAAACTACCAACCGATTAAGGACAGATCCTGAACGTGTGACTTGCAAGATGTCAATCTCTGAAGAAACTGAGAAGATCCATCGAGGCAGACCCAAGAAAGAATGGGCAAGAACAACAAGGTGGCGGGGAGCTATGGAATCCTGGGAAGGAAGCTGAAGGCCTAAAGAGGAAGAGGCTGTGCTATCTCACACGGCCTCACATGGCCAATAAAATGGGGCCATTTTGGCCTGGGAAGGGAATGAGTAGAGGTTCTGTCTGGCCTCCTACACTTCATTCTCCACATCCCTGGGTCCTGACCACTCTTGGAGAGCCAGGAGAGGATGTGGGGACCTGTTTGTTGTCCATACAGTCTTCCCTTTGCCCTGTAATGTTTTGTTTTTGTCTTGGCTTCCTTACCTGGAAGCAGAGACATCATTCTCTCTTTGTTTGATGTTATCCTTTCATTGTGCAAGGGTAGTTGTTCTGTGGCACTTGCAAAGGATCTCACCCCCATCAGCCCTTCCTCCCCTCCCAAGAAGAATTTCAAAATGTGCCCCAGGTTCTACACATCAGTCACATTCATCCAATCTCTTCATTCACCCTCCCTCATCCCGTCCCCGCGACATGGTCTGTTTGGCATTCCAGTCATTCTTTATTTTAGCTTACATTAATAGTGAGTGCCAAAGGGATTCAGCCCCATTTCACATGTGCGTGTATAATATTTAAAGAATGACCATTTACAATAGCCTTAAGAAAAATAAATACTTAGGTACAAACAATTAAGTAGGTGAAAGACTTCTACAATAAAAACGTTAAGCCCTGAAAGAATGACACTGAAGAAGCCATCAGGAGACGGGAAGCAGTTCCGTGCTCAAGGACTGGCAGCATCAATGTCATGAAAATGGCCATATACCAAAAGCAATCTATAGAGTTCATGCAATACCCACTCAACTCCTAATGCCATTCTTTGTAGAAACAGAAACTCAGTCCAAAGATTCATATGGAGGTAAAAGCAAATATCAAAAGCCATCCTGATTTAAAAGACTAGTGGCAGAGATATCACAAACATTGGCTTGAAATTAGGCTACAGAGCCATAAGAACAAAAACAGCTTTTACTAGCACAAAACAGAAAGACCAACTGAAAAGAAAAGACCAAAACATAAAACCATACAATCACAACTATCTGATTTTGATGTTAAAAAAAAAGCCAAAAGTATACAATGCAGAAAAGGAAAGGCAGCATCTTCAACAAAGGTTACTAGGAAAACAGATTATCTCTTAATATAGGCACATTATAACTGCTAAGAATTAAGAAAAATATATGAATAAGACAAGTGGGAATGGAAGCAGGCCTGGGTGGGTTTAATGCCAACACTTAGCGACTGTCAAAAATGATTAATTCCCCCATCTTCTCCCCCATTATATTTGTATAGTTCATCTCCCAAATTGTCACTTTAAAAGAGGAAGTAAAAGCAAATCACACAAACAACCAAGTTCCCTTTGACACTCAAGGGCAAAATGAGCATTTTTCCTTTCCTGGACTGTGACAGTAGTTTATAAACACTTTAATTATCATATTAATCACTGTGGATGGCAATTGTATACAATGCAGCTGTTTTCCACTCGAGAAGGAGATGTGCACTCTTCTTTGGGCCTCCAATTCCAGAGCCAAGCACTAGACATGTGCAATCTCCGATTGCAATGAGCATCTATGACATGTAATTAATGAGCCTGATGGAAATGCAATTATATCAGACATTTTACATTGGCAACATGATGTAGCTGAGACAAATGATGTCATTTGCCCAAGGTTCTCCAGCTCACTTACTGCCAAGCAGGGACTCCATTCCCAGGTCCTGGAAGCTTCCGTAGCTTGCTTTCTCTCCATGCCAGCATCCTTCAAAATGAGGATGTAGAAGAAAGACAGGGTCAGCTAACGGAGACATGGGTGTCTGGGCAAAGAGAGAGAAGAAGGGAACGTGGCAACTATATGATGGTATTTCTGTCGGCCTTAGTCTTTACATTTCCAAAGCATGGGGAAGAAGTGTGCAAATGGCTTAGCATTACCTACAAAGCCATCATAAAATAAGCAATCAAAGAATAACCACATGGACTGCCAGATACCCAAGTAATGGTAACCTCTGGGGATGAAGAGAGGAAATAGATTTGAGGATGGAAATCTTAGCTTTCTGTAGTGCTGTTAATAAAATTTTTTAAAAAATACTGAATGAAATAGGAAGCAATAGCAGTTGTTAAATGTAAGTGATGCACAGGAAGCCTGAGTTCTCGGCCCCAGGCATCATTCTGGGCCTGTGTGCGTCAGCTCTGACCACACACCTCTCTAGGCCAAAGAGACATGGTAAAGGGCAGAGAAAGATTTATTACACAGCAGACACAGGAAGACATCACTTCAGTATTTCTCCAGCCATCATCAGGGGTGCAGACATTGGCCCTGGGTTACACAGGGAGAATTGGGGCCAGGGGCCGAGAAGATAGAGGTAGTTCAAATAGTCCCTAGTTACGGGTGTGAAGTTGAAGAAGGAGAACCGTTATGTCTGCTCCTTGGAGGTTCCTCGAGTTTCTGGCGGTGGAGGAGGGTTCTTCCTCTGGGCACTGTGGAGTCAACTTTCAGGGAGAATCCTTCCTTCTACACTGGCTGGGTTTACATGCCCTCCAGAGAAAGAACTGGATCTTCCCACTACCACTGGGAAAAGCTTGACAACTCTCTGAAACGTGTCTCTATACTACAAAGAAAAGTCCTCACTTGCTGTGTTTCATTAAAAATAACAATAATAATAACAAGGGAGTCAAGGCTGCTCAGCTCTCAAATATAAGAAAGCAATAAAAATGAGACAATGCGGGTACAAAGTGGCTGATTATATAAGCCAGATCGCACAGCCTTGACCGAGTGTCTTTCTGAGATCACCCTGGATAAGCAGCCGTTTTCATGACTTCAAGAATTAACACATTTTGCTCCTAGTCCAGAAAAATGGACTATATTGACTCAATGGTGCCATCTGGTGGTCCTGTGGCATCTGAACTGGGGGACTCTCCCTTATCTCCCTTATTTATTGTAAGTAAATCAATTATTTATGGATAAAATCATTTAGTTTGTGTGATGAGGCATCAAGTGGTTTCTGTGCTGTTATTTTTTTCACAGTGACCTCTTGAGATTCCCACCCTTTCTCTGTTCATGATAACTTCAAAAAATTTTATATATATTTTTATTGGAACAATACTGTACAGAGAGGTTATAGTTACATGAGTAAGGTAATGAATACATTTCCTATTGAGCATTGTTACCCCCTCCTTTGTTTTTCCCCTACCATCCCTTTCCTCCCCAGTTTCCTAACTCTCCATCCCCCCCAAAGTTGTAAAGTTCATTTTCAACATAGTGTCTTGTACATTGAGATGCCCCTTGCATTCTAGTTTGAGGTTAGCAGGGATTAGGCTGAAAGAAGATGTAAGCCCTGCAAAATGTCATAGGACAGGAAGTGATCTAGCTCAGAACTTTTACTCAACAGATTCCTACCTTCCCACGAGGAATCACTGCCTTACTGATACCTACCTATCTGCGCTGGGAAAATTTCTAGACATGAAATAGGTTTTCATACTGGGTGTCTGCCTGCTTCATTTATAAAGCATCTGTCATCAAGTGCCTGCTGTAGGTTTACTAGGTCATACTGAAGGATAGAATCTAATCAAATGACATCAGTTATTCGGTATCCAGCACTCTAGCAAAGATGACCTCATTCAAAGCTAACACATCCTAAGTGTCAGAAAGATCATTCAGGAAAAATTCACATTATAAAAATTCACATTATAAAATGGAGAATTCACATTATAAAAATGATCTCTTGAAAATAACTGAGCAGTGAATTCAAGTGATTCTTGTAGCAGCCACGGTAGCAGCCGTCCCTTAGGTGGGTGGGCTTGGAGAATGATGAACTTAAGCAGATATGGAGGGTGGAGGTTTTGCTACCTTGACTTTGTAGAGATTACCAAAAACTGGCTTCACACGGAAGTGCACAGAGATGTCAGGGAAGGCTGGAAATTTTAAGTGAGGTTTGTCCAAGCAAATCATCTGTAGCCTATTAACTATGTTAACACTATAGATGAAGTGAAACAAATCAGAAGATAAAATGGCAGTTGGTATAAGTAAAACTACAAAGTGTGAGGTCTACAGTGAAAAGACTGGAAGAAACAACAACCCAAAGCTACCTTTAGTTACATAAAAGTAGTGGCATAGAAAATGATTTCTATTTTTCTTTTCCGAATACATCTGTATTGTTAGGGTTTTATCAGTTTTTGAACAATAATTATGTTATTGGTAGCAGTATATTATATATGATACTATATCCTATGATATTTGTTAATGTAGAGTTAAAATAGTTTTATTAGTCTTTTTTTGGGGGTGGGTGTCCGGTCATGGGGCCTGAACTCTGGGCCTGGGCGCTGTCCCTCAGCTCTTCAGCTCAAGGCTAGCGCTCTACCACTTAAGCCACAGCGCCACTTCCAGCTTTTTTCGTTTTGCTTATGTGGTGCTGAGGAATCGAGCCCAGGGCCTCATGCATGCAAGGCAAGTGCTCTACCACTGAGCCACCTTCCCAGCCCCTTTTGTTAGTCATTAGTTGGAAAATTCTCAGTGCCTTTTGGAGTGCTCACGCAGCCTGTCTGGTTATTTTAAGTAGCTGCCATGTTGATGTGAACTGGGATGATGCAGTTGCCCCCTCTCTCGACTTTGGCTCAACCAGAATGCAAGCTTAATTAAACCCATTATTAAAACTATACATGCAGGTACATGGTGGCTCGTGCCTATACTCTTAGCTACTCAGGAGGCTCAGATGTGAGGATTGCAGTGTGAAGCCAAGCCAGGAAGGAAAGTTCGCGAAATTCATATTTCCAATGAACTACCCCAAAAAAAGCTGGAAGTGGAGCTGTGGCTCAAGTGGTGGAGCAAGAATCCTGTGCAGCCTGGGGCAGAAAAGCTGAGGGACAGCGCCCCAGCTCTGACTTCCAGCCCCCAGACCAGCACACACACACACACACACACACACACACACACACACACACACACACACACACACACACACACACACACACACACACGATAGATAGCGAGAGATTATTGCATATCAATATGTTAAGTACATTTATTATAATTTATACCTGTATTCCATTTAACATGTGAATTCAGGGAGAAATCCCTTCCACAAGCCATGGAGACGGTTTCTTAACTTCCCAGCTAGAAAATTCAAATGTCAGAAAGAGTGTTGAGAATTGGGCTAAACATCCGCTGTCACTTCTGACCCCACGGCCCTCCTCTCCTCCAGCACTTTCCTGTTTTTCCCGGAGAATGATGAGCTGAGCTTCAAGTAATGCTGGGCTCAGCGGTGGGATGATCTCATTGACTGCAAGCCATGTACCACAAGCGGCTGAGCGGGCAAGCTGGGGGGCACTGACCTGAGGGTCATAAAATGCTCGTTCAGTCTCTTGCCCAAGCATCGTCTCCTCCCCGTTTTGCTGATCTGAGGACTCAATTTGCAGTCCTGAAATAGTGGAAGAGTGGACGCCGCAAGCGGCAATGGGGAGATGGCCAGAGTTGCTTCCAAAATAATCTCTCTGCCTTTGAGGTTTGGGTGGGATACGTTGAAGGACTGACCGTCTGGCATCTTTCCCGCTAGCGGCTGTCTTCGGCACAAAGACCCTGTATCCATGTGCTTCACAAACAGAGACAGAAATTAAAAAGACAGCACACATCACACAGTCTCAGGGATCTCAAGTCATTTTTGTTTTTGTTATAAAGAAATTTTTAAAAAGATAGAGAAGAATGGAAGAAAGCAAGTGAACAAACATGGGAGACAATTTTCTAAATCTTGAAATATCCAGATCTTCAGCAATTCAATATGTTCTCACTTTGGCAATGTTTCCTCCAAAATACTCTGACTTAAAAGAGCAGCACTTCCTCTCCTGGAGCTAATGTCTTTTATCCATAGGAAGGTGAAAGATAAAAGAAAAAAAGTCTCAGAGATAGGCGAGAGCAGTCGTTAAATTAAAACAAGTTTAGATTCAGAAGGAGGCAGAGATTTTTTTCTATTCCCCCACAGGAAACACAAAGACTTTGGCTGACGACTAACTGCCACATCCATTCTCTGACTTAGGGAAATTTCCAACTGCTACGCTACGTGTGCAAAGCCACTGGAGTCTTGCAACTGAAGAATGGTCCAGAAAGCCAGAAGCAACAATAGCGCTTGGGAATCTGTTAGAAAAGAAGAGATGTGGGCTCCATTCTACATCCACTGAATTAACTGAACCAACACTACAAAATACTCAGGCTTTCCTGTGCACAATGGATCCTAAAAAGTCGTGAATAATGCAAAGTTGAAGACCCCAATCAAATGTGGTGGCTCAAACTCCAAAAGTGTTGGCTCTCAACTTTTACATTTGCCCCCATTTCTTGTTCTCTATCCAGGAGACTGTCAACATCTTTTTAGATTCTATTTCTTCATCTGAACATATTGGGATAAAAATTTTATCTTTTAGAGTCTTTCTGCAACCATGTGGCAGAGTCATAGACCCATAATGAGGTTATGCTGGTATAAATTTATTTCTAATATACATGTTATATAACATACAATGTATAATATATATTAAAATACTTATTAGAAATATATCTCTATATATACAGAAATATATTTTATATAGTGAGAAATATGTAATACATATATATATATGAAAAATTTAATCCTCTGAGCAACAGTATGGAGAGGTGGACGCTGAAGAGGTGGTTAGAGATAAGAGCTGTGCCCTTAGCAATGGCTGAAGGCCATTATCACAGGAGTGAGTTCTCAACCGTGGAAACAGGTTCTCAATGAACTGTGCACACACATGCGCCCTTGAATAATCTAGGGCATTCATGAATTACACAGATCAAGAGCGACTGTCACTCACCTACGTATACCTGCATGTGTACACCACATAGCCTTGAAAATAATCTCAAGTGGAAAGGAATTACACAAATCATGAGTGTTACATGAAGTAATTTAGCTCCCACTCAGGTGACCTAAATCAAAGGATCTCTTCTTGGCATTTGTAATGACTCAAGTAGAAAATATTAGAAGCCACCAGCAGAGGGCAGAAGAGTCTAACAAAAGAACACAGATGGGGGTTGGGGGGGGGGGGGTGTCTTGTGTTCCTTTCCTTACAGATGTTGCTCCAGGATATTTCTTGGGATCATGAGATCACTGTGGGTGAAATCCAGGCTCCCCTCCGTGCATGGAGACCGAATCGTACATAGTTATTGTATGATTTGTTAGACAATGAGATTTCAGATGTGAATAAATGCATGCCCTTTTGTCTCAATGTGTTCAATGCGGCAGATAAAAGATAAGAACGATTATTACACAGAGCTTCAAAAGTGACAAATGATATTAACTATTTAACGTCCCATACCATCTAACAGGTAAATAATTACTGGGCTCCAAAGCCATAAACAGTCCATTTACAAGAGAATCTGCTCCCAGGTATCAGGTCAGTGAACAGCCTTCAGTGTTACACCTTGGATCCGCTCTTAAGTTCTCTGAAAGGTCATGGTGTCCTTGGCTGTACCAGCCTAGGCATGCCTATCCCTGCAGGGCCCCACTGCCAACGGCTCTGGCTAACACAGCCTTGGGGGTGGATCTCTGGTCTGGAGCTTTTTCCTCCTTCTTCCCTCTCTCCTTCCACAGGTGTCAACCTCTGTCCTGGCCTAATGTCTGTCTCCGTCTTGCTCTTCTTTCTGCTACAGCACGGGAGGAGTGGTTGATGTAGAGGGGGCACTCGTGTAGAATCTACACTGTGCATCCCTTCCTCCAATGAGCCAGACCAGCACAGATCCACCCTGCCCTGACAGGGAGGCAGGCTAGCCTAAGCTCCTGGAGAAGATAAAAGACTGTGCTCTAAAGGGCTGAGCTTCTTTTGCAGATCTTCAGAGTCAGCGTGAGGTTGTAAACAGTGACTCCCCCTCCTTCTAAACTTCTACGCCCATGGCTCCCGAAGCCTAGGCTTACATGGGTAATTTCAGGAATGGTGTAGTTCTTCAATATGTTTCTCCTGCATGAAGAAGCGATTAATCACGGGACAGGATGCAAACACATTTTTCAGCTTCATTGCCCTACTTGGGTAACCTATCTCCTCCTCTCTACCCTTTTGTTCTCATTTAATTCACTCTCCTTATTCATCTTCAAGACCACAGCCATGTCTAGAAAAGCATGCCAAATGATGCTTCTTCTCTCCCTCCTTCAGGTCCCCATATTGGATATCCCTGGTTCCATGCTTCTCAGCACACAGATTCATGCTACTCGCTGCTTCTAAGTTTAAGTAGCCATGTGTTGAGTGGTTGGTGAGGGAGGATGGGATGGCAGGAGAGGAAAGGAAGGAGAGACTGTGCACCGAGGCTCAGCCTTCTCCTGATGAAGGTTGTCCAATCAGGGGCAGACAAGGCTGGCTAATGGTAAGGATCTGTTCAAGTTATGTCAAGGAGGGCCAACCAACTCTCTCCTGCAAGAATCAGAAACAGGAAAGTGAAAAAAATAAAGGAGTTAGCAGCAGGTACCAAAATACAAAATGGTGGGAGAAAAATGAGGACCACAGGTGGACCGACGTTATAAGAAAGCAGCATTTATGAGTAAAAAGAGACCATGGAAAAACCATAAGTCAGTTTAGTCAGAAAGTTTAAGATGGTTAAGTGGTTAATAATGAAGGCTCTGAAATCAGGTGCCAAATTCCAGGCCTTTCTCTCACCAGCTCTGTGACCTTGGCAGGCTGTAACCCTCCCTACTCCAATTTCCTCCTCCATAAAATGGAGAAAAGAATAGCCTTCCTCCAATACACTCTGGTTGGCTTAACCAATCAGCCAATTCCATATCCCAGTCCACTGTAAGTAGATGGGAATAATTTCAGTCACTACCAACCAGAAGATATCGTGACTCTTGAAGAGAACATCATGAACATGGGCTATAATGTATAATATCAACAATACTTTTAACATGGAGGCAAAAGCCTGTCTCTGGAAGTAGCTAATTAAATGAGAATGAAGCCAAATGAGAATGGAAAGGCCCAAGCTGTGCTTTTATGTGAACCAACAAAATTTTATGTATATATATATATACATATATATGCATATATATGTCCATACATGCATGCCATACATGCATGCATGCACATTCACACAAGCATACATATATATATGTATGCATGTATATATGTATGTATGTATATATGTATGCATATGTATATATGTGTGTGTATGAATGTATATATTTATATGTATATTATGTATATATGTGTGCTTGTGTGAATGCGCATGCATGCATGTATGGGCATGGGTGTGTGTGTGTGTGTGTGTGTGTATGTGTGTGTGTGAACTGGATAGTCCATTGTTTTCATCTTTAAGTAGGTGTACAAAAGAGTTTCAGTTAAACATGCCAGGAGATGAGTGCAATGCTTCTTGATCAGTGTGAGTCTCTCCATCTCTCCCTCCGCACCCCTCCCCTCAAGTTACCTGGCTCCATCTTCACCATGTACAGTGACTGTGATGACTGTATTCGCAGCAGACAGTTCTGAGCAGTGTGGCCAGTGTCTAGAGCTCCTTAAATACCAAAAGGCCTGTCATAACAGCAGAAATACCAAGCTTTCTGCCCTGGGGTCTTTATTCTTCTAAGAGTCTTTTCTCCTCAATTTCTTTCTCAATATTTTTAAATCCTCATTATACTTAAGAAATATGTGGCGTTATCAATTTTTCTTTGCATCTTGTTTAAGCTTGTGATTCAGAAGGTCTATGATCAGGCCCTGTGGGACGGAACATTGCTTTTCCCCTACAATTAATCCTACAGGTTTAAATAAAGCACATCCTCTGTTAAAATGAATAAAAAGATTTTGTTTAAATGAATAAAAAAAGTTTACACAAATTAATCGACTTAACTACTGAGGAGACACATTATCACCCTCCTGACTGAATTTAACCCTTGATTTATAAACAGGAGCATGGATTCAGAAATCCTGGAATTTGGTGGGGCGTTTAATCCTCTTTGCAACTGATTTCAATACAGGCTGTTCATTCGTGGCAAGTGAACCCAGGCAGGTCAACAGCATCCACAACAGTGCACAACGACAGTTTTGGTGGAAGGAGATGGTTGTGTGGTGCAGGCAGAAAAGAATGAATTGGGGGAGAGCATACTGCGGGCCTGCTCCAGATGAAGTGTACAGGAGCTGCAGGGGGGAGGGGAAGGGAACGGGAAGAAGGAGGGGGGGAAAGGCTGCAAGGGGCGGAACTAATGACGGAGATTGGCTACGTAGGGAGAGGGCGGGAAAGAGACAATGACCTCAGAGCCTGGGGGATGGCCCTCTGCCCCCAGGTGCACCATTATCTGGGTTACACAGGTGCTGGGAGGGGACTTCTAGGGAAAGGCCCCGTGCAAGAGGGGACATTAAGGAAGGGATCCTTTTTCCTGGGTGCACCTAACAGAAGAAAACAAATTAAAAACAATCAAAAGGAAGAAATGGACTCATTACTGATGTAACTGTACCTCTTTGTGCAGCATCTTTACGAGAAAATAAACATTTTTAAAAATAAAAAATAATAATTAGGACACACACACACACACACACACGCACACACACACACACACAAAGTCCAGCGCCAAGTCCAGTCTTGGGGCGTGTGCGCTGAGCTGACCCGAAGCAGCTCCATGAGATGAGCGTCCCTGTGCCTTCCTTGACCTCCCACTGCCCTCAGATTCCCATCTGCACACATCAGGACCGGAGAGAGGACACAGCTACTCGAGGACAATGCTGTCCTCCGCAGACAGACCGCAGGGCGACAGTGCAGGCAAAGGCCCCCATAGAAGTAGCGGCCCATCCACGGGCCCAAATCCCAACAGGCAGCCCGTCCCCCCCACAAGAGCCTGCTGTCCTCACCAAGCCAGCAAGTCTGGCAAGTCCCAGTGACTGATTACACCGTTTCCTTCTCTCATTTACTCTAAAGAAACCAGTGGAGCACAGCCACTTCCTGCCATCCGACACACGGTGTCTTACACGACGGATTAGAGCAAACGCAATCAATGCATTAATAACCCCAAGTGGCGTCAAAAATGAAGTGTGCAAAGAGAAGGTTGCAGAGCACAAAGCTCCCATGGAGACCTTCTCTTGATAAACACAGCTGAACCAGGGCTCTGGCCACACCAGAGTCTGATCCTCAAGATCTGGGGTTAGCCCTCAGGTACCCTGTCAGGAAAGCCCAGGAAGAGCCAGTTCAGCTTCCCCGGTGGCCCACATGAGTCAATCTGATGATGAGCAGTCACAGGTGTAGCATTGGAGAGAAAGCAAAGCAAATAATGCACAGGTTCACTTCAGTGCCTTCAAGCTGGGTGGTGTGTGCATACAGACATTAACAAACAGAAAAAAATTAAAAGAGGTCTCTGTGCCAACGTTCCTCAGAGTACCTGTCAGGCCATGCTGTTTACTGCTCTGCCATTCTCATCCAAATTTTCACCACTTGGATTCAGATTGACCAATCCCAGAATCTCCAAAAGGAAAAGAACAAAGGAATCCACGCATAAATGCTGACTGGATTAATGCTGTCCACTCGTGGATGTCTGCCAGGATCTGATCACAGTGTAGGAACCAGACATGTTTCTTTGGAATACTAACTTGTTGATTGCTTTCCTTTCTTTCTTTTTTTTTTTTTTTTTTAGGATGGAATATTGGAGTCTTTCTTATGGCGGCTTTAAGTTGCACCGTAAAATCAAATAGGAACTAGAGTTTTCTGTGTCTTCTACCTCCCTCCTGTCACAGCCTTCCTCCAGTACCAACCTTGCCCTCCAGGTGGCACAATTGTCACAAGTCAATCAACCTACATTGAGCCCTGTAGAGAGCAGTCCTCACCTGAAATCCAGAGCACGTTAGAATTCAACCATCAATGTGAAGAATTTGGGGGTGCTCATTCCACCAACCTACTCTTTCAGTGTATGTTAATTATATACCAGTATTTCTCTATGAAATTTACCTATGTGCAAATACTGTGCTTCTATCAAATTCACTTCATGACTTGTGCTTATTTTCTATTTTTTTTATAAAGTTACTTTTTTGTAGGTAGTGGTGGTACTAGGTTTGAACACAGGGTTTGCATTTGGTGTGCGGGTGCTATGTGCCGTGAACAGGGCCTCATTTATAATACTGGAAAAGAAATAAAAAAAGAGAAGAAACAAGAAAAATAAGAAGGCAAGCATATTAGAAATGATGATGTGAATGTATCCGTATTTGTTGATGGCATGGTTTTATACATAGAAAAGTCTAAATACGCTACCAAACATTGTTAGAACTTATAAACAAATTCAGTAAATTAGCAGGACACAAAATCAACATGTTGACATATTTTAGAAAGCAACTTCATTCATGATAGCTACCAAAAATATTTACAAATAAGCATAACTGCAGAACTCAAAGATCTGTACAATGGAAACTTTAAACATTGATGAAAGACATAGTAGATTATATGAAAATGGAAAGATACCTTATGTATAGAGCCTAAAGGTCAATACTGCTAAAATGACCATACTATGCAAAGTATTCTAAAATTTATGTAATTCCATCAAAACTCCAATGAATTTTTCCACTGAAACAAAAAAAATACTAAAACGTAGAATCACAAAAGACTCACATTATTTGAACAAAGTCATAAACAGACACAGAAAAAAAATTAAAAAGCCAGGCTGTGTTTTCAGAACACACTACAAACTGTCAGTACTAAACCAGCATGGTTGGTGCTGACATAAAAAGGGACACATAGACCAACAGGACAAGTAAAGAACTCAGAAATTCATGTTTAAGAGCCAACTGATTTTTTTAACAAGATGCCAAGAACACATTGTGGAGAAAACTCAATGTCTTCAATAAATGATACTGGCAAATCTAGCTTTGCATACACAGAAGTAAAGTAAATTCTTTCTTCTCACCACACCAAAAAAGAAATCAGGTAAACCATACAGAAGAGACCTGGATCCTAAACCTGACCCTGAAAGCCCAGCCCGTCGGCTCGCCTGGGCTGTGTCTGACACTGAGGATGGCCGTCAGCCTTGAGCCTCTAGCTACCACGAAGTGAATAAACCTAGGGAGTCAGTCCCCTGCCTCCTCCTTCCCTCCCCAGAAGAGTAACAACAGCAAGAGCAAATGTGAATCCATGAACAGCGTGTAAGGTGTATACACATATATACACAGGAAGGCACATATAAATAAGACATAAGAAATAAAAGGTACGTACTGTAAGTATAAACATCATTATCATGAACGTTTCCGATTGCTGTCCACCTAGTGGTCCGTCCTCACTAATACTGAGGACACTTCAGAACTCGGGATAAAATAAGAAAGGTAGGGAGGAGCTCCGGAGAAGGGCTTCTTGTGGCTCGCGTTCTGACGGGGAGAGCCTCATTGACAGCCCCGCAGCAGTCTGCCTCACTGTGCTGATGATCATGGCATTCGTGGGAAGGTGTGTGGTAGTAGAAGAGGCGGCTCTGCGGAGGTGCATTGCACCCACGGATCCCCTCTGAAGGTATAGCTCACAAGTGAGTTACGTGAGAATCATTCAAAGGAGCCTGAGCATAGGAAAGTCGTGGCAGAGTCGACCCTCTGCCTTTAGTCAGCAAGAAATCCAACAGCTGGACCCACCCCTCCAGCGCCCCCCACCCACCCCAGCTCCCCAGCTCCTCGCAGACACAGCTCTTGGATTTCAACTGAAACATGGAGGCTGACCACGAGGGAGGGAGGAGGGAGAGGAGGAGGGGGAGGAGAAGGAAGAGAGGGGGGAGGAAGAGGAAGAGGGAGGGGGAGGAGAAGGAAGAAGGGGAGGAGGGGGAGGAAGAGGAGGAGAAGAGGAGGAGGAGGACAAGGGAGGGAGAAGGGAGAGGAGGAGGGGGAGGAAGAAGGGGAGGAGGAGGAGAAAGAAGAGAGGGAGGGGGGAGAAGGAGGAGGAGGGGGAGGAGGAGGGGGAGGAGGAGAAAGAAGAGAGGGAGGAGGGGGGAGGAGGAGAGGGAGGAGGGGAGGTGTGTGGAGAGCGTGGCAGAGAGACAGCGCTGTGTGGTCGTGTGGTCGGGCTACCTCTCCCTGTCCCAGACACTCATTTATCACCTTGATGGGTTTGTCCCATTTACAGCCAAGTTATTGTCACCCTTAAAATAATGTGGCTTGACGGGGTGGGGGGGGGAGGAAAGGCTTGTGTAAAGTTACCTAGTCATCACACTGCGGAGTCCAAACCCAGATGCAGTGCGCGCACGGCACGCGGGCGCGCCGCCTGCAAGTCCTCTCCCGGGACGCGGCCCGGCTGCACCTCGCTCCTGCCCAGGGCTCCCGGTAACTGCGGCCCCCAGAGTTAATCGGGCGACGCTGTCCATGTGCGGCCCCCGCCCAGGCCCAGCTCCAGGGCAGATGTCAGGAACCGGCCTCCATCTTGCTGGGCGAGGAGGAGCGACTCCCGCTCACCACCACCATCACCCCAGAGCCCGTGACTCCAAAGCCTTCCCAGCCCGGAACGCGCCCCACGCGCCCCCAAAATGAATAAACCCTGGCTCTGCTATTCGAGGAGCCTCAGTGTCCCCCACGACCGTCCAGGGAGGCTGAGCCATCCCCGGAGCGAAAGCCGGGGTGAGGCGAGGGGTTTGTCCTGATCTGGGCACGCGGGAGGCGCACGCTGAACACAGGACCAGTTTGTCTCTGCAGGTGTCTGGGTTGGCCGGTCATCTGGTCGACCCTTGAATCTGGCCCCCAGGCACTTGGTGTATTAGACCATAAAGCAGACATCATTTCTCACCCTGGTGTTGTTACTTACCCAGCACTGTGTGATGCGTTGCCTACCAAGACCACACAGGCAAGGGGGGGCTCAGCCTCCGGGGGGGGGGGCAAGAGTGTCTGAATGGGAGAGACTG